>NC_137599.1:2670712-4160530 GCF_963210335.1 Falco punctatus | reverse complement strand
AGGCCCCTTCGCCGGACCCCCAGTCAGATCCCCTTTCCTAACTGGGATCAGTTTAGAGCTCCAGTAGTGGGAAGTGGAGAAGGGACATGAGGCCACTGGGATGCTCAGGGACCTTCGTGTGCCCCACTGGGTGGGGCCAAGAGCAATGGGGGGGGGGCCCGTATCCACCCCTCCCCCCCTGCAAAGTGGGCACGGAGCCAGGCTGGGGTGGGGGACAGGGACAAGGGAGGGCAGGAGCAGGCAGGGAGGGGGCACGGTTTGTCCCCCTGGGGCCCCCAGGCATGGAGCTGGGGGTCCCTGGGGGGGTGTGGGGGGCTGGGCTCAGTCCAGACCACCTTTCTTGCCCCCCCCAGGCCGTCTGCTGCCCCGACCACGTGCACTGCTGCCCCCAGGGCTACACCTGCGACCCGTCGGGCAGCTGCCTGCAGGAGGGGGGGGCCCGCCGGCCCTGGGTGCAGAAGACCCCTGCCCTGTCCCGGGGGGGGGACGTGAGGTGTGACGAGAAGACGAGCTGCCCGGATGGGAGCACGTGCTGCCGGCTGAGCTCGGGCGCCTGGGGGTGCTGCCCGCTGGAGCAGGTTTGGGGGGGGGTGGGGAGGGGGTGCTCTGGGGAGGGGGCATGGGAGGGGGGGGCTGTACCAGGGCACAAGGGGTTGGGGATAGAATTGGGGGGGCTGGGGCAGAGCAGGACTCTGCGGTGTGGCCCTTTGGGGGGACAAGCAGGGCTGGGCGAGGGGGTGGTACAGGGATGTGGGACACCCCCACCTCCATCACTGTGCCCCCCCCCCATGGGGGTCTGTGGGGACAGAGTCTGGCACAGTCCCTGGGGCTGCTGCTGGCCACGAGCAGGGCTGGGGAGGGGGTACACGTGGTTTGGGGGGGTCAGGGTGGCACCCAGACACCTCAGTCCCCCGTGTACCTGGGTCCCCCATTCAGCCCAGCCTCTTCCCACCCCCCCGCCCCCCCCCCCCCCCCCCCCCCCCCCCCCCCCCCCCAGGCCGTCTGCTGCAGGGACAACCAGCACTGCTGCCCGCGGGGCTACACCTGCAACGTGGCCACCCAGAGCTGCGAGAAGCTGCTGGCACCCACCCTGCTGCTGCGAGCGCCCACCTCCCCATTCCGGACACCTGCACCCCCCGGCCTGGCCCCCCCCCGGCCCCCCGCCCTGCTGCGAGCTGCCAGCACCGAGCCGGATGCAGCCGTGCCCTGCGATGCTGCCCGCTCCTGCCGCGGTGGGCAGCGGTGCTGCCAGAGCCGGGGGGGCTCCTGGGGGTGCTGCCCCTTCACCCAGGTTAGTGGAGGGGCACCAGGGTGGGGGGGGGTCTGTGTGGCGTCACCCCCCACCTCAATCCTTGCCCTCTTCCCCTGTCTCTCTGCAGGGCTCCTGCTGCTCAGACGGCCGTCACTGCTGCCCTGGGGGGTCCCGCTGCACTGGGGGGGGCTGGGGGTGCAGCCCCCAGCGCTGGGACCTACCTGCACCCCGCAGGGTGCTGCTCTGATGTCCCCGGGACGCCCCCCCCCCAGGTACCACCACTCAAATAAAAAGGTTTCTAGGACAAATCGCATCCCCTGGCTCCTTGGGATGGGGGGGGGGGGGGGATGGTGGGGGGGGGATGGGGCAGAACTGAGGTGGGAAGCAGAGGCAGAGGGTTTTTTTGTTTGGTTTTTTTTTTTTCTTTTTTTTTTTAATATATTAATGCCATCTAACAACAGGCAGGGCCACGCAGGCAGCGGCTCCCTGCCCAGCCTGGCCGGGGGCAGGCAGGGCCCGGGGGGGGGGATCCCCGTGCCCCCCCCACTGCTAGCCCAGCCCCCGCTGGCCCCTCTTCATCCTCGCCACGTAGAAAACGTTTAGAAACACGATTAAAATCCAAAGCCAAGAGTGGGGGGATGAGGTTGGGGGGGTAGCCCCCCCCCCCCCCCCAGCTCCTACGGCAGCTTGGAGGCACCGCTGGCCCGGGGGGCACTACCGGCCCCCCCCGCCCTGCAGGGACACAAGTGGGGACACGCCTCAGGACTTGGGGGGCTGTGGAGGGGCCATGCAGGTCTCAGCCCCCACCCCCAAAGGACAGGGAAGTGATTGGCAATGTCGGGGGGGGGGGGACAGGGGCAGGACAGGGTGATGGTGGCAGCAGGGTGGGGTGGTGGCCCGATGGCAGGGTCAGGGGAGGGGACAGTGATGGGACAGGACAGGAGGGTGGCAGGCTGGGATGCTGGTGGCAGGAGGGGACAGTGGCGGGACAGGACAGGGTGGTGGCAGGGGAGGGACAGGACAGGGACAGGACAGGGTGATGGCAGGAGAGGACAGGAGGGTGGCAGGCTGGGATGCTGGTGGCAGGGGAGGGACAGGACAGGGTGGTGGCAGGATGGGATGGTGGCAGGGGAGGGACAGGACAGGGTGATGGCAGGAGAGGACAGGACCGGTGGCAGGCTGGGATGCTGGTGGCAGGAGGGGACAGCGGCAGGACAGGACAGTGACGGGACAGGACAGGGTGGTGGCAGGATGGGATGCCAGCAGCCGTCCACCCCCCATCCCACCCCCCATCCCCCCAGCCCCCCCCCCCCACTCACTTGACATTGAAGACCATCAGCGGCCGCTCCTCCCGCTTCTGCCAGGGGCTCTTACGGTCGCCCCCCTCGTCCCCCCCCTCGGCCGCCTCCGCCAGCACCTCCTCCTCAGGGCTGGTCAGGGAGTCTCGGGGGGCTTCGCTGGCACTGCTGCGCCCACTGCCCCCCCCTCGCCGCCCCCCGCTCCCCGCCTCCAGCAAGGGGGCCAGCGAGCTGTCCTCGGGGGAGGCAGTGGGCAGGGGGGGGCGAGTCCCTACGTCCTCCCCCCCACCTCCCACTCCACGGGGGAGGCGGGGGGGGGGCGCGGGGCCGGACCCCCTCTCGCTGCCCTGCAGGTCGATGTAGGAATGCCGGACCTGGGAGGAACGGCCGTC
This sequence comes from Falco punctatus, assembly GCF_963210335.1. NCBI lineage: Eukaryota > Metazoa > Chordata > Aves > Falconiformes > Falconidae > Falco > Falco punctatus. Next base: position 4,157,588 of record NC_137599.1, on the reverse strand, counting down.
CAAGGAGACGAACCAAGCTCGGGGTGGGGGGGGCCCCCCCAGTTCTAGTAACTGCTGCCCAGCCAGCGCCTGCAGCTCCCCGTTGAGCTGCGCCACCGCCGACCCGTCCAGCAGCACTGGGATGGCCACCGAGCCGCTCACCGGCTGGGGGGCACGAGCCCCCCCCCAGTTTTCCCCTTCCTCAAACGGCTGCCCAGCGGACGGGGGGGGCGGTGGGGCCGCCGTCGCCGCCGTCGAACCGGGTCCCCCCTCGGTTTTGGGGGGACCCTCCGGTTCGCCGGGGGCCAGGCGCATGTAGCGGGCGGGAATGAGGAGGGTGGGCATCACCCCCCGGTAGACATCCTCCGGCCCCCCACCCCGGTCCAGGGGGCCGCAGAGGAGCAGGGGACCCGGGGGGGCCAGCGAGGGCGGGCGAGGGGGGGGCTCGGGCAGCGGGTGCTCGCTTGGCTGCCCCCCATAACGGGAAAACACGGGGGGCGAGGGGGGCCGGGGTGGGAAAGAGGGGGTCCCCCGGGGGTGCTCGTCCGGCAGCTGCAGCCCGTCCACCGAGCGGGCAGCCCTGAGGCCGAAGGCTTCGCCGGGGCGCCCATAGTCCTCCGGCGCGGGGGGGTGCCGGCGGCGGGGGGCCAGGGTGCCGGTGGGGGTCCGGGGGCCGGCGCGGAGCTGGGGGGGGGCTGGCGGTTGGAAGAAGTCCGGCCGGGCGGTGGGGAGGTCCCGGGTGGCGGGGGGCAAGCCCGGGGTGGGGAGGTCGGTGTCCCCCCCCGAGGAGGCCGTCTCCAGGTGGCTGCCACCGCAGAGCAGGTCCAGCTGGGACACCGAGGTGGCCTGGTCCCGCCGGGCAGCGTCCAGCGGCCCCGGCAGCGGCAGCTTGCGGTGCTGTGCCCGCGGCTTCAGGCACCGCCGCCTGCGGGGACACGGCGCGGGGTCACCCCGGGGTGGCACGCGGGGGCTGGGGGTCCCGCTCCCCCCACAGCCTCCCTCACCTGCTCTAGGGGGTGAGAGGAGGGGGCTCCAGCCTGCTACAGGGGTGATGCTCCCCCCCATAGCCAGCTATAGGGCACCCAGGGGTGCTACGGAGCGGTGCTCCCCCCATAGCCAGCTATAGGGCACCCAGGGGTGCTACGGAGCGGTGCCCCCCCCATAGCCAGCTATAGGGCACCCAGGGGTGCTAGGGAGTGGTGCCCCCCCCATAGCCAGCTATAGGGCACCCAGGGGTGCCACCCCATAGCCAGCTATAGGGCACCCAGGGGTGCTAGGGAGTGGTGTGTATCCCCATAGGCAGCTATAGGGCACCCAAGGGTGCTAGGGAGCGGTGCCCCCCCCCCCATAGCCAGCTATAGGGCACCCAAGGGTGCTAGGGAGCGGTGCCCCCCCCCCATAGCCAGCTATAGGGCACCCAAGGGTGCTAGGGAGCGGTGCCCCCCCCCCCCATAGCCAGCTATAGGGCACCCAAGGGTGCTAGGGAGCGGTGCCCCCCCCCCATAGCCAGCTATAGGGCACCCAAGGGTGCTAGGGAGCGGTGCCCCCCCATAGCCAGCTATAGGGCACCCAGGGGTGCTAGGGAGTGGTGTGTACCCCCATAGGCAGCTATAGGGCACCCAAGGGTGCTAGGGAGCGGTGCCCCCCCACAGCCAGAGCTATAGGGCACCCAGGGGTGCCCCCCCCATAGCCAGCTATAGGGCACCCAGGGGTGCTAGGGAGCGGTGCCCCCCCCATAGCCAGCTATAGGGCACCCAGGGGTGCCCACCCCTATAGCCAGCTATAGGGCACCCAGGGGTGCTAGGGAGCGGTGCCCCCCCCACAGCCAGAGCTATAGGGCACCCAGGGGTGCTAGGGAGCGGTGCCCCCCCCACAGCCAGAGCTATAGGGCACCCAGGGGTGCCCACCCCTATAGCCAGCTAAAGGGCACCCAGGGGTGCTAGGGAGCGGTGCCCCCCCATAGCCAGCTATAGGGCACCCAGGGGTGCTAGGGAGCGGTGCCCCCCCCCATAGCCAGCTATAGGGCACCCAGGGGTGCTACGCAGCGGTGCCCCCCCCCTAGCCAGCTATAGGGCACCCAGGGGTGCTAGGGAGTGGTGCCCCCCCATAGCCAGCTATAGGGCACCCAGGTGTGCTAGGGAGTGGTGCCCCCCCATAGCCAGCTATAGGGCACCCAGGGGCTCCAGGCAGGCAGTGCCACCCCCCACACACCCCCCATACCCAGCTATAGGGTGCCGACGGGGGCCAGGCAGGCACGTGCCCTGTCCCCCCCCAGCCGCAGTCGTCCCCCAGGGGTGCTGACCTGCAGTAGTAGATGAGGAGGCAGAGGAGGATGAGGACGAGCAGGGCCAGCGCGCCCAGGATGGTCAGCAGGAAGATGGTGTGGTAGGTGGTGATGTCCGTCACGCCTGCCGCCATCGCCACCAGCCCTGGGGACAGCGGGGTCAGCCACAGCACGGGACCCACCAGCACCCCATGGGGTGGGTGTCCTCCCCCTCCCACCCCAGGACAGCCCCTCCCCAGGGCCAAGGGGACAGGGGGACCCAGGCTGGGGGCACCGATGGGTGTCACCCTACCTGTGCTGGGAGAGGGCAGAGCTGCCGCCCAGTATCCCAACTGGGAGGAGACGAAGGTCCAGTAGAGCTGCCGGCCTTCCTTACGGATCAGCCCCGTCCCGTTACGGACCCACAGCCCTGCAGGGAGACACATCCATCCCCCCGCCGCGGGCTGAGACCCCCCAGCCTCATCACCCCCACCGCCAGCCCCCCCAGCAGGAGCTGTGCCACCCCTCTGCCACCCCCCTCAACCAGCGCTCACCGCTCTTGGGGTCAAACCTCCAGGCCGGCACGCTGGTGGCCACCACTGGCCCGGCGTCGGGGGCCAAAGGGACGGAGAGATGGACGGGGCCGGCCAGCGGCACCTCCGTCCCGTTGCCGGTGAAGAGATGGACGCTGAGAGCCGCCACGGGTGCCAGCTCCAGCCAGGTGGCATTGGCTGTGGGGATGAGCGACGGGGACATGCGTATGGGGGTGACCTCGTGGCATCCCCCCCCGCCCCCCCCCCCAAGCCCCCCATGGTGTCCCCCCGTACCACTGCCGCCCTGCTCGGCGCCCAGGAAGGCGGGGAAGGCGCGGGCCAGGCTGGGGCCGGTGGCAGCGGTGAGGGACGCGGCGAGCTGGCTGTACGTGGAGCTGCGGGGCAAGCGGGCTGCCCGTCGTGGGAACTGCGCCCACGGCTGCCCACGGGCACCTGGAGGGGGACAAGGTGGGTGGCAGCACCCAGGGGTGACGGTGGTGTCACACACACGTCCCCGTCCCCCCCCACCTCCAGCCGCATCACTCACCTGGGGATCCCAGGAGGATTTGCACCAGGTCCTCGTAGAGGATAAGGGTGGCGGGACGCTCGGGGAGCAGGTAGAGGCTGATGGAGGCGTAGACTGCAAGGGGGGGGGTGATGGGGAGGACCCCGAAATACCCTCCCCGACCCCCCAGGCTGGGGGGGGCTGGGGAGGGTGGGTGCTGATGGGGAGAGGGGGGTGATGGGCCCCGCAGAGCGGGTGGGGAGGGGGAATAGGGCAGCGGGGGCGGGGGGTGGACATGGAGACGGGGTACACATGGGGACAGGAGGGGACAGGCGGTGGCAGGCAGTGGGCGGGGGGGGGGCGCCCCATGCACACCCCCAGCCTGGCACGTCCATGCATGTCCCCAGTCCTTGCATACCCCAAACCCTGCGTGCCTGCTGCACCCACCCTTGCACACCCCCCACCCTTGCACACCCCCCACCCTTGCACACCCCAAACCCTGCGTGCCTGCTGCACCCCATCCTTGCACACACCCCATCCTCCACACTCCCATATCCTTGCACACTTCCCCATCCTTGCACAACCCATCCTTGCACACCCAAACCCTGCACACCTGCTGCACCCCATCCTTGCAGACACACCCCATCCCTGCACACCCCCCTGATCCTTGCACCCCCCCGCCTCCCAGTCCCTGCGTGCCACCGTGCCCTCGCACCCCCAGAGTCCTGGCACACCCCTGCACAGCCCAAGTCCCACACGCACCCCGCTCCTTGCGCACACCCGCATCCCCAGCCTCACCCGCCACATGCACCCCCACCCCTGCACCCCCCATCCTTGCACACCCCCCCGCTGAGCACTGCCACATGGCCCACCCCCCCAGGAAGGTGACCCCATCGACGCCACCCCGCAATGGCCCTGGGGACAAGGGCTGGCACCCAGCCCAGGGACACCCCCACCCCCCCGCCCTGGGATGGGGGTACCTTGGGGCCACCAGGACATGGTTAACTCCTCTCAGAGGGGCCTGAGCCCCCCAAACACCCCTCTGTAAGGGACGCCCCCTTCCCAAAAAGTCTTTGAGGTCCCCAGGAAAGGACTGAGGTCCCAGGAAGGGACTGGGGGTGCCCAGGAAGGTATCAAGGACCCCCAGGAAGGGATTAGAGCCCCCTTAGAGTCATCCCCCTCCCACTAAGGGAGGAATGAGGGACCCCATCAAGGGCTTGGGCCCCTCCATATGGGATCAAGGCCCCCAGTAAGGGACCAGTTCCCCCAGTAAGCCATCAGGAACCCTGTAAGAGATCGGAGTCTCCCACAAGGAGCCGACTCCCACAGTGAAGACCCAGGGCCCCCAGTAAAGGACTGTGCCCCCCCATAAGAGCTCAGAGCCCCCCAGTAAAGAGTTGGGGTCCCCCATAAGGGTTCAGACACTCCCAGCAAAGAGCTGGCGTCCCCATCAGGGCTCAGACCCCCCCCAATAAGGACTGGGGACCCCCGTAAAGGCTCAGAGCCGCCCAGTAAGGCACTGGGTCCCCCATAAGGGCTGGGGGGTCCCAGTCACTCACGCGGCAGCTTGTTGACGCGCCAGGGGACGGAGGCGGTGACGTAGCCGCGGCGGGCAGCGGTGACGAGGACCCAGGTGCCCAGGCGGTAGGGGACGGGCAGGATGGCGGTGCCCTCGTGGTCAGTGATGCCAGCCGCCAGCGAGCTGCGGTTGCCGAAGACGTCCAGGGTGGCCTGGGCCAGCGGGGCCAGCGTCCCACTCTCGTACACCTGCACCTTCAGCAGCACCTCTGCGGGGACACAGGTGACACGTGGGCGCGGGCACGGGGCACCCCCCATGCCGACAGGTACCCCCCAGGCGTGCCCTGCGGGTGGGACGACGGCACCATCACAGCCCCATCCCGGTGGGTCATGGCCACCACCCTGGTGGGTCACGAGCACCATCCTGGTGGGTCACAGGCCACCGTCCCAGCAGGGTGGTGGGACCCATCCCAGCGGGTCATGGCCACCACCCTGGTGGGTCACAGGCCACCATCCCAGCAGGGTGGTGGGACCCATCCCAGCGGGTCATGGCCACCACCCTGGTGGGTCACAGGCCACCACACCATCCCAGCGGGTGGTGGGACCCATCCCAGCGGGTCATGGCCACCACTCTGGTGGGTCATGGACATCATCCTGGTGGGTCACAGGCCACCATCCCAGCAGGTGGTGGGACCCATCCCAGTGGGTCATGGCCACCACCCTGGTGGGTCATGGCCACCACCGCAGCCAGGTCATAGATGCCACCCTACAGGGCAGCGGGCACCTCGCTGGCAGGTTTGTGGGTACCATCCCAGTACAGCAGTGGGCACCGTCCTGGGGGGGGGGGGGGGGGGTGTGCTCCCCTTGCACCCACCCTGTGCCCCCCTTGAAGCAGGCGGATGGGGGGGGGGGGGTTACCACACCAGAGTGCCGTGCCCATGCGGGTGGGTACACCCAGTCACGTCCCTCCCACGATACCCCCCCACCCCCCCCTCCCAAGGCCAGTCAGGGTGCAACCCACCGATGTCACAAGTTCAGGGTGGGGGGGTCTCCACACCCATAAGCCCCACCAGCAGCCCAGGGCCGGGTCTCAGATGCAGTGCAGGGGTGGGCACAGCTCAGGGGGGGACCCCACCGCCGCCCGTGCCCCCGGCCCCCCCGTGCCGTCGCCATCCTGCGCATGAGCCCGCAGCCCTTGGCAGCCGGCCCGGCTCGGCGCCGTCACCCTGGCAACGACCTCCTTCATCCCGCGGCCCCGGGCGCTTTCGGGACCCCGTGTCCCCCCCTCCCGGCAGCATCCTGACCCCCAAAAGCCCCCACCCCGCAGGGCAACCCGACCCCCCACCCCCCAATCTCAGCCCAGATGTTGCCCAGATGTGGCCATGGGCAGGGGGAGGAATTTGCAGCAGCTGCTTCGGCAACATGCTGGGCGGGGGGGGGGGGGGGGGGGGGGGGGGGGGGGGCGGGGGGGCGCTGGCGGCGTCCCCCCACATAGCAGGGACAGCCGCACCCGGGGGGCAGGAATGTCCCCGCGGCCACATGCCGGTCACCCGCAGCTGCCGGGGGACAGCTGGCACCAAGGGCCACCCCCGGTGTCCTCCGGAGGAGGGGGATACAAGGTGCCAGCCCCAGGGTGGGGGGCATGGCCTCCCCCTCTCTGTCCCCATGGGTACAAACCCCCCCTTCCCCATCACCGAGGGGCCCACAGGGGTTGGCACAGCCACCGTGGGGCACGCCGGCACCTCACCAGTTCCCAGTGCCTCCCAGTACAGCCCCAGGGTCCCAGGATGGGTGGGCGGTGGGGTGCCAGGCCCCGGGGTGGCTGTGGGACCCAGGCGCCGGGCCCTGCGCCCCCTCCTCGCTGCCACCCCACAGGGACAGGGACGGGTGACGGCAGCGGGGAGCTGAGCCAGGGCTGGGACCCCCGAGCCCCCTGCCCCTGCCTCACCCCCGGTACACCTCGCCCCGGCACAGGGGCGCTGCCAGGAGGGGGGGGCGGGCTCGCGGGGCGTCGCGGGAACCCCAAAGCGCCGCGCCGCACCCCAAGGCCCACCCTGCCCGCTGGGAGCAGGTGCCTGCAATGGGGTGACCCCTGCACCATGCCCAGGGTGCCCCCCCACCCACTATTCTGCACCCCAGGGTGCTGCTCAAGACCCCAGCGCACACTCCCACCCTCCCGTACTCCCTGGCCTGGGACCCCCACCCATCATGCTGCACGCCCTGGCACTGCCCGGCTCCCCCACCCACCCACCCATCCACCCACCACCACCACCACCACCTCATGGCCTGGGACCCCCACCCACCCTCCTGCCCCACCATGCTCTGCCCAGGACCCCCATCCACCATCACGCACCCCACGGCTGGGGATTCCCACCCTCCCTCCCACCCCCCAAGCTTTGCCCAGGACCCCCACCCGCTGGCCCGGGCCCCTCCGCACCTCCTGCACCCCCAGGCGCACCCCAGGGCCCCCGCCCAGCACCCTGACGCCCACCGGTGGCCCGGACCGCCGCGGGGGGGGGGGGATGGATGGACAGCCAGCCGGGCGGGGGGGCAGCCAGCCGGGCGGGGGGCGGCCCCGGGGGGCGCGGAGGGCCCGGCAGGCGGGGGTGGGGGAGCCGGCGGGGCCGGCGGGGGTCGGGGCGGGGCGGGGCGGGGGCGGGCGCCTCCCCCCGCACACAAAGGCCGCTCTCACCGTGCGCTCCCGGCTCCGCCGCGCCCCGCGCCCGCCGCCCGCCCGCGGCCACCAGCAGCAGCAGCACCGGCAGCGGCGGCAGGAGGCGGCGGGGCCGCATGGTCGCTCCGCGCCGTTACCCCGCCATGCCCGGCCCGCCCGGCCCGGCCCGCTCCTCCCGCCGCCGCCGCGGGGACCGGGCTCCACCTGCCGGAGCCGCCGGGCACGGCCGCCCGCCCCGCCCCGCCCCGGCCCCGCCCCCCCCACCGGCCCCGCCCCCCACCACCGGCCCCGCCCCGACCACCGGCTCCGCCCCGGCCACACCCCGCCCCCGGTCCCGCCCCCCCCCCCGGCCCACAGCAGCACCCCCACACCGACCCCCCCGCGCGGCCCTGGGGGCGGCCCCTGTCACCCCCGGCAAACAGCAGGGTGCCAGGCAGAGATTTATTGGGGGGTGGGGGCGGCTGCGGGTGCTGGGCCCCTGGGCGCCCCGGGGTGCTGGGACACGGGGGCGGGATGGGGGCCATGCCGGGGGGCGGGGGCGCAGGCGGACCCCAGGGCACCCCACTAGCCCTGGGCATCCTCCGGCTCCTGCCCCTGGCCGGGCGCCAGCTCCTGCGTGTCCTCCTCGGCGGGTGGCCGCGTCCTCTTGAAGAAACCCATCTGGGAGGGGGACAGGTGACAGCCCGGCCGCGGGGGACCCCACGGCACCACCCCCGGGGGGACCCCACGGCATCAGTCCCAGGGGACCCACAGCATCCCCCCCCCCACCCCCTGTGCTGCCTCCTACCCTGTGCCCGCAGCCCCCACCCCCAGGGCTGGGTCCCTCCACTGTCACTGGGGCCCTGCCACCCTGGCGAGGTGTCACCGCTGTCCCATGTCCCCACCCACCCACTCACCTTCCACATGAGGAGGATGAGGAGGGTGAGGAGCAGGAGCCCAGCCAGGACCCCCAGCACCACCCACCACACCGGCACGGCCCCCTCGCCCCCGGGGCTGGCACGCACCACCTTGGTGACAGCCTGTGGATGGACGGGTGGGTGACACCGCTGCCACCACGGCCTGTCCCTGTGTCCTCTGTGGCCACCACGGCCCTACCGTGGTCTCCCCAGTGGGCAGGACGCGGGGCTGGACGCGGTAGGGCATGGCCGAGGTGTTGAACCAAGCCTGTGACTGGATGCGGAACTGCTTCAGGAGGTGCTCCCGCTGGGGACAGACACGGGGACACATGGGGACAGACATGGGGACACATGGGGACACACGGAGACACAGCACCAGGGATGCCGGCAGCCAACAGGGCACCCGTGACCCTGCACATTGTGTCCCCAAGGCTGCTCTCTGCAGGTCCCCGGGGACCACCGTGCAGGAGGGGACGTGGCGGGGCCACCCTAGGGACATAGTGCCACCCCTGTCCCCAAGCGGGGACAGTACCTGCTGCAGGGTGTCCATCCAGAGCAGGGCATGGACGCTCACCAGCGCCCGCTGGTCCTTGGCCAGGCTAGGCACCCAGCAGGTGATGTCCACGCACGTGGCGTTGCTACAGTCCTGCGGGACACGGCGGGTGTCACCTGGACCCCCACCCTGCCACCCCGGGGGGCACCTCCCCCACGGGCTGCAGGTCCCCAAAGCCCCCACTCACCACGGGGACGAGGTCCTCCAGCCCAGCATCCAGCGGCTCCTCCAGCTCCCTGCGCTCCCGCCGGTGGGTGCCGTTTCGGGGTGCTGCGCCCGTGGGCCGGGGGATCTCCAGCTGGAAGGGGACACGGGACACACGCCACCCTGTCACCCACCCAGCACGCAGCGGGGGGGTGCCGGCCCCCAGCAGCACCTACCTGCTCAGCATTGAGGCCCGGCGGGTCGGTGCAGTTCATGCCCCCCTCGGTGCCCAGCTCCAGCAGGTAGAGCAGGATGCGGCCATCCAGCTGGCTGGGGATGGCCAGGTGCAGGGTGACCCCGCTGACGGTGCTGGGACCCTTGTTGTGGAGCTGAGGGAGGATGGTGAGGTGACACCAGGGAGGGGACAGAGGGGACGGTCCCCCAGGCACCCATGGGTGCATCACCCTACCTGGTAGACGTGCTCCACCTTGATGCCGTGGTCCTCGAGCCGCCGGCTGCCCTCCACCCTGTGCCAGCTGGTGGGCAGCACCGTGGTGGCAGGCAGGGAGTTGCTGGCAAGAGAGGGGGGTCAGTGGCCCCCCCGTGTGTCCCCCAGCCCCCCGTGTCCCCCCCCCAGGCCCTCACCCCCGTAGCGCCATCTCTGCCTGCACCTCCACGGGCACCGTCACCGTCACCGACGAGTTGGTGGAGCTGGGGCTGTTCTTGCTGCAGGGACACGGCAGGGTGAGGGGTGGCCACCGAGTCTGGGGACACGCTGAGGCCACCAAGTGCCGGGTGCCTGGGTCCCCACGGTGGGCAGGGGACAGGGGGTTGGCGCAGTGTCACCTCCGCAGCTGGAGCTGGAAGGTGATGGTGTCACCCATGTCCTCCAGCCCCGCCACGCTCAGCTCCATGTCCACGGTGATCTAGAGGGCAGCAGGGGGGTGGGGGGGTGTCCCAGTGGGTGGGTGACACCCCCCCCATGCCACCACCGGGTGATCGGCCTGGCGGGGGGACGTCCCCTTACCCGGGCACCCGCTTTCATAGGGTTCCCCAGCTCGCACAGCACCACGTGGCTCCCGTTCTCCTTCCGGGGGTTGCAGCTCAGCTTCTCCTGCCCCTACGGTGTGGGGACATGGGGAGGTGACACCTCACAGACCCCCCTGGGCACCAACCACCCTGGGGACATGCATAGTCCAAGGGCAGGGTGTGAGCCCCCCACCCAGGCACCCATCACCACCAGGCACTCCCATGGAGGGTGTCAGCCCCCCACCCAGACACCCATCACCACCAGGCACCCCCATGGAGGGTGACGGCCACCAAGGGCAGGGTATGAGCCCCCCACCCAGACACCCATCACCACCAGGCACCCCCATGGAGGGTGACGGCCACCAAGGGCAGGGTATGAACCCCCCCACCCAAGCACCCCCTGGCACCCACCATACTAAGCACCCATAGGGAAGGTGACAGCCACCAAGGGCAGGGTGTCAGCCCCCCACCCAGGCACCCATCACCACCAAGCGTGCATAGGGAGAGTGATGGCCACCAAGGGCAGCATGTGAGTCCCCCCCACTCGGGCCCCCCCTGTCACCCATCACCAGTGGGCACCCACCGGGATGCTGCTGCGGGCCGCCTGGTAGTGGGTGCCGGGGGGCAGCTGCACCCGCAGCTCGGCCTCGAAGGCGCCTTCGCCCAGATTGCTGGCGTTGGCGCGCAGGGACAGCACAGCCTCCGCCCCGATGAGCAGGCGCCTGCTGGGCCTGCGGGGGGACAGGTGGGGACAGGGCTCAGCACCCCGGGGTGGCACGGGGCACCCACCCTTGCCCAGCCGGGTGCTCACGTGTCGGCGGCCAGGCGGAGGTCCGGGACGCAGAGGTTGTCCTCGCCGCAGTCCTCCAGTATGATGTGGGTCTGGGAGGGAGCCGGGGGACACGAGGACAGTGGGGGGATGCAGGATGGGGACAGTGGGGAGTACTGGGGGACATCCCCGGGAAGGGCTGGGGATGGCGGAGGGTACAGAGGGGACATCCTGGGGAGGTGATTGAGGACAGTGGGGGGCACAGAAGGGACATCCCAAGGGCAGGGACAGTGCAGGGGACATCCCAGGGAGGGAGGGGGACAGCAGGGGACAGCACAGAGGACTGGGTGCCAGAGAGTGGCTGGGGACAGTGTGGGGGTTGGGGTCACATCCCACGGGAGACTGGGGGCAGTGTAGGGGGACTGGTGGTACTACCTGAGGGGGGAGCAGAGACAGTGGGGGGACGCAGGGGGGACATCCCGCAGAAGCACTGGGGACAGCGGGGAGGAAGGGGCTGCGCCCCAGGGAGGGGTTGGGGACAGCGGGGACAGGCTGGGACCACGGGGCTGGAGCACCATGGTGGAAGTGGGTGCCCCGGGCTGGGCGTACCCCCACTTGCCCTGGCCCAACCGCGGGAACAAGCCCACCCTGTGGCACCGCGGCGATGTCCCCAGTTCAGCCGTGTCCCCCCTACCTGTGCCTGCACCAGCGTGTCCCCATAGAGCACCAGCCCCGGCCCCTCCGCGGGCAGCGCCAGGCTCAGGCTCAGCGCCACCGGGCTCAGCTTGTCCTTGAAGTCGGCCTCATCCTGGGGACACCCATGGGCAGAGCCCCCCAGCAGGCACCCCGCACCCACCCACCCCTGGGCCCCCACCCACCTGGGCTGGGGACACCGCTGTCCCCAACCGTGTCCCCATCCCGGCTGGAGGTGCCACTGTCCCCATCCCATCTGGGGACACCGCTGTCCCCAACCCTGTCCCCATCCCGGCTGGAGGTGTCACTGTCCCTGTCCCATCTGGGGACTCCACTGTTCCCATCCCTGTCCCCATCCCGGCTGGAGGTGCCACTGTCCCCATCCCAGGTGGAGTCACTGCTGTTCCCATCCTTGTCCCCATCCCGGCTGGAGGTGCCACTGTCCCCATCCCATCTGGGGACACCACTGTCCCCAACCGTGTCCCCATCCCGGCTGGAGGTGTCACTGTCCCCATCCCATCTGGGGACACCGCTGTCCCCAACCCTGTCCCCATCCCAGCTGGAGGTGCCACTGTCCCCATCCCATCTGGGGACACCGCTGTTCCCATCCCTGTCCCCATCCCGGCTGGAGGTGCCACTGTCCCCATCCCAGGTGGAGTCACTGCTGTTCCCATCTCTGTCCCCATCCCGGCTGGAGGTGCCACTGTCCCCATCCCAGGTGGAGTCACTGCTGTTCCCATCTCTGTCCCCATCCCGGCTGGAGGTGCCACTGTCCCCATGCCTGTCCCCCACCCTCCTTGGGCTCCGGTTGCCGCTGTCCCCCGCCCCCCCCCCCCGTGCCAGCCCACTGTCCCCATACCCGCAGGCAGGCGGTGAGGTTGTGGCACAAGGGGGGTGTCCCCGGGGTCAGCACCAGCGCCTTGTGCCAGGAGGACTGGTGGCCCTGCAGCAGCAGGACCCTCCGGGACAGCTTGGGCTTCAGTCGGTCCAGCTGCAGCTCAGCATCGAGGTCTGGCAGGGCAGAGGGGGACATGGCACTGGTGCCACCCCGGCAGTGCCCCTTGTCCCCTCCCCAGGTGACACCGGCACTCACGGATGCTCTTGGGAATGTGCTGGCCCGTCACGCTGACACACAGCACCACAGGGAAGCTGCGAGGGGGACAGCACCCAGGGGTGCTCAGGGACCTGCCACCATCCCTGGGGCAATGTCCCCAAACCGGTGGTGTCCCTCAGCGGTCCACATGACACTGTCCCCATGACATGGCTCACCAGCTGACATTGGCACTAGAGCCGGGCAGGGCATGATCCAGGACCTTGGGGTTCAGCCCATCAGGGACACTCAGCTGGGTATGGGCCACCACCACGGGCTGTCCCCTGGGACATGGGGACAGAGCTGAGGTGCCAGGAGACCCCAGGCAGGGACCCCCGGGCCATGCGCCACCAGAGCTGGGGGGATGGGCACTCACCTGTACACGGCCACCTTGGCCGCCCCGTAGGCACCCACCAGCAGATCTGCAGGGACAAGCAGGGGGTCGGTGACCGGGTGGGTGGCACCAGGACGGCGTGGCAGTGACCACGTGGCACGGCCGTACCGGGGTAGCCGTTGCCATCCAGGTCCGTGGCACCGCGCAGGGCGAAGCCGAAGGCGGCTGGGCCGGGGAAGGGGCTGTCGAGGCGCTGGGTGGGCACCGGCATCAAGCCCTCGCTCTGCCCACGGAAGATGAAGACCTGCCCGCTGCCGCTGTCACCCCCCAGCGGGGCACCCACGGCCACATCTGGGGACAGCGCGGATGTGAGCACCCACCGGGTGACCCATCCCAGCACCACCCCCCACCCGGGACCCCCTGCCTCAGTTTCCCCAGTGGTTCAGCGCTGGCAGAGCCCCCCCCTGCCCACCACCCCTGTGCCAGCCCGGTGTTACCGCCGTAGCCGTCCAGGTCCAGGTCCCCGAGGCTGGCAATGGCGGCGGCGAAGCGGCCGTAGGGGTGGGTGCCCGTCAGGGTCTGGGGGGGCTGCGCGAAGGGCTGCCGCCTCCCCCCCAGGTAGAGGTAGAGACGCCCCACCTCGCTGCGCTGGCCATCGGGGCGCCGGGCCATGTACAGGGGGGCACCCACCAGCACGTCGTCCCTCCTGCACCCAGCACGGGGGTCAGGGTCCCCAGGTTTGGGGACTGGTGGCACCCAGGGATGTGCCAGGCGGGGGGCAGCACCCTAGGGTGTCCTCATGGGGGATGGAGTGGGGGGGGGCACAGTCCTGGCTCTTACCCATCCCCATCAACGTCAGCCACGGCCACCGTGTGCCCGAAGTACGATGCCACCTGGAAAGGGCCCGTGTGGAGCAGGGGGGTGCAGGGGGGGGGGCAGGGGGGGTTGTGCAGGGGCGTCGTGGGGGGTGCTGGGTGATGAGGGGGGTGGTTAGGTGCTGGGATGCTATGGGGTGGGGGTGCAGGGGTGCTGTGTCAGCATGGGGAGGGGGTCAGAGGGGTGTTGGGGGGTGCCAGGGGGCAGTGGGCAGGGGGGCAGCAGGGAGCTGTGGGGCACTAAGGGGGGCACCGGGGGTGACAGGGCAGGGTGCTGGGGGTGCTGGGGGTGCTGGGGGTGCTGGCACACGGCACCTGGGGGCAGTGGGGGCAGGGGGGTGGCGGGGCAGGGGAGTAGGGCGTTGGGGGCATGGGGACGTGCTGGCGCAGCTGGGGGTACCTGCTCGCTGGCGATGCCCCACCGCCGGCGCAGGGTCGCCCCCGCACTGAAGATCTCCACCTGCCCAGAGCAAGGTCAGGCCCCAGCCCGGGGGGCCACACCGGGGGGGCCTGGCCATGGCGCTGTGTCCCCCCAGGCGCCCCCCCAGAGCAGGGCACCAGGCTCCCGGCACCACTCACCTCGCCCCTCGTGTTGCTCTTGTTGGGGACCCCCACCACGAACTCTGCGGGGGACAAGAGCCCTGAGTGCCCCCACCATGGCACTGGGGTGGGCACGGGGACATCCCCAGCACTTCGGTGGGCTTAGAGACCCCCGGCACTGGGGTGAGCATGGGGGCATTCCCAGCACCGGGGTGAGCACAGGGGCATCCTCGGCACTGGGGTGGGCTCAGAGACCCTCAGCACTGGGGTGGGCACGGGGGCATCCCTGGCACCGGGGTGGGCACGGGGGCATCCTCGGCACTGGGGTGGGCATGGGGACACAGAGATGGACAGGACCCCTGTGCTGGCACAACCTGTGTCCCTTGGGAGGGGAGGGCACTGCAGAGCCCAGGGGTGCCCAGGGCCCATCCCCCACCCCACCCCCACCCCGAGCAGCCCTGGCCCCTCACCCAACCAGCCTTACCTTTGGTTTTGGGGTTGTCATCGAACTCGCCCACGGCCAGAGAGTACCCTGAAGGGAGATGGGCACCGATGACCCCTGCTGCCGATGACCCCCGCTGTGCCCCGGCACGAGCCAGCGATGGGACAGGGCCCCCCACGCCTGCTGCTCACCCCGGTACCCATCCTCGTACTCCCTGTCCACCAGCTCCTCCGTGGGACGCCCCGGGCGCTCCGGCCACAGCAGGGACTTGCCGTGGAAGCGGGTGAGGATGGCATCCACCTCCACCGAGTACAGGAGCCCTGGGGACACCAGGACGGGCACCAGCACTGGCATGGCACCCGTTGGCACCCACCCGGGGCTGCTAGTGCTGCTGCGGGTGGCACCCATGGAGGTACCCCATCCTGGGTGCCCACAGCCCACCGTGCCCACCCAAAGGCAGGCAGGACTCACCCGTGAAGTAGTACCCGCCAGGGGCACCCAGCACCAGCGTGCCATCCTGTGGGAGAGCTGGCATCAGCACCCACCCTGGCAACCCCCCTTTGCATCCCCCACCCTGACACCCACACCTGGGTACCATCCTGGCCACCCCAGGCACCCTCAACAGCATCCCCACGGGCACCCCCAGGGCACCCCGGTCCCACCGCTCCCCCAAACCCCCTCTCACCGCTGTGACGGCTGCGCTGAAGCCGATCTCGCAGTAGCGCCTGTCGTAGGCTGTGGGCACAGGGCAGGGTCAGAGGGGCCAGGGGTGGGGGGCACCCGCCGCCCCCACCCACCTGCCCTCACCGTAGTAGCTCTCGCGGTAGGTGCTGGCCATGAGCTGGTCGCGGCACGGCGAGTACCAGGCGACGCGCTGCAGCCCAGGGGCACCCACGAAGCAGGTGCCCGTCGGGGTGCAGAAAGCCTCGTGCTGCCCGTCCATGGCGTTCCAGTGCTGCAGTGGGGCACAGGCCTGGGGACAGGGTGGGTGCCCACCATCCACCATCACCCACCACCACCCACCATCACCACCCACCCCCCACCATCACCCACCACCCACCACCTCCACCCCCCAAGGGTGCCCACCACCCACCACCACCCCCCAAGGGTGCCCACGCACCTGGGTGCCCACCTCCACCCCCCATCCCCCACCCCCACTCCCCACTACCTACTACCACCCTCCAAGGATGCCCATGCACCTGGGTGCCCACCACCCACCACCCCCCCCCCAAGTGTGCCCACACATCTGGGTGCCCACGACCCCCCACCGCCCCCCACCACCCCCACCACCACTCCCCACCACCACCAACACTCATCACCACCCACCACCACCACCCCAAGGGTGCCCACGCACCTGGGTGCCCACCACCCACCAGCACCCACCACCACTATCCCCCAAGTGTGCCTACACACCTGGGTGCCCACGACCCCCCACCACCCCCCCCACCACTCCCCACCACCAACAACACTCACCACCACCCACTGCTACCCCCCAAGGGTGTCCACGCACCTGGGTGCCCACCAGCACCCACCAGCACCCACCAGCACCCACCACCACCATCCCCCAAGTGTGCCCACACACCTGGGTGCCCATGACCCCCCACCGCCTCCACCACCACTCCCCACCACCACCACCACTCACCACCACCCACCGCCACCCCCAAGGGTGTCCACGCACCTGGGTGCCCACCACCACCCACCAGCACCCACCAGCACCCACCAGCACCCACCAGCACCCACCACTCACCACCCACAACCACTCACCACCCACCATCACCCACCACTCACCACCCACAACCACTCACCACCCACCATCACCCACCACCACTCACTACCCACCATCAATCACCACCACCACCACCCAAGGGTGCCCACCCACCCACTGGGTCACCCACCACCACTTTGCCATCCCAGCTGGTGACGGACGCCCCCAGCCACTGGTGTGACTTGTAGGTGTGGAGCTTCAAGGTGCTTTGGGTCTCGGTCTCGTTCCCTGGGGGAGCGGGAGAGGGGCAGCGTGCCGCGCTGGTGCCCCCCCCCACGCCCACCCATCACCCCATGGCGCCCACGCACCTGTAGTGTCGATGGGGAGGGGGTGGCAGGGGGTCTTGCCGGGGGGCCAGGAGCAGAGGAAGACGGCACCGGGCTGAGCCACGCCGGGCTGGGAGGTGTTGGCGCGGGGTGCCCCCACCAGCACGCTGGGGCTGGGGTGGGCACAGTGGGTGTCGGGAGGGGGGGGAACGGGTGTCGTGCCCAACCCCAGCCCCCCGCTGTCCCCTTACCTGCCCTCGGTCATGTGGAAATCCAGGGCAAAGCCGAAATAGCTGTCGGGGGGTCCCTGGTACGTGGTGGGGGGGTCCCGGAGGAGCCCCAGGGCAGGGGCTGAGTGTGGCCCCCCCAGGAGCAGCAGGGCCCGGAGCAGGGCAGCAGCCCCCATCGCCTCCCCGAAATGCGGCCGGCAGCCCCGGCACAGCCTGTCCTGGTCCCTGCTTATCTCTGAGGTCACAGCTGGGGACAGGGACAGGGGCACAGGAAGGGCCCCCCCGCCCGCCCCCCCCTGCCACCAGGGAGCCAAAGCAGTTTGGGGGGAGCAGGGGGGACGTGCTGCCTCTGCCCGGGGGGACGGCGGTGCCAGCCCTGGCAGAGCAGGGCAGGAGGTGGCGGTGCCACCGGGGGGCACATGGGGGGGTGGGCCAGGGCCAGGGCAGGAAGCCTGTGCCCACCACCCCCCTTCCGCCAGAGGCTGGGTCAGGTCCAGCCCCCCCCTCCCCGTGGGGTGCCTATCTCGGGGCGCAGGCAGCTGCGGGCTGGCCAGCGGAAACCCAGCGGGGGGGGGGGGTGGGGCACGGCCACGGGTGCAGGGGCCCCGTCCTCATCCCCTGGGGTCCCCTCCGCAGCCAGATGGAGCAGACATGGAGGGGGGAGCACCTGGCTCCCCGCTCTCACCCCCCCCCCCCCGTGGGCCATCGCCACCAAACTGCAGCCCCTTCCCCAGGGAGGGGCACCCCAAAGCCCTGCTGGGGAGATGGGGGGGCCGGGGAGCGCTTTGCGGGGGGGGGGGGCAAGGGGGCGGGGGGGAACACGGCCACAGCCAAGCGAACAAGGGGGCTCCTTGTCCTTGGCGCAGGAAAGGGCCCAGTCGACTCTCCAGCAGCTGCTTAATTAATTCGGCTTAATTCTTCAGCTTAATTAGTTCAAACCCGCTCCATGAGGGTGTCCCAGGCTGCCGGGGGTCCCCTTGCCGACCCCCCTTGCCCACCGGGAGCCAGGGGTGGGGAGAGGCACTGGAGCACCTCGATGCAAGCCAGCCCCCCCCCCGCACAACGGGGCAGCCACCGGTGGGAAGCAAGGCAGAGACCGGGGGGGGGGGGGGGGGGCTGGGCACCCCAGGGTGGTCCCCGCTGCGCCCAAGCAGCAGTGCAGCCCCCGAGGGGGGACGCAGCCCCCTGCCCAGGTCTGTGCCAGCCCGTTGGAGCAGTTGGAGCCTCTTGGCCCGGAGCTGGGGCTGAGCGTGGCTCAGCACTGTGGCACTGGGAAAGGGGCACGCCGGGTCTGGGGTCTGCACCCAGGGGCAGGGGTCTTCCCAGGCTGGCAGCAGTGAGCACCCAAACCCGGCTGACACCCCCCCCTCCGCCAGACTGCTTTACGGCAACTCTTATTTCTTTCTCCCATCAAATTCCTTCTTTTTCCATTCCTTGCGATACCTCCGCGCTCTCGCCCACCCACCCGAGCAGCCGCAGGGCCCCCCCAGAGCACAGCCCAGGCAGAGGCAGGTCCCATCCTGCACCCCCAACCCTGGCAACATTCAGGGCTTCGGATTTTTTGCCTTTAACCAAATCAGGACCTTCACAGTTAGAGAGGCCGGCGCTCCTCACCCCAAGCCCTCGCCCCCCCCAACATTCCTCCAGGCTGGCAAAAGGTGGAGAGGGGGCTGGAGGGGGGCTAGCGGGCCACCTCCATGGCAAGCCAGAAGCTGCTTGGCCAAATGGCTTCAGAAATGAGCGTGGTGCTGGTGCTACCTCCCAGCAGGACCAATGCTGCGGGGACACCCAAGGGCTCCTATCCAAAATAATGTCCTTTAAAAAAAAACAACAACAACAAAAAAAACCCAACCAAAAAAAAAAAAAAACACCAAACACAGAACAAAAAATGGGGAGTACATTCTCTCTGTATCTAGCTCAGCATCTTTCAAGCAAAGTATTCAAATTAAAAGTAGTTTTACTCAATGAACCAAGCATCTAATACTGTTATTTTAAGAAAAAGCCCAGGGCGACATCATGATCAGATGCAGCAGCTCCAAGTCATCTCACGCAACCATACATTTTTTTTTCCACAAATCATTGGTTTATTAGAAAGGTTTTTCTCCCCTCATTTTACAGCATATATATATATTTATATATATATATATCTTATGTGACAAAGTTAAATACAGTCTGTTTATGCCTGTTAAGTAATGATAGGTTAATTATTTTTAGCACTATTCTGGAAGTCAAAAAAAAAAAAACCCCTGACTGCAGCGTGAAGGGTGCCAGAACACGCGTATTGAATCTAGAAGCTAATGAAGCTCAGCATTGAGACATTAATACTGTATTCTGTTAATTATTTACAGAGAAATTGAGTCCCTTTTTTTTTTTTTTTTTTTACCGTTGTGTTTCAGTCCAACCTTAAAGAGTGACGAAGCTCAAGAGTTTTCGATCCTTCGAACCTCTGCCCGGGTCTCGGTGCTGCGCTTCAGGGGAGGATGGGGAGGGGGATGCCACGCAGCCGGCACGTGCTCCGCATCCCCCCTCGCTGCCTGCTCTGAAATCAGGCCCTACAAAGCCCCCCAAGGTGCCCCTGAACGGCTCTAACACGAGAAGGACCTTGAACCCCGAAATACCCGGGTCAGCAGGGACAGTGGCAACTCATCCTGGTACGACGGGAAGAGCCTGCGGATGGAGAAGCCTCCCACGCTTAGTGTTAGCTGCAGTGTCAGAACCAACGGAGAAATCCCTTACGGAACATCACGGGCAGGCACAGCCTCAACAGATCAGTCCTAAACCACCTCTGCCTGCACATGAAGTGACAAATTGTTACGGGTAAAAGGCTCTTCCTTCACCAGAAGGCTGTACTGAACCGCACAGCCAAGCTGGCACCTCCAAATCACCCTGGGGTGGGGGGTGGGGGGAGGAAAAAACAAGGCGGGGAGGGGGTATTTTAGATTCTGGGAGACCACCCAAACTCCTGACACTCCTGAGTGCCTCCAGTAGCTGCTTCCCTCCAAGCCACAGCCACCGCCTCCCAATGCCATTCATTAGCTGTTAGAGTCACCAGTGTCGTCCACGCACCTCACCTAGTCCAAGTCTCGCTTTTTTTTTCTTCTGCAAAATGCTAAATGAAGATTATTTTTTTTTTTTACATTTTATAGTACATAAAAACTTCAAAAATACATGAGCTTGATAAAATATACATGCTTAGTCATTTTGCATCTAGCTGAAACTATAAAGTTGAACCTTTACAAGTGTCTTATTTCACCTACAGCAAACATATTTACACAAAAGCCACCAGAACAAGTACCACTAAAAGAACTGGCTGTAAAAAATATTATTGCGGTATACTACAAATGTAACCTTTTTATATGAGCTACAAAAAGCAGCATCTTTGTTTACAGAGTTCAGTGCAATTCTTTACATAAAAAAAAAAATTCCTATAAATTAATAAAGAAACCATCAGTATTACAGAGGAAAGAACACGCCTTACATACCCCGGCCACTCTCCCCAGTCCTCTGTATTGCTTCAATTCCTAAAGGGATTTTTCTTCTCTCTCTCATCCAAGTGTCTCTTTCCCAACACCACAAAAGATGGAAGTCAGAATGACATTTATTGTTTTTCCCCCTGCTCCTCTCCGGAGAAGAGTGGTCAAAGCCCAGATTGAAATCACCAACCCCCAAAGCGAGAACCTCTCTCCAAGTCCAGGATATCCAGAAGGCGTCAAGGTGCAGCCCTCGCGCAGGAGAATGCTAATGCAGGATGGAGAAGGGTCAGAGCTCCAGGCGCACGTGCAGCTCCTCTCTTCAGCTTTAAAATAAGATCTTACTTCCACCTTTGCTGCTCACACCGAGGGATCGCCCCCCCCCCCCCCCCCCCCAAAAGGATGCAGCCAAGAAACCTCCTGTAACGCCTGACAACTGGTACCGGCCCAGCCAAAGCAAGAGCGGCGCTGCCCTCCACCGGTCTCCTCGCCAGGACCCACAGCTGTCAGTTACTGAATGTTTTATCGCTGATTACAAGCTGGATTCAATCATGCTATTTTGATTAGATGACCTGATTAAAAAAAAAATTTGAGAGCCCTATGAGTCTGTACGAAATCTCATTTATCATCTACAAGGCGGCAGAAGGAAGATGACCAAGTGTAAGAATCCAGGGAAAAAAGCCTCGCCGAGTATCTTGCTGGTCTACACGTGAAATGATTCTTCTAGGCTAGAGCGTGGCGGCGTGCACGGAGGTGTCGGGGACGCGAGAGTCCCTGGTAGCAGATATACACAACGCGTACAAACCGACCTGTCGCCTGCTGCTACCCAGCCCTCGAGCCTTTGCCTTCTTTGGCTGCTAAAGAAGTGAAAGGAAATTCTCACCTGCCAACTGGATCAACTTCAAGCCCCTTCCCAAAACGCAAAAAATTCTCCTTCCTCCAAGGTTACTTCATTTTGTCCTTCATGTGCCGTGACTGGGTGGATGCTGCAAGTCCTGTCCTGAGAAAATGGGGTGCAGCAAAGGGTGAAGATGTAACGCCGTAGCAGCCGCAGCAGCAGCAGGTCTCGGGGCGAGAAGGGTTGGGTAAAGAGCATGAGGAACTGGATGAAAAGTAAAGGGGCCCGGATGGATAGCTGATGCTGGAATGATGTGGATGGGGTGGCTGGCTAGAAACGTGGCAGGGTGCCCTGGAATAATTGAGTGGGTCAAATGGGATAAAGAAATGGGTGTCAGGTGGGGCTGGGGGATATGATGAACCTGAGCGAGAGGCTGGGGATGGGGGTGAGGGTGAATCCCGATGGCGGCAGCGGCGGCGGCTGCGTGGTGCTGCAGGATGGCGTGCTGCACAGTGGTGATGGAGGTTGCGGATGCCGCTGCTGGCTGCTGAATGTGGATGGGCTGCAGGGCAGGCGCTGCCGGCGCCAGGGCTGCCGAGGCAGGAAAGGCCTTGACCTGCTTTGCCAGAAGCTGCTGCTGAATGTGCTGCTGCGCAGCTTGCTGCAGCTTACTGTACTTCTCCATTTCTTCGGGTGTAAAAGTGATGGGCTGGCTCTCGAGCGGTGCTAGAGAGGAATCTTCTCCTCCTTCCCGATCCCCTTCGATGCTGGGCTCCCCGCTCTGAGGCACATAGCCAGAAAAGTGCTCGACATCTGGAACTAAGGGCATCATACTGGTTTCCACTGGGACCGGCTGGTTGCCCCCTTCCATACGTTCTAGCCCATCGCCATCACTTGGATCCGAGAGGAAGTTGTGCGACATGACCAGATCTCCAGAGCCAAAGCACTCGGGGAGTGTCGGTGCTTCGAGAGGCATGGACGGCATTTCCACGGCAGGTTCCTCGCGTTTCTGCTCATCCAAAGGTTTATCCTGAATCACCATCACCACTTCTTCCAGGAGAGACTGGTTGCCCAGCTGAGCTTCCTCCATGCCTTGGGAAGCATCCTCAGAATCCGACAGCTCTTGCTCCTCACCCCTCTCCAAGCCAGACTCTTCATATCTTTTGGTGTTCGGTTTTCGAATCGTTGGCAGTTTCCCAATTAAGGGGAGAACCGGTTTGTTGCCCAAGGAAGGAGGAAGTTTCGGGCCAAAGTAGCCCTGGGGAGGATCTTTGAGCTTTATGCCCACCTTGTTTGCCCCCGACAGCATCTCATCAGCAACGCAGGGCTTCTTCTCAACCTTCCTGGATTGAATCTTTTCCAGGAGTAGTTTTGCAGTGACAGAGTTTCTCTCTTCCGGACTACAGTCACCTTCCGAGGCCCTCCCCGTGCCAGAGCCGCTGCTGTTTTGGGAGAGCGAGCCAGATCCTTTCAGGTCCTCTCCTTTGCCATCTTCTTTCTTCAGCAACGATCCTTCGCTTCGGCCTGTCCGGAAATAGTGAGGAGATTGTGAGCGATAGATTTTGGACCTGATGAAGTCTCTTCTCCCAGACCTCCTCTCTTCGGGGCTCTCGTGGCCTCGTGAGCCCTTTCTTGAGAGAGACCTCTGCGAGTGGCTCCTCGTGCTGCGGCTGCGATCCCTGCTATAGCTGCGGCTCCGTTTCCAGCTGCGACCTGTCACGCTTCGGCTTCTCCTTTTGCTTCGACTGCGGCTGCAGCTGCTGCTGCGTGTTCTGCCCCGGCTCCTTGTTCTTGACCTGCCTCGAGGGTGGGTTCGGCTCCTGCTTCGACTCCTTGACCTGCTCCTACTCGAGCTGTAGTCATCTTCAGAAGAAGAATACTTGCGCCGCTTCGATCTGTGATTTGAGCTGTTGTAGTCAGAGTCATCCTCAGAGTCCTGGGACCGCTTGGAATGGCACCTCGACTGGTCACTGTAATCGCTGTAGCTATCATCCGAGTAACTTCTCCGACGGCTGTACCGGCTGTGGTCCGTGGAAGCGTCAGAGCTGCTCGAATACGACCTGTGAGAGGAGTGCCTCCGCCCCGACCTGGAGCGGCTCCTGGAGTGCTCGCTGCCGGAGTCATAGTCATCGCTGTACTGCGACGGGGATTTCTGCTGGCAGTGCTTCCCGTGGGAGCCCTCGTCGCTGTCGTAGTCCCCGCTGCTCTGCCGGCTCCTGCGGCCGGCCCTGCCCAGGGAAGGAGCCAAACACCGTCTCCTCGAAGCAGATAACTGCTGCAGGTCAGTCTTGTGTTTTTTGCTGCCATGCTCTTGGCAGGAGTTACCACCATCCTCTTTCTTACCACTGCTTCCCTCTTCAGCAGACAGAGACTTCCTCTGGGACTCCTGAGAGCACCGCTTTTTCTTCTGGAAATGGCTACAGTCTTCAGACAGCTCAGTTTTTAGCACCCGTTCCGACTCAGCAGAAAGAGATGATTTGCCTTTTCTGTGCCTGCGTCTTTTCCGTTTCTTGGGTTTCTCTTCCCCCAGGTCAGTTTTCCGGCCCTTCTCATCGGCTTCCTCCTTGTGTTTGCGTTTGTGTTTGCTGGACTTTTTGTGCTTCTTTTTCTTTTTGTGTTTGTGGGATCTTCCAGACTTATTCTTACCAATTATGCTTTTACTACTGTCCTCTCCCTCCCCCTTACTAGCGCTTGCCAAACCGCACTCTTGCTTGTTCTGGGAGCCACAGGTGGACAGAGATTTGTTTTCCATTTTTAGAGCAGAACTGTTACCTATACTTTCTGCCTCCTTGGGTTTGCTTATCTCACCGGATTCTGTGCTCTGACTGTTTTCTTTACAAAGACTCCCTGTATCCTTCGATTTCTCTGCCCCTTTACCTTTACCATCTTTGTTGCGAGAGAGCTTGAAATCAAAATACAGGGGGTTACAACTGTATGAAACAGACGGTTCTGCTTTGGTAAATATGAGAAGCTCTGAAGGCCACTGGAGAGTTGTGCTCTCATCTTTACTCAGAACAGGGAAAAAAGGTCCTGTCGGATGCTTTGGTCCTTCAGAGGCATCTTTACAGCCTGAGACAGGCTGAGCAACTTCTTTAGTAGTGTCTGGCTCAGGGACGTTGCTCTCTGTAAGATGCGTGCTCTCCTGCACACTTGCATTTTCTAGGACTTCTTTTAGCTCTGTTTTGCCCTGCTGAGCTGCAGTTTCAGTAGTACTCTGCTCCTTCTGCTGCCCCGTGCTCTCAGCAGCCTTCTCTGTGTGCTTGCTGGGTTTGGGTTTTGGAGAACTACCCTTTTTAACTTCATGCGTGTTTTTTTTGTTCACGTTTTCAGCTTCCATTTGTTCCGTAGACTTCATGAAAAGCAGGAATTGAAAATTAGGCTTTACTTTACAGTGGGCTGGGGGAATATAGTGGTAGTATTCTGGTTCAGCTGCCATTGGTCCATCTTCTCGCCTCATCTTTTTTA
Organism: Falco punctatus; assembly: GCF_963210335.1. Taxonomy (NCBI): domain Eukaryota; kingdom Metazoa; phylum Chordata; class Aves; order Falconiformes; family Falconidae; genus Falco; species Falco punctatus. The sequence goes on along the minus strand of NC_137599.1, from coordinate 4,132,717 downwards.
GTTTAGATAATGTAGTGGCTAGAGACCCGCTGTCTTTGTCATGTTGGTCATCCTCCTCTGTCTTGCCATCCGAATTATTTGTGCTTTCGCCCTCGCCAGACTTCTGCAGGCTCCCCGCATCCGAGGACCCTCTCTCATCAGCTTTTGCTCCATCTGCAGAGCTTGATTCTTCCACGTGGTCCTTGAAAACAGAAGCTATGGTCTCCAGCTTTACCGGAGTCTTCTTAGCAAATGAAAACGACACTCCTATCTTCTGCAGCGGAGTTCCCAAAGTGTTCTTAATGCCGAAGCCGATCGCTTGCGCTGTCTGGACGGGCATTTGGCTTGGCATAACAGCGCCACCGACTTGTCCAGTGTTTAGGAAACCTCTGTCCATTGTCATCTCTGTAGCTTGGCCAGAAGTCGTCTGGATGAAAGAGCTGCTGTTGGCTGCAGAATCGTCATCGTCTCCGCCTTCCTCATCCACAGCCACAGTGGTGGTTCTGAACATGGGTCCACTTCCAGGAGCACTGTATGGACAAGTTAAAATAGAGGAAACAGCTGACTGCCATCTGCATACCTCTGCAGCTTCATGCCTCATCTAAACCAGTCTTTCACACATTTCAAGTGCTCTTGCATCCAGAAAGAAGCATTAAAACAGCATTATACAGCGGCTTGGGATTTTTAATATTAGATAACCAATGAAAATGCATTGCTGGATAAAGCAATTTGGGGATGCTCTGGACCACTGGTTCAGTGAATTCACTCCTACCAAAACGACAGCATGAGGTCGAACTTAAGCACGGCACTTAACCCTTGAAACTTAACACAAGATTACAGGAGCAAGAAAGCCAGTGCAGCAAAGGGCTGCAGTCCCACGCAGGGCTCCATCACACACGCTCCAACGGTGCTTGGGGGATCCCCTGTACTCACCATTCAGGCTGCCTCCTCTGTTCTGCCAGTTCATGTAGACGTCGGAGGGCTTTCTCCTGCTTCCTTTCATCTTTACGTGATCTTGAAGAGACATTGCGAGCAAATTCCCTTTGCTTGAGATCTTTCAACCTCTGAGGCAAAAGAAAGCAGGAAAATGGATTAGATAAAAGTGGTTTGCGGTTAAGTGTCTGAAAAAGTCTCTCTGCTGTAGCACTGGAAAGTACGCTGTAAAGCCCCTCCCCAGTAACGTTTCTTGAGCTAGGATAGAGCAACAGCATCTTAGCTCAACAAACCAAATGGAGCACATTGCCATCCTCCCAGTAGCTAAACGAAAAGACAACTGTTGATCACTTTTGGCTATGACTTCAAGTCTGTGTATATGCATTTCCAATCAACATTGCTGGTTTTCTTTAGCATGTACAATAAAGCTGATTTCAAAGCAACAAGCAAATTCTGGAAGGAAAGTGGGGGGGGAAGACTGTTTATTTTGCTGCTCTTGCAGGGTGCAAATGTACTTGACAAACAGTGCATGACAGAAGTCTTAATAGCATGGGCCAAAGAACAGAAAGGGATTAGCTGGTGCAAGAGAGTTACCCAGGTATTATCTTACAAAAGCAATGTACAAATTACATTGGAGAAGGTGCCAAAAATCCCACACAAATGATTCCAGTAAGCAAATAAATAATACAACATACACCACAAACAGTTACTCGCTTTTCCTGACAGTAGTTCTGAGACGGTCTCTCAAGAAACAAAATGCTCTAAAATGCAGCGGGGTCTTTTGGGGCTGAATACTTCAAAGGGCAGAAACACTAAGTTCCCCCGAATTCTTATCATATGAGGAAGTAAACCCAAACCCAAGGAATTTCAAACATGGTAACATCGCTGAGGAAATCTAGATATCCAAATTCTAATAATAGAAATCAAACATCCAAAACGTCGGAGAATTTTTGAAAGTCCTTGTCCCAAAGCGCTAGGAAAAGAGGCTGCCGTTTTTCCTTTGAATACATGTGAAAATTCACAAGGCATGTTTTTTAGTGTGCTGTCAAGTTTAAGTAACAGAAAGCAGCAAAGAAAGACCACTACCATCCCAAGGGTTTAATTTTTCTTTTTTTGGTGCACAATTTGAAACCCTTTCAAAAGGCCCACTTCCAGAAAGCATCGTGGACCCAGCTTTTGAAAGTTTAATGTTTTTCAGGCATTTGATGAAGGGCCTGAAAGACTAACAGTACTCAAAGCAGCAATCAGTTCAGAAAAATTCTCATAGAAGACGTACAAATTATCGGTGAATTCTAAATATACCTTCTAGCTGGCTGACTCTGCCTCTTTAATGGAGCAGAGTCAGACTGGTACACACAGCAAAGCAGTGGATCTGAAAACTAACCCAAAGCTCAAATTAGAGGAATTAAGTTGGCCCAATGTAAAGAGAACATTGCTTTGTGAAAAGGGAAGATTTGACAAGACAGAGGATTCTCTTACCTAATCGTATTTACTAAATGTGGTTGAGCGTTACCAAATCGGAAGGGAGGACACACAAAAGAAAATACAGCTATAGACACTAGTAGAAAGAAACTCACTCTTGTGATCTGGGCTCCAAAATTAGAAGGGTTTGCTTTCAATACATCAGCTGAAAACGTCACATCACAAAGAAAAAAAGAAAGTAAAAATATAACAAGAGTGGAAGGGGGGGGGGGGGGGGGGAGAAAGAAAAAGCAAACATTACTACACAGGCTCTTGGTGTGTCTGTGAGCTACTCTACGGGGAAGGAACTGAGCCAGCAAAGCTACGGGACCGAGCTTAGGAATTCTGGAGCAGAAGGGAGGGATGCACATACACATACACGCACAGACACAGCAATGATCCCACCTGGAAGAACAGAGCTACTTTCACCAGGACAAGTAAAGGGCTCAAGGGTTTTGTGGTGTATGTTAAACGGTCAATACTGAATTTTTTTCCAAGAGGGAGGGGGGAAAAAAAAAAAAATGGACTAAGCAATGCTATCAGCTTTTTCATGCTGATTTAAAAAGCGTATCTAAAATGCTCCAGGAAGTCACCAACAGCTGACAAAACTATTTAACTGGGGTTTGATGCCAAGTCTCTAGATCACTCATCCATTTGGAAAAAAATACGACCCAGCTATTTACACCAGAAGTGAACTGTGACCTTTTACTTTAAAGAGGAAGGTGCAATGGTGCACTCAGAACGCCACCTCCACCCCCCTGGCATGGCTTTAAACATCTCCCCGTGAAATACAACGGGCTCAAAGTCAGTTGATAGCGATGCAGCTGCCCACAATGCAATCCTTCATTACAACAGACAGCTTGAATGAAAACAGAATTTAAATGCCCATTTCCTTAAATGCTGACCTTTGCGTGCCTCTGCTCCTACTCAACGCTTACAAATCAGAAGTGACGAAGCAAATGAACTATCCGATGCACTGCCCAACTCCAGAATACGCAACACAACCCCACCTAGCTACACTGATACCTGCACCCTGTAAAATGATAAACCACTAACACCGGGGTTTTGAGACTGCTGAGAATTTCATACTCCCCACATCAGTGAGAAGTTGGTCTGATTTTACAAAGCTGACTTTACAAAGGACTAAGAGATCTCAAGGTTGAGTTTCTTTTTGATGCACAGGGGCCAGAAGGAAGAAGTAGAGGATAGAAAAGCTCCACAACCGCACCATGCCAACTCCTTGGGAATGTAAAACATAGAACATAACGTCGCTCAGCATCTGACTGGTCTAAAATGACGCATCTATCATCAGAAATGATTTCTTGCGTTTGCAAAGAGCCAAGTTCCAAGAAACCTGGCTGGACTGCGTTATCTTGCATAAATGCAATTTGGGGTAGGGGAAGGAGGGACAACAGAAGACCAGACAGCTCATCTGTAAAAACACATCACTACAGGAATAGATACAGAAGGCTATGCTCGCAGGCAGCTGATCAGCTCTGAACTTTTAAAATAGCCAGAACTTTTCGAAATATCCTGTCAGAGTTAACTGCTACCTCACTGTTTCGAGTACGTAATTTAATCCACTCATTTATCCACGCAAATAGCAGTAGACAAGCAGTTAACTACAGCTACGCCTACCCCCCTCCCCCAAAACCTAACTGGGGTGAAGCAATTAAAAGCCTGAAGTACAATTTCACAGTAGTAAAAGGAGTGTATTGAAGCAATGAAATGCTTTCCAGCATACTCCAGGTCTCAGCCTTCCCAGAAACCTATCTGAACTAAATCGATATCTAAACTAGGCTTACACTAAAGAAATTTCCACCTAATCCTGAGGCAAGCATTCATTATTCTAATCCTCCCAAAATCTCTAAATTACTTTTAGGATCACACCATATGTGCGGGTGTTCGCAGAGGACGGCCAGCTGCAGGAGGCACGCAGCACTGCCGTATTCGGGGGGGAAAAAGGGGCAGCTAAGAAATTTGAACAGGAATTTAACGGAGCCACTCCATCATCCTCCGGGAGCTCCTCCCCAACAACTAAGGAAAAGGAGCCCTGGGAACCCACTGGAGCCCTGGGAACCTATCTTCTTGATGCGAAACCAGCCTTTTTTAGTCTTTCCACAGTGCTCAGCAAGATTATAACGTCTCCAATAGGATCAGAACCCCCAACCTGTATTAAAGCAAACACGCAACTTCATACTACTATAGGATTTAAAAATTAGGAGGCGGGTTTTTTTCTTCATAGGCAGTGTGTTTTCTGAGGAGCGGGTTTATCTAAGCAGCAACGCATTTACAAACTGGAGGATGATAGTGACCGCAAAGCCAAGAAATATGATTCAGCTGGTTTATGGCTTCAGCTATAAGAAGAGCTGCAGCAGTAAGCCCAGTGACCAGCAAATAAGAACACAAATCACCAGCACTTAAATAAAGCTGTCCATATTTCTGCAGACTAGAAGCAGTACTTCGCTACCTCAAGCCTTCCCGCAGCTTGGTATTGTGTTTTATTAATAGCTGCCGCCCACCTCAGCTTTGTGACAAAGAATAGTATTTTAAGTTTTTAGTGTTGTTTCTAAGAAAACCACTAAGAAGTCTCTAATAAATTTCAATGGGAGTGCAAATCGAGCTCTTAAAAGAACAGGTTTTCTATAAAGTCTGCAGCTATCTCAGCACTCCAGCACAAAGAGGTTACCGTAATGGATTATCTCCCGATCACTGCACATCTCGGGAGGAGCCAAATTGGCATACAATGCCATTACCTTACAATTCTCTTCAAATCAGCTTAAATAAGCTGCACTCTGGCATCATTTAAAAGCTCCAGAGATAGCCCGTCACCGACACGTCAAAGTAAATAGAAGGGGGACGATCAGGATGCAGAAATTGTCATAGCAGGGGAAAACTCTGTGCACGCTGGGGCAACTGTGCCTGAGATTTTGCTGGTGAGGCTGTATCCCAGTAAGACCCTCCCTCCTACCGAACTGGAGTGCATTGCTTTTCAGGTTCAGGACCAGCGGCAAATGGATTTTCTCCGTTTAAATAGACAAAGCCATGCAATTTCACTGAATTGAGGCTTGCTCGAGAGGCATTCCTTGCCTCAAATCGCAGAGCGGGAGGAGATCACGTTATTCTCAGAATAAACCCCAGCGCTCTGCTACACCCCCTTGCTAGACCTGAGGATCTGAGACTTTCACGACAAACCTTAAATTCAGGAGAGAGGGATAGACTGGATCCGCATAGAGGGAGATTTCTGCATCGGCTTGAGACAGGAGGCAGCTCATGTGAGAGCACAATGGCATCAGAGCCTACTCCTCCCCTGCTATTGTTCTCAAGTCTCTCTGCCAATCCCGATTAAATAAAATAATAATGTACTTTTCATTACATGCCAGCAGATTTCTGGCTTCCTGAACTTTTGACGTCTGCTCGATTCTTTGCCACAAAAGCTTCTGGGAGTGAACTACACCATTGGCTAAACATGAGCTCAAAGGATGGCAACCTTTATAATTTTATATAAATGAGAATACAAGCCCTGCTTATTATTGGTAATCCACATTCTTTGCACACTCGTAAATGAACTGGAAAGAGCAGAGGGTGAAGTGGCACACAACTGCAGTTTTATTTCATCTTAATTTCTCCCCTGGCACCTCATTTTCAATTTAGGCAAATAGACCACGTGTTAATGCAACACAGATATCCCAGTGACACAAGCCTGCCTGCCCCTCGGGAGGCTAGCGTGGCTTGTAATCACGATGCCCAGGCCTTGTACACTGAGGACTTATTTTATTGAACACTCTCCATGTATAAGGGCTCTTCTGTAAATGTGTTTGCCACCAGCAAACAAGCAGCTGAACTGCTAAAAATGGGTTAAGAAAAATACCGTGGTTTGTGATTTTTTTTTTTTTTTTTTTTTTTTTTTTTTTTTTTTTTTTTTTGAGGGTAAAGCACTTCTGGAGGAGAAAAGACTCCCAGGTAACACCAGCTGTCTCGGAGAGTCTCCCTTCAGCCTTCAACATTCATGGTGTGCTTGAAGATACAAGTTTTTGGAAAGCACGAGTCCAGTTCTCCCCAAACCAGAAAGTTCAGGGTTTGGATTCAGAGTGCTCATCAACCACAGCAGTGACTGTGTTGGTAGTTTTATTGTGTTTTAACAGATCCCTCCCCCTTGGCATCAGAAGCAAAGATCCAGATAATTAGGGCATGAAGAGAACCATAGACCTATAGTTTCAGCTCTTAGTTCCACCCTCTTTCCCAAAGAACTTCTTTATGGAAATACAATCCCTTTGTCCTTTTATAAAGAGAATCTATGCAGAATTAATCATCTACACCTCCGAAATGCCACCCGTTTAGAAAAAATATCAAGTGGAAGCTACATAAAAGACTGCATTTCAAACCGGTTAGCGTTCTCATAGTTAACCTGGCAAAAGTTCACACAGGAACATGTTTGGTTTTCACATTAAATTCAGAATGGTTTTATTCTGTTGGGTCAGTGACTCAGTAAACAGCTCAACCCTTCATCAGGCATGCTAGCAGGAAAGAGGTGACCGTATGTGAGATTCTTTAAGTTATTGGATGAAGTAAAGAAACCAAACAGTAAGAGCTGACTGTAAATGCTACACTACTTACACATAATTCCAACCATAACTATTTTTGCAAGCTGCTGTAAGTGATGAGCAATACAGATTAGGTTTATTTCATATACCCAGATAAGGTGACCTACACTCATCTTCATGCAAATCTAACATGAAGTGTTCTCTCAATGTCAAAACTCAAAACTGAATTAAGGGCTCACTCGGATGTAACGCCCCAAGGATACGTTCCCACTAAGTCCAGAGTATTCCAGGACTATGGGAGCTCTCAAGCATCTGGACATCACGTATCTGCCAGAAAACAGCACAAAACCACAAAAACACACTAGGCCCAACTTCACCCAGTTCTCTGCTAGCTGCAGTAGTTTTCTTTTACATTTGCCACCTTTTTGATTTATCTGTTCATTATTATTACTCTGTTGACAGTCAGGACCCTGCAACATCAGAGGCGAGGGTCCTTCTAGTCGCTGGGCTCAGGATCTCACCACTAAAAATCCCTGTCAAAGGTATCAGTAGCTTTCCAGGGTACAAAAGTTATGACATGTATGGTTACAGCCTTTTCCAGTTGCTTACTGAAGTATCTTTTAAGGGAACAGAGTTTATTTTTCCTCTTCCTGTGCCATCTGTATGAACTCAAGTTCTTTTAGTCCTCTGGCTTCCCCCCGAGAGGGCTGAGCATTTGGTGAATAGATAAGAGTTACTCTTCTTTAAAACATCTGTACTTCCCATTTCCAGTATCAACTTAATTAAAAATAAAAATCTAGAGAACAACATTGCATACCTCCAACAAGATGTTTAAAATACAACTTAAACAGGACAATGGTTTGTGACAATAAATTAAAATATTATCTTCCCAGTTAAGGAAATCTAGAAATAACTGCCTTTTGGATAGAAACTTGGTGTTGAATTTGATTCAAACATATCCGAATGCTATATGAAACGAGTATAGTCAGGAAATAATATTAATAAAGCCTCCCCTTTAATTGTTTGGTGTTGACAAGTTGGTGGGTCCAAAATTTATCCGGTAGGGATCAATACACTTACCTATCATCCCTGTTTCGCAATAATCCTGAGTTCCTTCCTGGAATACAAGACAGTGTCTTTATAACTCGGGAGTGGAAGGAGATCTGAGGATGGAACATCTATTTATGGGGACAGCCTAATGCTCACTGAGCCACAGAAGGAATAAGCAAGCACTTCAACATCGTGTGTATGTGTAACTAAAAACACTCAGAAGCAAAAATGATCCTGTGGAAATCTGTTAAGCAAGCTACGAAAAAGGCAAAAAAGCACCGTTGCCTCAAGAACTACCGCTGAGAAGCCAAAACATTGCAGAGAATATATACCAAGCCAGTTTCCTGTAATTACCTAGGATACTGTCATGTCTCATCTTTCCATGAAAGCCTACTTTTAAGAAAACTTCGTTTTTCATCTAAAAATGTATGGTAGTCTTTATGTAACCTTGCCTTCCTGTCCAAAAAGGCAAAACATAATATCAAAAACGTAACCGTGCAACGTATTGTGAAAAGCACAGCATCTGGGGGTTTTTAAGCTACCTTAAAATGTAGAATAGTTCGTTAGAAATGTGCCTATCTTGAGCAGTAACGAACAACTGAAGCCAGATAATGTTACCTAAACAAATTTAACTTCTTTATTTCTAGGTAGTTTCAAGTTCACTTACTGAACACTGACCCAACAGGGTGACACACATTTCAGCACAACATAAAGCTGGGTAAGCAGGTTTTTTTTCCCTAAGCAAAGCATGATTCTTCTTTGTTTACATCCCTGTCTAACTAGAAATTAATGCTGTGTGACATAACGAGAGTGTGAAGGCTCATTTTCTCTAATGCCTGCCTGAAGTTACTGCAATGGATGCATATTATCCGAGAACATCAACTCCTTTCAAAAATATTCAGAAGTACCGGGCAACCCCCGAATTTTTTCTAGCAGTAAGAAGGTTACACCACCCTCTGTGTTCCCAAGACATTTTTCTTTCAGGTCACTCTTGCACTCTTGCTGATGCCATCTTTTATACCAAAGGAGGGGTGGTTGCTTTCCACAGGTTTGTTTCTTCCTCCACAGGCTCTCTAGATCCTAGAAAAACTCTCACCCTTGCCAACCTCATGTCAGTCCCTCTACTAATCACCCAAGGGTATTAAAGAGAAGTTGACATCACCATGCTGCATCACCACACTGTAAGAATGTGACACAAACAGGTCCTTCCACCTCCTGAATAGATGCATGTAATTGCACTCAAGTTTCAACCAGGTTGATGGAAAACTTGGAGATGAAGTACACTGCTATCAGGTATCACGACTGTGCTACCAGCTCGGTCAAAGCAGCCTGTTTTCTCAATACAAAGTAAATGAATGAATTTCTGCTCTTCTATTAAACCACAATTCATCACAGCACTCAAACAGAAATCGCCCTGCCATGAAAATTCCTGTTAAGACTCCCTTAGTGAATTTACTTTGAACTATATCCTATACTTAATACACAGGAAGAAAAAAAAAATAATCCTCTAACTCTGTAATGTCATCTTCTTGTTTTTAAGCTGCTGCTTCACTACTGTTTTACGAGATCTAGTACTCTACAGCACATCCTCCAGAAGTTACCAGCATTTTAATGATTGTATTGCTAGAATTTATGACTAGGAATATCAAAAAACCTCCTTTGAGCGATTTCATCTCTAGAGGAGCACAACACTGCTATCTGCTGTACATTTACATCTCATTTAGCAGCTTCAAATGGCCAAATAGATCAAGCTAACACATGAACTTTTTATTCTTTACTGTGCAGTATAAAGTATCATGTAGATACTACGGTACATGTCTACCTTGGGACCAAAGCCAGATCCACACAAGATTCCGAATCCATCATCTCCTGAGGGTTACAGAATTTGGGAAGTGCTCCTTTTTTACAATTCCTTTGACATAGCCCATTATTTCCTAGTCCGTTTTGAGTAACTTGACAGAACACAAACTGAAGTATTAAAATGTGCACACGTGGCATATCAGTCTCCAAAGTTGTGCTATTTTTAGAAGCTGCCAACTGGGAGCCATCCATACCCATGTGTACTGCTCCCAGTCTAACAGCAGTTAATTCCTGCTCATGGGTCATTCAAAACTGGGCTCCTTGACACCAACCATAGGATGGGCTTTCTTCTTTGTTGTTTTGGGGTTTTTTTTAAACTGTATGGTGGAGATGAGAATCTTTACCAGTGACACAAAACACCTATTCCCGGGTCTATAAGGCAAAGAGATAATCTGGGGAAATTCAGAGTATTAACCACAAACAAGACTGCTGTGATAAATACAAAATTGATGAACTGTGCTATCAACATTGGTTTACCTGCTTGTGAGCATGATCGTAAGAGTTTATGTGGTTGTCAAACTCTTGATGCTTTTGATACTGCTTGTCACAGAGTTCACAGTAGAAGTTTGCTCTGAGGTCTTCCAAAGCCTTGGCAATTGCCTTTTCTTTATCAACATAATCCTGCAAAATAACAAAAAAATGTTTCTGTTAAACTTCCTGTAAAACAAACTGAAAGACAATGAACTAGTCCTTTAAGGAAAAATAGTCCTTCAGAAAACCTTAGCATACACTGATGATAATATTTATTAAGCTGACCAGTCTTTGCAAATTAAAAGGTATGAAGGATAACTTCCCCGTGCTGCCAACCTAACCTTGACTCAGTTTATTAGCATGGAACATAATCTTGTCATTAGCACAAGTATCAGTAAAAGGAGACTGTTTAGAAAAAGAAATCTACCACTGATGGCAGGAAGGCAGTTTTGCAGCTGCAAGAGAAGAAACTGTTGGATTGTCTGAGAGAGAGGTTCAAAGCCTCGAGCTAACACATAAACAAACTGGCAGCTGCCTGCTCACATAAGATACACAATGCACGCATCAAACCAAGGAAGATCACTGCTTTTGGAACAGTCTTAGAACTTTAAATGCTGATACTTCCTCCATTTTGAGTGCTAACAGATGTCTGCTTGATCTCAGTCTGTCCGCAATTCAATAAGGAGGAACACTGATCTGCGGCTGGGAAAGCACAGTTCAGAAACCCTGAGCCTAATTCACTGCAGTGTAATTTTTCAGTCAGTGAAATCTTCCCAGGAGCAATGCTGTCCATTAAGCTGAGCTCAAATACAGTGATTGCATGGGGAGTGGGTACAGGTAGTTGCCATTTAATACAAAAAAAAGAAGAAAAAAAAAAGGGGGGGGGGCATCTTAGAGGCTGCAGACAGTATTTTTCTTCCTTTATATAATTCAACATTTGCACAGGTGCAAAGCCAAACCTCCAAGCAAAGGTGAGGTGGCTAGATTTACAACGGTCAAATCTTCCCCTCATTTGCTATAAACAAAGTAGCAGCTTTTGGATTTGGCAGTGACAAAAAAGCTCTGGGACTTTGGAAATCCCAGTCCCTCAAGTAGCTGTAATGGCTTGAAGTCTGAGTGCCTGGAAGTGAGTGGGCCTGTGCTGTGCTGCTCCACCAGCCCCATCCCCAGGGCACAGCCGACGCAGACCTGGGGGGGCTCTGAGACACACTGATCTCAAGGTAAAGCAGTTTCTTCCTCTAGCCAGGTCTTTTCAACTACAATCCCACCAGCAAAATTAATAAAACATCACCGTTCTTTACAAGAAAGCTGGGGAAGGTTTACCTTAACAAGATGGAAGCACACACTTGCACTGATGCATGCTAAAAGAAAAAAATACAAGCTACAAATGCTGTATTACAAAGTACACTGTACTAACATCAGTATATCTCATACAGCTATTTACTGTATGCATTTCAACTGGAATAAAATTACGTAAGAAAAAATAGCCTAACATTTGAGAAAAAGCACTTAAGAGTTTAAGAGTTTCCATCTTCAATACAAACTTATGGGAAATCTCCTTGCGTTAGCAAGAGAAGCTAGCAAACACTTAAGGATATACTATGAAAGCTTCATTCTTTTTATTTAAGATCTTGTTTAAGGCAATATGGTTTGTCTCCCAGTTACCACATCAAAATTACATTAAAATAATACTGCTGAGCATGTTTTCCATAATGCAAAAGTCGTGTAAAAAATTCTAGTACCTGAGGGAAGGAAAAATATCTGAAAAATTCTAGTGCTGAAAGATTTTGTTCAGTTTAAAGCACAGTTCACCTTCTAAATAATAATAATAATAAAAAAATCTATTTCAAAGTTCCTGATTCCATCTATTACCAGAGGCCCTTGTTAAAAAGGGGGAAAAAAAAATGAAAATCAACAAGATTATCTGAAGCAGGTCCCCAGGAAGAGAAGAAAACAGAGCAGCACGAGATCCACAGAACAATGACATTTAAAGTTCCTCTGAAACCCTGAACAAGCTTCCTGCGCCATGTGTAGGTTTTTTTTCAGAAAGCATCCTGTGGCTAAACAATGAAAACACAGCCATTTGAGTGATCAGAATCTATACAAAAGAAGGGAATTAAAGAACATTTCTCGCTCGCTTTTTGGTTGCAGAGTTATCTGAGATTCCTTTGAGACTCACTGAATGGCTAATCAGGATGCGGCCACAGTTGGCAATTACATAATGGACTCCCGCAGAGCAATGAAAAAAAAATTACCCTTGCAGAGATTTTGCAGAGATTAATACAGAAATGCAAGAGCCTAATGATAAAACATGGTCATAAAAACACACTTGAGTCGGGAGAGACAGCTACCGCTTCACAGAGTTCCTGCTGAATAACGGCAGGAAAACAAAACAGTCTCCGAGAGCAACACTCATTCAATTGCGTTTGGAAAGACAATTGCAAAAACCAAGACCTTTACCATAAATCACACTGCAGACCTGAGATAAAACATCATTACACGCAGCTCCAACAAGAGCTCCTACCAACCACCCTGAAAGGCAGAAATCCTTTGTACTTGACAGCTGCTGGCTGAAGATGCCAGCGTGGCAGCTGGGGGGATGCTGCAGGAAGGGATCCAGGCTTTTGGGCTCACGCTGCCCAAGAACCGCCAAGGCCAAACCTCCCCTGTGCAGCCTGTCAGCAGCATGCCACCCAGCAGGACATGGAAAACAACCAGGAGAAACATCTTCAAGGAGAACGTGCACCTGGATGTATGTGGAGGAACTGTTCAGCGCCGGCTGCATAAACCCATTTAAGAGCACACTTGTACTTTGAAGTGTGCCAGAAGAGATCATTAACTTCCTTCAGATCCAAACTAATAATTAGCTTTAGAAGTAATTACAATGGCTTTTATTTTTAAATGAACAAATATACCAGCAATTCACTTACCACACAAGTCAAGGTCTCAACTTAATAATAATAATAATAATAAAAAAAAGGAAAGGAGGCTAAAAATTTTTGTAGCTGAATAAACTGCCTGCAGTATTAACTGTTGAACTGGTGGAATGGAATTTTAGATTTGCCATGGTTAGGTTTAATTCTAATAGAATTGAAACTACTTTTCCGTTATTCCTCAAAGGATTAAAATGTATGCAAAACTGGCACTTTATTCTAAGGTCTAGGGCTTTTCATCAACCCTGGTACTTCTCAAACCTCAGGACAATTAAACAAGCAGGCTTTCCCAAGACTTGACGTATTTTACAGGCTGATAAACAGAAGAGTGGATTAAAGGACTGGCAAAGACCATGTCTCCACAGAGAACCCAGCTAATCCAGGTATGCTCCAATAAGTCATGCTCAATGCCAACAGGATGGCCCATTTTTATCATTATTTAAAAAATTTAACAGTCTTTGACTTTAAAAAAACCACACAGATTTCATAAACCCTATGGAAATACAGAATATACATATTTTTTATTATTATTATTTTTTAATGCTGTCTGAGAAATTCATCCAAAGAATCGATTTCTCAGAACTGGAGCAATGTCCTACCTCTTTAAAGAAAGCAGGATTTATGCAACAGGATCACGTCACTGAACGAGCAGTAAGCAGTACAACAGAAGATCTACTCCACTTCTAGCTGATAACTGCCCATTTTACACGGACAATGTGGCAGGTTCCCTAAAAAAATGTGGCAGCCCTGGGTCTAGGGAAGGAAATGTTCTGCTTACCCTACGACTGTTCTTCCCAGAACACGAGCAAAGCACAAAGAGAAAGCCCTGCTGCTATCCTGTAGCTGTTAAGCAGCTAAACAAACATCAAGGTTAATTCCAGGAAGTGAATAACCCGTTTGTTAAAATATAAATAATCTCAACAATGACAAAACCACCAAGAATACCTAATTCCTACTGCCATTACTGCAGCCTAATGAGCTCTGTCCTATCAGCACAAACCCTCTTCTGCTCAGCCCACGGGAACTTTGATGTTAATGCCCCTGTTTCAGTACCTTGTATTTCTGCCTCAGCTCCTCGGTGTCTTCTTTCTCCACCTCCAGTACACGCCTCCGCTCAGTGGCATCTTCGGCGTAGTCAAGCTTTTTAAAAAAGAAAAAAAAAAAAAAAAAAAGAAGAAAAAGAAGAGATGCAATTTGTCCCATAAATACTTTGCACTACTGAGACTGACAGAATGTGTAATTTCAAAAATATGAGGTCTGAAACAGAATCTTTGCATCTTGTACTTCACTTTCCCTGTTTTGTAGTCCCACAGTCCAACCCACATGCAAAATGGCTCGTTAATCCTTCTGAGGTGGAGGCTCCTGGCAGGTCCATCCACTGCCGACAGCAGCCTCAGCTTTGGGGAACAGAAACCACAAAGCCCAGGAATTTCAGATGGCATCCAGACCTCAGAACTCAGGTACCCGTGGGTAAACAGAGTATGGATTTTGAGAAGTGTTTTTCTTACTGCACTGATTTAACAGCGAGGTTTTTACCTTTTGATACACAAATTCTCAGTTTTAAATTTCTTCCCTATCAGCTTCCCAAGAGCCATGCAAGGAGCGACGGGGTGCAGGACGGGAGCCAGATGAGCTTACCTCCATTTCCATCCTCCCCATGCCCATGACATCGTACTTGACGACGATAGGGATGGGATCTGTCCTCCCTGTAAGAGGAACACACAGAGAGGCGGTCAGCGCTTGGTCTGCCACCCCAGCTCGCTTTACACATTGGGTTTGGGTGGTTAGAGATCTTGCCTTGGAGTGCAGAGACCAGAAAGCTACAGTGAACCAAACACAAGCCATTCTCACAGCTTACAGCCAAACCCGCTTCTCAGCTCCAAACCGGTTCCAGGTAAATGCACCTTGAATACTGATAAATGGTATTTTCCAAATATTAACTGGTCACGTAAAATATTCTCGTGGTTAATGTTCAACCGTGACAAGTCCTAGGGCAAGGCTGTTGCCAGGACTTGAGAAATTAACCTTTCCCTCAATGCTTCCACACCAGGTAATGCCTACTCCTCATCTTCTGATACAAGTGAAAAAGCTGTTAGATACATTTTACTGCCCTACCACATTAATAATTGATCAGGACTTTCCTGTAAAAGCCGTGGAAGCCTCCCTCCCGCCAACTTTTGTCCCTTCCCAAGAGTAAGGAAAGCTGACTGAGAAGCGTGGCACAGAAGCCAAACTTCTTTCATCCAAAACGACCGCCTGGTCCAGGCCAGGTGGTCAAGCACCTGCTTCCCCAGCTCCTGCAGAGATGTTCTAGCACTCGCTGTGTCATCTGTAAGCTGTGAAAAGGACTAGTTGCGAAGAAAATTGACTTTGAACTAATCAAACTATGCTGGAGATTTTTTTTTTTTTTTTAAACATATCTTTAATCCACTCATAACCAGCCAAACAAAGCAAAATGGGGCAGACAAGCACTTTACTACCACAGCTTTTTTTTTATTATTATTATTATTTTTTATTTTTACATCACAACTCGCGCTGTTCGTTGTGATGTAAGCCCACTGAAAAAGTACTTACCTTATCCGGTGCATACCTTGAGTAAAAAAACAGAATGTTTACTTCCCTTATTATTGCTCTTGTTTTGGTGTAAACAACTGTTTTGTTATACACACATACACATATATTATACCTTTGGGCTAAAAGATCTACAGGTTTTAATCATGCCAAAAATATTCCATTGCCATCCACATGCGTAAAACGTTAAAAGTCTTTAAAACTGCCTCAGAAAAACCTGTATAGGCATCAGCTTCTCTCTTCTCCGATATCAGCTTTCTCTGACCCTCAAAAGCAACAGCCCACAGATCTCAGACTGCACCCAGTCCTCAAAAGGAACCTACTCTGGTCAGACTGGTGTCTTTTTAACTCTTAAAGTACAGAGGCATGTGTTTTTTTTCAGAAACAAGTCCATTTAATGAATCGCTTCATGGTTTTGTTTATATGCCCATAAATTTGACAGGCATATATCCACCAAGTCCAAAAACAGTTATCACACTGATCCAAAATGGTATTTTGAATTGAGGGTTTTTTTGGGTATCTTAAGTGTTCTCCATTTGAAAATGTTTCTCTTACGCCCAATGGTATAATAAAGTAAGCAGTGACTGCAATTTTTAGCAAAAGGACCAAATTAAAGACAGGTTATAAAAATGACTTCCTAAGTGCAATATCACTTTCATAACGTCTCAGCCAGGGATTTACTGGTAAGTGGTGAACCCAAATGGAATGGCTGGCAGCGAGTGCCAACAATTTGGTTTGGTTTTTGGGTGTTTTTTTCCCAAGCTTTTTTTTTTTTGTTTTGGTTTAGGTTTTGGCTTTGGGGTTTTTTTTTTGGTTTTTTTTGTTTGTTTGTTTGTTTCTCCAGCAATGGAGAACTTTGGATGCAGCCTCATTGCCCTGGTAAACCCCTGTGTATAAACAATGCATCAGTACTTTTGCCTTCTAAGGCAGTCAAAGTTTGTTTGTTTTTTTGTTTTTTTTTTTCAAAATCTATTTGGAAATTGCAGTAGCAAGTGCTAGTGCCCATCGTGTTGGGGAAAAAATCAAGTTTGGACAGTATTAGAAATTTATGTTTAAACTGATTTTGGCAGTTCTAACACAAACAGAAACATCCCTTCTTAGCAATAACCTTTAATGAACAAGGATCAGACAAGTGTGCATAAAGAAAGGAAAGGAAAGGAAAATGAAAGACCAAGCAGAAGGATGATGGCTACAACAGAGAAAGTAAGCCTAACATATTGGTGCACTGATGACAAAAGGAGTAATTCAGTCTGAAAATAAAAAATTACCACTGCTAAGTTTACCATCACCACAACAAGTCCAGGATCATAACGCTGTAAAAAAGAAACACCATTTGTTAGGCAGAAACCATTAGGGGCAGAAAATAGGCCGTTTGTAGTAGGCAGGTAGGATGGGTTTTAAAAGAACTAAAACTAAAAATAATAATAATACGAGGCTTCTTCCTCACCCCTCCACCCCACGACCATGCTTCGCCCTGTGGAATCAGGGAGCGGGTAGGTTTTGAGCAGTTATTTGTTTTCAGAGCTGCAGGTTGAGCTCCTGGTGGACAGCCCAATTTAAAAGAGGCACCGAGGCACATTTCAGCAGGCAGTTTAAAAAGGAAGCAGATCAGGATATTAAGGCAGTTACGAATATTTTGGGTCAAGAGGAGCTCTGCTTTCAGGTAAGAGGAGAATACCAAACGTGAAAAGCAACGCCTTTGTTTTAATCCATCATTTCATTACGAATTAAATACCACGGCAGCCGGCCAGCATGACATCCAGCCCACAAGTGCTAAGCCTGAGCACCCTGAGCACGTAACGCAGCTACGGGCAGCGGTGCTCAGCCCCAGCACCGAAACCGCGGCTCCATCCTGGTCAGCAGGACACGCTGCCGGGCGGTGGGTCACCAGGGCCGGGGGACCCTCGCTCGGTGTCCTCCCAAAGCCACTAGGGCTCGGGGAAAGGAACGGGCTGCTGCCAAAGGGCCACCCCTCACCCCGCTGACTGCCAAGCAGGCTGGGTGGAAGATGGAGAACAGCCAAAGGGGAAAAAGGGACTTTGAAAGTTAAGCTCTTTAAGTTCTCCTTTTAAAGAATTTCCTCGAGAAAATGGATTCTAGAGCTGCTGTGCGTGACAACAGGATCTTTACCAGCATGTAAATGCGGTTCTGTGTAGGGCTCCCAGGTTTAGGGTTCCTGCTGACCCTTTTCGGGTACACCACCGTACTTTGAAGGGCAAAACTGAGCTTTAAAGAAAGGGCGAGAATTCCCACACTTCATGCCACTACGCAGGGTTGCAAGCGGTGCCACATCGACAACTAACCCCCTAGACGGTAAATCATGCAGAACATACAAAGCTGCATCCATGCCCTGTGCCCCTACACCCCAGAAAATTAATTTTCTTCCTGAACCAGATGACAAACTTTTTCCTTTACAGAGTGGTCACATTACACAGGCTACAAACCCCACACCAGAGAGGGTTGTTGTACAGAACATTTCCACAGAAGGGGAAAGCCTCTGCAGAAAGGACAAAACATAAACGTCCAGCAGGATGGGAAAACCAACCAGCTTACGCAAGAGTTGCGCCTTAGAAAATCCAATGTCTTAAAGTAAATTAAGTTTGCAATTATTTCCTTAATTCAGAAACGAAATGAGATTTCAACAAAACTGACCAGATATACTGGGTTCGCCTTCCTCTTCCCAAAGAAATGGGGAAAGCTTTCTCCCAGCTTGTGGAAAACTGCTCACCCCCAAATATGCCCCTACAGCCGCCCCTTTTCCTAGGGGTGTGCAGCTGCAGGCAGCACCTTGCCAGGCACACTTCTCTAAATTCCCTCCTTTTTAATTGCACAAAGTTATGGGAAACGAGCAAATATTTTGCCAGCAGTGCTGTAAATTAACAAATCTTGAGAAAAAAGTTAATCCTAATGCTTCAGGGCCTTAATATCAGACACCAAGTCATGCTGGACACGGAGGATTATCATTTCACAGTTGGCAGCTGCAGGGTGCGTGCTCCATCTCTGGACACTGGGTAGATGCTCCTCTGCTCTTCGAAACAGGACGCTGCACCAGATGGACCTGCCATCTGAGCCCGTCTAGAATTGCTGGCGTTGTCAACACTACCGCACATTTTATCCTTTTTTTTTTTTTTTTAACAGTCAAAACAGAAAACAGTTTTCGTCAACGATTTGCAGATTCAGAAGAACTCCTCCCTCCAGCAATACCATGCACTGCAACAAAGAGAAGACGTTTCTGGAGGTCTGTTTAATGACAGAGAAAGAACAGGATGCTCCCATTGGGGGGGGAAGAAAAAAAAAAAAAGATGTAGCCTCAAAATTACGTGTTAACTTAATTCAATCAAATTATTTCAGTGAATCGTTTATGCATAGCATATAAGCACCAGAGAGAGGGGTATCAGAACAGCCTTATCCTACTCACTATGCTGACATCTTCACAAGCTTTGTGGGATATAATCCTAGAGGACTGATTGATATCACACTCTTCATTGGAGGAGAATTTCATGAACTAAGCGTCTCGGGAGGATACAAACAACCGAATGTGATCTTGTTGAGCACGGAGGATATTTACTCACTATTTTTATACTACAACAGAAAACAAAACCACGGTAAGAGACAACCTTCTAGGAGGTTCTAATTGCTCTTGGAAATGGACTACCACAGTGATTAGAAACACGGCTGTGCGAAGGCAGCACTGGGGAGATTCACAATCACATCACTGGATTTGCTCTGGTGGGTAAGTGTCAGTTTGTTCAGTCACCTGCGGCACAAACCCCACTGTAAAGGGCCGTAAAAGGTCAATAGGTGCCTGGAGTCAGCGAGCGACGCTCACAGCGATGCATCCCCAGGGACAGGGCACGATCACCATCCAGCTGCGCTGCCTCCGTGAAGCTGCGAGACAGGGAGGTGCCGCTGTGGTCATGGATGAGTTTTATTTTCAAAGTTTAGGATTTTGCAAGCTCTCAAGATTTTCATAGGTCTATTGTGCATTTTGATAGCGCAACAGCTGTCCTGCTGAAAATTCAGACTCCTCATTCAGTACATCAAAAGGGGAGAGATGAGGAAATCCACTGATTTTTACTGGTGAACAGTCCCTGGCGGTGCTCCTTGCTGGCTAATAATGACATGACGTTATCAAGCTCATTCTGACTGCTGCAAGAAGCAAACAAGGGCAACCTTTTATCCTGGTTTCTTTTGGGAATTAGATTCGTGAGCTCATCCTCTTTATGTCCGATTTCTGGAAGGGGTCACAAACAATCAGATTCAAAGAAAGTCTGACACATCTATCATCCCCAGCAACAAGCACCAAGTCCCCGTGAGGAGAAACTGTTTTCCAAGTACACAAAAACTGCACCGTGAACTTAATCCTTACTAAGCAGGAGAGAAACGACAAGCAGAAGACAAGTTGCAAACACCCCAATCACAAGGAAAACTTCAAACAGAAGCTCAAAACTTCTTAGACACACAAGCCAAAGGCAACACTTGCAGAAAACCAAGCACAGCTCCCTCAGCTTCTGCAAGAAGAGTCTGGGTCAAAAACCATCCTTAACTCAAATTATCATCATTGTCATTAAAGAACAATATGGGATGTTAGAGCAAGAACATAAATCTTGGCTGATCTAGAAGAGAAATCAGAGATAAGAGTCCCTGCCTTCATCTCGGTAAGTGGAGAGGGCTGAAGAGTCCCATCTGATTGAAGGCTACGCTGCAAGAGTGGGGGCAGGTCGTGCCTGGCCATGACTGCTCACCTCCCATGCACTCATCTTTCACAGTTTTATTAAACTGCTTTAACATTATACACACACAAAGGGCAATAAAGCCTGATACTAAGCCAAGATAAGGCCACCTCTATCACAATAAGCATACGTCACCAAAAGAATAAAGATTTCACCGACTACGCACACTCAAGTAATCCATAAACTTATCACCCACAATCGATGGAAGGATCTTGCACATTCAAAAGCAACCAAGGGGGGAACCACTTCCCCCAGCACAGACCAAGGCATTAAGTAAACCTTCCTTCAGGTCTGCAGTTTTGTGGATTTTGACATGGTAATGAAGATTGGTGTGATGATAACAGGCTTTCAAAGCCACATTACCCAGGTTTTCCAAAGCTAACTTCACATGAAAATGTTAGTCTTAAAGCTACTGCAATGATTTATGCTGCAGGCACCAGCATGGAAACGTTAGTCTATGCCAGAATTCAGGTTCCCGTGAGGACATGTTAAGATACAAGAAGATAAGATTGTGTTCACATCTCTTTCTTGGTAAGACTGCCAAATCATTCCATAAGTAACGAATAAAGACGCTGTTCAACATTTTTAACTTCCCCTTCCAAATTTTCTTGTATTTATTACAAATCTTCAAAACCCAGAAAGAAATACAACATTCCTCGTGGTGTTTTTCTCAGATGCTTATTGTTCCATGTTCTCAAGGCCTGACAAACATCTGCTCTGTCTGACTTCATGAGATCAGAGGATTCAACAAATGGAAAAATATATTAATGTTAGCTGTAAGCCATCTGGCAAACTAGTGAGAGCACCAGAATTCAAGACCTCTGGAATTCAAACCCTGAGCCTATTTCTCCAAGCCGCAGCTGCCAAGCGATTCGTAAGCCATCACAGTTGCTCAAGCGGTCGCTCCCCACACATCTGATGAAACCAGCATCTAGAAAACATAGTGTGCATCACCCCCCACCACCTGACGCTGTCTTGGAATAGTGACTCTTGCTGAGCTTGATCTCACAGATGAGAATTATCACAGAGGAAATATCCGTTCTCTGGCAGCCTGCCTTAGCTACAGGATCACCTCACCTGCAGGCTCCCCTACTCTCTGCACATCTTCTACAGCATTGCTTTCAGACGGTTTTGTTCTCTCACTCTACTCATCCTTTGCATAAAGAGGGAAAACAAGAGCTTGTCTGAACAGATTTAGTGAAGAACATGCCAAATAACTGCATTGTAGTATAACTGAAGGGAGGAGAGTGATGACTATATTTATCATCACAGAATTTGCAAGTCAGAACAGAAATCCACTTGTGCTTTTTTTTTTTTTAACCTTTAAAACCATGCAACAAAAATACAGTTAGATGGGAACTGAATTCTAGCATTTCCTACCAAATTTGATATACCTGACTTTGCTACCTTGTTAGATAATTTATATGCTCATGAAAGGAGAAAGTAAACCCAAAGTTGTGTTACCCATATTTGTAACTGCCACTCTCTGTGTCATCAGTACACACCGTGAGTTTGCAGCATACCTTGATCAACAGCAACAGCACCGTCTTGACAATTTCTGAAAGGTTTATTGTATTTAGCTTAAGTGGAAGAGAACAAGCATGCAGGAAAAGGTTCACAGC
Organism: Falco punctatus; assembly: GCF_963210335.1. Lineage (NCBI taxonomy): Eukaryota > Metazoa > Chordata > Aves > Falconiformes > Falconidae > Falco > Falco punctatus. The sequence goes on along the minus strand of NC_137599.1, from coordinate 4,110,560 downwards.
TTTATGTGGCACTGCCAGGAGCTCCTGTTACACTGAACGTGGCTCTGACTGCAGGCAGCCTGCCTCCTCCACAGCAGCATCACATTAGTATTGCTGCTCTCCAGGAAGATTCAACCAGCCCTTCAGAACAGTTATGCTGAAATGATGCCAAAACTTTGCTAAAAACATAAGCAAACAAAAAGGAAATTATTACTAAATAGGAAGAAGAATCAGGGGACAGAAGGCATTTCTCTTGGACCAAAGGCCACAGGTAAAGCTACTGCTACTTCAACTAACTGCCCCAGAAGGGACCTCCCTTTTTTAAACATAGCCACATGCAGCTTCTATTCTCTGAAAAACAAGATAAACCAAGTACTATTACAAAACAGCATCACACAAAGCATTGCCATCCACTTTGGAACTTCACTTAGTTTCACACTGAGCTACATTTTCATCACAACAACCATCAAGCGATAAAAGAGCTGCCTTAGTCCCCTGCAGACAACCAAGAAGCAAACCTTACACGTGAAGTTTCAAGGCTCAATTCTAGCTCTACACTAAAGCCCTGTATTATCTAAACGATTTGATTCAACAACATAAAACATTTAAGAGTAGCTATGCCATGACAAAAACGTATGTTATCTGTTGCCATAGCAAAACACTACATTCTGATTCACCTTTCAGAGATACCACACAAAAAAAAGAATAATCCCAGTCTTGGGAATACTGTGGGACTGTCAATTAAATCAATGTTTTCACACGTATCAAATTAATCATACACTACACACAATCTGTGGTACAGGGAAACCTAACACAACCGCTTTTTTTACAGGTGTTGGAGCAGTTTTTACAGCATCAAGGTTGCAGTCAAGCAAGCATGTTTCCTTAAGAGAGCACTTCATAGAAGCAAATCTAGAACAGCGTCTTGAGTAAGTACAGTTATTACCCAGTGCTGACCCACAGGGCAACTAGCTAAGTGTGAACTAGACCTGTCCACCAAAGCTGGTCAATCCTTGCTCAGAGTCCCTTCTATATGGCCAGTAAACACCAGGCAAACCTTCCCTCCTGACTGGTCTACACTCTGCAAACTGCCTCTATCTGCAGCAAATCACCCCGCAGAGCTGCCCACCCCGCTCCCCTCCACAGCCCCTGCTATGACAGAGGGACCAGCGGTATAACCGTGAGAACAGAGGGGGATGGCTATGAATTAACTCAGCAATACCAGAGGTGGGGGCATTCACCAGCCTTTAAAATCTGCCTACTTGCTCCTAGCTATCAGGTCTACCCTGTCCACATACATGCTACAGGCCTGCCCTCATCCCAGCCAGCCACCTAATCCTTTGGGCACGAGTCCCCAAATGAGCTATGTGACCGATTCAAGAGAGCCAAATTAAAACATTAGCCCATCTGAAATGCTAGATCATTTCACTGCGCCCTACACAATATCCTCTCTCCAAGTGCATCAAGTGAAGTCACATATTACTGCATTTTCTGACAAAGCAAGTAAATAGCCTTTGTCTTTCCTAAGGATAGCGTTCACCACCTAAGGATAGTGTTCAGTTTTCCCTAGTCTAATGAAATGAGACTGTTTTAGTCTTGCACCTACACCTCTAGAGTACTACAACCTCATATTAAATACACCAGTCCAAAAAAAACAACCAGAAGTTCTCAGCACTTTACTTTTTTAAACAAGACTTGTCAAAAATTTGAACACACAGGGAAAATGTGAAGAGCTTATAAAAATATTTTCAAAAGTATGATTAAAATCATACCACTTCTGCGTGTCAATCTCTCAATGCTTTTCATAATAATACTTTAACTTAATATGAAATACTTATTCCAAGAGAAATCATTAGAGTATTTGACTGCAAGATTTCACTCAGCCCTCTCATTCCCCTTCTGACTTACATAACTCCGATTTATTCACAATCCTCGCTCTCATTTAGCACAGGACTTCACATGAAGGTCAGCCAGGGTTTTTAACCACATCTTTTGCTAGTTTTATTTTTTCAGTAGAACACAGAATTCTACGTTATCAATTACAAGTGTTCCCCCTCAAAGAGAAAACAGTCCACAGTCACAATTTTGTCATTTGTTAGAGCACAACCACCACACAATCTCTATAGAAAAGTGGTTCCCCAAGCAATACTTCCCAAATTAAAAAAAAATCCCTGTCAGCTGGCAACCCCGTCTTCTGCTTTTTCATATTCACTGGCTGTTAGCAAGTCAAAGCATCGTCTCCCAATATAACACAAGTTGTTTGTGGAAAAAAAATGTGAAAAAACATCAGGAGAAGAGATGAGCAGCGGAATGACTCTGCTGAATTCATTACGAGCTTCTCCGAACCTGTATTCTAGCACCTGCATGGCCAGAGACAACAGCACTATCCCCTGTCTGATACCCTACTCAATATGCATCTAAAAAAAAAAAAAAAAAAAAAAAGATGCAGACATGTTAGCAGTTAGGACACAGCTTCTCTTACGACAGTTACATCACCAAGGACATGGATCACTTGCTCCCTTATCCAGCGCGACTCTTCCACCAGCTACAACAGTTAACAAGACTTATACCACCGTAAGGAGCTGCCCCAGTAGGCACAAAACTACTCTGCTTCTGAGATTTTGCAGAATGAACCAATCTGGTAGGTACCTTTGTACTACAACGGCAGATTTTTACCACCAGCAATTGGCAAATGTGAATTTTAGGCTACTCCAGCTACCATTCAGAGAATCACTTCAGCATTCTCACCGCGGAATTATATCCACAGTGGGTAGTTAACGTGAAGGAAGCCATCACAACGGTACAGTCTTCCAGTGTGAGGTTGTTCTTGAACAACAACGTAACGACCTTACTAGAAAAAATAAGCATTCATGACTGGCAAGTACAATGTAGCAAAACTTTTAGATTCACCAAAACTGAAGAGGGAGCCCCAGTGCAGATGAACATCTACAATTAAAAACTACATAATAAAAATAAGCACACATCAACTTCCCTTTAAACTCACCTGCATGGGAAAAAAGGTAAATATAATAACAATTCCATACACGCAAGTCAAAATGTAGGGGTCTGAGGGTTTGCTGTAAAGGTCTTCTGCAGTAGGTCAGATACCATATCCACAGCTAAAGGCTCCTTGAAGCGGTTCTGCTTTTGCCATACCTCTTAACCATAACCTGTTTAAGATTTTAGGCTCAAGCACAGCACAAAGCAAGCAGAGTTAACAATACGTATGCTCTGCATTTGCTATTCTTGCATCTCTAGAAATCTCTCCTGGTCTTTTCTGAGCAAGAAGGGAGCGTGGAAGAGGGGAAGAACTTTTTTGTTTTGCTCTACCGTTCTCAGTGCACATCAAGCAATTTCACTCTTCAAACTCCTAGAATAAGTTTAAAATTGGATGCAAATATTTCGTTCCTGGCAGTTTATATTTGGATTTTGGGATGATCTAAGATTCATGTAAAAAGGTCACTGGATAATGAATTAAACACTCCCAACATGATCACCATCAATGCCACAGGCAACAGCACAGGCTGTAGCGGCTCGTAACTAAGAAGGAGCACCCTCAGTGTCTTTATGTCAAGCAGAAGGGGAGCAGCAGCCCTTCTCTGCACCCTCTGCCTCCCCAGCACCGCAGCCGGAGAGGCTAGCTGGCTGTCAAGGTGGACAGGACACTGCTTTCCTTCCAAAAGGTGAAGGCACTACAATTCCTGCACGCTCTCCAAAGCGTGCATTAGGAAGGTTTCAGACCCGAGTTAAACTAGACAGGCTATTTTTACTCCTACATTTCTATTAAATTGCAGGAGGCGCAGGAAAACCCTCATAGCCCATAGCCATGATTTGTCTGTAGCTTCCAGGCAGTTCAAATCACCAGAGCTTCAATAATATCGGAGTAAGAGATATGGTACAGATTCAACACTTCGAAATGCACAGTGAGAAAAAAATCTACATCTGGACAAGTATCAAAATGCAAAAATGGGCAGCCCTGGCTCTCCCATCCTCAGGACACAGTGACACCAGCCTCCTGCCCCAAACAAGGCTGTACAGTCATCTGCTGTTTACTCCATCATGCCAGTGCCTGCAACACTGTGCAGCACAGGGCCCCTCAGGGCTGTGCTTTTGAATCTGGCTGGAGCCAGGAGAAGGCTTTAGCTTCTTTCAAGTCTCCGTGTTTCCACACTGGTGACGCACAGAACAATACAGGGCACCCAAAAGAGAAAACAGACCAAATTACACATCCAGTGAACGCCATGCCAAAGCAGAAGCCCAAGAGGTGACAATTTACAACCACGTCCTGAGCTTTGGCACCAGCACGGGACACAAAAGGACTGCAAGAGTGCCATGCATTAACCAGAGGATTTCAAATGAAACCGTGTTAGAGGAAGCAAGAAGCATTAACCACCAACGCAGTCCTGTCTGAGAAGTTAGAGTGCCTTAGTCCAAGAGATTAATATGCATTCCCCGAGTTCGGAGAACTCATTACCTCTCAACAGTCATCCAGAGCACAGAAATACTTATCTCTCTAATGGGCTCACTGTAGGGGCATGGAAGTCCAATTACAAGCTCCCAGGTCTTCAGACTAAGGGTATGGGAACACGAGTAAGTTACTCTGAGGAATTCAGGGCACACCTGAGTTTCAAATACTTCAGGAGGTTTCTACAGAAGCCACCCAGGCACACAGTCTCGTGCCTGCGGTAAATACCGAGCACCTTACTCGCAGCATCCCAGGCAGACACTGTATACACAGGCAGTTCCTAGAGAGTAACTGATTGGAAGCACTACCTTCAGTTTTTCCCAACGTGGCTGTGTGCTCTCACCCTGGCTAGAGCCTCAGCAGAACAGGAACTTCTGGCCAGGGGAATGGCTAAAGCCACCCACCTGAACTGGGCAGCACTGGCTCAATTCACATCATGGGATTTAGTGTCACGGGAAGACTTCAGGCTCAAGACAGCATGAGGACTAGGTGCATTAGTTCAGCTAGCGCTACAGTGTCTCAAGATTTGCTAAATCCTTGACAAAGATTGCTGGTGAACAGAAGTCAAACCCGTGAAAGCCCTCTGGAGAAACTAGAAGTGAGCCTCTCCCATCCGTGAGAACCTCTGCCACCACTTTCAAGTCTTCAGTGGGCCCTTTTACTCGCCTTCTAATGGCTTCTGACACCACTGTGAAACATGCACACTGATAATCGTAACTAGCTTGTATTTTTAATTCTTTTAATATCAAAGCATTCAGCCAGCAGAATATCATTACAGAAGCTGCACAACTACCTGTTAGTAAGTAGGCAGTTAATTCACCTCCCTCCCAAAAGGCCAAACATGGTGATTCTTACATGTACATGACACACACACATCATGTCTAACCTGTACCAGTAAGCGAGGCAGCAGCTTCCACTTGCAAATTGCTAAATAGGAAACTCAACAGTGCATTTGTTTGGATATATTAATAATGGAAAGAAAATCTAATCTAGGAACAAAAAGCAGAAATAATTTTGTTAAAGACTGAAGCTGGTGTTGAATGTTTCAGACACAAGCTACTGGACTTACCCTGCAGTGACTTTCCCAATCCCTGGCCCAGCTTCCACCCATGTTTCTGGAGTAAGCGGTGTCCAATATTATCCTGACAGACAGAACAGAGAAAACAAACCAAAAATATTCCAATAATATATTCTTCCCTTCCCACTGACATTTAAACATGTGATGAGCAAGAGATTTTCTACATATATATGCATGCAAAAAAATGCTACTGAAAAGGCAATATATGCCCAATAAAAGGGAAAGACAAATGTCAAAAATTGCTGGCTAGAATTTTTCCAAGGGGATGGGGTATTAGGGACGGTCACTTTCTGATGGTGTGCTGGGCAACTTTTGTGCATCACGTTTAAAATAAAAAAATAAAAAAGCAATGTGGGAGAAAATAAAGGTACCAATAAAAATTGACAGTAAAAAGCATAAAATCAAGCTATTTATACAATCATATCCATCACCTAGACAGCACCACTTAAGATTTTTTTGTAAAGAAAATCTACAATGTGTTTAGTCATTTTGTTTGTGTGTCAGGCTTTTATAATACTGAGTAAGTTGTAAGTGCAAGACTGCCCCACCACTAGAAACCAAAACACAATCATAGCAAAATCCAGGCTAGACTTGATTGGGTTTTTTTTTTATATATGTAATATATATATATAAACTAGCATGCAGCCAATATTAAACTGAAAAAACAGTGAGGTTAGTAAAACAAAAAAAAAAATAAAATCAATTAAATAAAATGAGCTCAAGCACAGACTGGGTGATGCATTTCACATGTAAACTAACAAAAATACTAAGATGTTAGAATGAAACAGGCCTAGCAATAAGTTAACAGCAAGGAACCATTAGTGCATGTAGGGGAAACAATAAGCATAATGTCTCATCTTCCTAAAAAAGATGCTATTTTGGAATAAGTGGAAAAGTACTGACGCAGCAATTAAGTGTCAGCTTTTGAAAATAGGGCTGAGCAGGGCTTTGCGTGGAAGTCATTATGTTTTTATGCAAGATTTCTTCCTCCAGACAAAGAACAAGAGTGCTAATGGCACCCTTGCAACCATCTGAAGCTGATCGTTTATCCCTTACTGATCAGTTTACCCATTTACGAGCAGTGACCAACTGTCAAATCCTCAAAGAAGGCCTCTCTAGTTAGGACTGTGTTCACCTTCTAATCATAAAAAATAAAAATTAGGTATGTATTTGTTGATTATTAGTTGTCATAAGGCAAACCACGACTCAAGATACCACAGAAATATCCTGAATTATAACAGGCTGTGAATCTGTAACATTGGGTGGTACATGGAATCTTAAAAAAAAAGTGAAATAAAAAGATATATATGCTGCAAATTTCTTTAATTAAATAACCAAGTTGTCAACAGAAATCAGGATAGCAGTGGTTTTTTCACTCACTCCACATTGAAGAAAACGACCACACAGTTTGCAGAACTTTGGTGAATCAGCTTGAAAGACACAATCTTCCCAAAAGATATTGGCTGCATGGATACATTCTTCCTCAAAAAGATTCTAGCAAGTATAAATTTAATTTTGTTTTCTGATATACCACTAAAGCAAGACATTTTGCCTTGGTGTATTCTTCAAGGCAAGAGTGTACATCTTTCCCACACTACCCACTCCCCCAGGACATAATTAGGGCTACATGGAAAAAAAAAAAAAAGTAAGGAAATGTCTGCTTATAAAAGCTTGCATCTGTGTATGCAAAAAAAAGAAAAATTAACAGATATGGATTCCAATCACAAAGACCATGGAGACTACCTGTTCGGAAGCATAGGAAAACTTACCTGCAAGCATATCTGCTGCAGACCGTTTCTCTAACGGCCTCAACAACTGCACAGTCCTTCATGCAAAAGGGGCCCGAATTTTGAACGTTTTGTGGCTACCACGCTAATTGTTCTACCATTAGCATTGCCAACGGTGTCTGACAAAGGATTATTGAATTGGATTTTAAAAGCCGGTGCTGACAAAAATGGCTGCATTTTCAAAAAGAGGACAAGGAGTACTTTGCAATCTTTTGCTAAGTGGAGATGAGACATTGTGCTGACTGTGTTGTGTTATGAATGCACTAAAATAAAGACAGATGAAGCAGTATGCTATTTCCAAAAGCAGTGCAAGTGGAGTGAAAGCATTTCCATACGAACCTGGCTTTAAAAACTGGGCTGTCAAAAGAACAGTTAAATGTAACACAAAGTAAGAAACTGTCCAATCACTAATGGTAGTTTTTCTTTTGCTTTGTTTTCAATTCACTGCTTGCAAGTAATGTATTTATTAAAGAAGAGTGAAAGCATAAAATAAATTCAACAAGTCAAGACCAGCTGGGAGATTCAAGAGCGGTGTGTTGTGACTGACACAGTGAAGGGGTAAACAAATGTTAAAGGGGAAAAAGAAAAATTTAGAAGGGTTATACACATTAGCACCACTTTTACAAAACCACTCAAGAGGATGGTCGCAAGTTGTTTGACAAATTGGAATTATGCCTGAATATTATCCTGTCTCAGTTCCCAGGAAGGGGGTGGTTTCCCCCCCTCCCCGATCGGTTCCATGTTTGCTTAAGCAGTGAAACTACTTCCAATTTAAAATATTACTGAATTGAAATGGAGCATCTTCTGATTCAGTCAATAGGGAGAACAACTCTAAGAGTTTAATATTAACATCTGAGCTGGGACCTAGTCATTGGTCTGCTCATATCTAGCCATGTTTGACCTTCTTCCTCCATATTTCACATCACTACCACAAACCTCTCCGAGGCAGACTGGCAGGACTGCTCTTCAGCATAAATACTGCCCTAAAAATTAAATCATGGAAGGCCAGGCTTGCTAGGCTCCCACATGACAACCAAACCAAAATCTGACACAGGGCAGCAAATGTTGCAACAGCTGGTAACTTTTTTTTTAAATTGCATTTTTAAGTGAGAGTTCTGTAAAAGTGTGGACTCTTTCACATAGGAACGTCTTTTTTTTTTTTTAACACCAAACTTCCCGTCAATGTCAAGAACTGTCATTCCTTTTGACTAAACTATCCTCACATAGCAACTTTCCTACAGGAAGAGCTGCAGCAATCTACACCACCAGCAGCCCAGCAAGAAAATCCCCCCATTTCTCAGTGGAGAGCTGGCACAAGTCTCCTCACTTTCTTACACTATCGTTTTGGAGCTCCTTGTGTTACAACCGCACAAAAATTATTGAGGCAGCCAAAATTAACTCTCCCCACAGGTGTCTGAGTGAGCAAGTGAGCTCTCATTTACCGTCCAAACTACTCACAACGGCAGCACTATCTGTCTGGGCACTCAGTCATAGAGACAATACTGGACACCAGATTGCAGGGTGCTCAGCTAAGACAGAGCGGATCAGCAGGCTCTCGATGGAACAATTTACACCTCCTGGCATTACTCTCACCACTCTGGAGCTGTTTAGTAGTGATAATTTCTATTTACAGATGGAGAACTTTGCATTACAGATGAAGCATAACTTCTTCAAAAGCATGTACAAAATGTAAAGGTCTTGACTTCACCAAACCTTCACGGGAGTTGGCTAAGCTACTTTGGAAAAAAATCTCATCCAAAGTGACCTTCTCCAACAGCATTCCCCATCCTGTGCCCTTGATTGCTTTCCATGGGTATCAGCGATTCCTGATCAGGATATCCCCAGCACAAATTTCTGACAAAATTCCTGGCCAATAGAAAAAAAAAAAAATGTATATAATGAAAAGATGCACACAAGAACTGAAAGGTTTGATGATGTTGTAGGTGGGGTATAATCCACAGCCAGTGGATTGAGCTGCATTACAGAGAAACCAAAACACTCGTTTTGCCTAATACAGGTTTTCTGTTTTCCCCACGCCACCCCACGTATCGTGTTCACGTCCTTCATCTCTCGGCATCAGCAGGAACCATACGTCTCTTGAGTGGATTGTAAACTGTGCTGACTGTGTATTGAGGGATCTATAAGCAAGGATCGGATGCTACTGGGTGAACCCATGCAAACAAGAGGTTGAAAAGATTCCCAAAACAAAACCTATAGCTCACTACAGATGACACAATGAAGACTAGAGAGAAAAGCCAAATAGTAATGCTACACCATTCAGCTTCAAGAAGCACATTATTTATAGCGCTGTCCACATATGGCTACTGCTAAATGTCAAATCAGCAGCCTCATCAAATTACACTTTGGAACTAGTGGAGTCCACAGATCTGTACAGATATACAGTGCGACAAAACCCAGCTTCAGCTCGTACAGTCGTCTACGATAGCCTGTGATCATCAAACAGCTACCAACTGAAGCCTGAAACCTTGTGTAGTTCAAGGACCTCCTTGTGTAACTCGGCAGAATTAGAGAGAGGAGGGGGAAAAGGACATTTGTTAGTTATGACAAGGACAAACTAACAAGCTCCAGAATAAGTGGGTGATACGCAGTCTGGCCTCCAACCTGCAACAGCGACAGCTTGGTTTGACTCCCTGACACTCTTGTGTGCTGCCTGCACAGGGAGAGGGCTGCCTTCTCATGTAGGCTCTAAGGGTACATTGCTACCTCCTACTTGATCTGTACTGCTGGGACAAAGAAAACCATAAATTCACAGCAACAAGATTCAGTAAACAAGTAGAAATAAGGAATTAATCTGAAGAAAATCTGGATTCTATTAAAGCTGCAATACTTTTTGACTTCCCATCCGAGCACCTGAACTCTGTGCACTTTAAAATATTTTAAAACAAATGCATGCAGCGTCTTGATTTTAAAAAAGGGTTCAGTGCTCTGATTCTTCAAGGACACCAGACACCAGTTCCACTGTTATGAACAGGCAGTGTAAATGCCGCATCTTTCAAACCAGAACAAAAAAAATTGTTACTTGTGGGGGGAAAAAAAGATAAATAAAAATCAGTATTTGCAGCTATGAAGAGTCCATTGATATGAAATATTTTCTTCAATTTAGTAATGGAAAATAGCTGGCTTCTCATTTAGGCTACGTACATCCACTAGGCTCATGTCAGCTCTATTTTCCATAAATGTACTTTGGTTATAGTCGCATGTTTCAGTCCAGACATCTTTGGCCTAAACAAGCTGTACAAAGCAGGATTTCCACAGGAATGAAAATACTAGTGTGCTAATTGAGGACACATTTCAACGTTGTAATGATCTGTAGACTCCCAAACCTATTTTTCCAGCCACCTTTGAGTTGCATGCTGTAGCAGTACAGTCAGCACCTCTCAACAGATAATGCTGCAGAGATGGATCTCACTTCAGCAGTGATTGTCAAACATACACTTCAAGTGAAACCTTTTGCCCCCTGGGATTTCCAAATGCAAGCTGCCTTTAGTCTTTAAAGCATTTTCATATTACTAAGATGATGTGAGAAGCTGCAAGAAGGAATATACTTAATCCAGTCTTTGGTCTGTAGAATAACCAAGTTTTAAACTTTTAACTGGGAAGTGCTTTGATCTGCCTTTGTTATAAACACCCTTCCTTGCACAAAGACATTTGTCATCCGAACTATTTCCATAATGTGAAGCAAAGGCTCTTACTCATTACTCCGAGCAGATTCCTTTTTAAAGGTCAGTTGAATGGCTAACAGAGAACTGGTTAAGGATTATAAAATGATTTGTTAAATTGCAAATATTTAGTTGTGTGGTGCTCGCAAATTACAGATTTGCCTTTACTCCCTCCCTTTCAATTTCAGTTCAAGGATGTTGTTCAAGTCCACTTCTGGGTGAGCAAACAGCATAAAATACAAAGCAGCAGAAAAACCACTATGAGCGCCCCTTTCCAAGTGAAAAATCTTGCAGGTGAGGTACACCACTAAACTCTGACAAGAAAACTGTCCCTTCTTTTAGTGTGTGTAATTCGCCAGTTTAATAAGCACGTAAGCAAAATCACACACAGGTGTCAGGAAACTTTATGAAATTATTTGTTTCCTAGATACAGAATTTAAGAATCTACAATGTATTTCATCAAGACCACCTGAAGATCAGCCTTAAGAGTGACCAGGTTGTTTCTGACACCAAGTTTGTTCACAAGACCAAAACAATCCCCCACGCAGCAATCAGTGTCTTTACATTCTGGGACTAGCACATTAAGTCAGCTCAAGTGTGCTCTGATATACAAAGCACAGCTGCTGTGACCATGCAGAACATGTATTTACTCAGTTCTGCAACTCCTTCCAAGCATTTAATGTCCCAGGTTAGGGGTCTTACACCTCATACACTTGTTTCTCTTACCACAGACAAAAGAAGAGTGAAAAACTGGATTTTAAAGCAAGAACAATGAGGCCATTCTCTTCTCCTCTCCATCAAACTGTTTTCATATTTAACCATTAGGCTGAACTGTACATATTAAAACCTACCAAAGTTGTAAAGATGAAAAATGTCCCAATATTTGGATGGTGAGATATATATATGAATAAAACATTTAAACCATAATTGAATTTAATTTTACTGCTGCAGTCCAACATGACTAACAGCAACAGTATTGCATCTGCAGATGATCCAAGTTGCACCGTAAGTCTGTGCGCCTGTGTTGTTGCGTCCAATAAACTCGTTCATGTTGTACATACTTCTGTAGGCATCACTCCCTTCAGAACACCGGAGAGATTTAATCTGTGACCCCTTCTACCCCTCTGTTTGGGAAAATACTTTTAGAAATCAGGTAACCAGTCTAGTTTCTGAGTAGTATTTGAATTATTTTGAAATGCTGATTTCCAGCGTGGCACAGAATAGGCTACCAACAAGTATTTCCCATTACATTTACATAAGGAAACAAGCTTGGCATTTTAATTAAAATCCCCATATCACAACATAAGATTGAAGTATTCACGAGAACATTGAATACGAATTCCCATCTCTGCAGCATTATCTCATGCGTCATCAATTACTGCCATGCCTAAATCTAGCATCATGCCAGCACATTAAGACAGTAGGTACTATATGCAGTGTTCACTGGACCAGAAGAACAGAAATAAGAAGAGGGAAAGGAAACCCTAGAGAAGAAATTAAAAAAGGCAGACCGTGCAATACAAACCAGATCATGGCTGCTTAGCTAATATGGGCCAACTGCTGCGGAAGAAAAATGTCGAACACCCCAAGTTGTGTAAATTTTTTGTAAACATCTAACACGCACACAAACACACACAACACCAACCTACACATGAATGAGAAATACTGATCTTTTGCTAACACTAAGTTTCTTCTAAGCGCAGACTAACGTGAAGAAACTTTAACAGAGAACTTAAATTATTAATAGGGAAAAGAAACACTCAACAAGTACTTTCTTAACTAAAATCTAGTTTTAATCACAACTAAGCGACCCTCGACTATTCACTGCATGTTTTCTTGCTCTCATACTGAAATTGCAAGTGAAGCTTAGCTAAAGCCAAGTGCCAAACTTAGGTCTGATTTAGGCCAAACAAGCTATTGTGCCTAAGACTAGCAGAAGATGCTTTGCAAAGAGAAAAATTAGAGCTCCAAAAAGCTTAAAAAGGTAAAACTAAACAAAACTTAATTTTTCCCCATCTTATGGCTGTACTCTCCACACCTAATTCAAAGTAAAGCAACACTTTACAGAAACTCACAGAGCAGTTTCAGATTCATGGGGAAGGACTGCTATACTAATACTGTAATGCATCCGTGTTTCCGTACTGCCAGATGTCATTCTAACACTTTAACACACCAGTAGCTTTCAAAAAATATAAACTAAGGATCAAAATACATTCTACTATTCCATCAGGTTTGCATAGGAATTAAACTGATTCTTCAAAGAAAAGTATAAAAACTTAACAAAATAAGTATCTTTGAATGAATGCATTATTTTTACATAATTTCTGAAATATCATGTTGAACTAAAACTGAAAGTCACCTATAGTTTTAGGAGAACTACTTAAAGATTAAATCCCAGGCCCACTTAATCTCAGCATGCAATTTACCATTAAAAAAATTAATCCTGTACTGACAAAAAGATGCCCACTCCTATCAAATTTGACTGCATTCACGTCCAGTACCATCCGATCACGGCCTAATTTTTGGTGGGTTGATGATGCTGATAGGTATGTATCTTACCGATTCTATAGGCTTGTCTAGAGACGCCTGCTCTATCTCCAGGTGCCCTTCTTCATATTGATCAAAGTGATTGCCCTGTAAAAGAAAATGAGGGTTAGCTCTACAGCACAGAATCTGTTTCCAGCAGTTTAGTTTTAAGATTCAGGTTTGTATACTGTGTTAGATTTTATGTAATTTTACCAACAAACGAATTTATTAATACAGGCTCAATTCAGTATACAGGCTAGAGAATGAAAAAACTACTCTAAAAACTAAGCCAATTTGATGATAATCATAGACTATGGAAGCTGGCAAAACATCAAACATTTATAACGACAATACTTTGGGTTTTTCTTTCTTTAGAGTCTACGAAAACACTGATCATAAGCATCAGTGCTGGCCTTAAAACCACACAGGACAAGAAGCAGAAGGAATTGACCCCACCACCGCTACAAAGAGTTTTTTTGTAGCCTTTTCTCTTTTCAAGAAGGGTAATGCTTTCCTCCCAGCAGCAAATACAAGCTGCCCGAGGCATACATGTAATTTCACACACCTTAAATCAACAAAAACCCACAGTGGTACCAAATAAAACCACCTCCAAGCTCGGTCTGGAGCAGCCCTTTCCTTGAATCTAGGTAACTGCACAGTGAACCGTTAGTAGAAGCGATCCTCCGACACACAAAAAAGCCGTTAAGTTTCAACCCCGAGCAGTACCCCCAGCCAGCTGACCACATGGCCACACAAGCACATATGTTGGCACAAAGAATGCCGGGATGCATGTGTGGAGCTGCTTATTCCAGACATACCAGCCTAAAGCAACTGAGAGCACAGCACCTAAAAGTGCTACACAAAAAATGACAGGACTGAGAAACACGTCTGAGAAAAAGAGAGATGGACCAAGAGATACGTGGGGAAGCATACTAATAAAGCATGCAGATACTCACACAGCAAAGAAAATACTAGAAAGAACAATAAATGCAAGCACCTTGCTTCCTCACACTCTTGGAGCAACTCCATGAAACATCTTTAGTCCTATAGACTGGCCACATATAATAAATCAGACAGGGTGTACTGTGCCCAGCCTCCACCGATACACATCAACACGCCCTGAAGTGGGCACATTCTCCCCGATCCAGTGGTGCCTTGTAAGCACAGTACAACACGAATGACAGCCGCTGGAATAGAGACTAGAGTTGAGCAATCCTCCTCAAGCATCTGCTCTGTATGGCAAAATTCAATCTTCCCACGCTTTTGCCTGGATATTGAGGGTTCATGAGCTAGGAAGGCAAATGGTGGTCTCTGTCCTCCAGGATAACCTTTGGTGCTGGAACACCATCAGTGTAAACGGCTATTTCGGGGTGGGGGGGTGGGGGTGGATAAATAAATAAATCTCTGTTGTAATTTCAGAGGCTTCTGAAACCTCAAATTCCTGAAATTGCAAACATGGTGAAGCATTTTTGACCTTTCAATAGGTCTAGATGTAGTACTAACATCCACCGTTGCTAGCACTGACCCGGAAAGGAAAATAAACTTACTTTCTAACTGCTAACTCAAAAGCAAACGGCAGAGGTGCCTACAGCTGAGACTAGCACAAAAGCCATAGAAGGGGGTTGTTTCAGCAGACTTCCCTATGTTCCCTGCGCACTGCTCAGCGTCACAGCCCTGTGAAACCCCAGGAGGTGTTAAAGCCTTGGCCATCCCCCACCCCCACCCCCCAACTCCTGCCCCAAGCCCTCAGTGCCACTGAAATCCTTCTGGCTGCCCAGCGTACACCGAACACCTGGCAGTTTTTATTTGCATCCCAGCTCCGCAGTTACTTTGAGCAGGAACACCTAGCACCGCTGCCAAGAGAAACATGTTGTCACTCTTCTCCTTTCTACCAACACCAACTTTTCCCTCTGCACGAATTTTAATGAAAGCCAGCATACGAAAGAGCAAATCACAGTTGTAATGGACTGCCTGTTGGAATTTGCAAGCCAGGCACCAGTCTCAAAAAGTCCTCTGGAACGAGCATTTGTATCCAGTGAGGCAAATCTGCAAGAGACCATCTTGACAAAAACCTGCTGCCAAGAAAACATGCTTTGATGCTGGTGCCCCAACTGCCAGCCTATACATCATCTGAGTCCACAGCGATAATTCACCCAGGCCGTGCTCTGCTCCCAGTACTCTTCTTTCCCACGGCCTCCCCAGAGCAAATGTGGGGCTTAATCTGCAGGCAGCAATCCACTCCCATCCATTTTTTTTGGACAGCCTTCAAGGAGCAAGCTGAAGGCAAACTTACCATGCACATGCAGTCATGGAGCTGCTTTAAAAAAAAGCTAGTAATTCTTGGAGACAGGCACAGTGTAGATGTACAGACTACATGTGTGTGCTGTGAAGTCAGGGAGCCCAGCAAGGAGAAGACAACATAAAACCTGCCCCAATGGCAGAACAACACAGCCCAGGCTCCCAAAAAGTAGTGCCCAGAAGAACAAAAGCAGTCAAGAGCTCACATGCTGTTCAATGAATTTGCATTGTTGAGTGCTGAACATTACAGAAAACACATTACTAAAACTTCATATAAAAAAATTAAATCCACATAACACTCAGTTAAACACTTGAAACACTCTCAGCAAAATCTAAGAGATACTTCCCCCTCACCTAATTTCACTATGTGATTTGCTGCCTGCAGATAGCTCAGAATATGCCAACTAAATTACCTGGAACTGGCAAAATATTTCTGCCTACTCACCGTCTCTCTCCTTCAGCACACTGCTTGCCAAGACATTTAAAATTGTTTTTACAAAGGCAAGGGTCAATTCCAGTTTGAAAGCATGCCTGGCTGATTTGAGGCTTTACAACTCCATTCTTCTGTGCTTAAAAACAACGTCTCCTCCCAGAAACTATGCAGAAGACTGAACACTCATATGTCACAGCCAAATGCAAAGATGCCAGAAAGCAAAGCTATTCTAAATTCCAGTGATCCCATTATTATCCACTTTGTATATTTTGGGGTTTTATATATGTAAATACTTTGGGGTTTATTACCTACTTTGTATTTACTTTGGGGTTTTTGTTACTGGTAATGGGAGTAGGGAGAGGTTGCTTGTTTTCACAAATAACAGCAACACGGATCCTTGAGCTTTCAGAAGAGGCAGGGTGCTTCCCATCACTGTGAACTCCCAGGGAACCCAAATGCCACCCCAGCGATGAGAACGAGCCCTGGTGGGATGCAGACACACTGCTCACTATATTAGGAACTTGGCAGTTACAGGCTTGGTAATTTAAGGCATCAGAATAACAAAGCGTCCAACTGAACTGAAATCAATACTCATCACATACAGACTGTCCTTTATTTATCAATACCTAAAACAAACGATACAGGAAAAATTTCCCTTCCACCATAAAGTAGCTTGCCCTGGAAAAAAAGAGGATAATCCAGCAGTCATACTGAGGTCACGCTTATGAGCGTGTTCAGCCTGACGGTGCCTAACGAGCAAGGAGAAAAATGGTTCTCGCTTCTAGGGCCACGACAAACAGCTTGTTAAGGCGGTGTTGTCTGCCATGGTGGTGATCACAGGCCTTTTGGGGCTGGAGGCAGCACAGTCTGTCCCTTTGCTTCCTCATCCCTGGAGCTGGCTAAGGAACAAGTTGGGGGGAATTCCATCTGCTTTCCTTCTTTTCCAATCCTTCAACCTGGCACATCGAATGGATCCATAGAACATTTCTGTTTTGCTGTATCTTAAGACAATGAATCAGAGGAAGAAAAAATACTTTTAACATTTAAATCTAACAATTAGTTAAACACTAAATGTTGAATCTGTTGAGAATAAACTACATTTTTGGCAAACGTGAACCGTAAGCACAGACCACATTTTAATATGTTTTTGATCCGTGTCTTCTGCAGACTTGAATGAAGTTTCCCTCTTCAGAGGAAACCTTTAAGCCAAAAGAAGAATTCAAGCCCTACAAAATGGTTACCAGCCCATAAAATAACAGCTGCATTACAACCAGCACTATTCAAAACCCATTCCCAAATCTTCTGCCCTGTATAACTATTACAGAGATGCAGGAAAATCCCAGCCCTGCTAGCTAATGATAAAGTTCCCACCTACTCCCATGGACAAGGATTTCAGGGCTGAACGCAGTGCCCTTCTCATCCTCTGCTCTTCCATTTTAAATCTGCCTGTATTGGGCTTTCTCACTTCCTCTTTGTAAAACCAGATGTGTTTGCACTGCTTGTATCCCTTTCTTACAGATGCTACCTCCATCTGAAAAACAGCAGAGCAACTATCAGAGGCTTCCACTTAAGCATCATTTATTGCTATCACTTTGTGCTACAGCAAGCGCTCCGAGGCTAGGTGTTTCATTACACGCATACTGAAATTCAATACATTTTACTACTCTGATGAAAAGCAAGGACAAGCCTTCAACATCTAAACATTCCTTATTATACACCACACACAGCATTTAGTTTCCTTGTTGCATTCATCTCCAGGAGCCAAGATGTTTCATCCTGTAATTTTTTTGTGTAATATCATCTGAACTTTGGCTAACTACCCACTTTGGTTACTCACAGTCACATGTCCTCTTTTCTCTACTCCCCTTTCCCATTGTTTGATCTTTGCACGAAGCTCTTCGCCAAACCGTACGTCTTGGAGCCCTCACACACTTAACCACTGAGTTATGAATAGAGCATTTGAAAAATCAACTAACAAAAGCTGCCTCCGTGCAGGATTTTAGACCCTTACTTTCCCTTATTTGGATTGTAAATAGTTCAGAGCTCTGGCCCAACAAATGCCATTTTGTCCAAGATCAAACATAGTGGAGTCACTGCATTTTCTGAAATAATTCAAGTTAAATAGCTAAGGGGAAAGAACACTGCTGTTTCTTTCCTACTTACAAGGTCCCAAACATTGTAGCAGAAAGACCCAGTCAGTATGGTTTAAAATAAAAATAAAAATTTAAGATCTTAATCACACTTTCATCCTAAAATCTTTAGTGGCAAGGACTGTTGCCAATAAATGACTCAAGGCAAGTGAAATGAATTGTTGATTTAAGCCCATTTATCAAAGTTTAGTGTCCCAGAATTAATTCCCTCCCCTGCACGAAGCACCTTTTTAAGCAAGGTGGACAAAGAAAAAGCACGTAAGGATACACAGATATTACGGGGGGGGGGGGAGCTTTTAAAAGCATTTTCACAACTACAAGGCAGAAGAAAAATACACACTGTCCCCCCTTCTCACTCCCCCCAAAAGGGTGTATCCAAATGAGACCCAACTTCCAAGCACTGCATTTTCTAATCGTATTCTATATATGAGATTTATATATATATATATAAAATAAACCTACAACATCATCAATATGATGAGGAAAGAAAGGGGAGTCACTTCGACTGCTTCAAGGCTATTAGACCTCCCTGGATATTAATTACTGAACTGCTCTTTACAGTCTGTCCAAGCACAGAGGATATTAAGATGTCAGCATGCAGAATACATTCCATATAGCACACATTCCTGATGGGAATTAGTGGCTTCTTTTATGAACAGCCCTAAGTTACCCATTTTAAAAGAAATGTGGCAGTCTACATATCAGTAGCTAGGCCAAACCTTGAAACACAGCTCTCATGCGGAGACAGGAGAAAACTACAACAAAAGAGTAGTATAATGGAGACATGAAAGCAATGGTTTTCTTTCAGAATGCCTTCATTCAGCTGTCCTTTCACTTACTGCTCAACAACAGAGCTCAGTTACAAGAACATTATTAATATGAAAGAAGATGATGTAATTTACAAAAAAACAACAGAAATCAAATACGAAAAGCCTAGAATGAGAATACCTGAGGAAAACACTGCCTGCTCCACAAGTCACAGGGATGAACGACGCCTTCAGTGGTGTGAACACAGTGAAGTAAGAAAAACTCCGGCATAAAATCCCACACCCATGCCTAAGAGCACTAAAACCAGTGGTGACTGGGGAGGGAACGTGCAGAATGCAGTTGCCGAGATGTCAAAGCAGAAACAACCTATTTGTGTCAATATTGACTTTCATGACCAGCTTAGGAAGGTGCACAGACACACTCATTCCCGTGACCATGCAGATAATCTAAAAGTAATTTTGCAGAAAAGCATCACTATACTCACCATCATTATTTCTTAAATGCACTGGAAAAGAGCACAGCATGATCATGATTGCTTAACTGCACTTGAAAAGAGCACTGCATGCTCCTTAGATATTCAAAAATTAGTTTTACACTGGTAGAGTACCAGGAAAAGAATAAAAAAAATCATCATCATTTACATTGCATTTACTGTAGAAAATGGAATTTTAAAACACTAAAGCAAATCAGCACTGCTCATGCATATTCTATTTATCTATCAATTCAATTAATAAACCTTAAAACTCCCAAAAATATTAAGTCAAGCCATAAAATTCAGGCTTGTTACCCACAACTGCCACTTCAAAACATTTAACCAAGCCCACTCCCCATTCCTGAAAGCTCTGAAGGCATTAGGCTGTAAATCAGCAGCTGAGACCCTAGGAATATCCAAAAAGAGAAACAAGTACTCACATAAAAGGCCATTTTCTAGCATCAAGTCACAGCAGACAGCATTAGCTACAAATCACAGAATATTTTGCAGTGCCCTCTGGTCCCTGCTCCCACAGCTGGAAAGCACGGGGACATTTCCTGCAGCCGCCCCGGGACGGGTCAGCACAGATGCAAGGTCTCAACAGTGGAAGTGCAGGAAACTGAAGCAGCATCTGAACGCAAGTGAACAAATGCCACCTCTCCAAAATCCTTACTGTCTGCACACATATGGCACCTTCACAGATCAAGGGGAGGAAGGAGAGGAAAAAAAAAAAAAAAAAGAAAAAGACACCGTGTTTCCAAAAGCAAATATCCTATTACATTTCAAATGTTCTTTTTTAAAGGAGGAGATTGAGCAGTTACAGGACCTTTAGGAGGACAAGGCAACTTAACATCCATCAGCTTTTCCCAAAGATGGCTCCAAGCACAACTCCGGCAAGCACTCCGCACCCAGGATACCTGCGGGAACATTGCTACTCCAGCACCAGTGCAGTGGCTGAGAGATAGACATAGGAATCACTCTGCAAGGACCTGACAGAGCACCGGACTCTTGCCTAACCCAAAGAATTTCAGCAAATCACAGTCAATATTCGTTTCATTTTTGTGCTGCATTTCGCATCTAGTTCTCTTTTTAAAAATCCTGCCAGCTTCGCACAGCCCTGAGCTCAAGTGACCCACCTCTCCTCCCAGCTCCTGGAGGTGATGCACACCACCAGGCATGTCAGAGTTACGTGCCAGACAGACAGGAGAAGAAAAACCAAATGCAGACAAGGATCAAATACAAAAAGTGTAAGTGACAAGGTCTGCTAGTACTACCTCTTATTTTAGTTGTGGGGGTCTATCAACCACATCACCTGCTAACATCATCAGCAAATTTTGGTCAAACCAGATGGCAGAGGGAAGGTGTTAAAACCAAATCCAGCTCACCGTAACTAATCAACTGTTTATTACACACAATCAAAATGTAATGGGTTCCTAGTTTCTCCGCAAGATCTGTACTGCCTGTAGGATCTGTAAGCTGACTACAAATCTCAGACAGTCACACACACTGCCCTTTTAAGCTAAGCAGGACCTGATGACGCTACACAATGGAATATCTCCAAAACATAATTGATGCAGACAACCATGTTGATGTTTAGAAATCCATCCAGAGAATTCAGAAACGACTCCAGGAAAGCTTAGCTTAGGAGTGTTTCTTGAATATTCATTATGCATCCAGAAGAAAAAATATTTTTAAGACCAATATGCACCTAGAACATAACTCCATCCAACCCTGCTCGCACTGGAAGCTTTCTTGGAGAATTTTAAAAGCAGTATGGTTTCTCAAAACTATAAAAAGCAATATGAAAGCAACTTTGTACCGGTACCTGGAAAGCCTTTGTTAATGCTTCCCAGAACAAAATTATCCTTCTTCCTGTTGTTCCCTGTAGTGACTATAGAGACGCAAAAAAAAAAAGTCTGGTTATCCGTTCCTAGCAACACAGAGGTAAAACATTCACAAACAAGAGCTAGCATTCTCATAGCCTTCCGCGTGTTACAGATCGCATTCCCAGTCCCTTCCCTGTAAATAAGCAACACAAGTGGGTAAGTACGGACACCACGCATCTGCACACCCTCCAAAATAGCTTCATATTTACAGTCAACATCTTGTGAAAGCTGCAGCAAAACCTCATTTTAGGAAAACACACACATCAATTATTTTGAGTGTACTTAAAATGAAAATCCTCTCAAGTCAATACAACAAAAGCAATCACTTAAAGATTTGGATATGAATTTAAATTGGCAACTTTTGAAAGAAACACCTCGTAATTACACATTGGGAAGTTGATGGCACCTTTTGTTTACCAAACTAGAAGTTAATTTTGATAGCAAATTCTACCTGTTAAGTCCAAAACCACTGAAAAGCACCTGCCAGAAAACTGAAGACTACTCATAGGTCAAGAGCTTTACGCTAGGAAAACATGCATATAAATACTAGTTAGAGCTGTCCAATTAAAAACACGTTCTACAGTTCAGAGATAAACAGCTTGCACAAAAAGGAGTGGAAGCCAGAGGCTGGTCCCTGCTTCGCTATGCTTTGCGTACTTTGGCACCAAACAAGAACAATTTAATGTCTTTCAGATTCCTTCTGCTGCTACCAACACCAGCTATAAATCTGTTCCAGCACACGAGGGATGCTGTTCAGTTCTTCAGCGCTTCCAACAACTGTACTGAAGAGTACTGGCACTGGTCTCACCCACCCCATTTTCTCTTAGCCATTTCTTAACATACCTCGACACAGAAGATGCTGCAGCTTCCAGCACCTGTGGCTGCATGACTAACAAGAACTTCCAAACACAGAATCATAGAAGGATTTGGGTTGGAAGGGACTTCAATCTCATTCCACCCCCTGCCATGGGCTGGGACACCTTCCACTAGTCCAGGTTGTTCCAAGCCCCATCCAACCTGGCCTGGGACACTTCCAGGGATGGGGCATCCACAGCTCCTCTGGGCAGCCTGTGCCAGTGCCTCAGCACCCTCGCAGTGAGGAATTTCTTCCTAATAGCTAATCTACATCTGCCCTCTTTCAGTGTAAAGCCATTCCCCCTTGTCCAATCACTGCAAAGCCCCTCTCCAGCTTTCTGTCATCCCCTTTAGGTACCGAAGGCTGCTAAAAGGTCTCCCGAGAGCCTTCTCTTCTATAGGCTGAACCACCCCAACTCTCTCAGATTGTCTTCATAGGAGAGGTGCTCCAGCCCTCTGATCATCTTCATGGCCTCCTCTGCACCTGTGCCAACAGGTCCATGTCCTTCTTATGCTGGGGGCCCCAGAGCTGAACAGTACTGCAGGTGAGGTCTCACCAGAGCGGAGCAGAAGGGGTGAACCACCTCCCCCCTGACCTGCTGGCCATGCTGCTGGTGATGCAGCCCAGGGTACAGTTGGCTTTCTGGGCTGCAAGTGCACACTGCCAGGTTGTGTTGAACTTCTCATCTACCAACACCCCCAAGCCCTTCTCTTCAGGGCTGCTCTCAATCCATTCTCCACCCAGCCTGTATTTGTGCTTCGGATTGACCTGACCCGTATGCAGGACCTCGCCCTTGGCCTTGTTGAACTTCGCAAGGTTCGCACAGGTCCACCTTTCCAGTCTGTCAAGGTCCCTCTGGATAGCATTCCTTCCCTCCAGCATGTCAACTGCACCAGATCACGAGACAGAGAAAACAGCCTGGTGGGATAGGGTACTAATCATACTTAGGGTATAATTTATTTACCACTACAAGTTTCTAAGCTTTCGCAGTATGGTCTTTTTTTTATTGTTTATTTAATATGGTGTTTGACCTGATAAAGGATTGTTCCTAAACCAAAATGTCACAGAAAACCTCACTTAGGAGCCTGTTAACTGAATTCCAACTCTTAACTCGTCCCACAAGACTTGGTACCATCCAGCATTTTTATCAATGACCAGAGGGGAAATCGCGCAACTGCCGACTCAAGTTTGCAGCTCATGAAGCCCAACAGTGAGCAACAATGTGGACAGCATGTTCATACACAGCAACCTGACCCGTGTAAGAGTGACCTGAACTCACCAACACAAAGTCTGTTTTCACAGAGCCCTGTACAAACACACCTGCAGCACAGGGCTGCACCCAAGCAGGCAGGAGAAATCCAAGTTAACACCTCTCCACGCAATACAGTAGCAAAAAGGATAAAAACACAGTCCAGGTCTGTGCAACAAAGGAATAACAAGTAAGAATAAAGTAGTAAAGACGTTTATCTCTGTACATTATACGGATAGAGTCTACTCTAGACTCCCTATGCAAATATTCTAGTCACAAACGTGGAAAATTTTAAGATGCAGAAAGCTGTAACAGCACAAAGGGAAAGGCAAAAAGCCCTAAAATAAAAGAATTCAGAGATCAGTCCATTAATGCTCTCAAAGAGGCCAGGACTAAGACAGAAATGCTATATATGCCCTCAAATAAGAGGAGACAGCATACTAATGCCTACTTTGGCATAATGCAGGACATAAGCAGCAACACCTAAAAGCTGAAAACAGTAAAATGTAGAAGAAAAATAAAGGGAAATACAATTTTCAGTGGCCAAACTACAACAACAATCTACAAAGGAAAGTGTTCACCATCACCAGTTGTCTTCAAGAGAAGGAGATACCACAGCCAAACACCAATTCCAAGACTCAAAACTGGGTCAAATGATGGAAACTGAGGGCTGATACCAGGATATTTAAAGCAGGCATCCTAATATAAACTTCGGACTTTAAAACTGTGAATGGCTAAAATCTCAAATGAGTTAATGCTCGTAGAGCTGCTTGAAGGTCGAAAGTAACAAGAATTACTACAGGTTTAAAATTGTATGGTAGGAGAAAAGCATATGGTAACTAAGAAAGCGTTGGCCAAGAACTGCAACAGCGCTTTTTGATCGGATGAACTCCTAAAGCTCTACATCCCCACACAGTGGGTGTTAGGTGGGCTTGGTTTTGTTTTGGAGCAGATGACTCAGAAAAAGTTGAGAGCGCTTACACGTGGTTTGTGGGACTATAGAATAACGTGTTCCCTTTGCCATGCAGTTAGCCATGGCAATTGAGAACATCACTGCACAAGAGAACAGAGGTGACAACACAGAGTAGGGAAAGGTACAAACAAGATGGGAAATAAGGTCTATATAAAATTAACTTACCACTCCAGTTCCAAAAGTTCACACCAAAGTTCAGATTGTCCTGTGATCTTCCAAAAACAGAACCAATACTAGTCATTCTACTTTATAACACACTTTCCCCTAGCTTCTTCCTCCCTGCCTTGCTCACATAGGCAGGCAAAAAGATTAAAAAAATAAATAAATAAATAAAAAAATCGCAGCTCCTGCTTTCCTCAACTCAGAGGTCAGCGCCTCTTGCCAAGGAGGGTAGGAACAGTATTCTTCCTGCGGTATGCCCATACCAGAAATACAACCCTAACTGAATGATAAGCAAGGATCTCTAAAGAATACTAAAAGATTTTAGATTAAGATTAATTCTTAAATTAGAAAACATGCCATGGAAAAGGCTACCTCCTGGACTACTCTTGGCTACATTTGTCAAAGACAAATTTACACACCAGGATCTTGTATCAGTTGGAAGCTCAGGAGAACACATTTTGCAGTGATTTCAGTCTTCATTCCTCCACATTAAGTTTTTCTTCTCCCAATTAGCAAAAGTAGGCAAAAGAAAATGACTCTATTTACTTCCTTGCATCACAGAGAAAAGCCATCAACTTACTTTGCCACATAACCCACAAGCAGGCAAGGCCTGCTGAAGGATATAAAAATCAAATACATTTGCCTTCGGCAGCACCTAAGAAATGAATTGAAGTGAAGCCACTGACAACACGCACTCATTAAAAGGACAGATTTTAAAACTCCACACTGTCAGCCCAGATGTCTGGTAAACCAGCCTGCCTAAGCTGCTTGTGAACAAAACTTATCCCTGACATTCTGCCAATTAAAAAGCATAAAATCCCCATGCCATCAGAGTTCAGCTCAACTTGCTGGAAGCAGCAGGACCAGAAGCACAGACCAGCCAGTAACAGCAATGTGATCGGTTAGCTCTTCAAATCCTTTGGGGGGGTGGGGGGGGGGCAGGAAAAACCCACCTATCTTCCTGGCATAAGCAGGAACACCAGAATTGAGGTTCAGACTGGCCATGTTTTAACCTAGTTTAGGAAAACAGTCATTTCTGCTTGGTGGAAGTGTTATTCTATTATACAGACTACACAACAAACTAAAAAAACAAGAGACAGAACAGTTTGTGTTCCGTCTGGCTAATGATGCAAGTAAGTGCACTGTACGTAGGAAGAGGAAATTATTGTACACATATACACATATGGCTTGAAATATTTCTGCTTCAACAATGAAAAAAGAAAGATACAGCAAGAAAACATTTTCTCAACATCTGTGACTAAATGGGAGCTCCACTGGATTTCAGTGATATATATGGAGGCATTCACTATTCATTCTTTGAGATCGGTATAATTAATCTAAAGAATAAAATTATTGCAATTACAAGAACACCACTAAAAAATACATTTACTTATTGCGGCAGTCTCATGTATTCAGAGTTTTCAGTAATGCTTCTAAAATACTCTGTTAGCATAGCTGACAGCTATCGTTCATAATTACTTGAAGTTACAATGGTTCACAAGTTTGTCTCTGCCGTAGGGAAGCCAGTCAATCAAGGAGACGGCAGAAGCAGACAAGTGACAGACATCCCTGCAACAGTAAGTAGTAAGATCTTTTAACCGAAGGACTAAGCTCATTGGTGGCCCACTCAAAAATAACCCCTCTTGTAATGGAAAAGGGAAAAAGGTGGGGATTTATTTGGGTAAGCCATTCAGCAGACTTAACTTGCCATTTCAGATCCCAGAGAGAGAATACAGAAGGGAGGTCAGTAATAGTCTTCCTCCTTCAGTAATTCATTCCACTGCCTAAAGCCTCCGGAACAAACTGCTCTGCTGCCCTGGTCTGGGAAAGATCAATTATTAATGGACAGAATAAAGCTAAATGCTTTTCACTGGAGCTGCCCTCAAATTCAGCACCTGCAAAATACAGTCAAAAACAAGGGCTTTGCATGGAGTTTTTCTAAGGTTTGAGAACATACAGCAAAAACCGAAGAGGATCTACAGCCTTTGTGAGGCTTTGAAAGCTACACACCACAGCAAAAGCAAGACATCCTATTTAAAAAAAAAAAAAAAACCAAACAAAAAAAAGCTGCTTAATCACCTCATTGCAGTGATATCCTCCAATGCCATTTCCTGCTTCTTTTGCAATTTCAACTTTCAAACTATCCTTAGCTTTGAGGTTCCTTCCATCCTACCACAGAGACAACCTGGAATAATTTCAGAGTACATAATCATTCCCCTTTCCCTCCATATCACAATATTTATCCTTAAGGATATAACATGACCTTCTTATCCTTATTCTAGCTCCTCTTTTCCACAGGGTTACTTAAAACCCCATGGACAGCATCTTCATTCCCCCTGCAGCTTTCCTTATACCCATCACATCGCTTTGGCTGCGATTATGGGAAGGTCCCCCACTCTTTATTTCTCCAATTCTCAGCTGATCCCTCTGCTCAACACCCCTTCTCCCCTCACCACCTTCTTAGGCACCTCAGACCATTCATACCTTCTTTTTCTCAGCTGGTTGAGGTCCTTCCCTTCCTGAATTGACTTCCCTCCGGTGCTGAACCTTTCCATTACTGCCTTCCCCGATCGCACTGAGCTTCCTTTAGTCAGGCACAGGGGAAAGAAGAACAGCTCTCATCTGTTCTCTCACCTTTAATCCACTTCTCTCCAGCATATCAGCAGCTCAGAAACCTGAATATCACCTCTGCCAACCCTGCATTGCTAACCTCATCTCTCCCCTACCCACATCGATGCTCAACTTGCACTCCTGCCAAACTAATCCTCCCAAACCCAGAATCTTTCCAGAAAGAAGGCTGATAACAATAAAGAGAACTCTAAAATGTTTTTTTTTTCCATCCAGTGACTCTCTTCCATTAGCCACATCACTAATCCCAAGGCATCTGCCTTTCTTCCAAACAGCTAAAGATTCCTTTGACCCATACACTTTACTCCTGACCTTTTGTTTCTCTTCCTCTCTCAAGACAGCTACACGTCCTTTCACTTCACCAAGATCACAAGCAGATCACCAGGAACAAAATCCGAGGGATCTCTACAGCTTCCCTCCCCCTCACCATGCCACATGTATCCCTGCTTCAAGCCGTGTAATTTTACAGCACCATCTCCCTTTTGTCATGCCTACTTGGGTCTCAACAGACTAGCAGTAACACGGGGTCATGTTTATTGTCATACTTGGTCAAAGGACAGAAATTTCAACTGCTGAAGCTCAGAATTAAAAGCGCTAGAAACTGCGTGAAAAAGGCATTCTTAACACCGACAGAAACACTCCTACAAAGGGAGCCTACATACAAATTTGTGACTTCACACTAACAGTGTGTCTTATTTTTGCTGTAGTTTTGAGACCAGTATCTGACAGAGATGATCAAAAGCTGTATGCTAAAGGCAGGCATATTTTACACCGGTGTTATATGTCAAGTGACCTCCAACTAAATATAGAGGAAAAGAAAAAATGAAAAATCTTCTCTGAAAGCAATTTTGATGAAAAAGGAAAAATAAGGTTGAAAAAGCCTTTCTCCACCAGTATCCTTCAAAAAGACTGTTACACTGACGGCCTGTCAGGGGTACCGGCACAGGCTCTTGAGGTCCCACCAATTCATCCCAACCTCGGCCAAGACACTTGGGCCCAGTCTCCCTCTAATCAGCTCATCATTTTCACATTCAATTCTCTGCAAGCTTTAACCAACTCCAAACTGTTTCTTCCCAGAGGACCAATTCCACTTTTCCCTTGAAGGAAGCTTTAATGCACAAAATAAAATGTCTTCTCACTGGCAAATTTTCAGGGAGAAAAGAACAGAGGTTACCCTACTATAAAAACAAACCCCACCTCTTTATTTTTTACTGTGGTCTATGGGAAAGAAAATGAAAGCCTGATAATCTGGCACACGTGAAGTCCCAATTAAAAATAGTGCCCTTTCTTAAAGTCAAGGAAAAACAGGGTTGTGACTGGATTATTGTTTCTGAGCATGCTTGGAAGCTTTTAAGATTTCAGCTTCGGGTAATGGAGCCCTGTTTCCTCCCTGACATCACTACACATTCTCCCTGCATGACCAGAGCAATGACACAGTAACAGGTTTTGCTGCTACAATTTTTTTTTTTTTTTTTTTTGGCAAAGGGGTTGCCCCACAAAGGGACAAGAACAAGGACACCAGGCAAGAGGCACATGTGAACAAGTTGTGCAATACGTAACTGCAGAGCTTACCCATTTCTTGAGTATATCCTGCAGTACCCAATTGATTTTAGGTTCCTCATCTCTCCCCTCCCAAAGCAAACTATTACAAGAAACTTATTTTCAAACCCAGGATCTGGCTCGCTCTACTTCCTAAAACAGGAACTTCAAAACTAAATCAGACTATTACATCTAATTTCTTCATTTAAGGAAACGAGCGATGCAAACCAGCCCCTGTGTTTAGGGCTGCATTAGGAAGCCATACCTACAGTCTGCAGAAAAGGTAACACAAACGGTGCTCACACGTATTTCTAACACAGTTTAATAATGACTTGAAGTGCACACCCCCTAAAACATCCAGAAGAAACAACATAACTGAATTACTACTGGATGTTTTCAAGCTTATACCTTAACACTACATTAAACAGAACCACACAAGCTCTGCAAGCGTAAGAAAACCTCCCAGATCTTTAGGTGAAAAGCACTATTACAACTGCTTTAGGTGAAAAGCAGAATTCTAACTGCTTTAGGTGAAAAGCAGAATTCTAACTGCTTTAGGTGAAAAGCAGAATTCTAACTGCTTTAGGTGAAAAGCAGAATTCTAACTGCTTTAGGTGAAAAGCAGAATTCTAACTGCTTTAGGTGAAAAGCAGAATTCTAACTGCTTTAGGTGAAAAGCAGAATTCTAACTGCTTTAGGTGAAAAGCAGAATTCTAACTGCTTTAGGTGAAAAGCAGAATTCTAACTGCTTTAGGTGAAAAGCAGAATTCTAACTGCTTTAGGTGAAAAGCAGAATTCTAACTGCTTTAGGTGAAAAGCAGAATTCTAACTGCTTTAGGTGAAAAGCAGAATTCTAACTGCTTTAGGTGAAAAGCAGAATTCTAACTGCTTTAGGTGAAAAGCAGAATTCTAACTGCTTTAGGTGAAAAGCAGAATTCTAACTGCTTTAGGTGAAAAGCAGAATTCTAACTGCTTTAGGTGAAAAGCAGAATTCTAACTGCTTTAGGTGAAAAGCAGAATTCCAACTTCAGGCTCCAGAAACAAGGACGACACATAAAAGCCCATCAATAGCTCTTCTCCAGCTGCGTTTATCCTCGCTCCTTTCCCTCCCCCCCTACCCAACCTCGAGACTCTCTCGGGCTGAAGTCAGAAAACAAAATGTCATTGTTTAAGCTTAATGAGCCAACGTTAATTTTCGCATTGTTTATTTAACACCGCCACCCCCCACCCCCCCTAATTTGAAAGCAGCAACAGTAGCGCTAACGACGCCGAAACACTAATGTGGTTCTCGGGGGGGGGGGGGGGGGGGGGCGGGGGGGAGGGTGTAGGGGGAGGAAGCGGCGTTTTCACGAAGCAGGGACCGGGGGGGGGGGGGGGCAGCCCCACGGGGCAGGTGAGCACCGCGCCGGGCCGCATCCCCCCGGCCTGACCCACCGGAAAAAAAAAAAAAAAAAAAACGGAAAAAAAACCGTTGGCGCGGGTGAGAGTCACCTCAGCGGGGGAGCCCCCGCCAGCACCCACTCCCCCCGCTACGGCCGGCCACTGCCCCCCTCCCCGGGGCGGCCCCCTCCCCGCAGGTCACCTTGACAGCCCGCCCCGGGCCCCCGCGCTGCCGCCTTTGTGTCGCTACCCGCCGCCGCGGAGCGCCAGGCCCGCGCACAAAGCCCCGGCGGGGGGCGGCCCGCCCCGGCCTGAGGGAGCGGCGGGCGGCCGGGGCTGAGCGGGGACCCGCCCGCCCCCACGGCGCGGCCGTTACCTGGAAGTCCCTATCCTCGTTGAAGCGAGAGAACCTGTCCGCCATTTTGCGCCGCTGCCGCCGCTACCGCCGCCGCCTGGCTCAGCCCGGCCCGGCCCCGCGCCTCCGGCCGCCTCCCCTCAGCGCCGCGGCAGCGCGCCCGCCCCGCCCCCGCACCCGCCGCGCCGGGCGGCTCCGCGCATGCGCGGCAGCGCAGCTAGCGTGCACGGGGTGGGCGCGCTGCTGGGGGGCGCCAGGGCCAGGGCTGGCCCCGCTGAGCAGGCGGCTGCCGGGGCACCGGGAAGGGGGTGCGGCGTGTGCCGGCGGTAGCGCCTCCGCCGCGGCGGATGGTGACGGAGCCCCGCTGCGGTTCAGCACGCAGCGCACAGCACGCATGCGCCCTGCCCCGGCGACAGACGGGAGCGCGGGGCCCGCCCCACTGCGCACATGCGCAGAGACGACCCCCACCCCCTCCGGGAAGGCGCCAGTCCCCCTTCAGCCTTCCCGCCCTCGCGACCCGAACCAATGGGGCTGTCCCCGCCTCTTGAGTGATGGCGGTATGAACCAATAGAAGCACGGGTTCGCCACCGCCCCGTAGGTCAGGCTGGTTGCTGAGGGGGCGCGTGCGCAGGCTCTCCTCAGCGGGGCCCGGGCGGGCGGGCGGGCGGCTGAGGGGCGTCGGGGAAGGTGCCCTGGGGGCCTAGGGCCAGCCCTGAGGCGGATGATGGTGCCTGCAGCCACCTCTGAGGGAGGCCGCGGTGTCTAGTGTAAAGGCTGAGCTGAAATCCAGGTGTTCGGAGCCAGCCCTGAGATGAAGCGCCGGGGCCGGGCGGAGCCGTGCCTGTTGCCCTGCTCCCACCCCGGGCCTTCAGCCAGGCCGCAGGGGCCTTTCTTCACCGCTGGGCAGGGAGGCGTGTGCCTGGCTTGCGCAAGCATAGCCAGGTCCCCGTATGTGGTGGCACAGGAGCAGCACCCCGGGCCTGCACACACCAGGCAACGCCTGGGGTCTCTATCTTGCAGCACCCCGCAGGCCTTTGTGCACAGGGGCTGCAGCAGGCGAGGCCCTGCTTTTCCATGCACAGCTGTTACCAGCTGTCTCTGAGCATGGCAGCATGTGTCGCCGTCTCTCTGCTGTCCCTGACAGCAGGAAAACCTCATTCCATCTGTCTCGCCATTCATTCCTTTTTCTTTTCACCAGAAGCCTCACTGTCTGGGTCCTGTTTGCGTGCTGCCCTCTGCCGCCTTGTCGAGGCAGGATGAGGAGAGGAGTGGGGAAACAGGCCTGTCTGAAGCGTGTTCACCAGACCGTGCCTCTGCGTGCGCCACCAAACCTGTCGATGAGGTGAATGCCTGTGACGGCGAGCCCTGTGCACTGAGGCTGTGGGTCGGATGCAGGGGAGGCTGAAGTGTGGTGGTTGTGCTGCACACAACTCGGTGTGGCTCATAGCAGAACGGACTTGATCTACTACTGCAGTGTGACAGGGTGGGCTGCACTACCAGAACTGCGTGGAACTCCAGGCATCTGCCTCTAACTTGCTAGGAAGGATGCAGCTCTCATCCTGAAGTCCCACCTCAGCAGCACTGTGGAAATCTCCCCTGGAAAATACCCCAAATTTCGACGCTCTCCAGAGACCAGTCAGCCCCCTGTGCTAAGGAGGACCTCGTGGTTGAGAGCTGGGGGACATCTGCATCGCGGGATGGCTGTGAGAGCTTTTGCTGGGCAGAAACGCCCTCGAATTTGTTCCTCGTTGCTGTAAGAAAGTGCTGTTGGTGCCGCAACTGTCTGTGCTTTTGCTCTCTGCAAAAACCTCAGCACCAGGGTCACCAGTCTCATCCTGTATCAGGTCTGTGGTCCCACCGGCCTGGGCAAGGAGTGGCTGCCAGGTCCCAGCCTCTTCGGTCACGGTGTCTCTCCCTGCTGGCAGCTCCTTGTGCCCCAAGGACTGCCCCGCAGCTTAGCCCCATGGTGGGTATAGAAGCTGAGGCACAGAGAGGAGCAGCCTTTCTCCTTCCAGGAGTTGCCGCTGCATTTTCGGAGGGGACTATTCCTGCCTTGTTCTCCCAAAGCACCCAGGCGGGCAGGGTGGAGCTGGGTTCGCTGCCCAGGGATCCTGGCTGCACTGTGTGGAGCAGTCCTGTGGGCAGCTCTGTTGAGGGACACACGTGTCCTGCAGCCACCCCACCTGTGGGTCTCAGGTGGGCACCCTAGGCCCTGCCTAGCGCCCGGGCTGTGCCCACGAGAGGGAGCTCCTGCTACACCCAGGTGGGCAGTGGGACCCTTACCCACAACATGGGCCCCCACCCACCATGGGAGGGCTAAGCCAGCTGTGGCCCCGCAAGAAGATGGGGCCATTTCGAGCCGGGTGGGACCTGCCCCAGGGCAGAGAGCATGGGTGTCCCAGCACCCTGGGGAGGGTGGGAGCTCCCCCAGACAGACCCAGGCATGCTGGTGGGGTGCCCCTTCTTGAATGTGTCCCGCCCCACCCCACTGGGTGCATGAAACTAATGGTCATCATCAACCAGCTCTGCTTGCTTGGGCTCTGGGGTTAGGGGGATCTAGCACCCCAGGGGTGCTGAGCTGGGGAGAAGGAGCAAACACCCCCATCCTGGGGCCATGTGCCCTCCTCGGAGCTGCCCCAGGCCCTTCACTCCCTGCCTCTGTTTCCCTTGGCACTGGAGAGGTGAGCAGAGCCCAGCAGTGGCGGCGAGGAGCTGGGGCAGGCACCGAGCCTGCTTTGGGGGGTCAGCCCTGGGAGGGCTCAGGCTTCTCTGCCTGAGGCGCTCAGGGGGAGCGGTCTCCCCAGGCCAGGGGATCCCAGACCCTGAGTGTGTACATGTGCAGTGTGCACCTATGGGGGTGAGTGAGCAGGGAGAGGCCGGTGACGGGGAGTGAAGGACGCCCCTTTCTGCAGGCCAGGGCCGGGAGTGAAGGACGCCCCTTTCTGCAGGCCAGGGGCCAGGAGGTGAGGTCAGCACTGCAGCCGCCTGGGCCCCTCTTCTCATGTAATGCAGCTTTGTGCGGGGGCTGCACTCCCCCGGCCCCTGCCGCTTGCTGTGGAGGAGGGAGCTGGTGGGGGCCCAGAACTAATGCCCCCCCTCGGCTTCTCACCACACCAAGGGCCTGTGCCTGCTGGGGTCATGTGCCCAACAGGAACCTGTGGCTTCCAGGGCACAAACCTGCCCTGCTCTGCCGCCCCCCCCCCCCCCCCCCAACCCTGGTACCCCCTAGCCTGGAGGAGCTGGGCATGGGGACAGCTCAGTGTCCCCACTGGGCAAAGCTCTGTGTCCCTGTGGGGAATGGGAACAGCTCTGTCCTTGTTGAGCACAGCTTCATGCCACTGTCAAGTATGGGGACAGTGCAGTGCCACCCCTGAGCACAGGGACCAGTCTGTGCCTCCACTGAATGTGGGGACAGCTCCATGTCCCCATGGGACACAGCTCTGTGCCTCCTCTGGGCACAAGGACAGCTCAGTCCCCCTGCCCTGCAGGGGGGATTTGGGTGGTGCTGGGGGACAGTTGGGCACCCTGAGAACCACGCTGGGCCTGTGGCATGGGCTCGCCTGCATCCCCACACCCAGCCCTGACAAGAGCTGGGTATAAATAGCAGCCAGCTCTGTCACCTCCTGTCACATGCCTGGTGCTGGCAGGGTCCCCCCGCCATCAGCTGGGGGCACAGCTGTTCCCAGGACGGGGAGGGACAGCCACAGGGGCACCCCATTCCTCCTGCCAGCCATGCAGCAAAGCACCCCCACCATGGGGGCCACCGCCCCCCAACCTGTACGCCGGGAATGGTCCAGGGGGGGACCCAGGGGTCCAGGCCACCCACACAGGGCATTGCTGTCACTGCCTGAGGGACAGAGACCCCAGCCCAGCACAGGGCCCCAGGACAGAGCCGAGATGGCCGGACCCCGTGCCCCACACCTCGTGGAGACCCCTTGGCAGCACCAGGGGCTTCCCCTGGGGACAAACGGGCTATTTCTGATCCTCAATCGGAGGAAAAAGGGAAACTCCCAGGGGCTGTTGGGGTCGTAAAGCCTTTGGCCACCCCTGCCTCTCACCACCCGCTTCCACTGGCAAAAATTGTCACTGCCCAACCTGCGAGTCCCCAGAGGGCTCTAAAAATACCGCGTCCTCCTGACAGCGACAGCTGCGGGACCAGGCGGCGGTGCCTTGGGGACCCGCAGGGGGGGCCAGGGCTGCGAGGAGGAGTGTGGCTGCCAGCCCTGGGTGCCCCAGCCCCCTGCCCACCGGTCCCACTCCCACCAGGACAGCCCCTCGCTGTTCGTGCCCCGTTTCAGGGAGCCCCCAGCATCCCACGCCGCCAGGCCTGGCCCACTGCCCCCTTCTCCCACCGGGAAACAGTGAGACGGTGACCGGCGGCACCGTGCCCACTCTTTGCCCAGCGGCACGGAGCCTGGCCCCGGCGAGGCGCGGCGGTTGTGCCTCTCGCTGTGCCCCCAGCCCTCCCCGAAGCCCCTAATCCATCTCTCGCAGCAGGAGATGCCTAAGCTGCCTTTTCATGCCGGCTCCTCCGCGCGCGAGCTCGCCGCGCTTTCAATACCGGGTGCTGGCAGGAGATGTGTCGGACAAGCTGAAGGGATCCCTCCCCTGCCAGGAAGGTCAAGGTGTGCTTAAGCCAGCTTCCCCCCGCGCCAGCCCCGCTCGGGTGGGTCCTGTCCCCACTGGCACCGCCTGGGGGGTTGGGGGACACTGCAGCATGGGGCTTTCACCACCTCAGGGTGTCCATCCAGTTGTACCCTCATCTTGGTGGGGGCTTGTCCCCCCCAGCTCCTCGTAGCTGCTCTCAGGGGTCACCTGGCAGTCCACTGCTCCTGTCCCGGGGTCCCCCAGGTGCTGGGGTTTGGTTAACATGCTGTGCCCAGCAAGGGGGGTCCAGGGTGCTGGGGCACACCATGGCTCACCCCCTGGGTAACCTGGGGTGCTGGGGCACCCCACAGGTACTCTGGGGCTCAGCTCGCCGTACAGCTCGCCCCACGGGTACCCTGGGGTGCTGGGGCACCCCACAGCTCACCCCACAGATATTCTAGAGTGCTGGGCTCCCCACAGGTACTCTGGGGCTCAGCTTGCCCCATGGCTCACCCCACAGGTACCCTGGGGTGCTGGGGCATCCCACAGCTCACCCCACGGATATTCTAGGATGCTGGGGCACCCCACAGGTACCCCGGGGTTCAGCACGCCCCCCAGCCTACCTGGCCAGTGCTGCTCAGGGCCCCCTCCCACCCCATGGAGCCATTGCAGACCATTAGACCAGTTTAGACCAGTACAAACCAGGCCTGAGAACAGCAGATGCTGGTTCCTGCCCTTCCTAACCCACAGGGCAGCGTTCATGCAGCAAAGCTGGGCACAGGCGTGTGCACACACACGTGTGC
The DNA here is from genome assembly GCF_963210335.1 of Falco punctatus. Taxonomy (NCBI): domain Eukaryota; kingdom Metazoa; phylum Chordata; class Aves; order Falconiformes; family Falconidae; genus Falco; species Falco punctatus. The sequence goes on along the minus strand of NC_137599.1, from coordinate 4,074,506 downwards.
ACGCACACACATGTGCCAGCAGACCTTCCACACAAGCCCCACTCCCACTTCCCCATGCTCACCCCTCCTGCAGGCACGGTGTGTGCATGAGCATGCGTGTACATGTGTCCACATGTGTGTGCACACATGTGCCCGCTCACACATGGGGGTGCGGGGGGGGCCCGCGGTGCCCGTACCAGGGCCTGCATCCCTCGCTGTTCCCTTGGTGACAGACCCCCATCCTCCACTGGCACCTTGAGCCTGCCGCCAGCCAAGGCTTTTGTGGCTGGTTTTAATTAGAGGCTTTTAAGTGTGAAACAAAACCGAGGGCAGGGTCTGGGGGGGGCCTTCCTTGGAGCTCCTGGGGGACCCCCGGGGGTCCCTGTCCTGCCTGGCATCGCCTGGCACAGCCGCTCCATCCCCCGATTCCTGCTTCACTCTTGTCTGTGCTCATCCCCAAGGGATGTGGGTGATGGAAGCTGGTGCTGCCAGAGCCCTCCCCCCCCCCCCCCGAAATATTGCCCTCCTGAGTGGTGCTCGCCGCTGGCCCGAGAGCGGGTCAGTGTGTGGGACTGGTGCCCGCTGCCGTGCCAGCCCTGGTGTCACCCATGGGTGTGCACCAGGGCTCCTGGCCCCAGGGAGGAGGCTTGGAGAGGGGCCAGAGCTGCCCATTCTGCCCAGGGCTGGACGGGGGATGCTGGGCGCCGCTCGGGGTGCTGCCGGGGCTCCAAGGCCAGGACCTGGGGGTGTTTCCAGCTGTGTCCCCCATCCCTGGCCCTCCTGGGTGCAGGGAGGACCCCACAGGCACCCTGGCGCTCAGCAGCACTGGACCATCTGCTGGCAGCGACCTGGGGATGCTGGGGTGCTGGGGGCAGGGAATGGGCAGCGCCCACCAGCATCCCCCAGTGCTGTACTGGGATGAAGTGAGAGTGAAGCAGTGAGGGGATCAGGACTCCTGGGTCCCTCCCACCCTGAGCAGCTCCTGGGGGAGCCCTGGGAGGGGGAACTGGGCCTGGCCCCATACTCCCAGTAACGCCCAGCCTGGCCTGCTGGCAGCACCTACCTTTGCTCACTGGGTGCCAGGATGGGTCCCTGTCCTCCCAGAGTCCCCTCTATCTGGGACAACAACTCCAGGTCCCTGCAGGGAAGCCTTTGGGGAGGGGGCAGGACCCTCTCCCACCCAGCACACCCCTGGCAACACCTGAGGACCCCACTGGGAGCCTGGTGACAGGGACCAATGGGACCAAAGGAATTCCTGACACCCTGAGAGGGGACACCCCTGAGCTGGCAGGACCCCACCAGCTGCCTCCCTGGGGTGTCCCCTGACACCCGCAGCCCACCCGGGGGTCCCTCCTGGGGCTGCCTGGCAGGTTCTGCTCCGGGTTTCCCCCTCCCCAGAAAGGCTCAGCCCCCACTCTGGATGGGACCATATCCCCATGTGTCCCTGGTGCCCAGAAGTCGTGGGGTCCCCCTGTCCTGAGCCACCAGCACCCTGCAGCACCCAGAAGGATGGGGAACACAGGGACAGCCCCTGCCACCCTCTCCGGGAGTGACACACCCCCCCCAAAAAAAAAAAAAACAAAACAAAAGAATCAAAAATCCAAAGTTTTTAGGAAGCCAAGATCCATGTGGCTGTGCAGACACCCCTGCACCCCCTCTGTCCCTGTCCCCAGCTGGGACGAAGGCCACCGAGGCTGGGAACACCAGTTGGGTGGGGGTGGGGGGTCAGACAAGCCAGACTCTGCACCCAGGGGGCCGAGGGGAGCCGCGGCTGGAGGAGCCACCCCACGTCCCACGTCCCACGTCCCACGTCACGCCTGCAAAGGGGGAGCCAGGAGCAGGCTGGGAGGCAGCCGCTTGCTCGCCAGGATCCGGCCTCGGCTCCGGCCCCCGCAGCCCGGCGCCATGCCAGGCCCTTCGCCAGCAGCCTCCCGGCTGGGACGCGCTGGGCAGCTGCCAAACGCCGGCCGTGCCGAGCCGCCCTCCGCGGCACATGGCGGCCGTGGGCTTGGCGCAGTCCCCAAAGGCAGCACCCCTGGGTGCCCCAGCCAGGGGACGGGTGGGCGCCCGCCCACTGGCACCCATCCCACCCTACTCCACAGGACCACGGTCCCAGCCTCGTCCAGAGCCACCGAGGGACACCCCCACCCCCCCACCCCCCATTCCATCCCCAACCCTTTTGCAAGAGCAGGGAGCCCCCAGCATCCCACCAACCGCCACGGTGACAACCGGCACGTCCGGGCGAGAGCTGGCGGAGGGGGGGGGGGGGCCGGGAGCGGGTGCGCCTCGTGTGTCCCGTTCCCCCCCCCCCCCCGGGCTTTGATTTCTGGAGCCCCCCCTGCCCTTCCCCCTCGGCCAGGAGCCGCGCAATGGTTTCAATTACGCTCTGAAAGGCGGTGGGGCCCTCTTTTCACGGCAGCCCGGGTTTCTCCTGCTCACAACAAAAGCTTAAGTTACAGGAAAGGGAGAGAAAGGGAGGGAGGACGGCGAGGGGAAGGCGGCAGCCAGCAGAAAGCCCCTCGCCCCCCCCAGAAAGGAGCGGGACGGGGGCGGTGGGCTGCCCGCCGGGTCTCCCCTTGGGATTCTGCTTTGGGAAGGGCAGCCCCCCACACCACTACCGACATTTGGGGCGATCGCCCGCAGTTTCTTTCTTTCCCTGATGAGGGTCTCTGGTGTGTCCCAGTACACCACCCCCCACCACCCCAGGTCTGTCCCAGTCCCCTGCAATGTGTCCTGGTTCCCCCAGTGTGTCCCAGTTTCCCCCCCACCCCGATCCTCCAGCATGTCCTGGATCCCCCTGCTGTGTCCTGGTCCCCCTCTTGAGTGTCCCAGTCTCCTCCAGTGCCCCCCTAGTGTGTCCCAGTCTCTCCCCAGTCTGTCCCAGTCCCCCACAATGTGTCCTGGTCCCCACAACGTGTCCTGTTTCCCCCCACATCCCTCAGCATGTCCTGGATCCCCCTACCATGTCCTGGTTCCCCCCTGGAGTGTCCCAGTCCCCCACAGTGTGTCTCAGTCCCCCCAACGTGTCCCGGCTCCCCAGCCCCCTCCCACTGCCCTGGCTGTGGGGACAGAGGTGGCCTTTGCCACGGTCGGGAGTGGGGGGGCTGTGGGGCTGGTGGCAGGGGGCAGGATGTACCCTGCCACCCCCGGGCTGGTTTGGGGACATTGTGGACACCCCAGCTCCAGCAGCACCCCAGGGTGGCCCCACCGAAGCATCCCTGTCCCAGGGCGGGGGGCAGCTGGGACCCGTGTGGGTGCCAGGGGGTTGCGGGGGCTGATCCTGCCCTGGTGCGCCCTAAAGCAGGACTTGGGGACAGTGGGGGGGATGTGGGTCCTAGGGTAAGAGGGGAGCAGCCCCGTGGGTGGGGGGACATGGGGGTGCAGGGGACCTGGGGGCGCAGGGGACAGGGGTGGCAGCAGAGGACACGGGGGAGCAGGGGACACGGGGGGGGTGCTGGGGACACAGGGGAGCAATGGACACGGGAAGGGGGGCGCAGGGGACCCGAGGAGGCAGAGAACAGGGAGGGGGGGGGAAGGGGACACGGAGGGGCGCACGGTACACGGGGGGGCGTAGGGGACACGGGGGGGGGAAAGGACACGGAGGGGGCAGGGGACACTGGGAGCAGAGGACACGGGGGGGCAGGGGACATGGGGGGCAGGGGACACCGGGGGGCGTGCAGGGGACATGGGGGGCAGAGGACACGGGGGGGCAGGGGACACGGGGGGGCAGGGGACACAGGGAGGGACTATTCCCCGTGGCCCCGTCCCGACCCCACGCCGTGGGGGGAGTTTTCACGGCGGGGGGGCCGCGGGCTGCCCCGGGCCCGGTGACCCCCGGGGGCTGGGGGGGGCGTGTCCCGGGGCGGCGGGGGGCGGGACGGCCGCACCGTTTGAATGTGATTGGCGGGGCGGGGGGGGCGGGGCCCGGCGGGGGCGGGTCGCGGGGGGGCTGCTCCGCCCGGCGGGGACGCGGCGCTGCCCCGCACAAAGGCGGCGGGAGCGTCCGGTGCGGCCGCTCCGCTCCCCCGGCACCCCCCGGTACCCCCCCCGGCTACCCCCCCCCCCCCCCCCGACGCCCCGCCGTCGCTATCGCCCCCGCCCGCCCGGGGCTCCGGGACCGGGCACCGGGAGCTGCGCCGCGGAGCACCGGGTCGGGACAGCGGGAAAACGGGAGCGCCCAGTCCGGGCAGCGGGAGCAGCGCTGCGGAGCACCGGGAGCGTCTAGGCCGGGCACCGGGAGCGCCACGTCTGAGCCCCGGGGGCCGTCCCACCGCGCATAGCGGGCTGGGGCACCGGGAGCCGTCTGGGCAGCACCGGGCACGGCAGATCCCGTCACCGGGAGCCGTCTGGGCAGCACCGGGCACGGCAGATCCCGTCACCGGGAGCCGTCGGGGCGGGACCTGAGCAGACCCAGTCACCGGGAATCATCCAGCCAACACCGGGCACGGTAAATCTGGTTACCGGGAGCCATCCAGGCAGCACCGGGCACTGCAAATCCAGTCACCGGGAGCCATCCAGGCGGGACCTGAGTGGATCCAGTCACCGGGAGTCATCTAACCAACACCGGGCGCGACAGATCCGGTCACCGGGAGCCGTCCAGGCGGGACCTGAGTGGATCCAGTCACCAGGAGTCAGCTAACCAACACCGGGCACGACAGATCCGGTCACCAGGAGCCATCCAAGCAGGACGGGGCACGGCAGATCCGGCCAGGGGGACCAGCTGACTGGCTGGGCACCGGGCACGGTAAATCCAGGCGCGGCAGCTGGGATCACCATGGGCCCCCGCCGTGTGCTGCTCACCCTGGCCTGGCTGCTGGTGGGGCTGAGCGTGCCGGTGCCGTGCCGGAGCCAGCTGCACGGTGAGAAGGGCATCTCCATCCCCGACCATGGCTTCTGCCAGCCCATCTCCATCCCGCTCTGCACTGACATCGCCTACAACCAAACCATCATGCCCAACCTGCTGGGTCACACCAACCAGGAGGATGCGGGGTTGGAGGTCCACCAGTTCTACCCCTTGGTGAAGGTCCAGTGCTCGTTGGAGCTCAAGTTCTTCCTGTGCTCCATGTATGCGCCGGTCTGCACGGTGCTGGAGCAGGCCATCCCACCCTGCCGCTCCATCTGTGAGCGTGCCCGCCAGGGCTGCGAAGCCCTCATGAATAAATTTGGGTTCCAATGGCCGGAGCGATTACGTTGTGAGAATTTCCCCCGGCACGGCGCCGAGCAGATCTGTGTGGGGCAAAACCATTCGGAGGACGGTGGTTCACCGGCGTTGCTCACCAGTGCCACACCGCTGGCTGGCCAGGGCACCCCGGGAGCCCCTCGTTACGCCACCCTCGACCACCCCTTCCACTGCCCACGGGCGCTGAAGGTGCCCAGCTACCTCAACTACAAGTTCTTGGGTGAGAAGGACTGCGCGGCGCCCTGCGAGCCCACCCGGCCCGACGGCCACATGTTCTTCAACGAGGATGAGATTCGTTTTGCCCGTATTTGGATCCTCATCTGGTCCGTCTTGTGTTGTGCCTCCACCTTCTTCACCGTCACCACCTACCTGGTGGACATGCAGCGTTTCCGCTACCCCGAGCGACCCATCATCTTCCTCTCAGGGTGCTACACCATGGTGTCGGTGGCCTACATCGCCGGCTTCGTGCTGGAGGAGAGGGTGGTTTGCAACGAGCGTTTCCAGGAGGATGGCTACCGCACGGTGGTACAGGGCACCAAGAAGGAAGGTTGCACCATCCTCTTCATGATGCTCTACTTCTTCAGCATGGCCAGCTCGATCTGGTGGGTCATCCTCTCCCTAACCTGGTTCCTGGCTGCTGGCATGAAGTGGGGCCACGAGGCCATCGAGGCCAACTCCCAGTACTTCCACTTGGCTGCCTGGGCTGTGCCAGCCGTCAAGACCATCACCATCCTGGCCATGGGGCAGATCGACGGGGACCTGCTGAGTGGTGTCTGCTTCGTGGGCCTCAACAACATCGACCCTCTCCGGGGCTTCGTGTTGGCCCCACTCTTCGTCTACCTCTTCATCGGTACCTCCTTCCTTCTGGCCGGCTTCGTCTCCCTCTTCCGCATCCGCACCATCATGAAACACGGGGGGACCAAGACGGAGAAGCTGGAGCGGTTGATGGTTCGCATTGGGGTCTTCAGCGTCCTCTACACCGTCCCGGCCACCATCGTCATCGCTTGCTATTTCTACGAGCAGGCTTTCCGCGAGCACTGGGAGCGCAGCTGGATCAGCCAGAACTGCAAGAGCTTGGCCATCCCCTGCCCGCTCCACTTCACCCCCCGCATGACCCCCGATTTCACCGTCTACATGATCAAGTATCTCATGACTCTCATCGTGGGCATCACCTCCGGCTTTTGGATATGGTCGGGTAAAACCCTGCACTCGTGGAGGAAGTTCTACACGCGACTCACCAACAGCAAGCAGGGCGAGACGACGGTGTGACTCCCCCCGAGCCCGGCCACCGCTGCTGCCTTTCGGCTTGAATTATTTTTTTTTTTTGGGGGGGGGGGTATTATATATTTTTTATTTTTAGATTTATTAACGTCTAAGGGGTGTCTCTCTTTCTCTTTGATTTTTTTTTTTTATTTGTAATTAAACCTGTAAATAGCATTTGTAAATTTAATCATATATTTCTATTTAAGACATGAAAAAGAGGAGGGGGAAAAAAGGAGGAAGGGGGGAAAGAGAGGAGGAAAGGGAGGAAAAAAGAGGAAAGGGAGGGAAAAAAAAGGAGAGGAAAAAGAGGGAAAAGGAAAAAGGAGAGGAGAAAAAGGAGGGGAGAAAAAGGCAAAAGAAGGAAGAACAAGGAGTGGGGAAAAAAGGGAAGCGGCAAAGAAGAAAGAGGAAAAAAAAGGAGAAAAAGGGGGGGAAAAACCATTTGCCCGGACTGGGAGAGGATTCTCGCCCTCCCTCACCCCTCCCCACTCTCTGGGTTGGGGTTCCCCCTGCCCGCGGTGCCGCCAGGGCTGGGGGGCTGTAGCTGGGCTCGGGGAGCAGCCGGCTCCGTGCCCACTCCGTGCCCGCTCTGTGCCGCCCTTCCCTGGCGCTGCTCTGGCGGCCCCTGGAAAAAAGGGGGGGAAAAAGAAAAAGCCCAATAAAAATCCCATTTTTTTTTCTTTTCTTTTGGAAGCCCCCAAAAAGTTGGTGTTTTTTTGTATTACCACCCCACACACACTTTGCTTGCACCCAGAAGATGCTGTGACGGGGCTGTACCCCCCTGCTCCAGCCCCCCAGGGTGGGGGTCTCTGCCTGCCCCTGCCTGTACTGCCCTGCCTGTACCTCCCCCTGCTTGGCCACAGCCTTTTCCTCCCAAATTACTTTTTAAACACTCTGTTGCAAATACAAACAAGTGAAACAAAATGCTAACTTACCCCTGAGGGTTTTTTTTTCCCAGGGGGGGTCCTATGGGTGCTGCTGCCCGCCCCCCCCCCCCCCCCCACTTCCATCGCACCGGGGGGTGAGCCAGAATCTCCCTCCAGCTGGAACAAAGCACTTTGCAAGGGGAAAAATACGGATTTAACCCCCAAAACAAGGATTTTCCACGTTTTGCAGAGGGTGGGGGGGCTCCTGTGCATGGGAGAGCCCCCCCTGAAGGAAACAGATCACATTTTCTGCAGGATTAGGGGGTTTGGCTGTGTGTGGGCCGCCCCCCCCCCCCCCCGCCTCGATCCCCAGTCTCCGGAGAGAAGAGGGTCCCGGCTCCAGTTCAGCTTGTCGGGATTTGGGCGATGCTGGAGATGGGATGTGGGGAGTTTCAGCTGGAGGGGGGCTGGCACAGAGCTCAGGGAGGGGAAGGATGGATTTAATCAGCTGGATTTAATTGAAATTTAAAAAAATACTCTTCCCAAAATGGAGAGGGAGACATGGCCGGGGAAGCGCTGACCCCACGGGTGCCCCAAAACCGGCCCCGGGAAGCCTCAGCACTTCTTGTCTCCATCATTTTGGGGGATTTTGGGATCCTCCAAGCACAAAGGGGGTTTGCGGGGGGATTGAGCCCTTCCCCTTTCTCCAGCAAAGCCTCGGAATGATTCCAAAACCCCCTTAAAAATCCCAATTTTCCAGTGAAAGGAGAAGCGAAGGGGTTAAGGCAGTGCCTCTCCAGCACATTTTGGAAAGGAAAAACTCTTTGGATCCGGTTTAATTTTCCAGCGATGACTTGGAAGGGGGGAGAGAAGAGGGGGGAAAAACGTATCCAGGGTTTCCCCCCTGCTCCAGGGGTTGGAGACACAGTTTGAGGGATGGGATGAGCTGGCTGGGACCCCCCCGGCACCCCCCCAGCCTTTGGTGACTCTCGAAATGGGAATTAAAATGGGGTTGATTTTATCACTGCCGATGTCTTTGCCTCCCTCCTGCAGGGAAAACCACACTGGGGGTGACATTGGCAGGATGAGCCTCGGCCAAGGGGCCAGGGGGACCCCCCCAGCACCCCTCCACTCCGTGCACCCAAAGGTGCCATCGCACGGGTGGGTTCACCTTTGCCATAAGGGGTCCCAGGGCCGTATCCAGCCCTGGCACTGGGTGCTTTGGCCTGGGGGTGCTGGCCATCGGCTGGTTCTCGTTAGCCAGCCGGGGGGTCCCGCTCCCCAAAAGGCAGATCCCACCCAAGGCCGCTTTGTTTTCCGGAGGCGAAGCGCGGATCGCCAGGGACGGGGGGAATGTAAACTCTCCACCCAGGAATGCAGGAGCTGGGAGATGATTGTTTTTTTAAAGGCTTCGGTGTCCCGGCTTTGGAAAACAGAGCTGGGATTATGGTGGCTGCGCCCAGCGGCTCTGTGGGTGCTGAGCACCCCACAGATGCTGCTGGCACCCACCTGGGGGTCTGCGTCCGTGGCCCCCCTCCCCAGCCCTGCAGGCTCCTGCGATGTCCAGGAGGGTTGGGGTTGGGATTGGAGGCATCGGGCCAGATCCTGCCCCGGCAGCGGCTGCGTGGCTCAGCCCAGGGCCCTCCAGGAGCCTTTTTTTTTGGGGGGGGGTTGGGGGGTTGGAGGTTTTTGGCTCTCAGGACTGTTTGCAGGCAGAGCAGGGCAGGAGCTGTTGGTATGTGTCCCCTCTGTCCCCTGGTGTGTCACCCCAAGGGTGGGTCACCCCAAGGATGGATCTCCCTGGGGATGGGTCACCCCGGATCCAGCTGACCTTGGTGATGGGACCAGGTCACCCTGGGGATGGGTCACCCCAGGGGTGGGTCACCCCAAGTCCAACTAACCTCCAGGATGGGTCCCCCCAGGTCCAAGGCACCCTGGGGACAGGTCACCCCCTGGTCTGGCTAACAGACAATAGGTCCCCCCTGGGGACAGGGGACAGTGACAGGCCCCTCCTCGCTGCACACAGCCGAGTCGCAGCCCTCCCAGGCTGGTGACTCCCATCCTCCTCTTCCTTTTTAAGCCAAGCAAAAAGGGAGCAAACGCCAGTGGCCTGTCCCACCGTGTCCCCGCCTGGCCGTGCTGGGGGTCCTTTGATGTCCCCTAATGAGCCCCGCTCTGTTTTCACAGCTGCCCAATGCGGCAGAAGTCAATTAAAGTGCGCCCCAGCCCCCCCTGCCCCAGCAAATGCCCACCCTGCCGGCCCCCAGAGCACCCACAACTCATCACACCAGTGCCTGGGGAGCCTCATGGGGCTCATTCTGGTGGGGATGGGGACCGGGGGTCCCCACGAGGAGCAGCCATGGACAAGTCAGCTGTGGGGTGATGACGAGACAGCCCCAGGGGGTGAAACCAGTGCAGGGAAAGGGATGCTGGAGGAAGGAACTGGTCTTGCTGGGAGGAGGACAGGTCACAGGAGTCCCCAGTACTGGCTGTCCCAGTGCTTCTGTTCCCCAGGCCACAGTCACTCCTGTCCCCTGGCTGCTGGCTGGCTGTCCCCGGACCACGGGCTCCCCTGGTCACAAGCTCTCCTGTCCCCATGTCCATGGGCTCTCCTGTCCCCTGTCCCCCAGGGACCCTGCCCCATGGGTAGTCCTGTCCCCATGCCCCCCGGCTCCCCTGGCCCCAGGGCTGTCCCATCCTCTGTCTCCTGGGGGCTCCCCCACTTTTTCCCTTGGGACCTGTCCCACCAGGGTGACAGTGCCCTCAGGGCAGTGGGGTCCATCTCCCCCTGCCCCCCCCCGCCCTTGCCACTGTCCACTCTCATCCTTTGTCCCCAGCAGTGACCTGGGGGGTGGCAGAGGGAGATGATGGGGAGCAGGGAGGTGACGGGGGACAGCTTGTGGTGACACAACACTCGTCCCCACCGATCATTTCTATCAGCCCTTACGGTGTGACAGGTCCCAGGGCCTTGGTGGGGACACGGCTGGCTGTCCCCCACTTGCAGGCAGCTGCCGGCTCACAGCTTGATGTGCCTTAACCTCCAGGAGGACAAAGCCAGCAGGGACCCAAGGCCACGGGGAGCAGCACCCATGGGTGCTGTGGGCAGAGTGGGACGATGGCTAAATTCGGCTCCTCGCTGCACCGCTCTTAAAGGAGACAAAGCTGCCATAAAGCAAGATGTGCCCCCACCCCCACCCTGGCAATTAGGGTTGTCCCTAATGAGGGTTGGGTCGCCCAAGGCAGATGGCGGATCCTGTGTCCATCCCGCCATCCCGGCCTGACGATGTGGGACATGGCCCCATCCCACTGCCCTGCCTGAGTGATGTGGGACCCCATCTGCACCGGGATCACGCCTGAAGGGTGTGGGACCACAGGACGTGAGGCCACCTCTCCATCCCAGCATTCTCCTGGAGAACTTGGGGTAGTAGATGTGATGCCCTGTGTCATTCCCAACATTCATCCTTGAAAACAGGGTATGCGCAGATGTTGTACCCCATCTCCATCCCAGCTTCCCTCCTGGAGGATGGAAGTAGGGTGGGTGAGCATGGTACCCCATCTGCATCCCAGCACCCCCCACAGACAACGTGGGATGGATGGACAAGGGATGAATGAGCATGGGACCCCTCTCCATCCTGGTGTACCTCCTGGAGAACATGGGATGGATGGACTCAGTACCCTGCCTCCACCCAACACCCCCTCTGGAGAACGTGAGATGCATGGAGACAGGATGGGTGAACATGGGACCCGTCTGTCTCCATCCTAGCGTACCTCCTGGAGAACATCCCAGCACCTCAGCATCCCTCCTGGATGATGAGGGGTGGGTGGAAGTGGGGTGGGTGGGCATGGAACCCTGTCTCCATCCTGGTGCAGCTCCTGGAGAAGGTGGGACGGATGGACATGGTTCCCCACCTCCACCCCACACACCACCCAGAGGACACGGGATGGGTGGGCGTGATGCTCCATTCCCATCCTGGCGCACCCCTTGGAGAATGTGGGACCCCACCTCCAACCCAGCACCCCATCGCGTGGGATGGGTGGGCACGGGGGTCCCAGCCCAGCCCCCGCGCTGGGTCCAGCTGTGGGGCTGCCCCACGGCCACGCGGTTCCGGCGCAGCCGCCCGGGGGGGCCGGGGGGGCTGGGGGGGCTGGGGGGAGGGATCCGGCCGGGCCGGGCGGGGGGCGGCTCCGGAGGCGGCGGCGCCTCTGAATGCGGGGAATGTTTTTGCAGCTGGAGTCGATTAGGGGCGGGCGGCGCGGGCGGGGGCGGGGGGCGGCTGGGGGGGGCGAGGGGGGGGCGAAGGGGTGAGCGTGCACAAAGAAGAGGGGGGTGAGGGTGGTTGCATGCGTGTGCAAGGGGGGAGTGCATGTGTGCAAGGGGAGGTGCAAAGGGAGATGTTCGTGTGCCTGCGTGTGCAAAGGGGTGTGCAAGGGGGTGGGGAAGGGGTGAGTAAGGGGTGGGCAAGGGGGTGAGCGTGCACAAAGAGGAGGGGTATGAGGGTGGTTGCATGCGTGTGCAAGGGGGGAGTGCATGTGTGCAAGGGGGGGTGCAAGGGAAGGTGTTTGTGTGCCTGTGTGTGCAAGGGGGTGTGCAAGGGGTGTGCAAGGGAGTGAGTGTGCACAAAGAGGAGGGGTGTGAGGGTGGTTGCCTGTGTGTGCAAGGGGGGAGTGTGTGTGCAAGGGGAGGTGTCCGTGTGCCTCTGTGTGTGCAAGGGGGTGTGCAAGGGGGTGCAAGGGGGAGTGTGTGAGTAAGGGGAGGCGCAAGGGTGGGGGATGTACAGTGGGGGCTGTGAGGGGGTGTGTGTGCAAAGGTGAGTGTGAGCATGCAAAGGGCACGGGGAGAGCAAGGAGAGTGTGCGTGCCTGAAAGGGTGAGTGTGTGTGCAAGGGGGACCGTGGGTATATAAGGGGAGGTGTGTGCAACAAAGAGCGAGTGTGAAAGGGGAACACGTCCGTGCACATGTGTGCACACAAGGGAGCACGTGTGAGTGCGCAGCAGGCGGGTGTGCAAGGGGTGTGTGGGTGTGCGTGTGCCCTTGGGGAGAAACATACAGGTGTGTGCAAGGAGGGGACGCACACGCCAGGGACGTGCTTGTGAGCAGGCGTGCAAATGGCTGTGTGCACCAGGGAGCACCCTGGGGGCACGAGGAGGGTATCCAGCACGTCTAACACGGGCTGCACATGTAACGGCCATACGTGTGCCAGGCCACCCATGTCCCTGGGGCTCACCATGCCCCCTGCGCTCCCCTGCAGGACCCTCGCCCTGTGCACACGCGTGTGTGGGTCACTGTCGGCACCCACCGGCGCGTGCAAGGAGCCGGCCGTGCTCGGCCACCCCCGCGCTGACGCAGCCCAGCTGCTGCCCGGCCATTTATAGCGACCCCATGGCCACCAGCCGAGGGGCCGGGGGCCCCCAGTCGTGTGCGGGGGCACCGGGGGCCCGGCCGTGGGGACACGGGACACCCCGCAAGCAAAGCTGGGGGGACACACACATGAACGGAGCAGATGGGCACACGCGTGTGTGTGTAGAGGGGTGTGGGCGCCGTGCCGCACGCGTGTGCCTGCGTGTTGGTGTGTGCTGACCTGCCTGGATGTGTCTGTGCACGCAGGAGCGGGCACACGTGTGGACAAGCGTGGGGGCACACACATGGGCATGTATGTGCACACGGAAGCACAGACACGCAGGGACGCTGGAGGGTCTCCCTGCCTTGGAGGTTCCTCCAAAACGGAGGTTGCCCCATGATGGTGGGCTCCCCCGTGATGGAGACTCCCCCGTGGGAGGGTTTCCCCCATGACAGGGGGTTTCCCCGTGCTGGAGGCACCCCAAAACGCAGGTATCCTCATGACAGAGGTGTCCCCCCCCGATGGAAGTATACTCCATGCAGAGGGTTCCCCCACCGTAAAGAGTTCCCCCCATGATGGAGGGTTCCTCAAAATGAAGGTGTCCCCCAAAGTGAAGGTTTCCCCATGATGGATGTTCCCCCATGACAAGGGTTCCCCTCATGATGGAGGTCCCCCCCCCCCCCCATGGTGGAGGTTGCCCCACAATGGAGGTTCTCCTGATGACAGAGGTTCCCCCATGATAGAGGTTGCCCCATGATGGTCGTTCTCCTGATGGTGAAGGTTCCCCCACGATAGAAGTTCTCCTGATGACAGAAGTTCTCTCATGATGGAGGCTGCCCCCGTGATGGAGAAGCCCCCCATGATGGAGAAGCCCCCCATGACGGAGGTTGCCCCACAACGGAGGTTCTCCTGATGACAGAGGTTCCCCCATGATGGAGGTTGCCCCATGGTGGTCGTTCTCCTGATGGTGAAGGTTCCCCCACGATAGAAGTTCTCCTGATGACAGAAGTTCTCTCATGATGGAGGTTGCCCCCATGATGGAGAAGCCCCCCATGATGGAGGTTGCCCCACAACGGAGGTTCTCCTGATGACAGAGGTTCCCCACCATGATGGACATTCCCCCAAAGAATGTTCCTCATGATGAAGGTCACCCTGATGATGGAGCCCACCAAGATGCAAAGGTTGCCCCACACTGCCCACTCCCCAGGACCCTCATGGTGGGCTCCAGGCTCCCCCCACCCCCTGTGCCAGCCAGCTGCAGCAGGAGGACACGAGGCCACAAACACCCGGCCAGTGGCCACACCAGGGCCAGGCCAAGCCCCACCGGGACCTGCCCATGGCAGCAGCGTGTCCCTGCTCCACACCTGGTAGCACTGCAGTGTCCCCTGGCCAGGCAGTGGCATGTCCCCTGCCGGAGCACCCTTGGGGCTGGGGGCCCTGGGGGTGATGGGGACGTGCCCATGGGGGCCCACCAAGAAGCTCAAGGTGCTTCACTGGCTGGGGAGGGAACAGCAGGTCACGCCGGGGCAGGTGTCACCGTCACCGCACGGTCCCTGGGGTGTCACCATGTCACCGCTCAGGTGTCCCCCCACCCGTCTGAGGGTCCCTGGGCACCCATGGGTGCACACGAGTGTCATGTACACGCAGGCACCGCACACAGCTGTGCACACGTGGCACACGCATGCACACACGTGTGCGCTGGGCACACATGCATATAGCCCCCCCCGACACCCGAGCTCCCCCCCCCCCCCAAACACACACATGTGCGGTGTACGTCTGGGGGCAACTCATCACACCGATGTCCTGGGGGTCCCCCCCCCCCAAGATGTGACCCCCACTCCGCCCCCCTGTCCCCCCCCTCAAAGCCCAGCCCCACCGCCCAACTGCTCTCACCGCCCCCCCAGGGCATGTTTCTGCAGACCCCCCATCCCCCCTCTGCTGCCTGGGGGGCTCGGTGGGGGTCTCGCCCCCCGCCCGCTGGGCGTGAAGCTGGTGCCAAACTGTCGCTGCTGGTGCCACCTGTCCCCAGAGCTATCACCTGCCGGGGGGGGGCACACCGTGCCGGGACCGCCGGGGGGGGGGGGGCACCCCGCGGGGGGGCGCTTTTATCTCCCGTTCGATAGAAAATTGAACTTTCAAGGCATTAAATTTGCCTTTCGTCGAGGGGGGTGGGGGTGGGGGAGGCTGCTTTCGGCGTCGATGGGGGGGTTGTCACCCCGCGGAGGAGGGGACCCACTCCAACCCCCGGCCCCGGCGCTGGCTGCAGGAATTTGTATCCACGGGTGGGGGCCACGCCACACGCCAGCCCCCGCCCGTCACCGCGGGGCGCCCCGGCCCCGCCCCCTTCTCCAGGCCCCGCCCCTTCCTCGACCCGCCCCTTCCTCGACCCGCCCCCTCCCTCCCCGCCCCGCGCCGGGACTGCGGCTCCCGTCATGCCCCGGGCAGGAAGGGGCGGGGCCTCCGGCAGCCGCTTCCGGGCTGGCGGTGAGGAGGGACTGAGGGAGCGGTAAGATGGCGGCGGCGGCGGTGCTGGAGTTCCAGCGCGCACAGTCCCTGCTCTCCACTGACCGCGAGGCTTCCATCGGCATCCTCCACTCCATAGGTGAGGCGCCGCCGGCCGCCCCCGCCTCGCCGCCCGCCCCCGGCCGCCCACCGCCGCCTCCCGCCCGCCGCCGGCGCCGGCTGCTGACTCACCGTGCGAGCCGGACGGGAGCGAGGCCTGGGCCCGCCGCACCGGCCCCGGCCTGGCCCCCCCCACCGACGCGTGTCCCCCAGCCGCCCCGCGGGCTGTGGTCGGGCCGCTGCCCTCCGCCGGGGAGGGCCCCGCGGGCGCGAAGCCGGCGGGGCCAGGCGGGCGGCTGCGGCGGGGAGCCGGGCGGTGGGGCCCGCGGCTCGGCCCGGCTTCTCCTCCCCGTTGGACGCGGTGCTGCCCCGGGTGCCGGCCGGCCGGCGGCGCGGGAACTCGGCCGCCTGGCAGCCGTGGAGCGGCGTGCGCGGGGGCTGTGGCGGGCAGCACCGCCTGCCCCGGCCCTTGGCTTCTCGGTTTTCCCGTTTTTCGGTGGCGATGTTACCGCCTTCGGGCGCTGCGCGGGTAGCGGCGGCCTGCAGCGGGTGCTCGGTGTGCTGAGGGGGGACAGAGCTCTGCTGGCGGGGGTGTTCCCTCCTACAACGCTCAAATACAGCCGCGGTTTAAATTCCTTTCTCAGCGCCACACGGAAAGTTTTGAGGAGTTTTTGTGGGCGCTGTGCCTGGTTTAACTTCGTGTCTCAAGGCTGTGCACAGCAGTTTCCCTGTTGGGCTGTCACAGGCGTTCAGCAGCGCCCGGGAGGGCTTGGTGCTACGAAGTGGTTTGTAGACCTAACGTGGGCATCCCTCTTTATGTGGGTGTGGGGGTGTACAGCATCGATGCCTTCGAAATTGGTGTATAAAAGAGTAATTCTGGATTCTCGTAACGCGTGTGGTGATTTCTAAAACGATGCTGTGACCTGCTGTCACCCCCCCGTGTCGGGCAGTTGTTTCCTCGTGTCTAAGTTAGACCTTGAAATTGGTAATTGCTCTATGGTCTTTAAAACCTGCTCGCCCTTCTCAGCGTTTCACTGGTTAATTAGTAGTTGGTGTTCTCAAGCCTGTCAACACACCTACAGCTTTCCATCTGGTCAGGCTCAGTCAGGAGTAACAACTCGTGGTGCTGGTTGGTGCGAGCTGGAGCAGTCCAGAGTGTTGTTGTGACACTTTGCTTTCTGAAAGCAAAGTTACTTTGGTTTTGACACCAGATGTGTTAAATTACGGGCACTGAAAGCCGCAGCCTGTGCTCAGGGGCAGCGTGGAGGATTTCTGTTCCCTCTGGGGCGGCTGGGCAGTGGGTTTGGGCTTTGTTTGTGTAGAAGCTGGACATCAGCACAGGGGATGGCAGAGCTGAATATTTCCACCGTAGGAAGTGGCAGGGAAGAAAGTGTGTTGTTTTGTGGATAACTTACGTGAAACTGATGTTGTGTAAACACAAGTCTGCTGCTGCTGTGTGTCATTTGGCCCTTCTGTGTACTTCAGAGCCAGAGTTCCTCACGCTGCTACACAGAGCGATGATTAGGTTGTCAGAGTTCCGTGCGGGAAGGTGCACTGACTCCTGCAGCAGTTGTAACGCCTGATCCGCTCCGGAGCGAAGAGGACAGGCGTACCCAGCTCGTGGAGCCGGTGTTGCTCTTGTGCTACGTTTTGACCAGGGGATTGCAACTTAATACACAAAGTGGCGACATCAGAAATCCTCATACCAGAATACCCAACCCTGGAAATCCCATTAAACTTATTTTATTTGGTTTTGCGGTTTCAGCGGGAGAGGATCTGTTGTATGGTGGTGTTTTTAAAGTGAAACTTGAACAGCTGGACAAGTTTAATGAGACTACTTCAAAACTTGAATATAATTTAAGTTGCAGCATGCAGCTGTATCTAGCAGCTGGATTAAAGCCTTTGTGAATTCTAGATGAAACACTCTCTGTAAGCTCTGCATTTAAACTTTCCACATAGTCTGCTTTCCAGATCTAGCAGGCCAGCCTGAACTCACTATTGCCTGTTAGAACAGTTACTTTTTTTGGTGCTTTTCCAGGAGCTGACTAGTAATGATTATCTTCTAACTGAAATAGCATTAAAGGTAAATTTTCGACTCTTTTTTTTCCAGTGAAACGCGATGTCCAGGAAAATGATGAAGAAGCGGTGCAAGTCAAAGAGCAGAGCATCCTGGAACTGGGGTCGCTTTTGGCCAAGACTGGGCAGGCAGAAGGTGAGCCTGAAACAAGTAACTGAGGTAATGGGTAAAAGATACATGTGTTCAGATGAATTTAGGCTCCTTATTGAATGAGATAGAAGTAAAAGCATGTTTTGGCAGGAAACGCCCTCTCATAGAAAACTAAATTAAAGTAGAAACTAAAAACGTAGGTAAACAACATGAAATATTGATCTCTTATTACTTGGCCCAGTATTCCAAAAGATTGCTCATGCGCTGGGACCATTTAGTTTATGACCCTTTGACATGTGTCTGTTTTAGTACAAGTGACTAAAGTTTTGTTAAGTGTTATGTTTGAGACGAGAAGTTTCTTTTGATTTGCTTTTAACAATCTCAGAGCCTTGTTTCAAATTGGAAGGTTTGTCCCAAAAAGTCCTTTCTCACCAGCAGCTTCTTTCTCAATTGATTTATCTGCTGGATCATTACATCAGGAAATCCTTGCCCAGCTCCATGCAGGGGCAAGACTTGACAGTCCTTCTGTTCTGAACGTGTGAAAGGACAGAAATGGAGTAAAGTTCTCTGTTCAACTTTTTTTGATTTTATTTGAATCTGTTCATGTCTTCTGTTTCCTGGAAAGCTCAAGGCTAGTACTCGGCAGTTTAGTTTTGTTTCTTTTGCGAAAGAATGCTCTTGCTTTTTCTGGAGTACCTTTCACCTCAAGCCTTTTAGGAGCTGGTAACGCCACATCCATACAAAGAGCATTCTGTCCCTTCCAGCCAGTTGGCCATGCTAGAGCCCTGATGTTTTCTAACTCTGCAAAAGAATAATTCAGAATGTGAAGTGTGTGTGCTTTTAACAGTCTTGAAACTGGCTTGGGAAAACAGACCAGCAGAAGGTTTAATCAAACTGGAATTCAACTGGGGCACCAGAACCTAACGTTAGAGTAGCTCATGGAAAGCAGTATGAGGTCTCAGATAGCAGCTGGTCAAGATCAGAGTTTTATATTTGTTCTGAAATATCCTACCATTTTGACTTGACCGTTTAACTGCTCTGCCCACGTCTACATGTGTTTGAGCATTCTGGACACTGATCCCACTGTGATTTGCAGTTGAACAGAGCTTGTGACACAGTAGATTACTTGCACTGAGAGCGGTACTGGAAACAAAGGTGCTATTCATCTCACCAACTGTAGATGTCCACGTCTGATCTCCTAGTGTGGGCTGCTTTTATGGTCGGTGGAGAAAAATAAGCACTTCCAGCACATGATTCGACTCTTCCTACACTAAAAATTTGGAGCAGGATTAATGAAGCCTGCTGCAGGAGTGCCCTTTTCTCTAATGGAATACAAAAGGACCTCAAGTCAATTCACTCAGGTAGAGGTGTCTGAGCTGTACAGGTGCCCTCTGCACTTTGATGTTTGCTTCTGTAACGGTAACAAAACATGGGTTTGCTCCTGCATCAAGGAAGATGCGTGTGTTTGGGCTAAAAAGGGGGAAATCATCAGAAGAGTCTCTTTGAGTAAATGTGTGGATGTGCTGCTGGTGTGCAGTAGCCTGACAGAAGAGTTGTTAGGTGCGTGGTGGCCTCCTTACCGCTGCAGAACTTGGAGCAGTTTTGAGTTTAAACTTAAGTCTTAACATGAGTATAAAGAACTGCATTGTGTTGTCAGGGGGTGGCTGGCTAATAGTTTGGGTTTTTAAGGGGAAGGCCAAGTAACTGAAAACGACAATGTTAACTCATCAGAACCGGGTTTATGAGGAGGCAAGTGTGAAATGTATTTGAAACGTAGTAAAGGGATCACTGAAATGCAGAGTGAGTATATTCTGAACAGAAAAAAAAATTAATTTGGCAGTATGGAGAAGCCAGCTCTGTGTGTGTAGACTTAGAGTGCAATCACCAGGTGGTTCTTTCTGGAGACATCGTGAAGCGGGGGGATGGAGAAAGGTGATACCGCCGCTTGGAGATGCGTTCGTCCTGTGGGAAAGACACTTGTCACCGTCCCTTTCTGTCTACTTTCCAGGGTGAAGTAGGCCATTCAGAGTGACAAGCAGGGCCAGCAGCATCTTCACCAGGTACAACCGTTTGCAAAGGTGCTAGCATCAGGCGGACACAGTTGTCATATTCAAGGGAAGTGAATCTGGTGCTGCTTGACCTCACAAGGAAATTACCAGGCCTGAATGAAGTAGATCTCATCGTTGTAGCTTTTATTGCACACAGTTGTAGCGAGTGGGATTTCTTTGACAGATTTGAGGTGTCGCAGTGGCTTGTTGGCTACTTTTAAGCAGTAGCTTCCCCAGAGATGTAAGGGTCTGTGAGCCGCAGCCTAGGGAAAAAATCTGCAGTTTGGTGGGGTCTGAAAATCACAACTGCTGTGCTGCTGACTGGCTGAGAGTGTGAAATGAACCTGTGGTTTTCAGAGGACCAAGCAGCCTTTGTTTAAAAGAATAACAGTAATACAAATGACCCTCTTTATCTGCTTGATAGGGATTAAGGATAATGGTAGATTAATTACAGTTTTTTTGTAGGACAGTTCTAGATCTTTATAGCATTGCTTAAAACTATAGGATTGGAATAACTCGGATCAGGAATTCAGGTACATGGCATGTTAGGTTGTGGAAGCACTTTCTTTCAGGATGAGCAGCAGACTTCATTTTCCAGAGCTGCTGCTTGTCACTTCTCCAGAGCTGTCAATCACACCCCTTCACCAAGCATTTACTTAAAAAAAAAAATAATCCTAAAAATAGTTGACAGTTACATTGGTAGGAAAGAGAAATTTCTATGGGAACTTTGAGCATCCATGTCTAAATGTGTAGTTTGCAAAACGCACAGATATATGCTAGCTGTTGACTTCAGATCTGCTTTCTAGTGAATTCTCGGGCAGCTGTTGAGCAAGTCAATGGAAAGCTAAGTACTGCAGCATGTTTCACGTGAGTTTTCCTTGTTTCTTCTGAAATTCCTTTCCTGTGTGGAAGAGTATGATGTGCACTAAAAATGTGATTCAGTTGGTCCTGAGAAGCTGGTGTAATGCAGCGATGTGCAGGAGGAAGAGCGGTACCTTGTAGTAGTTGAGAGTTGACGGGTCTCGGAGACAGTCTCATTGCCTTGGTAAGACTGAAAAACTGGCAAGTTCTTAGTTACAGATCTCAAAGCTAAGGATACAGTGCCATGAGCTGAGAAGCAGGCTTGTTCCCTGTGTTAAATGTCGAGTGTTCAAGTGTTTTGCATTAGTTGCATCAGAGAAGAGCACAAGAGCTTCTGGGCAGCTCCAGCTTTTGTGCTGCTTCTCTTCCCAGCCCCACAAGGTAATCTGGAGCCCACCTTTCTCAGCTCACACCGAGAGGAGGGATGCAAAAAACTGATGTGATGGAAGTAGCTGTCCGCTGCTCTAGCAGTGGTTTGTTTATACTGTATGTGAAACCAAAGTGTTTGATTAAAATGATTGGGATTTGCATACGTGAGCGGTACCGCAGATTGAACGGTCCTCGGAGTGAAGGTGAAGTCGTCGTCTGCCACGGGGTGGTGGGTGGCAGTTCCTTGTTGAGTGAAAGCTGATTGAAGCTCAGTCAGTGGGGCTCAATCTTAGATACGAAAGTGGCTGTACCTCAGTTCCAGAAAAACCTGCCCATGTGTTCTCAGGCAGAGAGAAACTTTTTTGAAATTTTAGGTACGGCGTTTTGTTTTGTTCCCTGTGCAAAGTCCAAGGGGTTCATTGTGGAAAGAGTCAGATTTCCAAACAGCAGCGCAACAAAATAAGGCTCCCCTAAGGGTTCAGGGCACACTCAAGGTGAGTTCCACTTGTTCTAAACCTGCACTTTCAGATGTGTAAAAGTGTCAGTACGTCACCGTGAGCAATTGGATTGGAACACACTGTGAGTTCCACTTAACAGTGTGAGAAATGAGTTGTATGAGGCTTGATTAAACTTCTAAAATAAATACAAGGAGTAATTTTTAGATATGATTAAGATGTTCTTATAGCAGTTCTTTTGCATTACTGCTAAATGAAATATGAGGGAAGGCTTGTTTTCAGCTGTTTTTATTGGAATCCTCCCAAACTGAAGTTCTGCTGATGCTCCTCCTTACACTAATTGAAATAAAATTAGATTAGTCTCTTATTTTAGTTTTGATTGCAACACCAGTTTGGTGTAGAGCATATCGAGGATTTCTGAAATACTCATTTGATGGGTTTCTTTACTCTAATCTCATAAATACGGTAGTGCAAGATGCAGCTGATGTTTGGGTGAGGCTTCCAGTTCTGGGGCAGATAAGCTGTGATTTCAGGGTACGACCCCACTATTTTATGAGTCAGCATTGAACCCTGTGCTGGCGCGGTGCTCGGCTGCTGGAAGGATCATCTTCCCCCAACTGTAAACAGACGTGGCTGCAACCTGGCACGGCGGCCACGTGCTGTTTATCGCAGGAGAGGACAAAACTTGTGCGCCTGGCTCCCTTCTGCTTACGTGAACGCCAAGTGCTGGAACTGCTGACGTTGACCGCTGCGTCCTTCTGCTCCGGGGGAATGATGTTTTTAGCGCACCTCTTCATAAAGAAAGACTTTTCCTTTGTGAGCTTGAGACTAGCTTTATAACTGTAAAGTAGTAAGGAGAGCAGTAGAAACAGAAACCTAGTGAAAGTAAGATCTAATTTTGGGTAATGTGGGTAGCTGAAGTGTTAAGAAATGTCATTTTTTCAGCAGTGGAGCACAGGGTGTATCTGACTCCAGGGTTGGCTAGGTATGGCAGATTAAAATGTCAAACTGAGTTAATAAAAACATACTTAAACTATAAACTCCATTGCCCATTTTATAGAAAAATCTCAAAGCATGTAGCAGATTTTTACGCTTTTAAAATATGCCTGGGGCCAGCGTAGCTACAAATGGTGTTGTAATTGGGCCAGCTGAAGTAATGGGAAACGTAAGCTGTGCGGACAAGGCTGGAGCCCGACAGGCACCTTTGCCAGTCCCTGTGTTTACTGCGAGGCATTCCTTCAGGTGACGTTTATCGCTCTTTTCCTGTAAATGATAAAATAAAAGGAGAGACTGCTAATAAAATGTTTGGTGTAATAAATACTGCTGTGCGTAGACGCGTCAGGTACTCCAAGTGCGTTGTAAATTTCAGCTGTGCGGTTGTATTTCATGATTTGTTTTTTTTCTGTGTACAGAGCTGGGAGGACTTCTGAAGTATGTTCGACCCTTCTTGAATTCTATCAGCAAAGCAAAGGCAGCCCGCTTAGTCCGATCTCTGCTCGATCTCTTCCTTGATATGGAGGCAGCAACGGGACAGGAGGTGAGACTTGCATTTCAGCAACAGTCTGTTCCTCAAAAGCTTGTCACACCATTGTCTTAGTCGGCTTCATGCTGAAGACACATTCATTTGGATTTATTCTATTAATAAAACATTAGATAATTTAATTCCCTCGTAACCGTGTTTTTCTGCAAGCCTTGTCCTGCTGCAGGGTTGGAAAAACACTCGCCCTGGGCATTTTTCTTAGATCTGTGTTGCTTGCTGTTAGATGTATGGCGTTAGGAGTGTTTTGTAGTGGGAGAAGGGTTTGGGAGGGGAGAGGTGCGGACCTGTTCCGGGGAGCTCGGGCTTGTCGAACGGTGGGGCCGTGTGTGAGGGACAGAGCCAGAGAGTGAGTGTTTGAGGGATGTTCAGGAGGTGGTGGGATCAGATGGTGAGTATTACTTAGCATCTTTCACCTGGAGACACAGTGTGGTGCCTGTCTTACTCTGCAGAGGCACAAAAGTTGTTCCTGAAGTGGAAAAAAGTTTGCAGCTACAAAAGTTGTTCCTGAAGTGGAAAAAAGTTTGCAGCTACCAAGTGTAAACTACTTTCAGGGGATGAACTTCTCCACTAGAAAGCCCGCGGTGTAGGATAGCCCCCAGTTAGGATTTACTCTGTTCTTATTAGCTCCCTAGAATCCAGTGGTTGGCTGCTTGTTTTTTTTTTTGGTGTCTGTGACTTGTTGGTTATTTGGGAACGGGAGAAGGACAGAAGCAACTTGTAAACGATGAGGAGCCACTTATGAGCGGCGCTGACCTGCAGCAGCGTGGGTTGTACTGGCACACCACAGCAGTCAGATGGAAAGGGGCAGCAGGGAGGGTCTGAGCAACAGGTTAAGGGCAAACCTGCGTAACGCTGTACTCACAGTGCCTGACAGATTAGTCTAGAAGAAGTTCTGACATGTTGTGAGGCAGCTGGCATTCTCATTAGGCAAATTAGCACAGAAATATCATCCTTTAGTTCAGGTAACCTAGCAAGTGCTCGTTCGCTGTTCGGTTCTTGTGGCTTGTACGTCACGTTACAGTAAGTGGCGACGGAATCTTTTGCCCTCTTCTTTAACGGAAGGTATTAAGGGAAGAGGGGTGGGTTGTGCACGTGAGAAGGAAGCTCGTAAAGGCATCAGGAGAAGATGAGTGCCTTCAGACTTTTACTAAAGGTAACCTGACATAAAGGATGATACTTGGATGCAGTCCCAAAAGGTGGTGTTTTATGACAGGGGAAAAACATGGAGTAACAGCGATGGAAATATGGCCCAGTTAGTCAAAATACACTCTTTCAAGCGTACTCAGAAGCCAAACCAAAATCTTAAGGAATTATGACACCTAACCTGTGAGGTTCCTGATGCTAATCCTGGATGCTTTCAGCGCCTCAGAAGTGTTCAGAGGCACATTTACTTTCTCGGTGTAACATATATTAAGAAGACTCCCAGGAGTCCAGTAAAGCAATGAAATTAGAGACTTCTCCAGCTCCTAATGCTCCAGCTATCGCTGTGCGATAAATTGAAACTTCATAATGGCTTTTCATAAAATGTCCTCATTTAATAAGCAGTGATGAGGAGCTGACAAGTCCTGCAGTGTAGTACAGCTACTAAGCTGCTCCAGAAAGAGCTGTGATTCAGAGATTTTGGAAAAAAAGACATTCCTGAGCCTTGCACCTCATGATGACTGGCTGTATGTTATTGGCCAGTGCTAAATCAACACCATCTTTAATTGAGGTGGAACGTGACTGCTTTATTCATCAAGGGAATCTCAGCAGTCTTAAAAATATGAGAAGTTCTGCGTCCTTTGGTCTGTTTTGAAGCAATAGAAGAAACATCCAGTGTCACTGACTGACTGGCTCCTGGCACCTGACTCGGCTGTAAGCAGTGGAGTCCAGCACCTCTGTTGCTTTATACTGCTAAAGGACACACGTGGCCTGACATATTTAGGCCCTGAAACATGTGTGCTTTATTTTCCTTTCTTTTTAGAGCAATTGAAAATACAATTCGCTCTGTGGCTAAATGAAATGGTGCAAAACACGCTGGAAAGGACCTCGAAGTCTTGTAGTCTATTCCTTGCCCTGAGACAGAATCAGCTCACATGTACCCAGATGTTTTTATTTCAAACAAAAACACAGCTCTTTAAGAAATGCTATTAGAATTTCAGCAGTAATTTTTACTGGTGAAACTTTGGGAGCCAAATACTTATTTTCATATTCCAGCGTGGGAGGATTGTCCCTGGTGGTCAGAAGAAGTTATTGGAAGTGAAATGCATTTAAAAAAGGAATTGGAGAAGGTGGTCTGTTGGGTTTTTGATTGTTTGTGTTGGGGTTTTTTTGCAACGCTAAAGCTTAAACTAAACCTTAGTTTGCCTTCTGAACTTGACTTTCTCTTGCAGTATGTATTTTAAGTAGTATAATACTGTGAATAGTGTTACAAAGTGCAGGAAGTTAATCAGCAAATAGGATATGAAAACATGTAGCACAGTTTAGCTCTTCTGTATCATTTTGTGCAACATTTCTGGGAGTTTAAACTCTGGTGTCAACTTGCTGCAGCCCGAGGCTAAAGCGTGTATCCTGTGTGGTCACCAGTGAGTGAGTCCTTGTTGAAGAGAAGTCGCGTAATCTTGCACGGTGGAGCTGCAGTTCTCATCGGTGATGAACTGCGCTTTACCCTGGTGGTATTCGAGGTGTTGTTGAGGAGTTTGGGTTAGGCGCTAATGATGAAGGCTGCTAGCTGATCTCTGGGCTCGTTTACAGTAAAGCAAATGCGGTGTTTAGCGATGCTGCTGTTGAGACAGGAGCGACTTATTTTCTTAAACGATGTTGTGGAGATTCAGGCTTTGTTGTATTTTTGTTGCTTTGTAGGAAATGATTGAACCATACTGCTGTTTTAAAGAGGGGCAGCAGAAGGCTTTACAAATTTCTTTCTGCTCCCTTTAAGGTTGACCTGTGTTTAGAGTGTATTGAATGGGCCAAATCAGAGAAGAGGACTTTCCTACGCCAGGCTCTGGAGGTATGTTACATCGCTGATCCCAAACTGTACTAGCATTTTTGCTTTATCAGATTTAATACCTATAAAAGCAGCGAACTTGTGTGTTGTCCAGACCTTTGTACCTTTAATGGATGGGTGATAACGGTTACACTAAAGTGAGTGACTCTTCTTGAATAGGCAGGATTTTACCCGTTGTGTTTAGAGTAGCCAACCTTCCAACCGGTAGACCTTGCAGCGCTGGATCATATAATGTAATGAACACAAATTCATGTAGTGAAACCTGTGCAGAGAAGAATATAAAGTTTCGTTTTACAAAATAAATCTGTACCACCTTACCCTGACTCTCCTCACAGCAGTTCCTTTTCTGTTCTCCAGGCAAGGCTCGTCTCTTTGTACTTCGATACCAAGAGGTACCAAGAAGCGCTGCAACTAGGTGAGTGTCCCGCTAGGTGGTGGTAATTTGTTTTGAGATCAAGTCAGGAGGCTGATGAGGGAAATGATCAGCTATGTCATAAGTTTTGTAGGACTTGGGCATTCATTTCTCGGCGCTGTACCAGTTCTTCCAACTTTTGCTGTAGCTTGGTGAGAAAAGCTTTTAGTGTCTCTTCCCACTGTTTATTCATTTTGAAAAATTCCTGAAGCGAAGAGGAACTGCATCCAGTTGAAGGCCAGCAGGTTTGGCTCCTGCTGGAACGTACAGCATGTACTGCTGTGGTCAGAGAGGTTGGAGGGAGAAACCAGCTTTTTTCAGTTTGCTCAAACATGGCCTCAGTATAAGCAGTAGTAACGCCAGGAAACGACAAGCCTCCAAGGGTGTAATTCGACAAGCTCTTGTGCAGTAGTGCAAAGGCTTTAAGAATCTGCTTCTGCACCACCTGAGAGATGGTAATTAACCATGTGAACTCTCCTGCTCCGCTACAAAGCGGAGTAAAACAGGTCACCTTACACGGCCCAACTCCCCTCGGTGCTTTTCAAATGCTCCTTTTGCAAATGACTGCAGTAACGTGAGATGAAGTTTAAGCTGGCGAAAGGGGAATTGTACAGCCTGCCAGCTCAGCGCGTGGGTGTGAGCAGGGCTGAGGGATGACTGCACTGGCACGGACAGAAGTGCTTACCTGGGCAGTGATGGTACCTCACCAGGGACACGTAACTTTTTTAAACAGTGTGGTGACAGGAGCATAAGTCATGTCCAGAGTCACGTGGGTGGTTTGTGTCTGATCAGAATATCAAGTTAAGTGCTCTGACACATGCCAGTCACTGTCAAGTTAGAATTAGTTTGCATAGGGGTATGTAATGAACTCAGGTTTAAACTGATCAGACTCCACACTCCAAAGCTATGCTTAATTAACTTCTTCCCTTGGGTGATGGTGGTGCAGCTGAGGGAGTTGTGAAGGCCTGTACCTAGAGGACAGCCTCCCTGAAAGCTCTCGAGATGCCAGCATCGTGTTGCTAGCATGTCTGTGTGGCTGGCCAAGACACGGTTACGTCTGTGGCCTTGGGGAGCAGGGGCAAGCGGAGTGTCTCTGCGGGATGTTTCTAGGGACAGTCCATTCTCTTCCACCTAGTTACACGGTTTTAACTGTGGTTTTCAGCTTCTGAGCACAGCAGGTGAGGTTGTGGTTCTCATCTCTGCTTGCCCTGAGTTAGCTCTTTAGTTCACAGAGGTGGGGAAAGAAGGGGAAGAGTTTCCTCTGAGGCTGGCTCTGTCCTCACAAGGCTTTAACGTGACAGTTTATTGAGCGGTTTCTTAGGCCGTCCATTCCTACCTCCTAAATTTGATCTGTAGATGTTTTGTGCTTAAAACATTCCTTCCTCATCCGCTATTCTTAGGAGTTGCTTGCAAATCCTCAGGTCTCACCCTAGGGGGATGATGCAGGAACGGGCAGTACTTCAGGTTTGCTTGGAGCTCTGAATGTGAGAGGTAAATCATGCTGTCATATGGGGGAGGGGTACCAGAGCGGCAATCTGAACTGCACAACCCATCCTTGACTTTCTGCTGAGTGTCTCCTGCCCCCAGTGAGGTGGCAGAGACGTGCTGTCCCTACACCCAAGTATTCTCACTACCCTCTCCCACCTCTAAAGCAAAACTGGTTCGTTCTTCTCCAACTTGTGGACTGACACTGACCCGCTATTATTTCCTCTCCTTTGTTTCTTCTCGGAAGAGCAGGTTGTGTAAGCCTAGCCTCCCTTCCTGAAAGCTCATAGTGCTGTGGGGGAAGAAGGGTGTCACCTGGAAAGACTAGGTTTGTGTAGCTGTTGATAGCAGATGCAGAGTAGGTGACAAAGGTTCTTGTTCTTCCCTGCTGCTAGGCTCCCAGCTTCTTCGGGAATTGAAAAAGATGGACGACAAGGCATTGCTGGTGGAGGTGCAGCTGTTAGAAAGTAAGACTTACCATGCCCTGAGCAATCTGCCAAAAGCAAGAGCAGCCTTAACCTCTGCACGGACTACAGCCAACGCAATCTACTGTCCGCCGAAGCTGCAAGCAGCGTTAGACATGCAGTCAGGTAAAGCCCTTCGGGAGAAAGGGAAAGTCTAGGACTCGTCCTGGTGTGTCGGTTGACTGATATTTGTTCTTTCCTGAGTGAATCATAGAAAATGGTGCTAGGTGGGACCTCGAGATAGCCACAAGTCTGCCCAGCTGCCTCAAGGCAGGATCAGCTATAATTACGTTGTTCCTGACACTTTTTCAGCCTGTTTTTGAAAACCTGCAGTGGTGGAGGGTCCGTAACCCCCCGGGGCACTAGAACATTGTACCGTGTTGGTATAACTGTAATGTTGTTCCTGATCTAATTGGCAGGCACTGACCTGAAGTGCCAAGAACTTGTCTGTCTTAACACGTCCTCTTAAGAGAGGGCATGGATGCTCTTCTGACAGAGAGATAAGACAAAAGGAAGCACAGAAGGAAAGGATTCCCTTTACTGAAGTACCAGATAAAGCACTGGGCAACCAAATTGTTCTGTCCTCTTCCAGTTACATAAAGAATTAACTCTGCTGCCTGTCTGCTTGTTCCTTCCAACAGGTATTATCCATGCAGCGGAAGAGAAGGACTGGAAAACAGCCTATTCATATTTTTACGAGGCGTTTGAGGGATATGATTCAATTGACAACCCAAAAGCCATCACTGCGCTGAAATACATGTTGCTGTGCAAAATCATGCTGAACATGTACGTGGCACATGGTTCTGCGAAGAACGCTTCCTACATTTAAACGGGAAAGGCTTTCCATTTATAAGACTCTAAGCTAATGAAAGTATTCAAGCAGACAAGCCTGCTGTTTGTCTTTATGACCTAATCAGTGCTTCTGATACAGCGTTACTTGAATTGTAGTAATTTGCCGTTAAGTGGGAATTTTTGAGACACGCTTAAATCGACCGTGTTGTTGAATAAATGCTCTCTTCCCTTCCCTCCCCTTTCTAGCCCAGAAGATGTGCAAGCATTAGTGAGTGGAAAGCTTGCTCTGCGGTATGCAGGAAGACAGGTATAGAAGTTTAATCCTTTTGATCTTCCTATTATGTCTGAGAATATTGTGTTATTCTTTTTGTCAAATACTTTGGTCTTTTCATACCAAAATAACCCTTCGCTTCTGAATGTCCTGAATAAGATCCAGAACTGATTAAATTACCATAGGTAATTACCATAAGTCAATTGCCTTCAAAGGGAATACAGTGATTTTTCACAAGCTGAGGATCTGGCCCTCTCGCTTCATTTTCTCTGTATTTCTCCTCCCTGCTCTCTTCACGAACTGCTGGGCGCCTGATGCCATAAGGGTCTCGTGGCTCAGCCCTCGCCAGCTGCTCTGCAGCCGTGGAGCTGATGTGTTTAAGTCGGTTATTTGTTGTTTTCACTTGTGCTGTAGCAAGTCCTGAAAATCTATTCGCAGCAGTGTAGCTGAGCAGCTTGAGACCTGGATGACTGTAAGGTGGAAGCCCAGCAGCTGGGGAGTTGTTGAATCCACCGTTTATTCTAACGTGTTAATGTGAATGCCACCCCTGTATTAAATCCAGGGTGCTTATGTGAAGTACGAAGCCAAAAGTCAAGTGTGCCAGGGTGTGAGCCAGGCTTAAACACTGATGCCCTCCATTGCTTTGGTCAGCCAGCTGTTTACTTTGGTGCAGGAACTAATGCTCACCTCCCTCGCGGGGGACTGGGGAAGCTGTTTAGCAGAGGAGATCAGCAAGCACGTGTGCACAGAGAAGAGTCTGAAGTGGGGACATGTCTGCGTTACCCCTGGTTGATCACGAAGGGCAGCCCTGGTCCTGCTTCATCCCCTTCCCCCGAGCGGCAGCTGGGTCGGAGGCTCTTTTTCAGACTGCGAGGGCTGTGTCCCGTGGAGGAGAGCCCCGCTGTTGTCTGCGCTGTCTTCCTGAGACAGCAGAGATCACAAATTCCTGCAGCAGCTGGGGAAACTGAGCTTCAGGAGCGGAGAGTGGGCAGCCCTGGGGACAGCTCGGTGGGACAGGCGATCGCAGAAGCCTGGACCTCGTGCACCGTAGCCACCAGGCTGTTCTGCTTGTCTCGTGCGCTTGTGCCTCTCACCACTTGGAAACTCTTCTTCTAGTCGTGTTGCTCTTCTGTTTAGTGTATATATGGTAGTTCGGTCGTGGCTGAGTCTCTTGCTTTGTTGCAGCAACTGTGGGGTGGACAAGAAACATTTGCTGATGCTCTCCGTGGTAGGGTGTCTGTAGGACTTCTGCCATGCTTCTCTTGGTCAGCAGAGGAAGTGTGGCATGCTGAGGGAGAGGAACGCAGTGTAAGGGCTGAAAACAGCCACGTTCGTTCAGCAAGTGCTAAAACGCGCGCTTTCTTTAAAAATTCTGTCAAACTTGCTCCCAACCTGCAACCTGATAGGAACTGCAGCTGGTATTCTCAGACCTTGCAAAACTTGAGTTCTTTATTTCTGTGAAGTTAATTTCATGCTGTGTCCTGCAGCTGTTCTGCATGTTCTCCTTATTAGCAGCTGTTCCCACTCTGCCTCTGTGGAAGTAACGCAGACGTGGCTTTGCAGCAAAAGGAACATTCCCATTTTGCTGCTAAAGCACGTCTTCAGTATACTGCACGGTTGGCATGATAGCTCTGAGAGGAGAATCCAGGAAAATAACCTACTCTTATTTTCTTTCTCCGCAGACAGAAGCACTAAAATGTGTGGCACAGGCCAGTAAGAACCGATCGCTGGCGGATTTTGAAAAGGTGAGTCAGGAATTGGAAAACGGGGCCTGATGGCACAAAACGTTTGGAAAGTTGTAGGAGCTGTTACAGCCCACAGCAGGAAACCACAAAAACATTCATAAAAAGCAACAGTGCATCAAGCAAATACCCCACAGTGATCAACCAGTTCAGTTTTTTGCAGCATGGGGAGTAATAGCTTGCATGAAACTAGTTTTTTTCCTTTTTTTGGGGTGGGGTGTATTTTCTTTTTCTGAGAGCCAACTCAGAAGCAGTTTGCTGTACCTTTGGTGCTGCTCACTGGGATGTATATCTTCCTGAAATTTTTCCTGGCTTCAGCAAGTATACCGCAGAAATAATGAGAGAATGGAGAGGGTTCCCACGTCAGGCAACAGTCCCGTCATGCTGTCTGCTGAGTGTAAACCAGAGATCCTGGCTTGCTAAGCCCCAGCAGTGTAAAGATGAAAGGTGCTTGCTGCACAGTGCTAGGCTGTCGTGACCTCCTGGCTTTTTAGCTAAGTTATGGGATTGGATTAACTACTGATACTTTGCTGGGCAGGGAGGGAAGGCTATTTTATGCTCAGAGGACCTTGAGGACAGGAGACTTGTTGCTACGTGAATTATTTGTTCCCACCGTGTCTTCCACAGGCTCTGACAGACTATAAGGTGGAGCTCAGGGACGACCCCATCATAAACACTCACTTGGCTAAGCTCTATGATAACTTATTGGAACAGAATCTGATCAGAGTCATCGAACCCTTCTCCAGAGTACAGGTAAATGTTTCCAGCAAGCACAGTGACATGCTGGTACCTTTGTCCCCTGTTGTTGGTGGGTGAGGGACTTGTTCCCGTACAGAATACTTCTTAGAGCTGCTCAATGCTTCCAGAGCTCAGGGTTCATCATGTTCAGCTGGAAAATGATAAGGAGGGGGCTGAGGGGAGCTTTGGAAAACCACCTTCCAGAGTCACGGCCCTTTCCACCCGTTTCACTTAGCGCTGGAAGGGGGACGTGCTTTTAGCACTGAAGGTAACAGCGCGTCTGGCTTCGAGGGGCTCTGACAGGGTGTGGGTAAAGCTGCAGTACTCTTGGAGAAGAAATGTTATTTCGTGTTTCAGAAGGAAATGGCTTTAGGTGTCTAGTCCATCTTCAGTTAAAATTGGATGTGAAATCTGAAGGATATGAAGCTGCAAAGTGGAGAAAAGCCGCTGGAGATTTGTAGGCCAGAGTGTTTACAGGCCCTTGAGCTGTTCCGTGGAAGAGCCTCGTACCTCCGTGTTGTGTTTCCGAAGTGCAGCTAAAGATGTACTTAACTCTCTTGGTCTCTCTTGTAGATTGAACACATATCCAGCCTCATCAAGCTCTCAAAGGTAAGAATATCACTAGAAATCAGTGGCACGTGTAAGAGGGCAAAGGAGTTCAGGTCAAATGGCATTTACCACTGGGAAATAAACGTAGGCTATTGAGTCTGACAGATCAGCTCCACAGCATTTACAGGCAAATACTGCTCCTGGGAATTTGACTTTAACACGGACAGTTCCCAGGAGGTGTCGGACTGGCTTCCTCTGCGCCAGACTTTGCTGTAACATCACCTTCCGTCACATGGGTTTTACTCCCTGTATTAGCACTTGCTTTTTTTGTTGGAGACTTGAGTTTCCTCTGCTGCAATAACACCTCGTGTCATGACCAGCTCAGTCTTCCCTGCTGACCTGCGTTTAATCCTTGTGAGCATGCCCAGAAGAATCTTAGACCTTTAAGATACAGGACCCAGCTAATGCGTGTGCCACATTGCCACATTGCCTATTGCAATAACTGCTTTACAGATGATCCCAACCAGACTGTTTGAGGAAAATCTGCTGTAGTCCCAGTCAGTTGCATCCCCAAGTGCTTTTGTCCTGTATTGGCATTAAGGCCAGAGGGTGGGAAGCGTACTGAGCTCGGCCTTTATGGTGATTACGTCATCTGTCCTCCTCTTGTGTCTGCGCAGTCTTTTCCTAGGCTTGCTGGTGGTGTTTTAAACTATTAGGTATGCATTAAAGCTGGACTGCGGTGGTGTAACTGCATCTGTGTGTCCTCTGTCCAGAGAGCAGAGGAGGAGCTGACTCCTGTGGGGCTCTGCCTGGCGCTGGGCAGGAGATCAGCTCGCTGCTGGGTGGCTTAAATGAAACTTGGCCAACACTTGACTAAATACTTGCTGAACCAAGCTAGAATGCTGCAGATCCCCTCATGGGTCATGCCTGTGTGAAATGACAGCTGCATCGTCCTCTGTGGAACAAGAGGGCGAGACGTCCTGGTGCTCTCGTCATTAAAAGCTCCTGATTAATTTCTTATATCATCTAAAGCATATGGCAGTATCAAAGCAGTGTGCAAGGAGAGATCTGTCCTGACTTCGTGTTTGGTGATAAAATAGCTGCTTTTAAGCAATGCTTATATCCTGCCAGGGCTGTTGAGTGTGCTGTAGTAAAATTTGTATTTCTTCACGTAGTTCTGGGAGACTTTTAATTTTTCTGCTTCAATTTCAGGCTGAGGTAGAAAGGAAACTGTCACAGATGATCTTGGACAAGAAATTTCATGGTGAGTCTCTGCATCCTTCTTGACTGCCTTGCTGCCCGAGGCCAGGTCGTGCGAAAGCAAGATGTGGATAGATTCCTCTTCACTGCTGCACCTTCTGCGCCTTTGAACTCTCCTTAGACTGCTCTGCTCCACTTCAGGCAGCAGATGTGCAGGTTGACGAGCAGTAGACACGACAGAAGAGCAGTGAGCAGTGGCTTTGTTACCTCTCTGTTGTCGTGAAGGCTGTTCCTATTGCTTCATCTGCCTTCATTAAGCTTGAAGCTTAATTTCTCACAAATTGGAAACCGCTGTTAAGTCCTTACTTGCTGCGACCGCATCCGAGGACAGATGTGAGTCCCAGTGGCGGGCTGTCTAGCAAAAATGTGCTCTTCTGCTCTGGAGTATGTGGTCACCTTGCCCGGCTGATTTGTGTCAGACGTTTTGTGTGTTGGTGGGGGGCACCCACACAGCGCAACCGAGTGGGTGGGTTTGTCTGGGACCGCGGGGGGCTGCTTCTCTAGTAAGCCCCCAAGGAAACAACTCTGCTCTTCTATTACATTGTCCTCGGCATCAGTTTAGAAAGCCCTCTTGATCTCCCTGAGCAAGACGAATGGCTAAAAGAAGCGTGTTCGTTAGAGGATGGCTGAAAAATTACGGAACTCGGCTGCCGTGCCCGTCTGGCACCTGGAAGTAGTTTAATTATAAAATGGCTTTTTTTCTTGCCTTGCTCCAGTGTTGTGCTGAGCCATCCTGCTGGGCACAGGGGCCTTGAGGAGAAAAGTAGCTGTTAGGGAATGCACAGGCATAAGCATCTCCTGGATGTCTTCTCAGGCCCCTCTCCAGGATGATTTTTTTTTTTTTACCTAGGATAAAAAAAAAAAAAAAAAGCTACTGCTAATGCAGTCCAGACAAAAGTCAGTTGGCCAGTCCAGTGCAAGATACAAGCCCCTGCCCAACCCAACACAGCTGACGGGCCATTTTCTGGGTAGATCCCTAAATTCCTGCTGGCTGGAAGAAGCGATCTGTCGAGCATTACTGGTAACCGCAGCTTTGTGTCCACAGGCATCCTTGACCAAGGCGAGGGAGTCCTGATCATCTTCGACGAACCCCCCGTAGACAAAACTTATGAAGCTGCCCTCGAGACTATTCAGAATATGAGCAAAGTAGTGGATTCGCTCTACAACAAAGCCAAGAAGCTAACATAGGTGAGTGGAGGCAGGAGCTGGAGGTCACAGCTGCTCCGGACCTGTCGCTTCTCCCAGGCCAAGGTGCTGTTTGTGTCCTTGAGGCTTGTTTTCTCTCCTCTCGATTGACGTGGCTCTGTTTTCTTTTTGCAGAGTTGAATTTGCTAGCTGTCATTTGGAGAGTGTGTGTGACAGGAGAGTGAAACCTTTGGGAAAATGTTAGGAGACTTTTTTTTTTTCTTTTTTTTTTTTTTTTTTCCTCTCTTTGTTCTACTTTTCGCTCGGAAAGTTTTTAAACTTCCTCATCCAGTGCATCTTGTATTCCATACGATGCGTGTTCCAGTTTCCATGTAATCTTTACTGGCCGAACTTTGTATCAGGGGTGGGGTGGGGGGAATATTGTTTAAACAAAGAGGGTATTCTAAATAAAAGGAAAAAGGCTTACACTACCTAAACATGTGCTTTCCACTTCCTGAGGGATGGCAGAGAGTTAAGCAGGGACAAAGTTTTGTTACCGGTAGGTGCCCGAAACAAGTTTGTTTCATCTCTCCCTCTGCTCTGAAATCTGAGACTTACTGACGGTGTATAAGCAGCCAAGTTTATTCCATTTGTACTGAAGCAAAAAAAAAAAACCAAAATGTGCAGACTGCTGGTTTATTTTTAAATCTGAAAGGCCTCAGATCCCCTCGAAAGCAGCTCTACAATGATTTTCCTGAAGGCTTTCACACCTGAGGAACCTGTTTCGGAACTGTCATTGTGCTGCGCTAGCCCAGGCCCACCCTGCGCAGCCAAAAGCCTCGAGGTGGCTGCAGCCGCTGTCTAGACCGTTAGGCCAGTTTCTAATAAAGGGAACAGCGCAGGTTTCCCCTGGAGGCCTGTATTGCATGCTATTGTTTTAAAATAGACTAGATTTTAAATGTTTTATCCCTCCCCCCCACCTGCATTGGTAGGAAGAACAGGTGAGCAGGAGTTCCCCGAGTCCCTGCCTCCCTGCAGGAGCCCAGCCTTGTCCGGCGGGGAGGCGAGCCGCTGCCCCGGGCGCTGGTCAGACTGTCGTTATTTACCTCTGCTGAGTTAGTGTTTCTGATTTTTTTTTTTATTTTATTTTTCAATGTCTGATGTGAGACAGCTTGGCCCTTCTGGAATAACCTAGTGCAGCACTCGCTGGGGAGCTTCCTCGTTACTGTTCCAAAGTCATTTATGTGGGGGGTGGAGCACGGTGTATTCCAGCATGTTTCATTTTATGGTGAGGTTACTAGCTAGGTTTTAATGCCATTTGGGCAGTGTAAGCTTCTGCATCTCTGTCCTGCTAATCTTTTATTTTTCCTTTCCCCTCTGTCTCTCTCTCTCCCTCTCCACGTTTTTCTTACAAAATTTATATTTTGTAAAAGGATTCTGTTTTATCAGGAAATATTTTGCCTTCACACTGAATCTTAGACTGGCTGATTTTTTTCTGCTTTCCGTTCACATTTTAACCTCTCCATTTTATTTTTATTTTAAATTTCCATCTCATCCAGTCAGTCACTGTTTGGGTTTTTGGCACCATCAATATCAAATGTACAAACGGTTCTTGCTAACCAACACCAGGTATATCTGATGTTCAGATGAGTTCCAATAAAAGAATTTTTTTTTTCAAAAATCTGTCTCCTGTCTTCAGCTGCCGAGGCAGGTAACGGCACGTTTGGTGCAGTTTCTCCCTCTGTTGCGGAAAAGGCGGCTCACGAAAGCGCCGTGCCGGGATTTCTGTGCCACGGAACGCGAGCGGCCGTGCTTTAGGCAGCATCACCGAAGAGCTAACGGCTCGTGACCTGTTTCTGGCACAGCAAGCTGGAGTTCTACCAAATGACATTATCTTATGATGATGATTACAAGATTACAGTTATTAAGATGGTGAAAAATGAATCGCATCCGACCTTTTGCACTTCCAGCCTTTCTTGAAAATACTGATTCAGTCTCATATCGCGTACGACACGCTGCGCAGATTCCTCCTCTTGGGGCTGGAGAGGGTTTTAAGTGTGTGATTGAACTGATTCAGCATCTTTTAATTTTCATGGAAACTGGGGTGTCCGGGACACAACCTGGTTGAGGAGGGACAGGGCTTCTGGAAAGAAACCCGGCCCCTCAGGCAGGAAAAACTCTGGGAAGGGTTTAACTCCTGCTCTTAATGGCTGGGGTTGCGGGGGAAGTGTCTTTCCAGATTTCTTAGTAGGGTTTTTTTGGACTAGAAATAGCTCGGAAGATATTTCCCAAAAGCACCGTAGTGTCAGTGAAGTGGCACTTTCCCCTTCGCTCTGGACGCGATTTGCTGCTTTAGGTTGGCAATTGTAGGTGAATGTGGGGAAATTCACTCACAGAAGCAGAGCTGACGGCCAGGTGCGCGGTGGTGACGGCCGCACACAAGGTCCCGAGGTGGAGAAAGGTGGAGACGGCCACGAAGTCCTGCGTGTCCTCGCTGAGAACGGTGTCCAGCTCTGGCTGTCATCCCTCAGAGGGGACAGAATTGGTCCTGACCCAGGTGACGATGTGGGGAGCGGACAGACCCGGATGCTGGAGGCTGAGGAGACCTGCCCAGGAGCCAAGATGATGCCTTGTGTGAGGGCCAGGAGGTTGAACTCTGCGTTAAGTCATTCCAGCCGCCCACGGAAAGAGAGGATTGCCCAAGTGCCTGAGCACCTGCCTTCCACCTCCAAGTGTGTGCAAATTAGGGCCCCCAAGCAGCTCAAATGCTCGGGCTTGTTCTTAAACCCTCTCGGCTCCAACTTTAAAAGGCTTAACTTAAAAAGCAGGCTTTGCACGACGGCGGGTTTCACGCTGCTTGGGGCCCTGTGCTATTTTTAATGGACGAAGGGATTTCTCCGTGCCAGCGGTGCCACCCAGGCTGGACTCGGACGGCCGCCGTTGGATCGTTACGCAGAAAAGCCTCCGAGGGTGACATACGAAGAGGTGGCCTGGTGCCCATCCGCACGCCACCTCCCCAGTCCCTCGGCCACACTTTGAAGGGCGCGTGGGTGCTGGGGGACAGGCCTGTCCCTGCGGCATCGGCACCGTGAGCTGTGCCCAAGCTGCCTCTGAGAGCCGCCGCGGCGCTGGGGTTGGGGCAGGTGGGGAGGCACAGGATTTCAACCCTTCCTCCGTGTTCCCAACCGCTGCGGAGCTGGAAGCTCTGGGTCTTCGTGTTCCAATGGGGGCAAAGCGCCTGCATGGCCCTGGCTGCCACGGGGTTGTTGTTGTGCCCCCTCCCCCCCCCAGCTCCCTGCACAGCTCTCGGTGCCCCGGCGCAGGGGGGCTGTGCTCCTGTTTGGGTGGTTTTGGAGGTTTGAGGGTCCCTGCGTGGTGGGTGGGGGGCTGTGGGGAGGCAGAGCGCGGCTGGGCACGGGGGGCAGCGTGGGGGTGGGGGCTGTGGCTGCTGTGGGGCTGTTCCTCGGCATCTTCAGCCATTCTGGGGGTCCTTATACAACTGCAGCGCTGTTCAGATTTCCCTGGGGTCTTTCTGCTGCCGTAGCTGGACAGTTCTGTGCCATCCCCCCCTGGTACTGCCACCCCTCCCAGCCGCTGCCACCGAGATCCCCCCAACCCCCGTACCCTCCCTGGCACCCTGGGGACAGCCCTCTTCATTCCCTTCCAGAACTGGAAAACGCTCCCTGCCCCACACTGGGGGAGAAATGGGGGAAACCCGTGTCCCACGATGCCTTCCAGGGGCTGGCACGTGGGTGACACAAGAGCAGGGTGGCACAGACACGCAGTGACGGGCAGGGGAGCTGCAGCTCACAGCCTCCTGCAGAATTCCCTGCTGGCAAACAGCTCTCTGTGCCCTGGAGCAAATCAAAACCCAGCCAGTGCTGTCGCACAGTACCTGGAACTTTTACTGAATCTTTATATTATATTTGGTGTTTGCTCACGAAACAATTCGCTGTGGGAATATCTTGGTTTTTAAGAACTTTGTCTCTCTGTTAGTATTGCGTTAGTACCTGTTAACCAATGATTGGTTGCTGTGTTGCTTGTCACATAAGCTGAGATATTTAAAGTCCCTGTGATACCGAAAATGACGGATAAAAGAAACTTTCTAAGACTTGGAGATTGAGTTGTTAAAATAAAGGCGTTTTTTATTGCAGCGGCGTGTGCGCGGGGGCTCACTCCGCCCACCCCGCACACCTGGTTCTATCACAATACATATTTATACAATCAAGTCGGTTAGTTCCGCCCAAAGTCTCCACCTCCCAGCTAATTATCGGTGAGTTGCTTTCTCGCCTCAGTTTAAAGGTACAGTTCAATTTAAATCCACTATGCATGCTCCCCAAGCAGGGGCTCCATCCTCTTGAGGGTGGGGGGGCATTTGAGTAGGGGGTCATGAATCTCCCACTACCACAATTACTTTGCCCTGGTATCCTTGAGGCTTGTTAGTCGGTGTGTCCATCTGTTACTTTTTTTTTTTTCCTTTGTGTTGCTTGTTCTGGTTCCTCCTTGTCAAGCAGCCTTGAAAAACCGTCATTATCTTTCTTGCGTCTACCCCTTCCGTCCTCCAACAAGGTTATGAGAGAAGGGGTTAAGGGAATTTTAGTAGATATAATATTGCTTAGCCCAAAGAATCAGAATGCTAGAGAGTGTTTAGTGTTTTGCTAATCGTTGTGTGAATCAGCTGAAGCAATTAACTAATAGCTGAAGCAGAAAACTCTTTAAAAAGAGTCTTGCAGTCCCTCCCGAAGGACAGCTCCTAAGAACCAGGGATGTGCCTACAGCACCCGCTAAAACCGACCCTACTGGTTGGATAAGGATGGAGGAGCAACTGAGTCTGCGCAAAGACAAAGGGTTACTAGTGGGGATGAAGAAGAGTTGTCGGCCTTCATCCCCCAAGACCCCTGCGACCACCTCCAGGAGGCACCAGGCAAGTGCAGTTGGGAGGAATTTGCACCATGCAAGCCAGTTGGGAGGAATTTATGGAAATAACTTCTTGGAACTAATTTTAATACTAAGTGGGGATAGATCATGCATATGTATAGGCGTATTGGGAAACCTGATGTAGATGTAACGTTTAGTTGTATAACTCGGGGCTGCGTGACTTTGGTGGCACTACCCCCCGTGCTGCCCAGCGCTGGATAACCATGCCTACTTTACAATCTTGTAGATCGTGGGGGCTGATTCTGCAAGTGAGTTATACATCGACTGTGTAACTGCTTGTAGAGGAATGAAGGCAGGTTAATTAACACTGATAATGTGCAGCTGTGGGCTGGCTTGGGGGGTGGGTGATGTGGATGATGTGCAGCTGTGGCTGGTTCCTGCTAAGTAGATAAATAGCTCTAAGGGGGATGGAAGGGGGGCACTGGGTGAGGAGACCTGGAAGAAGCAGTGGCAGGAGGGAGAGAGCTTCCCTGGATGGAGGAGAGACAAGGAGAGGGCTGCAGCGAGGTCAAGAAGCAGGTGGGCTGGCCTGGAGAGGATGGAGGAACAGCCTGGACAGTAGATCTTGTGAAACCTGGTGGGGGATCGGTGGCTGTGCCGGGGCAAGGTGTGGGAACTGCTTATGGA
This sequence comes from Falco punctatus, assembly GCF_963210335.1. Classification (NCBI taxonomy): domain Eukaryota; kingdom Metazoa; phylum Chordata; class Aves; order Falconiformes; family Falconidae; genus Falco; species Falco punctatus. The sequence goes on along the minus strand of NC_137599.1, from coordinate 4,034,489 downwards.
AGTTCCCTGGGACGGGATGGGGAGAGCCTTGCTGCAGCTGGCTGGTTTGGATGGTGCTATAAGAACTATCGACTTTGGCAAATCTTCAGCTGCTTGCAACATGGTTAGTTTTAACACTTGAGGCATCACCTGTTCTCTGGACCATGTTAACTTTGGTCTTTTATCTCTGGATGTAACCAGAGCACCTGGTTCTACTGTGCATAGGATGAACTATGGGACAACTTGGCAAGGCAGATACCCAGCTGTCCAACTTGGCAATTAAACTTATTTTTAAGGATGCTCAATGCCCCCCCCACCCCCCCCTCCCCCAAAGACGATGGAGCCCCCACTCGGGGAGCGTGTGTAGTGGATTTAAATTGAACTGTACCTTTAAACTGAGGCGAGAAAGCAACTCACCGATAATTAGCTGGAGGTGGAGACTTTGGGCAGAACTAACCAACTTGATTGTATAAATATGTATTGTGATAGAACCAGGTGCGCGGGGGGGTGTGTGGAGTGAGCCCCCGTGCACCCGGTGCTGCAATAAAAAATGCCTTTATTTTATATGTGAACTACCTTCGTTATTACACTAAAGAACAGCCCCAGGTCGAGGAGACCCTTGCCCAAGTGACGACCCTTCCTCTGCACGAGCGTAGTAGTAACCAGAAGGATGACTCAGCAGATAGTATTGACGTGCAAAATGAAGCTTTTAAACTCAGGGTAGGTTATAAAGCAGTGCGTTTCATTCACCGGCGGGCATCAGGGTGGACAATTCTAAAAGCACCCACTGCCCCACTTCTTTGTGCACGTGTGATTTAAAGTTTACATTCATGCATATTCCATCGATGCCCGAGAATAGGCTGGGTTAGGGTAATTAGCCTGCCAAGAAGCCATTAGCAGAAGTTTCTTCCCATTTGCGCTTGCACACTGTCTCCTGGTGCGGATCGTGGGGGTCGCTGAGGATGAAGGCTCAGGAGTCTCCCTCTTGTCACCTTCCCTCTTCGTGCAGACTCAGTCGTGTCCCCAGTTCCTTCCAAACCAAAACCCAGGACAGACCCGGTTTTCCTGGCTCAGGGCACAGACGTTCACATACCGGTGTCGTCTTATCAGCACGGGAGCATCCCAGCCCCACTTTACCAGTGCAGCGGGCCCCAGGACCGGGCCTAACTTGCAAAGTCACCTGTGAAGCTCCTCTTTGTACATGCAAAGAGAATTTTAATTATTCTGAGTTTTCCGTATCCTATTAATCCAGTGATTTCTAAGCTTTCTGTCAGTATAATTACGTGTAACCAGCCCCTGGCACGGGGCCTGCACCGCCCGCGCGATTCCGTGTGTGACGGTGACATCGGTACCGGTGAGACCCCACCAGCCGCCGGTGCTGCGGCCAAGTGCCCGCTTCGCTGCCTCGTGTCGACGCCTCGGTCGCCCCCCGGCCACCCACGAGCGAAGGGCGCCCCCCGCACGCTGCGCGGACAACAGGGCGGACCGGAAGGGCGGTGCCGGAAGGGCGGTGCCGGAAGGGCGGTGCCGGAAGCGGCCAGCTCCCGGCGTGCCGCGGGGAACTGCCGGGCCTGGTGGGGCGGCCTGGGTGCTCCGCGGGCGGTGTGGTCGCCGGGGTCTCGGTACCGGGAGGCGGCACGTCCCGGTACCGGCACCCCCGGGGCCGCCCCCTGCCGCCCGCACGTGCCCTGGCGCGGCCGCGGAGCGCCCCCAGCCCATCCCCCCACCGCCGGCCCCGCGTGTCCCCGCTCGGGGCCTGCCCGGGGCCCTGCCGCGGCCCCCCGCCTCCTCCGGCCGAGCCACCCGTGCCCCGGAGCCTCGGCCCTGCTGCGGCTCCACCCGGGGCCCACGGCGGCGAGACCCCGGCCCTGCCCTGCCCCTGCCCCCTTCCCCTGCCCGGCCCCGCTGCCACGTTTCCTGCGACGTTCCCGGTGGCGGGGACACCCGCACCAGCCCCGCTCGCCCGCTCTGCAGCAGCAGCTGCACCGGCACGCCACGCCTGGGCCACAGCGGGAGCCCTGCACCCACGGCGGCAAGCCGGGCCGGGAGCCCCCACCACCCCGCGGGGTGCCCCCTGCCATTGGCCCCGCAAGGCACCCCCCCACCATCACCCCACAGGGTGATTTATTAATTATTATGCATAAACACCACTTGGGACTGAGCCTTCTGCAGGGCTTGGTGCCATTGTACTTCCCCATTCTGCCGAACCTGAACAGTGGCTACTGGACTGGCGTTCATCCGGCCGGCCGGGGTCAGCTCCTGCCGCTGCTCTTGACACAGCAAGTAGCCGCCAGCCTCCTCTGAGCTTTTTCCTTTGGGGTTGGAATTTATTTCTGGTATTCAAGTGGAAAAACCCTGACCGCAGCCGTCTGTGCTTCTGCCGCACGCTTGGCGTAGCAGCGTGAAAGCACATTTCACACTCCCGGCTCCTGGCTCCCCGCACGGTGCGTTACGGCTGTACAGTGCCAAACAAGACCTCAGGGCACAAGGGAAAGGTTTTGTCGTGATCTTGACCGCCTGCATGGCCGGGCACCAAGCATCAGGCGGCTGAACCGTGCCTGCATGTGACAGCCAGCCCGCGCCGTGGGCAGGGGTCCCCTGATGCGTGCCGTGCCAGCATGGCACCGCGCACCCCCTTGGAGCCCCTGGCTGCACCCTTGTCTTTGTGACTGCAGAGCGGGCTCAGAGCTGGGCTGGCCACTGAGAAAATGAGGGCACCCCACCGCTCCCAGCTCCCGCTCCAGCCCTCCTGTGCAATCCTGAAACTGGGGGACACTTCACTCCCACCTGGTTTCCAGTCGCGCATCCTGGTGGTGGCACCGGTGACCCCTCGGCCACATGAGGCTTGGTGTTCTCCTGGGGCCACATAAAGCTGGCTCCCTTCTTCCACCTCGCTCTCCTGTATCTCTGGGGACTCTGGTGTGTCATTTTGCTTTCCTTCTCCTTCATCCTTACCCTCTTCCAGCCCAAACAGACTCCTCGAGGAGTACCAGTAATACTGCTACGAGAGATGCACGCCGGAGCCCTCGGTCTCAGGAAGACATCTGGCTGCTTTACACAGTAGGAAGAATCACCCTAGGGTTCCCAGGAGTACTTCAGCAATTATTTTTGTCGCAGCAGGCATCATAGAAAACCACCACGCAGCTTGCAAGCTCTCACAGAATACATTTAAGACAGTGAAGATTCTGCTTAGTGCTGAGCCTGGTCTCCAGCACAGTCTCGGGAAGCCACGACTAAATCTATTCTGCAGCTACAGGCGCGGCCCAGAACCGGGAAAACTGAAAATACCTGAAAACTGCATCCTGCAGAACGCACAGCAGAGAATTCTGCTGCATTACATGTCTGACAGGTGCGTAACACGTGTGGAACAGCCTTTCACGTGACTATCTTGAGAAGCAGATACAGGATCCTTTCGCTCATTGTTTCTGTGTCTGTTACAAATGCACTCTGAGCTGAGTGACTTGCCAGAATGCTTGAGACCCAAGGTGGACGTAATTTTATTTTATCCTAATTTTGGCTGTTCTGAAGAGTGGGGAGAGTCATCATCCATCGACACTGTCACTAAATATCCCATACTGATACATTTAATAAATGAAAACACAGATTTCAGCACATATATAACATTGAAATTCATGTTGAAAACAAACAACAACAAGGAGCACATCCCACCCTTCTGTAAAATACTATTTTCCAGTTTCACACTGCAGGCAGGAGATCAAACGCAAGAAAAGGCAATTCCTGCAAGCCAAGCTCTCTCTGGCTTGGATATATCACTTCACTGCTCCACTTCAGTCATCGAGGCACGCACTTTCAATTGATACGGCCACAGCAACCCCTTGGAAATTTGACAATTCTGTCCATGTAATGAGCAGAATTTGATCCTTCTGTTGTGGAGTGCTCTGCTAGTGATAAGCACCCTGTCTACTGAGCTACTGAGCATCACATTTTGCGAAACAGCCAGGTCTGATTATGGTTCCTCACCACCAAACAGGAAAAAAAAGACAAAAAAAGACCTCTTTCACAGATTGAGATGGAAAGCAGAATAGCCGAATAGTGATGCGATTGCTCTGAAGTGTAGAACCCCAGGAAATCTAAGAAAGTCCAAGTCTAGTTCTCGCCATTCCCTCATGATCAGTAAGGCAAACAGCAGTTTCAGTTATGCAAGATTTATTTTAAAACCACAAAAGCATTTTCCCCTCTTATTCAAGGCCAGTCACTTAGAAAAAGCTGTATGGCATTTTAAAGAGATACCAAATACTAAAACACTAACACCTCTGTGCAAATTTCCACTGACATCTTTTTGGTCATTTCTACAGAGAAGGTTGCCATATTCCAGGGATGATCTTCTGAAGTGTTCATTCAACAACTGAAAATAAATCATTATTAGCAGAAGCACTTTGAGAGAATGCTCCATTATGCTCAAAAAATGCAAAAGCATTCTCTCTCAGCTGCACATTTAACATGTACAGACCTGTGCTGCCTTTTCTTTCAGTATCTTAATGCATTTATGTTAAAACTGATATGTCAGGGTTAAAAGAATAAGAGACTGGTCGACTTTGGTGAGCTGGCAGGGGTTCATCAACCCTTGTACAATGTGCTAACACACGTAGAATGCAGGGAAATAGCTAATTGCTACATAATTGTCGTCTGGGAGTTTAGACTAGGGGATGCACAACCGTAAGGGTACGTCATAAATAACCTCGGACAACGGTGAGAAGCACTGCAAAGGAAGAGAAACGTTTCTGTACCTAGAGAACAGGATGGTGTGTTCCAGGACTACAAGAGAATATGTATTTTTTTTTAAGCTGTAGAAATGAACTGTGTGTGTGCAAGAGCCCCCAGACTGAAAGTTTATGTGGACAAAGACTTCGAGCCTTCATCAAAGAACCCTCCGAGAAGACCCTCAAGGTGGCAGCACACATGCACAAAGAGGTGGGAAAATACGTAAAACATTTCAGGGAAATAGTTTGACTATGTATTAGCTTCCTGGGAAATATTAGGGATCTGTATTAGAGAGTAGCATAAAAATAGTGAGAACCAGAGCTGGGGTGTGCATGCTAGGAGGAGCGATCCCCCCTATGCACCCAGAGCTGCAAATAAAGAATATCTGCTTAATAATGACTCTGTCGTTAATGAGTTTTATCTCGGAATCCTGGCCCAGCCTCCTGCCTTACCAGGGAGTGCTAGAAAGCAAAGGGGCTCAGCGACTCCGATTTTTGGTATCGAAACGGAGTTCTACTCTGCAATGAATTTCGTATTATAAATGTCAAATCTACAAAATCGTTGAGAATCATACATAACTGGAGAACGCAAGTGTAACAAAAAAAAAAAAAATGAGCAGCATCAAAGACGCTATAATTCCTTAGTAAAACTCTTGAAATGTGTACGTACTATTATCCACTCCTGTAATGACCGAGCATTATCTAGCACTTCCCTGAATTTACTGACAAGGAGTCTCCAAACTAAAATTTCATAAAGTTGAGGTATGAGACATCCCATGAAGTTGAGCTACTGACTCAGGCCCCCTTCACAATGAGTCATGAAAATTCCACGTTATCCACCTGATCGAATGCTGGGGTCTGACTTTTGACGGGACAAATGATGCTGATGTTTATGAGAGTTTGCGTGAGTCAAGCGACACAAACGGCTACGGCAAACTGCTTCCTTTACCTGAAGGACAACAGACGAGGTTCTGGGGACACGGAGCTGGCATGCCACGCTCACGGGGACAGAAGGATGCGTGCCACCAGGCTGCACAGGATGGCCACCTCCCAGCAGGGTCCCTGAGGGAGAACGGGACGATGACCAAGCAGCGTCACAGATTCCTCCTGTGTCCTGCTGTTCTACACATCAGCAACACTCCCAAGGTCTGAGCTGCACAAAATTGTGTTTCAGCTGGCTTTTACGCCCTTTTGGCTTGACCTCTGACCATTGCACTCTGCAACTAAGGATCTGGTCCTTGCTTCGTGAAAAAGCATCTGCAGGTATGGAAGACAATGTAGATTTGCAACAAGCATGCCGACAAACATCGTGAGGGCAGCGATCTCTTTGGCACGACAGTCTAACCTCACTGCCCCTCAAAGTCCTACTATGCTACCTAAGTTGGATCTGTACAGAACAATCATACAAAAAGGATTGTTCTTCCTGAAAGCAGCAAAACCAAACGATGACTTTACCGTACAACAACTCTTTCAGGTCAGCAGTCTCAAATGCAGTTTATCAGCAACAACTCCCATTGCTTCTGCTCTTAGGAGAGGCGATCAGAGTTCATTTTTTGAAGTTTGGCAGGAAAATTATCTTCCAGTTTCATCTCTAGAGCACACATACTGGGAGGGCTCTTCTGGAGATCGCCGGTCGACTGAGTCAAAGCCTCAACATTTAATTTTAAGGCTTTCAGCTGTATCCTGTCATCACTGTCTTCACCATCAGACATGGAACTTATTTCTTGAATTTTCAAGAGATCTCCAGTACTGCAAGTCTTCTCTGTGTTACTGGAACTCATTCTCAGGGCTCTTCTTGGAAGGTCTTCCTTCCTCGAGCTAATCTTCTGAAGTTTAAGTGGGAGCTTGTTTATGTCTCCTGCGATATCAATACACTCAAGTGAACAAACCTGCTCTCTCCTGGTCTTGTTATTATCGACAGGACTATTCCAAGGAGATGATAGGGACAGGTTTTCTTCTTGCTCTTTAACACTGTAAGGAGGAGTGGGGACTTCAAACGTGGCATGAAACTGAGAATAATCGACATGGAAAAACCCATCTTCTAGGGACATGACCGGCAGGAATCTGTGACCCCAAAGAACTTCATCTTCTGTATATGAGGTCCTGGCTTGACACGTCATTCCTACGGAAACAAGAGACAAGAGCATGAAATTCGAATGTGAGCAAGCAGACCAGCACATGGAACAAAAAATACCAAGGTAAGGCTGACCGATAAAAACCAACTGTAGCCTGTAAGCTAAAAAATTTATAAAATAAAACTGATTACAAAACAGTGCGATTGTCCCTAGTCAATCTCCCAACAGTCCAGGGAGTGTTGACTCTAATTGACTGACCAGATTTTTATGCAAATCTTGGATTAAGTATTGCAGAGACACACCAAGCAAACAGCTTTCGATAAAAGTAAAACATAAAATTAAGACAGTATTATCTCGCTAGCAAAACATAAAATTAAGACAGTATTATCTCGCTAGCAAAACATAAAATTAAGACAGTATTATCTTGCTAGCAACAACGATGTTACAGATTGGACGCAATACTGTTTCTTGGAAGAGAAAGAACCACTGCTGGGCACAGGCTGACAGCATTCTCTGGCCGACGCCGGGTGTGGGGGGAGCCAAAGCTAAATGAAAAATTTTATCCTCCATTCCTTCTACAGGTCAGGCTGCCTTTTCTCCAAACAACGTGTCAAAGATAACAGTCATGCAGAGACACTGCAGCTGCCTTCCGTGCCAAGACATAGGTACCGCTATAAAGCTTGTAGAAGAATTTGTTCCACTTTGTGCAAACATACCCCATGGGCAGTATTAACACGGGTGAACCGACAGCTCAAATGTGTTTCAACCAAGCCAACAAACGTCTCACAATCTCGGCACAACAGTGCTGCTGATAATTAATGCAAATATCCCAGGTGAGCAGAACTTTAAGACCTCCCATCACGGCACCCTTCAGAGGCAGAATCAGCACTCAGAAAGCCCAAACTGTGGTTTGCTCGCCGGTTACTGCTACATGAATTCTCAGACAAATGTCAAATGTTTCCCTCGCGATACCCGGTGAGGTAATTGCATGAAGTGCGGTTATGAGCGCGTGCTTATCTAAGATACATCGTTCCGTTGCAGGATGAGAAGAGGCTTCTGTGGGGATCTAAAGGCTGCCCCACTCGACCTGAAAGGGTGTTCTGCCCCGGTGGATCGTGTATTTGTTTAGGGCTCAGTCCAGCAGGTGGATAGAAATCAGTCAGCCCCATCTCCTGTCCGGCAGGAGCTGACTGCACGTGGCTGTGCCAGAAGGACATCCCCGTTTCCAAGGCAGGAACCAAGCGCCAGGTAATCTTGGTGAAAGAAGGTTGAAAATGCCTTTCGATTAATCAAAGTTCAACAAATCCTCAAAAGAAAGGAGAGGAAGATCGGGATATTGATGAACCTACTGAATGATTTGGACTTCAACAGTACGCATGGCTCCTCGACACAGAGCTGCTAACGTAACCGCAGCGCAGCGCCGCAGGATTCATAGAATTAACTCCCCAAACGACAAGACCACAGTGTCAGCTGTCATAGGGACAACGCCGTATCAAGATTTAAAAAAAGAAAAAAAAAAGATGAAAAAAACCCCAAAGCCCTGCTCTTATTTGTTGATAACCACATGTTCCGACAATCTTTGTGACTATGTGGTCTGTATTTGTACTGTGAAATACCTTCATGTGTTATTTTTGCCTTCAATTTAATGCGAGCTGGGCTGAAAAGTTCGATGTTCTTTCAGGGTGGTGGTCCTTAAAACAGGGTGCTGTCTCCTCTGCATGCCATACTCATAGTGTGCATCTCTTCTTGGATGCGTTTGCCACGTTGGGCATCGGTAACGAAGAGCCCTACGGCGAAGGGAGGTCTCCTACCAGCTGGTAAAGCCACTGAAGCTCTGTAGCATATGGTGGGATATTCTGGAGCATCCAGGATTACCATCCCAAAAAGATTAACAGCTGCCTCGCTAAAAACATCAGCACTGAAAACAAAAGACTAAAAATTAAAGAGTATGGATATTATTCTAAGTCTTACCAGTAGTCTCAACGATTCCTTCAAGGATGACAACTATTTCAAATTGCTCGCTTCTCAGTGATCTTTGTGAGAGACAAAAAAAGGGGCTCTTTGAGTTAATTTCATGACAGATCGTTAATGGGGAAACTAAAAACAGCTGGTCAGCTCCAGTTCCAAATCCAACATCCAGTTCACACTGGTCTAGCGGCAGAAATTCTCCCTCCGGTGTCTGTCGGGACTAGAGATGAAAAGATGAAAAGTAATCACCGTGTGAGGCAAAACATGAAATCAATGCAAAGAAGTTTAAACCTGCCTCTTTCATGATATTATTATCTATATATTAGGTCTGGGGTCTTCATGATGGAGATATAAGTAATGCTAAATACTATAAGGCTATAGTATTTATGACTACATATATATATATTATGTATGACCAAGTTTGACTTTTCTTATCATGCCACTAGATCTCATTATCATCTACAAACTTTGCTACGATATATATTCTCAAATTTTTTTTTTTGACAAAAACTTCAGGCACCACACTACATGTCTTACAATGGATGCTCGCCATGAACATCCTGCGACAACGGTTCCCGTGAAAGAGAGCAAAATTTTTTAATCCATTGCCTGAATTCATGTTTTGTTATTTTTATGTGTTATTGATTTTTGTTTGGCAGACACTGCGATGTACTAACTCAAAGGTAAGCTCACAGTAATTGTACAATACGTCTGATAAGTGACGTTTCCACAAAAACATCTGAATCGACATTAACAATGCTATCACCCCCTGCCAATTTGCACGTGATCTTAATAATGAACTTATGAGCATTATTAAGCTAAGCTCCCTGTTTTTATTCATGCCATTTTACGGGTCCAATAAAAATACTCACATGATCGCTTCCCCCTGCCCCATTTTTTCTGCTATTCAAAATATAACTAAAAATTACCTCAGTTGGCCAGGCAGCTCCTCAGCTGATTGCTTTAAAAGTAGAATTTAATGATTAATAACAGGCAAAAATTGCCCATTAAAATTAGAAGCTTTGCAGAGCCTATTTAAAATCATTTTTGTTTATTGCTTCGTTAGAAAGCACTTAACTCTTTTTAAGAAGCCGACCATAAATGATAAGATTATTCTGTAGTTACTAAATAGTTTTACCGTGTTGCATTGGTATTGGTAAATCTATCGGTTCCATCATTTGGGAACTATCCTTTAGTCCTGAGAGCAAGCCAAAGCAGTTTTACCATTGACTTAAGATCTGATTGGTATTCTTTTAAGAAAATTTCTGTCTTTAAAAAAAATCCCCAAGCAACTAGTATACCTTCAGACTGTCCCTCTGCTTTACCTGCACCTTAAAAATGCTGAATTTTGAAGTGCCCAGTATTTACTGGCGATTACATCGCCAGTTAGGTGGCTCAGTCCAGCTCCTTCTGAAAATACAATGCATTACTTCATGATGTGCTATGTGCCTGTTCTCCCCTTCTGATGAGGACAAGGAGAGTAGCAGCTGATTGCTCGTAAAAGCGCTCTCACAAATTATTCGGGCTTTGCAAGGTCAAAGCCAGCGCTGTGAAATACAAGCGCTCAAACCCACTGCTCTGTAGCAATCTTGACAGTCTGTTGCAAAGGTGTAATTGAACAAAAGCAAAACCATCCCTGCTCTTTTCCAGAGGGAACGTACAGAATGACGTTGTAGGCTACACCACTACTGCCACCTGGTTACTACCAGGTGCACAAACTGGTTGGCAACGTACGATCTTTGCTCCAAGGTAAGAAGCTCAATACGAGCTGTATGAACCAAGACCTCCAGTTTTCCCCAAGTTTTATCAAATACAGTTACCTAGACAAAGCTGTGCGTATTTGCACAAACTGCTGCCTGAATGGCTTAAGAACTGTTTCACCTACAAACTATTCTTCTCTGTGGAACAGTCTTCGATCAAATCCAGTCAATAGTAAACAAACCCAGCGAGGAGGATTAGAGGTCACAGACCTGGGAGAAAGCAAAAGGTTGTGTTTGAGGGATATGGTATCTTACATACAGGACTAATTCATGCAGGGCATGGAGAATTATTAAAAGCAACTTATTTGTTAAATAAAAACAAACTAACTTGAACGAAGGTAGCTTAATAGCCCTAATACGTTAAGACTCCTAGGCAGCGACCTGGTTGCATATATAGAGCTTTACTCAAAAGATCACAAAACAGGGCAGAGGGCTATAAAATGTCAGCAGTAAGTGTGGAAGGAACACTGGGGATTCTTTATTTTGACCACTTGCATAACAGAAAGTCAAATAAATTCTGCAGATTAATACATGCTTGAACAAGGGCACAATTACTGCAAAACGCCCCAGCTTTCATTTTAAATGTGGCCAGAGATGGAGAGCCCAAAGGTCTACAGAAGTTTCTTTGAAGGTTAATTGCCTCACAGCTAAGAAAAAAAAGACTCTTTTTGTGTCTGGATTTTTCCATCTTTAACTTTCTGCCACTGGATCTTTGCTTTGTTTCTTATTACTAGGCAGACTTCCACTGAATCGCCACTTCGTCTGGTTTTGTGTCTGACCGGACATTTTCTGCCCTTTGAGGCTTTGCTCCTGTGCTTTATTCACTCTTGGTCTTTCCAAAACCCCGTTGTTTATGCACGTCCTTCTTTAACTGTAGGGTTTATTATTATTATTAACGCTCTTTCAGTTCACTCCTTTAGAGAACTCGTGTGTTTTGCTACCCAGGTGGACTAATTAAGCATTGGAGTAGAAAACGTGGGATGCAAAAGACAGATGAGCACTGGGTTTAATATTGCAGTACACTGTAGGGAAACTCAGGAATCTAGAAAATGCTAAACTAGCACGTGGCTAATCTTCCATGTAGAACTACAGTATTTTCAGTTCTGAAGAAGTGAGAGGAAAAGCCCTGATCTCACCTAGGTGGCTGCTGCCCCTCCTTAGACTAGAACCCTGCAAGAACATTTATTACATAGATTACATCACTAAATAATATGAACTTGTTACTTTGTTTACTGCTATTCAAGGATTGCGTGGTTTGTGTCTAGCTGCCCCAAGCTGTAAATACAACCTGAGTGACCAGAGAAGAGGACACACAGAGGGGGACATTCCCAAACCTCAGAGGAAGGTAATCAAGAAGATGGAGCCAGGCTCTTCACAGCCGTGCGCAGCTGGAGCAAGGGAGACGACAGGAGTTCAGATTGGATTGAAGAAAAGACCTTGCCCCAAAAGGCTGTGCAGTCTCCGTCCTTAGAAGTTTCCAAACCAGACTGGGAGAAAAAGCTCAGAGCAACCTGGGCTGAGCTCCCAGGTCACCACACACTGAGCCGGAGGTTGGACTAGAGACCCCCCAAGGTCCCTTCCAATCTGGATGATTCTAAGATATTAAGACACGTATTTCCACTTTCTGCACGTGCCCTGCTTATCAAGTTATCGAGATTACAATATAACGGGTCTTCTTATTTGCAACACCTGTCATCTGCCATCTGCAAATTTTCTGTTAACAATTTTGTTTGCTTTCAGCTTATTCAAAGCCGTTAATTAGTACAGCTCAGGTGCCTGCTGGCCATAACCCAAAGTGCACTGGCTCTACGGCTACTACGCTTCACAATTGTATTTTTAAAACTTTTTCTTAGCATATATTGAAAACAGGTTAAGGTGATCTTACATTCCTCGGCTTTCTGAATCAAAATGTCCTACACTATGAGCTGAAGCACTTTACAGACCACTTCACACACCAACATTATCAGTGACATGTACAGTCCTATCAAGAGAAGATAAAAAAGGGTATCATAACTAATTTTTTGAAAAATCAGTACTGATAGCCATAATAACTAATTTTTCAAAAATCAGTACTGATAGCCATACGGTGGATGCTGGTTGCTGCTGCTGTCACGGGATCACTCAGGGGTACTACTGAGGTCCAGAAATTAACAGGCAGAAAAATAACAGTTCACTGTGACACTGAAAAGGCCACAACTTGGAACCGCACATTTTCAGCAGCTATTTCCAGCCAGCTCCTTTCTGTTTCTTGCCCCAGCCGTTTGCTTTTGCCTGCTTCTAGAGCACTTTAATGTAAATTAGAGGCTCAGGTTTCTGAAAAAGCTTTTTGCTGAAACTCAGTCTTGTAACTGTTTTCCTAACTCTCCACAACCCAGTCTAAAAAGGGCCTGGGATTCTTCCAGAACATCACTATGCCATGTTGCTGGGCAGCCTCCTGGACCAAAAAAAAAAAAGCCAGCACAGTGTGGTGGCACCACTGTAATGTCCCAACTGTCCTACGACACGTATCACACCATCAGAAAAAGCCATTCGGACACACTCAGCTTGGTATTTTGTTTTTACAAAGGTAAATCCTCAGGACTCCAATTGGTCTGATCTAAACATTATGTTCACTACTAAATACATCTTCTATCTCAAGGGCAAAAGTGTGATAAGGCATATTTCTTCACATTCTTTTACCGTGATACAAGTGAAAAAAAGCATTAATCTAGCTCTCTAATGGGGTGCAGGAGAAATGTAGCAAGATCAGCTGTCAACAGCAGGGCATGAAGCACAGCAGAAAGAGCACAAATCACAAAAAGGCAGAACTCGCTAAAGAGAAAGGGAGTTCCAGCCCACTCACCCCAAGTTTCCAGGAGACACGAGCTACTTCAAAGCAGCTGACGTAAATTCACACGCTGCCGAAACGGCCGCTGTGACTTCTGGAGTGCTGTGTCCACTTCAAGGGGCACCTCACCAAACCCAGGAGGATTTGCAGAAAGACGAGGATTTGCAGAAAGACGTGGGAACTAACACCGTGCTTTGTGATCAGGACTGAGGGGGCAGCTAGGACACAAACATTCCCTTCTAAACTTTCCTGTGTCCGTAGCTTCTATTTGCAAAGCAGCTTGAACCCAAGTCACGGCCACGATGATCATTAAAAAGCAATCAAACGCTTCTCACTGATTAATCGTCTAGTCTATGGAACAGCTATCATAAGACAAATCGGTCAAGCAGGTCCATCAGATGTCCTTGTGTTTTCTGTCCCAGTCGTGTGCACATGAGCATTGTGTAGCAACGAGATTATCAGCACTAAGTGCTCCAGGTTGCGTGTTTGGTGTCTTATTTCAAAAGAAATTTATAGCAAACTACGATCACTGTAAAAACACAACTGTAACACCTAACGCCACTTTTATGCCATTTGACTTGCATTCTGTCTTGGATGACGGACAGAATTAAATACTTTAGAGGAGGCTTTCTGCTATTTTTTAATAGTTAAGAGATCAACAAAAATCATGGTTTAGCTGGCTTTCCAATTCCTACCAAAACTGCTCTGTTGTAACTCCTGACAGCTTGTTCCCATATATATATATACACACATATATATATCCAACCTCTTTTTGAATCTTAGCAGATTCTCCATCTTAAATGGTATTCTGTGGCAAGAAAAATTAACAGCTCAGTCGAGCAGTCTGCGCAGAACAGAAGGAAAACGGCCTTTTGCATTTACCACTGTCCCATCCCCTGCTGTATCATGCTTGTTTCTGCAAATTATTAAAGCATCCAAACAGTTGCTCCAGGCAGAGGATTACCACAGAGAATATAGAACATTTACAACATTCAGATATGATATTCTGAAATTAAGGTAATCACTGGGATCCAGCTTCTGATGCTCCCCGTCAAGTGCACTCCTGTGACAAGATGGAGCTGCTACGAGCTGCTATGTCGCTTTCTCTTGGCATGCCGCACGGTTTTCCTTCCATTCTGCTCCTGCCCAATGTATCTTCTGGACTTCCGTGCCTGCCAAACTCTACCGTCTCCTGATGATTTTTTTGGTTATGATCTCCTTTGAATTCCAGTTTTCTTGCATTCTGAATCACAGTGACCATTGCCAGTGATTAATAAATACATACTGGTGACAATCAAAGGGCCTTTCCACTAAAGCACCTGCACGATCCCTCTGGAATGCTAGAAGACCACTGCCTGGAACCATGGGGCAAGGAACCACAAGGTAAAGCTCCCCAGGTCTCCACAAGGGGAAGAGGAGGCCAAGGTAGATCTTTGTCCTAATTTTATGTCACCACAAAATGGGTTTAATGTCACCACAAAATCAATTTCTTATTCCCAGCTGTCACTTGCTAAGAGGCACGCTTTGGAATCCCTCCCTGCAACTCTCCTGTATCCCGACTCATCCATCCTTCCCGATGAAACCATTCCTGCCAGCCTCACGACCCACTGGCACATCCCTGGGAGGTCTCCAATGAGCCATTCTCCCCTACGCCTGCTTGGGTCTTTCGTGGCTCCTACTATGGGCAGCTACTGCAAATTTTTCTGAAGCCCTTCATACGACCCCAGCCACGTCCTCTCGCCCACAGGCCAAGGGACAAGGCAGCCACCCCCACGGCGGGGCAGAGCCCCCCAGCAGGGGCTGCAGAGGGGCAGCCCGGTGCCACCCTGCAGTGCACCTGCATCACCCACCGCCCCCCAGCCCTCACCTTGATCAGCTTGCAGCGGATCTGGGCAGACACCATGTGGCTGTTGCGGAGGTTGCCGACACGGAACATGAGGCAGAGCTTGCCATCCCGCTGGGAGACGACTGCGGCACGGCTGAACATGAGGGTCTCGGCTCGCTTCTTGGGCTGGGACATCTTGATGAACATGCAGCCGATGAGGAAGGCGTCCACGATGGAGCCCAGCAGCGACTGGAAGAGGAAGAGGACGATGCCCTCCGGGCAGCGCTCGGTAATGTAGCGGTGGCCGTAGCCGATGGTGGCCTCGGTCTCTATGAAGAAGAGGAAGGCGGAGGGGAAGTTGTACACGTTGGCCACGCAAGGGCTATAAGCGGCGTCGTGCGGCCGGTGCAGGTCGCCCCGCAGGTAGGCGATGCCCCACCACATGGAGGCCATCACCAGCCAGGCCACCGTGTAGGTCAGCAGGAAGATGAGCAGGTTCCAGCGCCACTTGAGGTCCACCAGCGTGGTGAAGAGGTCGGAGAGATAGCGGCTGCTCTCGCCGCCCAGGTTGCCATGCTGCACGTTGCAGCGCCCATTCTTGTCCACGAAGCGCTGCCGCTCCGGGCGGGTGCCGCCGCGGGCCGGGCCCACCGCCTGGTACGTGTCCCCCAGCTTCCTGCGCACGGCCGACATGCTGCGGCCGCCGGGGCCGCCGGGAGGGGCGGCGGGGCCCGCAACCCCCTGCGCGCAGCGGCCGCCGGGCAGCGGGGTCCGGCGGGGGGGCGGGCAGGGCAGCGGCGACCGGAGCGAGAGCCGGCGGGGCTGCGCGGCCGGCGGGGCAGCGGGACCGGGGGCGGGGCCGGGGCGGAGCTGGGCGGGGACAGGCGCGGAGGGCGGGGCCGGGCTGGGCCGGGGCGGGGCCGGGGGCGGGGGCTGGGGCCGGGCAAGGCTGGGAGCTGGGGGCCGGGCAGGGCCGGGGCTCGAGCAGAGCCGGGGGCTAGGCAGGGCTCGGAGCTGGAGGCCGGGCCGGGGGCAGGGACTGGGGCCGGGCAGGGCCGGCGGGGTCAGGCCAGGCCAGGCCGGGGCCGGGCCGGGGTCGGTGGCTGGGGCCTGGGCCGGGGGCATGGCGGCAGGGGGCCAGGCAGGGCTGGGGGCCGGGGCGGCCGGCGGGCACAGAGGGCAGCGGGGCGGTGAGCGCTCCCTCCCCGGCGCCGCTCCGCTCCCAGCCGTTCGCAGCCAGCGCCTCGCCCGCGCCCGGAGACCCCCGGCGGCGCGAGTGACCCCTTCAGGATGTGGCACCGTGACACCCCGGTGGCAGAGCTGCGGCTGCCGGAGACCGCAGGGGGCTGCCGGGCCCGGCCGCCGGGGGCTTTGAAGGGAGACGGTGAGCTAGGTCAGCCCTGGAGCAAAGCAAGGCGCGGACGCTGAACCTCGGCCCGCACTGAAAGAAAATAAGTTTTCCGTCCGAAAGACGGTTCCCTACAAGCTCAAGCGGTTCCCATGCACCTCTCGTGCTTCTGACAGACAGAAAAGCCCTGAAATCAACAGTGTTAATCACTAACGGCATTAGAAACTTAAACTGGGGCAACGCTACTGACTTTCCTCCTCTCCCCCCCTACTGTTTTTAATGTTGTTTCTCAAAAATAATCATTATTTTATATATAAGAACAGTCTTATTCAGGTCGGTCATTTCAACACCTAATTTTCAGCAAAGCATTGTCATTACAAAACTCTAGCCCACAGTTACAGAGCTTTCAGAAAGTAAGTTTGTAATAACCGGTAATAGCATTTTGCTTCCGTTCTAGACTGGCCACTGAACAAACGATTAGTCCGTCTTCAGTTTAATTTCAGTATTTTCACCAGATGCTAAAGCACAGGCAAGTATTTTTCACATGTTCACACTATCAGTCTTGACATTACTTTATTAATACTTTCCAAGGAGGGTCTGTGCGTGACTGCAGTAGCTCCTCAGTGGTATTTCAGGAGCCGTATTTTCCAGAACTCAAGAGGACACAGTTCTCTTCCCTCTAATTTCCTCTCAAATCAAGTACATAATTTTCACTGCAAATACAGAAAGCAAGTACCAGATGGGCTGAACAACTTGAGATTAATTTCAGCGGTCAACCGAGCTTTAGCAAAACATTTCCTTGTCCCTAAGTAGCCATTACCAGAAGAGTACTATATTGCTGATATTTCTTGCAAAAAAGGACTAGAGCAGCAGAGTCCATGAGAAGGCATCATCCAAGATGTGGATAAAACCCTTCCAATTTTTTAGTGCTCCAACAATATGCTCGTTGGGCAGTTTCTTAATATTCAGGAGGATGAGACACTAACAGGCAAGTCATCTACCTTTCTAACTCAACATTAATTTTTCAAAGCACATATTGTCTTTTGGAGGGAGGTTCGTTATCTACCATTCACCAAAGAGAAATGTGATGACCCAGCTGTACAGGACACAAATATCCAGTTTTGGTAATCCCACACTCCTGCCTTGCAGGTTAAGTGGATGATGCCAAGCCTTACCACCAATTGAGGAATGCTTGATGGCTTTTGTCATGTTATTTCATGCGCATCTATGCTACCCAGTGCAGTAAGGTGGAAAAAATACACAGCTCACATCAGTGTTTCAGCTCAGCACCAAACAGATGCAGCACCTTGTTGGCTGCCAGCAGGGCTCATCTGTATGCAGTAAGGACTACAGTGACAGTTACATGCCTGTTCTGGAGCCAGTTCACTCTGCTAGCTGCACAGCATACGCCTGATTTTTAAACATCTGCATTTCTTTTATTGTTCTCTAAGTGTGCAACGTTTTCCACCGCTTTGTCCTCACCTATCTCCTTAAAGTAAAAAAAAAAAAAGGCCCCCAAATCTCTCAAACGCTCGCAACCAATCATTTCCAGAATAATTCACAACTGAATTCATCAGCCTTAATGGTTTAATGATTCTTAAGGCATACACTTGGCTGTATCAGTACACACTGGACATTACTGACGTCACTCCTCTTCCTTGTCATCCATTCTTCAAGTCTTCCTCATTTTTTGCACACTACATCTAAAATTAAGAGTACAAATATATGGGGAGGGGGCAATATTTTGGGTTTTATTTGGTCTCTGCCAGTGGCATAAACCTCAGCTTAACTAGCCTCCTTGCAGACACCCTGATGGAGTTTACCTAGAGATTGTGGGTTACATTCATAAAAGGCCATACGTACCAAAATCGAAACATGTATCTTAAAAAAAATCTTAAAAAAAAAAAAAAAAAATAGCTCCCCACCCATTCTGGAGGCTGTCAGGTTTTTGAAGAATGCTCTCGCATTTTGCCTCCAGAACAGAGAGGTGCCTTCCTCCAGTTGCAGTCTGTACTCCCCATGCTCACTCACCAAACTTGCTGGCACAGTCCCAGTCTCACACAGAAGGGAAGATGAAGCAGGAGTGCTGTGTTTTTTCAAAGTGCTCAGCCAGGGCTGAAATGTACCACCTGAATTCCCTTTAACATAAATCTTCAGCTTGCTAGGGAAGTGCACTGTTCAGCAAACTGGTTACTTGCACTGTACAATAAACATGGCCCATCTAAGCCTTTCCAAACAGAAACACATTCATTATGAATTTCTGTTTACCACTACAGGTGGTAGCATTACTGCTGTGTGCAGCAGTGAAGCTGTGAAACAGAGCAAGGTCTTTAAAAGATTAGTCAGCATGAGTTTGGTACAGTGCTCTGGGTGATGCTCTGTGTTGAGAAAGGAATGTACTCGGAATAATTAGAGAAGGTTCCACTGACGAAGTACCACTGATGATGTTAAAGTAAAGGGAGGTACTCTGAATAATTAGAAAAGATAAGGTGGGCACCTGAAGGAGATAAGGAGACCATGAGTCAGGAAATCGTTGAACGAAGAAAGTTGAAAGGTTTATTCCACCTAGATCCCACCTATCATGAACAGAACGATTAGGTGTCAAAATCAAATGAATATGTACGTAAAGATGTTGCAACCTCTCACGAAAACTGTATAAATTACCTGACTTTTCAGAGCTAGTTTGTCCAGTGCGAATCAGCTAGCTCCCCAATGTTGCACAAAATAAATACCTTTGCTGCTTAAAGACAAAATTCGTCTCTGAGTAGTTACTCTGTGCCGTTTTGGCATCAGCTGTATTCCAAAACAGCAGTTCTGTCTGTACTGCTGTGTAAACAGCACCTCAGGGTACTTGTTGGAGGTTAATTAGCAGAAGCCCTACACCATTGCCTGCAGACACCATCTTCGGTTATGGGGTGACCTGATGCCCTTTTGTTCACAGGAGAAATACCGGGTACGTCCATCATGGGAGCACCTTCCTCTGATCCCCCTCCCAGGCCACGCATGTTAATCATGTGGATACATCCTCACCTTCAACGGCATTAGCTGCTTTTCATAATGCCTAGTAGAAAGTAGGAGCCAGGGTCTTCCTGGACAAACTCCTGTGTTGCTTACTGCCAGGGCAGATGGAATTTGCAGACAAAATACAAGGCTGGTAGCGACATGCAGAGTTGCATCTTGAGATAACGGAGATGTCTATCACGGGGCTTGAGTTTACATTACTAATGTGCTGGTCTTTCAAAACAGGAGTCCCATTCTATTGAAAGAGCCTAAACTCAGCCTGAGAAGAGCCCCAATGCCTAGAAATACCTCTTTCATGACATGTTAAAAAAAAAAACAACCAACAACAAAAAAACTATTCCCGACAGTCAGCAGAATAATTTCTGTTCCCTAATCTGCTGCAGACAAGTTATTGATTTATGCCTCACGTGCTAGTAAGGATGGTTTGTACCTAAGAATTCCAGTTGGTAGCCTTCATTTGTCAAAAAATAAATAATCTTATAGAATGTTTTCCTTATTTTATGTTAACTGCCTATGAACGTACTTCACAAGCAGTGAGAAACTGCAAGTCTTTCAAGGGCAGACTAGATGTAAAAAAAATCCTACAGATGACTGTTCACAAACTGGATAACCCTGACAAATTTTCCAAATAATTTTCATTTTTGAACACATTTTGATGGCACGCATAGGAAAAGACATTATCCATAACTAAAGTGGGCATGATGGAGGCCAGTTCCATGGACTCCATAGCAATATTTCAACTGGACTCAGCTGCTGCTGAAAAAAAACCCAAATAGCCTCTAGAACTATTATTTTCTCTTCTCATCTCTTCTCTTACTAGGCAAAGGAAAATTTATCTGATTGTGAACTTTGATCTTTTTCAGCCTGATACTAGTGTTTGAAAATAATCATCTGAGGTTCAGAGACTTTTTATCTCCTGGATTTTAGGCAAGGTTTCCTTCAGAAACTACAATTTGTCACTTCATTATTTTATTAAGAGCAGACAAAAGACATGTCCTTGGAAATATTTACTTTCTGCTTGAAAGGGTAGTTGTTGGGAGAAAGAGCAGTCTTTAAAAGGACAACACATCTACCTTCAAAATTTTAAGATCTCCATTTTTCTAAGAAAATAGAGTTTTTCTGCATGGCTGATAAACCACAGAAACGGTACCCCACTAAGGAGATGGTTTTTAATGGAGGTTTATCTCCCTGCACAGTGCTTCCCTCCTAAAAAAGCAATGACTGCATCCATAAAATCTGTGCAAAATACAGTGTTTAAAAGAAAACCCTCCACCTGTCATGCAATAGTTTATGGTATTGCAGAATGACATTTGCATTCAGTGATGCAATCACAGTCTAGTAGTGAAAGTTTAAATCTCCTAGGACTGCACAGAACTAAAAACTCATTTGCAGGTTTTTGCATTTCATGGGATTTTTCCTCCTTTTTGTTGTTTCTTTTTGTTCTCTTTTTCTCTCTTGTAAAATCATAAGCAGAAGTTGCTTCAATAAAAGTCCAAAGGTATAAGAAACAGCAATTTATTTATTTTTTTCTCCTGATAATTGCAGAGGACTACTGAAGTATTATTAGCTGTTCTTGTAATGATTAACTTCTGTTTGAAGAAACCAGCTTGATCCTGTATGCCATTAGTGACACTGCTACCATTGTATCTGCAAAAACACAGAGTAAATCCTTAAACCATCTACACCAAAGAACTAACTGTAAAAAAGTAGAACAGATTTGGCAATTGCTTGTGTAACTGTGGCTTGACTGAAGAAACTGTATTCACGTATGCATTTTTACAAACGGAATGAAAATTTAAGAACAATCCAAGCAGCCTGCTGACAAAGCCACCACATGCCTTCCTCACTCTATTTTGACAAATTTGGTAAGTTTTCCTATACTTTTACAATCACAGCAGTGATTATTGCAGGTGGAAAAGCTGCTGATTGTACTCTGGCTTGGAAGAAGGAAAATGTTTTCTTTTACCTTATTCTTTGTTCAGGTGAACCTCACAATACTGGAAAGCACTTCTACTTTTTTTTTTTTTTAATTAATTCCATGTGTCACCATAATGACATACCACTAATTAGTAACTTTGGCGAAATCTGCATTTAATTACATAATAAAGCATAAAATGAGAGTGAATGTTTAGTAAATACTTTGATAAATAGGGTTATTCTTTCCAGAGTAATGTTCTGTGCTGCAGACTAGCCTTTGTAGAGATATAAACATAAAAGGATGTTTTACACTAAAAGCTTAACTGACTCCTGAATTATTATTTAGTATTGCATCTGATAAATGGGTAATGGATTGTCCTCCTACAAGTCCTACAGATTTGCTAATGGTTAGAATTAATTAACTCTATTTGTTTTAATAAAATAATTTAAACAGAAATATAGAGGAATAAGAATTATATTTTAATGAAACTAGTAGTTGCACAACAAAAGCTGCTATGAATCCTTTGTACAGCCCTGTACCAAGGCCAAGAACTGAGAGCAACTGAATGAAACAACTCGTAGTTACCTGCCAAGAAATCGTGAACTTTAATAATTGATATAAAGAAATTGTATGGAATAGGGACAATAAGTGTAAATATATTTACTCAAAGAATGTAGGTATAGTAATTAGGCCATGTAACCATAGTTTGAAGGAAATAATTAATGAAATAACTAATGAAAGAAGGAGTCTGTTTCTCTAACTTTCTCTAACAAGGGGCCTGTTTATAAGTTATCTAGAGGGAGCGACTAAAAGACACAAGAAGAAACAGATGGTCGACAAGGACATAAATTAGCTCAGACCGACAAGAACACTGCAAACTTGCAAAACCATCACGTACCAGGCAAAAGGTGAGAAGTACACCATGAGGAAGACCTACGGCCTTCCTCCCAGAGACCCCTGCCCACAATTCTTGGAAGAATTTGCGCAAGCGCAAAGGATTGATAAGCTAATTAACATACAAAGCAAGAGTACGTTAATGATTTTTGGGAAATACTATGTTTATGCATGCATACTTAATGAATATGTGTAAGTTCTATGTGAGATGTATGATTTTGACTCTTGGCGTGCATTGATTGTGAGAGGCCTCACTCAAGCACCTGGCCGTCAATAAAGAAGTGTCTGCTTATCTCCATCACATTGGTTTTTCATTCTGAGATTTTGGTAACACTCTCCGTACCGCTGAGGACTTTGAAGGATTGAAGTGCTGGAGAGCTTACTCTGCAAGCCAAACCTCACCTGCCGCGGGCCTGTTTCCCAAACATCACCCTTTTCTTCTAGGAAAAAATAAAAAGGTGCTACCCCTGTAGAGCCTAGCAGCGCTTCCACCATACCCCTGTCATTTTTATCGACCCTCTTCTCCGGCTCCCCATTGCCTACCCCATTTAATTTCACTGAAGGCAGCTTTTTGTCTCTAAGGCCTAGCTCCAATGCCGCTCCCCTCCCGGGATGAGCCCCCCTATACAACACCCAGGGAGCCACCGCCGGGTCCCCCAGCTCTTCCACGGCCAAACGGCTGCTGGCCAAGGGCCCCCACGGCTCCGCTCACCCCCGGGGGACTTCGGCCAAGGCAGCTCCGGAGCCCGGGCGGGGCGGCGGTCACGGCCTAAGCCCGCCCGGCGGCCTCCCGCGCTCCGGGGGAGCCCTCACGGGAGCGCCGCCGCCTCTGAGGCGAAGCCCCGGGCCGGAGCGTTGCGGCTTGGCGGGGAGGCCCCAGCGCTGCAAGACGAGCCAGGCGGGCCGCCCCCGGCCCCGCCGCCCCCAGCCCCGCCGCCGCCTGCCCCGGGCCGAGCTGGGGGAGGGAGAGAGGCAGGGAGGCGGCGCGTAGAGCGGCTCCAAGGGCGCATGAGCGGGGCGCGCAGCGGAGAGGCGAGCGGCGGGGAGCGGCGCTGCGGCCTGCGGGGGCAGCCAGCCAGCACCGGCCGGGCCCGCAGGTAACGGGCGCCCGGCGGCAGCAGCGCTCCCGACGCGCGGCGGGGCCCCGGCCCGGGCGGCGCCATTTTGCAGCGGGGCGGGGCCGGGCCGGTCCGGGCTCTGACGCTGCCTTCGGGGCGCGGGCCCCGGTGTGGCGGGAGCCCGGGGCCCGCCGAGGGTTTTACCTGGCGGGCACCGGCTGGGGCCGTGCCCGGCGGAGTCCTCCGGGCGGCGGAGACGGGGCTGGGGAGGCGCTCGCACCGCCCGGCGCGGGGAGGCAGGGCGGGGAGGGGACATCCCGCCGCCGGCGTGAGGAGCCCCGTCCGGGGCGTCGCCTCGCCCCCCGCCCCTGCGGCTGGGCCGTGAGGAGCGGCGGCCGCGCCGGGCTGCGGTAACGGGTGGCCGAGCTCGGCGGAGTGCACGGACGGCTCTCCGGGGCGGGAGCGGTGGCCTGGCCGCTCTCCGCCCCTCGGGGACCCGCCGGGCCTCCGGGTCGCCTGAGGGGACCCGCCGAGCCCGGGTGCGGGGGCCCAGGTTCGGCCGGGCCCGGTCGGGACGCTTCGTGCACCGAAGCAAAGTGAGGGGCGACCCCGTGTCACAGCGGCCAGCCGCGACCTTACCGGCGTGCGGGTGGATCTCCCGCCCTGCTCGCTGAGGTGATCTCCTGGAAAGCTGTTAAAATGCGGCTGATCCCGAAATGAGATCTACCGCTCTGGCCGATATACCTGGATTAGCAAAGCTTTTATGTTGTATTAGGCCGTAAACCACGCGAGGTTTGTTTTCCAAGGTGATGGGGATAAGCCAAAGCGTATTATGCTTCTGTCTAATCCCCTCCTTTGACCAAAATGATCAACTCATTTCAGTTGATCTAAGCCCTTTCCAAGTACCAACAGCCCTTTTCCTGGGCAAGGAAGGTGGTTCAAACGTTCTGTCTTGGGAAGAGCTGGGGCAAGGATATGTGTAAAAAATAATCTATGGTTTAGGGTGGGTATTTTAAAGAGGAAAAGTGTCTTTGAGCCTGTTTGAACAACGAAAGTGCAGATGCCGTGGCAGGCCCCTCTTGCAAAACGCCGCGTGCTGGGGCAGAATTTGCTCTCAAAGCCAGTCCTGAGCAGTGACATGGAGCGTGCTGGTGACAAATTATTGTCTAGGGAATGCTTTTCGTTCTTGGGAGTGTTGATTCCAATCTGTCCTGGCTAACTGGGGTTTTTACAGAGCATGGGAAATGCATCTGGGGAGGCCTTCTCCGTTTTGATGGCCGTGCCTAACTCGTCTGGTTCTGGTGTTGGTGAGTTTGCTGTCAGGTTTTTGAGATGTGGAAAACATGGATTTTCCATATTCCTGTGTGAGATGCTTTTTCACCGAGAGCCTGGAAAATAACTTGGGGGTTTCTTGGGTTTTGGTGCCAAGTAAGTTTGTGGGAACCACCCATTGGTACAAAGACAGAGCGCACAATTAAAGTTCCCTTTCTTGACAATTAAGAGAAGATTTTAAAAGCGTCAAACAAAATGCAATAGTTGAGGAACCAGAGTGGTTGAATGAATTAATTGCCTATACATTTATTTTGGCACGAAGTGTAGAGGGGTGTGTGTGTGAAATGTTTATTTCTTCAAAACAATAGGTAATGAAAATGCTTTTGGAAGTTAATTAAATAAAGGTGTAGTATATGTAATAACACTGGAGTACTATCCATGGATCAGTGTGAATTTTCAATGCTCTTTCAGTTCACTTGCTTGGAAGACTCAGTTATGTTTTGATACCCAGGTGGACTAATGAAGCATAGCAGTAGAAAATACGGTGCAAAACACAGGTGACTATTGAGCTTAATATTTCAGTATGCTGTAGAGAAACTCAGGAATCTAGAAAATGCTAAACTCATATAGGCTAATTTGCCATGCAGTATTACGATACTTTCAGGCAGCTGATCAAAATAAAGTTGAATCAGAAAACAATCAAACTTGTGTCATGTGATCAAAGTATCAGAGATTTATCTAGAAATAGAAACACAAGGAGCATCCTTTATTGCATTTAGCAAAGAATTGGAGTATCCTGCATTTCTTTGTAATCCTTTTCGCATGCTGTTGTGGTTGTTTGTTTTTCTGCAAGCATTAGTTTGATGAATTTTTGGAGCATGAATGAGATTTTAAATGCCCTGGAACACGCAAAGTGTTTCATCTTGGACTGGTGATTATAAGTACAGATTCAGTTTTGCAGTTTGAAATTAAATTACTGTGGAGTCGTTTGCTCTTGGGGACAAGAAAAAACAGCAATAAAAGCATCTAATGGAATTTCTGAGCAATACAAGTAGCCTTATTTTATTTTTTTGGAGCATCCTCAGTACCCATGACCAAGGTTGATGGAGTGACGCTCCTACTAGCTTTAGTAAGTTGCATGTAATTGTAGCAGGAGCCGCATCAGAATGCCAGGGGCATATAAATTCCCCTGAGGCGTGCTTTTAGGAAGCCCCAGAACATCTTGTCATGATGGTGTTTTCCTGCATGCTCTCTCCATTTCTGTGCATATGGTGTTTATCAGTACTTTTAGACATCCATTCTGCAGCATGCTTTTTTCTTTCCTGTCTTTTCAGATGGTCACTTAGGCCTTTTAAAACTGTCCCTCTTGAGAATAGAGGAGGGAAGCATCTGCTGTCTTCAGCATCAGCTTTATCCAAGATAACATATGGTTATTATATAACGTAATATTTTTTGTGGTGTTATTTGAGTAGCAGAATAACTGCAGGACTTTGCCTGATTTAGGTTAAACTGAACACTTGAGAGAAAGATGTACTAGGAATTTACTATTTTTACATGCTTGCCGTTTTTTCTCGCGTGCTTGAGCTTAGGTATTATCTTTGCTCATTTCAGGACTGCCTCTGAATCGCAGTCCAGAAAGAAGAAACAATCGTGTTGATTTAAGTTGAACATTTGTCTCTAAGATTAAGAACAAAGCCATGCCAGTGCTTTCGGAAGACTCAGGTAACTAATCTGCATGCTTTCAACAGATGAGTGACTGAAATCGTAGCATATGTGTTTCACACAGGACATGAATTCAAACTGGAGTTAAATATAGAGTTTAGGTAGTCCAGCTAGGTTTCTTAGAAATTACCTAAAAGAATGCAAGGAAGGTGGAGTATAAAAGGTAGAAATTAGTAAACCTAGCCAGATTTCAAGAAACTAATGCATAAGAATGCTAGAGCCCCTGAATATATGCTGGTAGACAGGTTCTTACGGAAAACTTGGACCTCTCAGTATAACACCGGCTTCTATGCATGCTTATTAAAGATCAGCCTTATATCCCTGCTGCTCGCTGTGCTACTTCTTAGTATTTTCTGAACAGGTTTTGGAAAGCTTTGTTAATATTCTTCCTTCTGACTTAAACCCCAGTGATTCCATTCAAGGCTTGCTAACCAGCTTCTCTGGTATGCTACCAAGGGTGAAGTCATATTGTATGCCAATGATACTGAGTTTTTAAGTGAAAGTGAGTTTGAGTCTCCTGGATGCAAATGCACTCTAAAGTTCATGGAGAGAATAGCCAGAGGAGCAGATTTTAGCCTCCCCCCCTTCCTTTTTCTTTTTGTTTGTTTGGATTTTGGTTTCTTAGCCAGTTTTTTGTTTTCTCATCAAGAAAAACCTAACATTCGCCTGGCCCTGTGCACTGCACATTTGGGATATTGCTGATTTAAACACTTTTTAGAAAATGAGCCACAAGCTTTGTTTCCAGTGCACTGGAAGTCGACATCAGTCCTTTCTTCCTCTGGTCAGACCTGACTTCTACCAGGTGCCTTAGAGGTAGTAGGGGCAGGATAACTTTTGTAAGCAAAGTTGCTTGGGAAGCAGAGCTATTAGCTGTGCAACAGGGGAGGTAGTTCAGTCATTTTGTGAATCTGCTGTGGTGCTCTAAACTCAGTTTGTTAGGGGCCTGGCAGTTCTAGAAACAAAGGGGGAAACTTTAAAAACAGCGTCTTTAAAAATACATGTTGCTTTGGTAGCTTTTGCCTTAATATGATGGATGTTAGATCTTAAGCTGTGTTTGCCGCTTAAGAAGGGAGCGTTACAAAACGAGTGGAAGATAAGCATAAATAACTGCAAACTTAATGATCACCACGGTGGTACCCAAGTAAATGTAGTTGATGTTGTCTGCAATAGAAGGTCCCATGAGACATGCTGTCTACAAAGCTTTTGTTCTGTCCTGAATTTAAATTTAGGATTGCATGAGACTCTGGCCCTTTTGACGTCTCAGCTAAGACCCGATTCAAATCATAAAGAGGAAATGGGATTCCTTAGGGATGTCTTCAGTGAAAAGAGTCTCAGCTACCTGATGAAGGTAAAAGCTTATTTATGAACGTACTTTTTCCTAACAGGTTACTTATTCTCTGTTCCCTTGATTTATCAGCTGTTTACTTTGCCAAAGCTTTTTTTTTTTTTTCTTTTAAATTGTATACTGACCGAAGCATGCATTTATTTAGGCACAAACATCAAGAACATTCGTTGACAGTTAACATATTTTGTTCAGAAAAAAGATTTCTGCCTTGATTGCCAAAATGCAGATACAGTGCCTGGTAGCTAAAAAGCAGTGTGGAATGGCTTAATTGTTTCCCTTATGCTCTAAGTCTTAACCTTTCTGGCCATCTATGAAACTAGCACAAGAAAAAGAAAACTACAAGGCTCCTAAACAAATCAAAAATAACCCCAAGAGAGGTTATTTTTCTGACACTTGTCTCAGAAAAAATCTATTTCTTAAATATAAAAATACTCCAATGTAGGTATATTTAGGAAGTTTTGTATTTCTCTGTAGTAATATACCCAAGTCATCTTTTTCAGATCCATGAAAAACTCCGTCATTATGAAAGACAGAGTCCAACTCCTGTTTTACATAGTGCAGCGGGATTAGTTGAAGATGTGAGTAAAAATTCTTGTCTCCTTATTTTCCTATTATTTATGCCTGCTTTTCTTACAAATCGAAGTTTTACAATTGTGCTGTATGTTGCAATATTTCTCATCTTCCCCACTGTCTTTGGAATTTGTTGGCTGGTTTCACTCATGATTTATCAAAATATCATGTCATTAAATGTCCAGTGAAGACAGACACAGGCAGGTGGATGTTATTAATGGACTTCATAAGGGAGAGGCTGCAAAAAGCGTTCGGTCCTTTCTTGGCAATAGACTATCCCAGCTAAACATTCAGTCTTAAGGACTTAAATTTATCACAACCCAAACAGTATTGCTGTTCACATAGAACGTTTCTGTTGGAAGGGACCTTGAAAGATGATCTAGTCTACCTTTCGCTGGGTCAGGTTGCTCAAAGCCTTGTCCAACTTGACTTTGACCATTTCCAGTGGTAGGGCATCCACAACTTCTCTGGGCAACCTGTTTTAGCATCTCATCACAAAAAAATTCTTCCTTGTATCCAATCTAAATCTGCCCTCTTTCAGTTTAAAACTGCTGTCCCTTGTCCTGTCACTACAGGCCTTGGTAAAGAGCTTTTTTCCATCTTCCTTTTAAGTGCCCTTTATGTATTGAAAGGCAGCAGTAAGGTCTCCTGGAGCCTTCTCTCCTCCAGGCTGAACAACCCCAGCTCTCTCAGCCTTTCTTCATAAGGAGAAGTGTTCCAGCCCTCAGATCATTTTTGTTGTCCTCCTTTGGATGTGCTCCAACAGGTCCATGTCTGTCTTGTACTGGGAACCCTGGCACTGGATGCAGTACTCCAGGTGGAAGCGGGGGGGGGGGTCTCAGAAGAACAGAGTTGAGGGGCAGAATCCCCTCCCTCTGTCTGCTGGCTGTGCTTCTCTTTGTGGAGCCTGAGGTACAGTTGGCTTTCTGGGCTGCAAGCACACGTTGCTATCGCGTATCTGATTTTTCATCCCCCACTATCCCCAAGTCATTCTCTCCACGGGGCTTCTCTCAACCAGTTCATCCCCCAGTCTGTTCACAGAGCAAAGTTGTACCTTAAATTTGTTTGTAATGTGCTGCAGGCCTGAAAAAGTGAAATTTGTACTGCCTTTCATGGCTCTTTACAAGCAGCTTGCACCTCTTTCCTTGCAAAGTGAAGCAAATGGCTGTGGAAGGTTTGGGAGCTAGAATTCCTCCCTTTGTAAAGCCAAGAGACCCTGCTGCTCCATCACAGCCTGCAGCATACCCCCTCTCCCACAAATAGCCTACTGCCTCCGTCAAAGTTCTGGCACTGCTGCCTGTCAAGTCGTACAAAATTGCCATCCTCTAAACAGCAGAGGAGGAGTTTTATACAGGACTCTATGATTTCCCTATCTAGAACCCTTTACAGGGAAAGAAAATCTCCGTTGCTTCCAACCCTTTCTCCCTTCCTCCTCCTCCCATCCAACCCGCATAGTGCAGAAGTTATTCTCTAATTTATTTTTTTTTCTCTAATCTTTTGTTTGGAAGACCTGAGACTCCAGGGCATGTTTTGATATCCAGGCTTTGCAAGGCAACACGGGAACTTTTGTTGCATGTTCCACACAGGTGATGCTGCCTGGTTATAGAGAGGATTAAACTCCTTTATCATAGTACAAGCACAAGGGTGTTGTTTCGCATATCACTTACAGATTCCATATAGATTTTAAATTTTCAGAAATAATTCCTGAAGTTATATTGGTGGAATCACTCAGAAAATGTGTGATTAGGGACTAGGATCCTGATTCTTGGTGATGTCTTCCTGCACTATCTAATAAAAGTAAAATAGATGAAGAAGCTTTAATTTCTTCTCCGATTCATTCACTATTAACTGGAATTGGTTTTGATCAGCTCACACCACTTTGACGAATGATGGAAGTTAGCAGACACTCACCAGAAACACTCACTTGCAAATATATGGTCTTGTTTGGTCGACTACTTTAATTTTGAGGATGTTAATTTTTATTTTAAAGGTAATAGAAGAATTGCAGACCGCACCAGTGAATAATGAAGAAAAAGAGCTACTTCAGCTGTTGTCAACACCACATCTCAGGGTAAAAAAACACACCAGAGACCTTAACAAAATTCCTTTGCAGAATTCCAGTAGAATGTTTCGTAATGGAAAAGTTACACTGGCGAGTTCCTAAGAGAAAGGGAAGATCTCCTACAAACTGTAGTTCTGTTCCATTGTGATTTCCTGCACAGGCTTCAGGATGTGGAGGGTACTGAGATGACACAGCATCAGCCTTTTATGTGTAATGCACCATGTCGTCTTCTCTCCCCTCCTTAATATTTTCTGAGGGAGCACCTTCTGCTTTCCGTAGTTCACTCCGTTGTGTAAGTTTGTTTAGGCTGAGCTTTGTTAATGCCTGGATTTGCTTACACCAATACATAGTTTACATGATGGGTAAGATAACTGCCAAATCTTTTTTGAGGGATTTGTGGTGAGGGTGGGAAAGGGGAGGTTTAAGTTTGCTGTAACGCTGGAAATGTGAGAACTGGAAACTATAATATTACCCCATTACATTACTGTTTCTTACTCCTTTTATGCAGGCAATGCTTGTAGTACATGACACCGTAGCACAGAAGAACTTTGACCCAGTCCTTCCACCTCTACCTGATAACTTTGATGATGATTTTGATGAGGAATCAGTGAAAATCGTTCGGCTAGTGAAAAATAAAGAACCCTTGGTACATATAAGATAATCCATCTCTAGTCATAAAACTCGGTAGTGCAAAAGCATTATTGTGAGTATGGAGGAGATACTTGAAGATGTTGCCAAATAGTCTGCAAAAACTAGGAGTGTTCTGAAGCTAGTAAAATAACATAAAAAGAAAAATTTGGTGAAAACACCTTCAGTTTTGCATGAGACACTTTATAGGCATGGGCTTATAATGCCAGTTAATGCAGATGGTGTGACCTTTGAGGAAACTATTCTGTTGAAGCAATTATGCATATTATTAATATTAATTCTTTTCATATTGTAACTAACGTTCAGTGAATTAAAACCTTCATTTACATGAACGTCAGTGATGTATGGTAAGAGTATGTTTGATAGCTGTATGTAAACATATTGACAGGGTACTAATTTTATAGAAATGGAAGAACTGATTTCCTAAGAAAATACAGTTATGTTTCTTCGGGGAAGAAATCTGTTAAAGTGCCTTCTTTATATGACAGTAGGTAGTAGAAGAGGGCAGTGACGTAATTCCTGGTTAAAGTGCTATATTGCCAGCAGAGGTAGGAGAAGAAAGAAAATATCGAATTACTTGGCTTTCCTTGCTTTTATATGTAAAAATACTGGCTGTGTTGTATAAAGTTTCAGAAGACACACAGAGAAAGCTTGTAAGAAATTCTGTTTTGCACACTTGAGTGACTTTGCTCACCACAATAATGTAGGTAGTGTAAGCAGTTGACAAAGGTGGCAGAAAGGAAGGTGTGTGCCTTCCCACAGTCACACGACGTGGGCACAGGCAAAAGTTGAATAGTGGTGAAAATTATCAAGGAGGAAGATAAAATTTGCAGGGCAAATTAATTCCAGTTGTAAAGACTCATTAACTTGCGTGTTATTTCACAGCTGGCTGTATTCTAAGAAAATTCTTCTGATGGTTTCTTGGGGCGGGGGGCATGTTTTATTTCAGGGAGCTACCATCAGACGAGACGAGCATACAGGAGCTGTGATTGTAGCAAGGATCATGAGAGGTGGTGCAGCGGACCGCAGTGGTAAATTTCTGAAGAAAAAGCGATTTAAAATGGCATTTGTAAACTGTTTTAAAACTTCCTGAACTCTGCAAGCACACATGTACTCTACACATGTACCTAGAGCAATAATCTGAACCTGATAGTTATTCATTCCGAAACCAGTCCTTTGGACACAGGTGTTTGATATGTGTATAGACTATTTTGGAGGGAAAAAAACCCAACAACCAAACCCACCCCAGCCTATCAAAATCTTAATAAGCAACTGTTAGATGTCAAGTCTGAACTAGTATGTAGGCTTTCTCTTTAGTCTGGTGGAGGGAGGTGGATGTTGCTGGAGAACAAATCATCCCAACGAGCTTCGGAATGGGATGGGTCCCTGCTGGAATTGCTTTTCTTCCATGCTGATGATAAGGGAGCCCCCGTGGTAAGCTTGCTTGGCAATGGAATTTCTGGTGTCTAGTGGCAAGAGAGACTTTTGTGTCTAGGCTGTCGTTCAGCGTGCTCTTAGGATCTACAAGATTAATTCACGCAGTAATTAACCTTCCATTTTTCTAGAAGGTGATCATGCAGACTTTATTAAATAAGCTGAATTGGCCTTATATGAGTGGTACAGACTCCAAGCCTCCTGCACCTTTTTTTAATACACGAGTAATGCAATCCCCAAATTAATGAATTAGTGTTGAAAAACATAGCTAATTACAGATTTCTTCTTGATGGTTATCATTCTTCAAATGAATGTAGTCTGATAAATGTAACATGAAATTACTAGAGCATGTGCTTAGCATTTCTGTATTTCATTAGTAATTGATTAATTTAATTAGATACAATTTTCTGTAAAATAGCTGCTAGGAAAAAATGCTAACTGAGACGGGAGAAGTAGTTCTAAGCTTTAGAAGAAAGAAAAGAATGTTTTTTACCTCTAATCTAGTATCTTGGTTTATTCAGTGTATTGTATTATTTTCTGATTTACTGAGAAATTTTGTCAGTGAACAGTAGTTGTAGAACACAAGCACAACATTTACTGAACTGGATAAATGAACCTAAAACTTGTAAGGTCGCCTTCATGGCTAGTTAAAAAAAAATATGTAGCCCAGCATTCTTTCTGGGACTGTAGTGTTGATCTGTCACTTGACAGCCATGTCATTCCTGCCTTTATAGTCAGCAGCAGGACTCCTGATTCTACAAGATTTGATCATCCTCATGAAACTATTGCAGTTTTGCATTTTTAGTGCTGATCCAAATATAGAGGCGGTGATTTTTCCAGAGTATCTTGCCACATGTTCTCTATCTCCACGCTGTGAGCTGGTGCTGCATGAAAAAAACACGCGATGTGGAATAAGGGTGGGAGATTTCAGAGCACGTTGCCAACCAAGGCACTTGGTATTAGTAGGAAATCAATTAAGCTGGGAGAGGGAGGTACATGGACTTAGGTCAAACGTTGGAAGAGTGGTGCTTTCCGGTCTGTAGACTTATTTTAATTTCTGTACTGTCCTTTCAGGTCTCGTCCATGTTGGAGATGAACTAAGAGAAGTCAATGGTATTACTGTGCTTCACAAACGACCGGAAGAAATAAGTCAGATTTTGGTCTGCACTGATTTTCATTTCAAGATCTTTTCTGTTGGGTGATCTCGTAATTACAATAGATGATGAAATTTAATCATGAATTTAAAATACTTACAGAGCTAAAAGATTCAGTCCCTGCTTGTCTTTGCATTAAGAGTTTTTCTTCTCCCAGGGGATTAGTCTTCTTCTGACTTCAGAAACTTCATTGAACTCAATCAGTACCAAATAAGATACAAATACAAAGTTACATGTTGCTCTGTCAAGAACTTCCCTTTCATGCTTTGTTCATGACAAGCAAATTGCAAATTAAAAGTGCATTCCTAGAAGTTAAGCAGTTTATTCATAATACAGTATGTTGGGAAGCTGAGGGAAGTCTTGGCTGTGTGTCCAATGGACCTCTCAGTCTTTACCAGCAGATTCCTTGTGATAACAAATTCTTGCTTTAAGCTTCTCTAGCATTAAAGCCCACAAATCCTGGTAGAAAGTGTTGTAGCTCTTATGCTTATTTGTCTCTGACGTCCCTCTTGTGGCTTGGTTCGCCCTTGTCTTGGTGTGGAGCGGAGTTAGGGACGCAGTAAGAGGAATGGCAACACTAGGAGACTGAAGTATCTGGCATCAGTTCCATCACCGAATTTAGATTTAGATCAGAATAATCCTGAATAAGGAGAATGACTGGTTCTAACTTGGGGGTAGGGGGAGGAATCAAAATCACATTTTCAGATACTCTTGTCAAGTTTTATTTGTAGGGACCCTGGGATGCTGTTCATCTGTCATGTTCTAAATGGCTGCAGTGTAACGGTTTGCTTTTCGTGGTTTGTTTTTTGAGGAAGAGCTACAAATGTTTGTCCAAGTGGATTGTCTGACTTTTTAATCTGAGCACAACAGCAGGCTGCTGTAGGACACAGTTCATCTCATCCAAAATAAGGCATCTAAAATAGATCTCACAAACCTATTCTAGATTCTCAAAGCACCTAGAAGTGTTTTTTAATTTACTGTAACTAATAATTGAAATTTAGTAGCAAAGATTTTTAGACTGAAAGTAGATGTTTACATTTCACCCTAACCAGTTATAACCCTGGGAGTTACATGTGGGAAAATACAGTGATATTTTTCAAAGAGGTACTTGAAAATGGTTCATTTGGTACTAAAAGCCACAGACATATTTAATTCCCTGTGAACTGTAATCCAGAAGTTAATGCATTTGCTAAAAGCAAATGAAGGAATTTTAATACAGGTCTTAATATGTTCTAGCCAAGTAGTTCCTGTGGGTGTCTCCATGGGGAAGACACTGTTGTGGAGATTTAATTTTTGTGTCGTGGTCTCTAATGAAGTTAAATAGTGGATTAGCTTGGCCTGTTACAGTTCTGAGAAGAAGAGACACCTCCTAAATGGGAACTCGAATAGTCTGTGACGTGTCCTTGTCCTGCTTTCAAAGTAAAAAAACATTTCTCTCTTTCTCAGGCTCAGTCTCAGGGATCAATAACATTAAAAATAATTCCAGCTATCAAAGAAGAAGATCGTCTAAAAGACAGCAAGGTACACAACTTGAGTGAAATGCTGAAGCACGTGTTTTCATTTTTACACAATTCTGGCATCTCTGTAAATGTAAGGTGCCTGCTGTTTCAGTAAGGAGTGTCACAGACCCATAATTGAACTTAATTAGAAGTTAATTAAAAAGAAGACGACAGCAGAACAGTTTCTTCTTGTAAAACGCCGTGCCCTTTATCCAGTAGAATTACTTAGATGACTTCTCCATCATCTTGGTACATGTTCTTCAACAGCATTTCTGATATCTAGCCTCTCGGTTTTGTTCATGTAATTAAAACCGGTGTTCCTGCCGGTCTCCTCACACCATGACAGCTGCTGTCTGTCTGTTATCTCTTGATTGGGTTGAAACACCTATTTGCAAACATTGTTTGCCCCCGTTAGCCCACTGTAGACATTGACAGGCCTCTTTTGAGCGCTACATGTGCCCTGCTCCATCAGCAGTGACTTACTGTTTGACCAGGCCCTTACAGCATTCCTTTGTCAGCCCTTATTTCTGCTTCCCTGCTCTCAGCTACCGAATTTTTAAAATACTTTTAACAGTAGTTCTACTGTGATGTGTTAAATGGTGGTAAGATACAAATCCAAAGTTGAGTAGTAGGTTTTGATGCATTTAAAGAACATTTTAAGAACAGTCTTTATAACTGGGGAATTTTGCCATAAATCCCTTCTTATTGTTTTCTCCCTCCCCTTAGGTTTTGGGTTTTTTTTCTTTGTTGTATTTTGTACTTATGTAGACTATGAACTGTGTTTCTTGGGGCTTTGATCTTTGAGTCCCATGTTCCACAATGCCAATACACAATGACTGGGTATGTGCTTGAAAGTTTATTTTTCTGCGTAAGTCAAAATAGAGATGCAGCTTGCTAGCTTTTAGTATTTTTGAGTACTGTAAAGCATAAAGGAGAGATGAAATGTACATATTACATACATATATATATATACGGTTAGCAGTATAAGCACCGGGGAAGCCTTTTAAAGGTAGTTTGACATTCCAAATAGGACAAGAAGAATGGATGTGTTGCTTTCTTTTAAAGGTGTTTATGAGGGCGCTTTTCAGCTATAATCCCAAAGAAGACAGAGCCATTCCTTGCCAGGAGGCTGGGCTGCCATTTAAGAAACGACACATCCTCGAAGTTGTAAGCCAAGATGATCCCACGTGGTGGCAAGCAAAGCGTGTTGGCGATACCAACCTCCGAGCAGGCTTGATCCCCTCAAAACAGTTCCAGGAAAGGTTTGTTGATTACAGATATTGTTTTTTTCAGCACGTATAGTATCATACTGATTTTATGCTGCCTTTTTTCATAGGTAATGAAGGGCAGGATCATGCTAGGGTGAATACCAGGTGCTTTAAATGCTCAAAAGCTGCATCTTTTCATCTTTTCCAATTATATAATGAGTTTCCCAGCTTTTCTTGGCTAGTTTGCCACTGACTTAGGCTTTGTAGCTTGACAGAAACACTTGCTAAACTGTATGAAATGAAATGTGGTATGTCAGTCTCCTGGCTTTGTATCTTAAATCTCTGGGAAATATATTGTATTTCCAGACTTGTACTTCCACAGTATGAGAGGAAATGCTGATTTATTGTAACAATTTTGAATTTATGCATGTAGTAGTAGTAACAAAAGAGTAGCTGATCTTCCTGCTGGCACCGAAGGGAGTATTTAGCTTGGACACAGGTACCTTCTGGAGCTTGAAGTTTCTCTGTTTTCACAGCAAGATACGTGTATCTTTTAAAACAAAAACATCCCTCGAGTCTTGTATTTACAGTAAAGAAATCTTAGATTTAAGAAGGAATCTGATTTAGGCCACTGGTCTCGTGTGATTCTTACTCCAAATTACTGGATTCAGCTTCTTTGGATTGCAGGTGTTACAAAGGTGGGGCATCTAAGAATTAGAGGTCTGATTTTATTGCTGGCCTCAAAGATTTGCATAAGGTTTCTAATAGAGCACTTCACCCCGCTCTGTGAATGCTTCTTTGAAATACCAAGCAAATCCTGCCTGAACAGCTGTATCCATCCTCCTGTGCACACATGCATGTCAACAGATACCGCTGCACGGCAGTCCTTGGGATTTTTTTATTTTCTTCTTTTTCCTTTTATTTTTTTTTTTTTCAGATGTTGTAAACTCCATTTCAATATATGCAAGAATATAAAAATTGCCTCCGGGTCTGTTTTCCCCTGAGTGACTCTATAAATGCCAGAGCATCCTTAATCTGTTGTGAATGTTGATCTCTGGCAAAAAAAAAAAAGAAAACACTTAGGAAAAACCCAGGGTTTATTTTGCCATGTGAGGGGTTTCTTGGGGGTTGGATTTTTGTTGTGGGTTTTTGGGGTGGTTTTTGGTGTCGTTTTTTTGGGGTGGGGCAGCAGTGTGTTTTGAGCAAATTCACGACTTGGGGGATAAGGAGTTGAGTTCTAGTTCATGATTTTAACAGTTCAGGAAGTTTTACTTGATATTCTTTCTTACATTTTCACACAAGTTGTTTGAATTGGTTTGTTTATTAGTAAATAACAGAAAACTCCATGATCTGGAAGGCAGTGGATAGTTTCTGTATGGCTTCAGTGATGATTTTGGGCAAAGGTTATCTACTTTTGAGTTCTCTTTGAGCTTAGTAGTTTCTCGGATTGTGGGCAGACAGGAATTTTGCCCATTCTTTGTGAAAGTGGCAAAGAGAAGTTGGATTCTCAGCAGAATTAGAATGGAATAGAACAGTTGTTTCCTTAATCTTGCAAAAAAGATTGAGTGGGGAAAAGGAAATAGAAAAAAAATTACATTGATAAAAGTAACATGCTATTGTTTTCTGTGCTCGGATATATGAAAGCCTAAAATGTTTTACAGTCTTCTGTCTGTCACTTACCAACAGCAATATTGGACCATCACAATTTTAAAGAAAAACATCTTTTAAAATGTTAAATCTTTGGAGGAAAAGCACTATTTCATTATTTTCAATGCTCTATGTATAATATGCGATAAATTCTTTATGATTCTGAGCTCACATGGCTAAAATAAAAAAATATTTTCTATTTAGACGATTGACTTACAGAAGAACAATAGGCACTTTGCAGAATCCCAGAACTGTGAAGAAACCATTATGTAAGTCTGTTCTGTTCCTTCAGTGATGTCTCAGTTGGTCCCACTTCCTCAGTATTTTTCTGTTAATAATTTCAATAATGATGTGTTCGAATACATTTTGTGTAAGCTGCCATTAATTGATTGGCATGGATACAAGCTGCCACGTGAGAGGATCTGGGTTTCAGCTTGACCCAGTGTTGCCAGTACCTACTGGTTTGCAAAAAACCATGACTGTCTCTCTCTTCCTAAGCCTTACATATTGTCTAGATGCTTTAAAACTTGCTGGTGTTCACATACTTTTTTTTTTCTATGGTTTCTAATGTTCCTGTTGCTCTTGGGTACTTCAGCACAGCTTTTATATTGATGTGTGAGGCGAGTGCCACCCTTGTGCAGACTATTAATCTGGAAATTGTCCCTTTTCAGGGATATAAGTGAACTTGTGACTTGTGGTGCGTGGCACATCTCGTGAAGAGATGCAGGTATCCTCATGCTATAAGGAGGAGGGAAGATACTCAACTAAATTATAAAATAGCTTTACTGATTTAAATGAAAGTTTTCCAAATCAGTTTCAGTTACGTTCAGTGCTAGGAAGCGTGTAATGATGATTGTTACTTGGGCTTTTTCTCAGATGTTCTCTAGGCAATTAAGCTGATATGTGGTTATAATACTAAATTTTAGCAAGAAGTCTTTAAGTTTTAGCAAGAAGCCGTTGATAAGGCTACATCACTGCATTTTTTTTTTAAGATAGAAAAGCCTGTTAAGCAAACCAGACCAGAAGAACCTTCCTTTCCATTCCCTCTAATTTTACTCAGTCATTTGCTAGTCTTTTAATACCATACCAACTCTGCCTTTCATGCTAACTACAGATGACCAATCTTCTGATAAAGGTAGGTACTCTCCCTTTCTGTCTGAATATAAACAACCACGGCTTTTTCTAAGATACTTGATAAGCCCCCAAGCAAAGAGAATAGTGGATACAGCTTGTTCCTACAGCAGTTTCTTTTTGGGTTACTATTTAAACTAATTTAATTTGGATTGATGACTTAGGTAATGATGACCTCCAAATTTACGAGAAAAGATTTGTGTCTTCTGATTTGCATTTACATGTTCTGTAGGTTTCTGAGTTGGGCTGAAAGAGATGCAACTTACCTGCAGTCTTTATATCTGATATTTTTTAAAAAGTAAAGAAATACTGGAGTTTTAACATTTTAGAGCACCTGTATCAATCCAAATTGATTTTTCTTCACTGTTCCTTTGGACTGTTTTCTGTGTTATTTTCATTATGAGCAGCTGTGTCAGGCTTATGCAGTTTTATGTCACTGCATCACACACTTTTCCAAATATTAGGTATTTTCTGTTGAATTATGCATGGTGTGATTTTATCCACCACCCCTTACACATACTTTTTGAGAATAACATATAACATTCCAAGTATCAGTATTACATCAACTTCAGTGATACTCTGTCATCAGCTGGCCATGACAGGTGTACCCTATCGAAGTGCGAGGAGTATTTTGCAGCTAAATATCGTGGTTTTATGTCATATACTTTTAGGGGCCTTGGGGGTGGTCATAGTTTGAGGAGGTGTCGGTTGGCCTTTTTTGACATCGATTTGTGTATTATTTTACATACTTGCGTATGACAAAAGCATGACATCTTTACCTTTTTAATAAAGAACTCATAAGCAATGATAATTTTAACTTGGTCAAAATGAAGGTGTTCGGAGCTCATCTTTCAGTGATCCCCAGTTCCCTTTTTTCAAGCCCAAATGATATTGAAATGTCACAAGAGGTAATATTCTTACAATATCATACCCATTTATAAAGTCACACATTAAACAGCTCTGTTTGCAGAGTCTTCTTTTTTACTTAAGACTGACTATTATATACTTTTAGCAGCAACATTCATCAAATGTAATGAGTGTTGAAGAGCATAAATTCTGGGAACCATAAATACCGAGACGTAAAATTTTCTTGTGCAATGTCATAATCAGGGATTTTTTAAAATATAAACCAGTAGCCAAGGCAAATAATTTTTTGTATCATTTTATGTTAGAAAAGCATGTGCATAGGATGCAGGATACAAAACTTCTTCCCTCACCAATGACCCAGACTTGTTTCACAGGTGCTGTTTAAGGTATCTTCCTCCTCCCTTCTCACTCTCCTTTCCTCTCTGCCCTCCCCACCCCACCCTGGATTTTTAATTTACAGAAGACTGTGACTGTGAAGGATATTTCAACGGACAGTACATAGGTGAGAAACCAAAATCCCTTTCATCTTCCCTAACACACCCCTGGGAAAAAAGAAAACAAAAAAAAACCTCAAACCAAAACCAAACCCCGAACACCCCCACATTAAAAAAGAAAAACTAACTTATTTACATTAGAGTTAATTTCCCGTACGTTCAAAAACTTGATTATCTCTGTGCAAAGGCATAATTGGACTTTGGCATAGCCAATACTTGGCAACTCAAGGTGGTATGAGATGCTATGAGAGGGTTTTAATTATAGATTGGTTGCTCGGTTTTCTACCTGATACGCAAATTTTTCATCTATAAGATTAGCATATGAACACTGATTCCATTAATAAAACAAAATTGTGAGAGTAATTCATATTCAAAGAGAGTAACTTCTAGTTGAACAAGCTTGAAAATTTAGGTAAGTGGAGACAAGGTTTAAAGTATCTTTTGTTTTCCTCTACAGCTGGCTTACGCAGGAGCTTTAGATTAAGTCGTAAAGAGAAGGAGAACAATGTGAATGAAGGAAAGCCAGCAGAGCAGGCAGATGCAGCAGAGCTCCTAACGTATGAAGAGGTCATGAAATACCAGCAGCAGCCTGGTGAACAGCAGAGGCTGGTGGTTTTGATTGGTAAGATACACAATTGGTTCAAAAATTTTCATGGATCTCCCCCTTCCCTTGTCACCTGCAGTCCAAGAGGCTTTCTTGAAGTGTTTGGATTTTGGTTTTGTGGTTCTGGTGGTTGGTCTTTTCTTTTGAATGACGTTTAAAAAACAAAACACCACACTAGTAAAGCAAAAGCAAAAAAACAACCACCCAACCCCAAAACAACCAAACTCACCAAGTCCTTCTAAAAATAAAAATGCAGGACTATTTCTCATTTTTCTGATTCACTTTCCATTGGTTCTCACTCAAACATGTGCATCCTTACGCTGTCAGAACAATTAATTAAAAGGTAGATGTTAGAATTACCTGACAAAATTCTGCATGCAATTTTTTATTGCGTGTGTGTTTAACAGCCAATTTGCCAGGACGTCCTGGAAATCAAGGGTATCTGTCTCATAAAACTGACTGCTAAGATTACAGATTTTCGGACTTAGTGCCTGACAGATGTTTGTCCAGCAGCTGTTCAGTTTGTTCATGATGACATTCTTCAAAGAAGAATGTGGTGGGTCATGAGGTTTCTCATGTACAGGTTTCTTCATATGTATAATAAATAAAAATAATAATATGTATCATATTATTTTTGTGAAATGGATATTGTTTATGCTCCTGCCAGTATTTCATTCCA
Source organism: Falco punctatus (assembly GCF_963210335.1). Taxonomy (NCBI): domain Eukaryota; kingdom Metazoa; phylum Chordata; class Aves; order Falconiformes; family Falconidae; genus Falco; species Falco punctatus. Next base: position 3,992,759 of record NC_137599.1, on the reverse strand, counting down.
CACAGAAATCTGTGAGTCCTTTCTATTTTATTAGGTTGTTTGGGGGCCAAGTTAAGTGAGCTCAAGCAGAAGGTTGTGTCAGAGAATCCACAGGAGTACGGTGTTGCAGTTCCACGTGAGTAAAATATACTGACTTGGGTGTGTTGCCAGTTTATTCCATAAATGCTTTTTAATAGTGCTAACTGCATTAATGAGTGGTAGTTTGTGTTTTGACTATTAATTATAAGCATATTTCAGAAGTACTCAAAATTATTTTTCTCATTGTAATATGCTGTGTTTGCCCTGAACAGCTGAATAGATCACTACAAAACTTGGCAGATAATCCACTTTGGAATGGTGGCAACTGATTTTTTTTTAATTGTGTTTTCCCAAGTGAACAGATCGCATTTACGTATGTCTATTAAAAAAATGAGAAACTGAATACAGAAGGAAAAAGATGATAAATTGCAAAAAGAACTAGTGTCAAAAACTAGCATCTTAAGATTCAGCCAAAACATTATATGTGTTTAAAACAGGATGGTTTTTCCTTCAGAATATCATACTAGATAAAGTTAAAAAAAAACCCAGCAATAAACCAAGTCAGAATTTATACTAACCAAGAATTTAAAATCCTGTAAATCTCAGCTGTTCAAACAAGCCAGTCACAGTGATAGAGAAATAAGTGATTCTGCTGCATGGTTTTGTGAGTAGTTACACTGATTGATTTTTGCTGGATTATTTTCTAAAAGAAAAATAACAAAATCTTACACACACAAAAAAATCCATCGATATTTGTATTCCCAACAAGTCACTTCTACTTGATAGACAGGTAGAAAATGGACATTGAGGGCACTGTTTATATGTTGTTTAAGACTTTCCATAAACGTCTGCCAGGCAGACATGCAATTAGTTAGCAGTAGAACTCGTATGGGTAATTTTTATTTGAATTTAAACACACACAAAAATAGCAGACATCAGTTTTATGACCAGGATTAGATTTGTAGAATGATCACCAAAGCATCTCCTAAAGTAATAACAGTTATTAAAAAAAATTATGACATGAAAGGGACACACGTAATTACGCAAGTTTCACAAGTAGCATGGGAAAACAGCGAGGGATATTCAAATTCTGAGGCAACATAACAGGCCTTCGTATTTCATATTTTTATTTTCTGAGCTTCAGAGAAAGCGAGAGTCCAATATTCCAAACAGTTAAGAGAGACTGTTTTCCATAGGATTATACTCTACTGCTTCTACCAGGTGTAAGAACTATGCCTCCTAATTTTTGTGTTAGTTAATAGCAAGCTTGAGAGCAAAACAACCTCACTTTTGGTCTTTGAATTTTTGAGATTGAGTTTAAAAGAAAATTATAATGTTTGATTTATATTTTCTGTTGATTTGAACATGCCAGTGTCTAACTACCTTGTTTGAACTCATGAAAAACAGAAAAAATCTAGTTGTTTGCAAAGGCTGATCCGTCTCCTGTGTCTTGCAGATACAACCAGGTCAAAGAAAAGTCACGAGAAAGAGGGAGTAGAATACAATTTTGTCTCTAAGCAATCATTTGAGACAGATGTGCAGCAAAACAAGTGAGTTAATTTTAAAATATTGGCATAATTGACTGTATTTCAAAAATATTGCTAGTTATCTCTTGCGTCATACGAATAACACGATCAGGTGTAAAGTTGGACTAGTTGTGTTAGAAAGGTTCAGCTTTCCAAGTAAAAAGCTCTTTATTCAGTCTAGACTGTTAGCATGAATTTAGTAAGCAGCAATTTAGAAACAACGCAGGACTAGGAGGAGGATCTTAGAATTTAAGCCTGCATCTCGTAAGTAGTGTGATTGCTCAGAATTTAATCTAGTACAAGTAACAGATGCATAGCTGGCCCTACTTAATCTCCGTTTACTGCGATGGGTAACGAGTTTTATTGATAAGTCCACTCTAAAGTGTGTTGTAGACTGAATCTGTGTGTGTAAATGACTTTCTCTAAGATGGAGCGTGTTTCCTAGAAGGATATTTTTTTGGCTAGTCTCCCAGAAGATGGGAGAATTGGAATCCATTTCCTTGCCAGTTCTGTTCTAGTTCTTGTGAAAAACATCCTCTTTCTTCCATTAGGCTTGAACATCAGTCTGCTGCATTAATGCAGCTTATTCCCCTACTTGTCAGTAGTGCTGATTAGCAATTAGTGAAAGGTGAAGAAGACTTGCTACTAAGCAACCAGAAGGGCAAAAAAAAATAATAATCAGAAAAAAGAAACTCCTCTTTTCCCCCTTATTTGGTTACTGTGACTTCAGGAAACAGCTATCAAATGTTCTAATCCGGTATTCTTTGTGGATGGTATTTAAAAACGTATTGATTTTTCAGATTTGTGGAACACGGAGAATACAAAGAGAATCTGTATGGTACAAGTCTTGAGGCAATCCGGTCTGTGATGGCCAAAAAGAAGGTTTGTTTGGTGGATGTGGTACCTGAAGTAAGTTCTGCAGCTTATTTTAAAGCCAGCAAGTAACTGATGTGGTTCACCACTGGTGGCTACTTGCCCTGCAAAGAACGATGATGCTCTCAGAACTTGCGTTTCTAACAGGTGGCCGCAGGGTCACCTAAGCAGAACAGGGCTCATGCAACCTTTCCCGTTCCTACAAGTCCAGTTGATACAGCCTAGATTATTTTTTTTTGCGGGATTTTTTTCCCCCTTGCTGTAAGAAATGTGCATCACTGTCCTAGCCTGCTCAAATTCTAGAGAGAATACTTAGAGTGTGGATGGGTTTTTCATTCTTATTCCTTCCTACTGCCTCTTGAAGCGCTGTTAGTGTTACCAGTGCCAGTATACCTGCTCTTAATCCTTCCATCCTGGGAGTTGGTCTTCGAAATTTTGATTCGGATTTTGCAACTAGACTAGGAAAAATCTTGTGATACTACCTCAGATGAATTCCAGGTTTGAAATTTCCAGTGTTTCGCCAGTGAAGCAAACCATAAATTGCCTGTCAAGTCAATTTTATGTGTGTGTTGGGTTTTTTTTAAATATACTTAGTAGCTTTTGCCATGTCCTTGTTCTATTACCACAACGCGTGGTGAGCAGGCGTGCGGTCAGGCCATGCCCCAGAGAGCCCAGGTACCTTTCTAAGCTAGCCAGGACACTGACATTAATATTTCTTCTGAAGAGCAAAAGGTTCCTGTGGTCAGCAGTACAGCACACAGGACTTCACACCACGGTGTGTACTACTGAAACTGCTGAATCCAGCTTGAGCAGATCATTGATACCTAATGAGTAGATCATTGACATCTAACAAAAAAAAAAAAAAAAAAAAAAAAAGTGTTACAAAACTCCATCTGTTCACAGGCAGTAAAGCACTTGAGGACTCCCGAGTTTAAGCCTTACGTTATCTTTGTGAAGCCTCTCATTCCAGAAAAGAAAAAACACGTCCTAAAATCTCCCACAGAAGAAATCTCAGCCCCCCTTGTAAGTATTCTAACTTTATAATCTCATGGTTTTAGACATGATAGGAGTATTTGGGCTAGCATTTCTGTGATGTGGAAGAGCTTCTCTTCCATGACAGTGAAAGTCAAGAGCAGGGCACTGAGTGGGTCCTGTGCTTATGTAGCCTTTCAGCTGGGACTTCTAATGAGATTTTTGACTCCCTGAAAACTTGACTGTGTTAAGTAACATGAAGCAAAGTGCGTGCCTTCCGTGGGGATCAGCGCACGTCATTCAAGGCTGCAGCAAGGGAAGCTGCTACGGAACTTGGATAAAACTAATAAATCATTTCACGTTTTGATGAGCATCCCCATCAAATGGTAAGGGTGGCCACCTATTCCTGATACCTTCAGAGTGACACCCACCCAGGCTGTTAATCATGTACCCACTAAATGCAGCATGTGGATGTCTCACAAGGACCAAACCTAGACCAGCTGCAGATGGGTCACATGTAAGTGTGGCAGAAATACTGAGAGTGCACAAGGTCATTATTTTAGGTAACCTGAACTTCAATTTAGACGTAACAGAACTTAATTAATTTCTTAAGTTTTCACATAAGCCCTTAAAATTATTGAAGGCAGTGGGTCCAGCATTCTTTTGCAAATGCTGAGGAGGATGATTTTAGGTGTTAAGTTAGACGGCGACTCTTAACTTCATAAAATGCAGTGTCACCATCTTACGTCCCTCCTGCAACCTGTTTTTTCCCCCCTCCTTGTATCACCTCTTGCATTTTTTGAAACAGCTTACCAAATTCCAGCAGTAGCATACCGCTCCTTGATCTCGGTTGTAATGTCTTACATACCCTTTTCTAACAGTAGCAACTCTTGTTTAATTTCCTTTCAAAGTAATGACTTACTGTGCTCATACGCTTTAAAATGCTAGTAATTAAAAAGACACGCTGTAAATTTCATACCGTCTTCTCGTGTTGATCAGCAGGATGAAGAACAGCAGGAAATTATTAATTCAGCAGCATTCATTGAAGAGCAGTATGGCCATTTAATTGACACTGTACTGGTGAAAGAAGATCTCCAGAGTGCGTGTAATCAGCTGAAAACTGTGTTAGAGAAACTAAACAACGATTCCTTTTGGGTGCCAGTCAGCTGGGTTAGGTCGTAGCTTGTTATAAGCTGTTTAAGGGAAAGATTGTGTAAAAATGTCTTGTAAATATATGGATTAGACCAGCAGCTTTGACGTGACTTTGACTTACCTCCCTTTTCTATCTAGAAGGTCATACATAAAGACTGTGTGAGAAAAACTAAACAAAGTCAGAAGCTGGCACTGCCTTCCTGAATCAAAATCTTGGACAGCAGTTGTCATTTAAAAGTGAATACTCAGACTAAAGAGATCAGTAAAACGCTGGGGTGACTTTTAGGCTGTAAATAGTGCATTTTGTACAGTAAAGGTTCACAGAGGGTGCCCAGGCTTCCAAAACGTTTAAGTAGTACTGGAACACTAACCAGCTGGAATTTTCATCTTTTGACCACGAATTCTGTGGCTAGTTAAGGCATCTTACGGTACTTTTCAGGAACCAGTATGCTCACAGAAGAAGCTACTTCAGCTAGGTGGGAGGGATGGCCTGGGGAGGGTGCTTCTACCATCTCAGTGACTCAAAAGCTCAACTGGCTGTCAGGCCAGTAAAACGTGTTTCCCTTTGCTCAGGATCATGCGTTGCAAATCCTTTCCAATTAGGCACTAAAACTAGGCCAGTTGTATGTGGTAGATATTTTAGTGCTTGAGAGATGGGTTGGGTTTCTTTTACGTCCGTCCCACGTTTCCCAATGCCTCCAAGTTGTCTGGTTGCAGGTGTTAAGTCTGCTCAGCCAGAGCTTGTGCCCACTTTCCCAGTCTCATCCTCCTGACGTAGGACAAATGTTAAACAACCTGTGGACACACCTGCATGACGAGCTGGCTCGTAAACCAGAGACACTTTTTAATCTCTATGAAAATAAATGCATAAACTTAAAATGGGACTTTTAAGAAGCTTTTTTTCTACTAGACATCTTTGCAAATGCCACCTGATGGGACACCACCTTGACACCAATGTAGCAGCTCCAAAAAGAGCACCAAAAGGAGGAGGCTGAAGTAGGCTGAGCTACAGGTCCAAGTCATCATCCTTCCAGCATTTATCACTACCTTTGTTCCAAGTTGGGCAGAGGCTTCCAGAACATCTTAATTGGCTACATTGAGTCCTGAAGAAGAAATCTTAACTGTTAGAGGACTTTGTATGTTCAAGTCTCCTGAAATATATACAGGATATTTAGATGGGGGTTAAGAAGAAAATGCAGAGGGATGGTTCTGGAAGCTTTGTTATTATTTGGGAAAAAAAATTGACTGTTGTACAGGTGCATGTTAGCTGAAACTAGTTCCTGTTTTCCATTGCTTGTGCTGAGGTCTGATTGTTCCACTGTGCTGTGCCCTTTAACAAGACCCTCTGGTGTACCAGTCTGGTTCCTTGCATCTGAACAGTATGATGTTACTCTTGTCCCGCTGCGTTTAGCAAAACTAACACCACTGCCTATTAAAAATACATTTCTTTTATACCAGTGTCACTGAATCTACATTAACTCTAGCCCAAAAAATGGTGTAGGACAGTCACCTGGATTTATCTTCTCCAGAGATGTGTACCCTGGCACCTTTCAGGTACTGTCCTCCGTGTAGACATGAAGGTTCCCATTTCCACAGCCAGGTATCGGGCTTGGCAGGGCAGATTTGCTGCCGGAATGGTGATCTCGGTGGGTGCACGAGGACTCCTCCACGTAGAGGTGGGCCAGCAGCTCTGCCACTAACGCCCTGCAGTCTTGTCCCAGCACAGCCACCAAAAGTAACTTGGCTTACGAGACAGACATAGTGCCACGGGAATGTTGTGACAGATGTACCTTCATCCTATGGAAAACCTGAGTGTAATGTTTTAAAACCTAAGTAACAGCATTTAAAACAAAGTTTTTTTATGAAAATATCAAGTGGCCAGACTGATCTCACCGTAGATCTATAGCGCAGGTTACAAAGCAGGTTTTTATAGTCTGCAAGACATAAATGTGTTTAGGGGATACAAATCTAAAGAAAACTAGGTAAGATACTATCTAAGGGTCAGAATTCACTTAAAACAAGGTTGCTGTCTATTATTTTGGAATATTCCAATGACTAGCAGGAAGCCTGAAGTGAAAACAAGTCGTGTGAAATTATTCAGCCTCAAATCCCTTTGCCCAGCTTTTCTTCTGCCAGTATCCCCCAGCAAACCCTGAAAGAGCTTTTGCTTTTTGTGTCAGACCCACCGAACTGCTGCTCAGTCATTTTTTTCCCATTTACACACCACACCAGGCATATTGTGCACCTTGACTCACAGTAACTGAACTGCAATGTTGTTTAAGGGTTTTTCTCTTTCCAAAAGCACAAACCTGGCTCAAAACCTTCCTTCATCTATTCTAGCTCAAGCTTCGTGGGAAGTCAAATTAATTTCAAAATACAGTAATTCAACAAGTCCGTTTACTGAGCTATGAACTAGCTGCAGTTTAAACCCAACAGCAATAAGGACTAGAATTTCCCAACAGAACCTTTAAACCTGCTTCACGCCGACAGCAGCTCCCATTCCTCTTACTTGTCTGCAATTTATAGTTTAAATAAAGATACAAGCAGTTTTTCAGTAAAAAAAGATACCATCTTGGTGTTAAAAATAACCCAACCCCAAATTCTTGACTTAAGCATGGGGGTGCGATAGTTTTGGAAACAGGGACCAAATTCTAACTTGTTCTTGCGAAGTAAATAGTCACCACCACCTCAATTTTTCTCAAATTTTCTCAATCTTCAACAGCTCTTTGCTTACAACTTGCAGCTGTGACAGCATAGGCTAAATACTGCCCAGTGCCCATCCCTGCCAGAGCTATTTGTGCATGTTCACGGGACTTTCACCATGTCACGGACCAGCTTCTGATGACGCAGCACCAGCATCTATGATAATTTCCAGTGACACCGCCAGTCAAATTTGTCATACAGTTTATTTTCCTTGATATTTCAGGTTAGAAAGGCAAAGTTAGGCAACCAGATACCTTTTTCACTGCATATAAGCATTCCATAAGAGGAAGAGTTCACTCAAACCTAAACATTTTTACAATTTTACATTTCATTTTGCAAACCTGGAACTGTAGACACATTTCTTGTAGTTTCTAGTAAGAATGAGTGTGTATTTACATTGCTCCTTTCAGACCTGACTATATCCAAAACTGAACGAAAGGCTGATTCATTTAGCCCGCTTCATTCGAAAATTGTTGTTGATGGCTTTTTGATGAACAACAACTACAAAAATTTGCAAATTAATCAAGGTGGATTTTGATTCTGTTTTTTTTTCCTCAACTACAACAGAGGAAGCATTCATGCAGTAGGATTGCACATGCAGCAAACTGAAGCGTGACGCAAAGAAAGATGGTGTTACTTTCTAAAAGGCTGCCAGCTGTTTAGTTATGTATAAAAAAATAGGGCAGTCTTAAAAATAAAGACCTTGTAAAGGCAGCACAGATCGGCAAAGCAGTTTTGTCCACGTTCAACAGAACAGCAACAGAATGGCCACCTCTCCAGTCCCTTCCCAGGAAGTGTTGGGATGAAGCTACTACCTTGGTGACAGGCTCCTTGTAGAAAAGTCATGCCCGTCACCATAAAAAAACTCAAACAAACCACAAACAGCGGAGAATGCACCAGGACCACTGCATGACCTGATGATCACAAGCCATCCATCCCGGGATGTCTCCTTCCTGGCCTTCCCAACTGGTTTTAGGGCTTTGTTACAGTTGTCACAGCCTCCCATCCTCTGAACTTGGCTTCCAAGTCTTTTCTTGGGTCCAGCCTCCATTCACAGTTGTACTTGGGGATTCCAGACAATCCCAAGTTGACAGGTTCGCGTTTTTCCGACGGACAGTAGTTCAAACAAACCACGCCACCTGTGATCTGTTTACCGTGTGCCTATCCTGCTGCTGTCGGGCACCCCGACAGAAACTACTCCTCTTCTACTCTCTCACATAAGCTGATAGGAATAAATATCCCAGAGGGACATCATCTAGACCGAAACCAAGGGGAAAGCATAAGCAGCAGTCCTTTGGCTGGCTGTAAGCAGATGTTTCCACTGCTAAAGACATGAAAAACCTCCTGTGAGATCTGACGTCTCCCCCAGACTTATTTCAGCAGAGGGAAACACACAGGAGCGATCTTCCAACTATGCAGCCGCTTCCATCTGCTGCAAGGTGACGCCGAAACCTGTAACAGCTATTTCTACTCACTTTAGCAACAGTGATACAGGCACGCTTTTGGAAAACGGCTCCACAAAGAGCAACTTCACAGGGGACCACTTTAGCTGCGGAGTGAGGTTGAAGTTGATACACCTTGTCCTCAGCTTGTGTAGTGGTAGCACTCGTGATATATCACTGCTGGTACTCAGGAATGGCACTCCCATGAACATAAATTAACTGGAGAGCCATCACTCATCAAAAAGCCATCAAAAAACAAAGGATCATCTTAAAAAAAAGGGCAATTTTTCTGTTCCGACTTGACAGTGTCCTGTATGAAAGTGTCTTTGAATTTACCACTTGTTTACATTTTAAATGCTTTTAATATTGTCCCCAAACTGGACACTTTCGCAGCATCGCAGGCGATCTTCTAGAGGCACTGCCACCGCGATCGGATCAGATGGCTAACACCTTCCACGACTCGGTTTGTTTTCAAGAAAAGGCAGCGCGTGTAACGAGGGCGAGGTGGAGATAATAAAATAAAAAAAAAATGCCAGTTATCCGACAGAACTTCATCATGGGATTGGCAACAGACAGACTGTTACTGGAAACACCAGCATATTCTATGTTAAACTTAGTTTTCGCCCTGCAGTTGCTGACTGAAGGCAGGAGCATGGGTTTGCAGAGAGCCCTGGGAACTGTAAAGAGGACCCATGACGTAAAGCAGCCCCAAACGATTCCCATTTCCCCACTGATCTTTGGTACAAAGTACTGGAGAGCAGCGAGGGTAACCCACGGTGTCCTGCAGACGCAGCGGGGGCTTTTCTGCGGAATGTCTAAAAATTGAAGTGGCATCTCCACCTATTATTTGGCAACCCGCAGCAATTTTGACAGCTTAAAACCATCTGAAATAGGGAAACAATGTGACTGCTCAGGGTGACTCCTGACTGCTCTCTACAGTTTAGCCGCCCCAAAGACTCCCCTGCCATTCTGGGGAAGAGATTTTCTGTAATATTCCGAAATGGAGTAATACCTTATTTTATTCCAAGGCAGGAATTGCAGAAAAAGTCCATGCTGAACGCCTTACACCAAAAGCACAATACTTTAGGAAAGCACTATGATTTAATACTGCATAATCTGGCGGTTACCAGAAAAACATCGGGAGATAGCAGCTGTGCACGAGCAGAGAAATTGTATTTTGTTAATGAACCAAAATTACATTTTGCTAAACAGTTAGGGGGTTGGATCGACACGACTGGCGGTGGGTCAAACAAGGCACAGACTGGTGTTTGGACCTCCCCTTCTTTTTTTTTTTTTTTTTTTTTTTTTTTTTTTTTTTCTTTAAAAAAAGCACACACTCCGTTCAGACAGAACAGCCACCTGTGGATTTAAGCAAGCGGACAGTATGCACCACAGGAGCTTTTATCCTGCTGCGCCGAAGCTTCCATCAGCCGGACTCCTCGCTTCTCTGCTCTCTTATCCCAAAGACCTGGCGTCTGCAGGATCTTTATGACTAACTCCTCAAAGGCACGTTGCACTCCGTCCTGTGTCTTGGCACTGGTCTCTGGTGGACGAGGATGGGGGGGGGGAAAAGGTATTTTATCTTACTTGCAAGGAGTATTCCACTTTGTAAGAAGTTCTTTTGGGACCAGAGAGAAGATAAAATTTTTTCAGCCAGTGAACCTCCTCTCCATGCTCCCTGAACACACACGTAAGTTGAATATGACAAAGACATGTATCCCAGTCTGAAGCACCTCATTTTTCCACCTAAAAAAATTCCACAGCTCCCCATTCTCTCCATAATGGAGAAACAGAAATTCTTCTCAAGTTGTGATAATAAATCTACAGGATAATTATTCCTCAACTAAGGTGGGGAACAAAGAATGCAGAGGGAATTACATGTTTTCCCCTACATGTTTGTTCCAGTTCCTTCTGAAAATCTTTTCAAGGAGCTTCACTTAAACCAAACCAAACAATTTGTTCTCCATCTTTATATCTCTGCATTGAACATTTTATTGTTGGTCTAAGAATATTGTCTTTTATGTAGCTGCAACAGAAACCAAAGAGGGATTACGCAAGGTCCTTGCTGACATCAGTGATGAGAAAGAAAAATTCCAATCTTCTGGGCTCTGAATTAAAAAATCCTGCTAGTTTCAAGGGAATATAAAACTTCTGCCTACACCGTATAGGAAGTAAATCTCTTTCAGACAAAAGCACTTCCAATTGCAGTCGGCGCAGACCACCTCTGAAAAAAGTTAAAACCTACATCCACGCGTAGGAACTAATGCAGCAAAAAAACCCCAAAACTTAATTAGGTCCTAAATAGTAAATCAACTTATCAACCTGAAATACATTTGTACACTTCATTCACGCTTAGTGATACCAAAATAAACATATGAATACACAAGTTTTTGGCACGGAGTTACATACCTATAAAAAGCAACGAGCGTTTCCTAGCGAACTGGAGTCCTTCTCTTCTCTCCACTTCACGATCAGGCTGTAGAGACGAACAAAGAACACGACTCCAATAAGCCACACTTGCCACTTTTATGAAACCCCTGGAAAAGTGTCACTGCAAAAGTGAAGTTTTGCTGAAAAGCAAGTCTATAAAACCGTGTAGTAACAAGCAAGTGGATTTTCCCACTTTTAGATTACTGCTAGGCAGGCTGTTACGGGGTCAAACTGAAGGGGAGCAACATCAAATCGGTAGGAAATGAACACGTTGCTATCTTCTGAAACAACTAGGAGCAAGATCCATGCCAGAAAGGAGGTTTCAGTGGTCAGATCACGGATTTGGAAGGGGGCAGAGAGAACCTAGTTCAGGATAGCCACGCTGGAAACCTCTTCTAGTAAAGCAAAAGCGGAACATCTCACTATGCAACAGGCATCCAAGATCTGTCAAAACACCCCAGAATCATACATCAAGCAGTGCACCTCACCCCCCCAGAGATGCAAACTCTACAGCCATCCGAAGAGCTGACCTCTCCTTCCCCACCACCCATCCAAAACACACTCTGGCCAAAAAGCAAGCAGAAGTTGCACGGCAGTGAACTTCGCGGTAGAACCGTTTTCGTCAGAATCTCTCACTATCGTAAGAGGATTTCTCTCAATTGTGGCTCTCTAGGGGAGTTTCCATTCAAATCTTGAACAAGATCTGCTTCTAAAGTGACGTAGTAAGTGGAGTCTGCCCAACCTAGGTTACTTCCACAGCAAATCACCTCCTCACACAAGAGATGCGTTACTTTCGGCACTTAGCTCACATTTATGCTCTGTCAAGACTGAATCATCTGTGGAAGAGCCTAAGAGGACGCATTTCTAAACTGACCTTATCAGTTTTATTGCCAACTAACATCTTGACAGCGTTGCTTTTCGTGGCATACATTTCCAGCTCATTCAGCCAGCCCTCGAGTCCTGTGAAAGTGTCTTTCCTTGTAACATCGTACACTGGTAACAGAGGAAAAGAGGCTTAACGGCTGTGGACTCTTAAACAAGGTTTACTTCGTTACAGCAGAACTTAGACCCTACTAGCTAACTACTGCCCCAAAAAGAAGGCATTATTAGGGAATTACAGAAAGGCATCAGCCATATCCTCGTCCCAGCGCTGAACACGTTGGCTGTGCTCACCCAAAATCACCCAGGATTACAGAACACGAGTGCCTCTGCAACTGGAAATCACGCTTACCAGTTCAAATCTTAACACCTATTACAAGTTCCGATGTAGGCCACACAATATTTTAAAATACCTATTTTGTCACCTCATTTAATAAAGTGAATTTTGGTCACCGATAACTTCCTAACTCCATTCACTTCATCACTAAGGTTTAAAAAGCTGCATCACAGCCAGAAAAATGATTTTGTTCAGGAAGGTGCTCAACCTTCACAAACCCTAAGAATCCCTTCTTTTTCTAATTGGTGGTGTCACACGGAAAGTGATGAGCCATTGACTACTTGTGCTACAAACCGCATGTCTTACAGTATTCACATCAATAGTGCCTGGGAGGGAAAAAAAAAAAAAAAAGAAAAAAAAAAAAGAGTAAAAACATTGGGGGTGGGGGGGGAAGACAGCACAAACCCTAATTTGCCTTAATACCAAAACCTCAAAATAGTAACTACAAAGCTAATAATTCATCCACTCAACAGCTTGCAGGGCAACATACTTGTATTTTGAAGAAGCATTAGTTCCTGCTTGTGGTTTTACCTACTCAGTGTTTGAAGTAACGATGCAGTACTGTTGTAAAAACTGTAACCATTCCTCTGATTCCCTCAGACAACCTCCTTTCATGAAGGCAGGCACATTTCGGTAGTAATAAAGACCACTCTTTTTGTTATCATGTTTTCCTTTCATACACCTCCTACCTAAAACAACCCCTTGAGCTCCTCGGTAATAACTGGGAGTCAGTGTTCTAAAGCGCTCCTGTCCTGCCGTGTCCTACAGAGGAAAAAACAAACAAACAAACAACCAAAACACACACATAACATCAAATATATTTAGAACAGAAAATGTATTTTGAACTACACAAGATAAAGTTAAATTTTTCCTGACCAATAAGGACATGTGAAACCATAAGCCAACAGAATGAGGGGACGCAGTCAAAAAATAGCAGCAACAGAAAACGGGTAAGGAGGGGTAGAAAAGCATGGAGAGGACTTCACTGAAGGTTAAAGCAATAAGCACAGACAACTGTAACATCAGCAAGACAACAAGCAAGTCAGTGGGACTCAAGAGAAACAAAAAAAGGCTCCTGCTGCAAGCCAAGCAGCTAGACTTAACTAATTAACAATCAGCTGAGCTGAACGAGGTGAGGAATAACTTGTTTTCCAGTGAGAGACACTGCAGGAAAGGAGACACAGTGGTTCCAAAAAACCTCCCTTTGCCCCTCTACGGAGGGAAAGGAGAATCCATTTAGAAAGAACTACTACAAGATTACTAAAACTCTAAGCAGGTAAGAAATTTTAAAATCAGTAGTTTCATTCAATTATTGCTGCAGCATGTCACACTTCCTCTCATGAATCTTCAAAATAGCTCCTAAGCGCATCATGAAATTCAAAAACCCTCAAAACAAACAATAAGGAGGCAAAAGGATTACACCAATAGGATTTTTACCCCCAAAAAATCATTTCAGTTGATGTGCAGATTGGAATAGACACACTAACAGCTATAGTGTGATTTATTTCTTCTTTGTTAAAAAAAAAACCAAAAATTGGCAATATATTTACTTAATTCAGGTCATTGTTACTAAGGAGACGGCACTCTCGGGCATCTATGCCCACACGCACACTAAAGCCAAAGCCTCTTTTTTTACCTTGATGCACAGCACGCACATTAGTTTTTATTCAACATCGTTGAATAATTAGCAGTTTCTCCTTAACGCTGTTACAGACTGCTGCAAAAGTGCCTTTTCCAGCTACGCAACTTGTGCAAGCTCTTGCTGGGAAATCAAAAGCGAGGCCAGGAGACACACCCTTGCGCGATTATTAGGGCAAAGAAATCGTGGTTACTCTCAGCAAAGCTTCTGCTTCGCGTGCGGCGCGTTCAGAACACAGGCAACACGTCACTGGCTAGAGCGAGTGCGATGGTCTTCTTGCTCCAAAAGTGTGAATGAAAACAAGAAAATAATTTGAGGTTTGGCATTTATACTACTTTTTTATTATCAGCCCGAGGTACATTTGTGCTCCCTTTCAAACAGTCCCAATTAATTAGTAATGACGTGTTCTTTCGCAAATACCTGTGACCACGCAATGAAAGTCTCTCCCTTGTAGGGTTCTTTCCTTCCATTTAGGAGAATACATGTTGTGCTTTAATATTATAAATAATCCTGATCACACAGCTGCTATCCAATTTCCCAGTTTGCAAGTGCTGGAAACACATGATCAGAAAGTTCAGGAGAAACGGTCAAGTCTCCCAGTAAATCTGAACCAACCTTTAAATTGTTCTGCACCAAGCATCATTTTTTGATGCTTTTAACCAAAACCAGTCAGCTGGAGTGTTTCTGGTGCGGCACAGACCCAGAGCCGTCAGGCAGAGCATCACCCTGGAGCAGAGCAGAGCATCTCCCAGAGCCTGAGCATCGCCCCGGAGCACGAGCAGAGCATCGCATCGCCCTGGAGCACAAGCAGAGCATCGCATCGCCCCGGAGCATGAGCAGAGCATCACCCCGGAGCATGAGCATCGCATTGCATCGCCCCGGAGCATGAGCATCGCATCGCCCCGGAGCACGAGCATCGCATCACCCCGGAGCACGAGCATCGCATCACCCCGGAGCACGAGCATCGCATCACCCCGGAGCACGAGCATCGCATCACCCCGGAGCACGAGCATCGCATCGCCCCGGAGCATGAGCATCGCATCGCCCCGGAGCATGAGCATCGCATCGCCCCGGAGCATGAGCATCGCATCGCATCGCCCCGGAACATGAGCATCGCATCGCCCCGGAGCACGAGCATCGCATCGCATCGCCCCGGAGCATGAGCAGAGCATCGCCCCAGAGCATGAGCAGAGCATCGCCCCGGAGCACGAGCAGAGCATCGCTGCTCCCCAGCCAGCTGTGCCCCAGTGCTGCCTGTCCTGTCAGCGCGTCTGGGCCACTGGGGCCACAGCTCGGCAAGCCCAACATGCCCCAGAGGGCCTGGAGAACCCAGCTTGTGTAGGCGCAGGGAAGAGCAGACACAATCTCTGCTAGAATCGAAGGGAGGCTCCAGCCCAGCACCACGAGCTCAGCAGAGGTGGAGGGAGGGCTCTGAGAGGTGGGGGACAGCAAGGGAAGGGGACAGCGGGGGAAGGGGACAGCCAGGCACAGAACCAAGCTCTTGGAGGTTTCACACCTGTCGAGAACCAGACCTGTCCCCATCTGTCAGAGCAGAACTTACCCATATTGCCAGCTGCACCATGTGGCCGTCCACCACCATCTTCTTCGCTCTAAAATCAACACCTGAGAGGTGAGGAGGAGGGAAGGTGGTCAGCATGAAGAGACCAGTCCTGGCCGCTCCGGCCCCGGTCCCAGTCCCTGGTCCCCGGCCCAGGTCCCCCTCCCTGGTCCCCGATCCCCGATCCCCAATCCCCCTCCCCGGCCCCTGATCCTCCTCCCCGGCCCACGGTCCCTCGTTCCCCTCCCAGGCCCCCATCCCCCCTCATCGGTCCCCAGCCCCCGATCCCCCTCCCGGGTCCCGGCCCCCGATCCCCCTCCCCTGCTGCCAACAGGACCCAGAGAGAACCAGGGAGGCCCCCGCTGGGGGCCGGGGGGGCTCCGGGCTCACCGACGGTGGGCTTCAGGCACGGCTCAAACGCGCCGTCTGTGAAGCTCAGCAGGAGGCTGCGGGGAAAGAAACCCCGAGCTGAGCCGAGCCGAACTGAACCGAACCGAGCCCAGCCGAACCGAGCCCAGCCCAGCCCAGCCGAACCGAGCCCAGCCCAGCCGAACACAGCCGAACCGAGCCGAGACGAGCCCAACCCAGCCGAACCGAGCCGAACCCAGCGCCCCGCCCCCACCTGGACTTCCCCACAGCGCTGTCCCCGATCAGCAGCAGCTTCAGCGTGAGGCCCGCAGCCTCCATGGCGGCGGGGCCGGCGGCAGCTCCGCGCTCCCCTCACGCCGCCACGGCCCGGGCCCGCCGGGCGCCGCCGACAGAGGCAGCTGAGGCGGCTCCGCCCATCGGGCGGCGGCCGGTGCCCGGCGGGGCGGGGCGGGCCGGGCCCGAGCCGCGGCGCCGAGGGGCCCCTGTGCCAGGCCGGCGCGGAGCGGCGCGGCCCCGGCCATGTCCGACTACCGCATCTCGGTGGAGGAGCTGAACGACCTCCTGGCTAACGGGAGCGGCTGCTACAGCCTGCCCAGCGCGCACAGCAATGAGGTGGTGCCGCGCATCCACGTGGGGAACGCGTGAGTGCGCCGCCGGGGGGCTGCACGGGGGCGGGGGTGGGCCGCAGGGGGCCGGCGGGGGCCGCGGGGCGGGGGTGGGCCGGGCCGGGGAGGGCCGCGGGGCGTCGGGGGGCGTCGGGGCCGGGGGGGCGCAGCTGGAGGTGGAGGGGCCCGGGGCCCCGCGGGGCCTGTCCCGGGCTGCGGGGCCTGTCCCGGGCTGCGCGGCCCCGGGGTCCCGGGCGGGGCGGGCTCAGCCCCGAGGCCTGTGGCTGCCAGGCCCGGGCGCCGGGCTCCAGCTGCCGCCTGGCGGGGCGGAGCGCGGGGGAGCCGGCTGCGGCAGCGCTCGCTACCCCGCTGGAGCCCCCAGCCCAGGGTAGAACAGAGCGGGAACGGGGTTAACGCTGATGGGGTCGCTGAGGAACGAACGTCAGCTGGGCCTCGCCCCCGGTGCTCCCCGCTCCCCGGGCAGGCTGCGGGCAGGCTCCTCGGGCCCGCACCCCGCTCACCACCTGCGGGGGCAGCCGGGCTCGGCGGGGCCTGGCCGGGGCCACGAACGTTTCAGCGCTCCGACCCGGGCCCTGCGCTCCTCTCCTCAGCGCTGCCCTGCTGCCTCCGGGCTGCGAGGCCGGGGTTTACCTGTTCCCCGCCTGTCACATCCCGCTCATCCCCTTCCCATCTCCAGCCACCTCACCTCTGTGAAACGGGGGGGCTTTTTGGTACGTGTGGAGCGTACTGGGTCACTGTTCCTACTGGGAGCTTGTAAGGCCTCAGGAAATTTGAGTCAAAGCCACAGGTTTTCGTTAACTTTCTCCTAAGCCAAACCCAACGCTGTTTGTTGCTGCCAGTTGATGCAGCAGGGCTGGGGACAGGACCAGAATTATCTCAATGGCCAACCTGACAATCATCTCCTTCATGTTTTTAGCAGTTGCCTGGAAGAAATAAAGTCATAGCCTGCAAGGATTTGCAGGCTAAATAATAAAAAAATAACTTTGAAGGTGGTAGGCTGCTACAGAGTAGAGTAGTTTTCATTGTTCAGTAACTAATTTTAATTAAGCAAGACGAACTTCAATACGTGCAGGTGCAAGGTTGTCTAGGAGCAGGCATGTGTAAGATGCAGGATAGAAAGTATCTGTCTAGTGGAAAGCTTTACCACTGAGAAGGGCTTTTTATATACTAATTGACAACTGGAAAGATCTGGAGCACCAGTGCAGTTTGTAGCATAAAGAACAGTTCAACTGTTAGTCGGGCTAACAGACAGCTATCGGTGTTTTTTAAAGGATGCTGAAAAATTGTGGAGGACAGCTAGAGGTAAGAAATAACGGTGGGCTGAAAAAGCTCTTTCACAGGGGGAACGGACAACCTGCTTAATTTGTCAAGACTTAGGAGGAATAATATCTTTGAAGCATCCACAGAGAGTTAAAAAAATGCTGAGGTCTAGTTGAATGGGTGAGTGTCTGTTGAAGTTCAGTCACTGCAGGGTGAACTTTGACAAGCTCAAACTGGGAATAACACCGAATCTCAAGAGGATTTTTTTTTTGTTTGTTTCAAGTGGAGTTGTGGTATATGGCATTGTAAGTAGCATTTGCTATATTAGTTGTCATTCTGCAAGGATTTGGAGCTGTGCAGATATGTTTTCACACCGTTTCCAGCTACGTGTCCCTCTTTTGTACTTTCCTTGTGTAAAGATAAGGCTGAAGAGGGATGTTTTCCTAACTTGACTCCCTTCTCCTACGAACTGCTGGGGAAGTGAACCTGCTTTGCACTCAGTATCTCAAACCGTGTGCGTTTGTGAGTCCGACAGCGTGCAAAGCATCATAAAGCTTTTACTACTGTGTGCAAGAACTAAGCTGTAGCTTTGTTCGGGGGCCGTGTTTGCAGTTCATTACTCTGTCTTGGGCTGCTCTAGCATCCGTGCAGAGCTCGGAATACATCTTGTACTTGAAGCTGCCTTGGTGCAGTGCATCTGGTTGGCGCTTGCCTCCTATCTCGGGTTTGGCTTTTCTTGCACAAATCCCGTTACTGAATCTCTGAGGAATCGTCGGAAGCACTTTGCGCTGGGCTGCAGGGAAATCCGGGAAGGCAGTACAGCAGGAGAGCAGTCACACAGTCATTTGATCTGGCATTCAGATCTCTGCTGTGACTTGATGGATCAAAACTTTCTGCAATGTAGGGCCACAGCGGCAGAGATTTTATAACAATAAGAATTCCCAGATCAGCCACATCTGTAGAGTTTTAACACAGAGGGATTGGAATCCAAATCCGTGGAATAAAATTTGAACAGGAACTCACAGGAAAAAATTAAAACGCCCGAGTGAGATCCCAAAACTTCTGTTTGAAACCTTTTAGAATATTTTGCGTAGGGGTGCTGCTGCCTCTCCTTAACAGTAGTAACTCGTCTTTAGATAAAAATGACAGCGCAGAGACATTCAGGTGGATGATATTAAATTGGGTCACAGTGTAGAATAACAATTTATCTGTCAAATGACTTCAAGTTACAGGCAGAGCCGAAGTACTAGACCTTCCAGGCAATACATGAAAGTCATAATTAATGAAAATGCAGAGGTAAAATAATAAAATATTTTGAAAATAATGGGTTTGCATATTACAGTAGACAGTTCTAATCTCAAGAAGATCAGACAAAAATTTGTGAAGAGTAAAAATGTAATATTACCAAGACAAGGATTATTATCTAGATGACAGACTAGCATGATTATATATTTTCCAAGCAGTAACAAAAAATGAATTCAGAATACGCTGGAAGTACAAATAATTTTCTATTTCTGTATGAGTCAAGATGTGTTTCAGTGTAACATCCTAGTTAGTGACCAGGACAGCTGGAAAAAATGCATCTTTATCAGATGCACCAATGCCCAATCTGAGTTTTCTGTCTGCTTTAATGTGTGTGGGTCGCCCATGAAGCAAGTCTTTGTTCTTAATTTGTAGAAGTGCAGGTGTGTTGTAAGGAGTATGAAAAGCATTCTCCCAGAATTAATGTTAAATCCGGTGACTATAAGGGAAGAAGTGAGGAAACAATTTTGGCAATTAAAATATGTCGATGTGCTGGCTTTTTTTACCATTAAGGACTTGGTTTATTTGCTGATAATCCCATATAGCAATACTTTTATAGCCTCACGTACCCTTAATTGCTGATGCATGGTGTCTCTTAAGACCTGTGTTTTGTGGCTGGTAAAATTGTTCATCTGTCTTCAAAAGAAACACTTCTTACTGGTGTTACAGGATGAGGAACTCTCAACCTTCCATATCGAGAACAGACAAGATTCTGCCATTTTTCTTGAGAAAACAGAAGCTGATGTTAGCATCTCTCTGCTCTTTGGAGGAGCTAGAATGAAGGCAGCTGGATTAAATGATAAGGATGGGAGAGATCCAAGGACTGTTTGGAAAGGGAGAAAAAAAATGGCATACAAGTACTTTCTTCTTCGCCTCTAGCTGTGTAAGAAAATAACCTATAAAATCTGCAAAAATCATTCACTGGGAATGAGTTTGCCTCCACGGGAGCCTGTCTGTGTTACCAGATTCAACCATGATCCCAGGACATGGGTTCCTATTGATCCTGACCACTATCACATATATACTGATCTATGTACTATTATTTAAACCATATACTTGCCCCCCTAAGCATAGGAACTCATAGCGGAATTAACATTTTTTTGTTTTGGCCTTGCATTGTAGGATTTACTTTTGTGTTGCAAGCAGAATTCCCCAGGCACCGATACTTGTCCCCTGGCACAGCTGATGTCCTTCCAGATGGAAAATCTGTCAACATTTTGTTTGGGTAATACAAATATTTGGGTCATTGCCATAGTAGTTTGGCACAGACAACAGAAAATGTAGAAGCCTCGCTCGTGCATAAGGATTCACCTGCTTACGCTACAGTTTAAGGGGTGAACAGTCATTAGGAGAAAAGGAACGCTCTTGATGGTCGTATAGCTGTGAATGATGTGAAAATTGTGAGTGAATGCACTCAGAGATTCATCTATATCTATGATATAGATATAAACCAACTAATATGGGGTGTTTGTTTTAACTTTTTAGAATAGCTGAGTGTCTTGCCAAAACCCTTAGGTGCATTGCCATCTCTTAACAACTTGTCCAAGAAGATACAGCACAGATGCTTATCTGGGGCTCAGTTTAATATTAAGACTCCTTGTATTTGCAATTTATGACTTCAACCATAGGAAGATTTTCTAAAAGATTTCTGTTTCCACACCAAGTTGGACACATAGTGAAAGCTGCCTTTAAAAACGATAAAGGGTTTTATGCCTGTTCAGGCTACCTCTTTTCACAAGGTGTGCAGGAACTGAATCACCTTTCAACTAAAGCCTTCTGTCACGTTCTGCTAGTGTTGACCAGTGGGCTCAGATTTTTCTAGGACACCACGCTGTGACAAAAACATTCTGGGTTTTCTTCTTCCTGGGAAAGTGAGGCAAGTATCGGGACTGACATACGGAAACGATCAGGCTCAGAATGATAAGTAGTGGTTTTACAACAAAAGGGAGTCGGCGGTCTCCTCATATTATTTAATGGTTATCTCATCTTACAATGGATTGCGTTCCAGTGCACAAGTAGGGACTGGTGCATGACCAGTTGCGTTACGCAGCAGATTTTGTTGTTGTACAACCTGGAGCTTTTATCGGAGCTTACGGCATTATTACTGGAGCTAATTCGTAGCCATCATGGAGCCTGAAAGGCATGATTATTATGTATCGTCCTGCTCAGTGGCTCACTAATAGGGTAGAGTGCTCTTTTAGCCACTTAAAGGAGGAAGCAGGTGGTTTTGCTACGATTATTTGATAGAATGGAGGAGTTGAAAAGGGCTTAGCTGACCAAAAAGTACTGAATGCTTTCTTAAGCACTTAAGTATCTCAAACATAATTCATCTGGATTCTTTTCCATTCAGATATCGATTTCAACTAAGACACTAAAAATTATAATACCTGTGATAAAAACACTGGGTGGTGAAGACTGAACTATTTCGCTACGTTGCTGGCTTTTGGCTAGCCTTGCCAGGTCTTTCCATGACTTTAAAGACGTTGAATAGCGCAGGGACAAAGCACTGCACCTCATAGGAGTCTCCGGATGAGACCTTTGAAGATGCAGGAACATTTACTCATAATTAGTTTCTATCTTCCTGTGGCCACAGTGGTTAAAATTACCCCCTGAAATGTCGAGGGCCTGACAGTACAGGCTTATTATAACTGGGTTTTAAATTATCTTATGTAGATAACAGTTGATCTTAGAAGTTACTGTCCTGGGCTTCCTCTTATCTCCAGTATTTTCTTACTTTGGCCAGAATTTTATGTTCCCAAAGAGTTACAGTGTTGTGCCATAGTAGGGTCTGACAGATTAAGTTTCGTGTGCGCTCTGCTCGGTGGTCAGCCAAAGAAAGTAGCGTTCTCTCACGTACAAGTAGTGACCCTGGCTCTAAATATTTCTGTGAATTTATAGTCTGTAGCTAATTCACTTCTGGGCACAGTATATTACGCATCTATTCATAGAAAAAGAAAAGTTTTGATTATCAATACCTTCTGGGGACATCATTAATACTGAGATGATTCAAGTTCTAATTGTTTTCTTGACACTTCTTGTCATACAGGTTCATAGCCAAGAACATTATGAGGCTGCAGCGTCTGGGAATAACCCATGTTCTGAATGCAGCAGAGGGAAAGTCATTCATGCACGTGAACACTAATGCAGAGTTCTATGAAGGCACAGGCATCAGATACCATGGCATTAAAGCTAACGATACACAAGAATTTAACCTCAGCCGCTATTTTGAGGAGGCAGCTGATTTTATTGAGAAAGCACTTTCCCAGAAGGATGGTAAGGCAAACTGAAATGTCTTTCTACCGTGTTTTCTGTGCACTGTGTATGTTTCTTAGCAATTCGCTTCACTGTTTCAAATGGTTCTTTGCTCAGGTTATCAGCTGAACAACAAAGTCAGGAATTCAAATCAAAGATGTCTTAATCCTCTGTCTAAACACGTAGGTCTCCAGTACATGGCAAGTGGAAGTCTGTCACTTTAGGGGTGACTTTGAAAAGTGAAACAGCTGCTGCGTCGTATAACAGTGCCTTTCTGGGAAGATGTGTTCTTAATTTTTCCTTAGAAGTAGTAAATCACATTAAAAAAAATAATGCAGTATCTAAACGTTTTTTCAGGACACTAGAAATTATAAATTAAAGGCACAAGTGATACAAGTAATGCTCTGCTGAAGAGTACTCGCACAACCTGCTATATGGGGTTTTTTTTCCACATGTGCAGTAAGGATAAAGGCTATGGCCTTACAATTTTTATTACATTAAGTAGTTAAATTATTTTACGTGATGGTTACCTCCTTATTCCCTAGGATTACAGAAGGCTGGAGATATTTGCAGTGTTGTTGATTGCTACATTTCTCTGCAGTGTGTTTCCTCAGAGCAGAAATCCTAGGACATAGTGCAGTGGGTCAGATGGTGTTTGTTGTTGTCTGACTATTTCAGCATACCCGTTATTTCTACACATGCTTAATTTCTTTCTCGCTTCATGACTGAACATGTAAAAGGAGGAACGAACCACAATTCTAGAAGTTCTTTCTCTGCAATGGGCAAAAAGGGTGCTAGAGCTGTAACGTGCTTTTGACAGATGGAAAGAAATTTTACCTCTGGTTTGGGGGAGTATGAAAAATTCTAAAAAATTGAAATGCTACTCTCCCAGTTAGCAGTGTGACTCACTGAAACAGATTGCAGTAGGGAAGAAGAGTTTAACAGTGCCCGCTGTGGCATGACTGTCCCTACTCAGTTTGATCTAAAACAGTTGCAGTCAATCTGGATGTACAGGAGCGGTTCTATTCGCTGATTCTTTCAGTCTCAGTAGCTGTCTGCTGTGCCTACCGCTGTTTTCTTCCCTTGGCAAACAAAGAGGAACTTTGTGGCTGGTTGGTGCTGGAGCCAGGTTTAAAATGAACTTGCTACTGCAATTTGATAGGGGTTTTTTGACATTGAAGTATAGGGTAAGGGTAGGGAGGAGGGATGCAGCAGTATTTTCCTTCAATTTCATTTTAGTGTTTAGTTGCATGAAGTTGTGGGAGGCTGGTCTGGAAGGCAGCCTTTAAGACGCTGCCTTTCACGGAGGAAGGCTAGAAAAACCCTTTTGCTTCTGATAAGACACAGAAAGGAAGTGAATTGTCTTGCACACGTATGATCAATAATCTCTAAATCTTGCTGATTTATGGCTACAAGCTCTCAAGAAATTCTGAGAATGAATTGTTTTAGCGGTTTTAACTTGCTGCTGCTGAGATATCTGCCTTGAGCCGAGAAGCCTCTGCGGCTCAAGGCAAAAATGTACAGGCTTTCGGTTGCTGTGGTTCAAAGCAAGTTGTGGTTATGATGAAAATGGGTGTGTATGGTTCATCTGTTCTCTTGTCTCAGAAAAAAAAAATTACCCTGGAGAGTATCTCCCACTGCATTTGTGAAGGGGAAAATTTTTGTGTCTGGAAAAGCAGGTCAAAGAGGAAGCAGCTGAGAAGCTGTAAAATCAAGTTAGATTTCTGGAAGGGAGCAGTGGCCTGCTTTAATTGTTGTTGGATTCCTACCTACAGGGTTACCCATGTGGTGGGTTAACCTCGGCTGGGCACCAGGTGCCTATCAAACTGCTCTATCGATCCCCCTCTTCAGCGGGACAGGGGGAGAAAAATACAATGAATGGCTGGTGGGTCAAGATGAGGACAGGGAGATCACTCACCGCTTGCCATCATGGGCAAAAGAGGCTCGACTTGAGGAAATTAATTTATTACCAATCAAACCAGAGTAGGGTAATGAGAAATAAAAGCAAATCTTAAAACGCTTTCCCCACACCCCGCCTCCCTTCTTCCTGGGTTCAACTTCACTCCTGTTTTTTTTTCTACCTTCTCCCCTCAAGTGTGGCAAAGTTTAAAATACACTGAAGACGGAGAAATATGTTGCTTGTCGTATGTTGCATCTCTTCAAAAGACATCCAGCCTTTTTGCTGCATTTGTGCCCTTTGGTACTGGTCATCTCTAGGGGCAAGGCTTATTCTAAACCACAAAAGGTTGGAGAAGTGTAGTAAACAGACACAGTTTGATTCTTTGTAATATAGTAGCAAATATGTTTTAGTGTGGATGTTAGATATGTAATAGAAAATTTTTATATTGCTTTGTAATATAGTAGCAAATATGTTTTAGTGTGGATGTTAGATATCTAATGGAAAATTTTTATATTGCTTTGTAATATAGTAGCAAATATGTTTTAGTGTGGATGTTAGATATGTAATGGAAAATTTTTATATTGCTTTGTAATATAGTAGCAAATATGTTTTAGTGTGGATGTTTGATATTTTTTCTGCATTATCCTTGATGACAGAGTGATGACACCTTTCTTCCAAGTTCTACGGGTCTGCTTTAGCATTCTGAATTTACAGTTCTCGCGCTGTTCAAGGACTAACATTATTAAGCTTTATATCCTAGCTATTCCATGTTGCTTTTCAAACGTATATTCCAGTATAACCCAAACGATGACCTGTCTTCCCTGCAGGACAAGTGTTTGTGCATTGCCGTGAGGGCTACAGCCGTTCTCCTACACTGGTCATCGCCTACCTCATGCTTCGCCAGAATATGGATGTCAAAACTGCACTGAGCACCGTCCGGCAGAAGCGAGAGATTGGCCCCAATGATGGCTTTCTAAGGCAGCTTTGCCAGCTCAATGAGCAGTTACTAAAGGAAGGCAAACTGAAGCCCTAGAACGGAGCACCGCAGTATTTTCTGAAGTTTCTCGAACCATCAGAGGATGTCTTCGGTGCTTTAGATTCCCAAACCCCAACCGCCAAGCTAAAGTCACATAATGTGAGGGAGACGGAATTCCTGCTGTTGTCTAGTGAAAGTATCTTTCTCGAATGCTGGGTCTGTCTTTCAGGATGGCACAAAACGGTGTCACTGGTCGGAGCTGGTGCAGTAAAGAGGTGTTTTTAGAGGGGTAACTCCAGTGGTACCAGCTGTCTTCACATGTATTTCAGAGCCCCCTGCAGACTCTGTAGCGTATGTGGTTTGCGTTGACATGGAGTGTGATTCATTTAAGCCTTGTCTTGTATCCCACCAGAGCACCGTTTTCTGAGCCCCAACACGCTCTTCACTCACTCTTAATTAAGTACTGTATTTTCTAAAGTTTCGTTTTCATGCACACAGGTGCCTAAAGTTTGAGTGTAGGAGCTTCAAGGAATGGAGGAGCATGTGTAAGAAACGCACAGATGCACTCGCTTGTAAAATGAAGTGTATGCAGTGTTGTGTTCAATGTGGATTTATGCAATACACAGTGTGTGGTAGTAAAGCCATTACGAGCCCAGTCCCGATGCACACTATTTCCAAGAATATTTGTACCTCTTGCTGTTGCGATTGACATGAAATAGTCTGATATTAAGCGCTCTTTTATTTTTGCTTTGAAATCATGCTAGAAAAAAATGCAAAGAGCAAATGTCGAGGAAAAAACTTGAGCAAGGAAGAAATAATGTCTGTATTTAGGAGTGCTTGTACTGGATGTATGATGAAGTCCTAATTATCGGAATATAATGGCTCCTGAGGCTTGTATTGAATTACAGCATCTCTCTCCCTTCTTTGCCATCACTGTTCATTAACAACGGAGTGAGCACATATGCAGATTACTTCCAGGAGGGCAACACAGATGTGCTTATAAAGCAGTTTGCAGAGTTACACTCTTGATTTCTTGGAGTGCTTGCATGGTACCATTAAATAGAAATAAGCATTGTTACGTGCCACGCTGAATAGGAAACATTTCCTTTCTATTAAAATAAAGGATGTCTTGATTCTGTTTGACATACGGATGAAAAGAGTCATTGCAACGTTGCGAGTATGCCTGATTTAATGTGTAAATCTGTACCTGTAAATTACAGCACTATATTAACACAGAGGATCTCCCCCAGCAGACTTGGAATTGTTGGCAAAACTAACAGAATCTGAGATGTACGTATTCCCTTTTTATCTGTGCTTTAATGCGGTTCTGGATTGAAAATCTTAACACTACTTTGAACAGAAACACTGTTTTACTAGTAACACACGTAAGCCCAGATCTGTTTATTTATATTCAGTTCACTAATCAAAAATCACAAAGGACGTACGCTGTTGTACTTCTAGTTGGGGTTGTGTGTGTGTGTGTGCATGTGTGTAGTTCTGTATAGCTAGATAATTTTATCGACATGAAAGTCGGAGGTTATTATCCAGGTTGAAGACGGCTTGTTTCTGTTTCCTTGCACAGGATGGGAACTGCCACATCAAGTAGCCTTTTCTCCTTTGTGTCCTTTGAAGGGACAACTGGGGGACATTCTGCACAGGGTTTCCTTTCACCTCCCTCTGGTCAGTCAGTATTTAGGGCTTGCTTTGAATCAGGATGGTTCAGTAATAATGAGTAGAAGTCAAGCTCATTGGTTATACTCCTGTTTCCTTTCTCCTATTGTATCAGTATTAAATTAATTGCTTCTTCAAAAATCCTGGTTACTGATTTCATGTTGTGGAGCTTGGGGAATAGGAATACTGGCCTTATCTTTTCTGCTATATTTACTTTTTCATGCTGCAATCTTATTTATAAATCATACCTTAAAAATTTTTACTATAAGCATAGATCTTTTTCTCTATCTCATCTCACACCATCTATTCGCAACACCTATCTGCACTACGAGAAAAAAACGAAATAATGGAATTTATGTGCATGCACAATACCTTTGACCTGTTACTTAGAAGTCAAAAATTCCAGTCCGTTAAAGAGCTCAGAAACTTAGGGATTAGATTTTTGTTACTCTTCCATAGATTGTAAGAAGACTAATATTAAAACCAGAATGGTTTATTGAAATTGAGTGTGTTGACCTTATGGTGATGGTTTTGGTTTTGTCAGAAATACCGACAAATCAAGACATACAGGAATTTGTTCTTATATTCAAGATGTTCTTTCAATTCGCAGGACACTGCTCACTTCTAGTGGTAACCTCAGGGGTACTCTGGCCCATTTCTCTCGGTATAACGAAACTGATTTAACAAACATTTTGTAATATGAGGGTGGAGAGGAAAAAAATAAGACAGTGCTATAAACTGATCTTCAGACTTGCGCTCTGAGACGGTATATCCTATTTTGAGTTACCGATAGGTGACTGAGTAATGAAACCATTTCTAGCTGTGCTTTTAGAGGAGGCTAAAAATAGTTTGAATGTCAGACCAGTGCTCCCTTAATGGATCACACCCTTCCCCTTTCAGTCTTATCTTGCTGTTTAAGTACAGTAACGTTGCAAATTCCTCTGCCTGTTTTAGCTGGCCAAGAAGAGCTTGTACGCCTTTAATCCGTAATGATATGCTCTATACTTCGAAATTTCTCTTTCTGATTGTAGAAGGAAAGATTGTATAAAACCAGGAACGAGAGCTTTCTTTCCATGTAATATGAAATTGAGGAAGTACTGGAAGAAATACACCTTTTTATTCATCTGGAATCACTGCACACCTGCTGTGAGATGCACCTTACGAGCTTTCTAATGGGGAAAGGTATTCTTTAAAACAACTATTTCTTGCAAATAGCAATGCTACATTTTTGGAGTTCAGACATCTTGGTTATGGCTAGTGTGATGTGGATTTACATTAATACGTTTATCCTGAATAGTGTGGTACATTCAGTGTAGAAAACACTCTGCAGAAGGGATGGGGTCTCTAAAATGCACATCTATTACAGAACAAAGATACCTACCCTGTCAAATCCAGCAGAATTAGTGAAGTTGGAGGGGAGGGGAAGAGTGGAGGTGAGAAGCTGTTAGCATTTCATAGCAAGGAACAAAGAAGAAAGGCCAGACAGAGAAACTGATGCTACGTGTAAAACTAAATACACCATCTACTCATGCTGAACTAAATATTTCTCAGCCATTGCATAAGCACAGGAGATAAGTTTGTAACTAAAAATTTAGATTCAAAGCAAAAATCACATTTTCTAAGCGCTTGCTTCATCCCTGGGTCCTGCAGCTGCGACTACGATGTGGACAAGCGTTGTACCTAGCATGCTACTCTGAACCGTAGGTACTGCCAGAAAATACTTTGTGAGAGAACGTTGCAATATGTCACTGCTGAAAAGTGAGCATGTCATGAAGTTATTTCAAACTTAGAATTAATAGCATTCAAATGCAGGACTATTAGCCACAGTATGTTGTATTGTAATTCCATTTTCGGTTGTTGAGCCTGTGTTAGTATTGGGCATGTTCTTTTACAACGTGAGTATGGCTGACTTACCTCTCTTGGTGATGTGAGAATTAATTAAATCTTCGTAAAAGGCCTTGGAGATGAAAAGCACTGTGTGTAAGAACACTGATGCTCTCTGAGTTGAAAAACAAATTTGTGTCAAATAGATCTTCCCCCTGCTGAACAAAGGAGAACATCAGAAAGGGTATTTGCAATCTTTGTTTTTATCATTTAAACGTTTTCATTGAGCTGTCTTCTGTTGTCCAGAACTAATTAGATCTGTGATGTTAGAACTAGAAGCAGGATTTTTTTTCCCCTTCTTGTTTTAAATTAGTTTTGCTGGTTTACTATCATGTTTTTAGCACACAGGCAGTATCTAATGGAATCTCAGTATAGCACAGAAGTTTCTTCTAAAATTACTTGCTGGGCTTTGCCAATGAATGAAACTGAAAATAGAACAGGCCTGGGAGGTATCTTCTAAGGATTTGTTCGTGAGAATTAATTCGTTTCTTCTGTTCTGCAAATAAATAATGGAAATCAATTACGTGTGGGGGTTTTCTTCTTGTTGGCTTTTTTTTTTAATTCTGCCAAGGTCGCTGGCTCGTTGGCTCACCAGATGGAGCTGTAGGCTTGTTATTCTGCACCAGCTCGTCATCATTTCTGCCCTGAACAAGGCTGTTGTGTGAAATCTCATGAAATATTACCTCTCTCTGGCGAGAGAATACTAAGATTCCATTTATTCTTGGCTGCTTGGAGATCACATCACAGCGTTCAGACTGGTCTGTTCACAAGGGTTGTGTGTGACCCAGCAAAATTTGCAGGAGGCAGATAAAACTCGCTTGGGGCAGGGTGGCTGAAAAAAAACTGAGGAAAGAACTGTTTGAGAAGCGAACAAGTTCTTCCTGAACACGTCAGAAAGTGAATTCCCGGACAGGGTGTAAATTAGGAGCAATTGTCCACAGGTAAGCTGAGGTTGTGTGTGGGTACCTGGATGCCCGACAGACCATCCCGTGGCCCGGGGGGGGGGGGGCACAGGGAGCACCAGGGGCTGCGAGTGATGGAGCTGATTTCAGAAACTGGTTTGCTAGTGCGTGCCGACCTCGGAAGGCATTGCAGTGTAAACACATGGGGACAGAAGGCTGAGCTGAGGAAGAAGCAGCACCGGATTCAGGCTGAGGCCATGATGCTCTTCAGCTCAGAAAATAGCATCCCAGTTCTGGATACAGGGGAGCCAAGCTCAGCTCCACCCTGGTAGGTGAGGGTTCATTTGAAAAGCATCCTTGATATGTCCATTTCATTTTTTTTATTATTTTTTTTTTCCTTGTGCTTCATCATTTACAGGAAGCTGCAGCCCCAAGCGCGTCTGCTTTGCTGCAGCTACGGGACGTGGATGATTGTGTTTGCAGTTAAGGAATCTGAATGTCTACGGGATTTGGTTTCTTTTCTTGCCTCTATTAAGCTTCCCTCAGCTTGTGGACAAGAAGTTTTAAGCCAGAGGCTCAATATTGCTTCCAATTTTTACTTCCATAGATTATTTTGGTATTATTTCTCCCAGTGGATAATACAGGTAAACGTTAAGATAGTTAATAGAGGGGGTTGTTTAAGTATTTGGAGAACCTGCATCAGGAAAAAATCATGTTTTATGTGACAATTGTAGATGTGATTCTTTACAGTGACAGGAATTGCTTTTGGGAATACTCTCTGGGCAGACATTAATGAGCAGCAGCTGAGCTTTGATAGACAGATATAATTCTGAAGGTATTGAAATAGGGGAGTGGATAGGTAGCAATGGGTCAGAGTTTCCCAGTACTTGTTTTCTTCTGGTCTCCTGTCCTCCTTGTCAGCTGCGCCCCATTGTCTGCGCCCAGCTGCACCCAGATCTCTTTGGAGAAGGTCACTGCTGGGGAATACCAATACTGGCCAAAATAATCCAAGTTATAAATCTTTGGTTAGCTCCTGGTCATCCTTCCTGACTTGTTTGGTAAAAAAAAAAAAAAGCCTAAAACACCAGAACAAAGCCCCACACCATTTTATTCCTTTGAGGGCCATCAGAAGGTCACTTGTCAGTATTTCCAAACAAAAGAAAAAATAGCTATATTGTAAAGCCTGGAAGCAGAGCTTGAGATTTTTGGGTAACTTAATCCTGGTGGACTAGCCTGTTCTTTGAAGGAAAAGCCCCGACAAACCACCTTCTGCAAGGAAGGTGCTTCTACAGCTTCCCAAGCTGGCGTCTGTCTTGTCTTCAGAATCCTTTTTATTTGGTGGGCGTCCATGTGATGGCCCTGTGAAGCTGCAGATCCCTCGCTGTTGAATAGATTTCACCTGTAGCTCTAAGCCAAAAATAGATTTACTCCGAAGTGAGAAAAATGATGCTTTGAAAAATGTTGGCAGTAGCTGAGCGTTTGGGTTTCCCGTGTTTGTGAGACCATCATGAACCGGGCTGAGTAAAGGAGGCAGTTATTAATGAAAGATAATCAGTGCTGCTGCTTCTGCTGTTGCTGATTAAAGGGAAAAAGGAATTGGCACATCTGAGGCATATTATGTGCCAACAGTCTGGATTAAAGAATGGTTTCCTGACTGGCTGTGGAGAAAAAAAAAAAAAAACCTCGTAAAAAAGTATGTTGTATCCCTCCATAAAAACAGAGTGATTTCTGAGATGATGGGATGCGAACGGACAGTAAGGGCACACATTTGCATGCAATGCCATACACAATTGCTTTTAGAGGCTGTTTGGAAAGCAGAGCTCTTCTGAGACGCTAATCTATAATTTTGGGCAGAGAGGAAGCATATCACCATATATTTCAGTTGCCTTTATTTTAGGAAAGGACCGTTGCACAAAGCTCACCCAACTCGGTACCGCTCGTGCATCAGCTGTCCGTGTGCCTGTGTAGGTGCAAGGCTGAAGAGGTGAAAAGCCCTCAGGTCTTTGCTGTTGTTCAAATCTATTATTTCTCGTCAAGGTGACACCAAGGGACAAAGCCAGCTCCACTGCAAATTTGGTGACATCTGTTTTCTGTGCCAGGTCAGGGGAATTGCCAGAATGGAATGTGTGCCTTAGGTATGAGCCTTAGAGTAGCAGGGGAGTCAGATGGTGAATCACTTTTAAATCTGTTCCACGTGAAGTGTTTTCACGAGGATGTACGTGACGGCACTGCGGTAACACCCATGGGTGTCCCTCTGCTGCTTTAAGCAAACATTTTGCTTTCTGTACCTCTGATGAACAAAATGTATCTAAAAGTCGAGATGCTTTCCTGTTGGTGTGTTTAGCCTGACATCACTTGCAAATACCTTGGAAGTGGATGTGGTCTTGAGACGAAGAGATGATGCAGCTATCACCACTATCATCTTATTTTTGCAAGGAAGAAGAATACCATAAATGAGATCGTAAAACATGACACATGAATGTATCTTGGGCATAGGTGCCCTAGACTTAAGGTCATCAATTCTTTCTGGTGGTTGCATCATGAGTGGATATCAGTCTGGTCACGTTCTTGTGTTCAAAAGAAGCAAATGTCCTATATTCAACACTTGTGCAGAACGCCAGCAGAAGTACTAGCATGCAATGAATTTAAAACAAGTGCAAATGCTTCGTGCTGCTTTTTCTTTTTTTCTGAAGTGATAAAAACATGAGGAAGAGCCCATCAAAAAGCATGATGTACAACATCCTGGCTGTTTACCTTAATTAACATATTCCAAGTCACCTATTTTTAAAGGAAAACGAAACAAAGCAACTTCTCATTTCAAAAAGCAGCTCTTTCCTGTTTCTTCCAGTACATTTGTGAAACAACATGTAGAGCTCCTTGTTTTGTAAAGGAAAATAAACCCTCCCCTCCCCCAGTCATTTGCCTGCAGAACTGAAAAGTTTAACTATTGCCCTCGAGTTTCTAGATCTGCTTATTTCATATGAGGGGCAGGCGGGGAGAGGAAGAACAACAGTAAAAATAAAAAGTCTGAGAAACCTTTGGAAAAGACAATAGCCAAAGATACAATTACGGAGGTAGAAGCAGGTTTTAATTATAGCATTGTTAGAAAAAAACGGCAGAAAGACTTGTCAGGTTGCAATTCATCCCAGCCTTGTCAATCACCATTGTTGCCAGGCACAAAAATGAAGTGCATATGAGAAGGTTTTTTTATAGAAGTTGTAGAATATTGTCGCTAACCCACCCCCACACCCCCATTTTATTTCACACGGACAAAAGCTGAGATGAATGAGTTGTTGCCTGGCCCTTCCCACTTTGGATAGTCATTGGCTGGCTTGGTTCTAAAAAGGATTTAAAAAAGGGGAATAATGTGCCTTTGCCTGGAATCTGAGACTGTCAGGGTGCTGAAAAGCTAATCTGCGAGCTGCCACCATGCAGATCTCTTGGGCTGTGTGCTCTGTCTGTGTCTTAACACAAATTGCATTCCAGTCCGTGGAAGGGTGGCAAATGTTTAAAAACGATGCTACAGAAATCATTCCTGAGATCACCGAGAACGCAGAAACACCGGTGGAGCAGACGTTCAGCAACAACACAATGAACCAGGCGAAGCACGGAGGGAGGCACATACAACAAGCTCCAGACCCTAACGGTAAGAAAAATGAAATTATTACTGGTTTGGACCCTGACAGGCAGTTTGTAAAAGAATACTTGTTCTGATAGAGGTTTATTTATTAAAACCTGTAGGTGTGGCCCTAATGCTGGAAGTGCTAGGGAGTTACACCTGCTGTTGAAGAAGTATGAATGTATACGTTAAAAGGGATAGACGGGAGTTTACTGGTGAAAAATGTGGTCTATCTATTGAAGAATCCTTAGGTACTACAACATGCATTCCTACTCTGCCCAGCTGCTCTCTGCAGACACAACTCCAATACATAAAACCTGTAGAAGGTGGCACTTACATTTCTCCGTGCTTCAGGCTTGCCAGCACTGCGAGGAGATGGCTCAAGTCATCTTTTTCTCTTGGATATTAGGATGGGGCAAGGGGTTGTCAGTGGAGACAATATCAATTCTGAGTATTTAGAAAGAGTGACGCCAGGGATGTCTAAGATCACACAGCGAAACTGGCACCTGGAGGTGGCATTCAGCTGGGTGAGAAAAGTGTGCTGCTCACCTTCCTTTGCCAGCAGCCGGATTTTCGGCTGGATTCCAGCAGCCAAAAAAGCTGTTACGAATAGTTAAAGGGCTCCTGAGGGCAATGCATGCCCAAATGAACGGGAGGGGACCGTATTTTGCAGATGTGTGCAACCCTGGCATCGGTTTGGCCGCTTTAACAGCACTGACGTTCTTCGAAATACATTGTCACTGCATCTGGCCAGATGTCGGACAGCAGCAACGATGCAAAAACGCAGGGTGTGCGAGGAGGGGTGGGGGTGGGGAGCTAGCACCAGAGAAAAGCCGTTTGAAAGGAGCGTCCCCCTAGCAAATAGGGCTAGTTTGGTCCGCCAGCCTGACGCGTTTGGCTACCAAATGCACGTAGCAACAAGTCAAACTTGCAGTTTCCACTATTTGCAGTGCAGATCCCAGCTACCCTTCTTTTTCTGGGCACGGATAGAAGGGAATTGTGGTTTTCTGCTGCAGCTGTCGGTTAAGGTGTTTAAACCCCTAGCATTAACAATATTTTAAAGGAAAGGGGGAAAAAAAAGTAGTGATGTTTTTGAGGGTGCAACTTTATAAGGGTCTTAAATCTCTGAAAGGGGGAGCAGCCGCTTCTCACAGGCAGCCCCACCAACCCCCCCGGTCCAGGCAGGTTGGTTTGGTTGTTACATCTTCATTTTGTAGCTTCTTACTACTCTGGGATCAACTGGGGGGAATCGGTCCCACTGCTATGTGCATATTTTTTGAACTGGAAAGGACATTTACTTAAGATATGCAGTGGTCTTGCATACTTCTTATAACATCTTTAACACAAGGAATCAAAATAGTGATCCGAAGTGGCCAGACCTTCCTGGGACATATGACATTGCACCAGACCATGAATAATTTTGCATTATGTGGATTGTGTACACTTACAGGACAGGACATGTGTGCACGGAAAATAAACGTATATAGCTGAGGCAAATGCCCGTGTATTTAACTGTGTCCGCCTGTGTCCTGTAGTGGTACAATATGCCTGATTCAGAGCATTATTTTTCACATGGACAGACATAATATTCTTAAATGCTTAGGGAACTTGGGAGCATTAGACAAAGTGCACAAGGAGTTCAGCTCAGCATTTTTGTCACAGCATTACAACAAGGATCATTTCATTTGATGCAGTCCTTCAAACTTCAAAAAAAAAAAATCCTGCTAGCAGCACTTTAATAAATATAAACCAGTGCACTGAAAATGATGCTTCTGTACGTCACAAGAAAAACAAAAATTGAAATATCTGTACAAATTTCTGTCACTAATGACTCGGGGTCATTGTTCTCTTTTGGTGTACTAAGGAGGGAACAATCCTGCACGCAGCAAGGAGGATGGACCCAACAGCCATAGCCACCTAGTTGTAAGCTGACCTTTGAGGATTTCCACTGCTAGTAGTGTTCCTGAGTTAAAACTGTCCTTTTGACTAAGGGAAGAGGATGAACGTGTTTATCGAGATGATAAACACCTTCAAAACTCCAATACTGTGTCTTCCAAACATGTCAATTAGTCAAACATGTCACTTGGCAAAAGAGACACCTTTGGAAAAAGTCTGTTCCTACAACTGGAAAGTTTTTCTAAAGCCTTAATGCTATATAAATCGTGTATTTCCTAATATTTGATTTGCCTATAGCTATCCACTGAGCAAAAAGGGGGGGAAACCCACTGTAAGCTCTAACCAGCCAGAAGATACCCCTGGCTGTCTGAAGGAAATTATGTGGGATGTGGGGTTATCACAGAGGAGTAAACTTGGAAATTCTCATGCCTGAAGAGTGGGAATTCCTTAGCACTGTTGTTACCTGCTCTTTCCCTCACCTGGAACCCATTAACTAGTTAAGAATCACTTAAGGGACACACTCTTTGCTGCAAAAGAATTTAAAGCTGGGGTCGACCTCTGAAGTCAATAGACTCAAACCAGAGCCATGGGGGGAAGGTTTTTGCCCACAGGTAAGTGGAGCCAGGAGAATCCCACCAACGCTTCCCACGAAGCAATCGCTGCCCCGCTGGGGTCCCACTTCAGAATTCCCAGTGCCCACCTGCACGAGGCTGATATGGAGCTTGCCTAGGGGCAAGAGAAGGATTTTATTAACCAATTTGCACACTGTTATTCAAGGGTCTGCTAACTAGAGTGGTTGCACGAGCGAGCCTTTGGAGCTGCTCTTCCCCAAACCTGCCATTCAAAATGTCCAGCTTGTAGCTATCACTGATGACTTAGTTCCATTAGTGATATAGTTATCACTAATGACTTAGGGTCATTATTCTCTTTTGGTGTACTGAGGAGGGAACAACCTTGCACGCAGCAAGGAGGATGGACCTAACAGCCACAGCCACCTAGTTGTAAGCTGACCTTTGAGGATTTCCACTGCAAGTAGTGTTCCTGAGTTAAAACTGTCCTTTTGACTAAGGGAAGAGGATGAACGTGTTTATCGAGATTAAGTTCTCTGAAGTTTCTGTAGAAAAAAAAAAAATTATTCTTTCCCAGTAAGGGGAAGAAAGTAGTCGGTAATGAATGTGTTTCTTGTTTGCAGATGCTTCCGACTTTAGCTGCAGAGAAATGCGAACCACCCGCTACGTCACCGAGGGCTCTTGCCGCAGCATCAAACCTGTCAAGGAGCTGGTCTGCTCCGGCCAGTGTGTCCCCTCACACCTCCTGCCCAACTCCATCGGCAGAGGGAAGTGGTGGCGTCAGAATGCCCCGGATTATCGCTGCATTCCTGCTCACACTCGCACGCAGCGCATCCAGATGGCTTGTCCCGAGGAAGAGACTCGGACTTACAAATTCCGAGCTGTCACGTCCTGCAAATGCAAGCGCTACACTCGCTACCACAACCAGTCTGAGCTGAAGGACTTCGGGAAGGAAACGGTCAGGCCTCAGAAGAACAAGAAACCCCGTCTCTCCAGAGCCAGGAGCAGCAAATCCAACCAGCATGAGTTAGAGAATGCTTACTAGCAGGTGGTGGTACTCCAAGTGATACAGCCTAGCAGCTCTGGATATCTTACCCAACATCAGATGGCACTCACAGGCCACAGCGTGCCGTTCTGACTGCAGTAGGGTCCAATTCCTTCTGCTAAGCTGGGTCAAAAGGCTCACATAGTCAAAAAATCTGTCAGATGATAGCAGTTATGGTCTGATAAGAGAATGAGATAAACCGAGCTGGAGGCAGCAACACGTAAATTCAGTCTGAGAGGAGAGGTCTCCCTTGGAGAGCCACCTGGCTTGGACATGTAGGAAGGCAAAGTGAAGCTGTTATGGGGACAATCACACTTTGTTAGAAGTCATCCTACTCAATTTACACGAAAAGAACACCGAGGTCCCTTTCCCACTTTTCCAGGTGCCATGGTGCAGGACAAGGATGTGATGAAGGCAGCAGCAGGAGAGTTACCACTCTCCGAATGAGTTGCAGAAAGTTAGTGCTAGCAGGGACTTCAACAGCTGTGACACCCTGTCAGATGTCCTCACGTCCCAGCGGTTTCCTCTAAAACGCAAAAATCAAAACGTGCCACTCACCTTCTCAAAAGCGTGACAAATCTAGTTCATACTTTTAATTGCAAGACTGTAGGATGAACAGATTCGAAACAGATTTGACAACTAAACCCAGATTGGTTTTAGGGACAAGGATTTGCTTTAGGAACAGTTGAACAAATTCTGCTAGGTGGAGCAGATTTCTGGAATGGATGCTCCCCTCAAACCAGATAACCTCACTGATGTTTGTCCTGTAAACAGCTATCGGTGTGCGCAATTTAACCTAGAAGATACTGATTAGGCCTGATTTCCTAGAACACAATTGTCTTTAGCGTCAGCTTAGATGTCTCAATTTACATTTTCTGTAGAGTTTGGATTATCTGGCCACACACTTCGTAGCGCGAAGCCTGTGCAAGCCAAGTTCTGGGATTAAGGTGCTGGTTCTGCGTTAAAAGTGAGCCTCTGCTAATTTTAAATGTCATCAATTCCACTAGAAAAGTCTTTGGTACTTTAGTTTGACAGCAACTTCCCTTTAGTTAGCTTCTCACCATTCAGACTAACATTTGTGTTTTTACATGAGAGAATATTATTAAGGAGATAAATTGTCACGTGCTGTATATATCCTGTAGAAATGCTAAGCCTGGTAGCAGATGAACACAGTTTGGGATGGAGACAGTTCCTCACTGTTCTTATTTTCTATGTAGAGTTTATGCTGAAATCATATAAACGATGGAAATTTGTGATGTTGATAGATTTTGCAGTTATTTTATGTGGGACCAGAACCTAGAGAGAAAAGGTATTGTTTCAGAGAGTGAATTACGTATTTATTTTTTTCTCAGAAATTATTTATGCAATGTTTCTTCCTTGTAGACAATGAGAAGTAATACTGCTTTAAAGATATTAGTCTGTTATTTTTAATTTTAAATACATGGTTAATAAAGTAGAAACGATGCTTAATTATAGGAAGACTCGTTGATTTGCTGCAAAGCCGGTGAACTACAGAACAGTCAGGGTGTTGACTCCAATTTCAGTGATACAGCGTGTCAGGGTCCCCAATTCTCAATTGATAACCTGCACATCTCAAAAGAAACTCCATCCTGGAACTTCTGGCATCCAATGCCTGATGTTTCTCATGGAAAAAGTGTTCCTGGGCAGACGTGATGCTCAGAACTGTTTCCGTGTTCTCATTTCTACTACCCTGGGAATTAAAACTCAGCTGATTTCAGTTTCCCTCCTACTCCCAGTGACGTTTCCTGATTCACAATATTCACAACCTGATAAAGCCACCCGCGAATACAAGGTGCCGATCAAGATTTCTTGATTGAAATCTGATTATTTCAGATTTCTCTCATTGGGAAAAAAAAAAAAAAAAAAAAAAAAAAAAGTATGGGATCCCCTCGCAGGTGCTGCCAGGCAACAGTTAAACATTTTCACGATTTCATACTATAGACCTGTGCCCATTTTCATTTAGAAGGCCGTGGGTTTTAAGAAACAAAGACATTTTCCAATGAAATCAAGGAAAACTGAACTTGGGCTGCACACAGTGTGCAGAACTATCAGCGTGGCTGTAAAGATGAACAGCTTTTTCAAGGCAGCGGTAGGTAAGGTGTCCTTTACTACTATAAAATGATACCTCATGTAAAAACCTAATACATTTATACTCGTGACAACATTTTCCAGGCTTATCTTTGACTTTATGGATTTGGCACTCGGGGCTTAATTTTCAGAAACCAACACAACACCCTGCAAAGTGCTTCTAAAGTAAGAAAAGCGGTTTGGTGCCTTGGAAAATCTATTCCCTGGTCTCGCTGGCATCTAGGGTTACTGCGATACTGGTTTTGAAACGCTGACTGTGACAAACCAGTGAAAGAGACTTTATCTGGGACTCTGTGCTGGATTCCAGGCTGGTGGCAATTACAAGGCGTGCTGCAGGTGAAGCAGTACTATCTTGTTATTATATATATATTATATATAATAACGACATAGTATTATATTATATTACTATAATTATATATTTCTATATATAATTATAGTAATATAATTATATAAATATATATTATTATATTTTTTATGTATGTTTCACCTTCAAGATGAAATCCCACTTAAAGAAACCCCACTCCTCCCACACAGCCCCCTTCAACCCGAAGTGTCAAAGCTCCCTGCTGTCAGGCTGCTGCTCACAACCTTGCTGTTTGATTTAATGTAATGATTGGCTTTTTGCACGTTAGAAAGCTTTTTCACCAATACCCACGGAGTCCGGACGCCCCTCAGCACCCATCCTGTTCGCAGTCGCTTCTCGTTGGTTTCTTAACCCAGGTTAAAAGTGGATTCGCTGAGCGGTCCCTGGGTGCGCTTAGTCCTCTGCCATCTTCCTCCTGAGACGGTGCCCTCCAACCACCTTTCTGCCAATTTATTTCATTTATCCTGCAAACACCTGGAAAAATCCAAATGCGGGGTGTTTCACAGTGACAGGCTGCTATAGACATCCTGCTCCCCCCGCCACCCCCATCTGGGCTCCTTTCAAACAGAGCATTTGGGTTTTAATTAT
This sequence comes from Falco punctatus, assembly GCF_963210335.1. NCBI lineage: Eukaryota > Metazoa > Chordata > Aves > Falconiformes > Falconidae > Falco > Falco punctatus. Next base: position 3,952,898 of record NC_137599.1, on the reverse strand, counting down.
CTTCACACACACTCTCTCTCTTGATTTTAAATCTCTAGTAAAGGTGCACATGATTTTTGCCTCCGTACGTGTTGCTTACGGCTGTTAGTAGGCCTCTGGAGCAAGGCACGGATCTAGAGAGTGACTTATGGGTCCGATGGTGTCAGCGTTTGCTGAAAGCATCATTTACTACTCCAAGGGACACGCTGCATGGAGGAGATGCCCCCTCTAACAGAGGGGGAGAGAACGAGTGTCTGCAGGAAATTTCAGTCTGTCTGGCACACCAACACTTCCAATTCTTCCCCCCTCCACCCCCCCAACAAAAAAAAAAAAAAAAAAGCTTGATACTGTACACAGAGAAAACAAAACAGAGCAACTTCAGGCAAGACTGAATTTTTCCTCACTGTAATTTTTGCAATACAACAGTGCGGTGGTATGCAACTGAGGTGCCACCAAACTACGAGTAGTAACAGCTCACTGAATTTACCCTTACTTAGCTGGAGCCCAGCAAGTGAGCAACTGTCGGACTGGATGCTGTCCCAAAAAACAATCGAGTCCCTTTTTTCCTCCATATCACCTCTGAACATTCATTTCTCCCCCATTTTTATTTCCCAGTTGGGTAGACAACAAACCATGCCACATTCTCTGCAACATACTGACTTAAAATAAATAGTCGGTGTGCCTACTTTATTCCTTTTTTTCTGGCAAAACCACAGTTTTGCTGTTTATTCAGTGAAAGAGAAACTTACAGGCAGCACAAACTGCACGGTGGTATGCACCAGGTCCCAAAGATTTTGCACGAGGTTCAACTTTTTAATTACAAATTGCACAATCAAGAGCATTTATCCAGTGAGGCCCGAGGTCCAGAAAACACATTATGCATGTGTTCTGCAAATGTGGTTGAGAAAGTCAGTGTTGTGAAATACGGAAGAAATAAACAGGTATTTTTTTAGCCATATGACATCAGCTTATAATTAGCTTGTTTCACTCAAATTAGTGCAGTATATGGGCGCAGGGAACAACTTTTCTATAGTAAACAGGCTCCAAAGTCTTAAATTAAAATAGGACATATTTATATGTCGCTTGAGTTGGGGTTGAACATGCTGTGCAGCTGTAAACTGAGGTCTGGATAAACTAAACCCCCCCGGTGACAGGCAGGGGCTGGAGGTCCACCTTTAAAAAACCCCTCGTAGCTGGAAATAAAACCAGTACAAGTTGCAGAACTTGCAACAAAGGCGGCTGATATTAACTCCGCTTCAACACAACCGTGCAACTGCTCCCCTTGCAGCCTCAGAGCCATCAAAGGGCAATTCTGCACACTTTTTTTTTTTTTTTTTTTTTCTGCTTTTGCACCATGGAATGGAGGTTTATCTCCAGTTCCCGGAGCTGTGGGAGCAGTTTTGACACCGAATGTTTTACACCAAAGGTTGGAGACTTGTGGTGTCAAGCTGCAGTGTTTCCTGCACAAGGCTCACGATGCCCTGTCTTTTAATTGGATGAGAATGTGGTGCTTTTCCATCCTTTCTGATACCGAAATGAATTTTATTCACAGTGAAGCAGAATAAACGATGCCCAAAGGGAAGGAAGCAGTGCTGATTCTTCTGCCTCCGTTAACCACTCTTGCCGCTGTGTCACGACCTAGCTATTTCTTTCACTCCTAAAAGCTCTCTACTGGTTTTATTTCACATAATTTTAGGAGGACAAGTTATTACTGTGAAGAGAGGATAATACACTTCATCAGTAAAACCTGAGCAAAGGGAAAACCTATCAGCCCTGTGCATTCTTGTAAATAAATATTTTTATTTATAATATATATAATAATAATAAACACATTTATTTTATATTTAATAATATATTTTAAAATAATAAAATAAATACATAAATAAATAAAAATAAAAGTATTAAGGAACACAAAGATGATCTTCAAAGCGTTATCTCGCCTCTGCTGCATGACGATGGATGGCTGAAATGGGTGCTACCAGGGATGGGGCATCCACAGCTGCTCTGGGCAACCTGTTCCAGTGCCTCAGCACCCTCGCAGTGAGGAATTTCTTCCTGATATCAGATCGAATCTACCCTCAGTTTAAAACCGTTGCCCCTCACCCTACCATAGGCTCCCTGGTGTAGAAGCCCCCCCCCATCTTTCCTATAGGCCCTACAAGGGACGCAGCTGTCAGGTCTCCCTGGAGCCTTGCCTTCTCCAGGCTGAACCCCAGCTCCCTCAGCCTGTCCCCCCATCATCTTTGTGGCCTCCTCTGGACCCCCTCGAGGAGCTCCACGTCTTTCCTGCACTGGAGGCTGTGCTCTGGGGGGGCTCACAGAGGGGCAGGATCCCCCCTTGACCTGCTGGCCACACTGCTTGGGACGCAGCCCCCGGCACAGGGTTGAGATTTCTGGGATGGAGAGCACATTACCTGCTGACGTCCACTTTTCCATCCACTAATACCCCCCAGTCTTCCCCTTGCCGATCCCCCTGCTCAGCCGCTGCTGCTGGAATTGCCTTGACCCAGGTATAGGGGTGTAGAGGAATTATAGAGGAATGAAGGCAGGTTAATTAACACTGATAATGTGCAGCTGGGGGCTGGGTGGGGGTGGGGGGTGGCTGATGTGGATGATGTGCAGCTGTGGCTGGTTCCTGCTAAGTAGATAAATAGCTCTAAGGGGGATGGAAGGGGAGCACTGGGTGAGGAGACCTGGAAGAAGCAGTGGCAGGAGGGAGAGAGCTTCCCTGGATGGAGGAGAGACAAGGAGAGGGCTGCAGTGGGGTCAAGAAGCAGGTGGGCTGGCCTGGAGAGGATGGAGGAACAGCCTGGACAGTAGATCTTGTGAAACCTGGTGGGGGATCGGTGGCTGTGCCGGGGCAAAGTGTGGGAACTGCTTATGGAAGTTCCCTGGGACGGGATGGGGAGAGCCTTGCTGCAGCCGGCTGGTTTGGATGGTGCTGCGACACAGGACATTGCACTTGGCTTTGTTGAGCTTTGTGAAGTTTACAGAGGCTTACCCCTGGCCTCTCCAGTGATGCCAAAAGGGCATCTGAGATGAATTTTGTCTTTAAGCAAGCAAAGGTATTTATTTTGTGCAACATTAGGGAGCTAGCTGATTTGCACCAGACAAACTAGCTCCAAAGTTTTCAGTGAAATGTCAGGTCATTTATACAGTTTTTGTGAGAGGTTACAGCATCATTACATAAATAGTAATTTGATTTTGACACCTAATTGTTCTATTCATAGTAGGTGGGATCTAGGTGGAGTAAACCTTTCAACTTTCTTTGTTTGGCGATCTCCTGACTCATGGTCTCCTTATCTCCTTCAGGTGCCCACCTTATCTTTTCTAATAATTCAGAGTCCATTCCTTTAACGTCGTCAGTGGAACCTTCTCTAATTATTCCGAGTACATTCCTTTCTCAACACAGAGCATCACCCAGAGCACTGTACCAGACTCATCCTGACTGATCTTTTGAAGACTTTGCTCTGTTTCACTAGCCCCTTGGGGTGGCATCCAGCTCCTCTGGAGTATCGGCCCCACCGTTCAGCTTGGTGTCACTTTGAAGATTTTGGTATTGAGGCATGTAATCCATCCCAGCCCTGCTTCTCCTGGTGCTCCCAAGGGCTTACTGGTTCACACTGATGCTGTGAACACCCATTTTAGCCATCCCAGGTGAGGTGGGGTGTGACGTCAATCACTTTTTTTTACTACTTATTGACCCCTCAGGACACTTTGCCATGAGGGTTTTGAATTTCAAATTATTGAAATTTTAAAATATTGAAATAGTCCCTCTCTTATGAATGTGTACGGCACCAAAATGTGGAAGTTTGGTCTGGGCTTGGGTTTTGATGCCATGTTAAGAGATGTTAATGAAAATCATTTCATATTAAACATATTAAACATGTTAAACACCATTGTTTTCACCTCTGAGGGGAACAGCCCCCACTCCTTGACTTAGTTATAAGTCCAAAGTCACGCTTGTCCCTGCTGAGACTCCCACCCCAGGCTGCTCACAGCGTTAACCTGCAGGCTCAAGCTTTCTTGTGCATGACTTTCCAGGCAATTTAAATATATTCTCTAAACCAAGGAATAAAAGTGTATTTATTTTGTGGTTATCAAGCCCCTAATTTTTTTTTTTTATCACTTTGCCAAAAATTTAATGCTTGTGGCATGAGGTTATTTCAATGTCTTAAGAAAACAGCCCAGCTCTGGCTAAATAAATAAGTGATGTCATTCTTCATTCAGGTGACCAGATTCTTTGGTGTAAAAACTTCCCTTAGGAGAGGTCTTGGGACACAGTGGCTCCTCTGAGACTATTTACATCTGTCGGATTCTCTAATCTCTTCTTCCTTCCTTCCTCCCAACTATTTCCTTCCCTTTCGCTCTAAAATGGCCAGTATTTAACTCTAATGCTTCCAGTTTGCACAACATGCTTTTACAATTGGGTGGTTGTTGGTTTGGGGTTAGTTTTTTTTTTTTTATAACCAGAAATAAGGCTTAATTTAAGGTAATTACTCTCCCATTTGGAGGGGTTTGCTATTTGCAGGGCCTTGTTTTTTTTCTAGTCAAATTAGCTGGAGAAGTTAGTTTTAAAAGTGATAGTTTTCTTCTAAAATTATTCTTCAGATTAAGGGTGGTGCTCAGGACCAGAAGCTTCACTCAGGATGATTTTCTGTGTGTCTAGAGGCAGCAGTAGTGCTATCAGAAAATCATTAGCGAAGGCAGGGAGAAGACAAATAATTGCACAGATGGCCAATGAACTGAGAAAATGCATGCTTATCAATTAATATGAGCTTCTGAATAAATTAATCTTCAAATCAGAGGCATCCAGGGTCCTCCTAGGAGCCAAAAATAGGCCCAGTCATTTAAAAAGATACATCTTTCTAGAATTAGTTTTGTCATTAACATCTCTAATATGGCATCAAGCGCTAACGATCGGTCATAAGGATTATTCTTTGGACTTGCACGCGTGCCAAGAGCAGAGCAGCAGTACTTTGGTGCAAAATGTTAATAAATGCAAATGTTCAGAGTCAGGAATTAGGGAAGAGGGTATATCCTTACTGGGAAAACTGGCACAATTTCAGAATTTCAGCATCATGCCCTCACACATGTCCCTTTCTTCTAGTTGGAAGTGCTATCTGGGTAGAATTTAAAAGTTTTTAGCTAGTTTTTCATTATTTTGGGGTGCTTAGAACCTCAAAGTGGCCATCAGACTTGTAGCAGAGTCTGAACAGTCTGCCCGTGAGCAGTAAACTCTGTCTACACTCCATTTACTTTTAAGCTACACAGCTCTCAAATGCATAAATCTCTCGGTCAGCAGTGCCATCACCCTATATTTACTCAAATAAACCACTATGATTTTGACATACATGTTCCGTACAGATGTTACACCCAATGAGTGTAATTTTGCTGTTTGCAGAAAAATGCAACTTTTAATATAGAGAGTGTCCTGCTATTTAGAAGGCAACTATAAGGCCCAAGAGCACTGGAAATGACACGTACGTAGGGGTATTCGCATAAAACCCATTAACTTATTAAAGAGAGTTTACGGGTGGTCTTTGGAGCAAGGGCAGGTTTACTAAAATCGTATTTGGAACTGGCTGTTTGGTGGGACCCCACACACGAGTTTGATGATAAACTGGCCCAGGAAACTTTCCTTTATTTAAAAACAAAAAAAACCAACCCCAAACATAATCAGGAAAAAATAATGTCCAAGAGAAAACTGCAACCAATATGGGTATCAGCAGAGCTGTACTGATTTTTGACATCTGGATCCTAAGACAGTATTTAAAGGACAACCACCTGGATTACATTTATGCAGTTTAAAAAAAGATCTTTCTACTTAAGAAAGGCCGAAATAAGCCATATTAACCAGCAGAAAGAAACATATTTAGCGGTAATAACGGAAGGATTCCTCATGTCTGCAACACCTGACAATTAAAAATGAATTAACATTCACTTAACAAAAAAAAAAAAGTTAACATTCACTTAAATGGAAGAAAAAAAAATATAAAAATCAGAGACTTTTTTTGAATCATTGGCTGTCAACTGGGCCCCTGGGAATTACTTCTAAGGGGGGAGGGGGATCTGGACACTGGCTGATAAGAATGACCCTATAACAAACGTGTTCACTGCATGGGAGAGTACGTGTCCACTGGAAATTTCCAGGTGTCTGCAAATTTAAAAAGCTTGAAAAAGCTTTCTTCTGATTACTTTGATATAAAAAGAAATACTAATCTCAAATATATTTACTACACGTTCCCAAGGAAAATTACAAATTTTTGCAAAATGCGTCATCAGGGAGGAACTCTCTGGACCATTGTTCCACAGATGCCAGTGAGGAACCTGCCCGCTGCACTAGCTTACGCTGTCCCCCCCTTCCAGAGCAGAAATATGGGGGAGAAGCACATTTTCAAGTCAATGTTCTTCCAAGTCTTCTGTTGTGAAAAAAAATCACACCCTTTTGATTCACGCTCTGTTCTTTCCAGTTGAGAGAGGGGCCTTCCGTGCGGTTCGCGGGATGTATGGATGCGGCAGGACCAGCGCAGTGGGTGCAGGATTAGTGCTGGTTTGCAGGATCCAGCGTCGCCTGTGTCAGCCTGGTTCCATACGTAGGCACGAGTTACATCCCTTGGGAGCCAAACCTGAGAATCCTCGGTAACGTTTAATCTCTCAAAAGTAATCCTGACAGACGTAGCAGGTGAGAATATCTGCGTTTAATGCTTAAACTTGATCACCTCCCAGAATATGAATAAACAAGAACTAACTTGTCAGTTGGTTTAAGCCGAGCTCTCTACTTTGACTTAATTTCAATCACATTTTTTGCAAACAGTTGAGGACAAGACCAAGTCCGTGACTCCCTTAAAAAAAAAAACAACCCACACATCCTTTAGGACATCCTTTGTAGTAAATCAGCATGTAGCAGTGTTATTTTAAAATATTTTTACTCAGATGTGATATTAAACTCTACACAGGTACCAGGTAAGATGTTTCTTTAGTCTTCTTTTCTTATTATATTAAAAAATATATTTTATTTTATATATATTAACAAATATAACTCTCTTCCTTTAAAATGTTCAGTATTTTACATTTTAATTTTCTGCTGGAAAAAAAAGCATAGACATTGTCTGACATTTTTTGGCATATTTAATTGCAGGAAGAAAATGACAGCATGCTCTCTTGCCCACAGTTAAGCATCACAGAGAATGTGAGAATATTAAAAGGTGTATCAACAACCATAAAAGGGATCTACGCTTTCTAACTGGGGAAAAAAAGAAAAAAGGGAAAAAAAATTTGAATTTGCTGGCCTCATTCATTTGACTGTTTCTAAAGAACAGAAGTAAAAGCACGTGGGCATGCTTTGGTTGAGAAGTTGAACAACCTGGTATTGCCTTTACAGGAGTGCATTGAATAAATAAATGTATTTTAAATACCAAATAACAGCAGTGGGATTTACCCTTACTGACAAAAAAACCCAAAAAAAGACCCACACTACTGTATTAGTATGTATTCTTTTTCATGCTGTCACACACATCAATATGTTGCCCTTGTTTAAAGTTATATTTAATTCTAGTCAGGTAGATAAATTTGAAAGGTCTAAACCCAGCTGGGACCTTTAAAGTAGTTGTAGTCGTGGAGGTCATAGGACTCATCTGTTACAAATAGCAGATGTGTAAAGCAGTCCCTCCTCTACAGATAAATTATATTAAATGCAAAACATGGTAAAATATAGTCAGCAGGTGTGTTGTAAAACCTTTCAGGCTGCAAGCTCTTCGGATACGGGACTGAAAAATCCCAGCCCAGCAAAGGCAGTCAGGACTGTATGGTATAAATATAAAATAATAATGGAATAAAATAACAAAAGAAAAACAGGTTCAACATTCTGGCACTTAGAAAAAACAAAGCCTTACATAGCGAAAGGCACTCGGTGCCCTTCGAGAGGGAGTTTTGTGCTGCCACCAGCTCGAGAGCTTCGCAAGATTTAATTGCAGAGTGAGTTGAGTCAGGAGACTGTCACTGGAAGAAGACGTAGTTAGCAGCTACTTTTTTTTTTTTCTGAGAACATAAAATTTTTGCTTGCTATTTAATTACACAGCAGAATGTTTGCTTTTTTTATAGCGCGCTTTTTTTTTCTTTTTTTTTTTTTTTTTTTTTTGCCACTGAAGAATACTGGAAAGTGTTTTGAACAACTGTGAAAATGATTAAGCTGTGTGTGTATTTCTAAAAGACCATCTTCATTTGTGTAAGTGCCTCAGTGACTTTGGAAAGGCTGCTGCCCTAGGGGAAGTGATTATTTAGCTGTCACCTTCTCATTTTTTTCTCTATATCACAACAGCGGTTTTATTGCATTGTCCACTGTTGATCTCATTTTAGTTTTCAACTGATTCCAAGCCTCCTCGGTCAGCCACTGTGTTTTTCCTATTGGAAATGCGTGTCTGGAGGTGCTGGCTCACTGCTGGTTTTTTGAAATTGCTCAGACACAAAGCTCAGGGCAGCAGCCAAGGCTTCCACCCTAACGGCTCCTCCTGTGTTCCCTGGCAGCTGCCCCCAGCCTGCAGAGCTACATGTGGTTTCCTTCCTATCTGCTATATGTTTGCGGAAAAGTCAAGCCTACACCTCTGCCGAAGTTCATTTAGAAAACCATTCCCTGATTTCAGGACACACGAGGTGCACAAGTAGGGAAGACAAAGCAGGAGAAGGACCAAGCATCCCTGCTCACCCACCTGTGGCACGTGGGTGCTGCACCGACATCATCGCCTCTGAGCTATTGCTAAGCGTCGTGGCCCAGATTCCCTTTAATGTTTCAGTGAAGCAAAAAGACATCAAAGTTCCGGTCCTTAAGGCAAAAACTGATTGAAAACATTGAAGTGTTTTCATTTCATTCATGTGTATGTACAGACGGAGGCGCACACGCGTGTGGACTTTCACAGTATTTGCAAATGCTAAAAAGGAGCCTTTGTAGCAAACACCATGTTGCAATTCTGTTACATGGAAACGCACACAAATTGTAGAAAAGAAGCTGTTGGAGTCACTTTTAAAACCGATCAGGATGTCAGCGTGGCCACCCAGGTCCCTGGGAGAAGCCATTGGCTTCTCCATCCTTCTTCACCATCGGAGCGTGATGGTGAGGAACGGTTGTGCCCCGCTACCAAGCCTTCAAAACAGGCCTCTCGATCCTTTTAATTTTGCATCATCTCTGACGTTCTTAACTCTGAATCTTTACCCTTTGCATAATCAAAGTGACTGATGACACGATTTCAAAATATTCTTTCCTCACATGACTTACTCTTCGTGGGAACCTCGGGCCTTACAAATGAGTAAATGGCTGGCAACAGACTTTCGAACATGAAATAAGTTTAAATAATATCCCAGGAAGACGGAGATTTTCTGCACGATCAAAATAATGATCTAGTGAGAGGCCTGAAGCTCTATATCAGGTCTTCAAAAGAAAAGAAAAGGGCACGTTTTGGATCTAATTTGGAAAATTAGTATGTTAATTTTGAACTCAACATATAGCTTGAAGGAGACCTACAGTGAATCATGTTGTAATTTAAAATGTATAAACTTCCAATTCTGAATATTTCTTTTCGGCCACAGATGCCAAAGCTGAGCAAGACAGATTAAACCACCCGAGGAACCGTATTTTCCAGGGGCTGCTAAAAGTCACAGTGTTTGCTCTGCTGGGTTTGCCGAGTGTGTCAGGGGCTGCTTGCGGCCTTGGCGTGGTGGGGTGGCCTCAGCACTAGTCCCCAAGGCCTGGCAAAGGAACAGGCTGAAGTCAACTGCCATTAGACACCTTCCCACCGCTACCGTGAAGCAACGGGCCCAGGCACGGAGAATCCCAACGCTTCGGTTTTGACTTTTGAGGATAAAGGCCATTTTATAGGGAGACACTCCAAGACTCTTGACTGTGCTGGGCAGGGGTCGAAACCCCCGTGTCTCTGGATGCTGATTCTATGACTAAGCCACATCACTTCACAATCTAAATAATTCAGTCTCCAACAACAGGATATCTCCGATTACGAGATATAACTCTCGATAGATATTAAACTCTTTCCCTGTCCTTCATTTTGAGTCCACAGCTGGTAATACTGTGAGGATGCTCAGGCACTGGAAGAGATTACCCAGAGGGGCTGTAGATTCTCCATCCATCGAGCTATCCCAAACCTGATGGGACACAATCCTGGGCAACCTTGAGCAAGGTGGTTGGACGAGATGGTTTCAAGAGATCCCTTCCAACCTCAACCATTCTGTCATACCGTGGCTGTGTAATGAGCACGTAGTTTGCTTGTGTCATGGCTGGGTTTCTCCTCTTTGGAACAAAACTGGGAAGTTCTGCCCTGTAGGACCTCCGGTGCTGGCGGCTAATTCAAAAACCGTCCCTTAACTCACGTGATTATTAATAACCACGTTATTAATAACCAATGTTATTTTAAGACTGCTTCGGTACGCTGCCAGCGCTTTGTACGCTGTTCTAAACTCACTGAAACATAAAGCTTGAAGAGAATATCCTGGCCCATGCTAAAATAATAATGATTAATAACTGTTATGTTCAGCACTGAGTTTATTTACTGCTTTATGTGGCAAATGCGGATAAAAATCATCACGATCTATTAGCTAACTCAATTAGCTCAGCAGGCTGTTCTTAGGGCAAAACGCAAAAGGGACTCAAAAGAAAACTAAAGCTTCATTAGGCAAGTAAGCTAGCGAGAAATTGGGTATATATTAAATTCTTAGTAATTGAGCAGTACGTAGGCATAATTAGCTCCGAGTAGCACATACATAAAGGATATAGATACAAAACATAGAAAAGGAAGTAGCATAGCTTAAGTGCCCTGCAATTGTGAAGTAATGGATTTTTTTTTAAGGATGAAAAGCAGCTGGAATATTGGTCAGTCAAATCAGAGCAGCTGGAATGGGGTGTGGGTTACTCCCCTGCCCCTAGTCCATTCTGTCTGACCGACCAAAGCCTCGAGTCCTGTGCACGCTTGGTGTTTTGTATCCTAAATTACAATATCTGGCAAGAAAAAAAAAAGAAATAAATTTTTGCCTTTGATCCTCAGTTAAAGCAGACTGAGAAAATCCCTTTATAATTGGTTAATAGTTCATGGGGCTAAAATTGTTGTTGTAGCACAATCTGTGGGAACAACATGGGAGAAACATTTCCTGCAGAAAGAATGCTGAAGTTTAATTACTACACATCGCATGAGAAAGGATTTCAATTTTTAGGGCCCTGTGTTCAGGCAGTTACTAGGTAGCCAGCTTGTACTGGAATATTGATGCTTTAGTCTAATCTCTGCTGTGCCAGAGAACAGCGGAGGGGCCTCATTCTCATGATGGGGTAGCAGGAATGCTACACATTTCTTTGGTCTTATCATCATGTACATTGCTATGCCAGGCAGTTTAATTAATAACTGTCGACATGTTGTCATTTATCATTACCAAAACGGGAGGTGAGGACCCTTCCGTATGCATGCTGTACAAATAAATTAAAGTTGTCTCAACCAGTCTCACGGGTTTGCTGCTGTCAGTCACTTCTGTTGGCCTTCCTGCAGTTCAAAGACTCGCATCTTATCTTGCTCTCAGGGCTGGGCAGCTATTTATATAATGGAAAACAAAAACATGTGCGCGTGCAAGCCCGGTGGATAATCAACCTCGGTTAATATTGTTGTGGAGAGTTCAATTACTGAGCTCACGATAAGACATTTACTACTGGAGTTGAAATGTGCCTCAAGGAAGAATGTTTCAGGAGCAAAAACATGCACAAAAATGGGTCCCTGGGATAGTGGGAAAATGCTGCAGCCAGGTAATGACATCAATAGAATATTTTGGGTTTATATGACATAACTAAATACTAAGAAGTAGTTCAGGATATGTAAATTCTCCTTTTTCTTTGAAATTAGATTACCATTCTGCACGTGCCTCAAGAATGGCTCTGGCTAGCAGGCAGGATTTCATTTCTAGTAGTCATGCAGAAAAACTTCCTTTCTGGGAATGCTTTGATTCCTGGTAGTATTTTACAGGAAAGATTGATTCGAACTGAAACGAGAAGGTGACCATAGCTACGGTAGCAGTGTGAGCAGCACACTGCCAAACACAACCCATCTGGGGTAAACAAAAAATTTGAGCACCTTATTAGAGGTGCTGCTCTGTCTTCGGGGGCACGGATAAACAAGAGTCCCACAGATGTTATTAATTAAGATGAAAAAAAAACAATAAAATGAACTCTCCGCTCTGTACAATAAAGTGGATTGGGAGAAATTTTCATGTTCATTTGTGGTTGCAGACAGAGCTCCCCGTGGCTGCAGAAGACGGAGGATGGAGCAGGATGGAGCATCCCTGGTTGGGTCTGGCAGGTACGTGTGCCGGCCTCCGCAGGAGCATTCTGGGCTGCCCAAACCTTCCTTCCAGGAACTTACTGAAGGAAGTTCAAGCCATTAGCATGGTTCAGGTCACACTTTCGCTTTCAGCTGGAAAATAGCGAAGCAAATGGTGGGCTATGTCACTTTTGCCACACCGAGTGTCCTAGCTCTGTTCCCTGAACTGCTTTCAGGCGAGGAGTCACCCGACATGCAGGAGGGAGGGTGTAGCACTGGGTAATACGTTCCTTACAGACAAGCTATACATTACACTAAGATTTCATGAAGGGAGGAACGTGATCAAACAGACAGCCGAGAAAAAAGGCAATCCTGTGCCAGAGCTTGTGAAATTCCCATACTGAAGATGCCAAAGGGACAAAAAGCAACAGGCACAGGATGGACCAGAAAGAAAGAGATCTTTTGCATGCCACCCTTAGCAGCAGCCCATGGTAGACCTAATACTCGGGGGTCAAATGGCTAAACTAACTAGGAGAGCATTTTAATAATGTGATACGGTGTTAATTCTGGCCCCTTCTGGCCACAGTAAATTGCCCTGTTTGGATGGAGCCGAGCTGAAATAGCATGTTGTGCATGCGTCAGGAAATGAGCTCATGATATACGAAGCCTCAGTCTGTAGGTGATAAGTAAGGGCCTGACAAATTAATCTCATCAGCTGCATTCATCTTTGGATGCTGCTCTGTGCCAGGCCACAATGTGTGGGCTGGAGTCTATTTTTTTCATTTGTCTAACTTAAACAGGTAGTTTGAATTACTGTGAGACAAATGTTCTATTCTGTGCTGTCTGCACCGTAGATTGTTCTTACTGAAATGGGAAGAACGATCATGTCATATTTTACAGAGAGACAAATTATTGTGCTGACAGCTTGCTTTTGTCAAGATGTTTTGAACTATACATTCTGTAAACCTAACAAAATGAATTTGTTGTTTTCCTTTCCTTTAATGGCAAGCATCTTTATTAATAATTGTAAATTAATTATTTTATATTCATATAAATTTATATATATTCATATATATATTTATATTATAATAAATATTCAGAATGCACAAGGTTCTACAGTCTAGCCTTTAACTGCATTCATCGTTCTGTTTTTAACTACTTGCAAGATGAGAAATCACATCTAAGTGAAATGGAAAGAGTTGCCTTAGATTCAGGATTGGAATTTAGGAGACAGTATGGTATTAAAAAAAAAAAAAAAAAAGAACACCCCCCCCCCCCCATTAATTTATAGAGAACAACCCCACCCTCCATTTTAAAGAAGCACATTTCTTTTTCCAAAATCTGCCAGCAAATTTGGCTGTCGTATGAATATTCTGGCAGCAGAAAGAACCAGATTTTTCCAAGATTCTCCCTTTTTTCCTGGAGACACACAGGGAGGATCACAGACAGCAGGCGCACCTTTAGGCACCTGCGTTCTGCCTTCCTGGTGTTCACTTTAGAGTTAGCAAAGAGAAGATCTGGTGGGTGTTTTTTTTCCCCGAACCTATTATTTATTCTGAAAACTAACCGGTTTTAGGATCACGAAGGCCAAGTTTGTGTGGAGACTCTTCAGACCCTTTAGTGAAATTTATGCATATGTGCTCAAGACGTGAAGAGGCCACACTTTACTGTGAGAAATAACCATTTTACTGCGCTATCAGAGTCCTTTCTGATGAATTTCTAATCCTTGGCAGATGATAGAAAGCATGACAGGAACCAGAGAGGACTAGCTGTAATATTCATTTTGCCAGCTCTGCAAACAGTAGTTAACAGTTTATTTTTGTAATAATAATATATTTTTATAATAATATAAATAAATAAACAGTATTAATCAGTCATCCCCTAATGGGAATTACACCTCTAGATGTACCACAAGTTAATATTCAGTTTGTCTGTACTTTCTAGAAAAAGAAATTATTCCCTTTGGATGAAATCTAAGGCGTGCAGAGATGGGAGCAGCGGCGGCATATACAGGTAAGAACATGTGCCTATTTCTATTGCAAGGCTCTAATTTTTGAGTTTCTTCTATCTTTTATATTTTGTTTTAGATTCTTACCCTACAAAGCCATTGGAAGGTTTCTGTTCCAGGCAAGAATGCCTTGCTGGTCTGAGTCCATGGGAGGAGGTGCCGCTGGTTCAGGCACCAGTCTCTAGCAGATGACATGGAGGAAAAGAGGGGTTTCCTCATCCTGGTGGGTTCTATGGTAGGAGAGACAGTTTCTGGCAGGATCCTTTATCAAATGTTCCTCAAGATCTAACTTCAGTTGGATAAGCCATAATAACTTGTGCAAGTGTGCTTTGGCCAAACCCAGAATTACCTGGCTTCCAAACAGAGCTGAAGTTCCAACTGCTTCAGTAGGAGTAATAGCAGTAATATTAATAGTAATGTTACAGAGAGTTTGAGCAAAATCTGTAAGAGAAAGACCCTGTGCAGCCTTAACGGTGTTGGAAACCTCGGAGACTGGAAAATAAACCATTTTCTATCATAATTTTTGAAACAGCCCAGCCTCCCACGTATCTGAAGGTCCAGAAGTGATCCCTTTGGTGAGAAGATGGTCTTTAGGGAGAGGTAATTCTTAGTCTTACTAACACTGGTCTGAAGATGATCAAGATGTGAGAATTTATAAATCGAAGATTCTTTTCCTTGCTTCCTTAAAAGCAATTTAACACTTTGACTCTAAGCTAGGAGCAATTCTCAATGTTCTAAAGGAAATTCAATATGTTTATGCACACTTGAATGGCTAAACAAGTTGGAAAATAAAACGTTCAGCGTTTCTGTACATTGGGTGAAGCAAAGCTACTTTCTCAAAAGTAAAGAAAAAAATTGAAAATGACCTTTAAAATGTACACACAATATTTAGTCCACGATCCCCTACTGATGAGACACAAAACTCCCTATACCAGACAGCCTCCAAGGCAGTAAATGTAGAAGTGATAATGAAGTGAGATCGTTATTCCATTTACAAAAGGCAAAAGCTCTGTGGTGCAACGTTCTACGCTTTGGATATTAGACCAGAGACAATTTGCATTTATGCAGCTCTAAGAAGAAAGGGGAGAGAAATGGTCAGAAGCTGATTGATTCATTAGCAGGTACAAGAGTGACACTTGGCAACTGTCACCGCAACTACAGGGACTCGAGTTCGAATACTAGGACAAGAAGTTTGGTTTCAATTCTCTGGGCAAGGAAACCCAATTCAGGTTTACTTTCTGCTTGCTCGCCTTTTTTGTTTTTTACATTTTTTGTCTGCTGAAATCCGCTGCATCAGCCTTGCGTTGGTGTAACTGCTGGTCACCTGCCCGCTGGGGTGACTATAACATCTCGGAAAACACTAAACTGGTGAATTCACAGAGTCCGCTCCTTACTACAGGATTATACGGGGAGAACCCTCTATTCTCTGCATCGTTCCTTCTGCTGGGTCTGCTCCTTCAAGGGGACCAGGAGAGCCAGTGACGGGATCTGCACACCCAGGGGTGCTTGCTGGAGATGTTTGCAGCTCCTCTTGCATGACAACCCAGCCGGTTTGGCTTCAGTAAAAATTCCTGTCTTCAAACCCTAATTACTGTGCTGGCACAGCACGCCGAGTGGTTTTCTGTTTGTATTTATTCGCAAAGTCCCTGCTGCACTGGGTCCTGTGATAAATATAATCCCACTCATGGCTAATTCGATGGTTTTTTGGTGGGGAGAGGGGAGAAGGGAGGGTAATTTCATGGTAAACCATAATTACTTGTACAAGTAGTACCTTAATTGCCAATCCAATCTGAGGGGGTAGCTGAGGCCCAGATGAGCCTAATTCGAATTCTATTTGTTCATAATAAAGAAGTGGTGATTGCTAATTGGACCTAGCCGACATTATTTGCAAATGGGAGCCATTTGAAAATGTGAATTTAATGTCCCTTTGTGTTTAATTTTGCTATTTCCTACTTGCATCGGGCTGCCAGCCTAACAGGGGACTGAGCAGAGCAGGCAGCTAAGTCCTCCAAATCTGCTGCTACCAGTTTCTGGTGGCATAGACCCCTGGCAAAACAGGACTTGATCAAGCAGTCTGGAGCTGGACATCGAGTGCTGAGCTCTCTTGAAAAATCTACTCCCAGCAATAGGTGCAACGCAGAGAAAACGTGGTCCTAAATGAATTGCCTACAGCTATAGGGGAACCCAGGCACCCTGGGGAAATAGACTTTTGACTTTCAGGTCCCCGTTCCTCACCTTTTCTAACGCAACCACACCTCTTCCCCAAGTTAAAAATTTTGTATTTTATTATTTGGGTCACTCATAGCTAGAAATGAGGATTTCTGATTAATGCCGAGGAAAAAGAGGAATTATTACTATGATATACTGGTACCTTGCCTCCAGCTGTATATCCAGTAGGTATTTAATCACAGGCATAACACGAATATATTTTCCACACTTCTTCCCCACAGTTTACTGACCTAAATACCTGAGAGATTCTTGCAGCGCTGAGACAAGACTAGCAAGCATAAAGAAAGCATGATAGAAGTGTTTCCTCTGACATTTTCCTTTATTTTTTCTCTCTAGGAACTCCACTAGTTGGTAATGGGAATATTCTGTTAGAGCTATAAACGCGTTCTGACGTCTGCTTGATACCCATGTTCAGCTGATTTGAGAATTAGACCATTATAGTCGTGAAAATTCACAGATTTTTCATTCCCACCAACCTTCCCATTCCATCGCTGCCTATTGACTGCCAAGAGGGAACGAGGGTTTGGTAATTACAGCAGCGGTGGCTTTATATCTTATAAGTCCCCTGAAAAACGTATTTTTCAGTAAGGTAAGAAGCAACCGTAGGAATTAGAATTTTGTGCCATCAACCTGAAGTCTTGTAGCTCTTTTGAATGAGTAAGATTAAAGACCGACTGGCCAAAATACAAAACCTCTCCAAAGCTTTTCCAAACAGTTTGACCTTAGTACAGCCTAGAATCTTTAAAATATTAACATGCTACTCTTTAAAAAAATGAGAGTTCTCTTCCAAATATATGGTAGATACAGGAAAAAAAGGTGGGTTTTTTTTTTTTGTCAGGGGGTTTAAACCTGCCAGCAGCAGGATATCCTCCTGGTTGCAGCTACACACAGGGTAAGGTCTGCGTTGGGGTGGATGGATGGTAGCTCCTCTTTGCCCTATTTTTAGCTCTTTTTTGCCGTTTGGAATCTTTCAGAGAGAAATGGCAGAATTCCTTGGGTTTTTTAGATAAGCTTCTGTTCTCATAGCTTCTGGGCAAATACCTCCTTCTTTGCAAGAGGGCTTAGGGCCCTGGGAACCCAGCGAGGGGCGAGTGGAGGAGCTGCTCACACTCTTTCTTACCAAGCTAAAAATCACTTTTTCTATCAATCAAACCCTACATGAGGCCTCCCTCAACTTACAGGCTCCTCACCTTTGTATTGTGGTCCTGCTAGTCACTGTCATGGCAACCACAGAGGCTATTCCAGCAGGGAAAACTGCTTTGGCGATTAGGAGGGAGCCTGTGGATTGGGAATCCCTGCTCCGGAGTTGGGGTCCTGCGGAGGGGCGGCAGGGCGAGGGTGAGGAAGGAGGCGGTAAGTGGGAACTTTGCTGGTAACTGCCCGGAAACTTTCTGTCGGTAAAAAACACAACAAAACAAAACAATCCAACAATGTGGAAAGGAGAGTCGTTGCCCCAAAAGATGAACCTGGGTGCAGAGAGCCTTTCTGGCGACGAGAATGGGAAAGTCAACAAAGATCCAGTCCCTGCCCTTCCAGAAAGGTCACCCTTCCAGAAATGTCACCCTTCCCGTTACACCAGCCTCCCTCACCCCTACCGCTGCTGCTCCCCACCGAGACTTCGGAGAATCCCCAAAGACACTTGTACCCTTCACTGCATTCCTCCAGCTGCCTCTGAAGGGACATAATTCCAGGGAAACAAACATTACCATCCCGAAAAGCTCACCAGCCTTACTTGGAGTTTTATTAAAAGTTCTGCTTTAGATCAGGCTTTTGCCAGGCTCTGTAGAAAGGGGCTGCACTTTGAGTTCTTACATCCTCTTTTCATTACCCAACCTTGTACCCTTCTTTTATTTTTATTTTTTTTTTCATTAAAGATAATTGAAGTATCTTTGGAAAAATTCTGAACTGCTCTTTTATGCAAAGGCAATATGCTAAATTCACCTTTGTACATTTTTTTCCAAGGCAAACTGTGCTTGTCAGCAGCGTGCTTATGCAAAAACTGTATTATCCTTCTCTTCTGAAGCTCCTAAGAATCATAGATTCTTATTAAACCCTAAGAAATACGTGTTCTCTAATGCCTGGGGACCTTCATGTCTTCAGGAAAAGAGGGGATCGCCCATGTAAGTAAACCCTTCACATCAGTCTCTGTAGATAATGCTGCCTAATTCATAATTTGGGCTATTTATAGCCAGCCTTGAATACTTCTGTCCTTTTACTCCAAGAGGAACGATAGCAACAGCTGGAAAGTAACTGATTAAGCAGCCCAATACACCCCCACACCCCCCCAACCCCCTGCCCCCACCCCGAAACAGCTAATTTCATCTTTCAGAACATATTAACCGTGTTTTCTTGTAGTTTGCTTACAGAAACCACTGCCAACAGGAGGAGAGTGTCCATAATAACTCGTTTTGGTGTTTTGCAGCATTAGGACTGATCAAAGTCTCCCAGGAGTGTTATAGCTTCTGATATAGATCCACCTATTAGATGCTCCTTTATACGATATTAAACTTAGAGCATTTTGGCAACATCTGATGCAGTTCATCCGCGGCGAATTCTGAAGGAATAAGAATCAACCCAGTTCCACTCTCAGCTTTGCAAAGTTTTTGCTTGTATTGCTTATTTAAATTTTTTTTCTTACAGAAAGGTGTTTCCCTTTTGTAAAATTCCCAAGTTTAGTTCCTTGGGTGTCCGTTTCTTAGCATCGCTTTTTCTCTCTCCTGGATGGAGGAAAAGGGTTTTGTGCCTTAAATGCACCTGGGCACCTCAGGCTGGATTTCTAGTTTACGGATGTTTCTGCTCCTAAGAATTCTGCTTCTTCAGCACATCAGGCTCTGCAAGTGAGGGGTTAGTCTGTGCATTAACAAATTTCGCCTCAGTTTCCCTGATCTTAAAATTTACCCCTTTTCTTCAGAAGCCAGTTGCTTGACACTTTAAAAAAAAAAAAAAAAAAAAAAAAAGGCATCCACTAGAAACAATTTACTTTGTTTTTTTCATACATGAAACTAAAAAGGGCAAGCCATGGGGTACTCAAGAAAATGTGAAAATCAAATTTTTTTTCTGCATAAACCATAACTGTTACATCCTGAGTCACAGCAGGAACCATGGTGCCTCACTGTCTTCGAGCAACGAACCACAGAAGTGGCTGTCGCGGTCACATTCTAGCAAAGGATTTTGTTCCTCAGACACTTTTCTCCCACAATAGCAACAGTCCAGCGATGAGGAAAAAATAGCTTCATCCCTTACACCCAGACAACAATGTGGCAAACACACTTATAATTTGCTGAATGGGCCTGGAGCGTGTAAGTTATAAAATAAACTCAGATGAGGATACGGCCACGAGGGGAAGGTTGTAGCATGACTTCAGCACATCTGGGGCCACACAGGACTCAAGGAGCCTGAAAATCCTGAGTTTGCCCTTCGTTTCCCATTGCAAACCCAAGTTTCTTCACATTTCTCTTTGGAGTAACTCAGAATAATTGTCCTACCTGAAGGTTTCCCTCAGCCTTTGCCATGAGCAAGTAGTAGAATGTGGTTGTTTTTCTAACTTGCCCACCCAGGCACTGGTCTTTCCTAAAAGAACTGGTCCAGCTGGGAGTTTAACTTCCTTAGGTGTGAACTTCTTCCATGCAAAGGAGTTCCTCACCAGTTTTCCTCGCCACTCGGTTGCACCAGCAAACTTTGCTGGGGTGGGGTATGCAAGGGACACTGCAAAATGGCAAGGGAACCCTCACATCCATCCAGCAGTGGACAGTCGCTACAATTCAGAGATATTTTTTAAAAAAATGCAAACCAAAAGAAAAATCAGGTTTATTTCTTTTTAAGTGCAAACCAAAAGAATAATGAGAATTTTTTTTTAAGTGCAAACCAAAAGAATAATGAGGTTTATTTCTTTTT
Organism: Falco punctatus; assembly: GCF_963210335.1. Lineage (NCBI taxonomy): Eukaryota > Metazoa > Chordata > Aves > Falconiformes > Falconidae > Falco > Falco punctatus. Next base: position 3,932,486 of record NC_137599.1, on the reverse strand, counting down.
AAGTGCAAACCAAAAGAATAATGAGAATTTTTTTTAAGTGCAAACCAAAAGAATAATGAGATTTTCTTTTTTTTAAGTGCAAACCAAAAGAATAACGGAGTTTCTTGATGAAGCACCTGCCTACTTTTATTCTATTTTTATTCATTTCTTTTGAAGCGGAAGGAGGAGAGGGGGAAGGCAACATTTTATTTAAATCTTCGCTACAACTTTAGGGTTAAAAATTAGTTTGCAGGTAGACGTCTCCACCTCGTGGTGCGAAACTGAAGTACCTTTAGAAAAATTCTGAACTGCTCTTTTATGCAAAGGCAATATGCTAAATTCCCCTTTGTAAATTATTTTCCAAGGCAAACTGTGCTTGTCAGCAGCGTGCTTATGCAAAAAGGCAGGGAGATAAAAGGTTTTATGGAAAATTGACCCCCTATGTACATATCTGATGGTGCATTATAGAATGTTTAAAGCATTGTTGTTTCTTAAAGTATTTAATTTGTCAGGTTTTTTTTTTAACCAGAAAGTGTTTAGGACAGTTCTGTGTAATTTAATACAGAAAACAAAGCCTAAACCCTCAACTTTTCCTCAAGTCATATAAGTCAAGTATTTAGGCTTTTTAGAAGTATTTATAGGTTTAGCCTGATTAACTCTGCAGTTCTGGAATGTATATATTATTTATCATAACCATGTTCTGAACAGCTCACAATCGTCTTAGAATTAGTTTATATACCCATGTCCTGACCCCCTGCTCCATCCCATTTACTGCCTCCAACTGGTGAGCTCCCAGTTTATAGTAGAAATTCTTGTTTGGCAAACTCATTTGCCTGATCTATATATTGTTATCTGATTTTAGTAACTGTAAGTCTCACGATAAAGCAATAATTCATCCGAAGAAATAAAATGAGTCAAAGATCAGAATGTCCAAACCCAGGACAAGCCAGTTGCCAGGTGTATGGACAAGAATTGCATTTTGTTTCCACTTACATTGATAGTGGGCTGGTGACTTGCAAATACTACTGGAAAAGAGATAATTCAAAATGAATTATGAAAAAATGATCAACAATCCATTTTTCTCAGTCTCTTACAAAACACACTTTTCCCACGTAAGATGACAGGCTCTAGAAGGGTCCCACCATACCTCCTGATTTGCTACCTGATCTTCTAAAAAGATGAAACCCAAAACATCCTCTTCATTATATTGACTTGAGAAACTTTTTCGGAATTTCCTTTAGAATCCTCTCATTTGGCAAAAAATCCTCTGGGAGGATAATCAAGCAATGGAAGAAGGAATAAGGGTAATGCCACAAGGAAGGTCAGCACATCATCTCTGCTCTCACCCCCCGGCGTGACCTGCATCTGCCAGGGGCTTTAGGTTCAGCACCCTGAAGCACTGATTAGTGTAAATTCACTTTTTACGGGCTACAGAACTTTGGATGTTTGGAAAACAGTGGAACTGGTGCACAATTCAACGGCAGCCACAGTGAGATTGCATTTACGAGGACTACCAGCAGAGTGAGATACTCCACCGCCAGCAATTAATTCCTTCTCAGCAGAAATTACAGGGGGAAGAGAATTGGAATCTGAATTTCAATCTGAAGTTGAACAGAAATAGGTTCTCATTGCTCTAGCTCTAAGGTGTAAGAACTGACTGAACTTGAATTACGATCTAGGATTCCATAGGACATCTTTAATACCAGAATTTATGCTGAACTCTTCAAAACTATAAAGTCCTGTGACTTTGTAGTCCTGTGACTACATTGCAAACAATAAGAATTAAAATAATACTTTTTGAACTTAGGGAAATTAAAAAAAAAAAAAAAAAATCATTTCATCGTCCATAACAGTCATTCAGCATAGGAATGAATTCTGGCTGTTCCGAAAATCTTTTCCAGAATTTTATGTGTTTAATTTTACGCATTTAATCTTTTCCAAAATTATATGCATTTAATTGCATATAGTTCAGCTAGCTGCAGGGAAAGAGCCCGCGCAGCACAATGACAAAAGCAGCAGCAAAGCATGGTCTCAAGAAAAGTAGTGCAGAAATCTTAACACTGAGGAAATTGGAAAGCTTATCATGTGGCAGATAATCCTATAAATTATTTATTTATTAGGATCTCCAGAAACATATGGGTTCCTTATTACAACAAACATCCCGAATGAAAATGTTGCACTCTGTCCTGTCTCCAAACGAACCAGGAACTGAAGTATAAGTGTAGATTTGTTAATCTATACCCACAAAAAACGATTTGAAAACGTTGAATGTTCTGTTCCTATCTGTTCCTTGGGGATGCCACGGTTCCTGTTTCTTTTGTGTGGTCTGATGAAAACAACAGATGAGTTTTGCAATCTGCCAAAAGCTGAGCTGATTTTGTGGGGTTTTTTATTTTACAAATATTTGCCCGTCAAACTCTTTAACTGTTCCTTCGCTGAGCCTAAAAAATATTCTTGATTGAATAGAAAGCTTCTGGTGCCTTGGACCTTGTTCAGGACATTCAGCTCTTCATACATTAGCCACAACAGCATGCACAATGTAAAGACAGAGCTCATTATGTTAAAAAAAAAATGATTTATCAAAGTTTTTGGCAGACGGTCTTTCCTGTCTTAAGGATTAATGTTGTAGCTGAGGCACTGCTTGCTTTTATGACCTTTCAAGGAAAGGATATTCCTCATCTTTACATGGCACAGGGCCTCAAGTCCAGAAAAAAAAAACAAAACAAAAAAAAAACCAAACAAAAACTGCAAGAGGAGGGACAAGCAAGGAATACAGAAGTTGGGGATCAGGCAGCGATCTTTCCTCCCTCAACAGGGCTCAGCACACAGCTGCCGAAACAACTGCACATACTTTGCCTCCTGCAACTGCTACGTCTTCAGACCTGGACATACAGTTACCTCTTTTTATTCATATTTATCTCTTAATAGTAGAGAGGAATCAAAAGGCATTGTTTTAAATTGCAGGAGACAATCCCGATTAGGTGGGAACAGATCCAAGGTGCAAGAAAAACATGGATACATCTCCCCACCCCAGAATTTATTGCATCAAATTCCTGGGTTTCAATGACAGCGGCACCACCAATTTTTTTTGAGGGTTTCATGTCAATTTTTTTAGGAACAAGGCATTGTCAGTGTCTGTCTGTCAGGGGTTCTTTCTCCAGAGAACATTATATATAATTTTATATATGTATATCTCCCCATATAACATTGCTAGTTGCTTACTTGTCTCCTGCAAACTTCAGGGGTTTGACCATCAGCCTTCCTACCTACTTCCACAGCTGGATGGGGTAGCAACTACCTCCGTGAGAAGAGCGAAGATAGAAACGGTAAGACCATGATAGAGCTCATTCATTCGATCTAATTATTGCAAATGCAGCGGAGTTTTTCCTGCAAGCGAACCCAACGCACCCAGGTAACTCAAGTTTGCCATCATTCACCTGTAACACCTCTTGCACCTTTCCTTCCAAACACCTTGTTGTAGGAAACACCTTGTAAGAAACACCTTGTTGTAGGAAACACGGTAATAAAACCAGCTAAAAGCAAAACCAGTGATCTTCCAAACATAAAATCTTACAACAGGCAGATGAAATGTTGGGTAATGTAATTAAGCAGTTCCCATCGAGTGGTTTTTTCCTTTTAATATTTCAAACTTAAAGCTGCCCGCTTCTTTCTTCTGCTTTTTGCCTCCGCCGCTCTCTGTCCTAAAATAAATTATCATGTAAGTGTCTGTGAACACATCTTGATGTTTCCTGTACCTGAAGCAGGGTTTGTTTTTTTTTTTTTTTCACTACTGCAAAACCATCAAATTTAATTAATACCGGAAATATTGATGTAGCGCTAAGAGAAACATTATCATTAAATCAGAAATTCTTGCGATAGTGATTCCAGCTCCCCAGCTGCCGAGCAAGTCAGACACTGAATCTCAGTCAAAATATCAGATGAGATTGTGGAAGGAAAAAAGCCTTCATCGTTCTGCTCGGTGATTTGACTGCACAGCTCCTGCGTTGGCACCAGCACCCTCCGATCTTATAGGGAATCATACGCTAAGGTCATAGAGGTGCCTTTAAAAATTTAGGGGAAAACCTGAGAAAGTTAAGGAAAGTGAAAAATTCAAGGAGGGAGGAAGAATACAAGTTGAAGACTGCAAAAAAACCACCAAAACCCAAAACCAAAACCAAACCAAAAAGGATAGATGAATTAAAACAGAGCAGTAGGGCATGAAAAGATATACATGGAGGAAAAAAGCAAGGTATTTTAAAAGAGTGTTGTGTTCACAGTGAGCATGTTATTGCATGCACTTTAATTTGCAGAAAATTAAGTAGAGAGGCTGACAAATGTGAGAATGTACAAGTGCTTTTGCAGAAAAGGCAAAGGCAAATCAAACAATCAGAAAATCACATTGGAACTGCGAATGTTACAGGCATATTGGAACATCAGATTCAATTTGCAAATGACTCACCATGAAGAGTTAATAGGTTGCAAATCTATTTTTTTAGTCCGTGCCTTAGCTGCTGTGGGCATGAACAAAGGGGGAAGGATGCATTCTGTTCAATTTACCTTCATCTAGTTTTATTGAGACTGGAGCGACGTGGCAACAATCCCAGCCTCGCACACAGCATCTGCTGAGGAGAAATTAAGTGGCATAGCATGGGTTCAACCACCTCATCCGAAAGAGCCCCTAATACTAGACTGAAAGAACCCCAGATACTATACTAAGGTCACTTCTCACGATTGCCAGCGTATTGGTTTTGAATAAAGCAATAGGAAGGAAAACTAGCCAGGCAAAACTTCCAAACTAATGCAAGAACAACACCCGTTTCACCCTCCTTTGTTCAATCAGCGATTTCTAAAGGGACAGGCGAAATGGGATGTGGAGAAGAAAACCCCAAGTCATTAAATCAACGGGAACTGAAGTATTTTAATAAGCTTACTCTTGAGATCCTGCTTTTAAGCGTACCGTATTTGCAGAGCAAAGGACTCACACAGAGGAGAATGAAGTGGGTACGCTGGGTAGAGCTGTACCTGATTCTGTGGTAAGTGTAATTAATGAATCAGAAGTGTGGTAAGTGTAATTAATGCACCAGCTGATCACCTTGGTTCAATATTCTTGGTTATTAGGTGGCCTGTATGTCTCAAAGATGCAGCGACAACATTAATCTGGGAGATTAACAGACTCACAAATTGTATGTTAACCCTTTGCTTACCCAACCATTTCTTTTGCACTATTTTATAGTTTTAGCCCATCGTTCATCTTGAATGGCTTGTTCTCAAGTCATGTGCTAGGTTAAGAAGACATTAATTCCATGGATATTCCCTTCAAATCACCTTTGTGTGCAAAGAAACCAAGAGTGTTGCAGTATGTGACGAATACATTGCTGTAAAACTCAAGAAATGCAACAGAAGCCAGGTTTAATCTACTTACGAATTTTGCAGCTGAAGCATAAAAATGATTTTATGACAAAACCATGGCCAAAACCAGATAATAGTACTGTAATTTTTTTAAAGTGTACTGTGCTTTTGGTAAAAGTCTTCAGGGCTAAAAGCATTCATTAATCACATAAGCTAAGATATTCATTATACTACTTCAAACTGAGAAGCTGGTTGTTTGGCACCTTCTCTCCAACATTATTTCTCTGATATGACATATAATTCCTGCTCGAACACTCCCTACAAACTGGTTGAAAACCTGTTCCTAGAAGTTTTGGGAGAAAAGAGATAAATGTATCATACAGCCATGATATCACTGTTACGAATAACTGACTTTTTTTTTTTTTTTTTTTTTTTTTGAGAAGGAATGCAGGCTTTCTCACTCTCCGCATCTCCTCCTCCAAATTACCAAAAACCTCATAGTGATTTCTTGCAAATACAGGCCTTTTAAACTGGACTAATTTGTCATATGGCATTACAGCAAAATGCAAATTAACATTTCCTGACTTTGTCCAATATCTCATGTCCTTCAACACAGCTCTTTACCATGTAACTCTTTAACTTTCATTGCTAGGAGATCATTTTTCCCTTCTGTGTACACCGCTCCCACTAGTTCTAAGCTTTCTGCTTTTTCTGTTCTTTTATCCCTTCAGAATGACAGAGAAAACCACTAAAACGACTGATAGACCCAAGGAACCTGTCTTTGGGTTTGGCATTTGCTTTCTAATTCTCACTCCTGCTTTAGCCACCTTCTTGTTTCCTTCTCAGGTGCTCACTGCTCCGGTCCCTGCACCCCCCTCCAGCCCCCCACCCTCTGCCAGCTCTCCAGCGGTGGCTCCGATGCAGCAAAGCTCTCAAGTGCCTAATTCTCCCTTCTCCCTCCTGCTTTGTGCTTCACTCTTTGGATGTTTACTGCCTTAACCTGCCACATATTTTATCCTATACACCTAGACAATAATTCCTCCAGCACGCTGTGTTTAGGCACTACGTAGCCTGACAGTATAGACACCCCTTTTCTCAACACCTACAGACCAACAGTCACAACAAATGTGATGTAGCAAATTTTAGCACATGCAGTGTTCTGCAAAACCAGCGGTCGTGATTGTTATTCGCATAGATCTATCTGTGTCGGACATTAAACTACTACCACCTGTAGTGTAAGCCAGGCTTCAGATGAACCGCAGTGTAGATGTAGCCTTATACACTGTGTTAGCTACTTAGGGATGCAAAATGAAGAACAGGTAAAGAATTCAGGAGTCCTGGCTCCTAGAATTCAACTGTAATTATAGATCACTTCCTTTTTAATAAGTAGGCCAGATCTTGTTATTAAGAAGAGAACTTTCCCTCACTGAATTGCTTGATGCCTTTATGCCTCAGTTAACCCATCTCCAAGCTTCACTGGCCAGTTGTTTCTCTCAGAAGTGAAAATGAGCTTTTTAGTTACAGAATCCTGTCAAGATCTTGGAGCTCGTCACATAGAAAATCATCTGCAGAACTGGAACAGCCTTAATGTGCGAGCAGACCCTTAGGGAGACTCGTTCCATCACTGAACGCAGGCTCCTGAGTGCTGAAAATCCTTGCTGCAGCTCTGCTTCCTACCGTGGGATGGATCTGATGGAACTCAGAACAGCTGAGATCTTCCTGCCGTGTATGCTAAAGCCATTTATTCTTGAAAAAAAAAAAAAAAAATTCTGCTAGCATGGGACTTCACTTTCTAAAGAACTCAGGTTGACTACGGTGGAGAAGACCATGAACGCTGGAGGCTGACTTGCCTTTGTAAGCCCACGTGCAGTTCCACGAGCCATAAGACCCACTCTCCTTATTTTCAGTTTGGTGCTAGTTTCAGCCTTTTCCCTTCTCCAGGCAGACAAGCAATGGTGCTAAATCCTTGCCCGTGCAGCTCAACGGCCATGCCCTGCTGAATTCAGCAGATGTCAGCTGGACCAGTCAGATGCAGGAGGTACCACGTCCCCCGTTCCTGCCTCGGGTCATCCTGGCTTGAGCTGTAAAAGGGAGCTACGATCTCTGACTACAGGTCTACTCCATCAGCCTCAGGAAAGCTATTTAACTTGTTTCTGCCAGGTAAGAATAAGAACTGTAAATATTCATGAAACAGGTCTGCAAAATGCCCCTGAAAATAAACTTCAGAGATGCTAGGTATTATGATCCATTCTTGTAATATTTTAACATGCCAAAAATGCCCAGCAGATGAAGCAAGCCCAGGGCTGGCTCCCCAATCTTTTATTTAGACTCCCTGTCCTCCTCTTTCCCTCTTTATGTGTCAGTACCAACACATTTTTTTCATTTCACAGTCTCCTGAAAGCAGGACAAATGTGAGATTGCCAAATGACCCATCCTACGCGTGAGAGCAGCTCAAGGAACGGTCAACGACAATTTTTCCTCACCTCGCAATGACTTGTGTGCAGATGACTTCCTAACAGAGTATTGAACTGTCTCCAGGAGCATCAGCTGTGCCAACGAGTGTCATCTTGTACCACTACCAGTGAACTTACCACCGGGTCTTTGCTGATACAGCAGCTTCAGGCAGCAGCGTAAATTTTTTTTCTGCTCCATTTCCCAATGTCTTGCTACAACAGCTTTTAGCCTGACATCACATGAATTCTTTGGGGAAATGCTGCGGTTGGGCAGATAGACAACATTGGGAAGTGTTTGCAAGGGAGGTTCTAGGCATAGGGGGAGCGCAACATCTCGTACGTTCTCCCTTGGAAACGGAGCTTCACGTTCTTACAGTGCTGCAGTTCCCTTCAGAAATCGTTCTTCCCTGAGAGAGCCTGGACCACCAACCCCAGCTTGGTGCTGGTGAATGTTCATTCCTAGCTTGGAGAGAAGTCAAAGCACCACAAACATGATTAAGAAGCTACAGTGAAGTCTAAAATACATCTGGCTTGTGTTTAGGCTGGCTTATCGTAGATAGCACAAGTTTTTAAAACTTGCTTGAATAATCGTTCTTCACCTGCGCGGCACCAACAGGTTGTTACTCCGAATAATGAGATGGAGCCAGTAAAAGTGAGAACGGAGTCTAGACACTAGGAAAGAGTGAAGAATTGTTTTCCCCAAAGAGAAAGTGGAAGACTGAAACTGTGACAGTTCATAGAGCCGTTTGAGTTGGAAGGAACCTTAAAGACCCAAAGTTGTCAAAATGTAGTCCCAACCCCCCGCCATGGAGGAGCCACAACATCTCTGGGCAACCTGTTTGTGTCTCAGCACCCTCCCAGTTAGCCGGCCCCGGGCAATAGCCTAGAAAATGGCACTGGCACAGGCTGCCCAGAGGAGCTGTGGACACCCCCTCCCTGGAAGTGTCCCAGGCCAGGGTGGACGGGACTTTGAACAACCTGATTTAGCAGTTTTTCCACCCCTGCCCATGGCAGAGGGGCTGGAACGAGATGATCTTTAAGGTCCTTTCCAACCCAAACCATTCTGCGATTCCATGGAGATGGTTAGTAGAGAGCAATAAAGCAGCTACCTGAGACTAACAAACTTTTTCCGTCTTTAATTTCTGCAACTAAGCAGCAGCTTCCTGAATGCAGTATCGGCTAGTTGTTGCTCTCCAGCTTTCTTTCATCAGTGCTAAAACATGCAACGAAGTTAATAACAAGGGTTCATACACGTACAAGGCATCGCCCAGTCTTGGTCTAGTACCCACATGGAGGAAAGCTTTCCCAGTTACTTCAGTCGGGTGCATGGCACTGTTTGGGATTTATTAAAAAAAGTTTGGAGAGCACTATTTTTTAGTGGGTGTTATTAATTTGCGATTTAGTATCTCATAAAATTTCAAGAGTAGACCTTGGTGCCTGGAGTTTTCTCCACGAGATGCAAATTTTTCTTAGACTTCTGACAAGCTGGTGTCTCTGTTGTTCAGCCAAATGTTCCTTTGCCATGTGATCAGAGTAAAACCTGTCCATCTAAGAAATCACTTTGGATTTCAGGTGCAGACAGAATTGTACTGGGTCAGGTGCAGCAAAAGCGGAGTGGGAGCAGGGCTCCAGCTCCAGAGAGCATCTCTGTCCCAAGAAACGGTGCAAGCGTGAAGGTGATTTAGAACAGGGCTATGCAAAAGTGGCATGGGATGGTTCAGGTCTGTCTTTATTGAGAAAGAAAGTCGCTTTGCCAGGAGGAGAGAGGTGAAGGCAGGGTGCAGCTTCTGTCATTTCCCCCTCCCCAAGTTATGTGGTTACTGTGCCAGGGCTCAGAGGCTTCCCAGTCCGTGAGGCAGCTGAGAAATGAGCTCCTGGAGGGGTCACAGGAGGAACCGACCGAAAGCCCAAAGATAAACCCCGCTGTCCCAGCCTCTGGCTCATTATGGAAGCATTCATTACGAAACCCCATCTCCATCAGTGCTGGTTTTTCCTCCCCGCCGCAGCACTCGCCTGAAGAGATGTTGACTTTACGAAGGTTAAAAGGTGGCTGCCTCAGCCAACAAATGGGGTTTAGCAGGCGGGGAGGGTTGTTGTTCTTTCTCCCTTCAGGAAGGAGGTGTCAGGAAGATGCCGAGGTCAGAGGCCCCCGCTGAGGCGCTGAGGGACAGCACCAGCTGCGGTGGGTGCGGGAGCCCCGCACCGGGGTTCTCACGCCTGGGGAGGCCAGGCTGTCTCCTTTTCCCACAGCTGAGCTTGCAGGAGCAGCAGTGACAGCTCTGCTGGGAAAACAGCATCCCAGCGGTTTAACCTGGAGTACCAAGTGATGCCCGACCTCTGCCCGGAGCTCCTGGGCATTCCCGAAGGGAGCCCAAAGCTACACCTGGCTGAAGGGGACACCAGACCAACGGGCAAGCCTCCCTCCTCTCCCCCAAGTACATGTGCAAGGACATAAACGTTGGCATAATTAGCTAGGTCGTTTTGTAAACTGAAAAACAACAGACCCAGGCTTGAATTCATACAACCTCCTAATAACCCGCGAGACTGAAGCGAGCGGGGGTGATACACATGAAAACACACACGGAGAATGAAAATGAAATGCTTTGCATTGGCAAAAAGTTCTGGCTCTTAGATTCTGCCAGTGCCCTGAACATTTGCATATATATATAAATTCAGTAAACCTGGCCTTTCAGAAAAAAAAGAATCTGGGGGTTTTCCTCCTGCCGGTGAGCAGGAAATATATTTTAATGTTTATTCTCAAACAACACAGCAACAGGTTTAAATAGTTAGGATAATTCTTCCTAGTGAATGGATTGGGCATCAGGTATTTAGTATTTTTGCAAGAATCTCACAATAGAACAGAATTTGATGTTCTTGTTCAGAAAGACCCAGGCTAAACCCACTTGATTTCTTGGAAAAGGCCAAGCTCTAAGAACCAATTCATATATCAGGATAAGCACAATTTTTTTTGTTTTGTTTTGTTTCACTTGTTGCCTTGAAACGTTACAATTCTGAATTATACAGAAGCCAAATAAAAGTATCACTTAAGCCCCTGTGACAAACTAAGGCTGTCCATCTGTTAAATCTCCGTGTCTAGGAGAGAAAACCACAAACCTCAGCACAAATGGTGGGAGGAGGGAAGGAGGGTGCACACAGCGTGGAGCAAGACCTCGGGGAATAAGTCTTGGAAACACAGATTATGGAAAGATGGAATACATGCACGCATAAATTGTCCTTAAAATCATGGAGAAGAACCTTGAGAGAAGTTGCAGGAACTGTAGCGTAGCAGGGTTTGGATTCTGAACTGCCACACTTCTGTGGAAAAGGGATTGAGAACAGATTCCCTGTTCATGTCTTTTCAACTCTGATGGCTCTAGGGTCGAAGAATCTGCTTTCTGTTAGGAAAAACTATAAAACTTTCAACAAAAGATGAAAAACATGTCTTGCATTGGCATAGAAGCGGAAGATTTCCTCACAGGAAGGAGTGGCATATTGAAAATTCCCTGGAAAGTAGAATTCAGAAAGAATAACCGCCACTGGCAACAACCCCCAGCTCTCAGCGAATACATGTTACAAAGCTAATAAAACAAACAGAAAATCACTCAAAACCTTGCATGTGTGCAAAAGCCAGGTTTAATACTTTTTTTTTTTTAATCTTAGGATTGGGCCTTAAATTATGTATAATCAGTGAAATCCTTCCTTACTTTATTTCCCACTTTAGTTCTTGAAATTTGGCATCTGTTGAATTCTGCATTAGGGCTTTTTCCAAATCCAAGACTTGGGGAGTTTTGTTTAACAGCGCAATAAAAATAACTTCATAGTGTTACAGGGAAACATTAAAGCCTTTTTTTTGGTGTGTGTGTGCTGCTTTTTCCCTTTAAAAAAAAAATACAGGCATTGTTTCTTTAAAAGGCTCCATCTGCAAATCCCATTAGATGTGCATATAAGGTTTCGGATGATTAATAGTTGCCTGCTTTGCTTTGGTTGGAGGGGCTGAGCACATGTATGTTAACCCCTCCCTCCCCTCTCTCACATTTCACTCCACAAACTTGACACTCTCTCCCCAGCCCGGTCTTTAAAAAAGTGGTTCCTGCCCAGCACTTTGCAAGGACGCACGCTGCAGCCCTTGGGAAGCGATTCGGGAGCATCGCTGCCTCGATCCGCTTCTTCCAGCCAGGATGATGAAGATGCTTAGAAGAGTTCCCGAAGTAACCAACCTGCAACAGCACAAACCCCACAGACAAAGCGTCGTTTAGGGAGGTGATCCGTTTGGTAAAGTTGGGAAGACCTCCTCCCTGCTCCTCTTCCCATTTCGAAGCCCGGTATAAGCAGCCAGGACCGCTGGCGTGTGGACAGGATCGGAAGCAGATGGATCCCCCCAGCAGCAGCTGCATGCGCAGCCCCCAGCCTCCTGCCCCGCTCTGGGGGTGCCTGCGGAGCACCCCCACAGATGTCCCCGCAGCGCCGGGGCTGAACCACTACCCGCCAGCACCGTTCTCCTTCCATCAAAAATCAGACTTTGCTACTTACTCCGATTTCTCCCCCTCCTGCCTGCTGACCGCTCTCCACAGCTTCCCGCAGGAGGAGCGGGCGCTGGGGGAGCAGCACCCCTCTTTCCAACACCCCGACTGGCATTTTGCAGCAACCGAGGCCAGGAGACGCCTAAATCCAGGACTGGCCTTGGGTTCTGGGGAGGCAGAAGGCAGCAGCCCCAATCTAGTGAGCGCGGTGGTGGGTATGGATGAAGATGATGAGGTGCCCGTAAACGCTACGAATGGGACTGAGAAAAAGTCATCCAAAAGGAAAAAGGAAAACTCAGGTAGGTCGTATGGAATCAGGGTTGTGGGGTAGCACAGGCTGTGGAGTGAGAGCACCTGTAAGATTAGGAATTAAGACGTCAAGCTGATGAGGAAACGAGTTTTAAAATTTTGCCCGGGGAAATAACAACACTGAAACGAAATGGCTTATTCTTTGATGACCTCTGGTGTCTGTATTTCACTCCTGTGGATCTTGTTTACTGAACGGGCATTTTACTCATCAGCACAATGTACGTTGCTGGGAATCGTATGGCACGTATACACTGAGCTGAAAGTCCTGGGATGCGGAGTTACACGCTGCATACCTGCCATATCTCCAGGCTTAAGAGAATGGCAGTCAAGGAGCAAAGATCCCTCATCTTGAGCTGCCTGTGCCAGGCAGAATTTTTATCCTAGGGTTTTGACATCTCGGTTTATGGGAAGAAGTACACGATGCAAAGTCTCCCTTTAGGTGTAAATTCTATTTGGCCTCACTAAGTAGTAAATGGTTTTACCTCCAAACAAGGAGGTGCTAAAAGTTTCCTGTCGGTACCATGTCCAACAACGCAGAAAATGTAGTTTTCATTGTGTCATCCTAGTTGATAAAACACATTCCTGCGATGTGCATTATTCAATAATTTCATAGTTATATTGTCGCGACGGAGGGAAGACACAGTCACTCAATATGAGTGATCAGCAGACTTCGTTTATTGTCCCTTACAGTCACCTTTTATGCCTTGTTATAATTAGCTCATACATATTACAAAAGTTAAGCTCATTATTGGTTAGTTGCCTAAATACCAAGCCCGCCCCTAGTTTCTCTTCTGTAGTTTTCTGTTCCCACCTGCAACATTCTTTTCCCACCAAAATCTTCCTGTTATTGTGTAACAAGGACAGCCAAAGACAGTGCATTTTGCTTTACTTCAGATAAGCTGAGAGCGATGTGCATTTTTGTCCAGCCAGCTGGACTAGGTCTATGTGAACTTTTTCAGCTAGCCAGTTATCCACATTATATAACCCCCGATCCACCGCTGTCTCAAATCTAGAGATGTGAAATATGCATAAAATTGTTTTCTCCTAAGCCGTCAAAAATTAAGATGCTTAGATGCTTTCATTTGCTGCAGTATTCATTTACAAGCTGCAGTGTATTTTTCCCCACAGCACTGCTACAAAACGAGGAGTATTTTCCAGTATCCCCATTTTACAGATGGACAGCACAGCGACAAAAGTATTTATTTATTTTTAGCTTTCACAGGTTAGCTACAGAAGCCGCCTCTAATCCAACTTTCATTTCTCCAGTTTGCAATTTAAACAAAACGCTTGTATTCACGCTCTTGCTGTCACACAGTTAGTCCTAATCTCTGCTCTCTTCCAATAGGAATAGGCTGTCAGGGAACACTTAAATAATATTCAAAAACTCTTGATGATCAGAATCTACTCCCTTCAGTTATCTGTTTTTTCTTTATAAACACAGCTTTGTAGAATTTAAATTCATTTCTATTAAAAAAAAAAAAAAAAAAAAAAGGCCAAACAAAAAACACGTTTGGGGCAAAAAATTTCCCCGAAATCCAAATGCAATGACGTTTTAAAAAAATAAAATGAAAGTAAATAATGCTGTCTTTAAACATTTGCTAGTCAAAGGTAAACAGCGTATTTCAGTATACTTGGGTTAGAGGGGTGGTCTTATTCTTGCAGAGATTGATGCCAAAGCACATCTCGCTGCTTTAAGGCAAATATTCCTTCTATTCTCTGTTACCAACACCCTTGTCACCCTCCCTTCATGCTCGCTGCTGTCCCCCACACTTTCCCTTTCAGGGGAGCTGTAAGCAATGACACCGCTGGAAATCACGGGGTCTCCTACCTTCTAGCAACTGTCGCTGTCTGTACAAGCTGTTTCTCCAGCAAAGGCAGAATAATGAAAACATCCCAAAGGGGGCTCCGTGGCTTTTCATTTCACTCCCTCCTTTCTTTTTTTCCTTTTTCTTTCTGCTTACCAGGCAGCAGATGGAATGATGCGATACTCCTCCTGCCAGCTTTGCCTTCCTTCTGTCCCCAGGCCAAATAAAGCAAACGAGGGCAGTCTATGAGCAATTTTATCGTGATTTCCTTTGCTTTTACAGTGGTTCCAGAAATGCAGCTGGACATGTCACATACTGATTGTTTATTCTAAGTAGAACATAAGTCTCCTCTCTCCTCTTGAGAATTTTCCTTAACTGCTTTTAAAAAATAAAATTAAATTAAAAAATAAAAATTAAAATAATAATAATAATAAAAAATTCTAGGTACCCAGAGCCTTCTCCTCAGAGACTGGGCTAGTAAAGAAAAATATACTGAATTCATTTGAAGACAAACCCTATAAAATAAACTATTTCTTTTAATTGGTGCCTTATCCACCACAGTTTCACCTGAACTGCAATATAGATACAGCATTACTGCGACTTGTACTCATGTGTGCAAAAACCTTTGGTTCTTGTGAAAACCATAGTTATTACAAGTTATACAGATCTTGGACCATGGCTCTTTGCAACACATTCTGAGAAAAGTCTGAGAGAGGCATTTATTTTAGACAAATAAGCAGAATGGTGCAAAAAATACTAAAAAAGCTTGTCAATCCTTAAACTCGCTTTGAAGCACTGATGTATTACAAACATTTGAGGAATATGGCAATAACAACAGTGGCATCTAGTCCAAGTACTCGTGGATAAACACGCACACACCTTTCCATTTCTCTACAGGCTCCTGTGATTTAGGTTGCCCTGTTTAGGTGCCCGCAGGTAGAATTTCACCTTGCGCTGGCTTTCACGGCTGCCCCTCCTCTCCATCCACAAGCCACGGCCGTTAATGTTTGCAAATAACGTTTCAGTAAAGTGTCTGTCTGTCCTAAATCGTACCTATGTTATCACACACCTGAAGTCCCCAGATCTCCAACAACAGCTCTGCAACACCTAGTAGGATTCAGGCAGCTGTACTGAATGTGAATGAAACAATACAGACTGTTAGCAAGGCTGGAGCAGAGATGGGAAAGCAAAAACAGTGTGCAATGATTCCCTTAACGATGTTAACCATACGATATCCATACGATGTCCTTGACTGAAGAATTCCAGAAAGGTTTTTATATTCAAATGCGCAAAGCTGATCTGCATTCCTACCTGCCAACCTTTCCCAGCTTTGCACTAACTGTAAAGAGGATTTTCCAAGCTTGCAATTCCCCTTTACAGTCGCGGTAGCACAAAAAGCCTTTTTTTTAAAAAAAAAAAAATAGCGTAGGTAAGAGCAGATAGCAGCAGATAACCTGAGGAGGACCGAAAAGCAAAGAATAGGCAAATCTCCGACCAGTTTGAAGGGGTCTGGGTGCAGAACGTCGTGTGTCATAGCCCTCCACGCAGCCACCGCTGAGCATTATTCCACGAGGTGCACGCTGGAGTAACTTCTGGATGCTTTATTATCAGCTGCCAAATGAATCCACTATTGATGAGGTCACTTACTTGGCCAACGTTTCCCGATAGCTTTCGGAATTTTATGTTGCACTGCAGCAAAATCTATCAGCGTCTTGCTACTCAGTTTAAGCGCTTAGAATAAATACGCCCTCAAAGCCTTCAGCATGGGGGACAAAAGCGACGTGGTGCAGTTGCTTCGGATTTTTTGCCAGTAGTTTGCAGAATAACAAACACCAGGTGCATCAATCCGGGCTGTGGATCACCACAAACATCTATCAGGCAGGCTGGATCCTCCACGCACAGGCACCAGCACCCTCTGTGGTGCCCAAACCCTGTGTCTGCACCGTGCAGAGTCCTCGTGCTTTCCTCCAAAGCGTTAGTTGTTAGTAGACCAGTCCGACACGGTGAGGGAGAGTAAGTACTACACCGTGAGAGCTGATCCTGATTCAGTTACACTAGATGTAAGCACAAAGCAAAGCCAGCTCCTGCTGCCCAGCCCCCAGTGCTGGATCTAGCCCCTTGTTTTGCAGGGAATGGGCTGCCCCTTCATTCACACGTGTACGGATTGGTGCCTGCCACAGGTTTTGTTCTGGAAACTTCACAGCATAGGGAGATGGACCATTTGGGCACGTATTCTGCTGCAGCCCTTGGGAAAGGCTCTTGGGTTCACGTCAACCACACATGGAATGGAGGGACCCTGGCAGTACGTGTGCTTCATGGCAGGGACACAGATGTCCCTGTCATTCCCAAGCAGTTTTGTCGGGTTTTGTTGTGCTTTTTTTAAAAAAACTATCAGTGCAGGAGGAAAATCTTTCCAAGCCAATTCATCCTTTCAACCAGATTTGCCATTTTCCACATTCTGTTGTCAAAACTCTGAAGCAACTAAGCCCTATTTCCAACTTTTTTTTGGAAATAAAAAGCAACAACCTATTTCCAACACCACAAAACCTCCAGCCATGAATAATCACATCTCTTTACAACACCCTGTGGCATAAAGCCTGGATGACCAGCTCCAAGCTCCACATCCTCTGCTCCCAGCAACACTTGGCTATTTAAAATTATCCATGTTGGGGTTTTGGAGGTGAAAATGGGTGAAACTGCCCCTTCGGAAGGATGTCCTTCGCACAGGGCTCACTGGTGAGCTCATGTGCATGTTCAGGTTATATTAGCTAGTTTTATTCCAGATTAATTCAACGGAGGTGGCTTTAGTCCCTGCAGTGTTATGGGAATTGGAGAGCTGCTTCACCCTGCCATGGGTTTGCTGGGAGAGCAGAGACCCCCAGGGGGAAGCTCTGGAGATCAAGGCTCCCAAAGCTGGTGGCAAAAGCATGGGGAGCAACTCCTGGGGTTCTCTCCTCATACTTTCCCCAACTTTATTTGGGCATTTTTGAAGTATAAGTAGCAGGAACAACGTTGATGAAAACAAGACTGATTTCCTCATAGTGGATAGCAGTACAGCTGCAGCCTGTCACACACTGGTCCCTGTGCACATCATCACTAATGGGACCTGTGTTTGAGTTCTGTTTCTCACGGATGGAGCCAAGATCAGGTCAACCATGAAGCCTACAGCCACACATCTCAAATTTTTCCAGCTTTATTACTCTGGCAACCAAAGGGACATCTAGAAGATGCTGCTGCCTGTCCAGCTCATTGCTACAATTTCGTATATCATTTCTATGTAGAAATATTATGCTAGTACACACAGAACTTCATGGCACACTGGTTACACACAAAAATTGAGTAATTAATCCTCAACATAATGAAAAAACCTACCAGCATCTTCAGTTCAGGGAATCTAGCCAGGCACAGGAGCAAGAGGTGAGAAAGGGTCAAGGAACGTGTAAAACTGACTCCCTGACAGATGGGCAGTTTGGGTTTTGTTCACTGAAACAAGTGCTTTTCTCCTTGCATTGCTTGGAGATTCTTCACAAGCAAGATTTAAAAATGCAAGAGAGAAAAGAAAAAGAAAAAAAAAAGGAAAAAGAAAAAAAGAAAAAAGAAAAAAAGAAAGATTGCCACAGTCTTAGGCAAAGTGACTATTTGATTTTTGGCTTCACTGGTGCAGCATCCCTTTGGCTATGGCTTGAAATTTGTCTTTGAAATAGGCAGCCAAGTGCAGAAATAGCATAAAAGGTTGTTTCAGGGCAGCACAGCGACAAGGATGATGACAAGGATGATACTGAGGCCAGTCAAGCACACAGACACCAGATCTCCTTGTGGTTCTCATTCAGCAAGGAGCAGAAGCAGCTCAAAGCCTGGGGTATCATGTGCCAATTCAAAGAACGCTGGCGCTCTGGTCTTGCTTGTTTTACCACGTTGCCCCCACACCCAAACAGCGTTCCCAGGCCATACACTGGCTTAGGGGGTTTGCTCAGCACCTTAAACCCAGCACCAAAGACCATCACCACGCACCTTACACGTTGTATACACCAGGTGCAGTCTTTGCTGCCCATTGCTTGGGAGATCAGGAGAGAGTGGTAACACGTATATAAGGAATGAAAGTAAAGATGCGGGGAAGGAAACTTTGGAGGCAATTAGGGCAAGGAACGACCACTCCCTCCCCATAGCTTCTCATTTCTGACCTTGCACACCCACCCCACCCTGACCCTGAGCCCTCCCACCTTCCTCCAACGCCACCACCACCGATAAACCACACGGAGCTCAAGGAGCATAACCTAACAGTCTGAAAAACTTTGATTAGTTAATATGTATATATGATATAAAGTAGTTTATATCAGACCTCTGCAATACACGTGTTCCCACAGATCGATGTAACTACAAATTACATGCCGTGTGTGCTTGCCTCTTAGAAAACCAGAACACGAGCAACAAGGCAGAAGCAAGCAGCAAATCCCGGAAGGAAAGGACAGCTTTCACAAAGGAGCAGCTACGGGAGCTGGAAGCTGAATTTGCCCACCATAACTACTTGACAAGGCTCAGGAGATACGAGATAGCTGTGAACCTGGATCTCACCGAGAGACAAGTACGTCCCGACCCACCCCACACCCCCCCCCGCCTCCCAGCTTCACCTTCCTCCCCCACAACTTCTCCCTAAAGCTAAAAACCAGATATGTTACTCAAGGGTGTACTTTTGCAATGGCACAGAGGTATTTTAATACAAAGTCTCCACGTTCTTATAGAACACATTCATTACAAATTTCTGTAATTAGGTAATAAGTGTAATTATGTTTATCTGAACTCAAGACACATTTGGGAATAGCTGATACTTACTGAGTGTTGTTTACCACCACTCGTTGGTACATACTGATATGTCAAGGCTTACAGGTGGAATGTGAATATCACCTTAGACTGCAATTACCAGGAAATTATTTCCATGATATATGTCTGATACCTGCATTCTTCCTGGGTCAGGTAGCATTTTAAGGTGATAAGGAAAGACAAAAATGCAGAGTTCTGCGGAGAGAGAGATTCCTCTTCTCTCGTTGTGATTGCAGTCGGGGTTTCCTTATCGAAGCTTAGTGGACAATAGAGGATTTGCTCAATTAAGTGAAGCAAATCACAGTTCCTGAAGCATTAGACTGGATGGACTGGATGTTAAAAGATGTTAGATGCACCGTGCCCGTTGGATTGACATGCCTGGTTGACAAAGACAGATTCCAGGCAAAGCACTTGTGCTGCCTTTGCAGGTCTCAGAGAAACATCTGCCAGCAACAGTTGAGGAAGAATTGTTCCTGCCTTTTTTAGAGAAATGAATTACCTAAACTTGTGAGGTTCTTTTCCCCTTTTCTCCTAGAATCCCACAAAACATCTGTCTACTGGTAGGCACCTGTGCGTAGGTCTGCTTATACACCTCAGATTAAGGCAAGAAGTAATTATTTCCTTTTTATCACTCAGGTCAAAGTATGGTTTCAAAACAGAAGAATGAAGTGGAAACGCGTTAAAGGTGGGCAGCCAGTGTCCCCACATGAACAAGACACAGAAGACGTGGACTCTGCTGCCTCTCCCAGCTCTGACTAGTCTTTACAGCAATGGGAGAGGAGCATGGAGCAAGCAGATGATCAGAAAGTGGGTGCAACACTGCTCGGGGTCAGCCACCCCACGAGATGATCCTGCCTGCGAAGCCCGTAGCCCCGAGCCTTTAGAAGGTGCCTGATGCTCTGGGTTAACGAGGCAATTGAGGAACGCAAGGGGAATAAAGCCAAAGGAGGGCACGATTTTGATTTTTATCTGAATGAATTTAACTCTCTCTGGAATTGCCTTACTACCACAGATGTGTCTTTAGAAAAAAGAAAACCTGAAAATAAAGCAAGAGTAATGTTGTCCAGTCTCTCAAACATTCAGAGAATGCAGGCTGTCAGTCAGTTTTTGCAACAGTATTTGCATCCAGCCTTTCCCCGGCCACATCTATTCGTTCTGCACTTGGACTTGACACATTTTCCTTGTGCCTTACTTTAAGAGAAATAAAGACTTTGATAGCCACTGTTGGTTTTTTTTTTTTTTCTTGCATTAAGAATTGAACACTTGTATGACTAGGCAGTAAGATTACAAAATAAAAAAATTTGAGACCGAAAGTGTAGACACAGAATTCTGCTTACCAGTTTCGGAAGAGGTGGCACCGAGGGTCCAAGAGGACACGTGCCTTGTTGATGGTAGCAATTTGCAGAGGGAGATTTTTTCCAAGCTCACCATAAATCCTGAAATTAAATTTCTAGATCTCAATTGCAAGTATTTTTTCCAAAGTAGTCATTACTAAATGTCACAGCAGGTACAGCAGAGATTAAGCTCTCAACACAATAGCTATCACTATTTTGTTTTTGACATTTGAATCTATTTAACTAAAGGAAAACTACTCTTTGGTGCTGCATTTCTTTTGGATTTATGGAATCTCTCTAGAAACCCACAGTTTTCTTTGTGAATTCAGGATTGTCAAGGGGAAGCAGAAAGCAATGTTATCTGGAGTGATTTTGCTCCATTTACTGTCTACAAATTCTTATTTAATTTTTCATTGGAGACAAAACTTTCCTTCAAACATGTACGCATGTATATTTAAGTTACATATAAAACCATCTGCTAATCTAAGTATTTTGTGGATTTACACTCATTGCTTGCTGTCTTCTAAATCAGTATCCGAGTTTACAAAATTTACAGTTAAGTGACCAACTTCGCCCTTTTTACAAACTTTCCATTAATAGGTTATTTTTTGTGAATTTTTTTTAGTGTTTGCAACTTATCAAATACTTCCTTCAAACAAATAGTATCTGCACTTTTCAAAACACGTAAATATATTGTGCCTTGACAGTCTGAAGATAGCAAGAGACTTTACCAGCCATCTGTAAAGCCACTAAAGCTGACGCAGCCAACTGCCCATACTTCTAATATAAATAAAATGCAAAATATTCCCATACAGAACCATAAACATGGTACCACCAGAAGTCTGGAGAACACCTTGACTTGACATTTTCCCCCCTTTCAGCCAAAACTTGTAGGATATCAAATTATGAAGTTTTAGAAAAGCATAGTATCCGTTTCCATGCCTTTCATCTTTTTATTTAATGTACTAATGCCATACTTTAAACAGACTTTTACACTAGCATATCACATTGTGACTATAGAGAATACTGAAACTTCAGTTTCAATATTTACAAGGTAACTATTGTTGGCAGCTATGGCATACGCTCTTCCTTTCACCTCAATCCGATGCATTTTTATTGGGGTTTAACGTGGACTGCAGATCTGCTGGATTTAAAGTTGCATAGCTGGGTGATAAGTTTATAAAGTTATCTGTGGTTATTCTACTTGTGAAAGACCTCAAAATTGATACATATCAACTTTTTTTCTTTTTTTTTAGCAGAGATGATGCATTCTTTCCAAAGAGCTGATCACTGTATCTACTAAGAAAATACATCTATTCCATTCCTCCTTTAACATTTCCAAACACTATTTGACAGATGAAAAAACAGACAGTTTAGAGCATGCATTTTTGCAAAACCAATTAAAAAATAAAGAGTTGGGTTTTAGAAGAAATTATTTTAAAATAAACTCGAGTAGTGAAAAGCTGTAGAAGGTATCCTCCACTTCAAACCCAGTAGGTGGAACAGAGAAAGGAAAATCTCTCATTTTAAAAAAAAAAACAAACAAACAAAAACCACAAAGTGAAGATTGAGAATTCTTTCAGTCTTCTGTGGCGATGATGCAACATCGAGATGTCCTTAGTGATGTAAAGAAAAAAGAAAAATGGCATCGCTGATATTCCACAGGGTCTCTGCACCAATGGTGCTGGATGCCCGGGCAGGTGAACCTCATGGGTGCAGGCACCGGGGTCATTGCCCGCTCCTCTCCAGCCAGCTGGACAGTCAGCAAGCACCATTACCTCTGGAGAGAGCACTCACCTCTGCAAAAAACCTGGGCACTTGGTCACCATAAGCTTAAGCGAACGCTGCATTTAATGCAAATTAAAAATCAATCTTCAGTTAAAATAATTTGGAGCATGCGTGCCCTCTCTCCAAGCTACACCTACCCATGTCCCTTCAGATCTGGCACAGCAAGGTGACCCTCTGATTCCTCCCAGGACGTTTGTGTGTGGCTGGTATGACACTGGGATGGGTGACCTTGCAGGCAGGAGGTTACGGCCAGCTCCCAGTTACACCAGCAGCCGTAAGCGGAGGCGCACCATGGCAGAGCACTGTCGCTTGGGCCACAAACCTGATGGTAATAACAGGTTAATAACCTCACTAGTCAGGTTATGTAAAACTCTTTGGTTAAAGTGTTGCCTTTGGGCAGACGAGATGTAACTTCAGGAGCAGAAAATGTGGCTCTGCTTCAGCCTTCGAGGAAACCTCCAACCAGACTCACCAGTCCAGCTCCGGGCAAGCACTGAAGCCGTCCCTGTGAAGACCTCTGGTGCCAACTCCGGCACCCACGCTCATCCCCAGGAATGCAAAACACCATGGGGCAGGAGTTCCTTGTTGCTCCTTTCCTTGTAAGCCCTTAAGGCAATTAATTACACCCCGTGGATCACCCTGCTGCCACCTCCCCTTGGCAGTTAGCAAGCTGCGGGGGCAGGTTATTTTGCGATGAAAAGTTTGGGGCTCTTGGCTACCGGCATAAACCAGAATCAGCTCCTCACCCAGAAAGAAGGCTAATAAATCTTCCCTTTCGAGGAAGCTGTCAGCAGGAGTATATTGCATCCTCATTCACTTAAAAGCTCGTCGATGGCATCTCGGTCCACAGCTGTCATTACCACACCAAAACAGTTCTTGCTCTGGCTTTAGAGAAATAAGGAACGAGTCACCTGCGAGATCATTTTATGCTCAGGCAGTTTCTGCATGAAACCATCTGCTTCTTCTAAGACTTTAGTGCTTTGTGAAGGAACACTTCACTCCTGACATCAAAGCGTTTGACCCCTGAACCTCTGGTGCCGAGAATCTTGCAGGCAAAGTCTGTCGCCTGGGAGCAAAAA
Organism: Falco punctatus; assembly: GCF_963210335.1. Lineage (NCBI taxonomy): Eukaryota > Metazoa > Chordata > Aves > Falconiformes > Falconidae > Falco > Falco punctatus. Next base: position 3,909,052 of record NC_137599.1, on the reverse strand, counting down.
AATCTCTGACCTGCAATTATTTTTCACAGAAATACACATCAGGCTTTATTCTCCTCGCAGAAGGGAAGGAAGCTACCTGGGGATGTTTGGCAATTCTTCCCAGCCCTGATTCTCGATAAATAATCTGAGCACACCAGCATCCACATCATGTCGGGAAGGGCTGGCAGCTCCTCCACGGGGAGCATGTGGGGGCAGAGGAGCTGGGCTGGCTGCCCTGTAAGGGCAGTGCCAACACCCCCTGGGAACTGGGATTGCTGGATAAACACAAAAATAAGTGCTGAAGTCCTTTGTATCCGTGCTGCCTCCTCCAAATAGAGAGGCACTGCCCTTTGAGTCATAGATTTTACGGATATTTTATCTATCCAGCCAGATGCCAACACAGCAGAGCCCCGAGCTTGTTTTACACAGTTTCTGTTCCCCACGACTCCTCCATCGTTAGCTCTCCGTTTCTCCGCATCCTCCAACAGCATCAAGTTAGTGACTTTTTCCAGTCAATGGAGCCATACTTGGACAACTTAAAAATAACCCAAAGGCGACTAAGAAAGCATGTACCTCGTGTCTGTACACTTGATGAAGTCTTAAGACAGGTCTACCGCTGACAGTTTCAGTTCCAGCAGTCAGGAGGTACCGCAACACAAACTAGCAAGCAGCAAAAAAGCTTTACCATTTATCAGACTCTACTGTCCATGCTGCTTCTCCATCCTCCAGAGGCCAGACCACACTGCCCCAGGTCTCTCTCCACTTGCCCTGGGTCCCTCTCCGCTTGCCCTGGGTCCCCCTCCGCTTGCCCCGTGTCCCTCTCCACTTGCCCCAGGTCCCCCTCCACTTGCCCCAGGTCCCCCTCCGCTTGCCCCAGGCTCCTCCTTCATCCAGGTCTTCTTCTCCCACACTCCTCAGAGCTATGTAACCACTTTGCGGGGGCAAGCTACAGCTGCACATCATCCGTGTCAATCAACCCACTGCCTTCGTTCCCCTACAGCCTACAACCCCCCCTGGAAAAACTTTAGATGGTTCATAATTTTAAAGAATCACTGATTTTTGATGTCAACTACACCATCACCACGACCAGCAGCAGTTAATCATCTTAGTAGAGATCAGGAGATTAAACAGCAACAGCACAATTTTAGAAGACGATGCTACTATGAATTCCTGATCTAGTTTTCTAGCTGTTGTCCAAGAACACCATTGCATGGTTTTTAATTGAGTAAATCTAAACTTCTGTGAAGCTTGCTAAAGATACAACGAAATATAAAAGCTATTGATGTCAAATGCCCTGGTTATTTTTTATTTATTTACTCTGGTCATTTTTTAGGTCAAAACCCTTTCAGACATATTACTGCTTGTCATGGAGATGACACTATACACCATCCAGTCAAGCGCTTCAGTGAAATTTTACAACAGTAATCACTAGTATTAATAAAATAGTTATGAAGCCAGTAACAGTTAATTGCTGAATCTGTGCACAGCTATGAAATTACTATATTACGTAATTACAAACCCTGTGTAGAAGTTTTCATGCTGGCCTCATCTGTTAACCCTCCAAGCGTTTTTTCAGAACTGAACAATAAAGGCTGTCTTTAAACACCTGATATAAACTTCTGCTTAGAATATCTGTTTCAAAAGAAAAGATGATTTCCTTAGAAATAGAAGTGTAATGAAGATTGCACAGCAACAGCTTGGAGGAAGCAGTTCCTCAGAGTGGAACAACATTCTGGGACATTTCCTCTGCATGAATGGCCTGCCAGACTGTTATTATTATCGATTAAATGCAAGAAAAAGATGTGGATGCAGAGAAAAAATTGGATTTTCAATAGGTGCCAAAGTGCTGCTGTGCTTGGCTGTACAGCATCCATCTCATGCCGGTCCAGATGTCTGCAAAGCTCTTACTGTCACGCCAGGAACTCCAGCAGGACCAGAACGCTCGTCCCCTCTTGCTTTGCTGCAGCACAGGCTTCTCATGGGAGAATCCTGCCTGTGGTGCAGAGTAAACCAGATTCTTCTATTTATAGTCTGGTTTGGGACAGGAGCAAGGAGAAATCCAGCACTAATGAAGGACAGGTATTCTTCAGGAATGGGAAGCAGGGTAGATGACCCATTGGAATGTATTTTCAATGGTTTGATGATAGCAAATTCACAGTAATAATTTTGATTTATTTTTTTTTTTTTTTTGCTAGAATACCATTACCAAAGCATTTCCAGCCCCGGAGAGCAGCCAGTCCCATGGAGAGATCCTCAGTAATCCCGATCACCAGGAAACCACCTGGTCCATGGAACAAGTGTGCATCACCAGCACTTAAGAAAGGGACGGATTGCTATTACAAAAACATTTTAATTCATTTCTGAATAGACCAGGGCTTTGGAGGCGCTGCATGGCAGTTTTACATCAGCAGGCCCCTGGCCAGCCTACGGAAGGTTTTTGCTCAGAAGAATTTCACCTCATAGTGCTGTGGCATTCACCGTGGAGTAAATTCTCTTCCCCATTATTTTCTGCCATTACAGGGTTTAACCACCTACACGTAACACTAGACATAGCAAAGTACCAGCCAGTGACCAACACAATGTATTCTGTTATTTTTGTTCATCTTGCTGGTTTATTTTCCAAATATTGCTAATTGTGACTGACCGATCACAAACATCTCATGCCATTTTAAAAAGACTCTCCTAACAGTGAGCGTATCTACTCAGCCTTATAGCGGACAAGAAAATCTACAGTTTCCTAAGCGAGACCCTTGGAGAAAAGGTGCCTTGTATTTCCTACACACTTCGTTTCAGAACTAGTCTTTCCAAGATAATCTTGAAACCGCTGCTATGACTAGTGTGATTGTTACAATCCACGGACTGGCACTCTTTTGGGGAATTTCCTACCACGTTGTCATGTCAATAGAATCCCAGAATGAATGGTTTGGGTTGGAAGGGACCTTTAAAGATCACCTAGTTCCACCCCTCTGCCATGGGCAGGGACACCTTCCACCAGCCCAGGTTGCTCCCAGCCCCATCCAACCTGGCCTGGGACACTTCCAGGGATGGGGCATCCACAGCTCCTCTGGGCAACCCGTGCCAGTGCCTCAGCACCCTCATAGTAAAGAATTTCTTTCTTATGTCTCATCTAAACCTACCTTCTTTTCATTTAAAACTGTTGCCCCTTGTTGTATCACTACAGACCCTGGAAAAAGTAACCCTCTCTGCTGCAAATCTCTGTCTCCGAGAAGGAGCCCTTCTCTGGCAGGATTACAAGCTGGTGAAAGGCTTAAGGAATGGATACTCACTCACAACTGCACTTTTCACCGAGGCTGGCAATAAAAGGTGTCCAATAAAAACACGACACTTCCTTTTCATAAGGTATTACTTAGGTGGCTATGACTGTATTTCATTACACAGACAGCAAAGCGAAAAATTAGAAGCCACAGCTCTGTTTCCCTTCAAACACTTTTTAAAGCTATGGCATATCCTTGCTAATGTTTTGTTAAACCACCTGCTCATAGTTCCCCCCGACGGTGTAAGAGGCCAAGATGGTGGAGGGAAGAGCTGTGCACCCCAAGGGTGGAACTGTTTGAACTGGCTGGCTGCAAGTCAGGGAAAAGCTGGGATACATCCTGCACCTCCTCCAGGAGGCTTCTGCAAGGGCTGGGGAAAAGGTGCTGAGAGCGAGCAAGCACGATGCATCTCATGGCTGGCTGTAGGATTCGCACGAGCGCAACCACTGCTCTTTGTCCAAAGACATTTGTGACCCTTCTGGGGCAGATAATGACACCCTTTCCCCTGTGCACGATGGGTCTGAACCATCACACAATTAAACGTTCGTTACCTGCCTTTCCCGAGCTGCTTTTCCTGCAACGGTTTTCTCCTACGTAGCAGGTACCAAAGATGCGGCAGGGGGACGATGCCTCCCTTTATGGTGTAGGCTACCCACCACAGCGCTCAGAAGGGGGGGGTGGGACTTGGAGGCTGCTGTTTGCAATGAACCCCCAAACCTCACAGCTGGGGGGTGAGCAGGCGAGCCAGAGTCCCTTGTTGTAGTGGCTACAACACGGAGGGGACCAGAATTTGGCCCTAGAGCCTCTGAGCATCGCCTGTTGTAAAGCCAGCCTTAACAGCAGCGCCCCAGCCAGTCTGACGCTTGCATCCTGGGTCTAGTTTCAGATTTTAAGATAACAGACTATTCTGCTTTTATTATTTTCAAGCCAAGTGGAGATAACTTGGGGCTGGAGCTCAGTTTCAAGCCGTGATGTGTCAGCTCCAGCGATGAGATTTCTCCTGCTATTTCATTGCAGCTTAGAGACAAACCTGATTTACCCTGTATGACCTTGTGGGTAGACGGTGGAAGTCTATGAACTGACGTGTAAATTCAGTCGCACAAAATGAAATGGTGGTGAGAGCTGGCTTAATCTAGGGAAACACCAGTCATTTCAAAACCAAACAGATACACATGGCGTTTACGGATTTGGGGTTGATCAGCGGAAGGGTAAATAGGACCAGCATCGCTCTACTATTAGGGCAGTGCATCTTCTAGAAAAAATATGTTGGTGCAGCTCCTTATAGCAGACCTATCTAAAGAAGGTGGAGAAGCTTAATACAGCTGGTATGGATGGACAGAAGAGAATACCCATTACCTTTTTGAAGCTATAATAATTACATCACAATCATAAAACCCAGCCAGTCTTAGGATGAGGACAACAGGGCAGTGCAGACCTTAGCAAGTTCCAGAGAATTCCAAGCCAGTCTCAGGGATTCATGGCAAGTGGCATTGCCTGGAAGCCTGAGACTTGATTTCATCTTGAAAAAGCAGCTAACAGAGATCTGCCAAAGGAAAATTTTTAAAAGTCCAAAAAGGCATCCAGAAAATGGTCAGGATTAGCGTTTTAGGTGCGTCTCTCATGTTTCCTACAAGGTCACGCCTGACTGCCTGTTCTCTAGTTTGACCTATAATGTCTTTAATAAATCCTCAGGCAGTTTATCTTGCAGGGGAATGAGGGAAACCGTGCCAGCCTCCTGAGCCAGCTCTCCACACGTGGGTGGCAGGTGTACGACCTTTGAGAAGTTCTCTCTCTTTTGACTGCTTACCTGACGAAGATAAGCAGAAGATAAGCAGTATGGGCGGCACTGCTGGGTACACAGCCTGCGTAACCAGCTGGAGCCATCCCCCAAACTGTGAGTTCTGAAAATCAGCAAGTGGAACTTGCACCTCTTCCAACGTGCTACTTCGACACGTTCCCAAGACCCCCACACTATGCTATCGGAGAGTGGGTAGTAGTCACAAAATGGATAAAATTAAAAGAATGCCACCTATGAAGGAAACGTGTGAAAAAAAACCCTGGATACATCTTTTTCAATATTTAATAATCTGGAGAAGCAATCTGTCAAAAAAGTAAAATGCAAAGATGCACAGCAAAAGCATGGTAGGTACCTCTACATAGGTCCGCATACCCAGAGAAAGAGAGCACCCGCACAAGGCATTTGATATGTGATGACTTCTGGAATTAGGCTGAATCCAATTTGACAAAAAAAATATCAAAATTCATATTTCACACACACAAAAAAAATCTTATTAAAAATTACTTTGAGTTCTTTAGGTAACAGCAGTGAAGCTAGCATTTCAACAATTTCTTGTCACCTTTAATTTCTAGAGAAAACAACATTCCAGCTGTTTGGAACATGAAGAGAACCTTGCAGGAGGAGTTCCACAAACCTAGGGTAGCTACCTGCATGAACTTTGCAACAGCCTGGCCTCTCCTCGTTATTCAGCGTTACTCGCAGTGCTGGTGGCCTCCATCTGCACCAGTTGTTGCTGTGCTGGGATGGGTGGCTAGAGATGCACCGGCAGCACCAGCCTCAGCACCTCTAGCAGGAAAGGCTCTGGATCAGGCAACAAGGGGCTTACTGAGTAGTGAGCTGGAGAGGGATCTGTGTCCCGTCAGACGTTATTTCAGTGTGCATCTTGGCCAAGACATAATCTCAATCTTTAGTTGCACAGGGTTACCGTCTCGGTTGCCGCATGTTTGGTTTCTGCGTAATCCTTTCTCATCAAGCTGGGTGGATAAAACGGTGCCAGCTCCAACAAAACGCACAGCTGACGGTTATGCCACGGGACCATCGACACTGCACACGCTGCTGGGAAAACTGTGTCTGAATTCTCAGCTTAAATGATAAAACACAGGCAAAGGTGGTGCAGCATGCATGGAAAAGGTACAAGCAGCTTACACCTTCTAGAGGAACCGAACTGTCCTTCGGTGGGCTCTGCAGTATTAGGAGATAATGTAGATGCCCCAGGCAGCATCTCTAGATAGCTGGTATAGTTTAGAATATCCTATATTTTATTGTCAAATCCCTATAAAATCTATCGTGATACCACTTTTTACGTATTCAGGAGTAATAGATACCTTTCTAGACCTAGCTGAGAGAAGCAGGTCTCTTGCACTAATTAACAAACGATGCCAACAGGTACTTTGTGGCTGCTGAGTGTTGTCTGTATAGATGGTCTGCACAGGTGTGGGCAGAAAGGGAAAAATCTTCGGCACGTGGGTTGAGCCTGCACACAGCCACATGTGTCCAGCTGTGCCATGTGAGAGTGCTGCCCTGCAGCTCCCCTGCAGCCTGGGCTTTCCTTCTTACCAACTCTGAAAGCAACCCTGCAATTTCTTTTAGAACCAGAACCTCTCCCTTTCCACCTCCTAAAGCCAAATATGATCACGTCTTCCTGCGTCTAGGGCAGTGACACCAAACATTAATCTCTGCTGAGACGTTGCTCTGCTGTCGAAATACATCTCTGTCAATGTAATGTGGAAAAAAACCCCAACCCTACCCTGCCATTTTTCTCTCTTCGCTGGATACACCTTATCACATGGCTAGAAAAGTCTAATGTTTTGTTAAGGAGTGCAAAGGTTAATGCACACCAGATGGCCGAGACACAGTTCTGTGGAAGCTGGAGAAGCGTTCAGCTGAAAACGTACCAGGCTGGAAGCCTGGGGAAGAGGGATCAGAAGTTTTGCAGCATTTTAGACAGAAAAAAAAAAATGCATGTCTGAATGCAAACCATTGAAAGTCCTGCTGCGTCTTAAAGGTCTCTAGAGCTGCCATGTCTCGTGGAGCATCACGTATGTTTTATGTAAGGCATTGCTGTACGGGCAGCTTGAGGATTTGCATGTGTGTGATGCTACAGGGACAGGCGAAGCCCTCTCGGAGGGTGTCATGCGGGATGCCAAGCTCACCCAGCACTGCAGCTCCACAGAGCAGTGGAAATTACGTGCTCGTGTTTAGCAGTGAGTAGATTTTCAGGAAGAGTGAGTCACTATTGCTGACATGCAAGCGGTGGGCTTGGGGGTGGCCAGAGCTCCACTTGAGCATCATTAGCTCGTTCTTCCATTGTCACCTGTCCTGGTTTCAGGGGGGGGACCGGGCTTCGGTTCCCTGGTGGGGAGCCAGCAGAAGGGTGAGGGTTCAGCTCCCTCCATAGTGGCCAGCCGGGGTTAAACCACAACATCACCCAACGCAGACCTCCCCCCCCTCCCCAGGCAAGAACTCCTAGGCTCCCGCCTTCCAGTAGTTTTTCACATCCCAGCCGCTGGGAAATGACTCATTTCTTCCCATTCACAGATGAAACGGGTCTGGAGCGAAACACGCCGCTCCCTGCTTGGCACCCGTCCCCGCTGGCATGCAGGGTGCCGCAGGAGATGCGGCTGCACCCAGAGCACACAGCAGCACCTGGGGGTGCCTGGCAGCTATTGAAAGGATACGGTCCTCCTGGTCATCCTCTGGCCTCCCACCCTGTCAGGAGCTGATAAGGACAGTCCCTAAAGTCCCCACACGTCCAGTCCTCCTGGCCGGGGGTCATGGTGTGAGTAACGCACCAAACCCTTCCGCTCACACTGTCTGGAAAAGAGGAGAGCCCTTTTAGGAAACACTTCACAGCCAGAGATTTTAACTGGGTCATGTTCTACACCAGCAACGCTTACAAATCCTACTTCCAGTAGAATTTCCTATGCGTGGAGACAAGTATACACAACGGATCAGGGCAGCTTACAGAACAGACACACAATTTTTCAATTACCCCGTTTTCTTCCCCCACCTCTAGCAGTGCTTATATTAAGTTTCATCAGCCGCTATCTAATATTTTGGGTAATTCCCTTCCCTTGAGGAAAGCGTACGTCCCCTTCCAGAAAGATTATCCGTCTGTGTTAGTGACGGGACTCCGAATACTGGATCCATGGAGCACTTGGAGGCAGATAGACAGGAAATCCATTTTCTTCCCGTGATTACAGTAGAAGGGCTTCTGTCTGCCTGGAACTGGCCCAATGTGGCTGTAAAATAATCTCAGCATCAGGCTCTCGCCTTTCAGTCTGTGTTTGTGAATTATGATAGGGCAGTTTCCACCGCAAGCTGGGGTACGGGCAGGTGTCTGCAGAGCCCTACAGCTTCTTTTCCCCATCCTCCCCCCACACAATGCTGCATTGTTTTAATTTCTACATGAAGGAAGGATTTTCACCCAGGACCAGACTTTTCCACCACTATTCTCTCCCTTTATACTTGATTTTTTTAATATATTTTTTTTTAAATAACTTTTATACAAAGGTAAGCAGTTGTCTGGAAGCTCCTCTGGGACCAGATCGCAAAGAGATAAAGGGAGTGAGTAACAGAGAGGATGGTGACTTCATACCGTAGAGGTTTGAGTCATGTTTCTCTCTTTCCTTTTTAAAGAAGAAAACATTTTTCAAACCCCCCTCACTCATGCTGTGGGTCCCTGGCTTTGGAGCAGGAAACAGATATGTGAATTGACACTTACACTTTCTTACAACCTTAAATTTTTAATTCAGTGAAAGGTTCCAATGCCCCACACTCATACCCCATGATAATCTGTCACCCAGAATCCCACATGCAGAGTATTTCCCACACTTGGGAATTTATTACCAGGTAGGTGTTAGCCCAGCAATGCTACAGTGAAGTTGACGATGGGAAAGACACTGGGAAAAGGATTGTTTCCTCCTTGCAATACTCACCACAAACATCCTTACAATTTTATACATTCATCTGCTTTTCCCTCTATATTTCTATATTTCAACCCCTTCTTATCAATCTGCTTTTCAGTCCTTTGCATTCTATATTTCTCGCCTGAGAGGCGGTCAAGAAGTGATGTAACTGATGAGCGTGCGTGCACAGTTTCCAATTCAGAAAAAGGAAAATCTGCCAGATCTAATTTCATTGCTCCATCCACTCTCCTTAGCTGCAGAGAGGGAAGAGGACAGACCTCTGGTCCCAGCGTCAGGGTCACTAACAAATCTGGCCAGGAAGTTATTTTCCAGGGAAAAGAATATCACTCTCCATGAGAATTATTCACGGTTGTTTTCATCCAAAGTTAATTGCAAAGGAGATTCTGGAGAAAAGTGTAGCTCAAGAAGCAGAGCTCCATTCAAGGGTTTTGAGATTCTTGCTCAGGTCAAGTTCTGCTTGCAGCCAAGGTCAGCCCTACTCTTCTTTGCTTCAGTGTGACTATTTCAGTCTATATGTGTACAACATTGGCTGTTTTTTGGCTCAAGTAATCTCATTTAATATATTCAGACATGACTGCAATCTCCAGCTTAACACATCATTAAAAGAGGAATTAATACAACATTTCCATGTAATTTATGACACGGAAACTCCCGATTTCCACACAAAGCTGGAAGCAGACCTTCGAACAGGATAAGAGCAAGTGAAAATACAGACTACTACATTCCTATTAGGAAAGATCCAAAAGTTGTATTCCCTGCTGATTCCATTTTCCATGTCCTGATGGTGGCTACCTTTATTTGTGCCGGGTGGGAGTCCAGAACAGAACCCAAATGCCAGTATAAGAGGAACCTACTACCACTTTTGTCTGCAGACACGTGGGTTTACGTGTTACCCTCTCTCTCTGTGTCACTCCTTGGGGTTAGCAAGTGTCACAGCTCCTCTGAATGACAGTTGCCACCGTAAGCCCTGGGGACACCGCAGAGCCTGCCTTGGGTGCTCGCTGGATGTGCTCAGATCTGATTTCATTGCTCCATCCACCTTCCTTAGCTGCAGAGAGGGAAGAGGACAGACCTCTGGTCCCAGCGTCAGGTCACTAACAAATCTGGCCAGGAAGTTATTTTCCAGGGAAAAGTAGCATCTTTCTCCATGAGAATTATTTTTGGTGGGTTTTGTCTGAAGTTAATTGCAAAGGAGATTGTGGAGCAGAGCCTGCCTCAGGTGCTCGCTGGATGTGCTCAGGCGTGCAGGAAGGATGCACAGTGCATCATTACAAATGTGCTTTACAGACATGGTCACTGGGTCTGGGTATAGCCAGTACTAGACACACCAGAAAGAAGATAACAAGCCAAACAGAAGGGTCTGATCAGACCTGGCAGGGCATTCTCATGTGATGGGAAGGAGAAAGACAGAAAGTTTCAGAGAATTCTGGCATTACATAGAAATACTTTTGAAAACCCAAACAAACAGAACGCTCATTTTGAAGAGCTTACGCTCCAGTACAAGCACAGATCCTTTTCTATCTTTCTGCAAAAGCACCAGCTCGGATGCTCCTTTAGGTCAGATTTCTATAAACAATTATCAATATGTTCCTTTTGCATGCTGCACATCAGTTTTGAAAGACATTACAGGATCGGTCTTAGATGCAAGGAGGAGAGAAGGACACCAGTGCCTCTTTCTTTCACATAACGTAGGTTGGCTGCTGGTTGCAAAGATGGTACCTCTCCCCTAGCTGCACAATAACTGCTCGTCAGCCTTGACAGAAAGAGCAGAGTGGAGCTCTAGGAGATGGCTGGGGGGTTCCACGGGGAAAAAAAGTGATGTCAGACACCACAGAGGAGATGGAGGACAAGAATCTCCATGAAGGATTTTGCAACTAGAAAGTTGGAAGAAAAAGAATTCCAAAATACTCGTAATCATAGAACTGGTTTAGTTTAAACATTTCCAGCATGTGTTGGAGACGTATGTGGCCAGTAGCCTGTGCATTCTACCAAGAAAATGACACAGAGTGTAAAATGAGGCTTTTCCCTCTATATTTCTATATTTCAACCCCTTCTTATCGATCTGCTTTTCAGCCCTTTGCATTCTATATTAAAAGAACTAGCAGCAGGGACTTCAGGCCAGTCACCACCTTGAAGTGGCCTTCATTTAGCTGGATGGAGTTATAGCGATGTTATAATGAACTTTAAAATACCACCTTAAAAAAAAAATCTATTAAAAAGAATGAAATAATGCGATGAGAAATTGTCTGTTCCAGGGAAACATTTTAGGCACATCTCTCCCTCGTTTATTTGCAGAAGAGAACACAGACACAACCGGGGTATGTTTTACATTACACAACGTAAGGGTTTGTGGTGCTCCTGTCTGCACTGAAGACATGTTTATACTGTTTGATTCCATTATGAATCTGTTTAATATCCTGTGATTGCTCCGAGTCCTTTGCACACTCCAGGCAGGAAGACTTTAATGCACATACCGAGAAGGCATTTCCAACCATTCAAACATTAGATGAAGAAGCACAAAAAGAGTTCTCCTACTTCAATAATTACATTCTTCTGGTGCTTTCGCAAGATTTCTTAGAGAACAAGCCTCCCAATTTTAGCAACGTTGTTTGTAAAGTCCAGGAAAGCCCTAAGGGAAACAAACACGGTGGAAAACATTCTGAGTCATTTGCCCTTCGCGTTACGTAGCGCTATGAGATATTAGTCCAGATCAGAACCTCAGGCCTCATCTCAAAGGCATTTTGTCTTTTAAAATAGGTAAGTGTCAAAAAGAAAACAAAAATAGTCCCGCATACCCTCCTTTTCTTAACTGTACAGCAGGGACTTGCCCAGTGCTGGGAGAGAGCTGGTAAGGGACGTGGGACACCTGGAGTCCTTGGGCAGAGCAATGATGATACCTCCTCATCCTGATGTTCTTATAAGGAATAACTCTACTCATCTTGGAGAGATCAGCTGGACCACAGCATCTCATTACTGCTGATACAGGAGAATTCCTTCTGTATTTCTTTTCTTTTTGCAGGGTGAGAATTTCTCAGCCCGCAACAAGTTGAGAGAGCGGCTGGAGAGGAAGGTGAGCTTGGAATTCTCTAGGGCTGGCGATGAAACCGCATGTGGGAGTCAAATATTCCAAGGGCAATCAAAAACTCATCCTTTGGAGAGCAGTTGCTGCACGCTGACAAAGAGTTAAAGCCATTGCAGAGGGACCTGGGGAGATTGAAACATCAGGCCATCCTCTGTGGCATGAAATGTAACTGGAACCAGTGCTGGGTTCTACCCTGGGAGGGTAGACACAAGTGTCAGAGGGGAGTGGGGTGGGCAGTGTGCCCGGGCAGCCAGGAGGGCATATCCCATCCTGGGGTGCATCAAAGAGCAACACCCAGCCCGCGGCCATCACCCTGTCGGATGGTGCTGGTGCTGCCCCACCTGGGGTGCTGCACCCAGTGCTGGCCCCACCGCTTCAGGACATTATGGTGCTTGAGCTGTCCAGAGGATGGCAAGGAAGCTGGTGATGGGGCTGGAAGGCATGTCCTGTGAGGAGAGCTGAGTGCTGCTGCTGCTCCTTGTCCTGGCAGTATTCTTGCCAGCGTTTAGGGGCTCGTTGGAGGTGTCTCTACTTGTAGAAGAAATGGGCGACCACAAGGATGCTAAGAAGTTTTTCAGGACACAGAGTAACGTATTAGTGCTGTATTCTAGATCTGCTGCTGTTGAAAGCTCACTCAGGTTACTGTCCAGTGTGACCCAAGAGGTGAAAGGACAAGGGGCCACAAGTTCATCAGAATCCCCCTCTGAAGAAAACAAAATCCCAGGTGTCAAGAAAGCAGATGAGGAGAAAGGTGATCAGCCCCCAGAAGCTGAAAAGCCCAAGATAAAAGTGAAGAAGGAATATGAGTATGAGTTCAGCAACAAATTGTCTGGACTGTATGAAAAGTTTATTTGTGAAAAAGGTTGTGATGATTGTTAAGTACGTAAGGTATGAAATGTTAAGAAGAAAAAAGAAAAGAAAAAAGAAAATGGGGGAATTGTAGAGGAATGAAGGCAGGTTAATTAACACTGATAATGTGCAGCTGTGGGCTGGCTTGGGGGGGGTGGGGGGTGGCTGATGTGGATGATGTGCAGCTGTGGCTGGTTCCTGCTAAGTAGATAAATAGTTCTAAGGGGGATGGAAGGGGAGCACTGGGTGAGGAGACCTGGAAGAAGCAGTGGCAGGAGGGAGAGAGCTTCCCTGGATGGAGGAGAGACAAGGAGAGGGCTGCAGCGGGGTCAAGAAGCAGGTGGGCTGGCCTGGAGAGGATGGAGGAACAGCCTGGACAGTAGATCTTGTGAAACCTGGTGGGGGATCGGTGGCTGTGCCAGGGCAAGGTGTGGGAACTGCTTATGGAAGTTCCCTGGGACGGGATGGGGAGAGCCTTGCTGCAGCCGGCTGGTTTGGATGGTGCTGCGACAGCTGACAGCTTCAGGCATGTCTCCTTCGTGGAGGAGGCTGAGGGGTGGGTGACCTTTCTTCCCTGCAGCATCCCTGGGATGCAGTGCACTGATGGCTTCTCCCCAGGAGCTGGGGACAGGGACCTGGGAATGGGTCACAGCGGCATCGGGGAAGTTCAGACCTGACATTAGGAGAACATCTCCTTACCAAGAGGTTGATCAAACCCTGTGTCCTGGTTTCAGCTGGGATGGAGTTAACTTTCTTCTCAGTAGCCAGTGCAGTGTGGGGTTTTGGCCGTGATGTGAGAACAATGCTGATAACCGCACTGATGTTTTTAGTTGTTGCTGGGTGATGTTTATACTAAATCAAGGACTTTTTGGTTCCCTGGGCCCTGCCAGCGAGAGGGCTGGAGGGAACCTGGAGGGGACACAGCCAGGACAGGTGACCCAAGGTAGCCAAAGGGATATTCCATACCACATGGCATCATGCTGGGTATATAAACTGGGGGAAGAAGGAGGAAGGGGGGGGACATCTGGCACTATGGCATTTCCCAATTAACCGTTACGTGTGATGGAGCCCTGCTGCCCTGGGGGTGGCCGAGCACCTGCTGCCCATGGGAAGCGGTGAATGAATTCCTTGCTTTGCTTGCGTGCGCGCGCAGCTTTTGCTTTACCTGTTAAATTGCTCTTATCTCAACCCCGGAGTTTTACATTCCGATCCTCCCCCCCATCCCTCTGGGTGAGGGGCAGTGAGCGAGCGGCTGCGTGGGGCTGGGTTGCCACCTGGGGTTAAACCATGACACCCATGAACAACCTTCCCGGAGCGGTGGCTGATGCCCCGTGCCTGTCCATGTTTAAGAGGTGTTGGGACAATGCCTGTAATAATATGCTTTAACTTTTGGTCATCCCTGAAGTGGTCAGGCAGTTGTGCTAGCTGGTTGGTTCAGGTCCCCTCCAACTGAACTGTTCCATCCTAGTCGTAGTTGCTTCACCATCGTTTACATATGTGAAGAAGATAACTCAACACTGGGAAAACAACACCAGAATAATGATTTGGAATCTGCATATAACTTCAAATATGAAGCTTGGCTTGAATTTTCACTTTCCTTCACAATTGCTAGGACCAATTTGACGAGCATTATTTTTAGGAGAAAAATGAGCTCTCTTTTTGCAGTCTTTGCTGTAATTTCATTGTGTCTCTGCCAGAGTCCAGATGACACAATGCCAAGAAAAAGGATGAGCTCATTGCATTTAATGCTATCACAAATAAAAGCTACATTACTTATTGAGAAGTAGGCAATGGTATACAACAGGGGGAATTTTTATGGGGGGGGGGGGGGGAGGAAAATGCTTTGTTTTTCAAGTGTGAAAGTGGCTGTTAGTGTTGAGAGTGTTTCTTGAAATCCTGAATAACCTACCCCACCAGACTGGCACAGCACTCGGCACTAATGGCCATATGATATGTCCTACAGCTGCTTGAGGAGGGTGATGTTCAAATGCTCTGAACATTGGCAGCTCTGACTTGCTTTCACGTTTGTTCCCGTTGTATATAATTTGAAATCAGGCCATTGCTGAAGTCATTGAAGTTGCAATTATAAGGGCATGGGAGAAGACAATGCACATATTTTAAAACACTTGTCTTATATATATTTTATATATATACACAGATTAAGCTTTATAATTTAAAGTCTGGTCATGAGTGGAAACGCTGCAGTACTTGAGATGACCCCACTGCGGTCACACGCTGCTGGCAGCACTGCAGGCTGCGTTTCTCTTGCCTTAGGGAACCCATTGGGCTTTTAGGCACAGGACTGCGGAACGTAAACCCCGAGTATGTTCCTTGGAATAGCTGAGACCTTGCAAGAAGCTGTTCAGGCACAACAGGAGGAAGGGGGGCTGGGTGCCTGCCTTGCTTGTTTGCCAGGTACTGGAGTTTAAGTACAGATGCTGCTCAGTTCAGCCGCTGCTCTCGGAGGATTTCCCCACCTTGGTCACTTGTGTCTTCTGTAATGTGCCAGACCTTCCATTTAAGGTTGGTTGTTCCCACCCCCACAAGGGTGAAGGTAAATGCAAGTGACTGGTGTTTGTAGAGTAAGTTACGTGTTCAAACTGCTCACTTCCCACTCCCTGTGAAGCAGGTGAGGAAATAGTAGCGTACACCACCACTGCTGGGTGCAGAGTATTATGTCCAAAAACACAAATACCTATTCACACACTGAAACTTTTCCAGTTTTAGGACTTGCCTGTAAACAAATTACTAATCCCAAATGTAAGCTCTGTATTTCTACCCTGGTTCCAGTTTACAAGCCCATTCTACAAAGGTTTCCAGTTTTTTCCATGCTTTGTAAAATTTACACTATAACCAATAATAATAAAGGATTTTGGTGGTCTGCTCCAGTCAAGGAGACAAGCTGTGTGTGAGGAAGAGGCATTAGAAATGTTGGAAATCAGAAATTAGGGAAAAAAATTTTAATTATAAATTAGAAAATTAGGGGAAAAAAGCTAGAGATTGGAAAAAAGAATCAGAACTTCAGAGTCACAGGCAGTATGGGCATTTCCTTCCCTTTATCTTTCCTCAAAAAGGCTTGTGCAGCTGTGATTCAATTCTGCATCTCTTTTCATCTTATCCCATGAGCTTTCCAAAGGAGAAGGGATCTAGGGTACCTGGGAAATTTCTCCTGCTGGTAGTCCTTGAAAAACTGATCCACTTGCCCTTCCACAGGGATGGATTTTCTGATTGTTCACTGTTATTGTATTGTCACTGTGCTGTTGTGACTTGACATTAGACGAACTGGGGGAGCGTTACTGGTAAAACAACCTAGTGAAAAGAGTGAACTCTAAGAAAGACTCATTTGGATTTTCCTGTTCAAATCCAAGGTGCAAATCGCAGCCTCTGGAATGATAGATCCTGCACCCTTTCCATACTTACCTGATTTTTTTGGGGATGCATTTTGCACGGAAAGCTCTTATTCCACAGAACAATGAATCCTTCTCAGTGGTGCTGTACTAGCTCAGGAGAACATCTCAAAGCTGAGATCTATCAACCATCACCTCTCCAGCTGTGCATTTGCTAAGAAAGCTGGAGGCACAGTCTCTTACACAAGCCCCACACACTTTTTGCAGTGCGTTGCATAAAACAAAGGAGTCTTCAACAGGGGAAGGCAGTTCAGGTGTCTACAACGTACATCTGAGCTCATGAGGTGGTTGACTGATTGGCTGGATTTTTGCACAAGGGCTTGGACAGGTAGAACTCCATCATATTATGCAAGAGTGGTAGCCATAGACATCAAAGCTTGCCTCTCCTCTACGTGACCGAAATTTAAATAAAACTTTAAGATATATAGTTTTCCTATGTCTTTATGAAATTCTTTTAGCTGTGCTGCAGAGTATCCCATGGCTCCTGTTTAAAAGCAATAGGAAGATACAACCAGTTCCATCTCCCTCAGCCTTCCTGCAACATAACTGGATCCCGGAGTCCCCTGTGACTTTCCCAGTGGTGTCTGCTCCGACGTCCCACTGACACAGAATGACCTAATTTGTTATGGCTAGTAAGAAGGGAGAGAAATGAAATCCAGGGTCTGTAGTTAATTGGGGTCAGGTTGAGATGATTTATGATCTGAGGAATGTACTCGCTCTTGACACTATCATACGCATGACAGTATCAACCGGGCTCAGCAACCTTTGGAATCAAATTAAAATCGGGATTTTCCAGAAAATGAGAACTAGCACAGGCAGGACCTGAGGGAGAAGGCAGAGTAGCAGGCAGATGAGGCTGTATTTGATCTACAAAGCCAGGCACCTTCTCTTCCCACCGTGTCAGTCAGTTAACCTTCCAGTCCTGGTTTACCATGATTTAGAGGAGGGATGTTGCCAGGAATGGGTCTGTGCCAAGAAAATTTAATCTGTCTGGAATCTGACAGGGGAAAAAAAGAAAAAAAAAAAAGAGAGGAAAAAAAAAAAGAGGTTTGGAAATTTCAGAGGAAGGTGGGATTTGTCCTAGTTACAGCATCTCTGTGTTCGCTCATGTTAGCAAGCTGGGCCCACGGAGAAATAATGTCAAATGTTTTTCCATCACTCAAGAACCTTGAGCCTGAGCCCAAGCCAGCAGGCTGTGCGGTGCAACCTGTGACCCTGAGCAGCAGGAGCCTTCGGCAGGTTCCCCTGTGCCTTTCGCTGTGTATCTTAAATCAACATCTTTCTTTGGGGGCTTTGGAAAAGGATTACAGAAGAGTTACGCTATTTGCAAATCCAAGGCATGTTAACACACTTCAGAAGTTAAATAAAACATGAAAATAAATTCCTTCAATACTGATTTTCTTGGGGAAAAAAAGAAACAACCTGTGTTTTCTTTCCTAGATATGACTCAACTTCGCCATTCATGCTAACTTTGCAACCTGTTGTTAATTACATGAGATGCAGCCATTGATGAGCCCAGCGAAGCCAGTGGGTGAACGCAAACCCTGGGCATTGCCTTTTGCCCTCCGATATAGAGAGGTACTTTGTCAAGCTCGGAAAGCCCAGCAAGGAGGCTGAGCCTTACAATCGACCCTGAAAAGACCTTATTTCAGCTGAAATAAGACGCGCAGCATCACCGCTAGAGCCACTACAAATGGCTCTGCCTTGTCATGGCGCAGGAGAAAGGGATGTGCAAACCCAGTGATGACCAGGTTTTGGAAACCGTTCAAATGCCATTCAATTTACTCCATCTGCTGCTCCAGATTCCTCCAGACATCAGTGCAAGCTTTAACCTGGATCGTTCTGTGCAGCTCTGGAAGCACATGGTGTGTTGAGGCTGCAGCAAGTGGGAATCACCCTTCTGTGTTCCCCTTTTCTAAAGGATAGAGGGGAAGCACTCACCTCCTGCTAGCATGTTTTTACTGAGACCTAAGCACTGTACACATCCTGAAGACTTAATTTTGTCTTCTCATTGCTTTTGTTTTCATTTTTTCATCTCCATTTTTTGTCGGTGTTCAAACAAAAGTCTGTGAAACAACCTGCGGAGAGCAAAAGCACTAACAAAGATTGAAAAGCTCACAGACACTTTCCTACTCTTTCCTAACCAGCAGGAATGTCATACTGCAGGTCTTGTACTAGTAACTTGGGCTTTTGTGGTATTTTGTTTTTTTTTTTTAAAAAAAGGTAAGAAACCCCCTGTAGAATACGGAACTGAGGACTCATGTTGCTTTAGCCACCATATGGACCAAGATACCAACCAGCATCTTTCGTGGGTTCAATAGCTTGGTGTTAAATAAGGTTAGCCTCCCTTCCAAAGATTTGATATTCCATTTAGGACAACACATTCACAATTATTCTAGAGCTACAAAGGGCAGAGGATCACCTTGAAATGGACAAGAATAGCACCAAAAGCAGGGAAGACGGGAGTCACAGGAAAAAACAGACCACTCCGAAGGCTGGTCTGCCTGACAGTAAGCAACTCAGCTGAACTGATGGGTTTGGCGCTCGTGTGATTCAAGAAAAAAATGAAAATTAAGTAAACTCATCCCAGCATGCTCACTTTTTTTTATACTACTCCACTACTTCCCTAGCTATGAAATAGAAAGAATTTACCAGCGCAGAAGTCCTTTCATGGGATAATTTTGTCCAAAGATGCTACTTACTTTTCAAAGCAGAAAAATCACCTCTATCCTGTTGATGTCTACTAAAATAAGCAGAGGAAGGGAAGGAGAGAAAGAAAAATTGTTGCCAGCCCAGGAGCGGTGGTTCTAGGAACTCTGCACAGGATCCTGTGCCTCTTACTGAACACAGCCTTGCTCACACGTACCTTCGCCTGCTAAGCGGAAAGTGCATTAACCCTTCGCCTTCCTGTGCCCTAAGAGCATCTTTCCATACTATTCTACTGGGATAGGAGCCCAAACCGTATAAAGTTTCTTAGGAGAATGAATTATCAGTGTGGAGGGGTGCGAAGCGCTGTGTAAGGGCAGAGATGCCTGATGATGAAAAAACCAGCTCACGCTGCAGCATCTGTGCTGCACCTCAGAGGCTTCATGTCCAGGCACATGCTGGGAGAGCAGAAGAGCATGAGACCGAGTCATCCCCTGCCCCCAGCAGCAGCCCAGAGCACTCCGGTTCCAGCATCCTTATAAATCTTTCCGACTTGCTCGCATCTGTGAGATCGCCAGTGGATGCAGAGTGTGGCAAGAGCCACATTTGGCAGCGCTCTTTGCTCTCTGCAGTTTAACTCCCAACCAAACAGGCTGCAATAACATGGGGTATTTATTCAGCTGT
Organism: Falco punctatus; assembly: GCF_963210335.1. Taxonomy (NCBI): domain Eukaryota; kingdom Metazoa; phylum Chordata; class Aves; order Falconiformes; family Falconidae; genus Falco; species Falco punctatus. Next base: position 3,889,403 of record NC_137599.1, on the reverse strand, counting down.
GCCTCTCTTGTGGATCCTGGGGAGAAAAGCTGTGTTTTGGCCTCATTAATCACCTCATTCTTTGCTGAAGTAAACAGGAGGAGCCACAGGGGGTTGTCTTGGCTCAGGAGGTTCTGCCACGCACGGGGTTTGCTGGAAGAGCCACCTTGGCTAAAACAGCACAAAGTTCCTGCTCTGGAAGGAAGGGGAGGAAAGATGAGCTGGGGGGACACAGATGATGAAGGGAGAGCAAAACAGGACTGAGCTATGGTCCAAATAACTCCTTTCTGACCCTCGCAACAGATCAAGCAGCGTGGTGGCTGGCATACCCTAGCTGCTCCCTGCTCCTGCCCGGGCTGTCGGAGCAAGGGCGCGCTCCCAGGCTCCAAAAGCTTCTGGGACCCAGAGCTTTGGACGCCTGTGTGTGTGTGTTATTATTTCCTGCTCTAAAGTGTGTATCTTCCTCCCTAAGTCACAAAGCAGCCCCTGTTCCCATGAAAGCCTGTGACACGCCAAGGCGAGGGCAGTACGGTTGAAACAGAGCAAGGTCTTCAAAAGATCAGTCAGGATGAGTCTGGTACAGTGCTCTGGGTGATGCTCTGTGTTGAGAAAGGAATGTACTCGGAATAATTAGAGAAGGTTCCACTGACAACGTTAAAGGAATGGACTCTGAATAAGAAGAAGAGGACTCTGAATAAGAAAAGGTTCCACTGAGGATTTAAAGGAATGGACTCTGAATAATTAGAAAAGATAAGGTGGGCACCTGAAGGAGATAAGGAGACCATGAGTCAGGAGATCACTGAACAAAGAAAGTTGAAAGGTTTAAGCAAGGAAGAAGATTGAGTGACCCCCAAGAATGAGGCCGAAGAACAAAACGACCACTCAAGAATCCTCCCAAAAGATGATTCTAGAAGATGCCGCCTCAAGCTCTGCCTAAACCCCACCTATAATGAATATGATGAGTAGATGTCAAAATTAAAGGAATATATATGTAAAGATGTAACCTCTCACGAAAACTGACTTTTCACTGAAAACTTTGGAGCTAGTTTGCCCGGTGCACACCGGCTAGTTCCCCAACGCTGCACAAAATAAATATTTTTGCTGCTTGAAGACAAAATTCATCTCTGAGCAGTTCCTCTGTGCCCTTTTGGCATCACGGTGCCTTGCTGTCCACAGCCTGGGCTCACTATAACTTCACGTTTCAGAGCCATGCAGATGCCATGCGACGGGAGGGACCACGACACCTCTGAGCCCCAGCATCGCTGCGTGGCAGGGATGTCCCGGCGCTGGGTGGCCAGGGCCACCGCGGGTGAGACAAGCCGAGTCAGCATTTCATGGGAAACACCATCCCTGACACCCCGTTGTAGTTGGAAGCCTCATAAAAGCCAAAGAAGTATTTTTTCCTTTGTCCAAGGCTGCACAAGGATTAAATGCCACAGGAGAAACAAACCTTTAGGTGATGGGGAAGGAAAGTGAAAGCTCCGAGCAACACAGCGCTCGGGTGTGTTAGTAATATTAGACACGTGGCTTTGCCAGGTCCTGGATCCATGACTCCAGCATCACGGGCTCTTACAAAGGGGAGCGCTTTGGAAAGGAGAAAGATGCTGCAACATCCTGGACGGACAGCGGAGTCTGTCCCGAAGAAGTATCCTGCCGGTCCATCACCATGAATTTACACTGAAAACTGACAATCAGAAGTAATTGGTAGGTGCTTTAAACCATCATCAGTGACCAAAGTGGTTGGGAAATCTATGGGTGGGTTGTTTTGTTTTTTTCTTGTGAGCAATTCCTAAAATAATCTTAGACGAAAATTATAATAAGGGTAAAGATTTATTTCAGAAACTTGGATACATTTTTTTTAATTATTATTTTGGGCTACTAAGAAAAAGTCATTCCAATTTGGCTCAGAGCCGAGGATTTTTTGCAGTCACTGCCCCTTACGTGGGAGAAGGCACAGCGGGAGGGCTCGCAGCTCTGGCAGGATGCGTCCCGGGAGCCTGTGGGACCACGCTGTGTCCATACATCTGCTGCTGAGGCACCTCACCATGCCTGCACCCCAAGGCTCACAGAGCTGCCCCTTCCCCCTTCCCGTCACCTACAGCAGCACTGGGAAGATTTTCCTGGCTTCCACGGAGACCCACAGTCCGACAACGACGACACCATTTACCCCTTCGAGCCCAAGAGTGGACTATTACATGACACACATTTACGCTGACTTAAAATAAATCAAAATGCCTTTTAAATAGCCCATTTGGAATTCATTTCATATAAAATACATATTATATTTGTATAGCTTTAGGCTTTCAGTGTGCCTTATACCAGTTTATCTGGCAAAGAAGCATGAGCTCACACACCCCGGGGCTTCAGAGATGGTGCTGGAAACGGGTGACTCGCCTCTTCCCCCCACCAAGCATCAAGTTCTCTCTGTCAAGCCTTGGCCAAACACCATGAACAGTTTGGAAAGAAAACAAGGTAAAAATCTGATAAAAGTCATATTCCTCTTCTCAGACTTTCAGAATGTGGAGTTTTAATGTAACAGTTACGACAGGAAGAAAAATCTCATCTCCTGCAGCTCTACGACCTTCCAGTCCCAAGGCAGCTTCTTTCAAAAATAAGTTTTGTAATTCTATGGATTTTTCTTACTGCTTTCAAAAAGAGCAGAGGTTACACATGGTTTTCAGCCTGTCTCCTGGTGGTTACAGACTTCCCCCGCACACTTTCTGCTTACATGTAATAAAAAAGTCAGAGGCAGCAAGAAGAGAAAAGCAAAAGCTCGAGCATCCCAGGGGGCAGAGCTCCTGTATTACTTCCAATATTTTTAAAATTTAAAATATGGGAACGGGGTTGACTAATACTTCTGCTTCCACGTGGCTATTCTTAGCTTCTTTACTGTAAATCACGTGCAGGAATAAAGTTTTGATTGATTGATCAAGATCTAGCTCTGGATAACTAGTTTTTCTAGATATCTGATTATTTGCATCACACCTCTTCGGTTTTATGTAATGAATGGGGATGGCAGATGATCTAGCACTTTGTAAAAATATTTTACAAGTTAATTGAGCCAAATTAATCGTAGCTGGAATTTAATGCATAGCATAATCAGAATTATTAGATTTTTCAGGTCTATGTTAATAAGTTCTTTCAAGATGCTTTTGCCTGTTTTGTTGTGATTTAATTATGTTCCCATAGGTGTTGGATCCCTGTTTAGTTTCTGACACAACAGAGCAATTTCCTGAGAAGAGGCAGTAGCAAGGCAGAGACTCTGCTTTTTCTCTTCTAGTTTTAACGATCAATCAATTCTGTCTAAAGCTAGACAACGGAAAGCCGCTTCGGGGACCCAAAGAAGAATCCTACGAGAAACGGAATCTTTCTTTTTCCCAACTTCTTTTGTTGGGTGGGTTAGTTTGAAATTGGGTGCCAGAACACCCTTTCCCTCCTGCTGCACTCTTGATGGTGGATCCATCAGATCCACCGTCTGTGCTGTCCCAGGCTCTGGGTGCCACACTGAGCACTGGGCTTCGGCTGGCTGCCTCGGCACCAGCACCTGCGCACCAGTTCCAGGTGTGCGGTCGCACCAGTTCCAGGTGTGCGGTGCACCAGCTCCGGGTGTGTGGTGCACCAGTTCTGGATGTGCAGTGCACCAACTCCAGTTGTGTGGTGCACCAGCTCTGGGTGTGCGGTGCACCAGTTCTGGGTGTGTGGTGCACCAACGCCGGGTGTGTGGTGCACCAGTTCTGGGTGTGCGGTGCACCAACTCCGGGTGTGTGGTGCACCAGTTCTGGGTGTGCGGTGCACCAACTCCAGTTGTGTGGTGCACCAGTTCTGGGTGTGTGGTGCTCCGGGTGTGTGTTGCACCAGTTCTGGGTGTGTGGTGCACCAGTTCTGGGTGTGCGGTGCTGTGTGGTGCTCCGGCTGTGAGGTGCGGTGCTGTGCGGTGCGATGCGGTGCGGAGCGGAGCGGTGTGGTGTGGTGCAGTGCGGTGCGCGGTTGTTTGGCCGGGGGCGCAGTCTGGCCGTCGTCCCACACGATGAGCCTGGCCCCAGAGCGGTGATCACCGTGTCCCGCAGCCACACGCGGGGTGCGCCCCCCGTGGGACCCCCCAGCGCAGCCCCATTGCAGGGTGCCCTCCCCGTGGGACCCCCAGCGCAGCCCCACAGCCCCACCGCGGGTGCACTCACCCCGGCACCCCCCAGCGCAGCCCCACCGCGGGTGCGCTCCCCGTGGGACCCCTCCAACGCAGCCCCACAACCCCTGCGCGGGTTGCGTTCCCCTTGGGACCCCCCAGCGCAGCCCCATTGCAGGGTGCACTCCCCGTGGGAACCCCCAGCGCAGCCCCACAGCCCCTGCGCGGGGTGCCTTCCCCTTGGGACCCCCCAGCGCATCCCCACCGCGGGTGCGCTCCCCGTGGGACCCCCCAGCGCAGCCCCATTGCGGGGTGCGTTCCCAGTGGGACCCCCCGGCGCAGCCCCCCAGCCCCTGCGCCGTTTCTGCGCGTCCGCGGCGCCGCCTGCAGCGCCCCCTGCTGTCCGCAGCAGCACACAGGGCCCTTCCGGCACACGGAGGGTTAAAAGTCCGCTGGGAGCTTGGTGGCTTCTTTCCAAAAGGTTTCAGTTAACACCAAAGGTCTCCCTATAGCTCACTCGCTTTAATAGATTTTTCCCATTGCCTGCGCGCTTTATAGACCATCATTTCCTCTCCTGCAGGGGAGCCGCTCCCTGGGTCACTGATCCCACCAGCTTAAAAGGGATTTCATCGATTCCCTTTTATCGGTGGTTCCTTCAGCCGTAATGGGATGAGCTGCTTGTACCTACTAACAGCTACGCCTCTGCTCTGCCACCTCCTCCCTACGCCTAGGAGCGAAGCCTGGGCTCCTCTCTCCCACCTCAACCAAGGGTTTAGCCATGACCAGCCCCATCTTCACCTCCTCGCTGCCCCAGATGTTTTTGGCCTTTGCCACCTCCCAACAGGTCACTGCAGGACTGAGTGCTGGGGGACAAATCCCCTCCGTCTTACACCAGTGCCTCTGTGCTCATCCCTGGTCACCCCAGCAGCCACGAGAACAGATCGCCAGATCACCGCTTGCAAGACAAAACCGAGCAGATTGGTTTAGGGCAGGTTTTGCTGTTGGGTCGTTGGGTTTTTGAAGAGTAAAAAATGAGGCGTGGAGCACAGAAAGGGAAAGAAAGGCGAGTTACAGACATGAGTACACTGGCGGCACTCCCTGTGCACTCTTGGCTTTTCACGTTTCCTGCTGTTGCCTTATCCTATACGAAAGAAAGGCTGGAGGCCTTAAGGTCATGTCTGTTAGAAGCACAAATTGGTAATCAAGGCAGCATTCCTTCAAACACCTTACAAAAAAGCTGCAGCCCCCATTTGGCTCCCAAACAATGCAGGCTCCACCCTCCGAGCCCCTCCGAGCTTCTCTCAGCATCACATCCTTCACACCGCTCAAGCTGTGTGACTCTCTTCAGCTTTCCAGCCTTTTCCCCAAATCCGTCACATTTTGCAGTGTGACGACCTTTGCACATCTTTCACCTGCATATGCCTTCCAGTGCCTCTTTTTTTTTTAAGTGGTAACACGCAGGCATTTAGGGAGAAGTTGCTAGGATTTCTGCAACTGGAGCAATGAAGGTGCCTAACTTTATTATAAGAAAGCCATTACTATGATTAAAATTGTTATAAACTTCATTGCAATCGAGTTTAACCCAATCCTTTCCCCTTTCTGGTCGGCTTCAGTACTCTGCAAGCACTAATTAAGGACACATGTCCAGTGTCCATGAAGCATACAAATAACTCATCCCTCTGCAGACAAGAAACTGAGGCACAGCAGCTCACCCAGATGCAGGCAGTGGTGGAGCTGCAAGCAGGACTCCTGCCTTTGGGTCCCTGGCCCCACCACCACCCCCAGCCCCAGAGGTGGACTGGTGAGCTGCACACAAGCCCCTGGTCTGCCCTGGGGGATGTCATTGATGACCCAAAAGTATTTTGGGTTTTTTTTAGTCTTGTTTCTTCATGAAGGTGCAGGACGGGACCGGAGCAAAGGTACGGGCTGCACTAAAGAATGAAGCCAAAGAGGTGGCACTGCCCGTGCTTAGTGTAAAATCTCTGAGTACCAGCAAGCACGGAGTTATCTTCAAAGGTTTGGAGAAACTGATTCTTCAGGGCAACAATACACATGATTTGCAACTTGCTACTTTCAGCTTAATTTCCTTTCCTCTAATACAGCTGCTTTCCTGGCCAGAAACAACACACTTTTCTTCGTACTAAACAAAGGGTCATGGGCTTATGGGAAAGGATATAATTTTCTTCCAGCTTCTTTCACCAAACATCTGACTAACAGCCCGGGAGGGTTTGAGTGCTCTCAGCAAGGAAGAGGATGCTGGTGGCATGAAGCTGCGCGGCTCCGCTGCCAGCGCTGGTCGATCAACCTCCTTGCTTCCCCCGCTTTAGGGATCCAATTCTGAAGCTGTTTCCCACCCCACAGTCATGAGGGTAACCTTGCAGCGTCAGGCCCTGGAAGCTGAAGAGAACGATAGGGGATTTCTCTGGGCTTCATGTCTCTTCACGGATAAAGGGAAAAGGGATTGAGGGTCTCGGTCCCCAAGACATGTCCCCTCCTCTGCACTTCATCTCCATACATCCTCAGCGGAACATTCTCTATTTGCTCTCACAACTGCCCTGGTACATTATAGCAATATGACAATCAATTAACTGGCCACTCTATCACAATAAAGAAGCCACCCAACCTTATATAACTCTTTTTAATTGTTTTCTTACATTATAACATTTTGCTAAACTTCTTCGGCCATAACTTACATAATTTAATTTCTCAAAGTGCTAATAATTTAATTGCTTCCTTCCTGCAGACAAAGTGCCTGAACTGCCTTCTCTCATTCAGAACATTAGAAAAAGTGCCTGGCATGAATACCAAAAAGGGGCATTATATTCACAAGACCTTACAGAAAACTGCTTTCTCCAGAGTGTTGTGCCTCAGGCAGCCACAAAGGTGCAACAAACTTGCCCGGACTCTTCATTGCACACGGGGACCACCCTCACTATAGGAAGAGATGGAAAGCATGACAAGTGGCAAGTCTCATCAGCAAAGTTCCCTGGGCTAGTGGCAATCACCTGTCCTATGGCCCCTAGATGACATCTCGAAATTAAAACATGACATTCAAATGATAAGCGAATAACTCCCACTAGCACATATCCTCTCGCAGCTTGCAGGAGGAGACTGAACAAAAGTAATTTTGCAATTTACACCTTCAGGCTTGAGAAAGAGAACTTAATAGTGAGAAGACATGCTGCGTATTCCAAGGATCAGTAACTGTGCCTGCAATTTAGACTTCCCTAGTCTTCCGCAAATTATATCTGATCCATTTCTAGGAATATGGACTGATTACTACAGATCTGGTTTTGCGGTTCATTGGGGACATCTTTTCTTTGCTTCACTTTTTGTCTCAAAACGAGTTATGATGGGGACACGGCCAAACTGTGGCAAGGGACCTGGGGGTCCTGGTGGACAAGCGGCTGGGCATGAGTGAGCAGTGTGCTGCTGCAGCACCAGAAAGCCAACAGGATGCTGGGTTGCATCGACAAGGTCCTCACCAGCAGAGATAAAGTCATTATCCCACTCTGGTTAGTGTGTGTCAGACCGCACCTAGAATATTGTCTTCACTTTTGGTCCCCACTGTACAAAAACCATGTGGACAGGCTGGAGAGGGTCCAGAGAAGGGCCACAAAGATGATCGAAGGACTGGGAAGCCTGCCATAGGAGGGAAGACTAAAAGAACTCAAGGTTTGTTCAGCCTTGAGAAAAGGTTTAGGGAGGACCTTATCACCACGTTCCAGTATTTAAAGGGTGGCTACAAAGAAGATGGAGACTCCCTTTTTACAAGGAGTCACATGGAAAAGATGAGAGGTAACTGGTACAAGTTAGTCCTGAGGAAATTCCAACTGGACACAAGAGGAAAAGTTTTCACAATGAGATCAACCAGCCACTGGAATAATCACCCCAGAGAAGTGGTGGATTCCCCAACATTGGACACTTTCAAGATCCAGCTGGACAGGGTGCTGGGCCACCTTGTCTAGACCATGCTTTTGCCAAGAAAGGTTGGACCAGATGGTCCTTGGGGTCTGTTCCAACCTGGTATTTTACGATTCTATGAAACATCCTTCTTGGAGGTTGGATGACATTGTGTCTTTTACTTATGGCAAGACAAAAGGACCGAGAGCCGTCTGCAACTTAGCGTAAGAAACCAGCTCGATGTTTCCTGCCACGTGCCAGACAGCAAGGGACAGAGAAGCAGTGGCGGAGGGAAGAGGATTAGGACAATCCAGGGCACATGCTCCTCCTCCCCACCCCCCTCTTTGCACACTGTCCTTCGTGAGGTTGAGCTGGAACTGCACACAGCCGCTGCTCAGGTGTTTCCAGCAGCAGGATTTCTGTGGTTTATTGGATACTGCATCACCCCGCGAGGTGAAGATGGCAGGTATCTGTAGGCAGCGACTGGACTCAGCACCTTATTCCTGATCCAAGGAACAGCAGGATGCTGGAGAGTGGCTGCCCTGATTTCATGCCTGATGTTAAGAAACCCAAGGTCTTCATACAGCTGTTTATTATTTTTCTTAATAAAACTGCGGGTCTGCTCATGCTCCATTCTACACTACCGATTCTTGTCATCTTCCCATTTGTCACTTTCTAAGACATTTGCCATTTGTTCCTGTTTGTGTCAGGTTTTCTCACCAGGAGCTTTATGTCGCACTAATCCTGGCTGGTACAGGCTGCCGGGGATGCATCTGCAGCTCAGGGCTGGGCTTTCTCAAACCAGTACAATAGATGGAAAGTTAAATCATGGGGTTGGACACAGAAGGGGGAGGGGGATTACACACAACTCGGTAACTAAGAAAAATAAGGTGTAAGCCAAGCGAAAACAGCTCAGGCAGCGTGGAATACGGTGTCGGAACAAATACATCACTAATACTTCATAACCAAGAATCAGTTCCCCTCCGATTTGTGTATCACTTCTGAACTTTTCACACATTCTAGGCTTTAAAAAAAAAAAAAAAGACGGTAATTAATCACTCTGAATGTTAATTGCTGGGCCTGCAAAGAGAAAATCCAGAACCATATTCCCACATCTGATTAGTCAGGCTTTGAAAACAGATGTGACATGTTTGTACAACAGGAGTAACAGAGGAGAAACTATCAAGCAAGCAAGCTACATCATTTGTTATAACTCCTACTAACCTTGTGCCCATCCTGAATATTTCCTGATACAAAGTCTACAGCTTTTCCAGGAGTCCGAGCCTTCTCTCGTGCCCCATTTCTAAACTCTGCGTGCTCCAAATTATTAAGCAACAATACTGTTAATGTTTCAGTTTTATGAAAATAGAAGAAAGGATTCATAGAGCTCACCGAGGAAAGCACAGAACACAGGAAGAGGTAGGTGGACAGGCAAACTGATTTAAAGCATGATTCATTTCCCAAGGCCATCGTTGTCACCAAGGGATAAATCAGAGCCTGGCCTTGCTCATGATCAGCAGCATCACTTTCACTTTGCGATACTTAACTCGCCACCCAGATGGGTTGTGCCATGATAATGACTGCCCCATTCGATTACTGCACCTCTTCTGCTGTTGCTTAATGGTTTCTTTGCTTTTAAGGCAAGGTACTATGTGCTTCAGGTTCCCAGCCTAAGAGCTCATAATGTAAGTGAAATGTGTCAAATAACTGGATTAAGTTGCCCAGACCCACGGAGGAAAAATATTTCTCTGTTTTTGTGAATTTTGTGCTGCTTCTCTCTTTATCACTAATTACCGCCTGGATACTGGAACTCAGAAGCAGCCTATTGAATCCTGCTCAGTGGAGTCAAAATTTTTCCTAGAAACAAAAGGTACAATATATCAGTTTATATGAATGCCAAAGCTAGCTAACAGAAACTAAAAAAAATAATCTCAGTCCTTCCCCAGTTCTCTTGAAACTGACTCAAAATCACAAGGTACTTTAAATGATAAAATTAGCAATTTAGTTCCATATGTCCGTCTGCTTTCTAACCTTCTTGGTCTCAGGATTCAAGCTTTCCACCTTTTTACTGCTAGTTAATGTTTTTGACAAACCAAAGATGCTAAAACCTGAATCTGCTCTAGGAGTGTGGGTTAGAAGGGGAAAAAAGCTACAACGACGTGAGTTATAATAATATGGTTTCATCTGGAAGCCCCAGGTTCTCAGTGATTTTCCCTTCAGTGACCAGTATTCTTAGCCCTAATTAATAACGTTCTTCTAAGTAGGTTGTATGGCATTTTTTACAGGCTCAAAAGCAAGAAAAAAAATCCTGCAAAATTTGTCCCAGATCCTGCCTCTGTGCAGCCACCAAAAAAACCCTTTTCTGTAGTTTGTCTTCTGTAGACTACTTTTATGGGTGTCAGGAAAATTTCAGGTATCCTACGTAGGTATGTATGGACATAAATACACATACCTATGTAAACATGGCAGCAGGCTCCCAATACAAACAGCAATAAGTTGACCTTAATTTAATTCAAATAAATAGAAAAAGTCATTGATAGTACTGGCAATACATCTCAGTCATAGCAAAAAAAGATAGCATTACTGCCCGTTTGGTACAAACGGTGACTTTGCTGGGTCAAATGCCCGCAGTCAGTCCCGGCACCCACACCAGCACTGCACCCTTCTGCTTTTTCATTCACACATATGCACTCATGAACCGTAGTGACCACTTGGACCACTAACCACTGAATCACAGAATCATTTAGGTGAGAACAGACTTTTAAGATCATTGAGTCCAACCGTTACCCTAGCCCTGCCAAGTCCACTACTAACACGTGTCCCCAAGTGCCGCATCTACATGTTTTTTAAACTCCCCCAGGGATGGTGACCCCACCACGTCCCTGGGCAGCCTGTCCCAGTGCTGGGCCACCCTTTCCGTGAAGTTTTTCCCAATATCCAACCTAAACCTCCCCTGGCACAACTTGAGGCTGTTTCCTCTTGTGCTATCACTTGTTACTCAGGAGAGGAGACCGACCCCACCTCACTGCAACCTCCTCTCAGGTAGTTGTAGGGAGTGAGGAGGTCGCCCCTCAGCTGCCTTTTCTCCAGGCTCAACACCCCCAGTGCCCTCAGCTTCTCCTCTCTTGTTTTCTAGAGAGTCTCTGGTCCCTCTCCACAGTGACACTGTGCTGAGAGCCAAGGCTCCTCCCACACCAGCAGTGACCTTACTGCCACTTGGATGTGGAATTAGAACACCGTGTAGCAAACAAATACTACAGTAGAAAATCCCACCCTGTTCAGAGCTCAGAGCACAGCTGTGTATTGAAATCGGGTCTAAAGTAACAACGGTCCCATGATCCCTTAACCGGGAAATGTAGCACAAATAAACGAGAGTCAAAGTGCCATTTTGCTATGATAAGTATAAGTAAAAATGCAAAGCCTGAGTATTTGTTGACAGATTTTGTAAGACATGTAGAGTATAAATGGCCTAAAAACAATCTAACCAGGAGGAACATTTCTTTCCAGTTCTTTGATAAAACTGGATTAAAATTAACAGCCTGAATCAATTGTTAAAAAATACATGGAGCAGAAACAAATATCGGTAAACCCAAAAATTCAGAAAATTGACTCATATGCTTCAGTGGTTTTCTCAAACCAGAGCAAGTTCAAATTCCAGTGCTGCATTTAACCACATCTGTGATGTCTGGGGATGTGGGAGCAGCTGCGGGATGTCACCTTACTGGCACTTGGCATGGTCTTGGTCTGCTCCCACCAATGGGTCAGAGCCGTGTTCCAGTCGGGTTTCCTGACAGACTGGGCTCCTGGAACACTGGAGCCATAGTCTGCCAGCAGAAAGATCGAAATATATATCGACAAAATACTTAAACCCTGTTATTCTGCATAACAGATACACCTTTCCAAAGGAGCACATCAGTGTGTCACACCAGTGATGATTACTATAAGGAAAGCGTGTCAAAAGTGTTCAGCTTCCATTTAGCCCTTGGGATAAATTTCCCCTTTTTTTCTCTTGAGTATCTACTTCTCTTCCAGGAGGTGACATTTCGTGAACGATGACCTTCTTACCGCTGGCTCCCAACTGTTACTGCTATTTTTAATAGGATAAACAGGATCAATAAGTGTTTTAAATATGATCATGGAAGTTTAAAGGACAAATCTGAAAAAAAGAAGAGGATGCATGCACATGGCACAGGCAGCAGCACCTGGTACGCACAGTTGCTCCCAAAAACGCTATTTTGGGGTGCAGGTCCCTGGCCTGGGGTTTTATTTTATGTTCTTGTCCCTTAACATTTGTAAGAGCAGAAGTGATTTCAGTAGCTAGGGCTTTCATTATTTTCACTTCCGAATGCATGAGTGAGATTTTTTTTCCAGATCTTGTCGAAACCTAAATGACTTGCCCAGGACAGAACGGAACATGCCTGGAGCCTGTCCCCAAGGGCCTGCGCGGGGCCAGGCCCGGGCTGGAGCCGGGAGCGCCCCGGGAGGGGAGCCCCGGCGGTCGCGCAGCCAGGCGGGCCCGGCGCGCCCCTGCAGCCTTTCATGAATGAACTTCGGGAGGTTTTTTTTTATGAATGGGAGCTCCGTCCTTGAATGAAGCCCCGAGTGCTGCGATCCGATTGGCCCTGAAGGAGAAAGCCCCTCCCACCTCTCACTGGGTGAGAGCCAGAAGGAGCCGGGATTGGCGGGCGTGGCCCAGCCCGGAGCTTCATTCACAAAAATTCGATGAAACAAAGGAGCGGGCGAGCGGGGCGGTGAGCGGGGCGATGGGCCAATGGGCGGCCGCCCCCGGGAGGGGCGGGGTCGCGCCGGGCTCCGCGTGGGCCACGCGCCGCCGGTGCGGGTCGGGACCGCTGTCCCGGGCCGGGGGCTCGGCTCGGCTCGGCTCGCATCACTCCGGCCCATATGCCCAGTTTGGGAGCTCGCAGCCCGTGCCGGGCGGCGAGAACGCCGGGGGCGGGGGCGGGGTGTCCCGTGGTGGCCGCTGGCCCAGGCAGGTGGGAGCCGGCCCGCCGCGACCCCCCCGCTGTGTCCCCCGCAGGTGGCAGCCGAGAGGCAGCGCCCGGCGGCGGGATGAAGGGCTTTCCGGACCAGCAGGTACCCTTCATGCTCCCGCAGGTGAGCGGCGGCCCCGGCGGGCGGGGGGCTCCGGGCTGGGCCCGCCCCGGCCGGGGACCCCGCGCTAATCGGCTCCTCCCGCAGCAGCCTCCGGGCCAGGCGGCCCCCGGTGGCCAAGCTCCCATGGGCGCTAGGAAGAGACCCGGGACCCCGGGCTTGCCCCCGGCGCAGGGCTCGGAAGGTAAGGCGGGGCGGGGGGCAGGGAGGGATGGGGGTGCTGCGGGCTTCGGGGCAGGGACCGGGGTCTCGCCCCCGCCTCCCCGTCCCGGCCATCCCCCTTCCCGGTGCTGGGGTGTCCCGCTGATCCCCCCCCACACACTTCCCGGCGCCGGGGCGTCCTGGTGACAACATCACCACCACCCTTCCCGGCGCCGGAGCGTCCCACCCATCTACCCTCCCCCCTCCCGGTGCCGAGGCGTCCCGCTGACACCCCCTCCGCCTCCCCACCCCCCCCACCCCCCCCGCCTTTTCCCGGTGCCGGGGTGTCCCGCTGATATCCCCCCCCTCCCCCTTCCCGGTGCCGGAGCGTCCCGCCGATCCACCACCACCCCCCCCTTCCCGGCGCCGGCCCTCCCGCTCCCCCCCTCCGCCCCGCCTCGGCGCTGGGGCGTCCCGCTGACCCCCCCCCCCGGCGCTTCACTGAGGAAGCCTCTCGCTTATCACGCAGAGCTCCTCCAGGTCCTGAGCCGGCTGCAGGAGGCCTGGCTGACAGAAGGTAGGCTCCTTCCCCCCCTGCCCCCCCTCCCCCCCTGCCCCCCTTCCCCCCCTGCCCCCCGTTCTTCGGCTATTCGTGCCCCTTGGGTTTTGTTTGACCCCCCCCAGACGGGGGTGGGGGGGTGGGTCCCGAGGTGCCACCCGGGCCCGGGGCGGCGCAGCCTAAATGGCACATTTGTGCGGGGCATTTCCCTATGTACGGGCCGGGCTGTTGGCCGCTTTCCTGGTTACAGTTTTCCGTTCAGGCTACTTGTAACTGGTTCGGTGTTAACGCTGATTTGTCACTTATCTTCGCTGGTTGCCAGAACATTGGTATTTTTTTAAACAAACAAAAAAACCCCTATTCCTTTAATTCCAGGAGCGAAGCGCTTCTCAACTTTTTTTTTTTTTTTTTCCTAAGATAATTCTTTGAAGGGACCTTCCTGTGGAATTTGCACGCTGTTCAGTTTGGTGTCTGAATTGGTTTGCCTTCAAAGAAGAGGGAAAATTCAAATCCCAGGGAGTCCTGTTAATTCCAAGTTAAACCATCTTTTAACAGCATGGGGAATTTGTTCTGATTCTACTATCACAAATGATCCATTTTCTAGAAAATTCAAAACACATCCTCAAGTACAGACTCTTGATAAATACAAAAGCACTTACTGTGATGTAGGTACTTAATAATGATGACATAAAAATATGCATGGCACTTTGAGCAGAGCTATTTCCCTAACTTTACCACAAGTGAAGGACAATCCTGTCAAACAATTATTTCTTTTTTTTTAAAGCCTTCAAAAAGTTATATTGCAATAAGACAATTAGGGGGAAAAATATCAAATGCCTTATGTTCATTTCAAACTTGAAATGATGTTGATCAGGAGCGTGATGGTCAGGATGCAAAAGGAATTACCTGGGGGCTGTTCCAGGGCTGAAACACTCTGGTATCGTACATCAGAGCTGAAAAATAGGTAAAAATAGGTATTAATTACTGGTCAGCTAATAGACCTGCTGAATGTACACACATAGTTGAGGCTGGTTTCTCTTAAATCCTCAAAAACCTCAAGCTGTTGATAAGTTTGCCTCGAAATTGATTTCTGGTAGCGTTTCAATTTTAGGCTTCCTAGTGTTGAATATTTTTTTAGCTCACTCATCCAAAGGTTTTGCAGAAATCTCTTACTATATGTTTGTCAGTAGCAGAGTGTTCATAGAATGAATTTGTAAGCACACTGGGGCGGAGGGAAGGTTGCCCGTGGTCTCAGCAGTGTATAGAAAGAGGTAATCTGCTGTTATACGTGATTAGTAAATGATAATGCAAGCCCTAGAATATAGGCAGGTATATTTTTGGCACAGCTCATAGTATCTAGTCAGAGTCCAAGTGAAATTTTGGGGAATTTCAATGCATGTTTGAATATTCCACACTGTGGGAGAAACTAGTTCCCCATATATGAAATTATTTTGCTGAATGATGGAAATATTTTATGTCATTAATATCTTGTATGTGTCTATACGTTAGCATTTCTTCACAAGATGAAGGCAACTGAAAACTTCTTAATGAACTTACCTTCTTAAATGAACAATGCAGAAGAAAAAGGAAGGGAGAATATGTAATATGTTATTTATTCTCTGCCTCTACCACATCCAGTTAAGAAATTTTATTTTATTCACAGTTCTTGGTGTTACTTTTGAAGTAAAAGAGAAACAAACCTGGGAAGGAAGCAAACTGGAAATACAAATTCACAATCAGCCATATGAAAAACGTTAACAAATTTAAACCACATATACATCTGTATCTGCATGTGTGTGTGTGCCTCTATATATTGTTGTGGTTTCATTCACAGGGCAATCTCTTTGTTAGCTTTTTAGAATATTTTTAACAGTGTTAATTAACACCTGATTTCTCCTTTGCAGGGTAAAATAATAATGTCTGCATATAGATGACTCTTAAAAGAAACAGATGCTGAAAAATCCTAGGTCTTGTTACTAACAATCCAAAATTTTCTTCTATGCTGTTGTTTTTTTTAATCGGAATCTGTTAGAATGCAATGATGTGAAGCTGGCAGTTGATAACTCTATGGAACTAATTGCAAGCCATATAATTTATAAAATTATTTGGCATTCGGGGAAACAAAAAGCTTCCTTGGACAGAAGTTGGGCAGGTAGTCGGTGATCTGTGCTGACTGCAAGGAGAGGGATGCCCTTCGCCGCGTAACCTTAGCAAGCTTTAGTTACAGTGCTCTAGATCTTGAAAGAGGTGTGGGAAATGCTGCTGCGTGCAGTCTGCATGGCTACAATAAGCCAGGGGTTGGTCTTTAAATGTCTGATTGGGTATCCCAGTTATTTTAAGTATAGATGCTGGATTGGGGAGAACAAGAAAATGTCTATCTGTATTGCAACTCTCCGAAGTAGATAATGCAATATAAAAATTTCAGCTTTCTTTAGCCTTCTAGTGTAGGACTGTAGCTGTCTGCAAAAGCATCGCTGTCCAGTAGTAGTGAGGCTGCATGCTCTCGCTCCAGCCATGCCCTTCATTTCACACCCTGTCTGTAGTCTCTTGCTTCTGCTATGAAATTCTCTCCATGAGATGGTCACCGATGCCATCGACTCCAGGCAGCACGCTGTGAGAGCCCAACCCAGTTCACACGACGTGATCCCCGCTATTCCTTCTATCACAACGTTGCTTTGTAAAGATAATTCATAAAATGAATTTTGTAGGCTGGTTTTTTTTTTCCTGTTCCCAGCCTTTTATCATTTAAATTTCCAGGTTCTTGTCATACAGGTTACTTTAAGGAGCAGCAATCACAGGGCGAAGAGCTTGGTTCGTTCCATTCTAATCCGCTGCCTGTTCATGCAGAGTTATTCCCTACGGTTTATTTTTGGCATGTCTTGTCTCTCTTGGCTTCAAGTGACTGAGATTAGGGCTTCCATTCCTCGTGTCCTTCTACTCTGACTCCATCACCTTTGCTTTAGAGCCAAGGGAGGGCAAACTTTGGGTTTGCCTGTTACGTACTAGCAGCAGCAGTTCTCTCCACAAGTTCGTGATTTTTGTGAAATAATCTGCTGCAAGTTTTCCCTCCCCGGCACTAAAAGGGCCATAAATAACTGTTAGAAGTAATAAGTGTTTCAACACATGTGCTATGGGGAAAGTGCTCCCCACACTTTCTCCCAGGGCACCCCCAAAAGCTCGGCTCAGCTCTGTGTGTTTAGTCGCTGGGGGATGGAGGGACCACTCTAGGAGATGGACTGAGACCATGGCTCTGAGTAATGGAGAAAAAATAGCTGCGTGTTAAAATACAGGCTAAATTCTGATCAGCGGTGTCTTGCTGACATCAGGGGTGTGTGGGGGTGTACTGCTTTTCCTTCCTTAACACCTCTGCTTCCTGGGGGAGAGAAGAATGCAAAAGTATTTGTAAATAAATGCAGATGCTGCCGTCGGGGAGGAATCTGCCACGTCGACTTTTGTCCTGGTTTCGTGTCCTGTTGCTTAAGGATGTGGATGTGATGTGTGCTTCGACACAAGCGTGTGTGCAGGCTGTCCAGGAGCAGCGTTCCATCCTGTGAAGGGACAGGGGTCACCAACCGGCCTGTGCAATGGGGGCGGGAGCACAGTTGTAGTTATGGGGTGGTGGTGGGGATCCGAATGAATTGTTCATTCAGCACGAGGACAATGCCAATTAAAGCTTTTCTCAGCAAATGAGGGAAGCGGGAGCTGGAGGAGACTATATAGCTGGTTCCTCTGTGAAATCAGAAAAGCACTAATTACCTATACACTGTCTCAATGCAGGAATTTTAGCATAATGGCACTACAGGCTACTGTAACGTTTGATTTTGTATGTCAGAATAATCTCTCAAGGACACACCTGTGTACCTCGCTGGGTCAACCTGTAGGTGAAGAAGGACATTGAAATTCTTTTTTCTTCCACTGTGCCATTTCATTGGTTTATTACATATTTATTATCTATTTTGCAATGGCATCGTTGCAGTTCAGGCATGGGCTGAGGCCAGGCTGTGGCAGGCGATCCACGGACGGACTGGTTGAAGCTGGAGACCAGGAAAGGCAGATGAGGAATTGGCACAAATGATGCCATAAGGGACAGCTCAGCTGCCAGTCTTTGTCTTAATTTAAAATAAATATTTACTCCAGGAAGTGATGAAACATACTGTGAAGCGCATAGTGAAAAACTCTTCTAGCACTTCCATTTTTAATTTAATCCTCATTGCCATGTGGGAAATTATATCCCTGTGGGCTTTACAGCTTTTTGGAATTCTAGTCTTTCACATAAATCAGAATAAATGTGACTCCCTGACTTGTGAAGAGGCATCAACTTATATATATGTATTTATATATAAAGTAGGAGTGAGCCCCATCAGTTTGTCTAAAAGAAGCACTAAGCCTGAATCTTCTTTGCTAATTTTACTATTTTAACTGCTTTTTAACTATTTTACTGCTTACCACATTGAGCAGCATCTTGTTCCAGTGAGGTGGGCTGTTCCAAGGTGAACGAGGCCTCAGCAGATTTTCAGATGTATTTAATTAGACCATCTTGGAGATATTCAAGTATCTCAGACCTCACTGTTATTCTTGGAGTTGTACTAACAATGCTGGCCACAGGGCAGATGCCCAGAAATAAATAATAATAATAATAATAATAATAATAAAAAAAAAAAAACTTTACTGCACCAATCTGCGGGGAAAGAGCAGGTTTTTGCTGTTACACCAGCACTGCCTCAGATTTCCTATTTGCAAAATCACACTTACAGACGTGCAAGGCACTGTTAACCATTTCCCTCTCCTGCTACCAGATAGTTTGAATTTTTTTTTTTTTCTTCTAAAATGTTTTCATTCTGCTGATTTACAAATTGTAGCCTATTCCACTAGTACCAAGTTGTTTGATGTTTCTGGAGCTTCTGAAAAAATTGTCTATGAAGGTATAGGTGTTTTCTGTTGTGCTCACGCTTTGGCATAGCCTTTCCAAACTGATCAGTTAGTAGTTGTTTCTGAACAATCCCTGCATATTGTGTTTCTAATGAAAACTGTGAACCCTGAGCTAATAAATTTGCTCTTGTCCTAATTTCCAAGGTGAGGGAGAAAGAAACCAGCAGGCTGTTAAGGGGTAAATCTGCAGGCAGAAGAATTGTATTCGTTAATCCCAAAGGGAAACTATCCATAGTCGCTAAAGTGCATCCCAGCAAAAAGCTCAGATCTTTCCTGCCTGGGTTTATTTCTACCTTGCTGTTAATTATATCATACAGAGTGCCAAATCTAATTCTCCTCTCTCTCTTTCCCTGCCCCCCTTCTTCTCTCCCTCCCCTGGCAGCTCAGGTTCCAGACAGTGATGAGCAATTTGTGCCTGACTTACATTCAGAAAACTGTAAGTATCGTGGAGGTGATCACACATCTCACAGGAGAAGGGCAGGATACACTTTAGCTGAAGAAACACATGAAATGTAACACACCACACAGACACGGAGGCTCATTTTAGTTCTGTGTTGGCGTGATGGGGACAAACAAACCAGGCCAGCTGGCCACATCTGGGCAATGCAAAAATGTCTTTTTGTGGTGCTAACTACCGCGGTCCCTTATGCAGAGTGATGTCAACAGAAATGCATTTTAGTTGGTGTACGGGTGAGTAATTAGGCACCCCTGAACAGCTGAGAAAGTGCACTATGGTGACAATGAAAGGTAAAATTTCTGCTATTGCTCCTCCCAAAGCAAAAGAAATTGGACTGTACGTGGAATTAAGGGTGCTGTGTCTCTTGCAGGTGCTTTTTGGGGGCTCTGCTCACTTGCGGAGCCTCTGGCTGAGCACCCGCTGCCAGCATGGCCTCTGTGAGGTGATGGTCCTGCCTGCCTGCCTGCCTGTGAGGGCACGGTGTCCCAGAGATGCTGTCTGGGCTGCTTGCCCTCTGTTCTTAGGAACTGCCCAGCGAACAGATCACCCATGGGAGCGTACAAACAGTAATGTGGATGTTTTCTCTGAGAACGGGTCAAAGCCTCTTACAGATGAAGGAGCTGAGCGTTGCTCAGGTGCAAGCGTACGTGTAGGAACCCTCTGCACAGTGGCCATCCAGCTCTTCCTGCTTCCCTCTTCAGCTGGCCCTCCCAGTATGCCACCGTTTTGTTTGGAAGCTGATGCTGGGATAAGACCACATGCCTGAAGTGAATATGGACT
This sequence comes from Falco punctatus, assembly GCF_963210335.1. Taxonomy (NCBI): domain Eukaryota; kingdom Metazoa; phylum Chordata; class Aves; order Falconiformes; family Falconidae; genus Falco; species Falco punctatus. Next base: position 3,869,420 of record NC_137599.1, on the reverse strand, counting down.
ATTCTGAACAGCTCTGTTGCAAGCAGCCGCAGGAACGCTGAGCCTGGCTCCTGACAGGCACGTCAAGGCTACAGGAGGATGCCCGACCGTTCCCTGGGCACATATATGCCCTAGCAGCTAACTGAGTGCAGAGATCTCCAGTTAAAGCTGGTGCAGTCAACTTTGGTGACCTTCCTACACTGATATCCCTCTGCCCAGGGCAGTTTTCCCCATGAAAACTAAACCGAAGGGCTTGTACTGGTTGCTCTTGCCTACCTCCTTTCCCTGGACTTGGCCCTGCAGCACAGCTGGGCTTGCTCTCTGAGTCATATATCTTGTTTCTTCCTCTTTTTGACCTAGAACCAAGGAGAGGGCTGGTCCCATGTTTCGCTCGGAATGAATGAATGAATGAATGAGCCAGTTGTAATGCGATAGCCTGTTGCAGCAATTCAAGGCCGGAAAGAATTGGCTGCTCCTAGCGCATCTCGCTTCTTGAAACTTCAATGGAGTTCAGTGTAATGGACAGAGCAATTTTTTTTTTTTTTTCCCCCCTGAGACTCAGCCGACACATCAGCATTTTTAGATGGGTTCTATATATGTTTACTCCAGACATCGAAAAGAGCTGCTACAGACAGACAGAAGGGAAGTGGGTGCCCCAGGCATAGAAAGACCTTTTTCTCTTTTGAGCCTTTTCTGGGCTGGGGGTGTTTGCACAGATGCAGGAGCATCATGCCTGGGGTACTGAATCCATCCCAGGATGCTGGGTCAGCCAGCACCTGCCATCGGTTTGGACAGGGACCCCTCTGCCACAATTGACAGCAGCCCCAGGGCTGGCTGGGGGAGCTGGTTGTCCCCTAGAAGGGGGTAGGGGCCAGAAGCCATCGGAGGCTCTGGCATTTTACAGATTAGATTTATTTTCGTTTATTCTGTCAAGCTGTTTGGATCCCTGTGGGTGCTGGCATGATGTGAAGATGGGCTTTTTTTGGTGTAGGCTGAAACCGAAGGCAGGCGAAAGGAGTCAGGTTTGAAGGGGGTTTGCCCCCCTCTTGCTGAGAAACGATTTTTGGGGAGAGAAGTTCGCAATAGAAAGTGGCCTTAATGTCCTGTGGTGAGAGGCAGCAGCAGCCCTTTCTCCAGCCCTTTGGAGAGCTGTCTGAAGGCACAATTAGCCCTTTATGTGAGGGAGAGCTGGCTTGAGGGTGGCTGGTGCACGTACAGTTCCGGTCAGTCCTGATATAAACTCAGCAAAAAGATGAGGTATTAACAGATCAGGTTGTTACTTTCCATCCTTGAAATGACAATCGCAGCTCTGAACATCCCAGGCTTTGTCAGCAGCATCACGTCAGCTTGAGGAGCTGGGAGTAACCTGGCAAAGGACTGCAGGCAGCCTTATGAAAAGCTTAGTTTTGTTTTGGGGGGCAGATCCTTGTCTTGTTTGAAAAAGAAACCTAGACCTATGTACCTCTCTGGGGTTTCTTTTCTTTCCTTCCTAAGTGGCAGCGACCTCCTGCAGCAGCAGAGCCCAGGGGCAAAGGCAGAAGATGCTCACAGTGTCCTTCAGCCAGCATAAGCTTTTCTGAGGATTTGTTCCTGCTGGATTTAATTAAGCATAAGGAGTAACAGTACCCACATCCTACTTCCTCGTGCTGTAAACTGCAACCCACACTTGTTATTCCTGACATTCTAACCGGGCCAGAAATATCCCTCCTTGTCTACATCGGGCCAGCGCACTGAAAATGAAAAAGAACCTTTTTACTTTTTTCCTAGACTCTCACTGGTGTTTTGGATGAGCAGAGGTGTTGTGTGAGATTCCCCCAGTTCCACGTTCAGGGGTCTTGGACTGTTAGCATCGAAATTCAACGAAGGAAAAGCTGCATTTTGAGATTCTACAGGTAGCTGCCGAGTGCCAGCGCAGCAGCCTCCCGTCCAGCAATCGCAATACCCTGTAGGAGACCCTGGCTGCCTTCCTGAGGGCTAAAGTATAAACCTGGTCTAATTAATGAAATCAGATATTTCTAAAGGGAGGCTACTGGGAGGACTGCAAGCTGCTCATCGAAATTTGGGGTATATAGTAGCAAAAGCAAGGACTTGGAAGTCAGACTTCTACTTCGGACTGTGCTTTACCACCGATGCTGTTCCTTTGGGAAAGGGATTGTAGCTACCTAAGGCAGTTTAGGTGCCTGAGAAAACACTTACTTGTGTAAGGTGTGAGCAAGTTAGCCTGAGGACAGCCTGTAATGATATGCAATACATATAACAGCATTTCCCACAGAAAACCTTCAGCTTTTGCAGCTGTTTGTACAAAAATCTTACATTTACTGTCCTACAGGACAAATGATACAATCAGGAAATCTGCAATGTGTCATCATATTAGTGTGTGATAACTTAACACAGTGCTACATGGTAATGTTACTCACAAGACATGCTTACCAGGTATGTCAGGGAAAGAACATTTTACCTGATGCAAATCAAAACTTTGCTTTTATGTGTTGAAAAATAAGAGTATGTGCATGCTACAACGGGAAACGTCTGTCCCAGACCTGAACAGCTTAAGGAAATACCCACTCTAAATCCTTTTCAAAGCGCTCTGGATTATCACAGAGCATGTTAACACTACCTTAAGATTTGCTCTTAAGGTCGATGTAGCATACAAACATTACTAAATCAAGGGCAGAGCTCAGGGAGGTCCCGTGAACTTGGGTGTGTTGGTATTTGGTTTCTCTCAGAGCCAGCAGAGCAAGGACGAGGTGGTGGCATCTCTGCTGGCTTCACTGGCTGATAAAATTACCTCTCCGTAAACCAGAAAAAAACGTCAACTTGACCTTTCATTTCTCTCCCACAGTAGCTTTTCACAGTCCTCCTGCTAAGATTAAAAAGGAGCCGCAGAGTCCCTCGGACCTCACACTGTCCTGCAACCATGAGCAGCCATCCCAGTACCACAATGGCGAGCAGTGCCTTTACACCAGGTAACAGCTTACATGGGGGAAGGGGAGGGGGCAGAAGCTGTTATGAAACCAAGTGCTACTGCGTTATCTAATAATTACAACAACGAACCAGTCTGGCTGCTGTGATGCCCGTGAGCCGGTGGGTCAGCTCAGGGCAGCTCGCTCAGCCGGTATTTACGGCACTGGTTAGCCCAGACCCATGTAGAGTAGGTCAGGGGTCTGGGCTTGCCCCTTTATTTCTTCTCCCAGTGCTGTTCCTCAGGTGTCCTGATGCTGAGAGCAGTCTTGGCATCTGTCACGTGCCTCTCTCCCCCCATTGCTTTCCAAAATCTGTCCTGGCAAGTTGCTCCCCGACACCGTCGCCCACAGTCCTGGCTGCTTGCCTGAGTTACCGTACAGCTTCTGCAGTACCGACACTGCCATGCGGAATTAAACTTTGTAACTCAGGGTAGGTTATAAAGCAGTGCGTTTCATTCACCGGCGGGCATCAGGGTGGACAATTCCAAAAGCACCCACTGCCCCACTTCTTTGTGCACGTGTGATTTAAAGTTTACATTCATGCATATTCCATCGATGCCCGAGAATAGGCTGGGTTAGGGTAATTAGCCTACCAGGAAGCCATTAGCAGAAGTTTCTTCCCATTTGCGCTTGCACACTGTCTCCTGGTGCGGATCGTGGGGGTCGCTGAGGATGAAGGCTCAGGAGTCTCCCTCTTGTCACCTTCCCTCTTCGTGCAGACTCAGTCGTGTCCCCAGTTCCTTCCAAACCAAAACCCAGGACAGACCCGGTTTTCCTGGCTCAGGGCACAGACGTTCACATACCGGTGTCGTCTTATCAGCACAGGAGCATCCCAGCCCCACTTTACTAGTGCAGCGGGCCCCAGGACCGGGCCTAACTTGCAAAGTCACCTGTGAAGCTCCTCTTTGTACATGCAACGAGAATTTTAATTCTGAGTTTTCCGTATCCTATTAATCCAGTGATTTCTAAGCTTTCTATCACCACCTTCTCCCATTTTCGGGTCATTGCTGTTGTGCGCAGGGGCAAGCGATGCTCGGGAAGGCAGGAGTTGATGCTGGGAGTTTTCTGGCCCAGGTGGCTGTGCAGAGGGACAGTGTGTCTGCCTGTGACACGTCCTCCCCAGGTGCTGCCACCGGTCCTTCTCGGAGAACGATAACGCTCCACTCTCTGTTTGACTGTCCCAGTGCCTATGATCAACCCAGCCAAGTTGGCGTTGAGTCCCCCGACCCAGGAACCCCGATACAGTCACCGCTCCAGCACTTCCCTAGACAGAACAGGAGCTTCTTGACCCCTCCGGGGCCACCCCACCCCACCTCCAGCTGTGGGTACCACAATGACCACAGGTGAGTTACTGGGAGGAGGGGGCAGCCACTGGCAAGGATTGCCCTGCCGGGTGAGTCGGGGCGGGGGGCTGCAGCATCCAGATTAAAGCGCTCTGTTTACACCAACCGCAAGACCCCCCAGTCCCATCCAAAGTGGGATGGGGTCCAAAGCGGACCCACCGCTGCTGCCTAGGGTTTGAAGGAGGAGGCTATAACCTTAAGTCTGTCGGGTTCTGTGGGTGATGGGCTGCGTCGCTGCCCTTGGAAACATCTGGCATTGGCGTCCCTTCCTTGCCCCAGTGATGTGTGCAGCTCCTACAGCCCTACTAACAGCCTGGGGCTGAGGCAGTTTCTGTCCCCCCCAGGCAGCCCTGCACCAGGGCCAAGATCGGGGGGCCAAGCAAGCTGCCATCCCATGTCCTCTCCCCTCTCCTAGCTCTGCGTACCAGTCGCCTGCGGAGATGGGCTGCTCCTTCCCCTCTTCCCAGAGCCTGGCCCAGGAAGACCCCAGCACCTACCAGCACCAGCTGTCCGAGCCCTGCCTCCAGTACCCTCATCAGGGCTTCAAGCAGGAGTACCAGGACCCGCAGTATGAGCAAGCCGGCCAGGCAGGCAGCAGCTGTCAGTACCCAGCGGCTGAGCTGGTCAAGCAGGAGCAGGTGGACTACGTGTACGATGCAGGTAGGCAGCGCTAGCTCCGATTGCAGATGCTGGGGGTGAGCAATCACACATCCACCACTTCTTGGGCTTTGACACAATGCTGCTTCATCTTCAGGAGCGTGTGTGCTCCTGGAAAACTGGCTGTGCAGCAGGAAACGGCTCTGTCTGTTGACTGCATCCAAGAAAAGGCTGGGACATTCACCTTCTGTACTGTGTTCCAAGAAGGATTTTCTGGGAGACAGTGGAAAGCTTTAACCAGATATAGGAGCTAGAAGGTGATGTTAAACCCAGCCAAGCTGGATTAAAGGCATGCATTTGTTCTCCAAGGAAATAAAATAGCCTCTGGGGAGACTCAAAATTCATAATTAGCCCGCTTGCACTATCAGAAATGGAGAAAAGTTCTCTCATGGGGAGTTTTTGTCTTCAGGGGTGTGTTGAGCTGGTAGGTCATAGAAAGGGAGAGAAGTGAGGTCAGCTTTGAAGAAATTATACTGAGAACATTCTGTAAATGGCAGCAGAAAGGAAGGAATTAAGTATCTTGGAGCTGGTACAGAAAAACTGTCTCGGATCCCTGCAGCAAGGAGGGGATCTGCGAGCAGTGGCAGAGGAAAGCTGCTCTGGCGTGGGGATCGTAAGGCACAGCCCTGAGCTGCAGCTCGTGACACTGCCTGGCCCTGTGCCTTTTCCCTGCTGGGAGGCTGAAGAATTTAATTCACAAAATGGAGAGAAAGATGCAGCTCTGCCAGCTCCAGTGGGTGTCAGCCGTCACGGCGGAGGTCTGGCCCCAGCAGCTGACACCCGCTGGAAACTGGTGCCCCATTTCGGAGCTTACCATGCAAGATAAACCAGCTTTGGCCTGACAAACGGATCTAAAAGTCTGAAACGGTCTAAAGAGACATGAGTGGCTAACAATAAACCGGACAATTCCAAGGACCGGGATAAGCAGGGAGCCCGGTCTGCCTTGGCTCAGCCACGTGCACTGTGCTGCTCCGTGTCTCTTGCCGTGCCAGCCTCCACCTGCTACTTCCCATAGAAACAGGGCAGAGCATCACAAGAGAAAATAATTTATATTTCCAAAAATAGCTCTCTAGATACCAGATGGATCAGGCAATCCTCTTATTTTTCCACAAGGGAGAAATCTTATTTTTTCAGCAGATCTGTCCAAAGACTTGCTACCCTGACCTCACAGTACACTCTGCTAGAGGGAATGTTACTTCTGGTTTCTGGGTATTTTAATGGACATTTTGAATTGTTGCAGTATTTAGCAGAAATAAATGCATAAATAAAAAGCTCCTTTGAGGGTATAGAATCATCACTGTGGCTGTGCTGGTATTACACTTTCACTGGGTCCTCCTGGCCAGACAGGGGAGGAAAATGTGCAAACCCAGAAGAATGCTTTCTGTGCGAGTAGTTTACGATTGTAATAATACACAGTGTGTCAGCTCAGAGTACCCTTCTGCCCTTAGCATCAGCAAAACGTTGGCTGAAAGCAGTGGCTATACACAGGAGTGTGAGGGAGATGTAAGGTAAATCTTTCCAAAGCTCCTGGTTACAGCTTCCATCTCGGCTGTGAACAGAAAATAGGTTTGATTCAGAAAACACATGTTTCAGAAGAGATAAATTGTAGTGCCCAGGCAGCAATATGCACTGCAGAGAGATTATGGAAAGACTTTCTGCTTATTTTTAAATCAAGTTATTTTTTTCCTTTGTGTTTTCTCAACTGTTTGTGACAATGCCCCATCATGATGCGAAAAAGCCAGGGAGACTCGGGATATCTGAAATGACATTTGTGAGATGCTGTCTGCAGTAAACATTCAGATGCTGCTGTTCTTCATTAATATCATCATAGTACCCCTGGAAAAATGCAATGCCTTTTCCTTCTCACCCACGAAAAGAGTAGCAGAGTGCATAGTTATCTTCAACTAGGAGTAGGCAGAGGCAGCACACAAATTTAGCCTCTCGTCCAAGGTTTTGTGTTCAGAGTGTATAGGTGACTGACGGGCTATCCTGGCTACTCTGAAGGATGTCGTGTGTTAGTACCACAGAAATTTACTACTGTAATTAACAATGGGAAGCATAATGAAGGCAAAAGTTGTGGTGGGATGGGTGAGACATAACAAGTTGCCAGTCTGCCACTAATGCTTTAGGAGGGCGCTAAGTTGGTTAGATGGCTGCACTTACCTATCCACCTCTGGAGAACAAGACTGTTCCGCCTCCTGTGCTTTTAATTAAATGAGTTTGTTAATTGTTCCGTAGATGTTCCTGGCTATCACACGTACACAAATGTTGAGAGTTATTCAAGCCATTCAAATACAGAAGATACATCAGGTAAGAAGCTCGGTGCCTGTCATCTTTTCCCTGCGCTGCCCTTGATGCTGCCCTGTCTTCTTTGCCTACAACTGCCTGCGTTGCTTTCTCTTGCAGCCTGCAGGTACGACAAGCCGATGAGCTGCTTTACTGATGATGTCTGTGTCGTTCCAGAAAGTTGTGAAGGTCAGAGAAAGAATGGCTTGCAGTTTGGGTGTAAGATGGGGTTATCCAGCATCTTTGCTAGCCGCTTGGCCGCTGTCCGCGTAGTTTGTTACACCGTGTTCTTGCAGGTGTGTTAGTTGTTCATACCTGGCTTTTTGGGATCCTGTTTCTTGAGCTTTTTTAGCAGCAAATAGGCCTTCTAGCATAAGTAGCATAATTGTGAGGTTCATCGGAGCTGCTCTTGGAAGAGCTGCTGGTGAATTGGCCACTCTATTCTATATGAACTTAAATATTCCAGGTAAAGAATTGTGAAATGTGTGCTTTTTTTGTTTTTTCGTTTTTTTGTTGTTTTTTTTTTTTCCCCAGCTGTTTTTGCACTGTTACCCTTAGGAACACCTTGTGTGTTCTTCTCAGCAAGAGGCAAGAAGCAGAAAGCTGGAGGGAACCGGGAAGGGTCTGCACACCAGAGACGGGGATCTCTCCAGCTCTGGCAATTTCTTGTAGCTTTACTGGACGATCCAACCAATTCCCACTTCATTGCCTGGACTGGCAGAGGGATGGAGTTCAAGCTCATTGAGCCAGAAGAGGTGAAACTATTTCGCTTCTCTACAGGCTGTTTCTGAGGCTACAAATTCATTCCCAAGTGGCTTTTTCTCTGCCCTGTGAAGGCTCCTGCCTACCAGCGGTACTTGCCAGACCCTGCAGCAAGCCAGGGTTTTTAAAGAGGTCAAAACACTTGGGTGACACAAATACCAGGTTTAAGAAAGGCTGTTTGTAAGTTTAGAGCCTCAGCAATGCAGTGAGTCAAATTGCCCACTGCCTCCACTTCCCCAGATGCTTTACTCTTAAGCTTGCAGTGACTTGTGCTGTCTTACCACACTCCGTACTCCAGGTTGACATTGAGGTTTGGAGTTTTGAACCCCACTGATGGCAGTTTTCCTAAAAATCTGGAAGAAAATATATCCCAGTCTAAATACATATTTATATCAAAATTCCATTAACTAAAGTGTAATTTCGAATGCTGCCGTGTTCCAAAAAAACCCAGTAAAATCTGACAATAGCTGGGAGATGGGTCTGTAATATCTGCTCATGTCTTGCTCCGATTAGAGCTGCATTTAGCACTGTTCTTGCTACATATTTTGCCTTTATGGGCACTTTCAGCGCAGGTGAGTTGTTTTGGTGGGCTGACGTGCTTACAACAGGCTTCCGAGTCTCATAGACAAAGCTGAAAATCATGTAGTAGGAGGAAGAAAGGCACATGGGTCTTCCCGTGGAGGTGTTCCCTTGCACTTTGGCTCCTGGTTAAACATGTGATCCTTGAAGATAAAGAGTAGCATAGGATGAAGCAGTCCTTCAACATCCTCAAGCTTTCAGAGTACCAGAGAGTGAGAAGTGGTGACAGCAAATGAGCTCTGTAGTGGTGAGGGGAATGCTTCTCTGCGATACAGGATGCTTCAGTTTGAGTTCTACTCTTCCTGTTTAAAAGCTGCTAAATAATTGTTGTGTGAGTCTATTATTCAAGCATTGTAAATGTTTGCTTCTCAAAAGAGAATCAGCTGGATAATGTTCTTTTGCCCTTGGGTTGGGTTCACAGAAATTTGTGCACTTTGATGTTTTATTCTACAGGTAGCCAGGCTGTGGGGTATCCAAAAGAACCGTCCGGCCATGAACTACGACAAGCTGAGCCGATCCCTTCGCTACTATTACGAGAAAGGCATCATGCAGAAGGTCAGTTTGCAAAGCAGATGGAGTTTTTTATGCCTTTGGTGATGCTTCTCTTGCAGAGACAGGGACCTCTCCAGCTCTGGCAGGCTTGCCTTGCCAGTCCCCCTGCGCTCATCACCCCATCACTTCTCTTTGCAGCAGTTAAATGGGGAAAGCGTAAAGGAGCTGAATCTAGGCTTTATATATGGGAAATAAAGGGGAATCGCGATTTCTTTCTTTTTCTGTACGTGTCTGCCCTCAGGAGAGCTGGAATTTATGCAGTTGTGAGGAAATAGAATCAGTCTAGACTTGGTGAGAGAAAGGCTGCTGGGGGCTTGGTCCTGTGTGGTAGGGGTGGTCTCTTCCCATCCAGGGCACTGGAGAGGACATCTGTGAGTGTAATTATGTCACAGTTACGGACTGGTCAGGGACTGCTGCTGCTGTTGGGACAAAGTGAGCTGGCAGCATCCCATTTCCCAGGAGCTGTTCCACGGGAGATCAGAGCAGCAGGAGGACAGCGCAAGGAGCAGTTTACAGCTCTGGCATGTCTCAGGGCAATGGGCTAGAGCAGCCAGCTGGTTTTGCAAGCCCTTCTCTCTGCTGAGGAGCATTGCCTAGCGCTGCCTGTGTGCCTGCAGCATTCGTCTCCCCTCTTCCCTGCAGGTGGCTGGAGAACGCTACGTGTACAAGTTTGTGTGTGAACCTGAAGCGTTGTTCTCTCTGGCTTTCCTTGATAATCAGCGGCCAACTCCGAAGGCTGACGGGCAGGTCAGCGAGGAGGACACGGTGCCTCTTTCTCACCTGGATGAGAATGCCACTTACCTGCCAGACCATGGGAGCCTCCCTCCGCAGCATTACAGCAAATGCTACACATACTAGCATTGCTGGGAGCACGCCGTGCCGCTCTTGCTCGTGTATATAAGGAGACATCTGGTGAGGATTCAATCCATATAATAAGCATTTTTCCAGGCCAGCCTAGGGTATGCAACAAACTATGAAGAGCTGCTTTGGTCAGGAAAAGCGTTCAGGTACACACATGGATAATCGACTGAGAGTTGACAGGGCTCTTTTGTGCTTGCGATAAGACCCTCATATCTGTCAGGGTGAGACTTGTTCTCAGCAATGCAGACACCGTCCCAACAGCAGAGCTGCAGCTTCAGCAGCATGTCAGGTAACTGCTGCCGGAACAAAGGAGCCTGTCGCAGTCCCTCTCTTTGGCGAGGGAGGAGATGCCAGTCCTACTGGGCTTTTTTTTTTTTTTTTTTTAACTATGAGGATGTTACGATGCTGGCTGCTGGCTCCATTCCTCCTGTATGGGTGCTGAGCCTCTGTATAACCTGCCCTCAGCAAGGGATGGCTCTGACCCACACAGACTCACCTCTGCGAGGCCAGTCTTGCCTTCTTCTCAGGTGGGCTGCAACACGGTCATCACAGACCACAGGAAAGGGGCAACACCACTTGTCTTGTACGTGCATGTTCCTGCCTTATCACCTTGCTCCTGCCTTATCACCTTGCTCCTGCCTTATCACCTTGCTCCTAACGCTTCACGCCAGGGCTCTCTGGTACTCGGGCACTCTGAGTGGGGTAGCTGGAGCCACTGGCCGAAATTGGAGCAGTCCTGGGGTACACGGCACACCATGCAATACAGCAGAACTACAGAGCTGCCCGATTGCATCTGTCTGTGGCACAGGTTAAGCCAGCATCCCCCTCGGGTAGAGAGATTGCGGGAGGCAGCAAGGCCTGAGGCTCCGGTTCATTGTATGGTTGTGACTTTTCCAAATTAAACAACTTTAACAAACATCCTTGGGTTCTTTGAAGACCTGTCAGACTCTTGAGTGTGCTCAGCCTGGGCTCAACTAGAAAATCATCTAAGGCAAGAAAAAAACCTGCTGGAGGTGCATTAAGAAAATGCTTTACAAAGTAACCTAAACCATACGTAGTTTTCAATATCTAAAGTTTTAGACTTAACCTCCACAGATTTTTGCGTGCTTAAGGGAAACCCTGAAGTGTTGGAAAGGCAAATAGCAGCAGCCCACTGCAGCACATGCAACTTAGCTAGACTTTGACTGGTTTTTTTTTCCCCCACAATAATGAACATTACAATGGGGGCACCGCATCCTCATTATGAGGTGGCTCACTTTTTAACTAGCAGCTGACTACGTGCCTGGTTCAACAAGGAGCAGTACAGTGTAGCCATACAGAAAAAGCCTGTTTGCTACTGCTTCAGGCTGATGTTCCAGCTGCTGAATACAGAGCAGCGCCAGTCCTGCCAACGTGGTAGCCTGTAGAGGAAACTCTGTATATTGATTGAAAGCCTGATCTCCCCTGATGGCTCTCCCCTGCATGGCTAATGCCAACCCTCCCAGCCTTGTCCCTGGGCATGAGGGCCAGGAAAGGCTGCTCTCCCTGCCTGGCGAGAGGCCAGATACTCCGAGCAGCCTGCTCTGCTGAGCACCTTTGTGTACCCTGTGTGGTCCAGAGACCTGGTGTTCTGGCAGCTCCTGGCCCTCCTGCCTTGCCCTGCTCCCACCAGGCAAGCACACATCCTCTGGTGTCCTAGCAGTGACGGTGGAGGGGAACCCTTCCATTGGTATAAGCTGCCTTTACTATTTATGAGTGTAAAAATACTATTCATTAATAAATTGGTCTATGTCTTTGGCCAGCGCACCTTCATTCAGCCCCTGACTAGTCCTGCCTTACCCTCTGAGCTTGCTTTGCCCATCTCCTCGGCACCAGCCCGCACCCTTGGGTAGCTGATCCAGATGTTTACTTCTGAATCTTGGTGGAGTTAAAGAAACGAACCCTCCCTCGACACGCTTGCAACCAGTCATACAACCACGACTGAAAGATCGCAGCGAGATACGTAATGTCTGGCTGCTCCTGGTGTCGGGGGAACATTTCTCTGCAGCTGCAGAGAACGTCGCCCACGCTCCCGTGCTGACAGTACACTGGCCACTGAGCCAAGCTCCATGGTTTTAATAAACTTTTTCCCTAAACTTCGTCTCTGTCCCGAGCAGTGGCACTTCCAGGTTGCTTGCCAGGAAAGCCAGTGCGTTACCACCCGCTGAGCTGGGAACGGGATCAGGGCAGCACAGGGCATGCCAGCAATGAGAGTGGCACCCTGTTCCAGGCAGCAGAGCTCGCCTGCCAGGACACAGCCACCCACGTGGGCCTCGGCAAAGGCTACAGCAAGGACAGGGGTTACCCAGAGGTGGAGGAGCCCTTTCACACCGCACCTTCCTCAAGAGAGTCAGGTACCTCCCAAGGAAAGGATTTATAGGTAGGTGCGCCTCCAACTGCTGCAACTCTTTCCAATGAATGAGACCAGTAGCTTGCTTCTATTTGCTCTCTCAATCTGCAGCATTCCCAAAGATTCTACATTTATCCAGTATTCCTTAGGCTACCCTCTGACCAGCCAGTTTTCCTTCCAGAAGGGGAACTGCATGACATTTGAGCTCGACGTTTCACTCGGGTTTACCTGTCGAGTCAGTGCAACCGATCAATAGCTGTAGAGCAGTTCTGGAAATCGGCGAGATCAGGTTCTCATAATTGAGGGGCAGTAACCTCCAAAGGGCAGAGATTTATAACCACCAGATCAGAGAGCTGGGAGTCAATAAATACACTCTTGTGTTTCCAGTTCAGCAAGACAGAGAGGCAGCTGATGAGGGGAAGACGTTGGAGGTAATAGACAAGCGTCATAGATTTCTGATGCTGGTCCTGAAAGTGCCAGCCACAACCCACCACACAGAAGATGTTTCAGCTTTGCTATCCAGTCACTCACATTCCTGTTCGTACAGCAAAGTTGCAACCGCTCTCGGCACAGACAGCAGAGCTGTCTTTTCCTGAGCCAAGTGCTTTCGGCACTTGTGTGGGGAGAAGCGCACGTTACCGGGTGACAGCACGTACAGCCAGCGTAACACACCTTCCAGGCAGTATCCCTTCACCACACAAGTTCACACAACATTAAGCAGGTAGGAAAGGTAAGACAGACACTGTTCTTCAAGGAAAATCCCCTAAACACAAGAGTTCTGCTCATGACAAACACTCTGACAGCTGGATGCAAATATACCTAATATTCTCACGCTTCTTTACCATTGTTTACTCATTATACACAAGATCTATTCTAGTGGCTTATTCCTCAGGATGTGATGATGCTTTGGGACCAGCCAGAAATAAATTCTCAGCAGTCATCTCTTCCTAATGTAATTTTTTCCAGAACTTTTTTCCCCCCCCCGTGTGTGTTGCTGTTATTGCGATGGCTTTGCTGTTACTCCTGCTACATCAACAGTACAAAGCCCACCAGGAACCACCATAAATCTATCACCCCCAACAGGATGCAAAGTTCCTTTCTGGTTATAGTAAATAATTAACATGTAACATTACAGCATGTCCCAGCTGTACCCTTAGAGTGTACCATCTAGGGCAAAGGGACTACCCTTAGCATTAAAGGGTTGCCAAGCAGAGCTGAACTATCTCGTGCAATTTGCATGAGAATGAATAGTGATAATGAAGAACAAGGACAGGAGCAAATCTCAATTTGTGGGTCGAGCACTTAAGAGGAAGGCAAGAGAGTTACTAGAAAGTGCATTCATCTTTTTCGGGCTGTATACTGCACAGATGGCTGATGTCATCTGAGCCTCGACGCCGTGCCTAGGGTCTGCAGGCAGGTCAGAAGGGGCGATGCACCATCCTTAGTGCTGAGAAGACTGCCGTGATGAGATCTGCCAGGAACGAATTCTGGCCTGGCCAGGCCAAGGCTCCAAAAGCCACCCGAACTGCACAAGCATCACCTCAAAAGGAGAGCAGCAGACACCCTTTGGTTCCACTCCTGTCCCACCACGCAGGGCCTGGTGGGAGCATCGAGCTCTCTGTACCGGACAGACACCGGCGTACAGCATATTGTCATTGACACCTATTTAAGAGGCTCAGCGGAGCAAAGGAAACCAGAGCTGCCCATGACCCATGACCAGAAGGTCAGTGCTTTTAACCTGAGCCCAAGAGGGATGTTCTTCCCTGCAGCACTAGGGCTGTCAGTGCCAGGTCAGCCTGAGGGACTCGCCGTCTCCCTGCTCTGGTGACCCACAGACCGAGCCACAAACTTTGCCACAGCCGAGCTTCCAGGAGGGAGATAAGCAGCTCCCACCCAACCCTGTAAAACATTCCCACGAAGGTTTCCGTGAGACAGTCTGCAGAAGACCTTCTGCTTGGTGTTCAGGCTTGGGGATGAGGTGACGCCACACGAGTGGCGTGCCCTTCGCTCCATGAAGCCAGGCACAGGGGAGCACAGAGAGCTCCCTCCCCGCTCCCTGCAGCCGGGGAGGGCAGCCACGCACAGCCCTCTGCAGCCCACTCCTCTTTCTGAAGAACATATCAACAGATACCAGCCTACGTAGGAATCATAGAATCATTTAGTTCGGGAAAGACCTTTAAGATCATCGAGTCCAACCATTAACTCAGCACTGCCAAGTCCACCACTAAACCATGTCCCTGTGTGCCACATCTACACGTCTTCTAAACACCTCCAGGGATGGTGACTCCACCACGTCCCTGGGCAGCTTGTTCCAGTGCTTGACAACTCTTTCCATGAAGGAGTTTGTCCCAATATCCAACCAAACCTCCCCTGGCACAACTCGTTTCCTCTTGTTGTATCGCTTGTTACTCGGGAGAGGAGACCGACCCCACCTCACTGCAACCTCCTCTCAGGTAGCTGATGAGGTCCCACCAAGCTAAACACCCCCAGTTCCCTCAGCTGCTCCTCACAGGACTTGTGCATCCAGCCCCGTTGCCCACCTCTGGACACGTTCCAGCACCTCAACGTCCTTCTTGTCACGAGGGGCCCAAAACTGAGCAGCGTTTGAGGTGCAGCCTGACAGTGCCGAGTACAGGGGGACGGTCAGCACAGAGCCACGCTATTTCTGATACTGTTTCTGATGCAAAGTGTTTAAAGGGTGGCTTGAGTCTGGTTCTAGGTAAACAAAAAAAAAGAAGAAAGAATAGCTGAAGATACTTTGCACCAGAGAGTCACTGCTTAGCCAGAGCCCCTGGTTAGGAGATTAATAACTGCTCTGTTGGCCATTGTGGAACTACGGACAGGTATCAGGTGAGAAAGCAAAGCAGCAGAAAGGGAGGTATCTCAGGGGAGCTTATTAGCTGAAATAGCTAATGGCACCTGAAGTGCCTCTGACGTTCTTGCTGAGCTGCTGCCTTGTGGCACCTGTTTCCATTTCCCTGAATTAATTTCACGCATGTTCTGGAGGCTCTGCCCTCGCCGTCCTTCCTGCTCTGATTCTGTGGGGCCGCGATGCGGCGTGTTCCTCGGCAGGGTCCGGCCACGCCGCGTCCGCCAAACCGCTTTCCACCTCCTTGAAGATTTTCACCCAATTAAAGAACCCCAAACCAAATGAACCCAACCTCACGAAGGGGAAAGGTTATCGAAGGAAAACAAACGCTATTGAGCAGTCCAGCAGATAGGGTGTTTTACAAGCACTTGCAAGAACGCACATAACGGAGAAATTAGGAGATCGGCCTACTTTTAAGAGCAACAGAGCAAGAGATGAGCGCAGGCAGCCGCGTGGCACCTTGGCGGGGCTGCGGCCTGTCCCACTGCTCCTGCCCAGGGATGCCAAGGCCTCGCCGGCTGCGGACCCCCGGGAGGCTGCGGCTCTGCCTCTGGGATGGCTCCCCAGGGGCTGCTCCCAGCCATGGTGGGGGTCCCGCCAGCTGCAGGGGCTTCTCCCCAGCCTGCCCTGGAGGCACCACCCCGGCCTGGCCCTGTATGGCAGAGTGGCCTGCGGCCACCCCCGCTCAGCACCGGTGCCTTTAGCCCAGCGTCACCCCTGGTTCAGCGCAGGGCGAGCCCCGGGTGCCTTGCACCCTGCCAGGCACCCTGTCCCCTACCGGGCACCCTTGTCCCCTGCCGGGCACCCTTGTCCCCTTGCAGGCCGCGCGCAGGCGGCCGCAGAACACGGCCCAGCATGGCTGCCACGACCCTGCACGCTGGCCCAGCACTGCGCGGGGTGCCCTGGCATATGGTGCCTGCCTGCCTGCCCCTGGGGCTGCTTAAACACAGCGAGGACCCCCAGGATCCAACAACACCCAAGATGAGACGCACAGGGAATGGCCTCCAGCCACCTTCCCTCCCAGAGGGCAGGGCTGGGAGCTCGGCTTTCTACATGGCAGCAGCACCCGTGTGCCTTCAGGACACCGAGCAGCCCTGCAGCAGCACCCGTGTGCCTTCAGGACACCGAGCAGCACCTGCAGCAGCACCCGTGTGCCCTCAGGGCACCAACCAGCCCTGCAGCAGCACCCGTGTGCCCTCAGGGCACCGAGCGGCGCCTGCAGCAGCACCCGTGTGCCCTCAGGGCACCAACCAGCCCTGCAGCAGCACCCGTGTGCCCTCAGGGCACCGAGCAGCCCTGCAGCAGCACCCGTGTGCCCTCAGAGCACCGAGCAGCACCTGCAGCAGCACCCGTGTGCCCTCAGAGCACCGAGCAGCCCTGCAGCAGCACCCATCTGCCCTCAGGGCACCGAGCAGCAGCTGCGTCACCCCACAGGTCCTCACCCCTTCGCTGGCTCTGCTCAGCCGAGCGCTCCCTCCTTGACAGCACAGCCTGTGCCCCCAGCACGTGGCTCCCTCGGAGGACAGGCTACTGCAGCCCCTGCGGCTGCTGGTGGCTGGTCTTCTTCCAAACACCTGGAAGCAGAGGTGGCCAGGGAATTCCTGCTGATCCTGCCTCAGAGCCAGGCCGAGAGCTTCATTTCTGTGGAGGTCAAACACAGGTGGAGCCTGGAGGGTGTGGGAGAGAAACGCAGCATTCCAATTACTGCAGTAAAAACCAAATCAACCCCAAAGCCATGGGTCCACCTCAACTTTCCAGGGAGCCAGGCTTACACACAGGGGGATAGGGCAGAGCAGAATCTTCTACAACATGCACGTTTAAATCCTAAATGGACATGGTGGAGATTTAACCAAAGGCAAGAGATGTCTAAGAGTTTAAAAGACTTGTCCCCACACCTCTAATAGATTTTGTTTCCTGAACTTGAAGAAAATCTAACACTGGATTTCCATCAGCAGGCTTTTCAGACCCTGTGGCTGCAGCAGACCTAAATGGTAGAAACTAACATTCACACTCCAAAATAGCCAGGATCTGCTGCTGATCAAGTATGATCCAGTTCACTTCTACCTCCTTGCCTTTTCTCTAGTAAAAGTAATCTAATATTGACCTCAGACAGGAGACTTTTCTACACTAAACAAAAAAAGCACTGCTTTCAGCATCGCTTGCAGAGCAGAGCCATGCTCGGAGAGACCCCCAGGCCCACCAGCCACAAGAACTATAGGATCACAAGAACTATAGGATCATTTTTGATTCAAGGAAACAAACATCTCCAGATCAGCATAGTCCCAGTTCTCCACCTCCAGTGTATGGACAGACCAGCCAGAGGATTTATGTAGGTTAGAGAATATGCACATACAAAACCCATTTGCTAAAATCAGATACTCAGTCACCGTATTCCCAGCTGGCTTGAAAGAACAATACATTCATAAATGAAAAATTCCATGAAACTGCTAATGGGTCAGTATCACAGCCTTCTGCAATTGTCACACAAATCTCATGAAAACTGCATTACAAAAAAACAAAACCCCCATTGTGTAAGTAGCACATTGCTGTCACACTGGCTCCGGTAACAACCCCATTAATGAGGTTCAGGTAGTTACTATAACAGATGGAACATGTACGGGGCTGGCTGTAAAAATCATATTTATCTTTCTTGCATTAAGGGGAAAAGGCTGGGTTTGGATACGTGAGTGTGCATGCATGCACACATGAATATGAGTTCTTCTTTCCCTTGTGACAATCAGCCAACACGTGCCAATCAGCCTACGGCACACGCTGCTGGGGTTGGAGACAAAGGATTGTTTGCTCCATCCATTCGGAACACTTCCTATCTCCCCGAGAGTTCCCCTGCCAGGTGAGGGACACATCAAGCTCTGGGGAATCAGAGCGGGGACAGGAACCAGCACTGCTTGGTCCACGCTACTTCCATGTTCCATGAGCCACAGAGCTGTCACTGAGTAGGGAGGTTCAGACGGCTTGGAACTCCTCAGAGGAACCACACAGCATTTTTACATTGCTCCCTGGTCTTCCAGAGGGAGAGTGGGTGGCAGGGGGGAAGCAGCAAGCTACACCCCATCACCCCCTGACGGCTGGTACCATTTTGCCAGCCTCCTGTGGGAACCGCGCTCATATTATTATCCTTCCATTTATTCTTGCTCGGCTATTCTCAGCCCCGTTTTGCCCCCTGTTCACTTGTAGCTAACTACTGTCAGTTTGTTCTCTGCCAACAGTAACCCCAGGGCTTTGGCAGCCCAAGTTCTCCCCCTTAACCAGCGCTGAAGCCTCTTTTCAACACCTTAACCAAACCGTACTGGAAGCAGGGAGCCACCCAGGCCTGGCGGAGGGCTGCTCCTTGGCTGCAGGTGCTGCCGTTGCTGCCACTAAGGAGGCTGGAGACAGGGCAAGCACACCACCTCTCCTGGCACGTCCATAAAACCCTCTGCCCCACACCAGCCCCGTCTGCAGCACAAGACCTGCTAAAGGCAAGGTGGCTACTTGCTGCTGACAAAGGGACACACGCAAAGATTGCAGACACACACACACGTACTTCCATTACTCAGGAAAATTTTAGCCGTTACACTAAACGTAGCGCCTCCAAAAAGACACGTAGCCTCTGCTGGCAGAGTTTTTGCCTTGAGGTAAGAAACTTGTGCTACCACTTCTAGCGCATTCAGGCAGTACAGCTAAAATGAACCATTTGGCTACAATTTATACCGTTTAAAATAAGGCAGCTCATTTAGACGGAGGCAGGTTGGCAAGTGCTTACAGGAGCACAGGAGAGCTGAAGAACACCTTCCCCCGCAAGGGGCTACAACACCTATACAGTTATCTAAGCACCGCCAGGACAGAGCATTAAGCCTGTGGTTTAATCCTAGGATCAGGCAGCTTATTTTCAGTTTTTTACCAACTAAAAATCACATAAACAGTAGAAGACATTAGGATGTTGCACTCAGAAATCTCAGAGCAGCCAAGAGGCTGGTAAAACTTGCTTAAAAAAAAAAATAATAATGTGTAAGTGGATCAAGCTTGTAAGCCAGCATTCTTGTTTCACAGGCTAGTTTTAGATGTAGGGTATTCCCAAAGCAAGCAGCTGAGGTCAACATGGAAAAGTTTCTGTAAGGGAATTGAAGCCTATTACTGAAAAAACTACACCAAGGAAAGAAATAACACACACAGAACAGATGACAATTGTTCACTTGTAAAAAAGAAAATCCTCTGTTGATGTATTTCCCCCTACTGTAAAGAGGCTACACTGGAGAAGCAAATACAAAATCAATTTGCAACAGAAATACCTCAAAGGATGTTGTACAACTGGGACTTCCACTGTGTACATTTTCTCTTCTACATCTTTCATTTGACTCTTGAAAGTCAAGTGCAAATTTTCATAGAAAACAGTAACAGATGTACCTGCAGAGCTCATGGAAGGAAAATACGCTTGGAAGAGTATTCAGTAGGACAACCTTCTCTGCCTAATGCCAGAATGAAAAAAGCCTCCAAACTTACAAACTTTCTAATTCTATTTAACTTTATGTTAACTATTTAACACCATGGGAAAGCTCAGGGCATTTATACAACATCATAAAACATTATATACAACATTCCTGCCCACCTTTGTACACAAGTACAGATTTCCTGTATAGCTGCTCCTCAGTGTGAAACATTCTTCAAATTCATGGAGTGTAGAATGACCAGCCAACTTAATTCTACTCTTTCCAACAATAATTTTAGCAAATGTCTCAGCTTTGGGAACAAAATAAAAAATAAAAATTGGGTGCCTGCAGCTGTGGAGTCAAATACGTTTCATCTGTTTGCAACAGAAAAATAGAATTTACAGATCGCTTCAGCATGAGCACAGACTGGATAGTCAATTTGTTTTTAAACAAGCAACTGTTACACAACATTTTACAGACATTTTAGCTGTAAGAGTATATCCTATTAAAAAAAAAAAACCCAACAGTTGTGATGTCACCAAACAATGTGAGTGGAAATAAAACACATGACACATTGTCTAGAAAGTCTAAACATCTGTAACCACTTACGTCCACAGACAGAGCCGTGCTACAGAGTGGATGTGGTTAATTACCGTTTGATATACTAGCCCTCAGCACACAGGAGATGGTGATGAAGGATAAGGCTTGCAGTCTGACCTGTGCCGTTGTCCAAGTATAACTGACGTTCTAGCTGGGTTTCAAGGGATCCTTCCTTCCTTCGCCCAAAGCTGCAGATGCTAAGTACCTCACCACAGATGGCTTGCATGAAAGACAAATCGTTACACTGAACAGGAAAACGCAAAAAATAGGAAAAATGGAGAATAAGCGGCTCCCAAAAAACATCCACCGTCCAAGAGCATAAGAAGAAATAAATCCCTTGCAGCAGGGTAAAGAAACAAACTATTCCAGCATCTATTTGCCTGATCATTAAGAACACAGTTACGGTGGTGGACAACTATTTTTTAATCATTATCTTTTTGCTGTTCTTCAGCTCAGCGCCCAGATCTCCAAGTCTTAAGTTTTGTTTCTTAAAAGAAGAATGACTAAAGAACTGCTCCAAGAACTGTTTCTGAAATGACTCAACACACTGAGAAGACTCAGGGCCACCAGCTGTGGAATCCGAGGGGCAGCCAACACAAGCACACATCGCCCCCGTGTGCTTTTGCTCTGAAAACACTTCTTTTCCGATCATTTTGTAGGTAAGCTTCAACTGACATTCGCCTTTCTTTCAGGACACTTGCAACAGTGGAAAAACTGCAGTCCCACAACTACAAACCCAGTCAGAGTCCAGGGGGGAACCAGGCTCATCGCCGCCTGAATGCACGTGATATCCTCCAAGCGTTGGGCTCCTCGTAGCGATTGTACAGGGGCTCCAGCCGCTGCTGCTTTTTCTGTTTGCTCAGCTTGGTTGGATCAGAAACCTTGAAGAAAGCTGGTGCAAATTCCACCAGCCAGCGAGGATCGATAGTCGTCACTTCACGCATATATTCCTTGGTGGTCAGCACCAGTTCATGATACACCACCCTGTGAAAAGGGAGAGCAACTTTGGAAATCACTTTTTCCAAACAAGAAGAGACAAGACAAAGGCTGGAGTATCTAAGCTTGCCCCTTTATTTCAGTTTCACCCTCCTTCAGTAGAAGGCTCCTTACAAGCTACAACGCAGGCTCCAAAAGAACCATCCAGAAGAACTATCTTCTTTTTCCCCCTCCTACTTCACAACTACTCTTCAGCGTAGAACTACTTCAATCCATTTAAAACAATTCTCTCTTCCCTCGCCCTCCAACACTCTGTGTTTTAAACTCACTTCCACAACACAGAAACACAAAGCCGTGGGCTGCCAGCCTGGCCCTGGCTCACAAAACAATTCTCACCTCTGTGCAGGCACTGATTTTAGCAGCAGAAAGAGCCAAAAGCTCTTGAAATTTTCTCAGTCTGCTCACTGCTGAGAAATCAGCAGCCTATACTTCCATCTGTACTCCACAAATAGCGCACACCACAACCTTTTCAGTTTTGAAGTCTGAACCGAAAGAGAAAATTACGTGATGCTGCCTTTCTTACCATTCTGGCTGCCTGTTGAAGAGAGCACTGGATGGGTGGATATAGACAACTTGTTGATCAATGAGTGTCCGATAACCCTCCTGGGGATCCTTCTTTGCTGCATTTCGGAAGAAGCCACTACAGATGGCCTTCTGGACTCGAACTGTTGCCTTCCCACAGGATACCACATCCAGCTTGTGCCTGTCAGAGAAGAATTAAAGAGAAAAAAAATATTTAAGAGTTCTCCAGTTTTGGGTGCAGTGACCAACATCAGATTGTTTAGCTACTACACTGTAAGAACACTAAGGAAACAAATTCCTTCTTGGCATGCTCACCTGTCCATAATGCCCAACATCTGCTTGCGGATGTCCTGTGCCCTGCGTAAGGATCGGGCCTGGATAAAATTTTCATAGCACCAGGGGTTTGAAAACTTATTATTCTTCCAGGAATTGTACACAGCCAGCAGAGTGAGGTGGTCACCTTCTGTTTGATGGAACTTGGCTTTCTTTTGATCAGCAAGCGCTTGTTTATCCTAACACATAAAATATGTATCAATCAGGTATCATATCACATCATAGAGACAATCCTCATGCAACATGAAGGACAGTTTTACCACAACTTCTTAAGTCTCTCAAGAACCATGATATAAGTGGGAAAACAACATAAAATTTTGAGTGGTGAGTGACTAAGGACCAAGTAACGAGAATCTAAAGGTTACGGGGATTGCTCTCACTAAGCCAAAACTACACCTGTATGAAAGGAAAGCCTAGACCCATCCTGCCAAAGAGACCTCATGTAGACTCTCCTAAAGACTCTCCCATGGGTGACAAGAACTTCACCAGACATGATGAAAAACTGGTTTTGTCTGGTTGGGTTTTTTCCTGATACTTTTTATTCAATTTCAGTCCCTATTTTCAAAAGGATGCTTCAAAGTAAATGGCTCATTTACGCTGTACGAAGCATATGCATGCATTGAACTACCTAGTTTTTTATTCCTCTAGAAGAACCTCAATTACACATCAACCAAGGTGCTGAAGCTTTGACCCTGCTGGCCTACCCACCTCTCCCCACTTCTCCGACCTGAAGATAAAACATTAATCAAACACTGTGGCTACACAGATTAGAACTGAAGTTAACAGGCTGCACTGCAGCAGGCCAACATAACGAAGAAAAAACAGATTCAAGAGGAGGCTGCCGTTGAGGAATCCTACCACAGCATAGTCTGCTGCTTGCTGACTTAAAAGAAATCAGCACAGCATAGGATTGCCATGAAAAAAATACCTTCTGCGTATCTGAAAATGATAAAGGCGTTCTGAACAACAGAGCCAGGACTGACTTGGTTTAGGGTTGTATGTGTTTACTGGGGAATGCAAAAGAGAATATGAGACTTCTAACTTCCATCTTCCCATCTGCAAAGAAACCACCAACGTACACACCTACAGGGTACTTAACCAAAAAGTACAACAGAAATGTGACGTATGAGCAGTAAAACCGAGCTACAGGTTTATTTTGGCAAATAGGCTCACTCTCTAACACCCGAGGCAGGCACACAAAAAGCACCCAAACTGTAACACTGCTGCTTCTTGGCTGCATTCCTTACCTTTGGCCTGTAGAACACATTCTGTACAGAGAGCATGGAGACTATTGTTAACATTTCCTCACTGCATCCCAGATGTACGGACATGATCAACATCTTACACAACATAGGCTCCAAGGGAAATTCTGCCATCTGCAAGAAAGGTGTTTCAGGGTACCCTGCAACATCTTGGGAAAATCTCGAGTTTTTTCTCAAGGCATTGCTCTTTCTTCATGCTTCCCTTCTTAAGTGGCGTGCTTTACACCCAGAGTAACTTTACTCAACATGAAGCAAATTATTTATCCATATTCACTATCACAAGAATATCCCAACACTTAGAAATTTTTAAACATTAATAAAAGTAACCTTATGAATGAGGAGAAATATTAGCAGCTCCTTAAAAAGCAGAAGGTACATAACTATGGTAAGCAAAAAGTTACCAATAAAGCGTAAGAGAATAATAGGAAAAGGAAACCAACAGTGCCAGGCAAGTCCTTATACACGTACTCTCCTGTCACCCCCTAAATATTTGCAACCCAGCCCACGCTAAGAAGTATTCTATTTTGCCTACCCTGCGCCCAAGTCGAGTGAGCAGTCCCTCATCATCCAGAGCTCCCAGAGTGTACAGCTGCTCCATGGCAGTTATCAGCGTTTCCATCGGGGGAGCATCCATGAAGTCAAAGGAGAGCAAATCATTGATGCCCATAGCCTAAACAGAGGGAGGGGAAAAAACTCAAGTTAAAACACTGAGAAGGAAGACACCAAACTCCAGCCAGAGACACGTAACCCTCAAACAATGAGGCACTACAGAACTTTAAGCAACGCTAGCCTCAGGTCCTTATCCTGACTGTAACGGCAGTCACAAACACATGGCTGTATTTCTACACTTGAGATAATCTGCAGTGGCTTTCACCCACCATTCAGTTTGCTGGTCTCTTTGGTACCGGTTCCATACATCTCCCAGGCAAGATGATTCAATTGAGGAGACACACAGGCTAAATGCTGGTTTTGTGGACTTCCTGCCTTGTAAACCAGTGTGGCTTGACAGCTCCAACGCACACTAAATACATCTCCACCCTTCCCCTTGTTCCCAGAAAGGGGGAAAGGCAACAGCTTCCCCAGCTGCTATGTACTGGGTTAGATCCAGCCTGTGGTCTCCCAGAGGGGTGGTACACGTTTGGAATATGTGTAAGTTTGGAGATCAAAAATCACTTTAAAAAAGCATCTTATCAGTTAACAACATAAGATTCCTGTTCCTCAAACCTCCTGCAGCTAACTGTTCTGTGCAGCTGAGGCCAGTCATTTAGGTGGATATTCAACATTACAACCCTCAATAGCAAAATGGAGGAGCAAGCTCAGTGCCTGAGAATTGGATTTGATGTAGTCTCCCCTCCAAAATACCTCCGTTCACTAGAAGGATCTGAAACTACCAAGCACTTCACGAAGCTCATAAAGGCACAGACTCATCTACTGAAATGCTTATGATCGTGTTGGCTTGTTACAAGTTGCTGAAATACCCACCTTCAAGGAAAGCACCGTACTGGCCAAATTTGTTCTCTGGATTTCAGGCACATTGGTGGTTAGCATTTCATCTCGATAAGCACGCTCTGTGTATAGCCTATAGCATTTTCCTGGGCCTGTTCTTCCAGCCCTTCCTGCTCGCTGCTTTGCTTGAGCCTAAAGGTTACAAGACATCTCAGTGAACAGGTCTGAACAGGCACAGGTGAAAACAAGTAAAATAAAATCATTATTCACAAGTTTTTTCCTATTATTAGAAAGAGATTTTCAATACAACCCAGGAAAGTATGTACTCTTTAGGCACAGCCTCAAGGCCTCTCAGAAAGTTATCAGAAATGTGGTTTCATTATTGTCTTCGCTTTACTTCCATGTGCTTGAATGCCACATCATCAAGATACACATTACTAGTGGGGGGGTGGGGGAAGTAAAAAATAAAAAAAATAAATAAAAAGAGAGTCAAACACAGAACGCCTACCTGTGAAATCGGTGTAACAACCAGCTGGTCAATCCCAGTCTTGGAGTTATAAACTTTCTGCTTCACAAAGCCAGGATCAACTACATAATATATTCCATCAATAGTCAAAGATGTTTCAGCAATGTTAGTGGCAATGACAACCTGCAAACAACAGTTTGATTCAGCACCAGTTCTGTGTCTGGTTGCCAAGCCAACCATGTTCCTCAACTTAATCCACTCTACCTGATGCAAGCAGTTTGTTATAAATGCAACTACTATCACTTAAAAGAGAAACTGTTCACAGAGGAAGAGAAAGAAGAGTTATCTACTGTCAAAGATGGACAGGTTTTAAGTATCTGCATTTGGTTTAGATTTGGGCAATACGGCAGAAAAGCATGATAAAATCTATAATTAAAAGCAAGTGAAAGATCGTTGTAAGTTCGTAAGCAGACTGCACTGACGTCAGGGGGAATTCCCGCCTACCACTCAAACACAGTGCGTATTTGGAGAAAAGCATCTTCCAGAAAACTATCTCAAGATATTCACTAGCTGTTTTGGTAGGAAATTTACATCCATCCAACAGGAACTGCATTTAGATCTCATTAAAGTTAATATCCTTGAAAGGCAGCATTAAAAAACACGTCGAGCACATTCCACACAGAGGTCTGCTAAACCGTATGTTTTCATATACATTTTCAACGGCTTAGATAACACGTACAGGCATGTATGCAACCAAAAACATGCTCTACGCTACGTATGACACCTTTTCTCCAAAATTACACCATTTTGTCTGAAGACAAACTAACAGAATCAGAAATGCTAAAAAAAAAAAAAGTATGATTAGCAGCATAATACACCTCATCATTACAATATATCAGCAGAAGATGAAGCCACACTTAGCTGAAATTACCTTTCTGCTTCCTGGTGGGGCTGGGTCAAAGATCCTGGTTTGCATTTCACTGGGTAGAGCTGAATATACTGGTAGGATAATTAACTCTGGCACATCAGGTCCTAGAGATTTCATCCTCTCATAGAGGATTTCACAGGCAGTGTCAATCTCTTCCTGACCAGTCAGAAACACCAAAATGTCACCTACACAGGAAAGAAATGAAAACACCCACAGAATCAATTCTGTTCTGTGCAGCTCCTGCATGGCCACATTTCGATCCCTCACCTTTTCCGTTTAAAGCAGAGGATCCCCAAGTCTTGCTAGCCCCTGGGCAGCAACTCTTAGCCAGAAGCAATATACTTCTGTCTCTCACTCAACTTTTTCAACATTTTATTTACTGTATTTGCAAACAGCAGATGGTCGTGCCAAGAGCATTTTGCCCATGTTACTAATACATGATCCGTGACTTACAGAATGACCTTGCTCATAGGTATTAAGAGTCCTTGAATCACCAATAACTCTACACCATTCTCCGCTCACCTGGTGGCTCTGTTAAGTGGATCTGCATTACTGTTATCAGACTGGCATCCAAATAATCTGTCTCTGGCTCTTTTGTGTACAGTATTTCTACTGGGTATGTTCTGCCAGGAATTGTGAAAATCGGTGCTTCGTAGAAATACTGAGAGAATTTCACAGCATCCAGCGTCGCTGACGTCACTATCAGCTTCATATCCTGCCGTTTCTGCACCGTCTATAGCAGGATAGAAAGTTCTCAGGTCATTTATTGCCTTCGGGACTATTAACATACACCACTTGACTTAAGTCAGAGAAATATGACCAGGAGTATCAGGCATTTTAATGCCCGAGTAGACAGCAACTCATTCCAGCCTCAGAATTTCAAAAAATTGACTGCTAAGGTCGCATTTCAAACCTTTCTTAGCAGCACCTATTACAGAAAGCCTTTGTCAGAGAGGGAAGAGCAAAGCAAGAACACTCCTCTACTCATCCACCATTATGAGCATCGTGGATTGCCAATTCTCATTGTTTCTGCTGAATTTTACCTGCTTTGTCTTCACACAAAAGCTCATCTTATGAAAATTTGGACTACAAACCCTTACGAGCATTTGCTTTGCTTCAGAAAAGACTCAGAGCACGCGAATGAACTTGACTTGTGTGACCTTGCCTTTCCCTGTGTGCTCCTACCCACACACAGCATACAGAGGACACTGAAGCAATAAAAATCAGATGTGACATTACCTTCTTCAGCAGTCCGAAGAGCACATCGGTGTGTATGGTCCTCTCATGGGCTTCATCCAGCATGATAATGGCATACTGGGTCAGATCAGGATCTATCAAGCACTCCCTCAGTAACATACCATCCGTCATGTATTTGATAACAGTTTCAGGGCTGGTGCAGTCTTCAAAGCGAATGGTGTAGCCAACCTAGAAAGAAGAGTTGCACAGAAACTGAAGCTACGGATTTAAGTTATTGGCACTGTTAATTCCCAGTTTTATTATTCTGCGAGCTCATTTCACAGCCTGCGAGGGAACAGACACATGAACACACAAGCAAACTAGCTCCAGTACTGATTTTTCCCATTTTTACTCATGCTTATTTTGGCATGTCCTTCAGCATGGAAATTCACCTCCTGTCCCAAGCAGCATCCGAATTCCTCCGACACCCTCTTCGCAACAGACATTGCAGCCACTCTGCGAGGCTGAGTACATCCAATCTTTCCTCTTGATGTATACCCTGCCTCAGCCAGGTATTGGGTAATCTGTGTTGTTTTCCCAGATCCCGTCTCTCCAATAACGATCAGAATCTGGTTGTCATGCACAGCCTAGAAAAGATCGTAATAGAAACACTTGTCAAAATAAATTAAAAAAAAAAACAACCAAAAAACACCAAAAGAACCCAAGAAAGCAAACAAAATCAACATAGCGTATCTAGGACTAGACTGAGCACCTATTGCTCTTTCTCCAGCTGACCAAACCAAAAATCATACAAGTGTTCTTACTGATCAAGTCAGCAAACTGCTTAACCATTTATCTGGCTCATCGCTTGCCGACACAATCCTGGTTTCAATTTTGACTTACATCAACAAATATCTGGAGCTTTAATGAAGTATACAGCTATATACGATCCTTTAAAATAATTATTCCAAACTACAGCTCTGCACTTAAAATTATCAACTGGCTATGCACCTGTCAATAAGCTGAACCAAGAATACTTACTTTAAACTATTGCTTGCTCAAACAAGAATGCCATTTCAAGAGTCTTACTTGTATCAGCTGCTCCTTCAGTCTGAAGATTGGGAGACTCTCTCTCTGCTCAATGATGGAAAGCTGCGTCTTCTTACCATAAGAAGCTTTGTTGCCACCAAATGCATGTTTCTTCCATTCTGGGATATCATTGGGCATCATCCCAATACCTCGCATGTTTGCAGCTATTTGTCTTCCATCCACTAGGAAAGAAACAATTTCACCACTGCATGTAGTTTCACACAGCACAGACCCTGATGATCCTGCTCCTACTGTTCCAATACGCATGCTTTCTATATTTGTGTATTTAAGTATTTTTTTTAAGTTTCTACTGAGATGTGTTCAGACATACCATCAGGGAGAGGATCCACCCAGTGTGTGTTGAGTCCCATGGGGATAGAATCCATCTCTGCTTCTCTCTGGGCTTGTTTAAGTTCTCGTCTCTCTTTAGCTAAAGCACTCTGCATCATTGCAGCCTGGGACAAGGAACCATCTGGATTCTGGAAAGTAAGTAAAAAGATTTCAAGCGCTCCCAGTCCTCCAGTAAGAAAAAGCAGAACAGAGAAAGTACGTTCTAACACACTTATGTGACACGAAACGTGCATTAGCCTGCAGCAGCAACCAGTTTTATTATTCCACTTATTATTCTACAGTTAAGGAAGAAACCAGCCTGATAAGTAAAGAAAGGACCTTCAGTTCAGTGGTAATGTTTTTCAGGGCTCCCAGGTGGAAATGTCCAGGTGGAAAACTGGTTATTAAATTCCACAATATTTATTTAATTAAATCAACCATATTGGTTTTAGTCCTGGAAATCTCTTACCTTTACTATTTTGATGGGACTCATATCCATGCTCTGTTTAGTATGACCTCGAAGGAATGGTGGCTCTTCTTCAACCAACTCAATCTCAAGGTCCTCATCTAAAATCCACAAGTGACAATTTTTATAGAAAAGCTAAAGATCTTTCAGGTACACAAAAGTACCTCTTCAAGCAGTGCTTGACAAAGTACTTAGGTAGTTTTAAAAGTGAAAACACCACAAATAAAAAGAATGCACAGACAGGGCACATCCAAACGTCACTAATAATAAGGCTAGAGCAACCCTAGCTCCAAATGTTTACGACAGCAAATTGTGAGATGCTTCACATCCTCTTGTATCAACATCTCTTTCTGAATCAAAACACAATCCGAAACACAAGGAATTTACAACAACAAGACGACTACTTGGAAATCCTACCTTCTTCATCATCAACTTTAGGAAGAATCCCAGTCTCCTCATCAAAGTCAGGAAACTCTTCCTTGGAAAGCACATTAGCTGCAATCATCTGGGAAGAGAATGTATACAACATGAATTTGCTCCCATAAATGAATATAACTCATACCTACAAGGTCTGGCTATTGCCAGACCTGTAAAACAGGAACAAAGAAATGTTGTGATTTCAGGAAAAGGAATGGTTCTACATTCTAGCACCTCAACCCAAGTCATCCAGCCTCTGAGCAAACAGTCCTTTTGTTATTCTAAATACCATGAGTGTGAGACAGCTGGCTTCGGCATGGCAGGGCTGCACCGATAACCAAATACCACCCAAGTGTCACCAGAGTTATCCCCCAGCTCACAGTGATCTCTGGAGGTTACCTGGCCCAACTCAAAGCAGAGCTAACTTTACAGTTAGAACTAGCTAAAGTCCCAAATCACAAGAAGGTGGCAATTTAGAGGTGAGGAGTAAGTTAGACGAACAGCAATGGAGCTGTATTCTAGTTCACGAAACCTGCTAGCAACTTTTCTGACACCCTATTTCCCTCAGTAAAAAACACACCTGCTTTATTTCCCATTTCTCTGGGTCTGAAATTCGGGTGAGGCGTTTCCGTTCAAGGCTATCATCCTCCACCTCCGGGGCGTTCACCAGCGACAAGTGACTGGGTCTGTCCGGGTTTCTCATAGAAGTTTCTTCATTGCTCTCTCCAACCAGGTTTCTCCTCCGGTTTGGGTTCAAATCTTCCCCAGTGTCTTGATCAACATCCTACATTACGAGTGATTAATTAATCAGTTCTATCTCCATTGCACTTCCCTTTATCTATTAACTCTAACACAGGAGGAAAAAGCAGAGTACACTTCTCAGAGAAACTACTGCAGACAACAGCCCATATACAGAAAATGCTGGTTTGCATGCTTTTTTTTTTACTTTTTTTCAGGTGGTACTGTGAAGTAAGTATACCCCAAGGCCTGGAACACTCTACTCTGCCTTGGCAATAGCAGTGATTTAATGTAAAATGAAATACTTCCCTGATACTGAAACAGGAAGACAAACATAGCAACAGCTTGAGGTTTGCCTTGTCACTTAGCTAACACGCCAAGTGGAAACATTCTTAGGAACACTACATCAAAAACAAGAACCCACAGAAAATGAGTAAACAGTAACAAGCCACTTAAATACAGAACAGTAACTCAATTTGTTTAACTCCCACTTGGATGGTTACGTATTAGTTTTCAACAGACAGATAAAAAAATAGCAAAAAGACGTAATCTTTAAGAATTTTGGCGCCATGCATTCTATTATAAGCACTATAGAAAGTCTTCCATACCTTCATGCTCAGGCTTGTTTTGGAGCCAGTAAAGGATAACACTTTGACTTTTACTCTTTGTCCTTTGCTCACAACATCAGCAACATTGGCAACCCGTCCTTCTCTTCGAAGCTCTGAGATGTGGACCAAGCCCTCCCAACGCTTCCTGCAGGTGAAACAAACAGAGGGACATGAGACGTACGTTATTACTCCGACAGCTCCTCCGATCATTCAGAGTCTGAATTAAAATGTTTTGTTGTCCACCAATTGTGTGAGTTCGTAAACTGGTTTTTATAGGAACATTCTCTGCTGTCGAATTTATTTTGCTGAAACAGACCCTCATTTTGGCATCAAAGCCAAGCATCCCTTATTGTAGGCTCACAACCTCTTTAAGATACTAGCAGAAAAGAGAAAATCGGATGGAATAGTAGCAGATTCATTGTGAACATCAGAAGGTACCTTAGTCCTTCCAGCTGCACAAAGCATCCAAATTGCATTATACTCGTGACTTTGCCATTGTAGATGTCTCCAATGGAAGGCTCCTCAGGTGGCGGACGGTCTATGTGCTTGTCTCTCCATCTCTCGTTGCTTTTCTCATTGTACTTCTCTCGGTCCTTACGGTCCCTACTGGGACTCCGACTTCTGCTCCTTGACCGGTATCTGGATTTTCCCCTGTTCCTATCCCGAGACCTAGAGCGAGATCTGTGCCTTCGTTTCCTGTCCCTGCTACGACTTCGGCTCCTCCTCCTTTTCTTTGCCCTAAGAAACAAACATTACACATTTGCAGTGAAATTCCACGTATGAACAGAGCGAGCAGGCAATGCAAACGGCCAATACTCATCCCGCAAAGACATACTAGCAACCTACCGGTGGTCACTGCTCCTCTGCTTGGCCTGCCTGTCCACACTAGGCATCAGAGCTTCAAGCTCTTTAAGCGCGTCAGCTGCCACTTTCACATCATCTTCATCCAGCATATTCTGCAAGAACAGAGAACCATTCTGTAAGGCGGCTGATAAAAAGTCTGTAACAGAGAATTAATCCCCAGGAAGGACAACCACATGCATATCTATTTAGAAGGAATGTAAAATAAAGAAAGATCAGACACATTGTGTGATGGCAGGGGGGCAGTAATAAAGCTATCGCCCTATTTTGGCACAATATTGAGACAATTCTGCTTTTATACAAAAGACAGCTTAATCTCAACACTTCAAGTTATTACAGAAATATAAAACACCAGTCCCTTGTAGCATCTATATGTCCAAAATATTTATCTAGTTTGTAATCCATCGTTACTTTGAACATTATAGAAGGAAGGCCAGGCTACACATTTCAGGTCACAAGAGCCTCATCTTTCTGGTATTCTGCAAAACAGTATGAACGTGGCGACTGCCGTAACGGCTGTTCTTGGTAACTGTATACAATAACACCGGCCTGTGCCTCTTTTGGATTTCACTTCTCATAGTCCCGCTTTTATGCATGCATTAGTGTGACACACTCGCATTAACATGAAAAAAACCTTGAAAATAAGAGGGGAAAAAAAATATAAATTAATTACGTTTTCACATGCTCACAAAATAAAACTGAAATTATGACCTTACCCTAACGTTGGGATTGTCTGGCCTGCAAAGGGCTGGAAACAATTCCTTCAACTTTTCCTTCTCTGATTTGGGTTTGACAACTGTCTCTGATTTTGAGATGTAAAACAAAAAAAAAAAAACCAAAC
The DNA here is from genome assembly GCF_963210335.1 of Falco punctatus. Classification (NCBI taxonomy): domain Eukaryota; kingdom Metazoa; phylum Chordata; class Aves; order Falconiformes; family Falconidae; genus Falco; species Falco punctatus. Next base: position 3,836,695 of record NC_137599.1, on the reverse strand, counting down.
TTAGAAGAACAAGAATTATTTGCTCTTGATTTTTCTGTAACTGAACATAAAGTTTAACTTCCACCTGAATGCAAAGGTTGATATACACGATACAGAGATCCATTTCAAAAATTACAGTGTTACCTTCCTACAAAATAAACTCCGATTAGTCAATCTGTGAAATACAGAAATACTCTGAATAGTGTACTCAGTACGTTTTGAGCGCCTAAACAGCTTTGCTAATCTACCACTAACAACAGAGAGACTCTGACTGCAATGATAAGATAAAAGGTCTTGCCTTACAGGACTAGAGCAATAAATTACGTTGACCTCACCAAACAGGGCCAAAACCTACAAAAGACTTAAGAGTTTCGTTTTCCTTTTTACACTGAACCGTTAAGAGGGACAAGATTACGCCTACCTTTGCTAGTAGATGGTTTTGGTGGAGGCCGCATTGTCTGTATGAGGCGCAGCAAATTACTGATAAGAGAATCCTGAAAAATTTAATAAAATACTTCAATCTAAGAAATAACCGGAACGCTGTTTTTCATTATTAGAAGGCACAAGTGAGGGTTTATTAGCAGGACAAGAAGCTCAATTCTGAAGATGCAGGTTCATTTTTAGAAAGTAACACTGGATTTCATGTACGTCCTAAAAAGAGGTAAGTTGAATCGGAGATGACTATGATAAATCCATGTAAATGACTTTTCTACTTATCACCTTTAACCACCTATTTAATCCAACGATAGTTATTTCCGAGGAACTCATGATCGCAGCATCCAAGTATCATTAAAAGACTTACAACAACATTTGCCTTTGTGAAAAATTGTTTCTTCTGTATTTTATACACTCAACAAGAAAATAAGCAGTTCCAAGTTCTCAGAAGGATGCTTTACAAAGATTACAAAAGTTTAAAAAAAAGGAGAGGGGGGAGGCTTTGCTTGATGAGATGGGCATATTCAAAAGCTAATTAGTGTACAGCTTTCCAGCTGAAGAAGACCAATAATCACTCCTCACACTTAAAACAAAAAAGTCTACAAAACATACAAGGACAAGAACAACACATAAATAACGCTCAGATCTCACTTACGGTGAACTCAGCACCATTCTTTTGAAGAACTGCTTTAAACGTGTCAAACGTAGTGTTTTTCTCAGCAAGACTTATCACAAACTCGGCTGTGAAGAAACAGCAGAAAGGAAATTAGAACAAATAATTAAAAGGCAGTGTAAGTACTTGGTGTTTGGGTCAAGGCTGCCACAACGGCAGGGCCCAGGGCAGCCCACCACGCTCGGACAAGCCCCAGTGCTGCTCGCAGCAGCAGCGGCCGCCTCCCGAGGCCTCTCGCAGGAGCCCAGAGCGAAGCGCGTTTTTAAGAAAAATCACGGGGGTTTCCTCACTTCGAAAAGCCGCTTGACAAGACGCGTCCCGGTCGCCAGAAACGGCTACGCCCGCCCTTCCCCCCGCCGGGCTAGGCCCGCGCCGCGGCAGAGACCGGCCAGCCATGCCCCGGCAGCCCTGCCGCGCTCACCCAGGTCCTTGTCGTTGATGCCCAGGTGGTTGTCCAGCTCCGTGCAGACCTTGGAGACCAGCGACAAGTACTCGAGCTTCGCGAGCTCCTCCATGGCCGCCAGGTCCGCCATGATCCCGCCCGCCACCGCGCACGCGCCGCGCTACTTCCGGATCCGGGGCGCGACCGCCCCGGCCGGCGACGCGGGCGCTGACCATAGAGAGGGCGGGGGGGGGTGCCAGAGCGACTCGTGCCTGGGGCCACTCTGTGACACCGGCTTTGTGACCTGCGGCGGCAGGGGCGGAGCGGTAGCGCCGCAGACCCTCGCACGGGGCACAACCCAGCGGAATTAAAATTTGTAACTCAGGGTAGGTTATAAAGCAGTGCGTTTCATTCGCCGGCGGGCATCAGGGTGGACAATTCTAAAAGCACCCACTGCCCCACTTCTTTGTGCACGTGTGATTTAAAGTTTACATTCATACATATTCCATCGATGCCCGAGAATAGGCTGGGTTAGGGTAATTAGCCTGCCAAGAAGCCATTAGCAGAAGTTTCTTCCCATTTGCGCTTGCACACTGTCTCCTGGTGCGGATCGTGGGGGTCGCTGAGGATGAAGGCTCAGGAGTCTCCCTCTTGTCACCTTCCCTCTTCGTGCAGACTCAGTCGTGTCCCCAGTTCCTTCCAAACCAAAACCCAGGACAGACCCGGTTTTCCTGGCTCAGGGCACAGACGTTCACATACCGGTGTCGTCTTATCAGCACAGGAGCATCCCAGCCCCACTTTACCAGTGCAGCGGGCCCCAGGACCCGGCCTAACTTGCAAAGTCACCTGTGAAGCTCCTCTTTGTACATGCAACGAGAATTTTAATTATTCTGAGTTTTCCGTATCCTATTAATCCAGTGATTTCTAAGCTTTCTATCACAGCTGGCACAGCTACCCCATCCAGCCTCTGCCCCCCAGGACGGTGAGTCTCGGCTGCACATCTCTCCCCCCAGCTTCCCCAGGAGCAGGTACTGGGGCACAGCTGGAACAGCTGCAGCAGAGGGACCCACCAGCCGGGCAGATGCAGAAGGCACCGCAGAGTCCCGACACGCAGGGAGGCTGCTGGAGTGGGACACGGAGCTTCTCCATCCCTGCTCCAGGGAGAAAGCCGATAGCTACTGCTCCAGCCTCTTGGGATGGAGGGGGCCATGAGGAGCAGCCCTGCAACAGTCCCGGGAGATGCGCTGGCTTGGGAAGCGCGTTTTGGGGTAGGAGCAGAGACTGTCTCCAATAGTCCAACTATTCCAATGCCCTGGCTCCATCCTTCAGTGGGACCGACACAGGAACATGCTGAACCGCTGAGAAAAGATTTCAGTCCAGCAACTCCCAGGCTCTTATTTGACCCTCTGGGATGCACCAGGCAGCTCCTAAACTGCAACCCAAGGGGTAACTCTTAACCTCGCTCATGTGGGGGGATCCCACTGCCACCCTCAGAGGAGAGGAGGCTGCTGAGGCTGCTCCTCCTGTAAAGTGTTGGGTAATTCTGCAGCTTTAGACAAAAACAACCAACCCCCCCCCCCCCCCAAACCGATACACGACACCCTCCCCCCCCAAACCAGCCGTTTCCTGACATTGGTGTAAACTGAGCTCTTCCCATTAGAGATGAACTCTCCCGTGCTTCTTCACATTTAAAACATTAAATGCCAAAGCTTACAGGGGAACGATACAACAAACAGCATGTGCTGGCCACCAACCGCCATCGGCAGGAAAGCAGCAATCTTTTTCGTCCACGGTACGAAATGCATTTTCTTCTCACTGAAATGGATGTCATTAAGGAACAGTTAGTGGATGAGCATGTTTTTAAAAATACGTATATACAAAAATGCCTATTCTCCCTTGTAATACGGGGCAGCTTAAAACAGCAGTCACCCAAGAGCCTCTCTCACAAGGTGTTTTGGCATGACACGCAGTAGTTTTTCGTAAGACTCAGAGACACGGATATATCAGTCCTGTTTCTTGCTCTTATCTGCAGGTTGTGCAAGTTTCATTTGATGCGGTGGTGCAGATGTGATCCAGACAGAAAGCCTCAGCATAGTCCTTCTTTTGCAAGTTATGAAATACTCAGAAGTGCCAAATTACGCGAGGAGGAAACAACTAGTCAGCCTAATTGGGTGCTGCCTCTGAAGTAGCAGTGAAAGCCGCTGGGATCGGGCACGGAGACACAGCCCAGGCACTGGGCACCCTGCTGAAGCATCAGCTATGGTGAGGCCAGTGAAAAGAGCCAGCTGCAATCTGAAGGCAGCAGGTCCAAGATAATGCCAAGTACGTTCCCATCTTCACCCGAGAGATGCAAATGTTATCCAGGAAACACGGAACCTCCTCTGTTGAGAAGCCCAGAAGTTTGTCTCCCTACAGCTCTCCTTCGTGGTGGAATCCACTGCGCCCCAAAGCTCTGCCAGCCTGGCCCTGTCACGGCAGGAGATGGTACAAAGGGGGAGGTAGCGTGGCATTCCCCCGGCAGTCCACGTACTGGTAGTCTTCAAAAGCCAGCTGCTCCGAATGACACAGGTATGTGCAGGTCAGGGTCCCCCTGCGAGGGAAAAGCAGAGCACACAGGGTGGGTGGAGTGTTTATGGGGAAGAACCTGGGGGAAGGGCAACAAGGGAGGCATCATGGTGGGAGTCTGTTACAGACCACCCAAGCAGGGCAAACAGGCAGGCAAAATATTAAAATATTCTATGAGCAGCTGGGAAACACCTCACCATCGCTAGCCCTTGTTCTCGTGGGGGACTTCAACTTACCAGGTGTCTGCTGGAAATAGAACACAGCAGAAAGGAAAACACTCTAGAAGGTTCCTGCAGTGTGCAGAAGAGAATTGCCTGACACAGCAGGTGAGCCAGCTAGGGGAGGTGCCCACTGGATCTGTTGTTTGCCAACAGAGGACCTCAGGGGGTGCAGAGGAGCCAGCAGTGTGCCCAGGTGGCCAAGGTGACCAAGAGCATCCTGGCTTGTATCACAAACAGCGTGGCCAGCAGGACTAAGGCAGTGATCATCCCCCTGTGCTTGGCACTGGTGAGGCTGCACCTCGAGCCCTGTTTGGTTTTGTGCCCCTTGCTACAAGAAAGGCATTGAGGTGCTGGAGCGTGTCCACAGAAGAGCGATGAAGCTGGTGAAGGGTCTAGAGAACAAGTCCTGTGAGGAGCAGCTGAGGGCACTGGGGGTGCTGAGCCTGGAGAAAAGGTGGCTGAGGGGCGACCTCCTCGCTCCCTACAACTACCTGAGAGGAGGTTGCAGTGAGGTGGGGTCGGTCTCCTCTTCCGAGTAACAAGTGATAGGACAAGAGGAAACAGCCTCAAGTTGCGCCAGGGGAGGTTTAGGTTGGATATTGAGAAAAACTTCACGGAAAGGGTGGCCCAGCACTGGGACAGGCTGCCCAGGGACGTGGTGGGGTCACCATCCCTGGGGGAGTTTAAAAAACATGTCGATGCGGCACTTGGGGACACGGGTTAGTAGTGAGCTTGGCAGGGCTAGGGTAACGGTTGGACTCGATCTTAAAGGTCTTTTCCAACCTGAATGATTCTGTGATTCCTGAAGGAATCTATGACGGACTCTGTGACAACAGCCTGCAGATGGTGAACCTACAGGTCCATCTTCCAAGAGCAGGCTCACAACCTGGAGTCCATCACCCCATATGCACAGGGAGATCCACCTGGCGAGCACAGGCTACATTAAAAGATAATTTCTGCTGCAGGGTTTTCCAGAGTGGCTTAAACTCAGCTAATGAGGACCACTCTCGTTTCATGGCTGCATGGAGGCGTTCTAGTGCTGCTGTACCTCCTCCTATGAGCTTCACCATCTTGTACCCTGGGTTTAGCTCTAAATCAGGCCAGAAGCTGTCCCAGCAGGAGCTGTATGACAAAACTGCAGTTATGCTCCTTCCTAGCAGAGAGGAACAGCTGTAGAGGACTGAAGGCTGTGGGTTGATTAGCATTGATAACATGCAGTAGATAGCCCAGTGCAAGGCCACAGCTACATATTACTAAGGCCAATCAACCCACTGCCTTCATTCCTCTACAAACAGCCAACCTCAACTGCTTTCCCAGCAGGGGCTGTCATACCCTAAAGCACGGTCAAGCTGAACACGGTCATCTGGTCCGTCCCCTGAACGGATAACAGGATGCGCACCAGAGCCTGCTTTGTCCTGCTTTGCTCTCTGAACACTTGGAGACAACCATCCGCACATCTGCAGAGTCCAGGCGTGAGTCTGCCCCCAGCACCACGATGCAGGCAGGCATAACCAAACCAGTCAGTACTTCTAGTCCTGGACCGAAAAATTGCTTCCGACAGCTACAACCAGTATTCCAGAATAAAGTTTGCCAGGCCAGCTTGCCTTAAACAACAGTGACAGGGGATTTCTCAGGGTAGCAACAGCCTTGAAGAGTTATCTGCTCCTCACACCCCAGCACACCTGTCTGGGTAACAGCACATTTACGCTGTAGGCAGTCCTGGTCTTGAAGAGTGACAGCAGACCTTCTTGAAGGGAGTCAAGAAATAATGTAGGTGACACAAATGTTAGCTACAGCTCTGAACCCAGGCATCACTTACTGTATATGCAGCAGAACGTTGTGAACTTTGACTTTTGTCCAGGTGCAAACGTTACTGCAGGAGAAAAGAGAGAGTCAGATCCCCAGGAGCTGCCTGCACCACTCATCTCCTCTCCTCAACTACTCCACTGCTTCTCCAAAAAGGTCTGTCTTTGCAATATTCTGACAACCGCTGTGTAGGCAAAGTTCTTCAAGCACACCAGCAGCTATGAAAAATGTATCTAGAAAACATGTTTTCCTGGTGTAACTGTGGATTTACTAAGCACAGCCCTTGTAAACGTGCAATGCACCACCCTGTCCACACAAAAGCTTTGGCTGCTGTGAACTTCACACGGTTTGCTGGCCATTTGCAGAGAAATGCAGTTTGTACAAGGTACTCAGCTGCTCACTAACAGAGCTTTTAAAGATGACAACCTCGACTTCAAATATCACCACTTATCAAAATGTATGGAAAACTACATTGCTGAACCAACGGTAAGCTGAGAATAGCAATATATAGAAAAGGAAATCAGTTTTAAATGGGTGTGCCACACATATCCAGATAGCTTCACACGTTAAACAGGGAAGGACACACTCCTCTTTACAGACAGGACCAGCACAAGGAATTTACTCAGGAAAAGCCTATAAGCATCACTTACTAACCAAGGGAAGAAATATTCAAGAATACTCACTAGGTGTTGTCATCCAATATCCTGCTGGCCACCATATAATAGATCTGCAAATGCGAACAGGAGAGAAAGCACATTTAACTGGTAATGTATACTGTTATATTTGCAATGTATATGCTATTACATTTAAATAATACTTTTAATCCGTATTTTCCCTGGTAGTACATTTTCATACACACACTACTAGTACACTTGTGTAAGCCTTTTCTTAAAGTCTGTTCCCTGTGGTTAATCCCTATATTGTGGATAAAATAAGCAATGCATCATTTACCAGACATGTTGAGTACCTGAAAATCACGAGACTTGGAATGCAACTTATTATTTGCACACTGCTGGCTAGCACTAGGCCTGCTATTTTTTCCTCAGTAAAAAAAAACAAGAAAAGAAATTCTATTCTGTTCCACTCTTTACAGCACACCAATTTCCTTGGTATTTCAAGTCCTATAAAGCCATCCATTAGACAAACGGGAGGGGGAAATAAGAAAGTCAAGATTTAGGGTAGACCTAGGCTCATGTTTTCACAGGCCTATAATTCAAAAGGAGTTACATCAGAAGAATTAAGACGGGAAAACGACCTTTCAGGACACATCCTGCAGGAAGTACGCATGAGCTAGAGTTACGTTAGGACACAATTCCGAGAGCTGAAGTAGGGAAAGCAGGACTCAAAATTAGGTATCTGAACCTGAAATTCAAGATCTAGCCTAAAAATTGTTTTTAACAGTAGATAAGAAAATAGATTCAGAAATTTTAGATCTAAAAAGGCCTCAAAAAGGCCACCCAGGCTACGTGCCTGACCTTTACACAAAGGATGGATCAGCTGTGCTCAAACCATTCCCCACCAGGGTTCTGTCTAACCTGGTTTTAAGCTTGCCAGCATTTTAAAGCAAGGATGCAACCCAGCCTGCTACCCAAAGAGCGAGCAGATGCTCCTCACCCAGGAACGCATTAACTTCAAACTCAGCAACACGTAAATTCTTACAACACCCCTTCCCCAAGTGGGATGTGGAAGCTGCATGGGGAAAAGCTTTGAGTATTTGCAGGCAGATGACAAAAGAGAGGATGAAGTGTGCAAGGAGCACCTCCCTGTCCAGGACATCCAGATGAGTTTAGGAGAAAAGACAAGGAACAGCAGAGCTCACCTGGCCGCTCTGCAAAGGGCTCATGTTCAGCAGGGTTTTCATGGTCGTCTTCCCTACCACTATGGACTGGTGCAAAACCTCTACGTCTAGTTGCACAACAGTGACCACGTAGAAGTTGTCATTAGTTATGTTCAGCACGTTCTAGGGAGAGAAACAAAAAAAAAAACCCAATGCAAACCACAATTCACCTCGCAGCAGGGCTATATGTTCCTGTTGCAAAGCTACTTTAAATATATCCCTGCTATGAGCTCACAGCAACGCTGGGCCACGTTGTCCCTTTCACATCCTCAGCCATACGTCCAGCCTGGCCACAGAGGCACATGCTCCGCAGCGTCTCCCAGGACAGTCCAAGGGGGACAACCAAGCAGCTCAAGGATGCAAAAGGATTCCCAGAACTCATCGCAGCGCTGCATTTACACAGCCCCTTCAGCCACTTGGTGCGACTTGCTTGTTTGCAGCCAGCCCAGCCGCACCTCTGATGCTGTAACATGCTCCAGACGCTGATCCCAAGCAGCTGGAAAGCGGACTGCGATGGTGGGAATGGCAAGAATAACTCCAGACAGTGACCAGTCAGGTAGCCTGCTGTCCTGGTTTCAGCTGGGATGGAGTTAACTTTCTTCTCAGTAGCCAGTGCAGTGCGGGGTTTTGGCCGTGATGTGAGAACAATGCTGATAACCGCACTGATGTTTTTAGTTGTTGCTGGGTGATGTTTATACTAAATCAAGGAGTTTTTGGTTCCCTGGGCCCTGCCAGCGAGAGGGCTGGAGGGAACCGGGAGGGGACACAGCCAGGACAGGTGCCCCAAGGTAGCCAAAGGGATATTCCATACCGTATGGCATCATGCTGGGTATATAAACTGGGGGAAGGAGGAAGGGGGGGGACATCTGGCACTATGGCATTTCCCAATTAACCGTTACGTGTGACGGAGCCCTGCTGCCCTGGGGGTGGCCGAGCACCTGCTGCCCATGGGAAGCGGTGAATGAATTCCTTGCTTTGCTTTGCGTGCGCGCGCAGCTTTTGCTTTACCTGTTAAATTGCTCTTATCTCAACCCCGGAGTTTTACATTCCGATCCTCCTCCCCATCCCTCTGGGTGAGGGGCAGTGAGTGAGAGGCTGCGTGGGGCTGGGTTGCCGGCCGGGGTTAAACCACAACACGCGCACATGGAGCGGCACAGGCGATAAGCAGGGAGCCCTTCAGATCCACGCTTTAACTGTGAGCTGAGCACTTACCGTCATGTTGAGAAATATACTGGTGGTGGTGGCATTAAAGCCAATGGAGGAGGCGTTCAGCCCTGCAGGCAGCACAGCGATGGAGCGAGGAAACAGGAAGAAAATACTGAGAGATGTTGTCAGCAGGCAAATCATCACAGCAAGGCACACATAGAGCTTCCTGCAAAATACCACCAGGGCCACCTGGTTTATCACCAGCACCACCAGCTGATAAACCATTCTCTTGGTTTATCAGCTGCAAGCACCTGCAGTCCTGCTCCAGCTCCAAGGGAAAAGATGATAAAAGCTTGGGTGCCAGAAAACTGGGATGGGTTTGAGCAGAACTATTTGCCAATTAAAAAAAAAAAAAAAAAAAATCATCACAGCAGAAGCAAGGTAAGAGTCACACACACTGACACGTCACGTCACAGTACAAATCGCTAAGACCCCCAACAACCCCACACAGAAGGCTGTCCACCACCTGCTATTTCTGGAAAGATATGGGAAACACCAAACTTACCGCAAGACAGAGCACAAAGAGCAAAACACCAGAAGACTGGGGCTTTCTTTCACATGCAGAAGAAATATTCAAAAGATGAGGAAAGAGGAAAGTTTAACAGGACTTACGTCCGTCTAGGCTTCAGTCTCTGGTCACCGTACGGAATCAGAGCCACCAGCTGCTTCTCTTGCTCTGAAGGAGGTGGCAGCAGATTAGAGACCACATTAAGCACAGAAGTAAATAAAGCTAATTGCACCGCAGGACATTGCACAGCAGCCTGGTGTCCATCTGCACTCATTTCACAAGCAATATTGCCCAATTAGAAGGCAAGCGTGATACAACTAAGATTTCGGTTTTGTTGCGGATTGGCTTCAAGTTTTACTGAATCTTTCTATATTTTGTGTTTGTTTGTGAAACAGTTAACTACAGGGACAGCTTGATTTTAAGAAGCCAGGCTCTACGTTAGCATTACGTTAACACTTATTAACCAATGATGTATGGGTTCTTGCGCTACTTGTCATTTGAAGCTGTGTAACTTGAAGCCCTTGCTCTCTAGACCATAACCAGAGCACCTGGGTTCTACTGGGTATAGGATGAGTTATTGGACCACTTGTGGCGAGGCAGACATCCAGCAGTCCAACTTGGCAACTAAACTTAGCTCTAAGGTGTGCCCAAGTGAACTACCTTCATTATAACACTAAAGAACACACCCGCAGGTTAAGGAGACCCTTGCCCAGGTGACGACACTTCCTCTGCGCAAGCGTAGCAACAGAAGAGGGTGACCCAGCAGATATTGTAATTATATACGAATCACTAAGCAATCATTGGAACCGGGAGTGTACAACCTTATAACTTTTGTGTATAAATGTAAGGGCGAAATCTGCATAGGTGTGCTTGATTTGTGGAGATGCCACCCAGCACCCGGCGGTGCAATGAAGGAACGCCTGCTTCTTAATACTGCATTGGTGTCAAGAGGTTGGATTCCTGATTTTGGTGACAGTTTGAGCATTTCAATCTCTGGGCAAAAACAACCAGGGTGGGCTTCGAGGAATCCCCCTAGGAAAAGCACTACCTGCCCTCCCACACACAGAAGTCACAGGTGAGCTGGAGGTACCAGGACAGGACATTCCTAGACTAGATACGATAAAGACCAACTAGTTCAACCAAGTTCTCTAGGCAAAGAGAGACATACCCACCTCAGAAGGTTGAAAAAGCACCAACACAGCACACAGAAGATTCACCTACCCCTGGGGATCCTTCCTGTTCCCTGACACGTTGGACAGTTGACACAGCCGCGACGTGCAATGCCCTCGCAGGGTCCACAGGACAGAGCAGAGTCATTGATACTGGCGTAACTGCCGATTTCATCTCCAGCATCCAGCTGCCCGGGTAAGATCAGCTTGCCTTCGTTCTCCTTTTGGGCAGGTGTTTTCCACAACAGCGAAAGTTTTCCACCCATGGTTGAAAGAATTCTCACTAGGTGTCCAACGCAAAAATACGTTCAGAAAATTGCCTCTGTGAAGCAGCCTCCAAGAGCAGCACCATCAGCATTTCTAGCAGATCACAAGTGCCTTAACATTTAGGAAGTTCTTGAAGCACAGCTCCGAAGTTACTGCAAGTGACTCTCTTAAAACCATTTATCTTCCAGACACCCCAGTTGCAGCAGTGTCTGAGTATGCCACTCTAAGGAACTGCGCACCAGGTTTTTTATCTCATAGCATTCCGTGAGAGAGGGGAACACTGACTCAAAGCTCCTGAAGGTTTCGAGATGACAACATAACCTGCAACTGCCAAGTTCTTGGCTGGTTGTTATTCACCTCCATCCAACAGGGAACTCGCCTGCACATCCAGGCCTTGACATTCCCAACCCAGCACAGTGTTCCTGACAGCAACAGTAGCCTGACTAAGATCAGAGAGTGCTCAAACAGAATAGAAGAGTAGATAAAAAAAAATTATAGCATATAAAGATAGTTTAAGTTAGAAATACAGTTGAACTCACTTTGCCAGGCTCAAGGTTTTTTACATCAGCTCTAGCAACCCTCCCAAAAGCATTAATACCAAGCTGAGAAAAAGCAACGGATGTTTCACGAAATAGTTTCCTACCTGCGCCAGCCTCTCCCCGGGGCAGCCTTGTTTCAGCAACTCGGCGGCAGGACGTTCAGCTTCGATAAACAGCAACTTCTGCGTTTGCCCCCAGGGGCTTTGCATCAATAACCCCTCGGGTTCTGTTACAAGACACACCGGCGATGGGAATCCCCGCCGGGCAGCAGGGAACCACGGCGGCAGCTGCGGAGCACGGGGCTCATTCCACAGCCCACAAACCTGGGGGCCGATTCTGCTCGCTGACCACACAACAACCAGGAGCAACCACCGGGATCTCCTTCCCTTAAGGGAGGAGGGCACGGGCGCAGCTCCGCTCCTTCAGCCCTGGAAGGCCGCGGAGGGACCCGTCAGCAAGCAGGACTATGAAATTCTGCAAGACGCTGCTCGGAGGCTCGAGGTAATTCAGTGCTCCCCACCCTCTGGCAGCCGGCGGAGGGGAAGGGAAGGACAAAGATGGCTGAAAGAGCTGGGTTTGCTACCACGGGAAGGCCTCCCTACGTGGTACGGCCAGTCCCCACCGCTGCAGCCCCCCCGAGGGCCCCAGGAGCTGCAGTTCTACCTCCGCTCTGTTAATGTTTACCAGCTCGTCGGAAACAAGCAGCTGGAAGGAGTGGCAGCCCTGGAAGGAGTGGCAGCCTTTTCGCAGAACTTGGGACAACCACCACAAAAGCTGGCAAAGTCACATCGGAAAGACCCAGCGGAAGGCAGTGGGTGGCGAAGGTTAACCCCTTCAGGCACGGCCCTTCGGCACTCTCCCACGTTCACCATAACCCCTACCGCTGCCCCGCGAGATCTGCAAGAGGAAGCAGAACCCAACGGCTGCGACGAGCCCCAGTTCCAAGAGGGACCAGCACCCCACCAGCTCCACCCGTTTGCAGCTGCCTCCCGGGGCCCTGCCCCTCGCACCCCCTTGGCCCCACCGCCTGGGCCCCTCCGGCCACCCCAGCTTACCGGGCCCCCACCGCAGGCAGCAGCCGAGAGGAACCGAAAGCGCTGCGGGGCGGAACAGCTACGGCCAAGGGCACGTGCTCCCGGGGGAAACTGGGTGGCCACAGCCCTCGCACCCCCAGGGCGAGTCAGCCCCAACCTGTAAAGACCCCCAGGGACAGCCGGCGGGATAAAGAGTTTTATTGTAGGGATGGAAGAAAAGGCGGCCCCTGCCCCCCGCCCCCCCCCAATCACAGTTGACTTTAAAGTGCTCGCCCTAAATAAGATACAGAGGTCATGTCTGCGCTATAGAATATATTATAAATTATACCATGCATCCATTAACAAAATATACAAAGCCAACAGAAATATATCTATCTTAAGCCTGAGCATACATTATCTAAACCCTAGTAAAAAGTAATCTAAAGAAAACAGCATTTCACACTTCACATTTCAATTTGCAATGAAGTGTCCTTTCCTCCATTTTAGTGTTTCGTTAGTGTATAGAACTCATCAACATGCTACGTACAAACGTACACACCGAAAGAACATGTGTCCTGCTGGGTGGTCCAGATCAACGCAGGTACCACACTACACTTAAGAGTTCCACCAGCTACTGCACTTCACCATCCTTTCCTCCTCCCTGTTCCAGAGAGGCATAAGCCAAAAAGTACTCAAAACAGTACACACAAGTTAATGTGGGGAAAAAAACAGCAGTTTCAAGTTACAGAAGGATCTTTATCTGGTCCACAGCAGACAGCTGTACTGGTGTACAGAGAGATGGGAAACACTGCAAAATAGTTCTACTGTATTTCAAAATAAACATTTAAGAGTATATCTTCCACAATCTATAAAAATAGGTTTAAAACAAAAATGGTATGATACATTTTTTTTTTTCCTTTAATTCTTTGAATGGTATCTTATCTCTAAGTGTATTACGTCTCTTAAAAAAATTACTACTACTGATCACCTGGTCAGTCACAATACTGCTACTTCTTCAGCTAATGTTGTGACAAAAGAGGAACACCTTAGTTCGAAGCAGCAGCACTACAAAATATTTTAGGATCAATGGTCTCTTACTGCAGCAAGGAAAAAAGTTTGCTTGGAAGTAAGAACGTAACCAACACTGCTGTCACCTTCAGAGGGACTGGACTCTGAAGAGTTATCTATGGATACACCACTGCACAGCAGCGTATGTAGTTCGTTTCTGATTCTTCAGAATCAAATCTCTCTCAGCACATTTAGAAGGGAATTCTTAGATTTCCAAATTAAATACGGGCATCTGAAGCAAAATCTTGTGAGAAACATGAATCCTACAGATGCGTCTATGGAAACACAGGAGCAGCTAGAACCATCACAAAAGACTGTACGTACACTTAAAAGTGCTTAAGTTAAATTATAGTTTGAAAAACGCATTAACTCACACAATCCCTACCTCAAGCACTCTTTCCATTCCTAAACATTACCAGAGTTTGTACTCCAGGTCTGAATTTCTACACATTCCTCCATTCTTCTATGTGATATTAACAGAGTAAGAGGTTTACACTATACTGAAAACAGTGGTCAAACTTTTTTTTTTTTTTACAAAAAGTCTGTGGAGATTCTTAGAAAGGCCTTTCCTACCCTTACACTCCATTTTTAACAGAATATTGTATGTGGGCTATATTTTCCCATTAGGCAGATGTTTTGCACAATTATTACTAGATGTGACTCAATTGCTGCTACAAAAAAAAAAATCACTTTCCTGATACTCATCAGTTTAACAGCGGTTACACTTTCAGACTTCTCAGAAGTTGTTTGATGGTTCAAGACTTCTTTTCATGTATGAGCAAACTTTTTCTTGTAAGAATCATTTGTAAGTTTTAAATCTATTACATTACTATCATGCATTGGACAAATCAATTACTAAATCATATCAGAAGAAACAACTTGCTAGTTGTGGGCATCTTTTGTAAATTAGGCAAGACTACATCTTACAGCAGCATCTTACATTGGTTCCTATTCCAAAGCTTGTTAAAAGTCAACAAAACAAGTTTCCAGCTGCCTAAAAAAACCCAAAAAAACCAACAACCCAAACCTCTTACACACAATAACAGGGGAAGTTTTCATTTGGGTGGAAGTTTAAGTAACCCTACAGGATTCCCTGATAATAGGATTCAGCATGAAATTAGAGACTTCAACACTACTCATTTAACTACGAGGTTCAAATAACAGTTGAAATTCTTCTGGTCTCCAATTTATGAGATGCTGTGACAAGCACTATTTGACATTTCCATGAAAAAAAAAAAAAAAAAAAAAGAAAAAAAAAAAAAAGGTCAAACGCTCAGAGAAAAGCCAAAGTTTTAGTCTCACTTCCAAACAGAAAGCAGCTGAGGAGCAGCCTGCTACTGTTGTAGTGTTTAACCAGAGTTTACCCAACGAAGACTACTCCTTTCTCCACCAGGAAGGTTCAGTATCTACTGCTGTACCAGTCGCTGTTACTGATCTGAAGCAATTCAGTTACCACGTGAACCATGTTATTGTTGTGTTTCTTCAGCAGGCGCAGGTTTAGCTGCCTGTCACAGAACCCCATCTCACACAGACTGGACAGAAGAGTGGCAGTGCGCTCTTCTGTAGCTGCAGGCTGCCAAAAACAAAAGATTGTAAGGTAAGCTATAAAAAGATAATTTGGTTTTGCCATTTGAAGCACTTGTCCTGCATTATACTGGGATGTAATTAAGGCACAGAGGCCCTTCTGCCCCCAATTAAGCTGTTTATGCTCACTTTCCAAGGTGAATTACCAGTCTCACATGACTATGAGACACACGCTTCCATCCCCATGGTATGGATTTCCCTATCTGCTGGTGGAGCAGCATACTTCAAATGGATGCAATGAAGCTTAACGTTTTACTGTTCCAAGAAGTCCTATAGAGGATAGTGATAAAACTATATGTATATGCTTTATAAACTTAAGGTTGACACCGTGAAACTCACACAGCATACACGACAGACATTTACCTGTTCTAGGACGGGTGGTCCAGCAAATAATGCTTTGTAGGCAGAAGCAGCAACGGACAAAGCTCCTTTAACTAGTTCTCCTGCAATGCTGCTTCCTTGAGGGTATCTGCAGAGAAGTCAGGGATTACTTTAGGGTCAGCAAAGCCACGTGTTTGTTTCACATGAAATGCAAGTCTGTCCCTATTAATGTGCCACCTGAGGTTTAGTTCTGGTTGGAGAGAACCACCTGTGATCCAAAGGAATCATTGCTGTTCAGGAATTGGAAGGATGCAGGAAGCTCATTCATTCTCACTTGAAACCTTCTCTTAAATAATGGGTTTATGCTAAAGCACATTAGTTTACTTTCATAACGTGGCCTTTTGTGAAGAATTTAGTATTCTCACCCAAAAGACTATTCATGAAAGTTGTGCACTGTGACACAATAGCTTCCGTTTGTCTTCTATCAATTCTTAAATCACTTAATATTCTGCCCAATGTTTTGTCTTAGTCCTCCAGTCTTAGTATCTTAAGGAGTTTGACTTAGTAGCTAAACTAACAAAATCCCTATTTTAAAAATCCTGAGATTTTTCCAGGAAAAAACCACAGAATTTTAGAAGGATTCAGCTTGGGCTCTTCATATACTTCCACATGCCAATTCTGCATCCTTTATATTTGTGTTTAAGTAGAAACTGAGATCTTATGAAGATATAGCATTATATAATTCAGCATACGTTTCCTTGAAGAAGGGAAGCCTTTCTCCAAACTACTGACTACATGAAAACTGTAAGCCAGTGCTTTTTCCTAGGTGCCTAATTTAGCAGTTCTCATTTTAAAACAGTATTTGTGAAGTTACAGCTTCAGTTTCATTACCTTGGGTATTCCGAGCACTTCTGTTTACTAGCTGGAAATTCAGAAGATCCTGGTCCACGACTGTCTTCACCGCTGGGTTCTGGAAGAGGAAGAAAAAATATCATGTCAACATGTCCAACTAATGAGAAGCTGAAGAGATGCAACACGTATGTAAATGGAAAGGAGTAGGATACAGTCCAAAATTAGTACTTTCAAGTTTAGTTATCCACACAAACTAGGTATACAGAATTCTCACTGCAATCAAAAAACTTCAGAAGTCATTTGGCTGATTAGTCAGCGAGTGTTTAACATGAGGTGAACTGCTGTCTGCACTCCCAGTGATTGTAACAGCTTAAATACATAGATCATTAATTCCAGAGCAAGGTAGTTTTCCAGATGCCTACAAATACTTCTGAGTATCCTCCCACTACCCCTAATGAATACATGCTCTTAATTGACCCACAAATCCAATTACTTCTTTAATCAAATCTTCTGTATAATAAGTTTCAACACTCAGAAACCCCTCACAATATTACTTGGCAGATTTCTGCTCTCCTCAAGAGTAACAAGACACTAAATCCAATACAAGACATAAGGAACAGGAAATAACAATAGCATGCACCCTTCATTACGTACTGTCAATACCTTCTCTTGTCTGATTATGGGGAGTGGAAGAGATATTCTCTGAAGCCGGTATGTTTGGTTCTTGGAAGATATGATTCTGATGAGATGCAAGATTCCTGAGAACATAAGGCAAAAGAGTTACTTTTACTACTTTCATCAAGTCTAAGTCAAGATCAACAGAGAAAATAAATGCTTCACATGCTTCCTTCTTTCCCTCTTTTGCACTCACCTCATCAAGTGAGTACAGGCTTTATAAAGAAGTTGCAGGATTCAGGATGTTCACTCCAGTATGAGACAACACTTATGTTGCAACAATTTCTGTTTGAACTTAAGCACAACACCCTGCAGACTCTACAGCAACACTAACAACCATTTTGCTCTCATCTGGGACACATACCTTTGTGTCTGTGGTAAGGTGTCCACAACCTCTGGGGTTAGTGGTACTACAGCCAGTGTTTGTGAAGTTGTCAAAATATCGTTGATGCTGTGGATCTGTGGCTGCCTCTCCCCTTCTGGATTTTCTGCTCCTGTTTCAGATTCTCCTGTCTTTTCCAAACTGGGCTGAGAAAGAGCCGAACTATACATAGACTCCCCTAAAGGACGACTGGTGTCAAAGCACTCGGGGAGAATAATGATATAATCCTCTGATGAAGCAGAAGAGCCTTGACTTTGAACATCATCTTTATCATCATCTTCCTCTTCATCAGAATTGCCAGTATCACTGCAGGGGCTTGCTCTCTCATCAGACAGGAGATGGTCCCCTAATGGCGGGGGGAGAGTAGTGAAGTATTATTCATACAAAATGCACAACTGTTAACAGCAAAGACAGTACTGTCCCAGGTACAAGAGGCAAGTTATTCAGAAATAGCCCTAAACCTCTGCTCCCAAGAGCAGTGGTGTAATTTTCTTTGTCTATTGGGGGTGGGGGTGTAGCGTGAAAAAGTAATAGATCTTACTGTTAAGTCTATGCAGATAGGCTGCTGCTATTAATGCTTATAACGAAAACAGGAAGAAGAGCTACACTGAGAACTTGAACAACAGGTTTTCAGCTCCTAAATTACACGCAGCAGTTCAATTACAGTTTGCATTACAGTTCAAAGCACTGACTTCAAGCTACACATACAAAATATGGAAGCACCAGCCACGCTTAACACATGAACACTTACTTGAATACCCGGTTTGAATTGAATACCAATCTTGAATAAAGATTAGAACCTTTATGTCTCAATTTCACTTTTTTCTTTTAAAGCAACTGTTAAACTAGCTGATTTCTCAGAGTATTTACACTAATTTTCTGATATGATTCTCTTGATCTAATGAGAATCAATTTCTTAGAACCGCATCAGACCTTTTTACACCAGCATTTTATTTTTTTTAGCCCTTACTACAGCTTTATCTTAAATTCAAACTTGTTTTACTTACCACGGTTATTTTCTGCCATTGCCTCTGACTGATGAATCTTTGTTTCCTTTTTGGAAGTGGAATTAGATTTTGTCCTAGGAGATTCTTTATTTGTCATGTTGCAGCTGAAAGTGTCTTGCAATGTTTGTAAAGAGCCTAATAAAACAATCAGGAAAAACAAATTAAAGGGGTATTGCCACCTGCAGCACAGAGCAAATTGTAGCCAATGTCTGACCGCAAAGCTAAAGACAGTACTTACTCTGGAGGATTTTCTTCTTCTGTGGGGGCTTATGGTCAGGTGCAGCATCCAGGGTCAGAGAGCGAATTACAGTTTCACAGACAAACTGCGTCCCACTCATATCTTCTTCCCCTTCTTCCTGGTTACATGGATGTTCAGCTTTCACTTTCACTATACAACTATCTGCAGGAAAGCAGGCTTCCGTCATTCCTTTGAAAGGGAGATGTAACAAATTATTTTAACACTGCAACAAGGAAATGTAAGTATAAGAAGAATTTTTTAGGCTAGCCAAGGCTAATGTTGACTCTATGTGTTAATTCTTTTTAAAAATTGAAAGATTTTTGAATTCAGTTCAAGTTGAATGTGAAAATAGTTGAAAAAGTATGGGGGCCACGCTTGAGGCATTGACTGTCTGAGTATAATCTAGTCTATAAAGGGCAAATTGTGAATTCTCCCAACAATTCTAGTGGCTGGACAAATCAAGAGAGCATTTGTACTTCTGAATTCTACATATATTATGCTCCCACCTCTACAATCAGAAAGCAGCATCAGACTACAGGTTTATGAGCCAAACAACTGTTTTTCCACAGAAGGGAAACACAGGAGGCTAGAATGCTTTTTAGACACCAAGTCTGCTGACTGCACAGAAATGACAATATTCTCCTCCCCTCACCCCCAAGCTCCTCACAACTAGTGCTTACCAGGCACCGGTTTAAATCCACTCCCCTCGTTCTCCTCCTCTATCTGACCTAAGCCAGGTTTCTCCAGCAAGGGGCTATCATGTGGCAAAGGGGACATACATGGAGTCATGTCTGAAAAACAAAGGTAGCAAGGATTGTTGACACTAAGGGAGTAGGAACCTTTCTTCCTCCAGGAGGCAACCTTGAGAAGTTCATCTTTTTTAAGGGATATTCTTCCAAGACTGAAGAAACCCAGTTATCTTATAAGGTAATTTGGTGAAATAAACAACTAGCTTTGCATTACACTGGCACTGGTTGAGCAAAGAAAACGGCAGCCTTCTTCAAATGTCTGGAATCATATGGTCTTGGGAATGTAAAAGCTGAAAAGAAGCCAAAACTGAAAACACAAAGGATAACTGTCTGCTAGAGACAGCACAGAGGATATGAGAAGCTTACCAACAGGAGTGTTGTGTGGCACTCGCTCCAATTCCTGCACAATATTGATGTCCAACAGCTCAAAGGACAGCAAATCCTACAGAAAAAACCCACCGTGCAGTTTTATCAACAAACCCTGAAATTTAATCCTATGCTGCACTTCCCAGCATCAGATCCCAGTAACTTACAAATAACCCCTGCTCTTTGTTACTCAGCATGATCTCAGACAGAGCAGTTTTCCCATAACGTACACCCACATCACACAACATGGTACACAAATTAGGGCAGCAAGTACTAAGTACTTGCAAGTACTTGTAAGCTAAGTACTCCCTTGTTAGGGGCCAGAGAAAGACCCAACTCTGTGACTCTTTGAGAATCTTAGCCTGTCCTGCACATACCTTCCACAGTGACAGTCCCTGATACTAATTCAGGAAAATATGTCTGCTATACAAAATGCAACATACTTTTCTTGAAAATATAGTGCCTATTTTTGAGCTCAGAAGCTTTTTATTTTTATGGATGCCTATGTACCTAGATATCAAACCCAATATGGTTTATCTCTACATGAATTTTAGCACTTTACCTGTGCAGTGAGGAGATCAACAGATGGGATATAAAATTCTCTCTCACTTGGCAGATTTTTGATCTTTAAAGGAATAGTTGGCAGAGGTATTTCAGCCTGCTCCATGATTTCACCCATCAGTTGAGCATCTGCTTCTGTCTTTAAGGAAGCGTCCTGCAAAAGTAAATAAATAAGATCCAAGAAGCCCCTTAGGCAGGCAGCAAATAAACAATTCCATCAAAAGTAAAGCCTGCACTTTGTGTATAATAACACAAGAAACTTGAAAGAGATTTAATTCAACTCACTTTAGAGCCAAAAGGACAAGATCGAACAGGGAGAAATCCTGCAGTGTTTCAGTTAAAAAAAAATAGTTGACAAATAGGGGCAACAGACTGATAACTAATCCCATGCCTGCCAAAAAATGACCGTTTTAGGACTTACTAATGAAATAAAAGTTGTGGGTTTTTTCTATTGAAAAATAAAAACTAGAAGCAAGCAACTCAAAGAAACCTCTAGAAATTAATATAGTTTGGGATGTCATTGCACCAAACAATATACATCGCTCCTTCTACTAGGCAATTCAGAACTGCCCAAAATCTCAGATGAGTGACTTGCCTGTTTGGTGCTGGAAGCTTTATCCTTCTGACAGGAATCAGAATTCTTCCAACTGCTTTCAAGATAGTCATTAGTTGAGGAGGGATCTACAACAATACTGCACCAGATCCTGGGCCCAAACTGTTCCCCTCTGTGTGACAGTCTCCAGTGAGAGGTGTAAGTTCCTTCTATATTAGGAGCCACAAACTCCACCGAAACAGTTCCCACTTGTCCCGATGGAAGGGATGGCACCAACACATCTTTTTTCTCAGCAGATGCCAAGGTCAGATTTCCCCACATAAGTTTCAGCTGAAACATACAACAGAAAAAAAGCAAAAGTTAACTTTGCAAGCTTCTCTGCAAACTACAGGCAGTAAAGAGCACTTAAAAGTTCCTCTGCCGAAAGGCCTTGCAGATAGCAGGCACGGAGAAGAGAGGCTGCTAGTAAATATTCTCGCATTAGTCACTATCACCACAAAGTAAGAAGATACGCCCATCTTTCAGCATGAACAGTCACAGAAGAAAGGTTTTTGAAGTCAGAAAAGCAACACACCTGTTGCAAACAAGGCTGAACTGGGACATTAAAACAGCACTGGAAGACATGTTTGGTGATGTTAATCTTGTTGTAAAGATTATTTAGACATCTTATTGCCCCAGAATTCCCAGCTTGTGAATTACAAGGCCAAATTAAATCCTAAATGAGTTCTGAGAGAGAATTCAGATTCCTAATGCATACAAGTATTATCTTCCAGAACTATTTTAGTGTGTAGAAGTAATAGCAAAGGCAAGATACCTTTGTGTCTGAGCTCCATTCCACATTGCCAGTATTTTTCATTCGCCAGTGTTTGATAAACTTTGTTCCTGGTTGCAAGCGAGTCCCATCTGGCAAATTCTCATCCACAAATACCGCACTTAGTGTTGGGACAATTGCTTGGAAGGGTTGACTAGGACTCCTAGAATTGGAAGGAGGTAAAAAACAAAAAATGTATCAAAAAAACACCAAAATGAGGAAGTCATTTAGCTGCTATTTCACTGGCTGAAAACAGAGAAGGCCATTTAGTGTGTCTTCTTCTATCTCTAGAAGTATTTCAAATTTCTAATGTTTTAGCTACTGTTTTCATCTTAAGTCTAAACACCACGTAGCAGTTTGCTTTCCTTTGCCCAAGGAACACAACACATCAAATCAACATTTGCTTATTTGGAAGATTATTATAATTACAAAACTCAGGCTGAACAGAGAAAAGTTCACTGTCCTTCACTTGATTTAGTCTAACAGCACTGTGGGCTATGCTATTCCCTTAGAGAATGAAGTCATTATCTTTATGATGTTGAATCAAAAAAGATTGTACTATAGTCTAATTGCTAGTGTCTTCTTTGGCCTTACAAGTGACATTTTTCAACAAGATACCACAGTTTTTGCCTGAAAGGGGCTCAAAAATCGATTTAATCCAAAGCTTGGCTGTTAATTTGAGCACACAAAGAGGAATGGTGAAGCAGCTAACACGCATGCCAACTTTAAGAGATCTAAAAGGAAGAATTGGTAACTAAATTAGCATCGGGTTTGTTCCTGTAATATGCCTGGTCATTAAAAAGGAAGCAAAGATAGCTATTTCAAGCTCCCTACAAATGTAAGTAACTGATTAATGTTAATTTGACATTTAAACACCCTAAGTATTTATTATTAGGGAAGAATTACAGAAAACTGAACTATAGAAGTTTTACACCTGTACATTCATAAAACCAGCGCGAATGGAAAATGCAAAGTGTCTGCCTGCAAAGGCTGCCGTTTCATGAGCCTCAGCCTAAGATCACATAAAAAGAAAAAAAAAGCACTGAACATAGGACACAGAATGTACTTGACTTTATGTAGACACATTTAATTTAGCAGGAAGATGCAGACTTTTTAAAAGTAGCAGTAATATTAATCCACACTGTAGGCGCATGCATGCATATATCCGTAATCCTAGGCATTCACCTTCCTCCCAAATCTACCTAAATCTTTGTTTCTGGTAATAGCCATCAGCTACTTTTTTTCTTCTCCTGCTCTCCTCCCAGCTGAAAACAGTAGAAGACCCGACCTTGCAAATTGCATTTAGACAGAACTCTCTCAAGGTCCAACAACAAATAATACTTTAAATGAATAATTTCATAACCTTCCTCTAGTTACACTTTAGCTTGGTCTCATCATGAAAGATCAGACAGCACAACTAAGAAATGCTCTGCTAACATCATCTCTTACAGGAAGGTATTAGGTTGGAGGCTCTCAGATTTCACAGTAGGTGAGCCGCTAGTTTCCAATACATGGACCGAGTTCCACAGATGAATTTTCCTGTGCAATTTTAGCTGCTTTTTGAGCTCTCGGACCTCTGCCTTTCGCTGTTTCTTCTCCGCTCGTAATCTTTGCTTTTCTGCCTTCAGAAATCTTTTGTCCATCTGTTTCTGAAGCCTGCAAAAAGAATAAGACACTCTGTTACGATACATTAAATTGATTAGAATTTAGCTTTAGCCAGCACAGTCTTAGTCTCAAAGGGAACACTAAGGAAATGTCTCATACTTCTATGTTGTATTTTAAAATTTTAAATTATTTTAAAAGAACATCTTCATAGTTCCTTGTGAAGATATTTTGAGTGGCCCCGTGAAAAAGCAAACTTAAAGGCAGATTAGAGTATACTCTCAAAAAAAAGCAAGCTCTCAAAGTTTGCTACCCAGCTATGACATGAGATTTGTTTTTTCTACTTCGTTATTAAAAACACTAAGAGTTATGACTTAGGCCACTCAGAAGTGTATAGCTACTTTTAGCTACTCACAATGAAGTTTGAGTACCATTTCCATTTCTTGTCATCTTTAAATCTAACATAAAAGCTGAACGTCAACCCCAATACAGGTGTTTCCACTTTGCTATCAGGATCATCTTGTCAGGTATTGACAGGTGCCACCATTTACCTAACTTGCTCCAGAGTAGCAGGCAGGCGAGGTGAGCACTCAGCAAGGCTGTAATTCTCAGCAATACACAGCACAGGTCTTCTCAGCTTTAACAAAACATGATTAGGATCATGTGCATACGTTCCTGCTTCACACTGTTCACAGATACTGTAGGCTGGACAAAGGCTGTAAAGAAGAAAAGGCAGAAGGGTACCAAAAGGCAAAGAATCAGTGCAGTAGAAAAAGACATGGAAGGATAATTAATCCTTACATTTCTGCAGATAAACAGCCCTGTACCATCCTACCATTGTAAGCAGTGCCTGAGCGAAAGAGAAGCTGGTTCTCTCACTTATACATCAATATTTGCAGCCATCTGGAATATCTAGATCAGTATCTTTCTTGCCAGCACAGTTCCTACTTCCTTCTTGAGTACACATTGAAAGAAACAGATGCTTCCTTTACCCCAAGTGATTAACAATTGTTGCTATAAAGGATAAAACATACCGAATTCCAATGCCAGAGACAGCATCATACTTATGAAAATACAGAGGATAAGTAAACTGAAGTATTCAGGGAAGCAAAGCAGATTGGTCCTGCAGGAACAGGACTAGTAAAAAACAGACTGTCATCTCCTGACAGCAAGAAAAACAAACATCCACTGCTGCTGCTTAGTCCTAAAATACTTAGCTTTACAGCAATTGCCTCATTCAAATAAAACCCTCACTTTTGACACCTCACTTAAGACACTCATTAGAACTTATTTCATATTATTAAACTGACAGTAGCGAGATCGTTAAAAAAAGGCATGACCTGCTGTAGTTTCATTGACTGTCGGAACTAAATGAAGGACTACTATAAACTGGTGATTATATATTTTGCTTTTTTTTTTGTTTAGTTAACGAACAAAACATTTTCCTTTACTGCATGTTATATGCAAAAAAGGTAAAGAGCGTTTAAGAATACAGCAAGTGTTATCAAGTTCTCTCACTTTAACAATCATGTTTTCTCAAAATAGCATTAACGTCGCTCTTATGCAGATAAGTTCTAGCCACCACAGCAGAGAACATAAGCTGTTTGTGAGACACACTAGATGTTCTGGAATGTACAGCATGCTGCTGATTAGAAGTCTGCAACACCAAGACAGTTGCTCAGACTCGCTCATGTACCCTACATCTTAGGTTTCCCGCACTCCCACCCCTCATATTCTACCTGCACTGGTAGCGAACTCCAACAATTCGGGCCTGGCAGTTGCAGCAGGAGATCAGCCAGTCACACTGGTTGCCATTCCCCAACTGGCTCTCTGAAGTTGCAGGTGCTGCTGCAATAGAGCTCTCAGAAATATCTGGAGGCTGATTGTGATGAACAAGCTTCGCATACAGCTTTTGCTCCAGTTTCTCAACAGTTTCCTTAACTACTTGTTCCCTGAACTGGAAAAAAAAAAAAACAAAAAAAATAAAGTACTCATGGACAAGACTCACCTATGCAGCAAACCAAAATTGGATTACACCGTCTCAAATCTCCCAATCTGTAAGTCACAAAAGCAGTTCAGCATCCACTTCCCATCCCCCCAGCACATTCCAGATGAAATTAAACAAGTGTCACATTCCTCAAAGGATTTGTATTTTACAAAATACAAGCCCATAGCTTTAACAAGGCAAATTAAAAATCATATACTCATGCTTACAATATTAAGGTTCTTCTTCCCTAATCTTACACAAAGGGAAGGAAACTAATTAACACAACTCCAAACACACCCCTGTGGAGTCCCTATCATTAAGTCCTGATTTTGTTCACCAGGGATATTTTAAATACAACCATTAAGTTCCCATATCTTTTGTTTGTATAAAGAGGTGGCAAAGGAAGGGAGATTCTAGAAAAAAACCACCCAACAACTTAAAAACAAATGCATACACTCTTGTACGTTGTACCTTTTAGTTTCAAGAGCTCACTAGCTAATTAATTCTTAGCACTTGCATCTAACTGCTTCTTAGGTGATGTTTATTAGCTGTTAAAAACAAGTTAACAACCACATTTTATTAACCTGTATGTTATACTCAAGGATCTCCTGAAAGAATTTTCTTAAACTGAACAATCAAGAAAAGCAAGGTCATCAAATGCTGTGCTTCAAATCTCAGGAAACCTTAAGTATTACCCTCCTGAAACTGGTCAAACAAGAGTCTCCAACAGCAACACCGTATTTCACACTCTTTCATGCTGTGCCCTGAATTTCCTATGACTATCTGGAGTGCAACAAGGATTCTACCATGGGAGCTACTTAAAACTACACTCAAACTAGTCAGGTGCACAAACCAAACAATCCACTTTTTTTTTTTTAAGGTAACACCTATACTGTACAGCCATAGTCAGACACCTAGTTTCCATTCACCACCACAAAGGCAGAGTGATTAGATACCTAAATGCCCTTTTAAGATCCTCACAAGATCTCACAAGTACTAAGAGCAAGAGTGATCAGATGTACAGAATCTTTTCTATCCACAGCCTCCCTTCAGAATTCAAAAGTTCAGAAGAAAATACACTTACTGTTTCCAAGTAGCTAGTGAACCATTCTGGAGGATTTTCATTTGTTCTTCCAGTTCTAGTGTGATTTAACTTTTCCTGAGGAAAAAAAACGCGGAACAAACACACCACAAAAATGAGTCACAAACCTTAAGTATGCAAAGCTGCAAAAAAACTTCAATACAGCAAGTTAACCCCCTTTCAAACAGCTCTCAAGAATCTTTACAAAAAAAGATTAAGTACTTCAGAAAAGTTGCAGTAGAAAAGCAACACAAGGAAGCCACTGACATTTTCCTGAAAGATTTCTGCCTTATTAGCATTTGAGTGTAATTACACATCAATGCTAAAGAAATCAGGACAACCAGATGCTACTAGATGACAGTCAGGGCTTCAGGAGGCCAATTACTTTGTTTATCAAAATACTTAAGAGTGGTCAACATGAAAGAATCTGTATTTCTAAATGCAGCATCAAAATATCCTCTTGAAGACATTCAAACAATTTTGTGAGCTTCAATGGGTGCAGGTAGCTGAAAATGAAGACCAACTTCTGAAGTCAGAGTTTTTCTGTATGGGTTAAAATGACAGTCTATAAAGTGAATTACACTTACAAATTGTTTTAATGAATATATATTCCAGCTCTACATCCTACCTGAATTGTCAGCTCCGTCTCATTTTTTAAATCTTCCTCTAACCCCTCAGCTAGCACAGAGTAGTGCAAAAGAGGTTTCTTCTCATCTTTATCAAGTGTCATCTTTCCTGTCACAGTTTTTTCATGTGGATGCAAAGAACAATACGAGGCTTCTTTCAGAGAAGAGCTGTCTTCATACACATTCATCTGAAGTTGATTTCCTTGTTTAACTGCAATCTGAATAAACATTACATACATACACCATGTTTAGTCCACTTACAACTAACATACAAAATCCTGTAAAAATACAGAACTACACTACACTGGAGAGGCTGGGAAAAGACTAACACAAAAAGAAAAACTGAGTGAAATGCCAAGGTATATTCAGCTGATATTTTATTCTGCCTTTCTTAAAGGTTACTTTATATGCTTATAAAGGTTACTAATACGCTTATTAAAAAGTTTATTATAAGCAAAAGGATAATTATGTAGATTTTCTACAGGAATTTTTCAGTCTACAATAAAAGCTGCTTGTATTAGCCAGTAAACAATACAGATTCTGTCCAGGAACTTACAGTCAATTTGAATTTACGATCATTACCAGATTTAACATTCAAACCACGAGCCAAAAGTTCTGAAAGCAGCAATATTGTACAACCAAAATTTAAAGGAATACAATTCTTATTTTGTCCAAGTGTAACTAAGCATTGATATCAATTAAAGCTTTAATGATGTACTCTCTGGCAATAAAGTCAACGTGGCAAGACTTTTAAAAGGATCCCTTTAGGTCCCATGACAGCCCAGTACCTCCAAACATGGGATTACTGTTTAAGCATTTGAGATAGCCAGATGAACTGGCTGCTCAGGGCCCTGAATCACAAGTGCCTAATCAACTAATTTATACAAATCAAGTTTAGACTGGATGGAAAAAAATCATAGAAAAACATTCAAGCTAGTGTACAAAGCCAGAAAACGGAACTATTTTATTGCCACGGACCAGGTAATGCTGGTTTTTTCTCAGCTACACCAATCTGAATTGGAGAAGGATGAACTTATCAGGGAAAATTCAGAGAGCATTTACCTTCAGAGCTTCTTCATATTCCTCTAAAGAAAAAGGGAAAGAAATGTGATTTTTCCACTATCAAACAAAAGTTTTAAGTTTAGAACACACTATTCAGGGACCCTTACGTCAAGAAGTGTCTCCCATACCATCTGTAAATTCTTTTAATATACAGCTACTGAAAAAAGTAGTCACATGTATGCCAACAAGCAAACGTATTTACAGCCTAGAGACTTAACATTCCATGAATTTAGTCATTTCCAATTTGATCCACTTCGTGGATCAAAGACTCATTCCTTTGGGAGGAATTTGATGCCAAATCATACGTAAAATCCAAAAATCAAGCATTCTCAACTCTTCTCCAAAAACACGAACAACAGTTACGGTCTGTTTACTGATTTTATTTCAATAAAGCAGCAACTCACCTTTGCTATTCACAGAGACCTGCAAAGAGAAAAAAACAGTGAGTTATAGCTACTGAGACATTTTTGCAATTCTCTTACAATCTCTTCAAATAAGCACACTTTCAGAATACACAGTTATTCAGTTTCCAAAATACCACTCCTTCAAATATTTCTTATTGCTCCTGCTTTTAATCAATCAATGCTGTGGTACTCTGGAGTAGACCATGTTCTCTACTAGATTTGCACAATAAGCAAGGTCTCTAGCAGCTGCCAGCATCCAGACCAAGTGTGGTCTCATCTGCTGGAAGGAAGCTGGCACCAGTACCACTGGGTTTGCTACACAAGTACAAAGAGGTTGGAACCAGTTGCTTGTAACACCCAACAAACTAACGGTTCAGTGTCCTACAATTTAAACACAAGCCAAGCCTATCTTCTACAGATGCTCATTTATCAATTTTGCACACAGAATTTACTAATACAAGCAGCTATTTAATCACTACAGCTTTGCACAATCCTGAATGATGTTCATTCTGTTAGCATTCAGAAAGGATCTTTAAAGGATGCACCTATGTATTTATATAGATACAGGCTGGAAAACAAATCTCCCAAAATGTGGCTGGAAACATCCTGACATGTCCCCTTGGGGGGGAAAAAAATAATTTAAAAAAGAGCCCCGTCTCTGCAATTTAGTAGAGCTACAAACCAAGTAGCGGAACACAGAGCTTGCAAAAACTACATTCCATCTGAGAGCTACATTCTACTCTAAATCTCTAGATAAATAGAATATGAAAGGATGAGTTTATGCCAAGCAGGAAGTTACTCAACAAGGACAACTAGAAGTATACACCAATTTGTTTTCTGAGTCAGTAATCTGCTTGGAGATTATAGCATTTACATAAAACAAGCAGAGGATTTGAGCAGACCAGATCACTGAACTAAACACATGCTAATGACAGGGGACCTACATTTTTCCAAGGAAGGAGTGTAGATTGAAGAGACAAGGGTTTACCATGGCTGCAAACACAAACAGTAACAACTACCTTATTCTTATGAAAAATAAAAAAGTCCCTTAACTGAAGCATGCTTCCCTTAGAGCACACAGAACCACTGGCTGTTTCTGCGGTGTGGGAAAAAGAAAGGCAGTAGCTTCTAAAAAAACATTTTAAACTAAATATGCTACATTAAGAGTGAAACCACGAGACTAACGGCTATTTTCTTATCAAAGGGGGAAAAAAAATCACCTCTGATCTGCATAATAGACACACCTGAAGGACCCATTACATATTATCAAGAAGCAGAAAGGTTCACACCAGTCACTTTGGTAGAGCTGTTGGAAGGGTGGGGTAGCAGGTATTTTACCTCATCATTATCTTCATCAATATATTTGATCTGAATGTTGTCCAGGTCAAATGAAACTTTAACCTGTAAAGAAAAAAAAAGGACACAAAACCACAATGAGGCAGGACTACAGATGTTTTCAATTAATCCTGATCATTAATAGAGAAAAATGTTTTAACCCTTCCACCCCTCCCTTCAGTTTCTCAGTTGAAATAAACACTGTTTTACAAAATCCATTCTTCTGGAGTTGAACAACTCTCCCCAGTACCTTGTCTCCAACATTTACTAACTTTCTAGACTGAAAAAAATCTTTTCTTTCATGTCTCACCTTCCCTAGTTAATGTTTACCCCAAACTAAATAATAATAACCTTTCCATTATAAGAGGACTATTAACTCAGGGTTAATGAACTCAGTCATGGTAAACACTGCACTATACAAAGGCTAAAGCCAACAATGACTAGATGCTAACTTTTACATTAAAGAAACAACCAGGAACAGTTCACACAGGTGCTCAGCCTTTTTTCCACAAACCTATTTGTGTTTTGAGCAACTAGGATTAATTCAAGTACTAAAAAGAGTGCAGTATCTCATTCTAACACCCACTGGCTGATGCACTGTACATCAACGTAAAAATCCATTACAGAGATCGGAATTAAGAGAATAAAGCTGAGCAGCTATTTTGTGTCTTGCATTGGGAGAACAGAATGAAGAGCATTAAACAAACCATAAGTGAAAGCAATTATTTCCCTACATTGAGTAACAGTCTTTGAGGCTCACATGCGTTTTTGCATCATTTACTTACACAAGCTGTATTTTTCTCAACAGAGACTCTGAAAAACTGATATATCCAAGACACATTCTCCTAGCCGGGACCTAAGAGAAGAACACCAGCAGCCTTAGAAGACAGCAGATGGCTGGGACTTCCATGGCACCACAAGAGCACACATTCTGCAATGAACGTGCTACAGGCTGGGTCTTCTGGTGATATACCCCAAATTAATTTTGGGAGCGCAGCGAGAGAATCAACTCAGCTTGTCAAAAACCTGTGGTCTGTATCTACATCACCTATACCCCACACCGTTACCCTAAAATTCAGGCTAGAACCAGAGATCAGGTTATCCCTTATAAACACCACACAGATTTAATAAGATATTAAAACATAGGCAAGACACAGTTTAACTGACACTAATTTGAGGTAGTAACTCACACAGTATAGTGCAGAAACACCGGTGGTACTACCTTGGTCAGAGAAACATTATGGTAATAGAACACCACACCTTGAACAAACACACTCTCTGCGACTAATTAAGGGCAACACCGCGCATACACAGCAATCTGCTTCCAGCTTTGATATAAGTAGGATTTTGACTAGTTCAGACATTCCCGCAGGGTCTACTTGCCCCAAAGTATTTTAAGCCTGCAGTAGCGCCTCTTCTAGAAGACTGAAATGCAATGACTGAAGATGATGCAGTTCAAACTTTGAATCTGAGTAACTCACAATGCAATAACCTCCTACAAAGTACACTCAGCCACAATAAGAACTAAAAGAGAAAATAAAATATTGGCAAGATCTCCTAAGATACAACTTGGAGTTGGATTAAAAAAAAAAAGCCAGAACAGCTGCAACATAATCATCATCACCACCACCGCGGCTTATCTTACCACAAAATCTGAACCTCAGCCAATACAGGAATTTGCACTAACTGGAAATAAACATCCAAACAAAACCTCTTCAGTGTACCATGGGCATGACGTACAGACCTTCATAAGCGACTGGCTCGCGGACAAAACCAGTTATATCTAAACTAGCACACACAAGGCACCAGGAGGCAAGAAACCAAAAACATACTGGTGGTTCAGAAACCTAGAGAGCAAAGCCAAATCTTCAGGAAAATGGTCTACAAGCAACAGCAGAGTATTACTTCACTTTATCTACTTTAAGGGGTAAAATGATGGAAGATAAGAGACACAGAGGGCACTTTGTAGGGCTACAGTAGCAAAACCAACTATCTGTAACTGTGGGCAAGAGCAAAGCACGCAGCTAAGGCCACCTGCTCACGCAGAACAAGCGTCCCACAAGCAGCTGTACCCAAACCAGTCTTTCCACACCACTCTAAGGAAATAACAACAGTAAAAGTTACTGTCAAGGCTAACAGAAAACCTGAGACCGCAGCAGCACACAAAGCTGGCTCTAACAGCCTGCACAATGGCTGACACGGCTTTCGCAGGCGAGAGAGACGCTGCTTGGGCCCTGGGACCGGCGCTGACGCTCCCGGCGCCCCAGCGAGGGCCCCCGCGGCCGGGCACGGCGGGGCGGGCCGCGCTCACCATGGCCTCCACATCCGCCCACGTCGTGTGCGCCGAGTCGGACACCAGGAAGCTCTGGGTCTCCCCGCGGCAGCTGACACGCAGGTTCACCTGCGGCTCCATGCCGCGCTCCCGAGCGGCCCACGGCAGCCCTGTCAGGAGGCCCGACGATCCTAACATGGCGGCCCGAGCGCGGCCAGCCCCGTGCGCTCCGCGCGGCACTACTGGCGGCCGCGCCTGCCATTCATCCTTCTTCCCGCCCTGATTGGTCGGCGGGGGCGGACCCAAACACTGTGGGATCACAACAATAAACAGAGCCGGAGAGCGCGGAAGCGCGGGCGCGGCGCGGCGCCAGCAGACACGAACTTCCGGTTCCGCGCCGCAGCTCCCACAATGCGCCGCGGCTGCTCCTGCGCTCTCTGACAAGCTACGCCCGGCGAGGTTACGCGGCAGAGCCAATCACCCACGCCCTGCTCCGCCACGCCGTGGGAGGAGCCGAAGTGTCACGTGTCGGGAAGGGGCTAATAAGAGACCGGTTCTCAGACCACGTGTGGTTGTTTCGCTCTGTGATTGGCTGCCTGGCTACACTGCGCAGGAAGGAGGAAAGGGCGCGAAATGCGACACTGTAGAGCGGCCCCTTAGAGCGGCTGAGGGGCTCCGGGCTGGCCGCCGCTGGCTTTTGCCTCCCCCTGGGCAGCGTTCCAGGTGGGTTGGCCGCCCTCACGGTGGCGGAGCGGCTAGGACCGGGAGGCCGGAGCCTGGCCAGCTGGGTGCTGAGCAGCTTCACCCCGGCCTCCTGACGGTCTTCGCTGCTGGGCCCGTTCCTGCTCCGGTAAAGGCCAGGCGGCTTCTCTTTGCTTTAGGGCTTGCGATGTTTGCTCTAGGGTCTTACCTGCACTGCTTGGTGCAGGCAGTTCCCAGGGTCCTTTGCATCAGGTTGTCTGCTGTCTCCTTTACAACCTTTTCCACCTTCAAAACTCCTTTTTTGTTGTTGTTTTGCTTCTGCGGCCCCTTGTTGAGCTTCTGCTGAATGCTACCTCTGTAAACCCTTTCCGTTTGCCCCTTTGACTACAACAGGCTTGACAGGTTTTAATTGTAAACATTCAGAGTAAGAGCTCCACCAGTGCTGTAAAGTCTCCCGCAAGAAATAGCAGCAAGGTATTTGATGCTGTTCAGCATGTTATAGAACAGCCCGACAGGAGAAAGCACGGTCGTGGGATGCAGCAGGTCAGAAACAAAACTGTTATTTTGTTTTTTTTCCCCTGTAGAGCATTTTTGGATGTGAAGGATGGACTTCTCTGTGATTGCCATTGGAGATGTACAAAATGTTCTTTCAGCTATGTGGAAGAACTTGGAGTGCCCAATATGGTATGTCAGGAGAATAATATGAACTCTTAGTATAGTTGAGTCTTCTGTTTTTCTTTTCAGATGCTTTTGTCACTATATGGGCTATTGGAAAGCAAAAAGAGTTCTATGTT
This sequence comes from Falco punctatus, assembly GCF_963210335.1. Classification (NCBI taxonomy): domain Eukaryota; kingdom Metazoa; phylum Chordata; class Aves; order Falconiformes; family Falconidae; genus Falco; species Falco punctatus. The sequence continues at coordinate 3,803,063 of NC_137599.1, read as the reverse complement.
AAGTATATTGGTGTTTCATAAGACTCAAACGAGAAAGTGAAAGATGGAACCTGTTTTGCTCTTATGTTCTAGTAGATTTTTCTTTTCTAATTAACCTAAATGTGTCAGTCCTCTATCCAGTTAGGGAAAAAATGTAGCTGATTGCATTAGAGTATTGTTTGTAAAGCAGCCTGGATCTTTGTCCTTTGTGTCTAAAAGGTAAGTGACGTTTGTACTACTTCAATGCAAGTAAGTACTGAAATAGCAGAGATTCTAGTTAAAGCCTACATACCTAGAATGTCTGATAATTTTTTGAAAGACTTGCTTACATTGAATCAGACTGCTGATGTTTATTTTGTGTATGCTGGCAAAGGTTTTTAGAGCCTTATGTTTTAAATTCATTTGGAAAGATTTTACTTTACTGCCATTGGAAAACCAAAATAACTTCTGTGTTGGTGATAACATCTTTTACAAAGGCACCAAGGAGAAAGCATAGAGTGTCTGCAGAGCTCTGCAGAAAAAAACTCGTGTCCAACCTTCTCCAAAGGGGCAGCATGCTTTTTGATGAGCAAATGCATGCATTGGATGGCTGGTTTAGTTATTCATTGGTTTAACAAACAATGTTACAAGAGCTGGAATAGAAACCTTTTCCTATATTTGCTGTTCTTTACTGCAAGTGGGATTTGATGTAATAATGAAATGTATCAGAAAGTGACTTTACAGTCTGGTACTGCTGACTGGTGGGAGGAAAACTGACTTTAATGTGGAATGGAGACCTTCAATGTCTACTTTCTAGAATATGTGCAAAAAAGATCATGGAAGTGTGTACTGTTCAGCTTAAATAGCAAGACACATTGTGAACAGCAGTTCAAAACCAGGATTTAAATGCACTTAGCAGTTTTGTTGGTAATTATTAACTAGGCAGAAGGCTGTGAATATGGTGAAGTTGGGCCTTCCTCACTTCATTTCCATATGGGTTATTAAGCTATAATTTTTCTTTTCTATTATGGAAAATTAAAATATTAAACCATCCCAAAATAGGAATGCATGAGATGGAGGAATGCTGAGGCTGCTTTTGGCTCTTGGTGTATTTTGCTATAGGCACAAGTTAGACTGTTCTGCAATAATAGGATTATATTTGTTCTGACTTTTTGTCCAAGTTACATTGTTGTGGTGTTTTAATTGGAATTGTTACATAAACTGTTTTACATAGTACTAGGTTGTAGACAGAACACAGAGATACTTCCTTATGTACATACACGGTCTATGAAACTCATGAAATCTTTATGTGACTAGGGCTTGTAACATGATGTATGCCTAAATCAGAGCAGTATATTTTAAAATTATTTATTTGTTTTTAGTGTGTGCTCAAGGTAGGTTATATTTTAAGACGAATTGAAGTGAATTGGTTAGAGCTTTTCTGAAAGCCCTAGGATGAATTTAAATGCTAATTTTCACACAGTGCTAGACAGAAATGGATTTAGAATGGAAAACTGGGGTTGGGAGGAAGGAATAATTTAAACAGTTTGTGTTGACATGTGTGCATCTGGTTTACACAGACACAGTAAGAGTCCACTGGACTCCTGAGCTCAACAGAACTACTCTGTTCTTTGCTCTTGACACTGGAGGTCAGCATTGAAAAAGATGACTTTAGTGTTTTAATACCAAGTTTCCTGCCCCGATGAAATGCTGTCTCTTTCCAGAGACAGACAAAGATGGTGAAGAGCTAGTAGATAAGTATATATTGCATATTGACAGTATTTGTTGCTGTACCAGGTTCTCAAATGAGAAATTGTCAAATCTGTCCTACTTCTCTTCCCCACCAAGGTATGTTTTTAAAGTTTAGGAAAGTGGCTGTATTTCTGAATCTCACTTTGTTGCTGTGATTTTATATGTAACTTCTGTGTTCTTGTTTTCCTTACGTTTTCTTTCTGTAGTTTGGACGTGGTAGAAGAGCCAGTTTCAACAAAATGTGATCATGTATTCTGCAGGTAGGTTTGAAAACTTGTATAAGTCGATGCTTAGTCAATCTGTTCTTATTCTCCATATATACTTCTTTAATGCTAATGATGTATACTGTGATTTGGTAACTGAATATGTAAATATTTTAGGGGGAAGTTATTTCTGAATAATAACTGCAGTTTCACAGATGTGTCAGAGGGGATTGATTAATTATTCATAACACCAGAACAGGAATACAGGCATTCAACTTGATAATGAAGGTTTTCTACGAAGTGGTGCATGCCCGGGCTCAGTTTTAAAGAAAATAAAATCCTCCCTTTTGTTACCATCATGAGTACTCTTTGTTGTTTTTTTTCCCCTAGATTCTGCATGTTTAAGCTCTTCAGTAGAAAGAAAAAAGGTGTGGTACAGTGTCCTCTGTGTAAGACTGAAGTTACCAAGAGGTAATGCATCTTTGCAAATGGGTTTGAGGATAAAAAGCTTGAACTCTAAGGAAAAGTTAATCATGGTCTTAAAAACGTCTTAGCAGAAGACTGAAATAAACAAAAGGTGGTTAAGTAAACTGTCGGTTCTAAAGGAGTAATTCTTTAGTGCCTTACCTCAATATAAACTTTTTTCAAGTTACTGCAGGTGAAGATGCCATTCTTAACAAATGCTTGTGCTATTGAGTATAGACTGTATTATTGTTCAGTCATTACAACTAATTTCTCTATGCTAAACCTACATGAGGAAAAATATGAAATTTTCATTTTGTGATAGCTTTAATTCCCATAGTAATGGTTGTTTTGGGGAATTGTGGTGTTACTTGGCAACAATTTCTCATTGTCTCATGTTCCACTTCGGAGTTTTACTCCTTTTTTTGTTCAGCCTAAATTAAAGGAGAACTATTAATAGTTGACCCTTACATCTGCTGTTTTAAAACAACTCATACGGTAATGTTATTTCAGAAGTCTGAGAGAAAATACCAGATTTAAGCAACTAATTGAAGCATTGTTGGAAACTATCTATGCGTTTGAGCTTGACACTGGAGTAAAGTGTAAGTGTTGTGAATGTATACCCCCGCTTCTTTTTTTTAAATGAGTTTTTGACATTTGTATCATAAGCATCTGCAGTGATCTTGTATACTGTGCAGTACTTGGTATGGAAAGAATTATCAGATTTTTTTTCTTGGATGTAGAAGCATAAGTTCTGTTAAGTTCCCAAGCTTTTCCTTCAATAACCTCTTGACAAATCTGAAGGGTTTTTAGTGCGTTTGATGACTCTGACCAATCTTATTTTCCATTCTTGAAATATGGCTGAATGTGTACCAAATAACCTTCAGTCTATGGCTGTGTGACAAAGTCCCACTCTTGATTATGCCCAACCTTGCAGCTTTAACTTCTTAGACATCTTAGAGCCTGAATTAGCAAGTGGTACAACAGTGTATATTAACTTGCCCCGTTCAGATATATCCTTTTGGAATCCAATTTATCCTTCCTAGTACTCAATGTCTTGTAAAGGATATTGGCAAGTCAGATGCATGCTGCTTTATATTTTGGGAAACAAGGTGTTGTTGGGGGTGGGTGAATTTTTTCTTAGTATATTGCGCTATAAAAACTACACTTCCTTTTCAACTTGTTCAGACATTCTAAAATCACCAGTGTTAGATCCTGTTCTGGCTAGATTATCTATATAAGCAAAATTGGTTCAGAAAACTAGCTGGCAAGATCAAGATTTTACTTAATACTTGAATAGTACTCATAAAGAACAATCAGACTAAAAAGTTAATCAGTTTTTTCTTTGATAATTGCATTTTAGCTGTATATACACTAGTTTCATAGGGTCTGTGCAAGGCTATTTTATTAATATATAATACCTGTTGTCATGTCCTGTTTAAGAAAATTTTTTTTCCTGTTGACACTTTTCAGTTTTAAACAGTCATCACGTTCCTAAAACATCCACAGAAGCCACTGCTACTGAGTCCCTGTGTAAAGAAAGTTCTGTCATCCAAAGTAAGGTCTTCAGAAACAGGAAAAGAAGTGCTAAAGAAAATGGACAAGAAAACTGCACCTTGGTACCTTTTCTTCCACCCAGTTTATTTTTGTGGGTTGTTTAATGTTTTATTTGAAATGTGTATACATGCATATACATAAATGAATGGAATAGGAGGTTTTGGCTGGTGTTCAGATCACTGTTTGACTTGAATATTCATTCCAGACAAGGACATGTAAATATTTTTGCCTTCCTAACCCACTTAAAGTTGTTTACATAAGAAGACCTGAACTCTAAAGATAATACAGCCATAATATGCTCTGTTACTGAAAGGAGGATTTAAAGCTTTTTCATACTGCTTATTTAATGAGGCTGTCTAACTATTTGTAGGCTTTTTACTACTTTTTTAGCGTTAGGACCATGAATATGTCTTAAGAAATCTTAAGATATTACCAAACTTAGTGATTGCTATGTGTATGAGTTTGTGGTGCTTTGTTTCTTGTTTCATCTGCTCTATGCTGAATAGAATGTTAAGGAAGATAAAACTGGTAATGGTTTGAGCTGTTAAATGCATGATGATTGGTTCTATTAGCACATTCCATTACGGGTATCAGTATGATAAATTACATGTATTGGATTTTTGTATGGAGGCTGTCAATTTAAATACTTCGTTTGTATGTGTCAGCCAGCCCCCTGCTGTATTTTAATAATTGCTACTTATTTTTTGGAAATAGCCTACTGTTATAAATAACTATTCCTTTCCATTCTTCTGTCAGCAGGAAGCTAATGTGGATACACAGCTTACAAACACCAGGGTCAAAGGGTGTCCACTAAGAAACAAAACCCAGAAACGTGGCTCTCAGAAAGGGATTTATATAGAGTTTGGTAAGATCTGTTGTAGATCCACACTAGTTGAGCTTATTTATAATGTTTGCAATGTAATGAAAGGTGATGAAGTCCAAAGTCTCTATAAACATTGATTTCTCATTAACACCCGAAATGAGAATAAAGGGTCAAACGATTGACAATTCCAAGCTGGTAAGTCAAAGGGGGTTTTACATGATTTATTATATTGTAGGAAATTATACTGCTGTAGTAAACCTTAAAGGCTCACTGTACCAGATAAAAAGAAAAGATCTGTACAGATGTGAAGAAAGTTATAGTTGTTATAACCAGTGATAACTACTGTTTTGTAAAGAATATTAAGCCTTGTCACCAGCGCTTGAGGCTCTAGTTAATAACCAGAGATAAGAATGAAAACTGAGAAAGGAGTATTTCATCTCTGTCTGTCCTAGCTTTTCAGAACTTCCTTTTTATCTGCTGCTGACTGCTGATAGAAAGAAGATAAATGCTTTGCATAGTTTATTTTCTCCTAGTGTCTTCAAGGAAGAAATTGCTCCTTTTAATGGATAGTGTTCATTGCCTCTTTTTTCTTACTGCTTCTTCCAAGATCAAAGGGTCAGAGACAATATTTGAATGTATTTCTCTAACTTCCCTTTCAAAAATGTAAATACTAGCAGCTCTTTCATGTATAAATTTAGAAATCGGAAACTAACTCTTAGCTAATTAACTCAGTAGCTCTCTGTTACAAGTCACTGTATTTAAACATAATTTTATGCTGGAGCCGTGTACATATTTGTACATAGAAATCATTATAATTAGGTAAAATACTGCACAATTGAACTCTTTTTCACCGAGTAAGTTGAAAGCATCTATCACTAGAACAAATAAGCATGCATGCTTCTGTGATGGTAAACACTGAATCTGGCAAGTCATCTTTCTCTGAATCATTTCAACCAGAGTAACTGATTGATAATTTTTTTTATAGGCTCTGATTCATCTGAAGAGCTTTTTAAACAGGCAAGCAACATTGGGTAAGTAAAGGTGATTAAGGAATTCTTACTTTCTAAAGACTAGTTCAGTATTCTCATTTCTATGTTTTAGTTTTTAGAACAGGACTGATAGAATTCTTCAAGCTGACGAGTGATTTTCAACTTCGAGGGCATCAGGCTAGAATGGGTAGCTGACTCCTATCAGTTTGTCATATAATATACTTTAAAGCTGTTTTCTAAAGGATTTATTGCTTACACAGACATTAGATCTTCAAGAGAAAAGCATGTACTATGCTTTAGAAAGTAAATGTTAAATTTGGGAAGTATAAGAGAGAATCTTTTTGAGAAATGGCCTAAAACTGTGAAGGGATCTAATTATAGCAAGTGTCAATCATGCAGCCTGGCTCCTCCAGAAACTTTCAGAGAGCAAGAAGAGAAAATTAAGTATCATCTGTTATATCTATTGTGGTTTTCTCTGTAATGAAAGTAGATATCCCTCCCCAACAGATTAGAAGACAAAGCAGCACTTCAGACTTCATCTGAAGAAAAGCTAGAAGAACTTAAGAATGCTGAGAAAGGGAAAGAATATTCTTGCAATAATCAGCCTGACATGCTGGGTGCTAAAGAAGTAATTCTACCAAATGTCGTAGGTGCGTTTGTTATTTTGGTGACAAAAGCTTGAAAGAAAGACCACAAGTTAGCATTTTGATTTCAGTGTAGGTACTTGCAGTCTTGTATGTTGTAGTTTTGTTGATACAGCTAGTGGCAGTATAATGTAGAGTAGAAACTTAAAATGTGGATAGTTTGTACACAGGAACAGAAGGGAAAAAAGTAACTTGATCAAAGTGCAAAACTTTTTCTGTTCTACATACGCCATATTACCCTTTATAATACACATTGAGAGCACTGTCTGGTAGTAAGAAGTTGGATGAACATATATGTAATTTGATCTTTCTCCCTTTCTCTACGGGGAGTTTGGTGCAGTGTAATACTCTGTTTCGGGGGGGGGAAATAAGAACAGTTCTTTTAAAACAAAGTAGCCATTAAGCCTGTTATTGTTCTTGTATGTGTAAAATAGGGCTTAATAATTTATAATACCTATAAATCTTCAGGTGAAGTTGATTTCTCGAAGGAAAACTTGAGCAAGAAAAACACTTGGAGCATCACTGAAAATGCCAAACCTGGCCAAGTGAATATGACTGAATATCAGAGTTCTCCTTCGAATGTTCGTGCCCTAGACCTACTTACAGAGCAGTGTGATGGAATAGGTAATGCCAGTCCCTTAAGAAATGGCAACACATCTTCCTTTAACATCACAGAAGAAATGGATGCAGAGCAAACTCAGTGCAATAGTAAAAGCAAAGAGTTTGACTTAAAAGATAGCTCAGGGAGGAACTTGGATAAAAGCAAAGAAATAGATACTGTTGTACAAAGTGTGGAAGCTGTGGAAATGCAGGAACCTGAGAATGATTCTTTCCATGAAAAAGAACTTCCTGTGGAGAAACTACTTCAGCCAGAGACACTTCCCTGTGCTACCCTGAATCGAGTCTCCAGGAAGAGACTGAAGCAAAGCATTCAGAAAGTCAATGAATGGTTTTCAAAAAGCAACGAGATTCTGTCTTCCAATTCTTCCCAGGATGATTCTGCTGGAGCAACTGATGCTTCAGGTGAAGGAGATGCATCTTTATCAGATAAAGATTCCTGTATTTCAGAAAAGACTGACCCTATGGTAGATTCCATGGAAATTGCAGTGGTTGGAGGAAACAAGAGATGGTCAAAACAAACAGCAGATAGCATCAAAGACAAAATATTTGGGAAAACATACAAGAGAGAGAGGAAGTCAAATACCCCTGTTACTGTAAGAGACATTTTACCTACTACTACTACAAAAAAGGAAGATGTGGCCAAGGAGAAGAGCTTGACTAATTCCAGCAAAGATGGACTAAAGCGAAAAAGGAAGAATGCCAGTTTCCTACAACCAGAGGATTTCATCAAGAAAAAGGATACAGAAGAGGCAGATAGGTGTGCTCAAAGTGTTAACTGGTGCCTTGGAGATGCTGAAAAGAAAAGATGTGATGAAGGCTCTGCTGTTAATGAGAGTCACCTCTCTGAGAATAGAGAGGATAATATGCTAGCAGAACTTGAGCAAGGAGGAGGATCCCTGTGGAAAAAAGCAACTGAAGGGGAGCTAGAACAGAGTAATGGTGATCAGAAAAGCACTAAAAAAAGTTCTGCAGCAAAAAGATGCAGGCGATCTGGTAGAACCATGTGTGCTCTACAGTTAGTAGTAGATAGAAGTTCTGTTTCCCCTGATTCTGCTGAGCCACAGATTGATAGCTATCCAAGCAGTGACAAACCGGGGAAAGCTGATTCTGAGCAAAGACAAGTCAGGCGCAGCAGGAGGCTTCAGTTACTTTCTGAAGAAATGGCAAAAGGAGCAGTAACTAAAGGAGCAAGAAAGTATGACAGCGGTTGTGAAGGGTCTGTCTTTGGAGTCCAAAGCAATGTGTTAGTTCACACTTCTGAATGCAAAGGCCTCTGTGAGCCCCAGGGTACTTTGAGCTACAAGCCACTCGGGAAGCTGAAGCGTAGCCATCTGGAAGCAGCTGAAGAACAGATCGGTCTAAAGAATTCATCTGACACTGCAGAAATTGCGAAAAGTCTCTTCAATCCTACATCTTCATGTCAGCATTCAAATTGTAATTCCTTTGTAGCTGATACAGGTTCGCAAGAAGGTGAAATACTAGGCAGCCCGTTCCTCCCACAGTCTTCTTCAATGACTGTTGTGCAAACTGCTTCCCACCCAACTGAAGAGCCGACTGAATCATGTGCTACTATTCCCCAGGACAGCGGGCATGATACACATAATGTTCCAGGGGACTTAAGAACCGAAAAGTCACCAGTGGCTAAAAATGTTTTGGAATTGACCAAGGAAGCTGAAGATAGTGAGTTAGACACACAGTATCTGCGAAATATATTTAGGCATTCGAAACGTCTATCATTTAGCCTTTATCCTGCTCACATGAAGGCATGTGCAGTAGAAGATGCTGCTTCTGAAACTTTAAAGATATCCTGTACTGATCAGGTAGAAGATAAGCATAGGAAATATTTACAAACAGAAAACTTGCAAGAAGAGAAAACTGCTGAAAGCTTGAGTAGGGTTTGTGAGAAAGAGAAGCTTAAAACCTATGAATCTGCTTGTGTTAGTCCTATGACTTGTTCTATCAGCAGCGCTGAAGGTTTGCACACAGGGGAACATAAAGCAGATACTTCGCAAGCTGAAAGTCAAGGGAATCTGACACCGCTAAGAGTGGGCACTGCTAGGACCGAAGACAAAAACAGATCGCAAAAAGAACAGGGAAATGAAAAGACACTGTCAACTGACATAGGGATTGAAAGTGAGGTGAGACAGAATCCAAGCAAAAGTAACAGAACCCCAAGTGATCAGAGTAATACAGATGAGCACGCTTTCAAAAGAACAGATTTAAACACAGTCAATGAAATATGCCTCAGTTCAGCAAGCAGTCAAGCAGGAAAGGTCAAAGCTGTTCACAGCAAAGGACCAATGCTACATTTTCAGTCCAGATCAACAGTTTGTGCTGCAACTTGTCAGCAAAGGTCTGCTGAATTCAGCTATGAAGTCATCGGTGAAAAATGTAGCAAAAGCAAAAGAAAACAAGTAAAGGGGCTTGAAGGGCAAGCAAGCCAAACTGCTAGCATAGGGATACCTGAGTGTTTAGTCACAGAGGCTCTAGAAGAACCTCTTAAAGGGAATGGTGATTTTTCAGGTTCATCTGAAACCCCTGATGGCTTATTGTGCTCTGATGTTGAAGAGAACATCAGCTTTTCTGAAACTGATAGGGGAGAGAGATCTGCTGTGTTTGTGAAAAGTGATACCACCCTGGTCAAAGAACTACACAACAGTAATGTTAGTTCTAAGCCAAGACCTCAAGGTATTCGGAGATCTCGAAGAGCACGGAAACTGCAGTCTTCAGATGAAGAATGTAGTGAAGATGAAGATTTACCATGTTTTCAGACATTAATAAATGGCAAATCAGTAAGCACACCTTTGGGGATCAGTAAACAAGTGACACCTGAGAAAGAGTCTTCAGTAAGTCCTGTCACATCGCCTCGTGGTGGAAGTCATGATGACAACAACATGCAGAAAATGCCTGAAGCTGCCCCAAGCGATGGATGTGCTTCACCAAGCCAGGAGTCAGAATGCTCAGTCAACTTATTTTCTTCCCAGTCCAACATGTCTCAAGAATCCATCGATGAAGCACAAGAGCCAAAGAAACCTTTAATACAAGGTCATACATCCAAACAAGTGAGCAATGTGAAGGAGAGTACAACTTTTCAAGGTTGTAATAGAGGGCTGAAAAGAAGCAAAACTAACTTCAAAGAGGAATGCCAAGAAGACCCAAACATGGGAACAAACCTAGGTACAGATCAAGATTTTTATCGCTGCAGCTGTTTGTAATGTCATTGCTCCTTGCTTTTTTGCTGTTTGCATAGGAACTTTAGTTCTGTATTTGTGGTACTTCCTTTTTTTTTTTTTTTTTTTTTTTTTAAGAATGTATCAGCCCTAAACAATCAAACAAAACCCTCAGTGGTTTCTTTCCTGAATTTGCAGTTTCTTTGTTCAGAGCAAAAATGAATAGACTGGGAATTAGAGGCCAGACTGAGTTTGTTTTATGGGAATTAATTTTTGAGTGAAATGCTAGCTTTCTTACTGTAATATGATACTTGCATCTATCAGCAAAGTTTCATAAAGCCTACCTAAGCTGTTTCCCCAGATGAAATGTTTGTTGAAATTGGCTGTTGAATTCTGTAGGGCTTTTTTGGACCTTTTTATGGCCTTCATAAGTATTTAGGGCTCTTTCATCACTGTTGAAACACTTTGAGTTCTATTTACTTTGCCATATGTGTGACATGGTATTCTTTGAAATGTTCACTTAAAGTAGATCTGTGCTTCTAACTTGAGTGTTTTCAAAAATTGTCACTTTATACTTAACAGTTGGTTAAAAGGTCTCTGTGGTAAGATACCATAGATAACTATTGGGGTTTGTTTTTTTTTCTTTAACTAAGATTTTCTTCCGCCTCCTTCAAGGTCAAGGATCTGGCTATGACAGTGAAAACAGCTATGTGGAAGACTCATGTGAACCATTCTCTCAGGGTGAAATCCTTACTACACAGGTAAGTTTTATGCACTAAATTCTAAAAGTAGTTTACATTCTAGGATATAAGCATGTATATGAAAGCTGTGAGGGCAGTGTAGTAGGCAACTGCTTTCGTTGTAATTCTTTGTGTCACTAGATTACAATTCTTCATTACTCTTGGAAGCAGAATTGCTTCTATGCCATTACTTGTCCAACTTCACCTTCCGTGGTAACACTACATTCTAATGGCTGTAACTTGTTATGTGGTATTGATTACAGTTCTTAATTGTAGGAGATGCTAGGTATTGAATCTCCATGCTTGACTAGTGCTGGAAACATCAGCTTCCTGTACTTAAAAGCTTCATTGATAGGAATTTATAATGATTGGTGAAAAGGATTGGATTTGCTACATGATGATATTTAGCTGCATGGAGTCTTGCCTTCTAGGGGTAATGATTAAATCAAATCATTTCATGTTAGAATGTTATAGATATAAGACCCTACAGGCACTGTCCAATGAAAGGTGTGTCTAGCACAGTGTATTTTCTCTGCTATTAATTATGGCTTAATGGCCTGACTTTATGTATTGGGTAATGGGGTGGTGAGGGTGGTGGCTGGGGGTTTTAGTTTTGGTGTTTCATTTTGGGGGGGGTGGGTTATCCTGTAACTTCAAGGTAGGTCTTGTGACAAATCTCCCTTCAGCATTAACAACCCATATGCATTTTAATATCTGTCAAAGAAGACTGAATTTAATTCTTGTGCTTCATGGATGGTTCTTCCGTTTAATGCATCAGTGCAAAATGGAGTCGACTGGCAGGACATTCTCCCTGATAGACCTTCATTGATAGAGATTTCAGGATATATTGGGTTAAATGGAATAGTGGCAGTATGAATTCTTGGGGAGTTTTTTGGTTTCTTTGTGGTAGGGGGGTTCTGTTTGGTTGGGAGGTTTTTATTCAGTAACACGCAAGCTCCACTTGGTGCCAGTGCTAGAGCTACGAACGTAGTATTCAGCGCTGTGGAAACTGCTTTATCCTGTGTAGTGGAGGTTTTTGGTTTTTCAAAGGATTCTTTGAAAGCTTGAGCTGTTCTAATGGGGAGATGGATATGGCATGTTTTTAATAGAAGGTATAGTAATTTTTGATAGAGAAGGGAAGAATAGGATGAAATATTTTTATTTATTCCTTCTAAACAGTCTTTAGGGCTTGCAGTAATGGTGGAAAGTGCAGAAGCTCAATACTTGATGTTCACTATTAAACTTCATTTCAAGTGGCTAAAGTAAACCAATGCAGTTGAGACAAAATTACTTTTAAATAAATCTGTGTAGCTTTTTTAAATTATTTTTTTCTCTGACATCTTAAAGTCTGAGCAGCCTAAACTGAAATAATTTGAAGAGCAAAATGACTGTGTGGTGGTTTGCATTCTTTGCTTTTGATGTAGCCTATGTGCATTTTTTTTGTTACAGTAAAAGCACTGCAGTGACCTTTTGAACATACGGTAAAAACTAATTGAAAATAATTTTGCTGTTTTCTAATTTTCAAGTGTTTGTGTTAAAAAAAAAAAAAACAAACAAACAAACAAAAAAAAAAAACAATCTTACTGTTTAAAACAGTTGGCTAAATGTTGGCAATATTGTGTATCCTTTGCAGGAGAAGAATGTTATGCAGAGTAACCTAAAAAAACTTCAGCATGAAATGGCTGTACTTGAAGCAGTGCTAAAGCAACATGGAAGTCAGGACTGTGGGTTTTCACCTATCCATAGGGAACTGCCACATTCCAGTGGTGAAGGAATACTTGGAATGGAACAAATGCAACAAGGAAGAGGTAAATAGCAATTAAAACCTTTCCCAGCTTTCTTACAAACAGTTGTTACTATTATTAGTTCTTTTTCCCTCTACCACAAATTATAGTGTTAATTAAAAATTGGTGTGTTAGCAGAATTTTACCTAAATGCAGCTATTCAGTGAGACATGCATGTTTTATTTATAACTTGGCTACTACACCTAGCTTAAACTCCTGTTGCAGATCTTTGTGAGATTACATGGTGTAATTATTCAAATGGTGTGAGTGGGCCCTGTGATTTGGCAGTACTAATCCACATTGCTGTTCTGTCAGTTATAGTTGTACTCTTGTCTTCTTTCACTGGAATGGGTAGGGGGCATGGCACAGTGGCTGAACACCCAAAAGGATTTGGCCTCTGTTGCTGTGGGAATAATTGTCCTGTAGCACATCAAGGAACAAGACAGAAATTAGGTTGGGTATGTGTTGGCTGTCAAAAGTAACACAGTACAGGTCAGGCTGCTGATCTTGAGCAGAGAGGAGGAGAATACCTACAGTGGTGTGTAAATCCCTTGAACAGGCTGGGTAGAATCCGTGCTTAGTTAACAAGCTCATTGAATTGCATGGCATTCGACCTTACTACAGTTTGAGAATATTATTTCATACAGAAGACTTTGAAATGTGACGTGGAAGCTCAGTAAGCTAAATTCATGAGGCAACTATAAACACCCTGCTTGAAGATGTAAGTCAGCAGATCGATAGTTAGTTTCCTTCAGACAGGAAAGCTACTTAAAATAATTTCGTTAATACAGTGCATGTTTACATGGTTGCACTAGAATATGGATTTCAGACTTGTAAAAACTTAAACTGATTAGTTATTGATGATTTGATACAGATTACAGGCATCTTTAGCGATCAAATAAATGCCTCTACTGGTTGTGAACAGAGATACAGTAATGTGTTGAGGGGATTCATAAACTGCACTAAATGGTATAAACTTGCCTTGGTCTATTTATATCCTACTTTTTCCATCTAATACATAACTGACATCTTGGTTTTGTAGATGATTTGGTATGTGAAATAAAACATAGTTGCTAGCTGTGCTTCAAATGGCTTAGCATTTTGTGTAAATCTCTGTTTTGGGACACTTGTCTCTCTAAAGTGTGTCTGGATTGAGATTTTAGAGAATGCTTGACTTCCTATCTGAAGAAACAATTAAGAACAGTTGCTTTCATTTTGCTTGTTTAAGAACTATTTTTCTGTTTTAAAGGGGCAGAGTCAACCTCAGAAGGAAATTTTGAAAATCATAAAGGCAGAAGTTCAGAGGGATTGTCAGCCAATGATCTCCATGATATGCCAAGTGATTCTCTCAACAATAAAACCAAAGAGTTAGAAAAAGAAAGGTAAAAGTGTGTTTGTTTTTTACTTCTAATCTTTTATTTTAAAAAAATCTTGAATTAAATACCTCTCAACTTTTGAGCAATTACAGTACGTTAGCTGTTGCTACGTGGTTCGGTTGTTTAGAATAGTAAAAAAAGTATTAAACCCAATTTCCCCTCTCTCAAGGTCTTCAGAATTGTTGCTTCCATCTTCTAAATCCCGCTTGTTAAAGAGACTACATTTGGAGAAAGGTCTTCAGTGTGACAGTATGCCAAAGAGCAAAGCTCATTCTGAAAAGACAAAACCTGCGCAGGAAGCGGTACAAGAATATAGTCAGTGCCAACTTGAAGCAGGTAACATTTAAGAGGGATCCAATGCACTTTGATTTCTGCTTTTTTTTTTCATGTTTTTACATACAGGCAAGACACGGCTTTTTCTTGTAAATCAAGGATTTTAAAATATTCCTGGTCAATTTAAAAAGATGTTACTTTTTGTTTGGTAGCCCAACTGTATAGCTGCCCATCAGGATGGGGTTGGACAACATTTTGACAGTAATGGGAGTTATCAGTCTAGCATATAAATTGGCATTTCTTGAGAGATACAATACTGAAAGTTTTAAGGATATTCTAGTGTCTCAGCTATAGGTCAGGAAAAAGTAATGATAGAGGTAAAGGTGTGGTAATAAATAAGGAGAGGAAGTGACTGCAGCAACTAAACTTAAAAGGTAAAGCAACAGCCTTCCACCATGACTACAAGATGGAATTGTTTCAAGGAACAATTTTTCTTTTCCTTCAGAAAACGCAGATGAGCAGAAATCTGGGACCAGGCTAAACAGTTCGTCTGTCTTATCAAATCTCTGTGGCAATGTGACCAGGATTCCAAATAACTCTTCCTCTTCTGTAAGGCTTCTTAACCCTCGAACTGAAGAAGCAACAATTAGTTCTGTTGTAGCTCAGAAAGCTAATAAAAGCTGTGCTCAAGAACTTAAATTGAAGAGAAGTGTGTGTCTTCCTCTATCTGCTCTGCACAATGCAGCTGGGAAAGAAAATACTACAAGTCCGGGGGTGACTAACAGGAAAGAAATGTCAATTGTGGCATCAGGTCTGAATCAAAGTGAAAATGTAAGTATCTCCCAGAAGCTTTAGAGATCCCTTGTTAATTGTTCCTGATTACCTCTAGTGCTCAACGTAGGTCTGCGTACAGTGGAAATTAATCTTACAGGAATTGGAGATTAGTAACGGAGTGACTCAAGTCAAACTTTTTCACTCCTAAAAATATGCAGAATGCTATCTGTAATCAGAGCTATGAAGCTTAGTGAAATTTGAACTTTTTAAATGACTGTCCAGGGGAAAAAACACATTCCAAAGCAAGAGAACTTTATTTCTAGAAATAAAGCCTGGAGGCATGGCTGGGAGGGGGCAGTTTCGTTGGTAGTTCCCTTGATGTTCTCAGATGATGATGATGCTTTACCCAAATTCTGATCCATTTCTGTAATTAATCAATTCTGAATTGCTAATAAACCTGTTTCTACGATCCATTTCCAGGAGGATACGGCTTTAGGTTTATAAACTACTGTCAGGAGAGCTCTTTACTTCAGCCTATTGAATGGTGCCAAAATTACTGACTTTTAAGGAAAGATACATTCAAATGTATATACAGAATACACAAATAAAACCATTAATTTAATTACATTATTGCTTTAGACTCCTATAAACTTGAGCTGTTGAGTTTTTTAATGTTTTGCTAGCTATTAATTTTCTTAACTGCTTTTCAGTTGCTGGTCCAGAAGTTTGCAAGAAAAACTCAGAGCACTTTATCCAATCACATTACTGAAGGAACAACTCATGTCATAATAAAAACAGGTTTGTTGGGAGCTATGTGAACAAATCCTATATTTACATCATATAGAATTTTAACTAAAGGCTAACCAACAAGCAGGCAGTTCAGCAAAAATTTGAATAAGTTTGAGAAGGTGTTCATTATTTTCTTCTCTATCATAATTTTTTTGTTTAAACTTTGGGAATCTTTCTTATTCTGTTCCACAGAGTCAGAGTGAGGGTATGTTTTGGTGCCTTGTGTGATTTGAAGCTAATGTTACTCAATTAATTTTTTCCTTCAGCTGTTTGGTCACAATTTTCAGCTGTTTAGTGCATGTTAACATGAAGTAGTTCAGAACCAACCAAAAAAAAAAAACATAGTACCTAAAAAAATGGGATATAGAAATTCTGGAAGTTGGATGCTATTTTTAGTTTCCTAATTTCTTACAGGGATTATAAATGTTGTTTCTTTCTAAATTTTTGAAAGAAATTTATGTTTAATAGAAAATTGGAAGCAGGACTTAGTTGTATGTATAACTGCTGGTAGTAGATAGTGAAAGTGTGCTTCCATACTATTTCATCATAACTATTATTTGCATGCTTAATTAAGGTACTTAAATTAGTTTTTGCTCTTTAGTAGAACTCAGGAATCTCATTATTAAATGCTTTAAGGGACTTTATAGAAATTTCAGTACAATAATACAGTTTCAAATTTGACAAATGTATTGCAATCTGAAACGTAGCATTATATTGACTTCAGAAAAGCGTAACATTCATCAGTAAAATTAAAGTTATTGTATTTCTGTGTCTAGGCTTAGGTTACATTTATGTTCTTTACTTTACTACCACATCTCTTAACCAATATTTTCTTAAAAAGCTAAATATTTTGAGCCAAACCTGGGTGTGGGTATGCTATATGCTATGCTTGCATTTTGCTTCGTAGCAACATTTCTAGCTGGCTCCTGTTTGGATACAGTCTACCACACAAGCCTTTCTTGCTTTTGAAAACCAGCATAGAAAAGGAGCCAGAAAATCCTCTTACTTCAAGTCTATGGGCTTAATTTTTGCCTTTTTTTTCAGGAAGGCTATCATAGACACCATGACCGTATGTTTTTTTGGAGAAGTGGATTGTTCTGTTTTCATACAAATACAGATAGGATAAACTAACTGCCTTCTGAAGCTGTGGCGCTGGTAGAACAGAAGATGATCTTAAATGGCTGGTCATCTAAAAATGTATGCCAACATGTATGGGCACCGAATCCTACTCTTAGTGCCCTCTGTCTTGACTAGCATTCACGGGTTTTCTTACCTCTTAACTTTACTGAATAACTAAAAAAGGGTTCAGAAGTTGTACATTGATTACTTTCTGCTCATTTCCTTCCCTCGTTTCCTGAATCAGGACAGTAGAACTTTGGAACCTTTCTATAAATGGTCTTGGTATTTTGCTGCTGTACTTAGCAAGAAACTTCTGGTTTTAGATACACATCACCTGAGCTGTTTTTTTTCACTAATGACAAAACTGAAAGAGGTCTTATTCTTGTTTGCTCTGCAGATCAGGAGCTGGTGTGCGAACGGACACTGAAGTACTTCCTGGGTATTGCAGGAAGAAAATGGGTAGTTAGTTACCAGTGTAAGTATAACTTGTTTTGGAGCTAAACGGTCTCTGCTTTTTGCCACAAATGTACCCTTCACTTGTTCCAGTAAAAAAACCTGATTTCTTCATGTCTTGGCATCTGTTTTGCAGAGTTTCTTCTAGATACTTTAATATATTTTTGAATGTATTTTAAAAACCCCAAACAAACAGCAACATCAAACTTCTTGCTCTTCTGAATACTTTCACTGCTTTCAGATAACCACATTGGATTGCTTCCCACCTTGACAAAAGCCTTTCCTCCCTCTTAATTTAAATGAGATGCATAGCATCTCAGTTAGTGCAAAAATAATATTATTTATAAAAGGTAAAAAAATTCTTTTTGGCATCAGGTGGTATTGTTTCCCTCTAGTACAAATACCTTGGATTTAATATAGCAATGAAGTCAGACTGTTGGTAGTGGAAGAACAATTTTGCTGTATAAAATGACTTGTCCTGTTCTGATCTTTTTATTTAGGGGTAATTCAGTCTTTTAAAGAAGGCAGGATACTGAATGAGGTAAGGTGGTTTGTTTTATCTTAAGAATGATATGTCAAATGTGTAGGCAATGCTGTTACACAGATAGACCTATTAGTAACCTCAGATATTGTCTAAACATTTAATAGATGTAACTTTGGCTCTGAAAACTGAGATTCTAGTTTTACCAAATGCTAGGATCAAAACCCACACTTAGGCTATATGTATTCATTGTTATTGGAGGCATAATGGATCTATTTTTTGGAAGAGGTGATAGGCATTTTTTAAGTGTTTCTACTGATATTGATGGATTACAGCATAGAGGAAAAGATCTGCTGTTTGCTTAAGGAAATAACATTGGAACATAGCTACATACATAGCTTTGTTTTTAAAGTTTAAAGTAGTCAACTACTGAAAACTTGTTCCAGCATTTTCTACCTTTCCTAGTAGAACTGGCTTATTTAATATGACTGATTTAAGTGGATTTTTGTATTCCTGGGTAGTATTTGGATTTTCATTCTCTAGTTCAGATTTTTGGAGAATGCCATTTTAGTGACACAGCCTGGATTTCATAGATCTCTGAGCAGAAATGCCCCCTTTCTGGTATGAAATGTATGCCCTTTTGTCAAGCCAAGGGTGAAGAAGAAAAAATCTTGGCACCAAAAAAGCCCTAGGAAGGCGTGTTAAAGGCCCTTCTACGCTTGAGGTGCAAGGGAGAAGTTGCTACAGAATTAACTGGGAACGCTAGAATGTGGGACAGCTGTTAACATTGTCATACAGTCACATTGCTTCAAGCAAGGAGAAGAGCCTGCAATTATAACAAAAACAATGGGTTTTTTCCCCAAAGTGAACTGTCAATATGTAGGTGTTCTTCATACTCTTGTAGCGGGCTAGACTGCGTGGAAGTTCTGGAGAAGTTTCAAGCAAGTATTGGAGAAATGGGAGTTAGTCAGATGTAGGCCTGAAATTATTAAACGCAGCACTGTATTTGTTATTAATCTGTATCCGAAGTGAATGCCCTGAAATAAAATAGATGTTGAAGATCCAGATATTATGTACTGGTAACTTGTATCAAATGAGACTTTACTGATAAGTTAATTATAGTGTTGGAGTGTAGCCCTTCTTTTTATACAGTTTGCTAGACTACTATATAGCAACTATAATTTGTCTTTAAAAGTTGTCTGATGTTGCAGGGGTTCATTACTGCTCTCCATTTTTCCTGAAAAGCCTTTTAATTTTCCATGCTCACTTA
The DNA here is from genome assembly GCF_963210335.1 of Falco punctatus. Lineage (NCBI taxonomy): Eukaryota > Metazoa > Chordata > Aves > Falconiformes > Falconidae > Falco > Falco punctatus. The sequence goes on along the minus strand of NC_137599.1, from coordinate 3,783,825 downwards.
ATAGCAAGGTTTCCAGTTCTGAAATCTGATGACTTCTTCCTGTTCTGATGCAGAACACTGACCAGGAAAGTGTTCTCAGTCTCCTAATTACTGATTACTTGTTTATTTTATTTTCCAGGAGGACTTTGAAGTTAGAGGAGATGTAATCAATGGGAGAAACCACCAAGGTCCTAGGAGGGCTAGACAGTCTCTGACTGAGAAGGTATAAGCACATCAGGGATGAAAATCCTGTCCTGCTGTGACTGTTTCATATATGTGGCTATGAATATCTGGATCTTCTTCTTCCAATCTCTCTGCTGTTCTGTATTATTGAGTTGTACAAATTTAGCATTTTTATATGTGAAAAGTGAGCCCTGTCAGCGGCAGAGTGGTTATGCTCTGTGACTTGCTGCGCTTGGAGTGAATGCTATCTTTTTATAACATCAGTATAGGATAGCGCAGGGTTGGGGGTTTTTTATGATATTCTTTTGTTTTGTAGGTTACAAGAGCTTCAGATATACTTTGTGAAATAGTGATAGCTTGATAACCAGTCCTAGAGCTGCAATGAAACCAGCAGATTAAGTATTGTCCTTTAACAATACTGTATGTTCTTTGTTAACGTGTTCCTTGTTTTTCAGATCTTCAAAGACTTTGAGATCTGTTGCTATGGTCCTTTCATTGATATGACTACAGGTGTGTCATTTCAGTGGAATTAAATGAACTCTGAGCATCAAAAATATTGGGGGGGGATTGTGTGCTTTCACCAGAGTTTTGCTTGGACCTCTTCTTGGATGCTCTTGTATTTTTCACTCTGAAACTTTCAAAAAGCCTACATGAGGTACAGGCTGGGTAAAGAACTTTATCCAGTTCTGTCTCCAGACAGGATGGAAATGCTGTTCTCTACTTAGATGCAGAGGGCTGCTCTGGGAATTTTGCTGTATTTCAAAACAGGCCTTTTACCTAGTTTGATTCTCTAGCAATGAAGGAAAAGCATTAATATCATGCTGTCTGGTAATTGCTTTAGAAGCTATTGAGCACTTGTATCAGCATTTTTTCTTCTGTCTTAGTATCCTTTTTCTAGCAGTTAACACATCCTCAGTGTAATTTCTCTCTAGCAGCAGATGTTAAGTGAAACACACAACAAAGCCAGAAGTTTATATGCAAAGAAAATGCTGGGCAGGATAGTTGCTTTTTGCTAGTTTGAAAGTGAATAAAGTATAGTAGATCTTTTGAAAACTTAAGCTAGAATTTTTCTACTGAAAATATTTGTACCTCTCTTCCCATTTTTATGCCTTATTCAGCAGGTACTTTCTGATTTGTCCAATAGAGCTTTATTTTTGACTGGGTGAAATATCCTCATGTCTCTTGACATTTGTAGTAATTACTGCAGAGGATGCAGTGCTTTCACCTGCTGCAGTAATCATCAATTATGGCTCTTACACTTGAGAGACTTATTTGTCATCTTCACCATCAATTCAACAAATTGGTGGAAATTAAATACTTTGGCTACTTCTGTTAATGACAGATAATCACAGTTCTGATTTCTAATTTTAATTTCATGTCTTATATACTTATGATAAGAGGAAATAAATTGTTAGTGTCTTTCTCCTTAAGTTTTGGGCATGTGATGTTTTGCTTTTTCAGGAGTGTTTTGTTTTGTTTAGTCCTGACTATAGGGCAAGGGAAGAAAGTGAGTTAATGTTCCTCCGCAGGCTAGAAAGTGAAAGGACATTCTCTACTAAGGCTTACATTTCTTTCAAATGATAGTTTACATCTTGGAGCAAATACATGAGGGCTTAGGGAATAGTATCTGTCTCAACGTGATATAAAATATTGAAGTAAATAGATTGTTTATGTGATTTCTTCAGAACATCTAGAATGGATGGTGGAGCTTTGTGGTGCTACTGTCGTGAAGCAACCTCATCTGTTCTCACACACAGCAGTAAGTGTTAATCAGCGTTGCGCATCACATAGTGAATGGTCTGTAGTTAAGTAATATACTACATGTTGAAAGGTTACGTGGCCTTTATGGGCTTGTCAAAGACTTAATGCATACAGGTGTGTTGGAGAGAACTGTCTGCACAGTAATACTGCCAAACTGCACGGCAACAGTTCTCGTGTTCTGGGCTCTGACTACTCTGTGTATCGGAGTACTCTAGCTAGATAGCTAATCTCTCTTGAAATCAGCACTGAGCCTCACTTTCCCGTGCAAAAAGCCTTTAGTGCCTTAACTTAGTCACAGCATTTGTGGAGAGAAATCACAAAAAAAAAAATAATCTTTGGAACAAATGTATTTCTCCTTCTACTACCACTTCTTAAAGTCCTCTCTGAAGTGATGCACTGAAGCAGAGTTAGCCCAGTTATCACACTCTGCCGATAGGTGTGAGTGATTTAATGACAGACAGATAACAGTAGCGTTTTTATTTTCTTATCTTGAAATCCTAGAATTCTACTGCTGTCGTGGTTGTGCAGCCAGATGCTTGGATGGCAAACACAGATTATAGAGGTAAAATGACACGCTGTCATGGACTGTTTTATGGTACACATTAGTGTCTTTATCACCTCCGTCCTTTTAGAAGTTAATTATCAGAGAGGTTTGTAGAGAAATCGAAATAAAAATAAAATCTTACTGTGTCTGAAGGTGGATGTGTGTCTTGGAAGAAAAATCCAGAAGGACAAGGTATATTATCTCAGCAATAGAATCTTAAAAGGTAGTCTGGCAGGCAGATCCTGTTCTTGGCTCAGTTGTTCTGCATATCATCAGCTGTACAGAAACTTTTCTAATTGGAGATACCTTCTAAAAGGTATGGAGGCATGCCTGTAGGGGATTAGTGAGACCTAGGAGAAAGCCTCAGATGGGACAAGATTCTCTTGGTCTGGCAAGAGTACCTAGCTACAAAGCATTAATTGATATAGCTTTGCCTGTCTTCTTCTTTTTTTTTTTTTAATCAAGATGCTCCAGAGAAACCATGAGACTTTGAAAGTGCAAGTGTTCCAGACAAACTTACTTTTTAAATGAGATAGTGGGAGTTATGTGATGAATGGGAGCTAGTTAGGCTACAGTGGAGTTCAACAAAGAGATGGAGCAGGAGGATGATGTAAAACCAGCTGTTTCCATGGCACTGGGAAAATGAGAAAATAAAGCAAAAGGATCCTGAAATGGTGAAGAACAGTCTGGGAGCACTTCAGTAATCTTCTGTTGCTTGTCTCTTAATGAGACTCATTGCTTGTCTCATACTCTGTGCCTGAGCAGACAGGAACTGAGGCTCTGTCACAGAGGTCCTAAATTAAAAGATAACAAGGACTGTGCTTTTTGCTTTTAGTGTTTGTTCTGTGATGTTCAAAACTTCCTGCCTGACCATTTGCCAAACAGCTAATTCTTTTTGGAGCAGCAATATTACCAGCATTGTTAAAAGTAGTAGTGCCATGTCGTGGGTTTTAGACTCTTGGTTTTTATCAAGGCCTTTAAAATGTCAAAGAGAAAGCAAATAGCTTAACCTGAAAGACATCAGTGAGCTCACCTAAAGCTTGCTTTGACTCATTGGTGACGGTTTTATTGTTTTTTGTCTTTGTTTTACAGCAATCCAGCGAAAGAACAATGTTGCCATGGTGACTCGAGAGTGGGTATTAGACAGTGTTGCTTGCTATGAGTGCCAGGAATTGGATGCTTACCTTGTGTCCTAAGGCCGATCTGCAGTTCTTTTTCCATTGCTCACAAATTCTCATCAGTGCTGATAATTTGGTAATTATTTTAAGGACTGAGAATTAAGTCACTTCCACAGAGATTATGTGCCTGTAGTGTTCTTGTTCAGAGTAAAATAACTAGATTTTTATTAACAATAAAGTTACTTAAACATTACCATGTAAAGATGGAATTATCTACTGTTCTTTAACATTTCTAATTTCAAAGGAGTCCTCTAATGTAAAACAAATTTTAAAAGTTAGAAAATGTAGAACACAGCCTCCTCAGAGAAATGGTGATTTATTATTTACCATTGCAGGCAGTTCCTGTTTATATACTTGAGGGTGTTTTGGAGACAGTCATTTAAAAGCATAATACTGTGCTCAGGGCTTGAATTAAAACATACTTACACTCCTGAGGAACCTCTGTATTTTCACTTTCCATAAATACATACCTTGAATAAGGGTGTATACCAATACAAGGGAATATTATTTTGTGATTACTAATGCTTCACCCTGATTAATCTCAGGCCATGGGTTGTACTTGTGCTGAAAACTATACAAACAGCTGTCTTGTTGTATATACAAGTGCCAACTTGCCCTAGCCAGGAGGATTCTCCACAAGTACAGCCCCTGAGAAGCCAACACTTGATTGTCAACATAAACCAATCCCTAAAACCACAACCCTATACCGGTGTTGTGCCAATCTTATTAATATCTGAGGAGCATCTGTGGCGCCTATGAAGAGGTAATGAACTGATGTACTTCGGGATCCCAGTGACCTGTAATAAGCCCTGCAAGAATCTGCTTCTAATAGTCCCTGCCTGCAAAATGAGACTGCAAAGAATATTTGCTTTTTGTGGAAGAAAATATCGCTTGTTTCTATTGCCAGACAATTCAACTTTATAAATAATGTTGTACTTCCAGAGCAGAAAGAAAACCTGTTTTCGTAAAGTTATTTAAACAAAATTTTAAAATTGTAGCTAAGTTCAGAGTTTTTCAGTGCTCAGATGCTGCTAGGTTGTCTTGGAAAGTTATAGAAAGTATGTTTATAAATATTGGAATGCTCAAAGGCAATAAAATTATTTTGGCAAGTATTTTACGTAATTGTTTACCCTCATGTGAAGCAGTCAGTCTTTGCATTGAGGTATATAAGAAAAAATATCTGTAAGTCCAGCCTCTCAGAATGGGGAAGGGGAATGGAGACTTGCTGGAAGAGATAAAAAATGTAAATTAGAATTTCAGAGCTGGAATCAGAATTGTAATTTCCATCAACCTGAGAAGCAACTGTGTTATCAAGTGGCTTGTAGTTGCCAAGTGGAGGCAAATGTAGCCTAACTAGGCATTGCTGCTGGTAGTGTAAGTGCTGGAAGCTTTTGCTCAGTTCACATACGTTACTGCTTTCTTTTATGTGACTATTTTATAACCATCGAGGCTGTTAAACACAGCCTCACCTTCAGACTGATGCTGCTCTTATCTCTAGAGCCCACATTAGTTGGTTGTGTGTGGTGGGGCTTTTTATAATCTACATTTGAAAAGATAGCTGGGGGACATGACTAAATGTTGCCCGTTAGATAGGCCAAGCAAGACTGTTTTGCATCTGCCATTGTGAAATTGTCCCTCAGATCCTAACGCAAAGGTTGTACTTTCTAGCAGGTCAGGTATGAGCTCCAGCTAGAGAATTGTCTGTAGGAGTGACACCCGTGACATCGCCCCTCTTCCTTGGAGGGGACTAGACTAGACTTGTGGAAACTGCTTCTAATAAGTATCATCTGTGAACATTTGGAGTAATCTGCATCTCATGTAAGATCTGAATGAAGCAAAATGGTTTGGCTTAAACATAAAGGAGGGATATCCTGGGGAGTAAACAGCTGAAGGGGGGCTGGTGTAGCCTCCATGGAACCCGGATTGACTATTCCAGTCTGACTTCAGTAATAAAGTCCCAGTACCTGGAGCACCCCAGCCACTCTGTGGGTCGGAAATGCCATTTTATACATAAAGATCAAGCTGTGTTTCCTCCCTGGTTGCTCACACACAGGAGCAGCTTGCTTTCTGACCCTTCCCAGGGTAGGCAGCCTCTGCGGTGAATGTGTTTTTGAGACATGGCTAGGCCATGCTGTGCCTTTTACAGTAATTACCTGAGGGTAACAAGTAGAATCAAACATCATTAAAGAACTAGACACCTAGTTAAAGGGGCTGCACACACAAACTGTCCTAGTAAGCAGCATGTGCCTTTTATATTATTCACTAGAGTGAGGGAAGAAACAAAGGGAAGGCTGGTGCTTGCTGGAGGTTTGCCTGAGGCTTTGCCATCAGGTAAGTGCTATATTTGTAATTAAAGCTGCTCTGCTTTTGAAACTTAACAAGAGCTGTTCTCGATGCAGCTGCGTTAGGGTCAACTTCCAAGGAGCCGGAGCTGTGCTGTGCTTTGGTGTGCAGACCCCCTGCCGCGGTCCTGGCCGCAGGAGGATTTTGCTGGCCACAGCTTTGTGCCAGGCTTCTGTCGGGCTGCCCTGACCCCGTGTTCAGGCCACGCTGTTGCTGACCAGTAGGAGCTGGTGCACTGGAGTTATCCTTTCCTGTATGGAAGCTTTCAACACTACATAGGAGGTTGGGGGGCAATTGAATTCCTTCCTTTTCTTTAGGCTATTAAATGCTAACTAATTCCTAATGCAAAGGAGAGGGATTTACTACTTCTGCGGAACAAAGTACATCCTGTGCCCGTGAGAGCTGACCTGCGCAGGGCAGTAACAGGCCGGCTTTGTCTCTGGCATTGCTGCAACCGGTCCCTTGTTCCCCTTAAGGTGTTGTTGAGAATCCTTAGCATCTGAATCGGGGTAATACATTCTGCCTGATGTCTGGCTCCGCCATGCATGGTTTCTGTTGTTCTTGACTTCACTGAGCCTTCAGTTATGTAGAGGAGGAATCACAGCGTAGCACCGGGCGGGCTCATCAAAAACATTTAGCCTGGATCTTGTCTACTGTAGCATCTGAAGTCAGGCTCAGCCCAAAGCCTGATGCCCTCGGAGCTGTTCTGGGGCTCTGGGCCGGCCTCTTCCAGCACAAATGAGCTGAAGTATTTCTGTGAAGCTGCCTTACCTTACCAGCGAAACTGTTAACAAGCCGGGGAGAGGCAAGGGGGATAGAAGCTGTCCAGGGCTTATTTTCTAATAGATGGGAATGGATTCCTGGTTAAAATTCATGTATGTTAATTAGGTATAGCTTTATCTTGAATTCTTATCAGCCATGCTGGTGTGGAGCCTGTTAATTCAGACTGTCCTTTACATTTTGCTGCTAGGCAGCGTGGAGTTATGCATTGACGGAGCCCGCTCGGGTTATATTAGTGGTGTTGGAATAAATGTGTAATCGCTGTTTGCTGCATAGCTATTGTGGAGGCCACAGACTGAAGCAACGGGGAGAGGGTTGTGGACTGTAGGGGGTAATTAAGCATCAAAGTAAAAATATTACTCAGTAGTTAAAAGCCCTTTGCGTTTGGCGATATTGAATTTTGATGTAGGATTTTACTGCTTCTCAAAGGGAGCTTCTGGTCCTTGGGAGAGCAAACGGCAGCCCTTCTCCTGGAATGTGGTGCAGCACGTCGGTATCTGAAATGTTTTGGTGCAGCGCCTCTGATGCCTTTCTCCTTGCTGTACCAGCCGCTTCCCATGTAAGGGGGTGAGGCGGAACCAGATTGTCACTCCTCTTTTTTTCCTTCCTTGGTTCACCTCCTTGCTTATAAGTCTTTAACATGCAATCGCAGCTGCTGCGGGTACTGAAACACCTGCCTGGCATGCATATTGAAGGCTAATATGCTGAAAGAGTCCACATGCTAGAAATTCCAGCTGGGTTTGTTTAGCCTGGAGAAGGCTAAAGCAGTAGGGGGTGGGGTATAACTGAGAATCCCCTTTAATACAGCTGCCAAATTATGTCAGGTTTTAACTACAACCTGACTATGCAGGATGGTGCTGGCACGCTGCTTGTTCTACATCTGACTCCGCATCCTGATTTGTAGGCTCCTCGGTACAGGGGTGATTGGTGGTGCTGGTGGCTGTTTGCTGGGGTGCACCCTTTGCATCCCTGATGAGTTGTGGGTGGCAGCTTCTGCTCAAAAAGGAGGTGAAGGGGGGCTTGCTCTCCGTGCTATAACGTAGAGGTTTTAAATGCATCTACTAGCAGAGCCTTGTAGTCATTATGCATTGCAAATGAGCTTTGAGGCTTGCTCTAAAAGGATATTAAAGTGGCAAATACACTTAACATATGTAGGAGGTGAAGGAAGGAGAAGGCAGCAGCTGGGGTTTCCCCAGCAGGCTCTGTTCCGATCGGGCTGTACAGAGATCTCCCCCCACTTTTTTCTTGCTTGGCGGGGGGGGCTTAGAGGGAGGGGGAGCCCTTCAGCCTGCACTCCCTGCTTAGCCACTTCACTTTGTCAGTATTGTTTGGAAAGGGACTTTTTTGCAAAAGTGCATCTTTGATTTATGAGAACTCCAACTCACCTAGCTCCTTTCCTCCAAGGAGCAGCAGCCCCCTGCGTAGGGACCGGTGGCAGAACGTGACGTGGTGGTGGTGCGGCACAGGGCTTCCAGGGGGGAAAGGTGGGATCCCAGAGGGGCCCCAGCACTGCCTGGCTGGGGGCTTTCTCTACACAGCCCCACAGTGGAGCAAGGATTCATGGTATTTCACTGATGATGTTATAGGGAGTGCCTGGGTCTTTTCTGCACCAAGACCGGTGCGAGCTGACCGAAGGACCATGGGCTCTGGTGAGCAGATGGTGCTGGCACCGCCTGGGTTACACTGCTCAGTCATAAACCAACTGCATTAAATGGTGGATTTCAAAACGCTTTACAGATATATGATTGAGCCTTCTCTCTTGTTCCCCTTCTGTTTGAGGTTAGATATTACTGCCCCTACTTTGTTTCTGGTCATAGGTGCATCTGGGGGGCATTTTTGTGTACAGGCTGGAGGCATCCCAGCCCCAGACAGTGTCTGTTTGCCAGACCACCAGCTCCTTCGCCATGAGAGGAGGCAAATTGTGGCATGGGATGACAGGGATTTGTTCAACAGAAGTATCTTTTGCAACAACTTTGTTCTGCTGCCTTACATTGGCTTGTCTCTGGGTGCCTTAAATCTGAAAAGGTGTTCCTTTTGAATTCTGTGAAGTTGTACGTATTTCAGTACCTGACCTATTAGTACTGCTGATGAGCAGCAACGACTAGACGTGTAGCTTTTTGCTGAAGTAGTTTACTCTTTAAGATCCTCCCTCTCCATTTGGATCCATACAGAAAGAGTTATTTCCTTGCAGATCTGAAGCCATTTATAAGAGAACAGTTTATTCATCGATGCAATTAGAACACTTGTCTGACTCATTACTAGAGTTAATGGTAAATCAAAGAAATATTCAGTGTGTTCCTATAATTATTCTTGATGATTTGCTGGATTGTTTTCATCTTGGGTCTGGTGTCAGTTTTATTTTGCTGATATTATGAATAAAAACCTTGTGCATAATCTATAACGATTCATCTTAGTCGAAAACGCCCATGAATTCACCTGGTTCGCAGGACAGATGACGCGATCTGAGGCTAAGAAGTGAAGGTAAGGGCTTTGTCCTCCTCTCCCGATGTTCTGAGTGTTTGCTGGCTGTCCTTCAGAATAGTAACTATGATCCTGGGACCACAAAAGGACTCTCCAGGTTTTGTGCAGGGATTCTTTAGCGCAAGTCGCACGTCGCCATTCTTCGCTGAAGCTGTATATTAAGTGCTTGACGTCTACACCAAGTGGCGTTTGCTGAAGAAGATAAAACTGATATAATATTGTTTGGAGTATAGGTAATAACTTTTCTTGAACAGGCAGTAAGAGCAGACACCCTCCCAGAAAAGAGGTGAGAAGGGCTTTTCTGAAAGGGTCTTCAAGACTTGTGCTTATGGAATCGATACAGCACTTTGACAGGTGGGGGAATGTGCAGGGGCTGCCTGTGGGGTAAGGTTGGGGGGCGCAGGCTCTGTTCTGGGGTGGCAGAGGTGGCTGCAGGCAGTTCTGCACTTCAGAGGTGGTTCGTACGGTGCTGTGTTGGACTGGTGTAAGAATGCCTGCACGTCAGATCTTTGCTTTACCAAGTCGTTCACCTGTGAAGCACAGCAGTGCATTTTTCAAAGACCAAGAAATCTTGATTTCTGCGCTGGTGGTGTGACTGTGTCCTGTAAAGGCTGCTGGAGCAAAGTGAAACCATGTGGATTGCAACTTGTGCTGCTCGCCTGGTTCTAGGGCCGCTGTGACAGACCGACACACAAAGGCGGCTGCTGGGTACTCAGCCACCTCTCCCAGGAGCAGTGCTCTTGAGTTCAGGAGTCACTTAAGGAAGGCAGAGAAGCGTTGGTGCTGACAGTCCTTCCGAGCATTTGTGTGTGACTAATCTCTTCATCCTTTCCTAGGCAGGAATGACAGAGTGTCTTGTCTCCTGCTTTGCCTTTTGTCCAAAGTACGTATCACTCGCAGCAAACTGCTGGGTAGCAGCAAGACAAGGGCTGGAGATTTTGTTCCTCGCAGTCTATGAAAGGGCCAGGATCTGAGACAGGTAGTTTTAGCTTTGAGCCAGTGTATTACCAAGAGGTCATGCAACAGAGGAGGGTGGCACAGTTACTCTCAAGTCATACGCTCATTAGATTCTGAACTGATTCTTACCTATGCAGGTTTGTCTGTTTGAAAGGATGTACTATTTATGATGTGTCTACCAGCAGCTTACAAGCCTTAGCTTAGACTTGAAAAGCATCAATTCTTGTTTGCTTGTTTCTTTGATGTAAAGAGCACTTCTGCAAAGCAGTTCCTTGTTCTGCTGTGGAGCAAAGACATTCACAGCTCGTCAGACTCAGAGCCTTTAATGTTGAGAATGCTGGAGTGATGGTATTCGGCAGGCAACAGGTACTTATCTTCACAGGCACGTGAGGGAGGGCAGATTGGTGCAGGCTGTGACTTATTCGTGTGTTGAGTGCTGCTACTGCAATATCTAATTTTTTTAGGGAAAAAAAAACTTTCAGGAGATTATTTACTGTAAAGATCAGACCTCTAGCAGATCGCTGTTTTTTTTTCCCTAAGGCAGGATGCAAAGCAGTTGTACCTTGATGTACCTGGTCAAATCAGTAGCCAGATTCTCCCTTCTACATTGCCCACTGCCATGCCTGCGATGTACCGGTAGCACTTAGCCCTTAGAGAGGTAGGAGATCTGAATGCAGCTCAGGATAGGCATCTGGCTCGAAGCGGACTTTTGAACTTAAGGTGACGTGCTGCCTGCCTGCAGAAGAATAATTCCAGTGCTGAAGTTGCTGTTGGAAGTCAAAAGGTCACAGGAAAAACTGTTGGGATTTATTTTTTTTTAGCTGCAAGTTGGTTATTGCGGGCTTTGAAAGGAAGCACTTAGTCATACAAAGATTTGACAAGTTGTTTTTGTGAAAAGCAAGCTTTGGTCTGACTTATCTTCTCCCTCCTGGATCAGTACCCAATTCCTGGGTGAAAAGCACAACAGAAAGGCTGTGCTCAGCTGGACCAAGCCGTAGAGTGAAACGGTTCTTTCTTTCTGTGGTGATGGTACCCTACAAATACGAGCTGGCTTCCCTGTGTCTGCCCAAGAGTGCTATTGCTCATCCAAACAATTGCTCAGGTGCGCGGCTAATCCTCCTGACGCTGGACTAGTAGCCATCCTGGCTCATTGCATTTACCGTGCACGTCTCCATCGAGCGTTACCAGCCACATGCCTCTCCTGCCTAAGCCCATTACGCTCCTTTCTGCTTCTGTGTGGTTCCAATCCATACAGCAAACAGACTCCTGGATGCTCTATGGCTTTATCAGCTAAGGAAATCAGAGACTGTCTGTTTGGGCATCTCCCAAGCAGCCTCTAAGTTCTCTTTCCTCTGAACCAAAACATCCAGAAAAGCTGTGTCATTACCCAAGTTTCCGCGCATGCATCTTGCAGGTGTTTTACAGGGCAATCCCCTGTCTTAACGTGCATGTGCCAGGTGCTTCCAAGCTAGCTGATGAGAAAACCCAGCTGCGAACAGGCTCACGCCACCAGTGCCCTGTCTTAAAGATGGGGAGGATTGCCCCAGCTGGGGTTGGGTGGAGGCCGTGGCTGGTTGATCTGTGGGCTCTGTTCTAGCAGCCTGTCGAAGATGGGAAGGGGTGGTACTGAATTTAGAGTGGATGAAATGTTTCAGGCGACGTGTAGTGGGTCTGTGTCACGGCCAACTTCCCAGCCTGTCGCTCTGTGCCGTTTTACTGGGCAGGGAACCCTCCCCGAGCTGAGCTGAATGGCGAGCTGAAGATAGAAAAGCTATCAGGCTGGGCTGTCCTGCTGAAATGCGGTTTGTGGGCTGGGTGAAAGCACCGTTCCAGCTGAAGCTGGTGTAAGTGTACAACGCTGCGCTGTACGCTTGCTCCTTGGAGGCAGCTCTCCTGCGTGGTGCAGAGTTGCCCACAACGGTGGCTGTGTCAGGGTCTGGCTTGGCTCTTGCAGGCTACTGGAGCCCATTCGGTGAAGAGGTGCAGAAGAGGAGGAAACCCTGAAGTTGAAGGTCGAACCTTCTCCTGAAGCTGGCAGAGCTGCTGCCAAAGATGCTGTTCAAGCATTTACCAGGCAAGATTTGACAAAAGGCAGACCGCTCCAAGGTGAATGCAGTAAGTCAGGGCAGCTATTTATACCACTCCTGCAGGGATGCTGGGTCAACCATTTCTCACGAGCTCTTAATTCCTTTGTTCATTTTCTCCTGTTCATAAGAACCTCTCCAGAAACTTTCTGAGGAGGTGTGCGGAGGCTTTCCCCTCTGCTTGCGCTCTCATGCATTTCTCATTCCTGGCTTGGAGGACTTTTTCGTTCACTGAGGCTCTATTTCCTAAGTAATCTCTTGGGGAAAATCACCTGTACTGGTGAGAGAAATGCCTCAAACCTGTTCAGGATTAGCCAAACATAAATCAAAAGCTTATCCTTTAGAGGAGAAGGAGTTGGTGCCCAAATCCTCACCATCAACCAAGTATCTGACACTGTTGCTGTGGCTAGAGCTCTGTGTGCGTGAGGGAAATCTTCAAAGAGTTTTCTACAACCTGTTTCTCACCCTGGTGGTTGTGATTATTCCTCATGGCAGGGAACTGAAGCCTTTACTTGGGTTGGAGGGCTCTGATGTGCGGGGAACTCCAGAGGGTGATGGTCTTCTTGTCCCTCTAGCCCAAGCATCACCGCTGGGCTGGGGAACTAAGTTCTTACGCCTTGTGCACCCGATCCTGTAACCCGTTAGGATGCCCTTTTCCCTTGTGGAGCTATCGCTTTAGGTTAGCAGAGGAATAAAACCTCTTTTCCCTTATCCCAGGAAGAAAACTCAGTGGTAATTCCCTATGAAGGGTGCAGGTTTAAGACCGTTTGGCGTAGCACAGAGTTCTGTACCCATTCCTTGAGAACTGCTGAGCGCGGACATTTTAATTGTAAAATTATTAATTCATTTTATTTTTCATAGAGGCAGTGAATTGTAGAGAGGTTTGGGTGGTGTGTCCTGCAGTTAATCCTTCCCTTGAGAGCTGCAGAGGTGGAAAGAAGCCGGGATTGTCTCTACCCTTAGCCAAGCAACCAGACGTGCATCTGTGCAAGCGTGTGCTGGCAATACTAATCAAAGAACTACTGGCAGCAAACAGCCCTCCCCCCTGCCTCCCCCACCCCCCCAAAAAAAAAAAAAAAAAAAAAAAAACAACCAAACCAAAAAAAAACCACAACAGCAAACCCTCTGTTGTATGGTAGCAGCTCATTATTTTGCTGATCACCACGCAGTTTTCTAAAAACCACTGACCCTTTCTTAATCTTAATTTGACTCTGGCAACCAGACTATAGGGGTTGCAGCTTCCCCTGCCCCAGTCCCCGAGCAAGAGCAAGCACAAAGCTTGCTGCTGCTGCAAATTAAACCCAAGCAGCTGAGGATCTGGCTAGGTGTAGGGAAAACCTAGGTGGGTAAACAAAAAAACATGGGGGCTCGGACTTGACCTTCAGAGTGTTCCTTTAAATCTCCACAATTATGGAGGATTTGAACAAAAACAGCTGTAAAAAGCCAGGGAGTGGCTGTACTATTGGGAGTAAGTAGCCGTTCCGAGGGGTGCTGTAGTTTTTCTCATACTTCCATCAGATAATAGTGGTGGAAATGAAGATCTCTACGTTAGCGGTCCCTATTTGATCCTGTAAATGGAGGCACAAGGCTGGAAAAGGGGTAGCCACTGGCTGGAACCATTTCAGTGCTATGACTGGGAGGGATGGGAACTTTCTTTTGCAACAACGTGCCTGTGCATCTCCTTGCCTTTTACTCCAAGTAGAAACTCTTCGATGGGCCTGTGAGAGGAGGGAAATGTCCTGAGGGAAAGGAGAGCTGGTTTTCCCAAGGGACAGGGTCTTGCCTTCTGTTTAAAAGTTACTTTCCCTTTCCTTGAAGCACCCAAAACTCGTAAAGCTTAGAGTTCTAGAGAGCCACGCAGGGAGCACTGAGCCTTGAGCTGGCTGGGGGAGCGGCTGGGACAGGGGGCTGCTGGGGCTGGGGGGGGTCCTGCGGCTGGGGGGGTGCTGGGACAGGGTGTCCTGCAGCTGGGGTTTCCTGCAGCTGCAGGGTGCTGCAGTGAAGGCTGGGGGGGGGGGGGGGGGGGGGGGCTGGGCTGCGGCAGGGGGGGCTGTGGCTGGGGGCTGGGCTGCAGCAGGGGGGGCTGTGGCTGGGGGTCCTGCAGCTGGGGGGGCTGTGGCTGCAGGATGCTGCAGTGGAGGCTGTGGCTTGGGGGGGGGGCTGGACTGCAGCTGCAGCATCCTGCGGTGGGGGTTGCGGCAGGGGGGCTGTGGCTGGGGGTCCTGCAGCTGGGGGGAGGGGGTGCTGGGGCTGCGGCTGGGGGTCCTGCGGTGGGGGTTGCGGCAGGGGGGTTGTGGCTGGGGGGTGCTGCAGTGGGGGGAGTGGGTGCTGGGGCTGCGGCTGGGGGTCCTGCAGTGGGGGTTGCGGCAGGGGGGCTGTGGCTGGGGGTCTTGCAGCTGGGGGGGGGTGGTGCTGGGGCTGCGGCTGCAGGGGGCTGCAGTGGGGGCTGCGCCTGGGGGTCACTGGGCTGTGGGTGGGGGGGGCTGCAGCTGGGGGTGCTGCAGCAGGGGCTGCATGCCCGTGGAGGTGCTGGGGCTGGCTGCTGCAGACCAGGGCATGGCGCAGGGGGGCCCGAAGGACGAGGCTCAGCACTCTGCAGCACGGCGCCGCAGGCAGGTGCGGAGCAGGCCCTCGAGGCCAGGGGAGCGCTGCTGCAGGGTGCCATGGTGGTGGGGGTCAGGGGGGCTGTTCTGGGCAGCACCGAGCCCAGTCCTGCTGCTTTTCCTTGGGGAGGCTCCCGGAGGTGTATGGAAAAGGGGGCTGGAGGCTGCCCCAGCCGAGGGCGAGCGGCTGTAACGTCTGCGCAAGGCCAAGGCAGCGGGAGCCATGCTGCGGCCTCAGAACCTCAAAGCAACATGCCCGGCGTGCTCCGCTGCCTAAATGTTAACAAGAAAAGGAGGAAACTTCATCTGCCTTGCACGTCATCCTCTTGCCTGCCCGCCTGCCTCTGTGCCTCCCCTTCCCACCCTTCTGTGGAGATAAATCCAGGGCCAAGAACATCCACGCAGCACAGGCAAGGGCAAGAGGCTCAGGGAGGAGATTCTGTTCACAGAGCCTCCCCAGGCCAGGGCCTGGCATGCTGTTACCTGCCCGAATAAGCATGTTTAATTACCTGCATTAATATTTAGGCCATGAAGTCATCAGCATTTGTATTTATTCATGTATATAAATGGAACTAGCTTTCCAGAGCGCCGCTGCTGACAGCACATTCCCTCAAGGCCCTTCCTGAGAAAAGCATTCGCCATTTTGCATGCGTACATTTCAATTAATTACAATGGGTTGATTGATTAAATGGAATAAGACGATTAAGTGACAGTTGTTAAAAAAAAATAAATCAGGTGAGGTCAGAGTAAATAGATGGGGAAGACAAGCGGTTCATGAGCAGTTTGATTTTTTTTTCACCTCAGATCAATGGTTCTCCGTCATTTCTTGGATACAGGGGGTTGGAGCACTTTATTGGAACAGAAGAAAGAACTTTATGACAGGGGTGGACACTATTCGCAGGAAAACAAGGCAGTGTTACTGCCAGGGACCTCAGCATCTTCCCTGTGCTTCTCCTGGCCTCAGATCCATACTCTGAACTCGGCATTTCTTTCTTACATCATCTCTTTGCCAGGACACCAAAAGATCAGTGGCTCTCGTCAGAGGTGAGAACAAGGCTGGATTCTTACGTGCATCCCTTCCCATCCATCTGTGCACACAAATCACAGCCTCACCCCACGATACCATTGCTGCTCCCGTCTTCCCCTGGCTCCGCTGCAGCGTTACGTCAGCCTGGCTCTGCCTACCTCTGTTGGCAGGCTGCCCTTCTCCCCGCGGTGCTTCCCGGCGCTCCAATCTTGGTCTTCCTCTGAGCACAAAATAGGTGAAACCAGTCCTGTGCTTAATATCTTATTCAGTAGTAGGTGGAGAACATCGCTGAGGTAGGGACAGAATCATGTAAAGGGTACGTGCAGCCTAGTAGAGTTGTCGGAGGTTCCAGCCTTACAGTAGTGTATGTTAATAAAAAAAAATAATAAAAGGGCAAAAAAGCAATATTATGCATACTCACAAACCCAGCCTGGACTCACGTTTAATTTCTCCTGGAATTGAGTCTGTACTCCAGTGTGCCAAAACGTGGGGATGGCTTCGTGTTGCTTTATTGCCTTTGAACTTTTGGCCAGAACGCCAGGATTGCTGTATGGAGCTGGCAAGTGCCAAGCCATCCCTGGGCCACGCAAGACGCGAGCAAAGCTGTAAACGTCACCCAGGGAGTGCACGAAGCCACACAGGACCTGAGCATTCCGATAGCGCTCCCAGTATTGCTGAGGCTCGAGAAACACAGAGTGGTTCCTTCCCCTCTTTCCTTCCAATCTGCAAAGCTGCGTGCTAAGATCAAAGCACCTTTCAGTAGAAAATCACACCTGTCAGAGGGGGTGCATCAAAGAGCTCCAGAGACCCGATCTGTGTGTCTAAACTTCAAGGCAGGATTTGGTTACCCCAGTACCAGACGTCATCTACCAGCCCTGTTGCAATGGCCTGTACTAAAAGTACATCGGGATGCTCAGTGCATGGAGTCAGCCTGAGAACGGCATGGAGTCTGCACAGCCAAGGCCACCAGAAGGGCAAAGAGACTCCCCGAAGGCTGTTCCAGGGGATGCAGGTCCTGGCACACAAATTGGGAGCAGGGCAGGGGAGAGATGCTGAATCAGCAGAGGGACAGGGCAGAGGGCTCGTTAAAAAAAAAAAAAAAAAAATCCTTACAAGATGCCAGCTCTTCAGTGCCAGGAAACGTGCTTTAATTCCACAGGCAGACTGTTAGGATTGGCTAAATGAAGCTCTTGCCTCTTCCTAAGACCTGGAATCCTCTTGGCACCTATCTTAGAGCTATAGAAATCAGATGATAAGACCTCTTCTGTCAGTCCGGCCAGCCGTCAACGCGGGATAGTCCCCAGCAGCCTGACAACAAGGTGACTTGTCGCCTTTGCGGTGGGAGGGTGTTTGTTTTGGAACTTTGTCGTCTGGGTCCCCACGCCCTCTGTTGGGATCCCTGGCCAGTCTGCGCTCAGCATCTTATAACTGCGTAATAAGCCCAGTCGCATTCCATACAGCATTTCCACGTACTTACCTGTCAGACTTGGTTCTACCCTGAAGTCAGACACATCCAGAGCTGCAGAAGTGACCCCAGTTTTGGCAGATGAAGAAAGATACAGCAGGCGAGAGAAGAGCCCGAGGGATGGGATTGAAGCCAGGTTGAGGGAAGCTGGCACCCGCTCGCAGCTCTGTCATCCCGTAGCACCCGGCACATGGGATCCCAAAGCAGGAGAGGAGCAGCACCCATGGGGGTGTGCTGCCACCCAGCCCACCGCGCCTGACCGCATCCGAGCTGTGAGGTGGCCTCGGGAGTGGAAGGCGTCCCTGGGACCACTCGGTTTGATGTTTCCCGTCTCTTGGAGGGACTGCACTTTGTTAGGCAGGAGGAGGACAGCCCAAGCCATTCAGAAATTTACGTGTACAGGGAAGTTTGTTTTTTACCTGCTCCATCGGGGTTTTTCAGGGCAACCAGCAATAAAAAAAATAAAAAACTAAATATGAAACTGCCCTTCGTTCCCTACCTCACCAAACCAGGGTGGTGGCCCCTCTGTTTCCACAGGTTGGTTTGACCTATTGACCAGCTGGATCCTTCCCTCCACCTCCCGTCGTTGCTCAGGGATGATACACTATTCCATGGGTTTAGTTCCAAAGTGAAAATACCCCTTCGGCGGGGGAAAGGCAAACAAGTGAACACCTTGGTGGAGGAGGACACAAGTCCATTCAACACAATCTACTTTCCCTGTCTTAAGAGGGCTGACTGATCATTCTCTGGATAATTTTGGAAAAGCCATCAGTAGAAAGTCCAGCGCTGACGAGCTTCGCTTATTTATTATGGAAGTGACAGGGGTTTTCCAGGGGACAGGGTGTCCTGACAACATCTACAGGAAAGATGAATAACTGAGGGGCGAAAAGGCAGCACAAGAGGCACTGAGATCGTGGCACCTGCTGCAAAAGGGGAATTTCGGCAAGGTTTGCAGCAGCATCTTGGTGCAGCAAAGCTAAGGCGAGAGCCCCGCTGTTCCTGGGGATGGCAGCTGGTTCGGCATCTCCGTGCTCGGCAGCTTCCACAAGCAGAGAGCACCGGGATAAAGGCAGGGAAACCCGCCCTAGCGCTCAAAGATCCCGTGGGATGAATTGTAAGAGTGGGAAGCTCAGCAATGCCCATCTTTGCCTGCAGAGCTTTCCTACCGCTAGGATGGAATAGGACCATTTTCTTTTTCTGAAAGAGAATTTGGCGTTTTTAATGTCAACGTCAAATTACTGCTGGCTAATTAGAGCCTGTAAACCCAGAATTAAGTCCTAGGGCAGAGTGGGTGGAAAGGTAAAAGCCCAGCTTGAGAAGCTGTGTAATGAGCAAACATGAACTCTCAGGCGTAAACTTAGAGGAAGCAGAGGGCAGGGTGAGAGTGTCTGATAATCTCACAGATAAATACATGGGCAGACATTAATATGTCGGTAAACACTGCTCTGTTCAGTGTACTCAGTAATTATCTCAGGGATTGCCTAATCTATGTCAGAATTCTCTTTGATTTAGCTCGCTTCCCAGCTCCTGTATAAAAACAATCAGCACGTTATTCCTGATTGTCAGATGCAATATCAGAGCTCTTGGTTTAATGAATTACAGGCAACCCTTTGAGACTGGGCTCTCTACTTACTAGGGACAGACACGCAGGTGTGTCAACACAGTGGAGAAACATCTGTGCTGCTGGTGAGTGTAACAGGTACAAGAAATCAAATATCAGGTACAAGCCTATCAAATAGGCTGCTACGTGCAGACGGAAGACTTGCACGGTGCTGCTGAATGTAGCAGGTGTACCCGGGTGGATCATACAAGCTGTGAGTAAAATGAGATTAGTCTTATGCACAGCACAATTCCCCGGGATGCTATTCAGGTTGTTATGCCACTCTTCACTGTTATCTCTGGGCGCTTTCCAAAGGTCTCAGCCGTGTTCTTAAGAATTTATCTCCGGCTGAAACCAGCTTTACCCTTGCAGGGGTTGGGGGGAGTGTTTTTCTTCAATGGTGTAAAAAGATCCCAACAGAGTTTTGTTTCTAATTCTTGCACCAATTCTTCCTTTGTTCCTGAGTGCATCCTTACGTACCTCCATTCCCCCTTGTAAGGAAATGGAAAATGACCTTTAGAGTGGCTTGGAAGGCTACATTCATGGGTTTACAATGGTGAGCAGCAGGGGCCCCTGGCCCCTGTGGATACGTTCAGTGGTCTGGATACAAGCAGGAGGAAGGTGCCTATTTGTCAGCAGAAAGCACGAGGTGTTTTCTAGTCCGTGGGATTTCTGCAGCCCCCTGCTCTCTCCTTGTTCCAGCAGCTCCTTCCTCCAGTGCTCCACTGCTATTCTTTATGCCACCCTTACAGTTCATGCTGACTAGTGATGCAGAGGAATACGTGCTGGCTTAATGATGTCAGGTATGTTCATTAATTATCACCCAACTGGCTATAAGGACGATTACAAAGACCCAGGATTTTAATTTCCTTAGAGCCCACTTGGCAACACCAAGAACTGAAGAAGGTTCCTCATGTAGACATTTAATGAGCAAAACCACTTCTGACAGCAATTATACAGCATCTCATCCTTATGTTCCTTCTTCAGACAAAGACCAAGGTCAAATCTCTAATTAAAGCTTATCAGGGTGCCCATATGAGTGGGTTGCAGGGGGAGGCCTGCCTTCGGTTATATTTCTTGCATTTTGACCAAGGCACACTATCAATGCGTATTACACTTGGAAACTGCTAAAAAGGCTGGTTTGTTACGAACTAAAGAGATAAACAAATCACAGGCGAATAATTCTGAGTCCCCAGCCTGGGGGTTTTGCTGTTTGACCGCTACTGCATATACTTTGCCGTGCTATTCAACAACAACAAACATTCGCTTCTGAACCGATAACACGTTTTCGGAAGCACGCCTGGCAATGCAGAAGGGGTACTTTGTGCCCTGCCCATCAGCTTCTGCTTGCCCTGCATGACACCGTCGTCTTGCTGCAGCACGTAACCTCTGCGCAGCTGGCTCCCAAACGTAACCTCTGTGTAGCTGGCTCCCAAATGTAGTTACCTCCACAGTGGCACGGCACGGCATGGCACGGCGGCACACTTCTGCAGCAGCAGTGAGGGTTCATGTCGTGGTTTAACCCCGGCTGGCAACCCAGCCCCACGCAGCCGCTCGCTCACTGCCCCTCACCCAGAGGGATGGGGGGGAGGATTGGAATGTAAAACTCCGGGGTTGAGATAAGAGCAATTTAACAGGTAAAGCAAAAGCTGCGCACGCAAGCAAAGCAAAGCAAGGAATTCATTCACCGCTTCCCATGGGCAGCAGGTGCTCGGCCACCCCCAGGGCAGCAGGGCTCCGTCACACGTAACGGTTAATTGGGAAATGCCATAGTGCCAGATGTCCCCCCCCTTCCTCCTTCCCCCAGTTTATATACCCAGCATGATGCCATACGGTATGGAATATCCCTTTGGCTACCTTGGGTCACCTGTCCTGGCTGTGTCCCCTCCCGGTTCCCTCCAGCCCTCTCGCTGGCAGGGCCCAGGGAACCAAAAAGTCCTTGATTTAGTATAAACATCACCCAGCAACAACTAAAAACGTCAGTGCGGTTATCAGCATTGTTCTCACATCACGGCCAAAACCCCGCACTGCACTGGCTACTGAGAAGAAAGTTAACTCCATCCCAGCTGAAACCAGGACGGTGGTCCAGGGGTTTTCAAATCGGGCCTGATTACATTTATATTATGGCTTTCCTGCACAATTGCAAAGGCTGGGATGGGCTGTGGAGGCTGCGTTATGTCGGAGCGGTGTAAGCCAGAGGTAGCATATATAAGAATCAAGACTTCAGGTTTTTCCATTTCCCATTCTTGTGACCTCCTTGTTAAATAGAAACAGTGGCAGCTAATCTGTGAATGTGTTAAACCGAGGCCAGGATGAGGAACTTACTAGGATTTCAAATAAAAGTGTCCGAACAAAATTATGTAGTAAGTTTTTGCCCTGACCCTTTGGAGTCTCGAAACAGCATTTAGTAGAATGAGAATATGCTTCAGCGTAGGATATTACATCGTTGGTTTCTCCTGGGATCAATTTTGCTAAAGTGTTGTTAGAAAATCGTGTTATGAGGCTTTTTTCAGAGGTTCAAAGTAGTTTTTAGGTGTATATTACTAAAATTGTTAAGAAACACTGTGATTTTTGTGCCAAGGGACACTAGGCATAATAAGACACCTTTTTTTCCCCCCCTTCATTCCCAGAAAACAAAATCAAAGCAGAACTCAGGTCAAGTGTTTTGAGGTTTGCTTAGAATTTCTGGTGCATTTGACAAATTTCATGAGAAAACTTCATTTTCTGTGAACAATTTTTAATCTGTTAAACTCCGGACTTTCTGGGACCTGATAGAGTTCCAGCAACCTCAACCGAAGCTGAAGCAGTGGAGGTCAGAGTTATTAGTCTGGCACAGGCTTCTCTCTTGAGAAGGCTGAAATTCTGGTGTTCTGTAATGGATTTGTGGGCTGCTAGGGAGTCCTTTCATCACTAATAACTCGTAGCAGCGCCTGCGATGAAAGATGGACTAGGATCGTTTGGTTTTGCAAGACTGACAGGCTCCAGGATGACACCCAGCTGTTTCATCCTGTGATTAGACCCTTTCCTAGATAGCAAAAGGGCTGTGCCCACCTGTGTACCCATCTACACTGCCCTGCTCCACCTAAAATTACTGCTGATAATTCAACTGCTCCTGAGCTTTCAACAACAGAGCTGCACTGAGTTTATCCCCAGGAAATTTTGGGAACAGGCAGGAGCAGGCTCCTTGGGATGCTCAGTTTAGCTTATGTCACAGTGAGGCTGTTGGGGACTTACTGGTGGTGCTATTGTAAAGAAGGTGCTGACTGAACTCAATGAGCATGAATAAGCTGTTTATTAAAGAATAATCAACCTATGGGCTGAGAAGGTATAGGATTAACCTAACGGCTGTTGCTGAAGTTAGCAGAGACCAGACCTTGCCACATGCCGCTGCCTTCGCATCCCTGTGCCACGGTGAGTTGAGCGAGGAGGCAGCCCTTCAGCGATGCTTTGTGTCACATACCGCTCAAGAAAATCATTTCAATAGCCTTACTCCCCTTCCCTTCCTCTTCACAGGCTGACTGACACTAATGGAAAATATTCATCGATCCACACGGGATGTTATTGATGATCCGCTGGCTGGAGAGGTGTTTTATATGCCCTCTCTCCACAGGTATCTAGCTTGTTGAATAATTTGCTTGCAGTGTGCTGAGAAATGCCAATGAAATACAAACGGGAGAGTGACAGGGAGGAAATGTCACGCCTGGGCTGTTTCCCACTTGGTGGGGAAGATGGAACATGCATGCTGGGTACAGGGGTTTGCATCAGTGCCACGCTGTGGAACGTGACTTCGGTCTGTTTGTCTCTGGATGGAGATGGAAACCCTTTGAGAGAGGATGTGGTTATTTGTGCACCGCGGGTACACATGCTGTTTAATGTTTGGCTTGGACCTAATCCCCAAAAATCTGGACAAAAGTAAAAGTATTTCCAGTTTGGGAATAACATTTCATCCCTGCCTGTAAATATGGGACAAAGGAGATGTATTTTCTTAGAGGGAAAAGAGGATGGCTTGTTAGTCGTTGGGTGTTTGAATTAAGTTAGAAGCTCAGGATCTCAGGTGGGGCTGAACCTCACCCGGTGCTCCCAGAGAGCACCAGCAGCGCCGGAGCCGGGGTGTCCCCTCTGCCCTGCTGGGTGCCCTGCTGGGTGGTTGGCTCTTGTCTTCTTGGGGTCTCTTCTGCCGGGGGCTCTGGGGTTCCTCTTCTACTTGTGATCTGTGCTGGGAGCTCAAGTTTGCCTCCATCAGCAAGTCTAAAGACAGGTTGACCATCTTGGAAAAGGCTCTTGTTAAATGTGTTTAAGGCAAATATTGACCAAACAGAATAGATCATGCCAAGTCACCTCAAAATATGGTACCTTTTCTCCAATAGATATTAAATAAATATTGCTAGCAGCCATCAAATCTAAAAGCTAATGGAAACTCCCTAGTATTAATTGCTTGGTTTGGTTCCAAAGGCAGCTTAGGAAAATGTACAGACATTTTTCCATTTATGTATCAGATCTACTATTTTTCTTTGTTTATCTGCTAATTTCTGGTGCAGGCACAGCACTAAATAATCAGATTGATGCTCAGTCAAAGCGCTTCCAAAAACTGCAAGCATGAGTATCTGATTTCTTCACGTAAGTCTTATGACAACAAAAGCATAAAAAGGGGTAAAAACCTGAAAGAATAAATAAAAATCAATAGCTGCACTTGCAGCTTGGTTTTTTGGGGGTGTTGTTTGTAAACTATTAATGTTTGCATTTGTTATTCATCTAGTATGTCTTAAAATGTAAGGGAGAAAAGGAACTCTGCGTATTGACAGTTTGGTCCTCAAATGGTTTCTACTGGGAGGCGTATTGGTCCTTGCAGGTTTGCAGAGCAGAACTGCATTTTTACAAAGTAGGTTTCAATACGTGACGATGTGGGTTGGACCTTCTCCCGGTGAGGCAGCTCTGGGAGCAGGTCTTGCTTCTTGGCCCCCGCTGCTCCTTGCTGCTGCGTACCCCCTACCGCCGCAGAGCTTTCTCTCTGGCTGGAGAAGTGTGGGGCTTTTCCCAAATCAAAATTATTCAACCATCTCTTCCTCCACTTTCTCAGCCCCTAAGAACTCCGGGCTCTGGTGGAAATCAGGGCGTGTGTGCCCCCCAAGAGCTCCTCCTTACGAAAGGGGGTCTCAAGGGCAAGCGCCCCCCCCCCCTCCCCATGAGTGTCCAGCTTGGCTGTGCCTGTAGCAGCCTCTGCTGAAACATGTCACCCATCCCAGTGGGTTGGAGAAATGTGGGAAAGGAGGAGAGAAGTGAAAAGAAGGAAAGAAAAGTGTAAAGAGAGGAGAGGCTGAGAAAATCAAACCCATGAAAATGGGAAGGAAGAGAAGCTCACAGAGGAACTGACATTGCCATGACCTTTTTCCTGTCTGCAGGGCTTCAGTGTTTACTTCAGGGCAGCTCCTGCATCCCTTCAGGGCAGCTCCTGCATCCCTTCAGGGCAGCTCCTGCATCCCTTCAAGACAGCTCCTGCATCCCTTCAGGGCAGCTCCTGCATCCCTTCAAGGCAGCTCCTGTATCCCTTCAAGGCAGCTCCTGCATCCCTTCAGGGCAGCTCCTGCATCCCTTCAGGGCAGCTCTTGCATCCCTTCAAGTCAGCTCCTGCATCCCTTCAGGGCAGCTCCTGCATCCCTTCAAGGCAGCTCCTGCATCCCTTCAAGGCAGCTCCTGCATCCCTTCAGGACAGCTCCTGCATCCCTTCAAGGCAGCTCCTGCATCCCTTCAGGACAGCTCCTGCATCCCTTCAAGGCAGCTCCTGCATCCCTTCAGGGCAGCTCCAGCATCCCTTCAAGGCAGCTCCTGCATCCCTTCAGGGCAGCTCCTGCATCCCTTCAGGGCAGCTCCTGCATCCCGGTGCCCGGAGTTCACTGCACAAATGCTGTGTCTGCACGGTGGGAAATGGTGCTGGGTCCTGGAGCTCCCAGCCGGCACAGCCCAGGGGAAGGAGAGGAAGCAGGCAGGAGGTCAGACAGAGATGGTTAAATTCACGACCCGTAGGAGCTCCAGATCCTGAGCCCTGCCCACAGAGAGCTTTCTGCCAGGTGGTGGCTTCTAACTGCCCTTATGTCACACCCAGCTGTATTTTAACACATCCAAGCCAGACTCTAATGGTGACAGAGTTACAAGGCTGGGCTTGGGACAGCAGGAACTAACCTGTCTGCACACGGAAAGACCAGAAAAGCAGGTTTGGGAATGGCTCCAGCAATAGACAACTCGCTTGGGGACAAGGCAGAAGTGGGAATTCTGACCTACTAGAAGGTATCCCTAAGCCAGAGCAGCTGAACAGTATCTTGTCTCTGCTTGGTACCCGGTGACATCTCTGTGTGAGAGAGATTTGTCACATCTGAATTACGCCGCCTCTGGTCCTGGGCTAGCTGGTGGCTGCGTGGCACTCTCACGGCAGAAATGCTCCCGTAAAGATCTCCCACGGAAAAGGGTGGGCTGCCAGGCCGATGAATTAGTGCCACACATCATTCCCGTTAGGCACCCTGCTCGCGTATATCTCACCCAAACGGAGGCTTTCCCCGGGGAAGTAAAGGCCCACAAAACAAATCCTGTTTAATCACGGAGTCAGCACCACACTTCAGGCCAGGAGCGGTTTTGCTGGTGCCAGCTGAGGATCCGGGCACATGCCCAGGTTTTCCTCCGCACAAGGCATCGTGCTTGCAGCCCTTCCGCTAGCATTGTGTTTTCTTGCAGATAAGCTTTCTTTTTCCTTTATTGCCTGAAGTTTTCGAGAGAAATGGTGCTGTGACCACTGTTAGCGCACACACGGGGTCTGGGGGTGGTAATAGTGTTAATCAGCATGGGGCTGTTTGTGTCGCCCCTTCTCCTTTTGCCACCACATGGTTTGTCAGAGAATCGGTCCCATGCAGGCAGGTTTGCAGCAGAGATTTTGTGAAAGGGGAAGCAGGTTTAGCTACACAGAGGCTCGGGAGACACTGCCTGGCAGGATGCTCTTGCAGTGCTGAAGTAAAGCAAAGCTGCAAGTTCCCTGACTGTCTCATGACACAGCCGGGTCTTGCTGCTCACTGCCTGCCACGCTGGAGCAGCATCAGTCTTCATAGTGAGGCATTTTGCCTTTGTTAACGGCCAAAGGCTCTTAGTCAACTACAAAGTAGAATGAGAGACATCAGGAAAGTCTCCTGCCTCATGTTCATTCCCTTGTGTAAGCTGGACATAGGGGATACACAGCTTTTGAGCTGTACGTAGGTATTGGTACACTTGCCTCTGTGCACACTGTGCACACATCAGCAAATGTCACAAGGCTTATGCCACGGCTCAGAGAAACAGCTGGCTGCACGCAGCAAGCTGTGAATATCTCCTGGGAAGAGCAGCTGGCTTCCTAGGCACCAACAGGATGCAAAAGAGATGCAGGAGATGTCCCCGCGTGGACCTGGCCTGGGGTCAGCCACCCGCTCCCGTGTCACCTCGGAGCTAGTCCAAGGATGGGCATGATCCCCACAAAGCGGTTCAGCTGCAGGAGCAGAGAGGGATCGCTGGGGACCACGGAGCTCACCTGCCAGGGTTCAGCACCTCAGGCTGGCGAAGCTGTGAGATACTCTGAGATGGAGGAAGATACTTTAGATCGGCAAAGCACCGAGACTCCCTGTAGCCAACTAAGCCCTGTGCGGTCTTCACAGAGTGGATGAGACCGTCTCTGACAGGACTCTGCTGTGCTGGTCACACCAAGAGCAAAATTAACTCTCCCTTGTGCGTCTGTACTCAGAGCTTCCACGTTAACACTGCAGATGCACACTGGTTTCAGTGCTGGAGAATCTGTGGGTGAGGATGCCTGTAGGTTTTGAAGTCAGAGAATACGGGCACAAAAAGGTTGGCTCCTAAAGGAAAAGACAGGCTAACAGGGAAGGGATTATCAGAGATTATTTTCTCCTGTTACTTGTAAAAATATTTTGTAGAGGCGAAGATTGTTGGTAATTATCTCTCTCTCACTTGTGAGCCAACAGGCAGCTGAGCATGAAGGACATCTGCGTGCTGTGCTAGATGGCTTGTTTTCCTGTCTCTGCGTTGATTCCTTTAAATACTATGGGAATTCAGCATTTCCAGTCTATTTACCCTTCGTAAGAGCACTGTACGTCTGTCTGTTAAACAGCAGCATGTACTCAGTTTGTACATAACAAGATGATGCCCCAGCCAAAGGAAATCAGATTGTTCAGGCAGTGAGCAAAGGGCAGAGCTGAAACGTGAATTTGCCCGACGCAGCCCCTTGCAAAGCGGCAAAGCACGGGGGAATACGGAATCAAAATGTTACTGTGCAAGCCAGGGGGCCAGTGGCTGCTGAAAACGTGATGGGTTTTCAGATGTCTTAGTTTAAGGGATCCTGGAGGCTTGCCAGTTTCAAATTTGAAAATGTTTAATTCAAAAGTGCATTGGTGCTCAAAAAAAAAAGAGGCAGAGTGCCGAACAGAGGCAGGGCAACCGTCATGAAGTGTTAAGCACATCAAACGGAGAACAGCAAGGGACTGTTGCCTTTGTCTGGAGACTGCACAGTTCCAAAGAAATAACAATAATGTGCTTTTATAAAATATATGCACTTTGCCATGCAGAAATCGAAAAACTGATACCCCACATAACAAGACTGTGATTTGTCCAGGCATTGTAATAACTGGCCTAATAGAAGCAAACTTCTCTACAGTAATACAGGTATATGTTATATACATGTGTTATATACATGCAGGCTGTGAGCTCCAGGACCAGGCATCATATAAATACATGTATTATATATATTTTTTATATATATATACACTACTAATACAGTAATACGTTATCCAGAAGTGTGTGGCCATTTGCTTATACCACTTTTACTAAACCCCACGTTATTAAATAACAGAGTTTGGAGATTGTAAGTTCAAATCAGAGCAAAAGATGTGAGGCTGATGGTTTTGGAGCAAATGATCTCATTTCATTCCTGGAAGGGTGGAGGCCTGAACGCTCTGGAAGTGTATATAAACATTACAAAACAGACTGAAGGCAAATGCATTCTTGTAGCGAAGCGATAGCACGCCTAAACCATCAGATCTGCAATAAAGGGTTCTGTGGGTGATGTCAAACGGCTGGCTTTCATTTGCCTACATGTGCAATCATCAGTAGATATCAAATATTCATTTCCAGACCCCTTTGGCTGCAGTTGCAGCAGCATTTGACAGCCAGCCCCGTGAGGAAACTGGAAAGTTGCTGGATTTACCTAGAGTCGGTCAAACCGAGTAGGAAGAGCTCTGGTGGTGCCCCATCCACACGAGCCTCTAGGACCATCCTGGGGACGTAGGCGGGAGCAGATGTGTTTAAATACCACTGGGGACGTTTTTGACTGGCAATAGGCTGTCGGTAAGATACCAAGGCTTATTGCGGCGCAGCCATGCGAGACAGCGAGGCAGTGCCGGTTCCCTTGCAGATGAAGCATCCTTTGCAGCCAACCCACCTTAGAATTAGAGCTATGAGCCCGAAGGCAGCAGCTGCACTGGGCCCTGCCTGGTTCATACTCTCTGGCTGACCACCCAGAACCTCCACCCCACTCGGTCCGTTCCTGGCGTCACCCGCAGGGAGCTGTGGCTGATTTCCATTTCTGACAGCCCGGCTTGAGGAGCCTCGGGTGGGAGTTTCCCTTCACTGTCCGAAAGCAAAAACATATTTGGGATTCAAAGAGATGTTGGGTGTGCTGCATCCCAGCCATCCTGCTGCAGCCTCTCCTGGTGCAGTCGGACCCAAACTTAGCAGGCAAAGCTGGGAAGACCTTATGCCCCCTGAGCTTGAAAGTAAACTGAGACAGAAAAAATGAAACCTTCAAAGGCTTTTGATTTCTTTCTATTTGATCATCCATTCTACTGCCTTTCCCCTTGGGCTCCTCTGGCTGTGAGTCTTGCAGGTCATGGAACTTTATTAAAATAATATACCAGGAAGATGCTATTAATGATTAATAAAGGCTTTATATATTTCTTTTCAATAATTTAAGTTCACTATGGTCAATGCTATTACACTAAATACCAGATTAATTAGTAAAGATGGGATTGCTCTCAGGAAATTGTCACTGTAACGTTATCCAGCCTTGGAAGGTGCCCATTAATTAACACTTAAAACCCAACTTGGAATCATAATAGAGTTTTATTATAGTTCTTGCCATTCTCACACATACTGATGAATTATCTCTCATTAACGTTACCGGAAGGACATAGCAGATGCCCCGGTGCTGCCTGCGTACAGGCGTTGTTCCATCCCCAACCCCAGGGAAGCGAGGGCACCAAGGCTTAGACAGCTCAAGGAACCTTTACCTCCTACTGGTTTTCTTTGACTTAAATCAGCATTTTCCATCAGAGGTAAAGATCCCCTGAGCTCATTACAGAGACCGTAAACTCACCCTTGAGGGAAGGCTAGTGCTATGTTTGCAGATAGTTGGGTAGTGGGAGTGCAGTAGGTCTAACAGGTTAATTATGAGGAGGAGCAGCATTAGGGATGTGAGGATTAGTGCTTATTTGTGGCCTTTTTTGTTTGAGGGTATTATTAGTTGTTTTGTGATTTGGTGAATGAGTCATGATTGAAGAGCGGAGAAGCAACTGTCGATTCCTCAAGTGCCGAGGGAGGGGAATAGGAGGGAGGGGAAGAGCGTGGAGAGTAGGGCTAGCGGCATGCCTAGGACCAGGGGCTTGAGAATTGGTCCAAAAAGCTTAAGTTCATGGTCAGAGTCAAGGGGTCGTTTTGTTGGGAGTTTGGGCTTTAGCGGAGGGGCGGTTGGTAGGGGTGAACGGTAGGAGCTTAGGTTGGATGATTAGTGAAAAGATCATTCAGGCGGCTAATATTGTTAGAAGTCATGGGATGGGATTGAGTTGGGGCGTATCATTAAGGAGGGGTAGGTCTTCCTCTTTCTCTAGCTTAAAAGGCTGGTGCTGATCCATAGCTTCTTAATGCGTGGAGTCCCGCCTGGCGCTGAGCCCCTTGGTGATGGGCTTCACCGTTAGAAGAGGTCTCGGAGGGCTCATCAGAGCAAACCTTAACGTCGCATTCACTCCCACCAGGCTAACCACCGAGAAATGCTTCTTCTTCCTCCACCGTTCCCACCGGAGATATCACTTGCATGGCTTTTGTGGCGTGATTTAAATGCTGTACCATTACTTGGCCGTAGCACTGGGTGCACAGACAGGGAATGAATCCGAGTGTGCGTGGCAGCTCAAGAGCTGCTCTGACGTTTGAATTCACATTCTAGACATGAGCCAGAAAAATGTTGCCATACAAGAAATTATCAGACAACTGGGGCCCTGCAGATAAAACTGATTACCACCATGGAACGTGATTATTCATTAACTGCACTTAACCTCGACGTCAAAGAACCTGTAATATTTATAATTTCTTTCAGCAAGCATCCAGAACTGTTAAAAACAGGTAACCCTGCCCAAAATGGGAGAGGCATCTCCTTTTCATGAGCTCCAGTTGTTGCATTGGTGTCTTTACAGTATCACCTTTTCCAAAGTCTATGGAAATAGTGAAATGTCCCACGAGAAAAAGATTTCCAGTATGTTACAGCCCTATATGATTTTTAGAGCTGTATTTTGGGTAATCTCATCAGATAATGGTAGATATCGATCTATTAACTCAATGAGACTTGGTTTTTAAAGCAGAGTTTCATTTGAGCAATGGCAGCTTAACTGTGGACAAACCCATGCCATTTCTTTGCTGCAGAACTGGCTGCCCTGGAAGACATCCCACCCTAGACACATGGGATGGTTTTTAGGCTTGGATGGAAAAAATGACAGAATTCAGGTTGATTCCTGAAAGAAAATATACCATTTTGGCCTGTGCACCAGCCAGGGGGGTGTGGAACTGCCCTGCATTACACCCAGAAACAGTGCAGCATTCGGAGCCTCAGCAACGCATTGTACCTTGCACGACACAATGCACACATACAGCATTGTCGCTGCTGTATGAAGTTTCTTATTTTTTTCACTTGCTCACATGCTGATTCTTTAGAAGGCCACTGATGAGCAAGGATTCAACAAAGCAAAGCGGAGCAGTTTCTCCTGAGCTGCGATCCAGCCTCACGCCGGTGCAGGGTCCCAGGAGAGCAGCAGCCCACCCGTGAGCTGGGGCTGCCCGGGGGGAAGGGGCACCCCAGGGAGACCCACAGCCAGGGCTGGGTGGCAGCTGCTCTGCACAGCCACAGCGCTGGGCTCCTACCAGCAAAGGCTCCGAAATGCCGGTAAGGGAGGGAATGAGGAGGGAAGGGGTCGTAACGAAGCCTCCCGGAGCGAAGGGCTGCAGAGCCGTCAGCCCTGGGCAGCCTTTGCACCCAGGTCTGGTCCTCCTGTGGGGATGGGGTGGATGTGGGTGCAGGCATCATGGGGATGCTCCATCACCCAGGCACAAGGATCGTAACGAAGCCTCCCGGAGCGAAGGGCTGCAGAGCCGTCAGCCCTGGGCAGCCTTTGCACCCAGGTCTGGTCCTCCAGTGGGGACGAGGTGGATGTGGGTGCAGGCACCTTGGGGCTGCTCCATCACCCAGGCACAGGGCTGTGTCTTGGCGATCCCAGGCTGTGTTGGCAGCTGGTGCACAACCTGCAGCACGGCAGGGATGGGTGCGCTGCTTGGAGCCCAACTCCTGCTTGGTAACAAAACGAGAGCAAAGGTTTTGCACGTCTTGCGCTCTGAATAGTTTGTTTGGATTTGTTCCTTCAGAGCCACACAGGTCAAACTGGCTCTGAAGCTGGTCTGTTATCTCTACACTCGACCCAAGCATAGACGTGAGCCCCAGGCAGCCGCAGGGACCCACAGGCACACGGAGCCGAGCACAGCACCCCTGCACCAGCACCCCTGGAAGGCAGCAGCATCACCCCTGTCCTGGCCAGCATCCTGCCTTATGCATCCCTGGGTGCCACTGCTGATGAGTTTTATACTCTTGCTGAAGCACTGGCAACTGAAAAATTGAGACAGTCCTTTTCTGGACGTCAAGGGACATTCTTTCAGTTTTTTCCTTCAAAATGCTTTAGTAATTCACTAAAGGAATGATGTGCCTACTATTTATTACCATTTTCCGGTAGTATCTTTCCTGGTGACTCATGCACTGTGTCTTTATAATCCAATAATTGTTTTCAATTTCCACATGGTGTCAGATTTAATTATATCTCTGGTGTTTGATCCAGTGATTTAACTCTTTCTCTTTGGAATCTCTATTTTCATTATTACTTAGAGGCTGATTTAGATGTGCAAAGTGCATCATAGGTCTTTAATATTGAAGGCAATATCCATTATTTTTTATTTAAGGCTTCCTAATAAGCAGTCGGGCTGTGGATGTCAGCCAGAATTGCAGGTTTCTCCTTACCTTATCAGCCGGCATGCTATTAGGAAGTTTGGTGTCTTTGTGTGTCGGGAATATACTCTTAATTGTTCTGATGGCCTTTTATTTACTAGTCCGAACCAGATGGATCAAAACGTCTCTTTGTTGGTTGTTCATAACATCTTGCTATTTTTCCTGTAGGATAAAAACAGTTTTGTATTTCTCTGAACCATACTGGCAGCCCCGTGGGGGTTCTGGTGAAAGGAAGATACTTGGAAAGGGCTTGTGGACATGGTGCATCTGCTGATGCGGTGGCTTTACAGGGACAACTGCAGACAAGGTGGCTGATTCCCTTTGCTCTTCAATGGAGAGATAGGCTGCTGTCTTCGGGGATTCCTAAAAAAAACAACACTCTGTTTCAGACAGAAAACTTAAGATTCAGCCCAGAGTTGTCTGGAACTCAGATGGTGATGATCAAAACCTTTGTAAACCCATAGGAAGCCTGTTGTTTGAGTTTCTCAGACAATCAGTATCTCCCAATTTTGCAATTAAAATGTCTTGCAGCTGCTCTGACGCGTTAAATAGATGGGCTGCAGCACAGGTCCTCTGGGAGCTGCCATGTGTCCTTCAAGCTCTTTTTGGGTCCTTGTGGGAAGAGATGGTGGGTAAAGGGAGCTTCAGAAATCTTATGTTAATGGATATAAATACCAGCCTAGTGCTTAAATGGAGCTGCAAGTTTCTTAGTGGTTGGTGGAGGCTTAGAAGCTTCTCTTTTTGGAAGAAAACTGTTTTCTTCCTACATTTCCTGTTTTCAGTCTTTCTAGGAAGTAGAAATCCTACGGAAGCAAGCCGATGTGCTTTTCTTGTGACCTTGCCGACTTCTGAATCCGATAAGAAGCCTATAGAGGTGATGGGATTATTTTTCGACTCCTTTGGGGTCTCTGCATCCCCAGCAGAGGCTAGATAAGCAGAATGCAGTCAGGGTGAAAGAGAAACCTATTTGGGCAGGCTATAGCAGCCCGTCCGATGTCTGATAAGGGTTGAGGTGCCAACAGCAGCGGACTGAGGAAGGGGCTAGAGAGAGGTTCCCCATTTGCATCTTGCAGCAGGTTGTGTTCTGAGCCCGGTGCCCAGGGAGCAGCTCTGCTGCTTTGTGCTCCCCTGTCACCGACGCACCAACAGCTTGTCTTAATCAACCTGCTTCTAGCGTGCATAAGGAGCTCCTGTGTTGTATCAGGGATCTAAATCCAAGCAACCCTGCACAAGCGCAGAGAGAAAAGCCCTCATTCCCTGTTGGGGGGCAGACACAGCATTGGGAAGCTGCTTGGCAGTGTGTCACTCTTCCCTGGGTGACACTAGGGGTAGAGCAAGAATGCTGATTTCGACATGCTAATTAGCTACGGCAGCCTCGGCTTAGGGGTGCAGACAATAGTGCTGTTGTGAATGAGTCCAGCACACACAAATGCGCTTTTCTCCGCGGGCGAGGTAACTTAGCAGCCTTTGCTCATCAGCAGCTTCTCCAGCTGGACGCCCGGTATCAGCTTTGGGGTGCACCCCGCTCCCCGTGCAGGAGGGACCGCAGCAGCTCTGGCTGCCTTGCTCACATCAGGCTCCCCATTGCTTTCAAGAATTAACTTCTACATGAGTTACATCCAGCCTTATATGTGAGATGAGAGAAGCAACACACTACGCCTGGTAAAAGTGCTTCGGTGATGATGCCCTGGGAACCTGTGGGTGCAGTGGCCAAGCGGTAAGTGTGTCCCTGGGGTGAGCCACAGCCCCGGGGCTTCCAGCTCTGCAGAACTGTGGCAGGAGGAGCAGTGCCACCCCCAGCACTCCCTCTGTGCTCCAAAGAATGTCCGCAGATATCCCAGTGGAGCTCAGGTCTGGCAAGTGCCACCACTGATCAGGCTAAAATTCATCTGTCCGGCTCAGGCTTGCCTGGCTGCATCCCTGCACCCACGGGACCCGGGCGGCACCCAGGGGGCTCAGCCCTGTGCAGGGGTACGTGACCCCAGGGTGCTGTGCCAGGCTGCAGAGGGCTGACTCTGGGCACAGAGGTTCTTTTCCTGGCTCCGCCATACACATGCTTGTGATCTGAAAGCAGATTTTCTCCGTGCAACTATGCCTTGATTTATCAGCACATGCTGAAACACCCCTCCTTCACTTGGCAGCGTTCAGCACCTTTGACTTAGGCGTGTTCCAACAGCTCTAAGGGCAAGGTGAAGGATCCATCCCTGTGCTGACACAGAAGACACCAGAGGAGAACACTCACCCAGCTCCACTAAGAAAGACTAGACCCTGAGGGTTCTCTTAACACAGCCCAAAACTCCTCCAAGTCTCGATACATTCACAAAAGAGGATTGCTTGTGGGGGAAGGACCTGTTTCCATGCACACAGATGCACACACTAATTGATTTACAGGCTTGGGACTGTAAAAATCCCCGAGATCAATATTGATGCTCAGTAACACAAGGCAGCAATACATAATGAGGAGCAAGGAATCCAATTGCCTCTCAGGTGTCCTTAACGATGGGATACTAATAGTCACAACATTTGTTGGTATAGAGGTCCTCTCCTTCCCTCTAGGCAGGGTCTTGCCTTTTCTTTAGCAGACCTAATTGGCCTTATTTTTCTGAGATGTGACTAGTCCCCGCAGCAAGATCCTGATGACAAGGGTAATGAGAGAGTTACGTACATAGGGCATAAATGTATTTTGTGAGGAAGCTAATTTACTCCTAGATATTGTGGCTGTCCAGAAGTCACCCCAACAGGCAAACAGACCTCCTGTGGAGTTGGGCAGGCAGCCAAGGACACGGGTTACTAATGCAGGCTGGCAAGAAGCACCCATTCCTCCATGTCCCTGCAATTACTGCAGTTAGTCATGGCAGTGTGGGATCCAGAAGCAGCTGCTCTGGCAGTTCCTGCACCTGTGCTTTGCCTCCGTCATGTTGAGTCATCCCTCTGCTGCCCCCAGCCCAGGGATCCACGCAGCCTTGGGGTCAGACCTCGTCTTTCCCGGGACACATCCTTCCCCAGTGGGGCACTGCCTACCGGTGCACGGACCCCTGCATCCTTCCTCAGGAGCTGCAGCTCCTATGATGGGCACCATCCTGGCAGAAGCGGCTGGCGCGGAGCTCTCCTGGGAGCGATCTGGGCTTTAAGGGAATTCTCAGGTTCCTGCTCTCAGGAGCAGAACGTTTTCTGTCGTGATCCAGGCTGAAGGGGCCGCCCGTCCCAGTCCGCTGGATGCTCATCATACCCCACGGATACGGGAATGCCTTTTGAGGCAGGACACCTGCACTGGCAGCGTTGCTCATTAATTTTTCTGCAGGCACTAATTAGAGACCTCAAGTCCTCCTCACTTGCTACGTCTTTCATGTGTCAGCTCTACTTCTTCCATCTGCTTGTTTTTGTTTCTCTCTTTTCTGTGCTGACTCATCTGCCAAAGACAGCCTGTGTGTGCTGGGAGACTCCTGGGGTGGCCGGTGGCCAGTGGCCAGTGGCCGGTGGCTGTGTCCTGCAGCGAGCTCTGCTCCTGTTGGGCACCTCTGAGCAGGAGGTTTGCACCGAGCGGGCAGGCAGGGGGTGAAGCTGCCATTCAGGCAGCCTGGAGGGAGCGGGGAGGTCACCCCACGTCAGCCAGAGCCAGCTCTCCCAAGGTCCAGCCCTCAGTGACCAAGAGCTCTCCAGGCTGTGAATCAGACCACAAGCTGGCTTCGGGGATTCGAGACATTGTCTCGGGCAGCCTGATTCCCCCCCGTTGGCCAGGCAGGAGGCTGGGGTACCCTAAGTCCCCTAAGGTAACCCCAGCCCCCGCTGACCACGAGGTCGCCCAGCTTGCCAGCAGCACAGGTCCTGCCCCCGTCACGCGTGCTGCATCCCCCTTGCACACTCCGGGGAGGGTGGGAGGGTGATGTCTTCCATGGCTCTGCAAGGTAGCACGCACCGAGGGGCACCCCCCGGGCGTTTCCCCGGGTTTCAGAAGCTGAGAGCATCCCACATGCCGGGATCCAGCTGCTCTGTGCAGCTGGTGCACCGGGACGGCATCACTTACCGAGCCGTTACCTGGTGCTTTTTAATAGGAACGCGGTGCCCGCTGCTCTGACCGCTGGGGACCGGGGGCCGCCGTTACACCCCACGCACAGTTCTATCACTGCCTTTTATTTATTGCAGAATTACCTGCCGTTGGCTTCAGCAGCTTCCTTAGAGCTGCTCCCACGCTGAAAAGGGGAGGAAAAAACCTCACACTTTCATTGTCTACTTTTCCATATAGTCCCTTATTTTTATATATATATTTTTATATAGGGGGGAAACCCCCACACACACTTTCATTGCCTACTTTTCCATATAGTCCCTTATATTTTCATATATATATAAGTAGACACTTTCATTGTCTACCTTTCCATATAGTCTTTTATATTTTCAGATATATATATTTATATAAGGGGGAAAAAAACCCCACACTTTCATTGTCTACTTTTCCATATAGTCCCTTATATTTTCATATATATATTTTTATATAGGGGGGGAAAAACCCCCACACTTTCATTGCCTACTTTTCCATATAGTCCCTTATATTTTTATATATATATTTATATGGGGGAGGGAAACCCACACTTTCATTGTCTACTTTTCCATATAGTCCCTTATATTTTCATATATATGTTTATATGGGGGGGGAACCCACACTTTCATTGTCTACTTTTCCATATAGTCCCTTATATTTTCATATATATATATTTATAAAGAGGGGAAAAAACCCCCACACTTTCATTGTCTACCTTTCCATATAGTCCCTTATATTTTCATATATATATAAGTAGACACTTTCATTGTCTACCTTTCCATATAGTCTTTTATATTTTCAGATATATATATTTATATAAGGGGGAAAAAAACCCCACACTTTCATTGTCTACTTTTCCATATAGTCCCTTATATTTTCATATATATATTTTTATATAGGGGGGGAAAAACCCCCACACTTTCATTGCCTACTTTTCCATATAGTCCCTTATATTTTTATATATATATTTATATGGGGGAGGGAAACCCACACTTTCATTGTCTACTTTTCCATATAGTCCCTTATATTTTCATATATATGTTTATATGGGGGGGGAACCCACACTTTCATTGTCTACTTTTCCATATAGTCCCTTATATTTTCATATATATATATTTATAAAGAGGGGAAAAAACCCCCACACTTTCATTGTCTACCTTTCCATATAGTCCCTTATATTTTCATATATATATTTTTATATAGGGGGAGAAAACCCCCCACACTTTCATTGCCTACTTTTCCGTATAGTCCCTTACATTTTTATATATATATATAAAAGAAATCTCCCAGACTGCACCCAGGCAGGCTGCTGCCCTGATCTGGAGTAGGGACCCAACAATGGTTTTATTTGCTCTCTTCCGTGGCTGTGGCTCTCCTTTCCTCCTTCAGATACATTCCACCCCCCACCCCCACCCCTTTTCTACTCTCCTTTTGATTTGGCTTCCTGTTTTATCTTGTGGATTCCTCTGTAGAGAAGGAGAGCGAGGGAGACGGAGAGGGACTCCTTTGAAAAGTCTGGTTAAATGAACCACTGTGGGAGTCCAAATACTCTTTATAGTCAAGCAAGCTGGTGGAGGGGCGAGTGCCAGAATATTAAGCTGCGTGCTGAACGCTGCCTGCAGAGAGCAGCCCCTGCAGCCTTCTTAGGGGGGGGAGAAGGGGACAGGGACACCCTTTTGCCCAGAATCCAAACCCACCCCGAAGCCACAAGCCCAAGCTTTCGAAGAAGGCTTCAAGCAGTTGATGTCTGGGTTGGAGGTGACTGTGGCAGATGCACGGTTGGGGTTCAGCTCAGCCGTGCCAGCATCTCCATTTCGGTTTTCATCAGCCTTTAGCAGCCTGTACGTTTCCACGTCCAGCTCCGCTCCGGCAAGTTCTGCATCTGAGCTCTGGTTCTGCTCACGCTGGCAGAACGCGCGTTTTTTTGGCTGCTACATGGGTTTTTTCCTTTTAGCCTTTTTTTGGCTGTTCTAGAAGCAGCTGGGCACAAATTACTTTCATTCCAATATCATTATTTTCATACCACAGGCTTCCAGCTAGTTAGAGCTATACTGGCGGTGGGGAGGGCGGGGGGCGGGGGGTTGCAATGACATTTCCCTTCAGTACAGAAAATAAAACACATTGACAAAACCAGAAGCAGAAGCTTTCAAGAAAGATCCTGTCACTTTTGTGTAACCCCAAACACCAGCTGCTTTGCTGGCAATGCAGCTTCACTTGCGTGCCTGGGAGATGTCACCTGAGCGTGTCTTGTGGCGAGCTGGGGGAAGGCTACATACACTGCAGCTGCCTTCTCCTAGATGGAATTTGGAATTCTATGTCCTCCTTCCCTTACGTGGGGGGGGGGGGGGAATCTTGTGGGAGCGAGCGCTGTAGGTCCCCCTGACTGTAACGAGCCTTGTTCACGCAGCCCACCACCGAGCTGCAAGCCTTAAGCAACACATTTTGTTCCATTTTCTCCAGTCTCGACAGCACGGCAAGCCAGCGTGCCCACACCAGCACGGCGTCGGGCGCAGGAGAAACAGTTCGGTGAATTGAAACAGGCGATGCTCAGGCCCCCACGCCTCCACCGCGCGTGCTTTGGGAGCCTTCGTCTGGTGTGTGGCGCAAACGCTGCTGCAGCGCATGTGGTTGAAGCCTTCGGGGAGGGGACGCTGCCCTGCACAGCTCCCCTGTCCCCCTGGGCTGTGCCCCCTCAGGACAGATCCTGGGGAGTGTCACGCTCTTCCTTGGCCTGTCTCGCCGTTTGCAGGGGATGGCAACACTGCCAGAGCCCCACCACCGCCTCCGACGTTTGGAGGCAAAACTCAATCGCTGCCGCTCAGGCTGCTTCGGTGCGGGGATGCGGTGGCTGCTGCTCCTTCTGCCCACGGCAGGACGAGGCAAAGCACCGGGGCGAGAGCTGCTTGGGCAACCGGCCACAATAATCCCTCCATCCACTTCATCGTATTCAGGCACTCGCCCGATACAACCTTCGCAGAGCTTTGAAAACCTGGTGCCTGCAGGCAGCAGCTGCCCTGGGGGAGTGAGGGGGCTCAGGTGCCCAGCTAAACACCCTGCAAATGCTCCTTGCCCGATCCCCCCTCTTCTACAGCTCCGCAGTTCTCTTCTACAGCTCCACACTTCTCCCCCTGAGCCCTCCCACTGGGAGGGCGCAGCAGCAAACTGGTGGCGTTGAACGCTTGCCACTGGGTTGGCAGGACCACCAGCATCCGTCGGTCCCTGCATTTCTCAGCGGCTGTGAAAAGACGGGCTGCAGCGTGAAAGCCGTGATTCTTGCCGGCTCAGCTGCCCCCTGCCCTGCCAGCCCCAGCGCTGGCTCACGGAGCTCAGCATCTTTCCTGCCTCCTGCTTTTGATCTATAAAGCTTTGCTTGGCGGCAGTGACCCAGCCGCATCTCTGCGCATTTCCAGTCTGCTGGGGGGGGGCCCTCCGGGAATGTCAGTTTGCATTTGGTCCTGGCCCTCTTAACCTTGACCCCTGGCCCCAGGGTGGGCTATGGCCATTAAACCTTGACTACCTGGGCTTTCGGCACCATGGGGATGGTTTCCGCAGCGCTCCGGTGCTCGTGGCTTTCTGCTGGTGGGGATGGCTGGGGGGATGCAGACAGATCCATGCGTGCGCTGGATGGGCTGGATGGCACCACAACCCCCTCCCCCCCCCAAGCCCCTCTGCTCCCCAGGCACCCCTTGCCTGTGGGGTAGCTTGTTCCTCGCTGATGCAAGCTTTTTCCAGAGGGAAAAGCTGAGCACAGAGCCTTCCCAGTGCCCCCCAGTAGCTCCCCTCACCGAGCAAGGCGCACCTTTCTCTTCCCTCAGGGCTTTCAGGGCTGGAATCCTTGGGCTGTAGCAGCCCTCTCCAGGTTTTCCAGTCGCAGCCTCCTGCCCCTCCAGGTGTCTCAGCTGGGAGTGTCCCAGGCTGTCCCCTCTAAGGCAGGCATGAGGAAAGCCCTGGTCCCACAGTAAGATGCTCCTGGCATCACAGGGCAAATGGCCCGAGCCTTCAGAGAGCCGTCGGGTGGCATGCAGCGGTGGGGGATGCAGTGGATGCACTTTCCATCCTCCTGGATACCGCTCTCTTAGTGGTCAGTGCCCTAAAATACCTTCGGCTGTCCTGGGTTCTGTACTGGGCCACGAGCAGCAGCAGAAATCTCATGTGCCTCATGAGATGGCAACTGAGGCTGTAAGAGCCTGTAGCCCCACGGGCTTTAACATTTTTACTTCACCCCGCCCAAGGACCCGGCTCAGATATTGAATGATAAATGGTCTTGGAGGCTGTTTCACTTGCCTCGGTCTCTTGAGATGTTTTGGTTGCTATTAATTCTGACTGGTTCTTCCAGAGCTGCTGCTGGGATGTTTGCCTTTTACACCGCCACGATGCATCCCCGAGGGCCATTTGAGCAGCAAGAGCCTGGGAAGTTCAGCGTACAGAAAGAAAAGCAGCAGCAGCAGCAAGGGAAGCACTGCGGTGGTGGCAGCAGGGCTGGCGGCCAGGGCCACTGTGGCCGGGGCATCTTTCCACACCAATGACCCAAGAAA
The DNA here is from genome assembly GCF_963210335.1 of Falco punctatus. NCBI lineage: Eukaryota > Metazoa > Chordata > Aves > Falconiformes > Falconidae > Falco > Falco punctatus. The sequence goes on along the minus strand of NC_137599.1, from coordinate 3,742,933 downwards.
ACAGGACAGCCTTGTGGGGAGCTGCCAGGCGCCTTGAGCCTGTCCCCACTGAGGACCAGCTCTGCACAAATGGCATCTCAGCATCCCCCCGCAACACGAGGGAGGGGAGGGGGCTGCCGCAACCCCTGGCCAGGGAGGGCAAGCAGCCAGTGCCTGGCACTTGGGTCCTGCTGCTTCCCTGCTCCCTGCGGAGGCAGATGGGGTGCTCCCTCCCCCACCAGACCTGTCTGGTCTGTCACACACCTCAGCCACCACCCGTCCCGCTTATCTCTGCAGGCTTTGCTGGTTTTCTTGCAGTCTCCAGACCTCCCTTTGCGGGGTGGGAGGGGAACAGGCACCCAGCTGATGGCCCAGGGAGGCTTACGGCCACCTCCTGCAGCCAGAGCCCATTCCTTCCTACACCTGTACGCAGCACAGCTCAGGTTTGACAGTTGCTGCCCACTCCTGCAGATTTGCTTATAGGGCGAGTTCGGTTAATAGAGAGCCACTGGGAGTTTAAACTAATCGGTGGACCAGAAACTGCATTTGTAGAGACCACCAGATTAAATTTTCAAAGGCACAAAGGCGCTAGGTGATAGAAAAAGGGAGATGTGCTTGCCAAATACTGCTGTGCTTACGTGGAAAGAAGGGAGACGCGGTGATTATATCACACACGGATGATGAGAACAAATGCGTGCAGGTGAGAGGACTTGGTAGCGACAGTTCCAGCAGGGACATGGGGCTGAATGTTTGCAAAGGCTCTGGGGACCCTGCAAAGCAAAAGAAAAACATCGTGACGCTGAAGGCTGTTATTGGCATAGTGCCTTGCTGGGTTTCTTTCCTCCCAGGCTGCAGCTGGGCGTTTTCATACTCTTGCAACCTGCACCCAGCACAACAGCATTCCATCGTTGCTTGAGCTTTTCTTGTGCTGGTAATTCAGATGCTCCAGTTCCCCAAACAGCCTTCACGATGCAGCTGAAGTCTAAGACCTGGCTGGGAGAGCAGACACAAAATACAAAGTCAAAAGCCATCTTCGCTTGCAGCTATTGACACAGTGAGGCCAGGGGCAGCTCACGTCAGCTCAGACTGGTGGGTCGGGCATAGACAACCTGCAAATGCTCCACAGCATTTAAAGATTCAGGGTGGAGTGAGAGGTTATTCAAGGCAGGTGCTTCAGCTCCAAACTGACTAGATGCAGCTAAGGCCCCTGTATTTTTCACTGAAGTGTCTGTGTGAGTGCATTTCAAGAGCTAGAGAGATACATTAGACACAAACAGAAGTCAGGCACTAAGACATCTTGAGAGGATGCCTGGTTTGACGATTAAAAACGAACAGAGCCAAGCACTATGCATTTTCCAACGCTGTTTATTTGTTTTCTGGAGCCCACCGACACAGCTGGATCTGGCAATGGAGCAGCTTCTTTTTTCTTTAAAGTGTCTATGCGACATTAAGTCAAGGCTAACACTGTAGTCAAAGGCATTTAGAGAGGGCAGCAGCAGAAGCAATGAGAGGTGTTGGGAGGAGGCTGTACAGCAGGGCAGGAGGGGCAGGGAGCACCTTCCCTCCCACTGCCGCAGCGGGGACAGGGTGCAGAAACGCCTATCATCTTTTTGGTTATCTGTACCAGACAAACACAGCACCATGCAACACAATCTGCAGCTGGAAATGAATGGGTGGAGAGCAGGATGCGGAGCGGTATTGCAGGCTGCTTTGTCAGAAGCTGTGTGCCTGTGGCAGGGAGCAGTCGGATGAGTAACCAGGCTGTCAGCGGCTGGGACACAAGCTCCCGAGTGGCATTTGCTTGCTGAGGGGAACCACAGTTCTCAGGATGCATCGACTGGGATAGATAGACCTCTCCCTTGGAGCCAGATCCACACTGCTGCATTTCAAATGGAGTTCAAGTACCTAAAATACCGTGTAAAGAGCCACCTATCTATTTTCTTCCCAAAAGGTGGACTACTGTGGTGTCTCATCAGGCTAAGGTTCCTTCCCAGAGTGCCTTTGCTCCCAGCTCTGGCCCAGACCTGCACCTTCCATGGTGACTTGCTGTCCAGCCTAGCTGAAGGCAGCACCACCTCAAAGCATCACTCCTCTTCTAAAGGAAGATTGGAAGAATACCTTCTCCCGGTCACACTCTGCTGCTAGCAATCCCACCCGCCTCCCACCCTGCAGGCCAGGTCCCACACAGCCCCCCGCCCCACGCTGTGCGTGCTGTGTAGCTGCACACAGGCGCAGAGGCTGGGCTGCAGGTTCAGGAGGGTGGCACACACACACACAGGATCGCTCCCTTTTACATTGTTTCACCCAGCCACAGACCTTCCAGCACCTGAATACTCCTCTGCCAAGTGGTTCCATCACCCCAAGCAATCCGCACAGCAGCAGCCAACCCAGAAGTCTCCACGGTGGGGGGTGACACGAGCACCCCGGGTTGCAGCTGGGACCTTTGCTCAGCCCTAGAGCCTGAGAGAAAGGCTTTGGCAAGGCGGGCTGGCTCCCGCAGCCAGCACCATGCCCTGTCTCAGCCAGTTACTGTACAAAATGGACAAACACACACACGTTATTTACAGCCTGGTTTTCACATGATGGAGCAGCTCTTGGCTCGGTCTTTCCTGATCTCTGTGTCGTTCAGTAAGTCCGTCCTGCCAGGCATCTGTGATGCCCGCTTCAGTCCCCGTTTGGAGTTGCTGCGCTTCAAGTTCTTGTGCACCCTGTTGACCGAGGCAAGCGTGGTCACATGAAACACATCCCGAACGCTGTTCTCCGAGACCTTGGAGGAGCACTCTGCATAGGCCACTGCCCCGATCTGCCGTGCCAGCGCGCTGCCCTGTGGTCCAGAGAGAGCGGGAGGAAGAAGGAAGAAGGTTAAGCCACCAGCACTCTGCAAGGAGCATCCTTTCACATCGCCGGCAGCCCTGGCTGCGCTGGCAGCCCCACCGGAGCGCCGGGGCACAGGCGAGAGCGGCTCTCCCACAACGTTCACTCATCACCCATTCACTTGGTGCGAAACCACCAGACGTGAGGGTCTCTCCCGAGCAGACAGTGCTACCGGGTGCTGGACCCTGCATCAACTGCAGGTTCTCACTAACGTGATGCCCCCCCGCTGCAGCTGAGGACAACCCCTCTCAGCGGGACAGTCACCTGGGACCTGCTCTGCTCAACGTGGCACCAGGCACAGAGCAACCCAGGGCACGGCCACCCCTGCACCGCACCAAAACTGGGGTCCCCCGGCCAGCCTGGGGACTCCACTGGGTCCACTGGCAGCTGCAGCCCCCCAGACCCCCCCGGCTGTGGCCAGCACCCCTCCAGCAGTGCTGCCCCGACACTGAACCCAAGCAGGAGAGTCACTTGGAGCAGAAAGAGCTGCACTGAACTAGGAGCTGCAGAAGCACAACACTCCCCTTTCGCCAGTTCAACTTGTCAAATCAGGCATCTTCACCACCTCTGCGGACAAACTTTTCAGCTCCTCACCAGGAGACTGTTCAGCAGAGCATCAGGAACAAGTCAAGGTCTGCCAGAGCTGGGGCAAAGAGCGCCGTAAGCATGAGCAGCTCAGCATCCATGAGGCAGGATCAAACCAGCTTCAGACCGAGACCTGGGCACAGCGGGTCGTTCGCTGCTGAGCTTCCTCGGACCAGTAGCTCCTACAGAAAAGCCCCCTCCCCGCCTCCCCTCCCTGAGCCCTAGGGGGATGGCTGCTGAAACACACCTGCTCGTGCGTCACGGGGATGAGGCGCTGCTTGGAAAGCTCCCGGAGCGTGTTTAGGTCTGTCCGCATGTCCAGCTTGCAGCCGACCAGCACAATCTTCGCGTTGGGGCAGAACTCCTGAGTTTCCCCTTGCCACTGCGGAGGAGACAGGAGGGAGAAGGTGCTCAGGGGCTGCCGGTGTACAAGACGCTTCAAGAGGTCCAGTGGCACCTCCACGTCAAGTTCGTTTTGGCAGCAGGCAGCCTGCGAAAGGGGCAGGTTGGAGCGACAAAGGCAATCACAGGGTCTCAGCTCATTGCTCGCAGCCCCTTTCCAGCCAAGACCCCCCAGCCTTGGGGGGAGGACAGGCCAGCAGAGTCGTGCCATCAGCTCCTCCCGGACACCATCGCCCAGCCAAACACTCCATGACTCCCTGCCACGGCAGAGCCCACCGGTCTGATCCACAGCTTCTCCTGCTCCCACCAGCCAGCGGCACTTCCCACTCCCACGGAGGAACGGCAGCCACGGCAGCCCGGGGTCCCTGCGCCTGCTGACCACCACCACGGGCTGCCAAGCCGCCCTGTCCTGGCTCATCTCTGCACAGGACCTGGAACTGGACCAGTCAGGCTACCCAGACTGCTACTGGTGCCGCTCCAGCACCACTTGTAGGTCTCTTGCCTCGGACCTGGGCTGGTGCCGCCGCGAGAGGGGATGGGGCATGGGCAACGGTGGGCACCATGGTGAGGGGGGGCTGTCGGGGGGGACGCAGGCTGGGAGCAGCTCTGGAGGCTGTGCTGGAGATGAGGCCAGCCAGCTTTCAGTGTTCTGCATGTAACACGAAGCTCTCATGGGATGGGGTTTGGAAAGCAGCCCCCCGAGGGCCAGACCGCACGCGCTCGGGTGCGTGTGGCTTTTCCAAACGGGGGTCGCAGCTGCTCCGAGACTGATGAACTCATCAGGGCACGTGAATGACTGCCACAGGCAAGGATGGGAATGGTCAGCGTGCCTCTCTGATAACTTCATGCTCGTTTGGGCCAGATATGCCCTGCAAACCTCTCAAATCAAAGCTGCAGCCCCCTGCGCTGGGCCACAGGAGACCACTCGTGGGCACGGCTGTGGAAAAATAACCACCCCACAGCCCAGCACACAGAGCTGGGGCTCCAAAGGTCCCCCTTGCTGGTCCTCCCAAAGTCACCCTTGCTGGTCCTCCAAAGGTCACCCTTGCTGGTCCTCCCAAAGGTCCCCCTTGCTGGTCCTCCCAAAGGTCCCCCTTGCTGGTCCTCCCAAAGTCACCCTTGCTGGTCCTCCCAAAGTCACCCTTGCTGGTCCTCCAAAGGTCCCCCTTGCTGGTCCTCCCAAAGGTCCCCCTTGCTGGTCCTCCCAAAGTCACCCTTGCTGGTCCTCCCAAAGTCACCCTTGCTGGTCCTCCAAAGGCCACCCTTGCTGTCCTCCAAAGGTCACCCTTGCTGGTCCTCCAAAGGTCACCCTTGCTGGTCCTCCCAAAGTCACCCTTGCTGGTCCTCCAAAGGTCACCCTTGCTGGTCCTCCAAAGGTCACCCTTGCTGGTCCTCCCAAAGTCACCCTTGCTGGTCCTCCAAAGGCCACCCTTGCTGGTCCTCCAAAGGCCACCCTTGCTGGTCCTCCAAAGGTCCCCCTTGCTGGTCCTCCCAAAGGTCCCCCTTGCTGGTCCTCCAAAGGTCACCCTTGCTGGTCCTCCAAAGGTCCCCCTTGCTGCCCCTTCTGAACCACAGGCGGCAGGGAGCTCTTTGCAAATCACACTCATTATTTGCTTATTATTGGGAGCCACCTGTTAAAGACTTTTAAGATATTCAGAGCGCAGCTACAGCCAGGGAAATAAAGAACTGAAGCAATGGAAGAAGGCCAGGGCAAACATCCACTTCCTTCATACTAACAATCCCTTTCAGAGCTCCAAAAATTAATGCCCAAAGCGCAGCTAATTGTCTGCAGCAGTAAATAAAACCATCACCTGTGACCTCCCCCTGGGGAGACCTGTACAACCCCATCAGCACATCAACACCCTGGTTACTGATCTGGTGTTTCTGAAGCAGGAGGCAGACAATAAAGAGATTACCCCTGGCTAAAGATGTCACTTGGAATTAGCAATTTCCTTCTGCGCTAACTGGCGGCTAGGCATGTGCCTTAGGCAATTAGAAGGGCAAAGAAAACCAAGCCCACAACCCAGTGTCCATAGCCTGGTGGAGAAAGGGAGCACCAAGAACGCCCCAAGTTTCATTCAACCGATATCAGACCGAAGCACTGCAAAACAGGGAAAAATCTTATTTTCCATCAGGAGATGGGCTCAAGTATCTTCACCATGAACCTCCTCCCCTGCTGCCAGCGACATCTGTCCACCAGGACTCACAGACATGCCCAGCACCCAGGGCTGCACAGCTACTGGGAGATGCTGGTGTCACAGCTGCAACGCACCCACAAAAGGAGGATGATGCTGTTCTTTTCGAGCAAGAATTCAAGCACCCTAATTTACCTGAAGGATGAAAATCCTCAAAGGGATTGAGCTATCAGGTTTGTTCTTGCCAGGCAGAGGTCAGGGCTGCCTGGAATGACACAGGGCTCCCCGATCCGTGGGAGAGGTGCCACCCTCTTCCCACACGACTGACACCTTAGGGAGCCCAAGATTTGCTGCGCTATCGAGACCTGTCAGAGTGAAGGCACTACCCCACGAAAACCTGCTTTGTACAAAATGAAGAGCTGCTTGTTCGCATTCTCTCAGCTGGCTCCTTCCCTTCATCTGTAAAGGCAGCCCAGACATCAGAAGGGCAGCGATAATGAAGATTTCCTCTGCTGAATTAGCATTTCTGCTGCTTCCTTCTTCGCCTGATATCAAGACCCAAAACCCATTTCAACTTCACGGCGTCTCAGGAATTTTCCTCACCTCCATAGGCTGCACGCCTGCACCAAAGGAAACAAGGCATCTACTCAGAGGGACTTAAAAAATCCCCTGTGATTTAGGGTTTATTTTAAGTCACCGTATCAAAAAGACATTGCCTAACAGTACTCAAAGCATCCGTGAGGCTGCACAGGGGAGACCGTGCACGGAGTGAGCAAGTGTGGGCTCCCATGAAGAGCGCACAGAGAGACACAAATAAATCCCAACCCCAGCTAATTATTGACGGGTTTGCATCTCATTAAGGTATAAGTGATTTGCTTGCATTACTATTCTGCTGACTTCCAAGCCGAGCAGTGAATTCTTTCAGCCCAGATGAAACACGCCTCCCTCCACCCAGCACACTTGGTACCCAGGACCTGCTCTGGAAACAAACACTAAGCCATTGACCGAGTTATCTGAAGGGTCTTTGTCCCCTCACCAGGACACTTCTGAGACACAGACCTACTTCTCAGCCCTCCCAGCAGCTGAGTAAGAGGCACTTGCTTCAGCACAACATTTGGCAAAATGCGGAGAGGCCAAGAGGGCAGCCAGTACAATGGGACTTGTTCAGCATGGCCAGTCCAGCCCCAGCAGCCTGGGGCTCGCTGGGGAGAACAGCTACAGGAATCACTATTCCGTAGCGCTTTTCACGCCTCGGTGTCTCCGACAGCTTCGCAAACAAGATGCCAGCCAAGGCTGGCCTCTGGGACAGGATGCAGCCGCCAGTGAGCTTTGCTGTGAGAGCTTGCTGAAACCACATCTCCCTGAATTCCATGGAAGGAAGCAGGGCACGGCCAGAAACGAGGGATATGAGTGACCAGGAGGCTATTTACCCTCTCCCCTGAGCAGCACCCTGAGTTGCTGGACTTCATCCCATCTCAGAGGAAAGCCTCGCATGGGAACCTCTCCCCAGGGGCCACCCACTGCCCCAGAGCATGGCAAGCAGGGACGGGCCGCGGTGCTCCGCAGTGGGTCCCCAGCCTGGTGGGGCTCTCTGAGACCTGCCAGCTAGAAACACCCGCTTTGCTGAAAGACACTAAGGAAAATTATTATTCTAATAAATAATATTTTCTTATATTCTAATAAATACAAATATATATAAAAATAATATTCTAATAAATAATATTAGCTTGGCTGCTAATGCAGAGCATGGCCGGTCAGCTCTGCCAGGGCAGGCAGTGTTCAGGGTCCTGCATGCTCTCCACTTCAGTGGCATTGTGCCGTCTCATTTTATTCATTCATAGGCTTGAAATCCAGTGCCACAGCTCATTATTCTTGTCGTCGAGCTACAGAGAGCTGATTGCTGTCTTTCCTACTGTGCAGATGTGACAGCCAAAAAACCGAGCTCTCTACTTGCATAGAAACAGGCACCAGGAGCCACTTCTCAACTGCTGCAAGCGACCCATCGCACGCTGACTGGTGGCTCTGCCAACAGGAGATGCCCACCACTTCCCAAGGTCCATGGAAAACGGAGAAAACACCCTACGCTTCTCCCTGTCCCCACATTTGTATGTGTGCGCACACGCAGACCCCACGCACACGCCAGCTACCGTGAGCAACACCATTCCCCGGGCTCCTTCCAGATGGAAAGAGCTTGCTTTCTGCACAGCCTGCGTGGGGAGCAGCAGCAGCCACCCATCCTCATCCCAGCGTGCTGGAAGCCAAGGCTTGGCCCCAGGGTCAGAGCTTTTAGCCCTGATGACAGCCTCTGGGAGCAGGGACCGCAGCAGGGACCGCAGGGTGCTCCCCGCGCCGCTGCAGAGCTGTCTCGCCAGCCGGGGGGGCACGCCAGGCACTCACCTTCTTGAGCACACTGTCCAGCGTCTCCGGGCGGCTGATGTCGAAGCAGATGAGCACAGCGTCCGAGTCCGGGTAGGCCAAGGGACGGACATTATCGTAATACGCCGAGCCTGCAGAGAGGAGCGGGAGGAGAGCGGTGAGCAGCAAGTCTCACCCCACTGACTGCTCATTACCCAAACGGGCAGGCAGGACCCCCAGCCCCCCCTGCCTGGCACAGAGCTCTCCAGTTCCAGTAAGAACTGGAGGTGTTGCCACATGATGCAAACAACCGCTCTGTCGGAGGTGAAGGATGCTGACTCAAGCTTCTGACCAGGAACCAGAAGTTTGATTTCAGCAGTTTGGATTGCAGAGGGATCGGTCCCTTTGTTTAGGTGTGGCAGACAAGAGGGTTTGTCCTTGTGCCCTTACATCTATCCCTTTGCAGAGTGGAAATAAATGCAAGTTTTGCATCCCTAGGGAGCAGCCGGCAAGTCAAGAGGCGGCAGAGCTGCGCTGCCAGGGCAGGCTGGCTCTGCAGGAGAGGGTGCCTGGAAGGGCTGTGGCACTGCGGAGCATCACATCCCTGTCCCCACCACTTGCTATGCAACCTGTGCCTTGCCATGCGGTCGCTGCACCGCTCACGGTGGAAAGGTGTGGCTGAGAAAACGCAGGGAACGCCGCTGCTGATTTTTCTGCTCCCTTGCTATCTTTATACAGGAGAGCTCACTCACGCAGCTTGTGAGAATTTCAGATAGCTAAAAGAATTGGTTTCGCTCAGGATTCGTGCAGGAAAAAAAGACAGTCAGATTCTTTTTGGTACCTAAAAGATGCGACGGGATTTGGTGAACAAGCTGTAAAGGGGAGGGGATGAGTCTGTATTCTGCAGGATTTCTCAGTGAGCAGGCAGAGAGCCCAGCCTGACTCCTGCACAGCTCCTGCCGCACACACACGCGTGCGCACATGCACACACACACACACCCCCTTCGATACGAATTTCAGGCATTAAAGTCATTGTCCCACACTGCTTTTATCCGAAGCGTGTCCTGCGTGCCACTGTGGATGCCTCAGCCACCAGTAACGGCGCGATCAGCTCACGGCTGCTTAAAACCAGCGTTTCGGTTTTATGTTTGGCTTTACGATGGCTTAAACTTCCTGGAGGGATGAGAAGCAGATGTTTATTTATGAAAAGGGGAAGCAGAGACACCAGAGTCCTTGTTGAATCTGCCTCCTCGGGGAGCGGATCACCCACCCCGAGGCCGGGAAACCGGATGCGCTTCCTGCATCCCCCAGGACCCCCGGACCCCACACTTTCCCACCCTGGGAGGAGGGTGCAGCACCCAGCCCGGCTGTCAGGTGGCTCCTTGATGGAGTTCAGCACCTGATGAATTATGGATGATGGGGGCTTATGCTTCCGGGAGGATGGGAATCTGCCCGGGATAAGTGTGAGAGGAGAATAGGATGATTCTCCACATGGGCTCCGACCCTGGCTCTTGTCTGCCCCAGGGCTCAGGACTGATGTACAGCGGAGCGGGGGGCACAGCTCCACATCCAGGGGCTTTGCAAACACCCCAGATCCCTCTGCAAGAGTCAGACCTGGCTGTGACCGCTCCTGCCTCTGCCCGGAGCCTGCACGGGGCAGGCTGAGATGTGTCTTCCCAAACCTACCCAGCTCCAGAGGCTGCCCACCCACCCTGCCCTCAACACCCACCCACAGCGAGACACCACCAGCAGCTCCAACTGGGACCTCCACGGCACAGAGCTCCGGGCATGCTCTGGCTGGGGCAGGCACCTGGGCATTCAACAGCAAAATTCACAGAAAAATGGGCTACAGGTGTCCTACAGCCACGCTGCTGCCAGCCTGCAGGAGCAAAGGCACCCCCCACACCCCCCGCTCCTCTCGGAAGCCGCAGCCTGGGTCTCCATCCCTGCAAAGTCACCGGGAAGAGCAGCAGATGGGATCCAGCCCAGAAGAAACAGACCCTGGTCTCTGCAGAGCCCAACCCGGCTCCTAGAAGGAAAGTCACGTTGCCGGCATGGAAAGGAGCCAGTCCCTGCGGTGCCTTGGCCAGCCCCGGGGACAGGGATGCAGGTTGGCACGCCGGGCACCACGGCAGCCCCGCATCCCAAGCGCGGGAGATTTCTGACCTCGCTTCAGGCTCAAGCTGCTTCAGTTCACAACCAGCAGAGCCAGCAGACCTGGCCCCAGTGACGTGCTCCCGCCACGCAGCAAGGTGACCCAGTCCCCAGTAAGGATGGGGTCACCTTCCGAGGCAGCACCAAGCCACCAGTCTCGTGCCTGATGTGGTTTTACTGGGTGGGATGTGAGATCCAGCATCGATCCACAGGCTTGGGTTTGCTGGGTCCTTCATCCCATCCATGCCCTCTCCCCCATCTCCCCCATCGTGTGACGGTGTCTGCCTCCAGACAGGCGCCCCCAGCACTCCGGAGGAAAGCTCCCTCCATTCCCACACACATCCTCTCGCTGCAGCTCCTCAGCTTTACATAAACACTGCAGATAAATCTGCCCCCTCCCAGCCCAGGAATGCTCCTTTTGTAGAGGTGGTTTTGGCTCCATTGAGCACAGACATTGCCACAGCAAACTGTATCATAGCAACCTTCTGCTCCTCTCAGCAGCCAGCCAGCTCCTCGGTGGAGAGCATCCAGCGCCGGAGAGCATCCAGCGCCAGTGCAGAACGAAGCGTGACCCCTCGGTTATCCCACAGAACCAGCACCATTCCCACCCCCATGCCAGGAATTGTGCTCCCACCACCTGGGACCACAGGAGGGAAGGCCCCTGTGCTGGCGGGAGGAGCTGAGGGAAGGGATGCACTAGGTCAAGAACCTGATTTTCTTCATGAGATCAAAATCACCTTTGTATTCATTAACTTTCTGCTCCAACTCCGAAGGGCAGGAGCAGCCCCTGGCACCTTCAGCTCACCAGCTGCTCCGGCAGCAGGTAACAGCCAGTGCTCACAGCCTCTGCCCCACCACAGGAGACCGATGGAGACCAATGGCCAGGGCTGCCCAGCAGATCAGGGGAGCTGCTGCCCTCCAAACTTGGGTAACCTCCAGCTTTCTTTGGAGATGTCTCTATTGAATCAGGAGACTCTGTTTGGGGGATTATTCTTCCAGTTTTTGCATCTATTACTTTTTCACGGAGTATGACAATTAAAAAAAAAAAAATCCTAACACAAAAGCCTCAGTTCCCTCCAATCCAGCTCTTCAGTTTTATTGATTCTGAGCACTCGACACCTTTCAGATACCCCAGCAAGACACCCCAGAGACCCACAGTCTGGCACTTCTGAACACACACACATGCCCAGGGCTCATGTGTCTGCAGCTCCAGCCTTTACTGCATGAGTCATTCTCCCACTTGGCACCCAGGTTTGCAAGAAACAGGACCTATGTGCATCTGTTCGTGGTTAAAGAGAGAAAATTGGAGGAAGCCAAAAACCAGCTTAAAAATAAAATCCACACAGTTGCTGTCTGAAATTCAGGGGTGGATGCAGCCGTGAGTAGCTCCTCTTATTAGCTGGCAGCCCCCCGAAATGCATGGCACTGTGACTCAGAGATGCTGCTCTCAGGGGCAGGGGACCAAAACGTGCCGTTTCATCTACACCAACGTAGCCTTAATCTTCATTTGTTCCTTATTAGCTGTTCTGAGAGATAATGAGCCTCCTCACCCGGACATCCTCCATCCCACAATAGCACATTACAAACCAGGAAAGCAAACAGGCTTGCAGAGCCGCGATCTGCTCTGCAAGGGGCTCCCGCAACCCCAGCCAGCTCTGGTTTGAAACAGAGACCAGCACTGCCAAGACCTAAATTTTTCAGCATCGCACTTGTCTCGGAGGGCTCACTGTAAACTCTCCCCACCGTGCCAGCAACGCTGCGGCACATGCTGCTTGCCACAGGGACAGCCAAGAACATCCTTCACAGAATGAAGCAGAAATTCATCCCAGCTTTCTGGAGCGCTGCATCAACAAGCCCCGAGCGCTTGGGGGTCACCTCCCCGCACGGCGGTGCCAGACAAGCAGTGGCTTTGGAGAAGATGGCATCTTTGCTAGACAAATCCCACGGCCGGTTCAGCCGAGCCTTTGTCCGGAGGACAAAGCCGCCAAAGCAGGACCAAGGTGCAGCTGCCTCAGCATCCTCTCCCCGCGCACGGCCAGAAGCCCGTACCACCTCTCAGCCAGCATCCATCAGACGCAGGGAGACCATCCCCTCCACTGCCACGGCTCCAAACCACCCTCCGTCGAGCCCCAACCGGCCACCTCTCGTGTTTCCCAGGACGGGGGCTCAAACCCCCCGAGCCGCCGCGTACCAGCACCCGTGCTCAGCGCTGCCTGCGGCTACGCCGGGCTTCCCGCAGCTGAACTCTCAGCTCCAAGCGGCCTTTTGCTGCAGAGAAATTTATCCGAACGGCTGCTCACTAGAGGCAAAGGCTCTGCGTGCCGAGGCACGGCGCTGAGCCCCCCTGCCCCCCCCCCCCACACACACACACCTGGGGTAGGGGCTCCTCGATGCGGCTGCACAGGGGTCCGGCGTGGGAGCGGGAGGCACACGCTCCATCACTGCACCAGACCTGGTTCACATCGCATCAGGTGCCAGGGAACGGCACGGCTTTGATGATTAGGCATTCCTCCGCCAGGGCAGATAATGAAGAAGGTGTTTAATAATATATTTTATTTATATCACACCTTTAAGACTGCAAACGAACTGTCTGTACAAGTCACAGACGTGCTGGGCAGGGAACAACCCACCCAGCTGCTCCAGGATCGGATGGCAGCGGTGCGGGAAGAAGGGGGCTGCAAGGGGCTGTGCCAGCTGGGTGCCCCCAACCCCTGCCCCCCACCCCTCACCCAGAGAGGCTGAGCTGAGGGGCGGGGGGGTGTCTGAGGCTCTGGAGGGGCTCTCCCCAGGCAGGCAGGCATTTGCATGAGAAAGGCACACGTCCCCTGCTAGAGCCTGGCTATTGTCAGGGAGCACATACAAGCCTGGATTGAAAACCTGGCCCTGAATGAAAGGCCAGAAGTGGCAGCTGTCCCAGACACCCCAGTACAGAGGCGAGGCCAGTCCCCATGGTGAGCCCACAAAAATCTCCGCTGGTTTTCCGAGACATCCAGGATGCTCCAGAGCTGCCATTTCCTCTGCAGATGCAACAAGAGGGCACAGAGTCACCCGAAAATATTTCCCGCTGCTAGAAAAAAAGGGGAAATCAGCCCGGAGAAACAATGGCAGGGTTTACAGCGGAGGATGAGGAGGAATTCAGCCCCAGGGAACACTGGAGAGCAGCAGTTAAACAACCCCAAAGGTCATGCCCACTCCCCTTATCCTGGCTGCAGACAGACGAGGGAAGAAATTTTTCTTCCCTGGCCCCTTCACTGAGCTCAGCTCCACTGTCCCACAGCCCAGCCAGCACGGGTGGGAACGGGCAGGTCACAGACCCGGCACAGGACCCCCCCAGCCGGGCACACAACGGGCTCAGGTGTCCCTTTGCAAGGATGAAGCCACCGGTGCCAACACGCCACTCGTGCCTATCGCCGTGCCCACTGCCACCAGCCCCCGCGTGGCACAAGCCCCAGCCACAGTCCTGCAGCTCCTGTGGCCGCATCCTGCCTACAAGATCCCCCAGGACACCTCCTCCTGCGAGGCACCTCACTGGAGCCAGGGAGGTGGGATCCCCAGAGCCCAGGAACCGGCATCTCCACGCCAAGGGACTTCTCAGAGACCACCCCTCACTTAGGGGGAACCATAAGCACGGCCAACTGCAGACACGGGTGCTTGCCTTCAAGATTTTAGTTGCCCTTACAAAGGCAAAAAGTGATGTTTGAAGAGCAGTAGGTCGGTGTGCCCAGCATGTGATGGACCAGAATATGCAAATGCCCTCCTCATTCCCTGTGTCATTAAGGCTGATGAGCTTTACAGACAGGGGACCAGGAAACCAGCCATTGCAGCCTCCCAGACTGCAAGAGCCGCACATCAGGGAGACGATGATCTGAACCACCACAAGTTCAGAGACCGACTTCATCCTCCCAGCGTGAAATCAGACCCTCTCTCCTGAAAGAAAAAATCAGAGGAGTTTTTTGTTTGAAGATTGATAACGTGCAGCAATATCCCTGAGCACCCTGCAGGTCCCCGCTCAGCCAGGGGTCAGAGACAGGTTAAGGATCCCTGACCCTGCCCAGCTCGTTATTGTCTGGAAGGGGAGGATGATGCAGATCCCACTGATATAAAAAAACATGTTTCTGACACTGATACAGTGCTCATTAATTAGAGTCCAGCCCAGAAAAGCGCCAAGTGGCAGAGACAAGAATTAAAACCCTGGTGACAGACTGGGGGACACCGGTAACGACGGGCTCTGGCAGCACCACGGTCCAAAGCCCAGACCCAGTTCCAAGGTCACAATTATGAAAGAAGCAGTAATTAGTGACATTAAAGATTAAAGTGAGTGGCACTAAGAGCAAAGCAGATCTGGCAAAATAAGAGTCAAATGGAGCCACCATCGTGCCAAGCTCCACTCTGCAGCAAAGCCCTGGGCATGTGACATGCCGGGCTGATAAATGCACGCTGCCACCCCTGCCAGCACCCAGGTGCCCTGCGCCGCTCGGGGTGCCCTGGCTCTGCCCACAGCAGCCCCACAGCCAGGCAAAGGCGGCGACAGCTTCTCTCCAAGAGGCCATCCCCATCACGCCATCCCCATCACAGCCCACAGGGCAGAGCTTTCACCACTGCATCCCCGGCGCCTTCCCACCGAAAGCCCCCCAGCAGCAGGCTTTACTGGGGAAGGAGCCCCCGCCAGCCTTGCAGGCACAGCCTCAGGAAGGGTTTACCCAAGCGATGGTCACACATTTGTCCGAAATCAGGGTATGACAGAGCCCCACAATGGGGAGGGCTCCAACCCGATGGCCAGCAAGGTCAGGGTCGGAGGGCTGTCATGACATGACACAAAGCCCTGGTGCCAGAGAGAAAGTGGGGAAGACAAGGAGAGACGAGGCATCCCACCGAAGCTGGAGGGAGACAGAAAGCAGCTGAGGGAACTGCCCCTAGCCCAGCCCTCCAAAGGACACCAGGCACAGTACGGCCATCGGTCCTCCGGCTTTTGCAAGCTCCTCTGATGGCTGGACCATGACGTTTCTCTTGTGCAACACCGCTGCAAACCCCTGAAGTGCAGAAAAGGAGGAAACCATTCCATGACATGGAACAAGCAACCGTCTACAAAGTGCCTAACTGAAACAAGAGCTAATCCGCTTGGACAATTAACCTCTGCTCCTAGTTCTTACGATGCACGTAAAAAAATGAGTAAAATACTAAACAGCCCAGCTGGCATACCTTCAGGATGGGCATGATCAGGATGAAGGGAATGGTATTTGCACAGGCTGAGGTGGCATTTCTGGGCCCCTCTCCAGATCTGATTACTGGAAACCTGTCACTCGGGAGGAGGCTGTTCTGCTGGATTTACCAGCAGAGGAATCCTCAGCTCAGGCAGGCACAGGGTGCTTCTGCCTCATCCAGGTCCTGTGCCCTCTCTCACCTACGCAGCTCACAGGGATCCAGAGGAGTCTGCTCAGGTGCAAACCTCGCTCTGGCAGTCGGGAGGAAGCTCTGGAAGCTCCTTGTAGAAATCCCTGCTGGCATCTCTGGGGGAGCATCACCGAGTGCCTGGGGTGGGAGGGCTGGGGTTGCAGAGCAGCCCGAGGAGCTCATCCAGGCTTCTCATAATCACGCTGGAAACCATCCCTCTGGCAGCTGACAGCGGAGACAAATGGAAGCTCGAGGTCCTTTCCTGGCACTCTTGCCACATCACGAGGGCAGCGGGCATTGCTGCCTGTTACCCCTCCTGGGGGGTACAACAAGGACGAGGAGTGGCAGCAGATTCCCAGAGCACAGCCCGCGCACGCCCCAGCTTTGGGAAAGGCGTCCGAGGGCTGAGCACACACCATTATCTTTCTGCAATGTTGCACATTTCAGGTTTGCTGTGCATAAGCAGCAGAGCCGTCCCCGAGGGCTCAGCTACCAGATAAGGTTTCTCCCCACAGGGAAGGCTGTGCCTGTACGCTCGTGAAGTTTAATCGAGTGAAGATTTAATCTTCAGAATCTGGGGCAAAAGGAAAGCTGCATCCGTGTCCTTGCTGCACACACGGGGTCTGGGGGGCACATCGGCCGGCTCCTTCAGAGCTCCCCCTCCCACACAGCCCCCTGCCACCACCCCACCCCCCCCGTCAGCCGAGCCTGGGCACACCAGCACCGTTCGGTGGGGCAGGGGGAGCATCCTTGGCAGGGTGCTGGGCGAGGACCATTAGAAAAGCAAAGGATGGGGCATGACTGCCCTGCTCCAGGGAGTGTCTGCAGGTCTGTTGATGTGACCGCCCCGATAAGGAGCTTCCACTTGCCCTAACCAGGCAAAAAAATCAGTATTAAAGTGGCACTGGGAGGTGGGTGCCACAGAGGCCAGACTGACAGCAGGAGGAGGGAGAGCGGAGCGGTGCTGTCCTTGCCACAGGAGAGAGCAGATCACCCCCATCCTGTGGGAAAGGGGTCTGCATCAGAGCCAGGAACAAACCCACCCCAAGGAAAGCCCTTCCTTGCCCACGAGGTCACAGCAGCCCACAGGGTTGGCTGGTTGTCGCCAACGGCCCCATTCCTCAGCACCCCTGTGACACCCAGGACACCCCCAGCCCCCCAGAGGCTGACCCTCCTGGATCGCAGGGGAGAAAGGATGGATGCTGCCCTTGCTGCAGGGAGGTGCAGGAGGAGCAACCTCCATCCCTCAGCCACACAGCGTTGCAGCACCCCCACACCATGCCCAGCCCAGCAAGACAATCCTCCCGGGGACTGTCATGTCATGTCATGTCACGTCTTCTCAGGTCCATCCTCCACCCACCACTCCAGCATAAGCGTTTCTGCTGCTGTTTCTGCTGCAACTCTTTCAACTTCTGTCTGACTGGTTACTGACCTGCCTGAGAATGTGACCCAGCTGCACATATTTTTAGGCTTAACTACGTATTTGTGCTGAGGCAGAACACAAGTATGCTGGTTTCAGGCTCCCAGCCTCAACAGGGAGCATGGGAGGAGCTATTTTGGTACGGAAAGGGCAGCTCCACATTTTTCCTTTTGCTTCAGAGTGCAAGTGGCATTGAACTCCTCCCAAGACAGAACTTGCTCTTGCACTTTGGAAGAGGCAGCCATGGCAATCCTGGAGCCGCATGCTGGGAATCCACGGACAAGCCTCAGCATCCATGGAGATGCCATCGCTTAACTCGGCCCCTTTCAGCTCTCTAATCTCATCAACATTCCTCGGAAGTTCCCCTAAAGAAGGATCTGTTATCGCAGCCTGTACGTTCCCACACAGGCCATACCAAGGCAGACTGTTTGCCGAGTACAGGCGAAGAGGGAGGCGGAGGGGGATTTGCAACTCACAGCGTTATTCTTGTCTTGAACGCGCATCTGCTTAAGAGACAGGAGCCCCGGCGAAGGGCTGGCAGCAACTCCCTTGTTGTGAGCTGCAGCACAGAGCGGGGCACAGTGGCACTGCTGAACCTGTGGCACTGGTCTTTGCAACGTCGTGGGATGTCGTAGACACTGGGGGTCTCAGCAGCAGTGCATCCCACCAGTCCACAAAGGACAGAAAAGTCTTCTCCAGCAGCTTTCCAAGAAGACAGGGATCCTGTGCAAGGCACAATGCCAGGCCTGGGTCTCCCCCATGGCCACCGGCACAGATGCCCCTACCAGGCAGCTCCACTCTGAGCTGGGATCTGCATCAGCAAAAGATGCACCGAGCAGATAAATGAATGGTCTCAGGTCACATCACTGCTCTGCCTGCCTGCACTTGGAGGCCACAGACACAGAGGGCAGGCAGAGCCTCCTGGCATAAAGGGGTGTGAGCCAAAAGCAAAGCAGTGAGCCCAGGCTGCCATGCACAGCACAGCTTCCTCCCCATTATTACTGGCAACAAAACCAAAAAAACGCCTCGGTACAGGGCAAAGCCCCAGACGTGCCAGCATCGACGCCGCAGCACCTGGCCTTGCCAAGGCAGCAGCGTGGCCTGAGCCCGTCTCTTGCCCTGCTGGACCCGGCTCTGCGGGGCCGCCGGCACGAGCGTGGCATTGGGCCAGTCCAGAGATGCAGGCAGTGGGTCCGCTGGCCATGCCCGGGTCACCGTGGGGATGCACCGAGAGCCCGTCCCTGGGGAGGCTGGCCGGCGCTGAGCGCCCTCGGCACCGGAGACCTGCTGAGCACCACAGCAGCCTCCAAGAGCAGGGCAGAGCCACAGACACTCCCTGATCCCACATCCCACAGGGAATGCAAGTATCGCATCGCTGGTGAAAACCTCCCTGCCCCGGTTCGCAGCCAGCGGGAACTGCGCTCCCCTTCGCACCTCTGAAGAATGGAAATGAAACTCAACTCCTCATCACAAAGCACTGCTAGTGATCCCAAAGCCACCCGCCCCTCCTCCACCTGGCCACAAGGAAGAAACCTCTTCCCCGACGGGTCTGGGGCACCGGCACTGCAGGTCCGGGAGGCACCCAGCCCTCCGGGAACAGCACTCCCAAGCCACCAGGCATCCCGTCGAACAGGAGTTTCCCCCCCACCCCAAGGGACCGGCGCCATGCAGAGGAGTTGTTTCTGTGCCAAACACTTTCGGCCAACAGGCAACAAAGAATTTGCCAGAACGGGAGCAGGAAGAGCAGCAAAGCACCGACTGTGTCCTCCGTAAGGCTCATGAGCAGAGGTGCCAGGGCATGGCAGCTCCCCAGAGCCAGATCCCTGCCCACCCTGTCCAGCAGGCTGGCTCCACAGCCCTTCCCTCGCACACACAGGGGTCCAAACTGCTTTTTAAGCAGCACATAGCACCGGCTCTCAGGGAGGATGGGAGGGATGGGACATCCCTGCTGTGCTGTAAAATGGCACCCGAAGCAATTTCACTCCCACAGAGAGCCCTGAGGTGGGACCAGCTTAAACAGAAACAAACATGAGATGCAACCAGCACCTGCAGCTGATGGACAAGGGGTCAAGCTCAGACTTGGTTCACTGTTCTCCCTGGTGATGGTGCAGGGTCCTTGCATTTGCCCTGTCTGAGCAGCTCAGATTTTCATCCTCGTGAAGGATCCTCAGTGCTGGAAACTCTCCAGAGTCACCCTCCCGCCTCAGGAAAAGTAATCAATAGACAAAGGGTTAAAAGACATTTCAAGGAAATCGGAGGTCCCAATACAATTTGGGAGCCATTCAGTTCTCCATCATTTCTGTCCACCCTACGGCAATATTCTTCTAACTAGATTTACTGCCTGCCTGCCAGCTGCTAATGTCATAGCCTGCATTTGCCACTTAGCAGGAGGGGCAATACTACAAGCCCCCAGGGAGCAGACAATGTCCCAGTTTGTACAGGGATTATCAGTGGGATTTCTGGGCGGCCAGGTAGGCTGTGGCCACGCTTGGTCACAATAAAGGGAATTTTGCAGGCAGATTGCTCTTGCCCCGACACCCGTTGCTGGCTGATGCTCAGCTCACCCTGCACAGCTTCCAGAGTCTCCGACCACTGTCACGACTATCTACGGGACAGGGGGGTAAAAAAAAAAAAAAAAAAAAAAAAAATCAATAGTCAGCTCCTCTGTCCCTCTGTCCAGGTCTCTCTTCTGATTTCTGAAGGAGATCATCAGTTCCAATTACTTACCTAAGAGATGGTGAGTGTTTAAAGTCTAAAGGGTGATCTTGACAGGGTGATGGGAGCAGTTTCCCAGCACCTCCCTTCCCGCTCTTGCTGGGATGGAATTTATCATGAACAATAAGCCCCTGCATGCAAAGCGGCTTGAAAGAGACAGGAGGAAGCACAGAGACAAGGGAAAGTGCATCCCAGTGCCCGTCATTCTGCATGAGGAGGGCAACCAGTTACTCTCAACCTCTCCAGCTCAGCTGGTTCAATTCACTATTGTGCAAAATTTCTTTTCCCAAAGCTCCTGTTTACAAGTGTCTCCGAAAGGTACTGGAAATTCAACAGCAGCTTGCAGTCCACAGCTAAAAATATCAGCGTGATTACTAGGGACAATTGCTGTGCATTGCTTTGCAGGACTGTTTATTGAAGAACTAGCTCCTGTGTATTTCAAATCAAAGCTGCAACAGAAGGGAATTTATCCAGAAAACTATCTAGCAAACTTCATCTACAAAGCTGTTAAAAAAGGTGTTACATTTTTCATAAGGAGAAAGGAGAATCAAAGTTCATTTCCTCTTGGCTATGGAGATAAACATTAGACAAACTTGTATCTTTTGTTGAAAAGGGTAAAAATGAATGCGACAGCACAAGATGCAGGTATCAGATACACAGCTTTATATCATGTCCTTTTCTTTTAACGTTCCCTAAGATCGAAGGCAAACATTCTGGAGAATTCCTAAAAAGCAAACAACGCACCAAACACGCTGCCGCACGCTCAGGTGGGGAAGTTTTTCACGCCAAACACAGACACTCGGAGCAAAGCCACCCAGTGCCTAACAAAGACACCCCAGCCGGCCCCTTTCGCAGGCTGTGGAGCCCAGGGCTGGGGAGCCCCCGCAGCCACGGGGTGATCCCAGCTGGGGGTGTACGCACGAGCACACCCAGGTGATACGGGGGGTCAGCCACCCCTCGCTCCCGGCGCACCCCGATCCCGACTCACCCCATCCGAGCAGCTCCAGGGAACCCTCGGCAGGGAAGGCCCCCAGCTCAACCAGGATGGCTTCGCTGTCACCATCCATGCCCGAGGGACCTCACGCAGACACGCCAGCCCAGCACCATCCAGCCACCATGCAAGGACTCCCACACAGCTCCCCATCACACGTGGAGAGCCGATGCTTCACCTGCGGCTCCAGCAGCCCCGAGAGCCAGCATCCCTGCGGCTCGGGCAAAGCTAAAGATCCCTTTTTGTCTAGAGGAATAAAAGCCAGCGAAAGCAAGGCCTCCCGGTCAGGAAGCTCCAGAACAGAGTCAACAAACGCATTTTACATGTTAGAGTGAGTCCAACGCTCAGCAAAGCCACCACCCCAGGTAGAGCAGTGCTGATCCTACGGCTGTAATTTGATGGATGCAAAATTACAGCAAAGAATTGGACTGTACAAATGCCAAGAAAGTCCTAGGTCACGTTTTCATTTACTATTGCTCTCAGACACTGAGAGAACTTCACCGGTCACAAAGACACCCGAAATTACAGGGAAAGGGCATCAGCAAGCCCGTGATGTGCACCCACCATCCCAGCACAGCGTTCAGCCGCACGGTGCGTGCGCCGCAGTCCAAGCAGGCTGGCAGAGGGAGATGACGAGGCGCACGCCAACGGCGCTGGGTGCCGGTGCTTTACCAGCTCTGCACCGAGCACCGCACCGGCCACTCAGGCCTCCGCAGAAGGACAGCGCGAAGGGTGGGGAAGGGTCTCGGTGGGCTGAGGCAGAACCACAGCCGAGGGCACAAACGGGGCAAACACGAACCAAAAGGAAAAGCCCCCAGGAGCCCCCGACGCGCCGTGCGTCCCACGCTGTGTCCCCCTGTCCCACGGGGCGTCCCCCTGTCCCACGCTGTGTCCCCCACCGAGGCGCGTCAGTGCCACCCGCCGCCCCCGCACCTCCCAGGGTTGCGGCGCTCCTGGGACACGGAGCCGGTACCCCCGGGCAGCGCGGAGCCGGGGCCGCACCGCGGGCACAGGGACCGGGCACCGGCACCCCCCCCCGGAGCGGCACCAGGCACACACCACCGGGCACACACCGCGCTCCCCCCCAGAGCGGCACCGGGCAGCCCCCCCCCCCCCTCCCGGGGCGGCACCGGGCACACACCGCCGGGCACCCCCCGGACCCGCACCGGGCACATACCGCCACCTCCCTTCCCCCCAGAGCGGCACCGGGCACACACCGCCGGATCTCCCCCGCACCGGACCCGCACCAGGCACGCACCGCACAGCTCCCCCCGTCCCGGAGCGGCACCCTCCTCCCCGGACCTGCACCGAGCACACACCCCGGGCGCCCCCACCCCGGACCCACACCGCACCGGGCACACACCGCCGGGTCTCCCCCCCCCCCCCCCGGACCCCACCGGGCACACACCGCCGGGCGCCCCCACCCCGGACCCGCACCGGGCACCAGGCACACACCGCCGGTCGCCCCCCCCCCCCCCCCCGGGACCCTCACCGGGGCTGCCCGCGGCCGGGGCGAGTTCAGCGGCCGTTGGATCGCGGGGCGCAGCCGCAGCCCCAACCCGGGGTCTCCGCGCAGGGGGGAACACCCCGGCCGCGGAGAGCAGCCCGACCCCCCGATCCCCCCCCCCCGGGGGGGGCAGCCCACCTGAGGTATCCCACATGTTGAGCTCGGTGCGCTGCTTGTCGATCTCGAAGCTGGCCGTGTAGTTCTCGAAGACGGTGGGCACGTAGCTCTGGGGGGACGGAGGGGAGAGCAGAGGTGAGCCCAGGCCGCCCCCCGGGCCGCGCCCGCCCGCCCGCCGCCCGCCGCCGCACCTCGGGGTAGCAGTCCTTGGCGAAGACGTGCAGCAGCGCCGTCTTGCCGCACTGCGTGTCCCCCACCACCACGATCTTGCAGCGCGCCAGGTGCCCCTCCATGGTGCGGGGCCGCGCCGCCCGCGCCGCCGCTTTACCGGGACGGCCCCGGCCTGGCCGCGCCCCCGGCCCCGACGGCACCAACCAGGCGCGGAGAGGAGCCGGCGCTGGGCAGGGCCGCGCCGCCACGGCCGCCCCCGGCCGCCTCCCGCCGGCCTCGGCCCCGGGAGCCGCTCCCCCCCCTCCGCCCCCTCGGGCGGCCTCCCCCGGCGGCACTGCGGCCGCCCCCCGCCCGCCCGGGCACGGCCCCGCCGCGGGCTGCCGCCGCCCCCGCCCGGCGCATCCCGGAGGAAAGGGGGGTGGGCTGGGTCCGGAGGGGGGGCGGCCGGAGCCCCCCAACACCGCGCTGCCTGGGAGGGCGCCCCCTCCCACCGGACCGGCCGACGGGGGCACGGGGCTCGCTCCCCGAGGGGCTGGGCAGGAGCGGCAGCTGCGCCGGTTCTGAAAATCTCGGCCCTCCGGTGCCCGGGACCAAGCGAGGGCGGGGGGGCGAGGGGGGGCTGCTGGCCCCCCTTGCCCGCCGCGCAGCCCCCCCACACCGGGCAGCGGGTTCTGCTGCCTCCCCCCGCAGCAGGGACAGCGCAGCGGTGCCTTTAATTAGCAGAATCGGTGAATAGGGAAAGGCTCCGCTAATATTTCACTGGCCACACTGCAGAGATTTACCGTAATGGTAAACTTTCATCTGCCAGAGACAAGCTGTCTGTCACAAACCGCAGTACAAACAGAGACAATGAGACAAAGCCAGCCTGAAGAAGTGGAAATTAAAATGTTTTGGCGCTGAAACCAGATTTATTAATGGACTGAGGGGGCAGCTTGTTTTTGCTGAAGTCACAGTCAGTTTTCCTCTGTAAATATTGCTGCTGTGTGTGAAATCAGGATGAGTAAGGAACAGAGGTACGGTGCAAGGTGGGGTGCCGTGTGGGCACGTGGTGGATGTGGGTGCTGCACTGCCTTCGGCCCAGCACCGGTAAGGACGTGGCAGCCTCCGTGGGTGGCACGTGCTTTGGAGAGCTGGCTGTGCGCCCCATCCCGTGGTCACCGGCCACACAGGTCCCCTGTCTTGGGATGCACCCCCAGGGTGTGGGCCCACTGCAGGTGGGGCTGAAAGGTGCATCCTGAGCTGGTCCAAGGAAAATTCAGGTCCCCGCTCATCTTCTCATCCCAGGGCCCTAGGAGCTGAGGGAATGTCCTGGAATTGCGGTAGCCCAGCTCATGTCCTCACCTGGCCTGACTCCTGCATCGTATGGGCCGGGAAACTGTTGTCAGTCAATTCCTGCTCTGTAGCTTGGCGCTGTGTGTTGCTGCAGCATCCCGGTGCCTCCCGGTGTCGCCCGAAGCGATGTGATGAGTAGCTGTCACACGCTTCTTTCCTCCCACCCTCCCCGGCGAAAGGAGCCTGTGCACCACTGTCTCGTGGTTTGTAAGCCCTGTGGGTTTTTTTCTGGCCACCCGATGTGCGTGCGTGTCGCTCAGCTTTTATGTGAAGGAACAGAAAGAAAAGTTCCTCGGGCTTGCAAAAGTTCCTCAGGCTTGCAAAAATTCCTCGAGCTTGCACATGCGGCT
This sequence comes from Falco punctatus, assembly GCF_963210335.1. NCBI lineage: Eukaryota > Metazoa > Chordata > Aves > Falconiformes > Falconidae > Falco > Falco punctatus. The sequence continues at coordinate 3,718,455 of NC_137599.1, read as the reverse complement.
GAGGAAGCGCTGGGTGGCCATAGGTGTCACCCTGAGCAAGCTGTCCCCCTGGCCAATGCTCTTTCTTCTGGAAGCTTCTCACTGTGTTTCTCAACAAGGAATTATTTTATTTGCTTCCAGAAATAAAAAAACAAACAACGAAACAAAACAACAACCCAGCAGATTATTGTGACCCTGCTTCAGAGGAAGCAGGAAACTTTCTGGAGGGAATATTCAAGACCTTTGCAAACCTGCCAGCCACACTGGACCCCCCCGGGGGGTGTGGGGGGGGTGGGTGTGAAGCAGCTGAGTGCCTTTTGCTCAGAGCCACTTGGGGCACTGTCACTGCTAAGCCTTGTGTCCCATTTGGTGCAATGCACCTTTTGGCAGGCAACACTTGCAAAATGTATTAGGCAACCTCCAGTCACGGTGTAAATTTGCAGTGCAGGATGCAGAGAGAGACATGCTGTGACTGTCACCACGGATGGTGAGGCGACAGATGGCTCCCACACATTTGCTCCTGAAAATGCTTCTCTGGCGGCTAGATCCTCCCTTGCCGATCCTCAGGGGTTTCAATTGCTGTTATGAATGAACTTGATGGTGGTACATTTGCGTTATTTCCTGCCCAAAGGAACTAGAAGGCATCCCCAGGACCTGTACTAGGGAAATGGACTGGGAGAAACCAACCATTGCTGAAGGACCCACAGCCCGGGGCTGACCTGGAGCCTGTGACATCTTGTTCTTGTGCCTGCACGGAGCCTCGGCGTCTGGTCCCCTACAGCCAGTCTGGACCTAATTATAGACGTGATGAAGAAGGTGAACGTAACGAGCGAGGAATCTCGAGTGCTCTGTTGTATGGCCGTGACCCCTGCAAGGTGCACACATAGACCTAGTGAGAGGTGCCTGAGTGTCACCCCTGAGGACACAGACAGAGCTCGTGCTTGTCACATTATGCATTGACACGTCCTCTGGATATTTACGGTGCATGCATTGCTGGCTTCGTACCTGTCTTTTCTGTGCCATTTGTCCCAGTCTGCAGCATCTTATTTCCACTGGTAAGCCTCTAAACGGGGACAGCAACAAGGGACGCCCTTTAATTTCTCACCAGGTCTAGCCTCAAGTGTCTTTTTGGACTTGTCAAACATGTGAAAGAGCTAGAAACTTGCCAGGTAAAACTGTGGAGTATTGCGAACTGTTAACATTCAGCAGTTAAATCATTCAGCCCTGAATGGTGCGTTATTTGACAGTTTCTCCTAAAAGATGAAGGGGTGGAAAAGCGGTAGAGTTTGAACACATGCAGCAAAAAGATACAAATCAACAACAATTAGGAAGGTTAAAAGAAAGAGAAAAAAAAAAAATCCCAGCCAAATCCCCTTTCATGTGTCCAGCCTGTTTACATTCTGTGCTAGAATAACACTGATTTGACTCACTGCTGGCATTAATGAAGTTTGCACCTCTGGGTGAGCAATTTAATTTATCTCAGCAAGCCAAAGCTCATTATAACAGTCCATAAATGCTATCAGATGAAAGCAGCATCCTTCAGCAATCTCGGGGATTAAAGCAAGGAGGCATTCAACTGACAAGGCTGGAAAGACTGCAGTCAGAGCATGTGTGGTACAGGCTGAGGAGGCACAATACCTCAATTACTGCCGCAGATTTGTGTCGAGAAAGTGGTCGGGAGCCTCTGCAGCACTGCTCTGGAGGGGAGCAGCTCCCCTTCCCTGCCTCCCACCCTCAGGACAACTCTCCTTGGGATTCCCCAGGCCCAGCGGCAGCTGGAAAGGCACACGGGGGTCTGGGGGACTCCACAGGTTGGCTGCAGATGGTGGCTCTCCTGCAGGGACCAGGGGGCTCCTCGGAGGGGCAGGGGCTCGCAGCACCCAAGGCACACAAAGAGGGTCAGGGTGGGAGGAGGAAAATGGCTGATTCTCCCATTCTGACCCTTGAGGTGTGGAAACCTCCTTGACCCACACATCCTCTCCCACACCGGATTTGACTACTCAAAAATTGCTTCTCCCACTACCGTGCTGGCTTCCGCTTCGCCTGGCGTGGGGTGGAGGCAGGGCAGCACAAAGCTGCGCCCATCCCATCCCTTCTGAAGGGGCCAGGGATCCAGCTGGGTGCACAGCATCAGCTCCGGGTGCACAGCACCAGCTGGTGGGGTGATGCTGCCAGCCCAGCTGGATGCTGGTGGCAGAGGTGCTGGGGGAAATGGTTTCTCCAGCAGCAGGAGAGATCTCCATCACTTTCGTGTCTGAAAGCACGCATCAAAATGAAGCATTTTCAGTTTCACAATTCTTTTTGATGTGGAGAGCAGGGGGAAGGGATGGAATGAAGAGAAATGAACCCTCAGAACTGCAGTTTCTTTTCCATTTAGTTTCAAACATGAATTGCCTATCCCGAACACAAATTGGGGGAAAATGGTTTTCTTTATAAAATCATCCTTTGAGCAGGCCCAAGACGGGGAGGCAGCATCCTACAGGCTGTGTGTGCTTGGCTGGGTCAGGTCCCTGCCCCACATCCAGCGCAGTGCAAAGGTCCCTGCTGCCATCTGAGGGGCAGGGCTTCACCCGGGCGCTGCTCCAGCCGGGCTGGGGGCAGGGGGGTCTCAGGGCTGCGGGCGGGGGGGGGTGTCTCAGGGCTGCAGGCAAGAGGGGTCTCAGGGCTGGGGGTGGAGGAATCTCAGGGCTGGGGGCAGGGGGGTCTCAGGGCTGGGGGGAGGGGGGGTGTCTCAGGGCTGCGGGCAAGAGGGGTCTCAGGGCTGGGAGTGGAGGAATCTCAGGGCTGGGGGCACGGGGGTCTCAGGGCTGGGGGGAGCGGGGGTCTCAGGGTTGGGGGCAGCTGGGGGTCTCGGGCTCTGCCGCCCCACTGCTGCACCCTGCTGTGTTTCAGTTCTGCACTTGCTTTTCCTTGCAGAGCAGCTTGCATGCCGGGGGGGAGCAGCGGGCGCTGCAGGTGCAGCAGTGCAGGCACTTGCCAGGAGCCGCGGCCCTCGAGCAGCAGCGGAGTTTTCAGTGGTGCAGAGAAAACCATCTCCCATTGCAACCCACGCACCACGCTCCCCAGGCGTGGGTTACCCAGGCCCTTGAAAGCTGCAGTGAGCACACTGAGGGGAAGTCTGTGCATTTTCAGCGAGGTACTGACCAAACGATCAGCTTCTGATGGGTGCGCAGCGTGCGGATGTGTTAAGCCTGTAATTCTGGGACAATAATTGTCAGTAAATTATTGATGCTGTGGTGGCAGGTTGAAGTTAAGGAGAAGGAGTCTCATTTCACAGGATTACTCACAGTAGAGAAGATGCCTCGGTGGGATGCATTCTGTGCACACCTGGAAACTGGGCTCCCTCCAGCCATTGCTGCCCTTCCTCTGGCTCTGCTGTTTGGGTTTGTGCAGGGGAAGACGCCGGAGCAGCCTCAGCCCAGCTAAGGCAGTGTTCTTTGTGGGAATGATGCTCCGTGCTGGGAGGATTTCTTCAGTCTGCTGTCACCGTGAGGAGTGAACTGATGTTCACTGAGCATCAGGTACCACTTGACAATTGCCTCCATTGTCTCTGTGATCAAAACAGCAGCGCAGGGAACTGTGGCTGTGAGTGGCAGGTACGTCTGAAGGGTTGTGTCAGATCTCTTCCACCCGCTGCTCTACCTGTCAAATCTAAATGTAATTTACTGTGATACAGGCACGGTGTCATCCAGGAGGCACCAGCGTTCCTGGTACACGTGATGCAGCTGGGAGATCTCGTCTGCGTCTACCTCTGTGTGCATCCCAACACTCTGCAGACACAGGTGAGGAAAAGGCAGAACAGAGGCAGGAGCAATCTTTCTCTTGAGAGAGAGACGGATTGAGGTCAACACTTGCTGTAAATCCAGGATGCCAAAATACACAGCCCTGGAAACATCACTGTGGGCTGCAGCCCCCCATGGGGTCTGCAACAGCCCCACAGCCCCTTCCACAGCCAGCGCCCTACGCCGCTCTGCAGCTGGGGGTGGCCTGGGAGTGGGTGGTCTTGGGGAGCAGGGGCAGCACCAGCAGAGCAGAAGGGAGATGGTGGCACAAGGTCAGGGTCTGAGTGGGACAGGGACAGCTCAGCTCTGTGTGCTCACCTGCCGCCAGGTGTGGGGATGCCCCACGGCAGGTGGTCCTGAGCAGGGTCTCGGGCAGCCTCGCTGGCTGAGGGAAGGATTTTGGGGGCCTGACCCCCCTGGGCTCCATCCTGAGGGAGCCCAGGGGCCAAGGTTGAGCTCCCACAGGCAGCTGACTGCTGACTGGCGAACGGCTGCCAGGCTTTCTTATCTCCGGCATGTTCATTGTTCCTGTGTCCTTGAGAGCAGAGGAAAGGGACTGTGAGAGCCCTGTGCGAAAATAAAGGGAGGTGGAACAAAGAGCCGGGCAGGGCGGCTGGCACTTCTCCTGCTGCCGGCACATCCTCCTCACCCCTGCCAGAGGCTTCGGGGGGAGCACCGGGGGGGCTGCAAACAAGCAGGGAAGCTGAGACTCTGGGAGAGAGATAATGGGGATGCTTTCCTCGGTGACCTGTGCCTACCTCTGGCTGTAAATCACAAGTCAATGCCATTCAGAAGGTCCCAGCACCTTGGCTGCGTGCTTCTGTGCCGCGAAAGCCCACGGTCGGAGAGCTTGCCAGAAAAGGGCTGGAGGAGTGAGCACCAGTTCCACTGGGGAAACGTGTTTTCTCTGGCTAGTGCTTCCCCTTGCCAGCCCGCACCGGTGTCCCACGGGTGGTGAGCGGCACCCGGTCACCGTGCTGTGCCGGGGTCTGCAGAGCTGCCAGCTCTGAGCGTGCAGCTGCGGACCAGGCACGGGCACGGGCACCTCCCCACCCCCCGCAAACAGCAGCACTTCACCCGTACCGACCTGCCCGAGCTGCCCCTCTGAAACCTGCACCAGTGGAAAAGCCACCACGGCAGAGCACAAACCGAACTAACTGGGTAGAGTGAGATTTACAGGGAAAACGTTACTGAGCTGAGCTGATCAGGAAAGATTGACTCGGAAGCACAGGAGAGACACAGGCAGCAGGAACAGCCCACCCAAGGGTGGCACCACACAGAACTACCCCGGACTGACCCGCTTTGGAGCTGCAGGCAGCTGGAGCAGCCTGGCAGGAGAGGAGCCTGGCTCCCCAAACCCGCTGCCTTCGTCTACCACCCCCTGAGACGTTGGGAGCCATCCCCTTACCTCCAGTGCCTACTGGGGCTCCCTCCTGGCCAGTGTGTTCCGTCCCTCCTGGCCAGTATGTTCCATCCCTCCTGGCCAGCACGTTTCATCCCTCCTGGCCAGCATGTTCCATCCCTCCTGGCCAGCATGTTTCACCCCTCCTGGCCAGCATGTTCCATCCCTCCTAGCCAGCATGTTTCACCCCTCCTGGCCAGCATGTTCCATCCCTCCTAGCCAGCATGTTTCACCCCTCCTGGCCAGTATGTTCCATCCCTCCTGGCCAGCATGTTTCACCCCTCCTGGCCAGCATGTTCCATCCCCCCTGGCCAGCACGTTTCATCCCTCCTGGCCAGCATGTTCCATCCCTCCTGGCCAGCATGTTCCATCCCTCCTGGCCAGCACGTTTCATCCACCACAAGAGCCCTGACAACTGTGAAAATAAATCACTGAAAGGGCAAATGCTAGAAAGCTCCTCAGAAGGGCAGTAGGAGACAGAGGATTGTGCTTTGACTGCTTCTGACTAATTGTGGGTGTGGGAGATGCCCAGATGTCAGGAAGGCACATCTGTATTTCTCAGAGCTCAGCAAGAGCAAACCAAGGTGTAAAGCAACTGTCCCAGCCGGACTGCCGTCCTGTCGTGCAACGGGACATGAGCCTCCTCCTTGTTCCTACCACAGCCATAAACATGTCATGCTGCAGGTGCTGATGCTGCACTGCCTGCTTGAGGTCTCTGCCCTCCTGGCCGCTTTCCTGCCTTTGTGCTCGGCTTCCTGAGCCGCACAGCTCGCCCAGCTTGCCCAGCTCGCCCAGCTCCCGGCCAGCCCTGCCGGACAAGGCCACATTCATGTAAAACTCCCGCTGGCCTGGCTCGGCAGGCTGCATTCGCCTAACGAGCGGGACTGCTGTGGCAGACAAAGCCCCTGGACAGGCTGAGCTTCGCTAATCCGCTGGCTGGCCAGAGACTTCCATGAAACGCTGTCAGGAGCCCTGCCCAAAGCAGGCACCGTGCCCAGCTTGGCTAGGCACCGGAGCACTGGGATGACACAGAAACTTGCCCAGTACATGTTCGGATCATCCTCCAGGTGGTCTTTGCTTGCTTTGGGGGGGGGCGGATGCTTTTCTGTTTCAGGGGCTCGTTGAGCGGTGTGCTCGAGCAGTCACCCTGCGATGGCTGCAGGTTATTAGGGAGGAGGGTGCGTTCGCCGAGCAGCGGAGGAGCGTGGATCTGACACGAAACCACGGTGCATCAGCAGCCGCCATGGCGAGCGTGACACACAGGAGCTGGACACAGACCTGTGCAGTGAATTAATGGCGAGCTGTCTGCTGGCAGCTGCTTCACGAGCGGGAAAAGAGGCTGGATCCATCGATTTATCCGCGCACCCTGCCTTATTGATGTGTCTTGAGTTACCGGACTAGAGCTCTACTCCTCCCTCTTGTCTGTGAGCCAGTCTGTGCCTCATCTCCACCACACGCAGCCATTTCAGAGCTGGGAGCGGCGAGATGTTTATTAAACCTCCCTGCAAGTGACATCAGTTACAATAAATTGCAGGAGTAGCTCAGCCAGATGACACTCCAGCAAAACAGCCATTTCGCATGTGTCTCCAGAAAAGATGCGAGCAGTTTGTTTGCTTGAAATGAATCATTTGGGGGGGTGGGGGGGTGGGCGGGGAGAGAAAAAAGAAAGAAAAAGCAGGTTGTGAGGGCTGGGGGGGGGGGCGGAGATGCTGCGGGCAGGAAGCCGAGGGCGGCGCATCCCGCAGAGCCGGGGCACCTCTCGCTCCCCGGCAGCGGCGCCGGTGCCCCGGGGAGGGAGTCGGGCAAATCCCCCCCGCTCCCGTCTCCCCTGGCAGCGGCTCCAGACCTGCCGGGGGAAGCGGGGCCGCGGGGAGGGAGCGGGGCTAGGCTTCCCCCGGGGCACCGGGCTGCGGAGGGGCGCCCGCCGTCGGGGCGGGAGCGGGGGGCGGCCCGGGAGCGGGAGGCACACCGGGAGCGGGCCTAGGGCCCGGGGAGCGGGAGGCACACCGGGAGCGGGAGGCACACCGGGAGCGGGCCTAGGGCCCGGGGAACGGGAGGCACACCGGGAGCGGGAGCCACACCGGCAGCGGGCCCAAGGCCGGGGGAGCGGGAGGCGGCCCGGTGCCCGCCCCGGTGCCCGCCCCGCCCCGCCCGCGCCCCGCCCCCAGCCGCGCCCCGGCTTTTCCCCGCCCGCCGCCGCCCCGCGCCCGCAGCCGCTCCCGCCGCTCCGCTCCGCCATGTCCGCCGAGCCGGCCCCGGCCGCCGCCGCCGCCCCCGAGCAGGCCCCCGGCCCCGAGCCGCCGGCGGGCGGCGGGGAGCCGGCGGAGCACCGGGCGCTGGTGCTGACGGGCTTCGGCGGCTACGAGAAGGTGAAGGTGCAGGCGCGGCGCGGCGGGGCCCCGCAGCCCGGCGAGGTCTCGGTGCGGGTCCGCGCCTGCGGCCTCAACTTCGCCGACCTGATGGCGCGGCAGGGGCTCTACGACCGGCTGCCGCCGCCGCCCGTCTGCCCCGGCATGGAGTGCGCCGGCACCGTCCGCGCCCTCGGCGACGGCGTCCGCGACCGAAAGGTGAGGGGTGGCCCGGCCCGGCCCCGCCGCACTGCGGTGGCCCCGCCCCGCCGGTGCGGCCCCGGTGCGGCTCCGAGCCCCGCGGGGGCGCCCGGTGCCCGCAGCCCCGGGAGGCGGCGGCGCGCTGGGGCCGGGGCTCCCCGTCGGGGCGGCCGGGCGGCGGTCGCCGTGACCCGGCCGCACACAAAGCCCCGGACAAAGGGGCCCGGCCCGGTCCCGGCGGCCGCAGCATCGCCCCCCCGGGGGGCCGCGGCGGCTGGGGCTGGGGGGGGGGGGGGGTGGCGCGTCCCCCGGGGGCTGCCAGGTGTTTGCACGGGCACAGATGCCTTGGTGGTGGCGGACGCCGGTGGGGTGGCGGCTGCGGCGGGGCCGTGCTGGTTCCAGCGCGTTCGTGACCGTCCTTGAACGGCAGCAGCACGGGGGTGGGGTGGGGTGGGGTGGGGTGGGGTGGGCGGGCAGCGGATGCTGGGGCTGGGGGGGCTGGAGCTGCGGCCCCCCCGGCAGGGCACTCGGGGGACAGAGAAGCTGGCTCTGCCTCTTCCCGGCCCGTCGGTGGGGCCGTGGCAATCACGGTGCTGTAGGATCATCTGGGGTGCACAAGTAGCAAGACAAAGTGGCTGAAAAAAACGCCCCCCCCCCCCCCCCCCCCCAGCGTGTCCGAGATGATTCCCTCCCATCCAGGAAAACCTCGTGGTTTATTCACGTGTAAAAGCCAAACCCAGAGGCCGGGAGCCGTTCTGAGGAGCGGTTCTGCCTCTGCCTTGGTGCCTCTTGGTGCTGGCTGCTTCCCCTTGCACAGCCAGATGTTTCTTGTCCACTGGGATAAGAGCGGATTTTGGGGGATGCCTGAGGCTTAGCCCTGAGGGGTTTTCCTAAGGTTGGCTGTGCTTTTTCCAGAGCTGATCCTGTTAGGCGCTGCCCCAGGCCTCCTGCAGCAGGAATATTTCACAGCGTTCAGACTCCTGCTCCCAGCTTGGGCAGGGAGGGCAGGACACAGCCCCCTCCCCTCTTTCCCTTGCTGGGGGTCCCCTGGTTCGGGCAGCTGGCAGTCAGGCAGCACGGTGGGTGCAAGCCAGAGCCTGGGGTGCCTGCGGTCCCATCCGGCGTGCGCCCAGGGCTGGGCGAGAGGTGCTGTGTTGCAGGCGAGAGGTGCTGTGGTGCGAGCAGAGCGCAGCTGCGGGCTCCCATCCAGGGCTGGGGTGCTGCGGTCCCTGCAGACCTCTGACGGAGAACAGCAGGCGTGGACCTGGCTCTGGCCTCTGGAGACGCACCTTGTCCTCTGTTTGATTTTAGGTTGGTGATAAGGTAATGGTCCTGGCAAGGTCAGGGCTCTGGCAAGAAATCGTGAACGTGCCAGCCAGGCAAACATTCCTGATACCTGAGGGGATGAGCTTCGAGGAAGCGGCCGCTCTTCTTGTAAACTACATCACCGCCTACATGATCCTGTTTGACTTTGGAAACCTGAGACCCAACCAGAGCGTCCTCATCCACATGGCTGCAGGTAAACGGTTCTTGCCAGCCTGTGCTGAGCCTCTTGACCTCGATGTGCGGCTTCACATAGGGTGTGAACGGGTGAGGCGGTGATCAGCGGGGGGCTGGACTGCCAGAGCATCGCCTGCCGGAGATGCAGGCAGCACGCTCACCCTGGCAAATGCTGAACCTATTTCTCAGCAGCCGGGGTCAGCCTGCCCCAGCGTGTCACAGGCATCAGCCCGCCCCAGGCAAAGCCGTTATCCTGTAGCCTCCCAGCACTGTCCAGTCAGTACGAGCAGGGATAATTTACCTATCCAAAAGCTTTTCTGACTGCTCGGGCTGTTTGCTTCTAAGTCTTTCTCGCTGCTGATTTTCAGGTGGTGTGGGAACTGCTGCCATCCAGCTGTGCAAGACAGTAGAAAATGTCACCATTTTTGGCACAGCATCTGCCTCCAAGCACGATTTGCTCAAGGAGAGCGGAGTCGCTCACCCCATTGACTACAGAACGATGGATTATGCAGAGGAGGTCCGGAAAATCTCTCCCAAAGGTACCATGCGGTGGTGGAGGGACTTCTACAACTGTCCTGCATTTCTTTCAAGTGCAAAGAAACTTCTAGTTACTTTCAATTCCCTCTAGGTGTTGACATTGTCCTGGACCCCCTGGGAGGATCAGATACGTCCAAAGCATTTAACCTGCTGAAGCCGATGGGCAAACTCATCACTTACGGTAAGTGTGAGCAGCGTGCCCACACCCCGGCTCCTGCGTGGGAGGGACCCTGTGATGTCAGGGAGGGCTTGGATCCGCGTGGGAATGCTCCACACTGCTCCGTGCCTGGATGCGCAGCCATGAGGGAGCATCGCCGCTGCTGACTGCTGTGCTGTAGTGTTGTAGTTCTGTTATCTCGTGAAGGTCTTTAGGATGCTTCGCCTGGGTGATGCACTGAGGGGAGTGAGACTTGTGCCTTGTCCTGAAAGCTCTCCTGGTCACGGGCTCCAAGGGTCTTCCCTCCCATGCCAAGATCTCTCCTTGAATATGAGCTGGTGCCTGCAGGGGAAGCTGGAATGTCCCTGTGGAGGAACGCTGGCACAGCTGCTTTGTCCAGGCTGACTTAATGCACAGCACTAATAGAGCCTTGCTTTTCTTCTAGAGGATGTGTGGGTGATGAGGTTTGAGGCTACTGAATACTTATCTCTCCATTCCCCGGCCCTGAGACACTGTGATTTTTGTCCTGTAGACAAAGCCCTCACACAACCCCCAGTGAGATTCCAGACACTTGCACCAGTGTGCTGCTTCTGTTGTCCCAGCCACTGCAGCGTGTGGCTCCCTGGAGAAGCGTGGCTGTAGAGAAGAGGAGTGCTGTCCTGCCAGCCTGGCTGGATGTGACTTGTAACCCTCTCTTGCCTCTGCCACCACTCCAATCTAGCTGTGCTGCTGCTGCCCACCTAAGAGAAGAGTTGTTCTGTATTGTGGGTGCCCATAAACCAAATTCTGTCTCTCGAGGCTGAGGCAGGTACCTGTTTCCACTGAGGGTTGACTGGGCAGATCCTGGTGTGATCCAGTTTTCACCTCTGTCTGTGTGAGCGGCTGTTGCCCTGCGTGTTCTCTGAGCTGTTACGCGGGATGCCCGCTGCTTCTCGTGTTGATCCCAGCTCATCTGTGGCTTGCCTTTTTTTTAGGGATGGCAAACCTGCTCACTGGGCAGAAGAAGAACTTCATGGCTATGGCTAAAACCTGGTGGAACCAGTTCAGCATCAGTGCCTTGCAGCTCCTACACCATAACAAGGCTGTGTGTGGCTACCACCTTGGATATATGGATGAAGAATTTGAGCTGATTGGAATCGTTGTAGCCAAGCTGCTTTTCCTGTACGGCCAAGGCAAAATCAAGCCCAAAATAGACTCTGTATGGCCCTTTGATCAGGTGAGTCTGAGCTAACGTATAGGATGGCAGCACTCAGAAATTACTGGGTGATTGTTTTCTGCACAGTGAGCTCTGGTTCAGTCTGAGCCCCTTATTCACGGGGGCTGAACTGTTGCAAATGTTTAATAACCATCTGTTCTCAGACATTCAGTGCCTTTTTTTCTTTTTAAGATATTAAGGGGGAGCAAAGTGGCTGGGCTCTTCTGCTCCAGTGCACAGAGCTGGGCAATGCCAGACAGTGTCCCTGTGGAATAGGGCAGGTGCTCAGCTGTGCTCCGTGGGCAGCAGCCGTCTGTGAAGGGGCTGGGTTATGCATTAGGCTGGAGACTGCCCTGAGTCTGCACCCTGTAATTATGCAGACAGCTGGTAAGATTGCTGCCGCCCTCCCATGAGTGAAAAAGAGCCCAGGCGGTGAAGCAGAATGAGGATGTTTGGAGAGAGCGGCAGGTTCTTCAGCAGCTCTGCTGTGCTCAGTGTTGTTGCATTGATGCGTCCAGGCAGAGTCAGGTTCTTCCCTTGGAAATCCTTTGCTGGGATAGGACTTAGTGCAAGGGAGCAAAGGGCTTGGTAGCGACCAGTTGGTGTTAGTACCTGAGAATTAGAATCAAGAAAAAATTGATTCCAGGCCTGGTCTAGGTGCTGTTTTACTTAATAATGATAAAACCACTGTGCATGTGTTGTTCTGTGTTTGTGTAGATGGTAGGAGCACTGTCTTTCTGGCTGTTGGCTGGGTTTCTGCGGTGCTCCCCTCTGTTTGGGATGGAAGCTGTGGTGACTCACACTTCACTCTTCCACAATTTGTGTAGCAGAACACCCTTGCGTGTGTTACCAGTGGGCTGTGTGAATTCTTGAGGACAGTTTCCTATGGGCAGGCTGGGGTAGCTGCCCGGCTCTGTCCAAAATGCATCTGTGCAGAGGCATCTGGGTGCTTGGCGCTTGCTCGGCTGCTGGGAAAGCTGCCCTCAGGGTGGCCCTCAGGCTAGTCTGGGTGGCCCAAGGGGCCCAGGGAGGGCACGACTGCACTGCATGGTGGGCCTGGGTCTCACGAGATTCCTGTCGCTTCCAGGTGGCAGATGCCATGAGGCAGATGCAAGAGAAGAAGAATGTTGGAAAAGTCATCCTGGTTCCTGAAGCACCCAAGGAAGAATCCAAAAAAGAAGAGAACTAAGGAGAAGACGTGTGCAGATTGTGAATTCATGGTTTAACTCCCTGATCTCTTTGGGACCTGGAAATGGACAGATCAGTAGCTTCCATATTCACTAGAACAAGAACATTGTGCTTAAAGCTCAGATGAGGTTTGCATGCTCTCGTTGTGACTGACCCTTTGCCAGACAGGCCTCCTGCCCTAGCTCTGTCCTGAAGCCTGCTTATTTTCTATACTTTTCTAATCCCTTGGTTCTTTGCTGAGTTTCCAAACTAACCTTCGTTTTCTCTGGCAGTGCAACTGGCGCTTCCAGCAGCTGCCGGTGACAGTGACAGGCTGTGCGGTTGTTAAAAGTCAAGGTGTGCCATGTACTGTAGCAACTGCTGAGTGTCTCCACAGAAGCCGAGCCCTGCTGAAGCATTTGCGCTGTCACCTTGGGGAAGCTCGTTCAGCAGGAGAATGGGCCAAACTTGGCACGTTTCCTCAACAGCCAGAGGCAAAGCCTGGCTGGCCCAGTTTAATTCTAGCACGAGCTACTCATCTGTTTACACTAACCACGCACTTTCCCCTCTGCTTTTGTAGGCCTCCAGCACCAGTCAGAGCGTAACAGGTCTTTGCCTTGTAAATAACCATCCTGGCACTCTGGAGTCTATGGCATATTGCACTTAATTTGCAGTCACTCTTCTTTGCAGTCGGCAAGAAACCCGACAGGCTGGGCCGTGTCTGAATACGGAAGAAAAAGTTTCATTTGGGTAACTTGATCTTGTCCATTTTCCGATTCCAAACTGTAATAGGGGAGATCTAAACCGTGTCTTGATTTTTAGAGACCATAAGGACTCGACTGTGTCTCAAGTGACTGGAACAATTGATGTTGGCTCTGTGCTTTATTAATGTTGGGCTCCAAGTCGGTATTGTTAAGGCTAAACTTCACCCTCGTGTTTGTATTTCCAAGGGCTGCGGTGTTGAGTCGGACTTAAGCAAGATGGGAACAAACTAAGCCCCCTGTTAACGCTTGCTTTGTGCTGTGCCCTGTGTGCTGGGGAGGCGTTGCAATTTGGGAATCAACGCGTAAGAACCGGTCGCGGGAGCCTGGGCTGGCTCGCTCTGTGCACACCGCTCAGTAAAGCGTGTGTCGAGCCTCTCGGCTTGGGCGCCTTGAGCAGTGTAGACCGTGCTTTCCGTTCTCTCCCTAGCTCATTCGATACGTGCTCAGACCAGCTCCCACCTCGGGGCTCGGTGCTGCAGTAGGGCTTGACTTTTTCTTCCCCTGAAACTGCAAATTTGGGGCTCTCATTCAGCACTGAGGGTTTAGGAGCTGCTGGGGTGCTCCTCCCAGACCAGCACTCTGTTTCCTCCTCCTTTTTCTTTCCTTTCTTCCATGCGTCTGGAAACGTGGCTGTGCAGAGAGCCAAGCCTAGTTCTGTGAGCATTGAACATCCCGGCGAGTGCCCCCCTTTCCTGCCGGACGTGTTTTCAGCCCTGAGTGACTGTGGTGCCGTTTGTGCTTGCTTTGAGGCTTTGTCATGGATTGTAGGTGCTGCGGGATTTTAGGCTTCATTTTGGATTTGAAAAGGTGTAAACCTGGGGGTGCCAAGGAGAGCTGCCCATCGAGGGAGAGCTCGGGCTCCAGGAGCAAATCCCTGCTGCCAGGAGCCCTGCGTAACCATGCCCCAAGGAGGAGGGATGCTCGCTGGGCAAAGGGCCCCGCGTGTGAAGCCCCTCCAGGGCTCAAGGGCAGGCAGGCTGTGCGCAGGGCTGGGGGTTCTGTGCGGTTGAGGAGTGGGGCTGCTGCCTCAGCCAGCCCTGTCCCCCAGCGGGGCTCCTAGCTTGGGTTTCAGGTGCTTGGGTTCAGCCCCTAGTTCTTCAAAGACGCGCAGGCGCAGCCTCTCAGGGACTTGCCCTGGCTCACTTTTAAGTATTAAAACAACCCCGTTCCCTACGACCTCAGAGGAAGGCTGGAGCCCCATCACAGATCTGTGTCAGTCCATCTCTCGCACTTGATAGGCAAACTTCATAAACAGGGTCTGATGAAACTCGTAAGCACAACTTTTAACCTTTCCGAATCCAAAATCTTGCTGCTTCTCCATTCGATCTGCCCTGTCATTCTAATTCAGATTAAATCGGACAGTGTCTAGTGCTGCTATGCCAGGTCTCCACAGCAGGACTGTCAAAATTGCTGAAATGGGAAGCCTGAACCCGTTCCTCTGAGAAACTGAACTTGACCCTGATGAAAGAGCAGCGTGCTCAAACAGCACACCACCGCACACTTGTAAAGGGGAAAACGATCTAACGGTGTTTCACGGTTTTTCACCCTTTTCCTTGCTTTAGTCTCGGCTAAGTGCGTGCTCAGTGCCTTACTCGGATGGCCGTGGTCAGGCAGCGTAGCGAGGCTCTTGCAGCCTGAAGGAGGAAAGCGGGAGTCTTGGAGCTTCCCATGGGGACACCCCTGACGCGCTGCCTTGCGGTGTGCCACAGAAAACAGTATCTCGGTGCCTTCTTCTACATGCCTGTAAGGACTAGGAAGTCACTGGAGCCTTTTCCATTCTGGCCTTTTGAAATATTGCCAAAAACCTCTTGACAACTCTCGCTGGCCCCGTTTTGTGAACGCTGCTGGTGTAGTCTGATTTACTGTGAATAAGACACTCCCTTTCGGTGTATTGCAGCCTTTCCAGGGCCAGCCTGGCGGTTCTGTGCTCCCCGCTCCAGAAGAGCTGTTGTAGAGCCCTTGTCTCCCCCTCGGGGTGGCTGCTTGGCTCCAGCTGGTCCTCGACTGAGGCTTTATCTGCCACCCTGGCCTTGGCTCTCTGGAAACAATCCCGGCTCTCTGGAAACAATCCCGGCTCCCAAGTCTTCATGGGTAGCTGCTTGCGCATCTTCTGCCTACAAGTCCCAGAAGCCCTTATCAGGGCAAGAGTGCAAAGCAGTTACTATCTGTCAGAGTTTAGCACTGTTTGTTTTTGTCCCTTGGCAGAAACAATGTTTTCTACAGAAAGACTAAGATTCAATGTAACTTTGCTCTCCACTGCCTCAACGGCTCTGCTCTAGGTGGTTGTGGTTGGTTGGTTTTTTTGGTTTTTTTTTTTTTGTTGTTGTTTTTACTTTTTTTTTTTTTTATGGACAAGCATTTTATGGGCCGATAAGTATAGAACCTATGTAAAACAACTTCAAGTGTCTTAAAAAGTTAACCAGCAGGTTTGTATACCAAGGACCAAAGCAAAAAAAAACAAAAACCCTAGGATGAAAATCATTCCAGTCGATGTTGCTCAACTGTTTAGGGCAAAGGTGTGCTATTGAGGAAATAGAAGGTTCCTGCGCATAAATTGCATGTGCCATTCCACCTATCAGAAGTGCAATTTAATGTTTGTTTTACGGATTGTCTGGCTCAAAGTTTATGCTGTGAGGAGTCCAAATGGAAAGCACGAGGAGCTCGTGAGCAGAGGCGACCCCAGCCCCGGGGGCGCGCCGTGCAGGGGCTGCTCAGCACAGGGATGCCTGTGCCAGTGCCATTCCTGTGTCATTACTGCAGTTGTTACCTCTTCCCAGACTGGTACCACTGGTCTTGGGCAAAATGCAACTCCTTTGCTATCACCAGGCAGCTTTTTGTCATGTTTTGACTCTTTGGTTTCTCTCAAACTCACTCGTGTTGCACGCTAACTGCGGAAGGGGAAGGAGCGGAGCGTGTGCGGAGGAGCGCGACCTCTGCCAAGTACTTTGAGAGGGGGGAAGGAGTTTTAGCTGTACATTTCATTTTGGACACCTGTATTAAACTAGAATTGATTGACCAGGGAGAAGAAAGAAGCATCGTGGGCCTCGGGCTTTACTTCGTGCAGGATCCTGGTGTACCTACAGCTGCTATCATAGGTGTAAAAACCACTCTTGTTGCCTAATGAAGTCTCTAGTGTGCTAAGCCCTGGTGATGGCAAAGTGTGGTGTGACTGGCAAGTAGTACATGAGCGTGATGTGAAATGCATTAGACTCTGAGCCTCTTGCAACATATGGTCTGGTCTGTGCTGTCTGAGTCGTGTTGATTTGCAGATATGTGATATGAGTGATACTCATCCTACAGACACATGGAAAATCTTTGTTTTAAAAAAAAAATATATTCTGCTTTGTGCGTGTAACCAAGTCGGACAGAAAGCAAGTGTGCCAATGCTGTTTACATGACTATACTGTGTGATGCTCCTCTGTCTAATGTTACCATATGCCTTATGTGTTTCAAATGTTAATTAAAAGCATAACAAAACCCTCAGCAGTGTGCTGCTCAGTCTCCTCTTGGAATGAACCCTCTGCCCCTAGCTCAGCCTCTGGGGCACTTTTATCACTTCTCCAAGGCAATCAGTGGGTAGACACACTCAGTTTACAAATTGTACCCCTCCCAGGGTGAGAAGATGCCTCTGCTCTCAAGGACAACTGTTAATCGCTGCCTCAAGTGTTGCACTGGTCTTCTAATGCCCTGTTCAGGAGCGCAAAGCCCTTAGCTGGCCTCTGCTGTTTGCTCTGTGTATGTCACTGAGAGCAGTTGAGATTGAAATGGGTGCCTGAGGTGATGGTAAGACAAGGCGTGAATAACCACTACTACAAATGTGGGAATAAATCTTGTTTATTTGCATTTCTCCACTTAGAGACTGTCCCTGCCTGTATATTCTCAGGGGAGGCAGCTGTCCTGGGCACTGAAAGCTGGTCGTGCTCCCCCAGGAGAGCATCAGGGTGCCTGCTGGCCCCAGAGCAGGTGCTGGGGAGGGGCTGTAGCTTGGGGGCTGTCTGCTCCAGGACTCAAATGGCTGAGCCAACAGCTGAAATTAATCACAGCTCAGCTCTGGCACAGTCTCCGGGGAGGGGGGGGCTGAGCTGGAGCCTGCCTGTAGTGGCCGGAGGTGGAAGAGACTTCCAGAAGATGGGGCTGCTGGGCTACACGCAGGCTCCTGCCCAGGTTTGGGTTCTGCTGCTGAAAGCCACGCCGGGGCTTGGCCTGGAGCTGGCGTTGACACAAGCTGCATGATCAGCTGGCTAGGGAGGACCCGCATCCAGGAGGAGCTGGAGTTTCAGGGAAGCTCCCATCCATGCAAGGGCTTGCGGGGGGGCAGGGATGGAGGTGCTGCTGTCACTGACGTGCAGATTTCTGTCTGTCCCTGATGACACAGGAGCTCCTTGGCCGAACACTTGCTTTTTCCTGAGCTATCTGTGCTAAGCTGCAGTTTTGTCAGCTGGAAAGTGAAGCAAAGGCACGGGCCGTGGCCACTCAGGCAGGGAGCCTTACGCAATGCCCAGTTTCTTCAGTACTGCACAAACCTCACGGAGATACTGGGTGTCTGGATAGCCATTCCTGTGGGGCAGAGAGGGAAGTAGTGTAAATCCTGCTGATGGTGCTAGAACCACTGAGGGGAGAAGCAGTTTCTTTTTGCCTCAGCCCTTCAACAGGGACTGAGGGTGGAAGTCCTGCTCCCTGGGAGCTGCCTGCAGGCCCGGCTTGCACCCAGAGCCAGCTGCAGAGCACCGTCACGGGAAAAGCCAGGAAAGCTGTAAGTGAACAGGGCCCAGAATTCTTGTCCATGGGGAACTGGGTGTGGGATGGACAAGGGCTTTCAGCTCCAGCTGGAGGGTGCCAAGTCTGGTCTGCCACACCACAGCTGCCCTGTGAGCCAAAGCAAAAAGGGAGGCACCAACTCTGCCATTGCAGGAGCCTGGAAGAGCCACCCATGCCAGGATGTGTTGAGCTGGAGTCCATGGTTCTCCTCCTCCAATTGCTAAAAAAAAAGAATAAAAATACACCTAGAAGCTTAGGATGAGCTGGGCCATACCTGGCTTTGCCTCCACCCCAGGAGGTTTTGTGTGGAATAAGGCCCCATGTCACTCTTTCCTCTCCGTTGCAGGACTTGATCTGGAATGTCAACCCGTGCTCAAATGCCTTCTTTAGCAGCATTGCTGTCTTCTGTCCTTCCCTATTGTCAGGCAGGAAGGCACAGAAAGTGCCCCCTTTGTAAGGCTGTCCTGGGCGGGGGTCACCAACCTTAGAAGAGGAAGCAAGCATTTTAAACAACAACCTGAGTGCTGTGCCTTGGAGCCGGCTTCTGAGATTCTGGCAAGCCTGAAAATACACAGACAACTGTGGCCTCTCACTTTGAACTAAAACCAGAGCTTACACGCTCTTCAAAAGCAGCAAGCTGCTCCCAGGCCTGGTGTGGAGCTTTTTGCCTTCCACAGGTCCATACCTCTGCTGCTTCGGTACGTGGGGCATGGAGCTGTAGCTGCCCTCCCCCGTGACACACACACACACACACACATGCACACACACTCCCTGCATGCCCAGCAATGCTGACAGAACCCATTGCACGTCCTGCAGCAGGATGGAGAAGCCCCCGCAGTGGGTACCTACCCCTTGCACGCCATCAGGGATGTTGTAGGCAACCTGGAGCGTTAGGTCTCGATAATAGCCAGGCAGACTCTGAGACAGGGAGGAGATCCTGAACGTCCCCGTGATCTTGCAGCTTGGGGCAACCGAGGAGGAGCTGCAACAAGCTGGTCGCGTACTGTCCACTGCAAAACACGTCCTGCACAAGGCGTGACCGCAGGGGGCCTGGCAGGTCACACCTGAGCCCTGGCAAGCATCACACTGGCCCAGAGGGGTCTTGCTGCTTTCCTGTCCAGGGCTGGGACCTCTTGTCTGCTGTGATGAGAGGTCAGGCTCCTCCTGCACACTGCTGCTGCCCGTTGGGAGCGGGGCCCTTTCCTGGCCCCTGGGCTCTGCTGCAGGTGACGGTTCGGCTGCAGCCTCGGGGGGCTCAGCAGCCGTAGCCCTGTACAGCCAGGTGGGCAGGGAGTGAGGAGCACCATCTGCCACAGGAACCAGCGGACGCGCCTGTCCCATCGCTTCACTGTGGCCTCCTCTGATCTTGTCTCTGGCAAACTGGAATCTGTCTGGCAAAACCTGCTTTAGCCGTGCAACATCAGGCTCCCCCCCAGACAATTTTGTCTTCAGCTGTTCCTGGGACTCCCTCAGACCAGCAGGACTTGGCTTATCCACGACACTGGGACTCAGAAGGCTGCTTCCTCCTTGCGCAGCCCCAGAATCAACATGGTCATTGGCCTCCTCCTGCCCCAGTGCCTGCTGGAACCTCCAGGGACTGGGGGACCTCTTTTCCTTAGCCTCTGGCAGCTGGAAAGCCTTGAGCACATCTGCGTGGTCTGCTTTGTTGCTGATGTTCAGGTGATGCAGGCCCATTTGTAGGGACTCCAGACTGCTGGGAAGGGCTGCACCCAGCACCACGTCCTGGCTTCTGCTCAGCTGGATGACACTAGAGTGCCCTGTACTCTCTGGTCCTGGAGGCAAGGATGAAGACTTCAGGGCACGGAGCCTCCTGGAAGAAAACACGTGGAAGGCCTCAGTCACTCCTGGCAGCATCTCCTTGGGGCAGGCAAGACAGAGCTGGTGCTTGTCTTTGCTGAGTCCAACCTGGAGGGAGTTTCCTTGCAAGAGGCTGCACAGTTCACTCAGGGCATCATCATCTGGACCATCTACAGCAAGCTCCGAGTAGCTCATACTCTGACACACAAGGTCAGGACACTTCTGTACAAGGGCCTCCACCTTCCATTTAGCCTGGAAGAGCTTGCTCCTCTCCACCGCCTGTAGCGTCAGCACAGTGCAGTCCCCGGTACGGTGCTCTGAGATCTGCACGCCTCCATCCCTGCACAGCTCATCAATAGCAGCGTGGCAAACGTCTTTCAGGTATGACCACTGCAGAGAGTCCAGACTCATTTCTTCACTCACCCTATGGCCTCCACTGCCTGCCCTGCCAGTGTCCTGGGGCTTGTCGCTCTCCTTTGACCTTGGCAGAGAGAAGCTGTTGGAACGTCGCAGAAGAGGCCTGGATTCAGAGGGTTTAGAGTCTAAAGCAGAAGAGGTCCTTGTCGTGTCAAAGGTACTAGGTGCGCTAGTGAACAGGTGGAGCTTGACGGGACCAGAGCCTTTGGAGTCCCCAGGATACGGCGAAGTGCTGTTTTCTTTACCCGCAAAGGGAGACGCAGCCTTGTGTCTTGTAAGCCTGGCACCTCCTTTCAGATGGTCATATTCTTTGGGGTCCTTCTGCTGAGACTCTGCTGCTGACCCCAAAACCACACCTGTTGTAGAGGCATGAGGCTGGTACTGCCGGGTCAGAGCTGTTGGGTCACTTGGACTTACAGTATCCACGTCTGATAAGTGTTTTGCAGAAAACTGTGCCTGTCCCACTGGTGGAGAGTCCTGATTCAGCGAGAGGCCCTGGCTGGCCTGGGACCTGTCAGCTCTCCGAGTGCTGAAGTTGGCAGCCAGCTTAAGCTCACCTTTCAGCTCCGGCCTGCCTGGGCTGAGCCTTGAGGCTGAAGTGTCCGCAGGCACTTTGGGTTTGTGGGGTGCAGCCTCTGTGGCGCGGGAGGTTGCTGGGTGTGAGGGCAGGGAGCTGCTGAGCATGCTGACTGTGTGTGCGTGGGCACCTCTTCTGGTGCTGAAATCCTGAAGGTACTGCTTGGCCTGGGACACATCAACGAGGTTTCCAATGAGATAAAGCTGCTTCTCGTCCTCATGGCAGAGCAACTGGGGATACAGTTTCTGCAGCTCAAGTGTCAGAGCCCTGAGCGCTTGGCTGTCCATATCCAGTCCTCCCTTGGCGATCTTCTCCTTGCGCAAGCTCACCTCCAGCTGCTGGTAAAGCTGCTGCAGGGCCAGGCGGGCCTGTCGCAAGGCGTCCATGTCCCCAGGCACACCTGCAGATGGTTGGAGGTACAGTATGGTGATGCCATCGCTGCTAACATCCACCACATCCACATGGTGCTGGCACAGCACACCTTGGTACTCGGCAGCACAGAACCTCTGCATGTACAAGTAAATGTCCAAGTCCATCACTAGGGAAAAGTCCTCCATCTGTTCCACAGACTCCCCATCCACTGGGCCCCGAGTCGACGGGACTTTAGCTGCCTTTTTACACACCCGGTCCCAGTTCAGCAGCTTTGCTGTGTCTTGTGGTGACTCAGTGGAGTCAGGCACTTGTTGGTGATCATGAATTCTGGTCTCTTTGGCCACATGGCTGGAACCTGGCTGGAAGATCTCTCCAGCAGCTTGGCTCTTGAGGTTCAGGCTGCCCAGCAGCTCTCTGCTGAAGGCCTGCAGCTCAGTGAATGGTCCCTTGATTATGCAGTGTGTGTTCTTGGAGTCGAAGTTGAACTGC
The DNA here is from genome assembly GCF_963210335.1 of Falco punctatus. NCBI lineage: Eukaryota > Metazoa > Chordata > Aves > Falconiformes > Falconidae > Falco > Falco punctatus. The sequence goes on along the minus strand of NC_137599.1, from coordinate 3,696,992 downwards.
ACATTGCTGTAGCCTTTATGCAGGTTCCTCAGGAGGGTTTTGCCAGCAGGGAGCTTGCCATAGTCAACTACCATGCAAGTGCGTATGAAGATCTGCAAGTAGATAGCAAAGGACTGAAAAAGTAAGAAGCCTCCAAGACAAAGGGGGAGGCAAATGCACCTGACACTTGCCACCGCCCCTGCATTATTATGACAGAAGGGATGACACGATCTGCCACTTCTCTCTCTCAGCATCCTGCTTTCCAATGAGATGGGAGCATAACATGGGCAGGACTCAAAGACTCAGCCAGCCAAAGCCACTCTTGGACTTTGTATGCATAGCCAAAAGCTTTCTGCAAACAAGAAATGCAGGGGGCAAATTGCACAGAGGTTCCCCGCTTCCACAGGCTGGGAGCTCTGCAAACAGCCCAAACCCAAAAAACCCACCATCCGTTCTGCACCTGAAATGTAGCTGCCCTCTTGCTCTCCCAGAGCTTCAGCTGCAGACCTTCGAGCAGCCTGGCACCACAGGCTTGCAGGAAGGTCTGCGATGCCAGGCTAGCTCCCATGCCCTTGTATTCAGTGCTGAGACATGAAAACATGAGACGTGGCTACTGCCATACTTTCTTGAAACTGGAGGAAGAGGCAAAAACTCTCCAGTGCCTCCTAGATACTAGCATGTCTGTCTCCTAAGCTCTCCTGAGAAGGAGAGAGGAAAAATACACTGTGCGTGTCCAGCTAATGACACGGTGTCCAGCTAATGACACGGCAGAGGCATTAACAGGATCCCTCGTGTGTCACCAGATGGGCTGGGGAAAAGTGCCGCATCCCTCCAGCCTATTCTTCCTTGCTTTGACAGGCACAAATACCAATCAACTGACTGCACAGTCTGCCTGGCTGTCCCTGTGTTATTAGCACAGAAAAAAATTTGAATATGAATAAAAATGGATTTGCTTTAAGTCTAATTAAGATTAAAGGACAGAGTGAGGTCTTTGCTCCCAAGCGTGTCTGCCAGGCACAGAGCTGCCTGGGAGCCAGCTGGGGCTGTCACGACTGCGCTGGCAGGAGCCGTCTGTCCTTGCTACCTCGTCGGGGCTCAGCTCCACGATGTGTGCCGTCACTTCCAGCGGGTATTTCTTCCCTCCGATCGACAAGACATGATTCTTCGCCTTCAGGATCCTCTGGGCCACTGGGTGGGAAAAGCCACCAGGAGCCGTGTCAGCCCAGCCCCGTGCGAGGAGGAGCAGCAGCAGCTCCATCTCTGCCCTGGGGATGTGGGGGAGGATGGGGCCGGCTGCTGGGGAGCGGGCAGAGCCCCCAGCAGGGCCCATGGTCAGACCTGCGGGCAGAGCCCGTGATCAGGGTGTACAGGCCAGGCCCACGGGCACAGAGTCTGGGCAGAGCCCCGGGCAGGGCAGACCCATGGGCAGGGCCCACAGGCTGGGCCCCCGGCATGGAGCCCAGGCAGAGCCCACGGGCACTGACCCGGGGAAGGGCCCAGAGCAGGGCTCACACACAGGGCCCACGGGCAGAGCCATGGGCAGGGACCCTGGGCAGAGCCCCGGGAAGGGCCCACGGGCTGGGTCCCCAGGTAGAGCCCACGGGCAGAGCCCCGGGAAGGGCCCATGGGCAGGGTCCCCGGACAGGGCCCACAGGCAGAGCCCCAGGCGGGTCCCCGGGCATGGACCCCAAGCAGAGCCCCCGGGCACTGACCCGGGAAAGGGCCCCCGGGCAGGGCCTGGGCAGAGCCCCCAGTCAGAGACCCTGACAGGGCCCACGGGCAGAGCCATGGGCAGAGCCCACGGGCAGGGTCCCCAGGCAGGGCCCACAGGCTGGGCCCCCGGGGCATGGACCCCAAGCAGAGCCCACGGGCACAGACCCGGGGAAGGGTCCCCAGGCAGAGCCCCCGGGCAGAGCCCCAGGCGGGTCCCCGGGCAGAGCGGGCCCCCCGGCCCTCACCTTCCAGCGCCTCGAAGGTGATGAGGGCGCAGGCCCGGGGGCCGGGCAGCACCTGGACATCGGCGATCTCCCCGCCGCCGTTGCGGGAGCGCAGGAAGTGGATGGTCAGCTTGTCGGCCACCCGGTCGGGGGGCAGGTCGGCGGGGAGCCCCCCCACCCGCACCGTGCGGCCCGCCATGCTGCGCCCGGAGCCCCGGCAGCGGCGCCCCCCGCCCCGCGGGGCTGCGTCCCCTCGCCGCGCCGGGCCCTCACCCGCCCGCCCCGGCCCCGGCCCGGCCGCGCTGCTTGCGGCCCAGCTCCGGCCCCGCCGCCGCCGCCGGGAAACGAAAGCGAAAGCGGGGCCGCCCCGCCTCGGCCGGCACCGCCCCCGGTGCACACAGCGCCCGAGAGGGGCCCAGCCTGGCCCGCGGCTCTTGCACGCAGGGCCCGGGCGCCGGCTTTGGCCCCGGCCTCATCTCCGGCCCTGCCCGCGGCCTCAGCCCGATCCTCATCCCCGGCCCTGGCCCCATCCTCAGCCTCGTCCCCGTCCCCATCCTCATCCCCAGCCCCATCCTCCTCCCTATCCCTGGCCCTGGCCCCATCCCCATCCTCATCCCTGTCCCTGTCCTCATTCCCGTCCCCATCCTCATCCTCAAACCTATCCCTGTCCTCATCCTTATCCCTGTCCCTGTCCTCATTCCTGTCCCCATCCTCATCCCTATCCCTGGCCCCACCCTCATCCCCGGCCTCATCCTTGTCCCTGTCCCCACCCTCATCCCTGTCCCCATCCCCAGCACCGTCCTCATCTCCAGCCCTGCCCACATCCCCCATCCCTGTCCTTGTCCCCCCATCCCTGTCCTTGTCCCTTTCCTCCTCCCCGTCCCCGTCCCCAGCAGGACAGACACGCTGCTCCCTGCAGATGCTTTAATCCCTGTGGTGCCCAGGGGCTGGCAGCCAGGCAGGGCTCTGCTGCGTGGGGCTGGGGGCGCTGGCCAGGGTCAGCCCGTATCTTCCGTGAAAACGGCCACCGCCTGTTGTCCCGCTGGCACGTAGGCGAGGGCATCCACCTCTCCCCCGCCGCGGCTGGCCTTCTGGAAGTGGATCTCCAGGGTGTCCCTCATGAGCTCCTCACCCAGCACGTCTGGGATGCTCGAGAGCAGGACGGTCCTGGGGCAGCGGGAGGGCTGGAGCTGGGCAGAGCCAGGCTGAGCTGCAACAGCCCTGTGCTGCACGGGGCAGCAGGAGGGCCACGGGGAAGGGACCCCTCGGGGCTGCCCGCAGGAGCCGCGCCTTGGGCTGGTGGCAGTGCGGGCAGTGGGTCTTCAAGACCCCCCACCAGTGCTGCCGTGCCCTGGGCTGCCAGGTGCTGCTTGGCACCAGGGTTCCTGCTGTTACCTGCAGGTTGGTGATGTCTCCACTCATGCACGGTGATATTTTAAGCTTGTACTCTCTCCTCCCAATAAGCACCTGCATATGTCCTCTTGCAATTAGTGGCTCCGCTACTGCAGGTGGAGAGGAAAGCCCTGAGCCGCACAGGCCCCTGCGGAGCTCCAGGGGAGGCTCCGTCCCTAGCATGGACACCAAGGCTGGCACTGCCCAGCCCCAGCTCACCTGCACCACCACAATCTCGGGGGAGACAGGGCAGCCTGGCCTCACTGCCTTCCCCGTTCCCCACAGACACAGCCCCATCTACTCTCAGATGACCTGTGCTCCCCCAGAGCCGGACACGCTGCTCCCCCGGCAGCCTGAGCTCAGCACGCCCCACGCACCTCCGTCCCGCGCGAAGGTCAGCACCACCTGGCCAGAGTCGTCCAGGAACTCCCTGCTCTCCACCTCACCGCCGCCATTCTTCGTCTTGCTGAAGAAGAGCTCCAGCTTGTCCAGCAGCGTCTCCTCAGGGATGCCCAGGCTGGGCAGGTCAGACACGAGGATACTCCTGCTGCTGCGAGTCAGCCCGATCTGCAAGTGGCACAGGTCGGTGCCAGGGCCAGCCCCAGGGCTCAGGGAGCAGCGCAGAGCTGCGGCACTAACGCACTGAGCCAGTCGGGTACCAGTGACCTGGCAGAGCCAAGCCTGGGCAGCGGTGGAGCAGGGCACAGCGAGGGCAGCGTATGCCCAGGGCAGCTCTGCGCGGCATGGGGAGCCACAGGCCCTGGGGACCTACCTCCAGGGCAGACGGCAGCAGCACATCCACCGGCGCTGCCTTCACTCGCACCCTGCACCGGTCAAGCTCCTCCAGCTCCTCCCCAGAGCTCAGCTCCACCGTGTGCTCCTTCGCCTCTATGATCCTCTGAGCCACTGCAAGCAGGGACAGCCCCCAGCACAGGGGATCGAGCGCGCCATGGGACAGGACGTGGGGGCAGCTGGTGCTTTGGGGAGGGGGCACAGCCCTGCACAGTGCTGGCAGGGGGGGCAGCGCTCTGAGCCCCGGCCCAGGGAGCGGATGCAGGGCAGGCGCCAAAGCTGATCGGCCAGGGCACCTGGCTGTGGCAGCGCTCCTCTCGCTCTTACCCTCTGCCTTCTCAAAGGTGATGAGAGCTGAGCCCCCTGGCAGAGGGTAGTGGATCAGTGGGGCGAGCACCAGCTTGTTCATGTCCTCCTTGTTTGTCTCAAGTCCCTTAAACACCATTTTCTTCTCTGGCAAGGCAGGCAGGATCTAGGTTCAAGGACACAGACAGCACCTAGGGGAGACTGGACCCTGCACAGGGCCTGTCCCTGCCCATCCACAGACTAGAAACAAGCTCACGGCTCAAAACAAACAGCTGGGGAGCCTCGGCAAAGTCTCTCCCAGGGTCTGGCTGTGCCTGGAGTCCCAAAGCCCCGGCGGGAGCTGCTGGCCCCGGCAGAGGAGCCACCCGCCAGCAGAAGCTGTGCCAGCTGTCAGTGCCCGGCTGCCTGCAGCCTCTGCAGCCAGGCTCACGCCCCTGCCAGCAGACCCCAGCACCCACACGCAGTTACCATCGCCAGATCCTCCCAGAGGACTCTCTTCCTCGCTTCTTCCAGTTTCTTTTGCAACACCTGCTTCTCCTGCATCAGTCTGTTGTGCTCCTCCTTTGCTAAACAAATGCTCGCCTGGAAGGAAAGAAAGACGGGGCAGCAAGGGAAGCACTGGGGTGCGAGGGGCTGCAGCACGCTCCCCATTTTAAGCACAGCACTGTCTGTGGACACGGGCCCACCCACTCTTTTTCTGCTCTTGCCTGCCTGCAGCCCTGCCCTGGCTCCTCACGTTCAACGAGAGCCCTTCGGCACGGCCCCGATGTGACGCCCTGTGGGACCTCCACCGGCTCCACAGCAACGTGGCCCCAGCACAGCGAGCTGAGGGATGCATCCCACCACCCACCACCCCCTTCCCAAGCCCATGACGAGTCCTCCGACCACCAACCTGGAGGGATCCCTCTTCATCTCTGTTTAAAGACATTTGTTGCTCAAAATTTTTACAAAGTTCTCCTTCTTTCCTCAGCTCCTGTGTCTTTCTCTCTACGCCTTCCTTGGCCATTTGTAGGTCCACATGCTCTTGCTCCAGAGTGCTGTAAAGTTCCTGTGGAAGACATGTGAGACCCTGCGGATGTCCCACCACCTCAGCAGCTCTCCAGTCTCAGCCTGGGAAGGAAGTGGGTGCGCCCAGCGGGGAGCCCCGGACCCCAGCGCAGGCTCTCTTAGCCATGGGACACCCCCTCGCCGCCACTTCTAGCTCAGAGTCCGAGAAAAAAAATCAGAAAGCCAAGCTCACAGCCCAGGCTGGCTGGATCCCCGCGGGGATCCCCGGCCCGATCCACCGCCTAGGGACACACCTTGCAGTGCTCGATCTCCTGTCGGACTCGCTCGGGGGTCAGCTCCGGGCAGCTTCTCCCCACGCACCCGGGGGCGATCAGGTATATGAAGTCCTAAAGGCAGGAGGGGTCCTCAGCCGCGCTGTAGCGGCCCCGCGCCCCCGGCCCGCCGCCCCCCGGGGCTCAGCCCCTCACCTCGTACGGATCCATCCCGGCGGCGCTGGCGGCGGAACGACGGCGGCTTGGCTCAGCCCCGGGGAGCCCGGCCCGGCCGGTGGGAACCCTGGTGCCGCGGGACTCCGGTACGCCCCGCACCTCCTCCCGCCCGTTGCTTTCACTTTCGTTTCCTCGGCCCGGCCCCGCCCCCCCCCGCGGGCGGTGCTGACCCCAACCCGCGTTTCTCCGCCCGCTTCCCGCCGCAGCCCGCCCCCCCCCCCCCCGCCGGGAAACGCCCCCCGCATCCCCACGGAGCGCCCACCCTCCCCCGGCCCCTGCGCGACACAGCCCGCCGAGCAACCGAACACGTAACGGCCGCCGGAGGCCACCGCCGTTCAGCCAGAGACAAGGCACTTACGCCCATCTCTGCCCTCCCCCCCCCCCCCCCAGTCCTCTCGCAGGGATGACCACAGTTTTGGGAGTGGGAGATTCCCAGGAGGGGCAGGAGCAGCCTCAGTCACCCTCGTGCGAGGGCAGCTCAGGGATGTCTGGCCGCACAGCCCTCCACCATCCCACCCCAGCCCCCCTGGTCCCACCCCAGCCCCCCGGACGGTGATGGCCTTCCCAGCTCTTACAGACACACCAAGAAGAACACCCGCACCACAGAGAAAAAGGCCTAGGAAGGTTTTTTCCACACAACAAAACAAAGCAGATTTTAATAAACATTTATTGACGCGACCTTGTTACACTTTTAGAATCGCAGCTTCTGGAAGAACCACTTATTCTTGCCTGTCTTGTATCTGGAAGAGGAACACAGAGGTTAGAGAATGCTCCATACCAACAGGCAACAGCACCAGCCCCACACCCTAGATGTCCTTGACTTCCCAGCCAGGCAGGATGCAGTGCCCTGCTCGCCCACGGGGAATTCACCTGGTCTCTTCAGCCTAGGCTGCCACTACACCTGCTTTACACGTTTGAACTCCCGATGGAAGTGAACATCAGCTTCCAAATTCTCTGATGAAGCCACCTTGTGAAGGACACCTGCACTACAGTGGTTCCCAGCCCAAGAGCCCCACTAGACACCTTGTGCAGAGGGCAGCCACCGGGAGGTGCCTGCGATCGGCCTATGATCACGGGCAGGGTGCTCTGAAACAGCCAGCGCCCCGGGCTGCCCACGAGACACCCTGCGTCCCGCTGAGGCTGCACCGCTTCTCCTGCTGAAGGAGCTTCTGAACAGAAAACTGACCAGAAGGACCGTTAACCCCAACGCTCCTAGGCAAAGCATCACCACTGCCCTGTCCCACTCAACCCAGTGACAGGCAGTGGATGAACTGGCAGCGTGATGCCAAGAGATCGTGATGCCAAGAGATCGTCATCTGGCACCTGAAAGGCCCCGCTCGTGCCAGCAGGAGGCCACAGCATTGCCATAAACATCAGCCCACCTCTGCGGCTGTGGGTCAACTGCTCCCCATCTCAACCCACCGCTCCCCGAACAGACGGCTGCATAAACACGCACAGCAGGTGAGGAGAAATGCCCTCAACCACAAACATATCTGAGGAATTTGGGGCAGAAGCGTCCAACCCGGGACTCACCCAGGCTACAGCACAACTGCAACCGAGTCCTCTGACGCCGCGGAAGAGACCAGCTTCCCACTCACCTTTCCTCAAATTTCACCTTGGCTTCACGTCTCGCTTTGCGTTTTAGAGCCGGGTCCCTGAACACGTCCTTGTTGACCACTGTCTTGTCCAGCGGAATATCGACAGAATACCTGGCCAGGAGAGCAGCCAGGTTCACAACATTTGCGGTATGTGGCAGGGGGATGAAAATGAAGTGAGCAGCCCAAAGCTGCTGTCAAACACAGACGCTAGTGCCAGTGTAGGGGACTAGAGTCCTTAAAGCCTTCTCAGCTCAGGAAATCACCAAACCAAAAGCATTTAAAGGCATTTAATGCAGTCTATAAAGGAAACAGCTACATGCATCACGAGAGACTGTACACAGTTCTATCCACTGTGTTGCATCTGGCCACCTGCACCAGCAGGAGCTCCCAGGAGATGGGATGAAACGTCACTGGCTTGCAGCAGCTCTACCAACACCCCAGAGCTTCGTGCTTGCCTCAAAGGATCATCCATGATCAAGAGCAAAGTGAGTGTAGCTAAAATAAGAGCCAGCTGCCTTATTTCAGTAGTTCATTAATATTTCCTGTCAGCCTCACACCCCCCCAAGTCTGTTTTTGCAGGGTGTGCACCCCACGTTCCTCCAACCGCGTAATTACGATGCTTAGTGACTCCCAGTGTTCACCAGAGAGAACACGCAAGAGCTACGACCGCTGAAGAGACGAGACTCCCCCAGCCCCGGCAGCAACAGCCGCAGCCCTGCCAGCCGCACTCCTGCAGCCACTCACCGGGTCGGCATCAGGTGGTTGTAGTTGTAAACCTTGACGAAGGACTTGATCTTGGACCTCTTTGCGATCTTCTTCTTGCCCATGGCAGCTGTCACCTTCCGCGGGTACCGGTCGATGCCTGCCACCAAGGCGTGGCTGTACGGCCGGTCCGAAGTGCCATCATCGATGTTCTGAAACACAGCGACCGCAGGCGGCCATGGCACCGCGGAGCCCCGCCAGCAGCCCCGCCGGGGCGGCCGCTCCCCAGAGAGCCCGCGGCAGCGCTCCGGGCCCTCGCCCACCCCGCGGCACCGCCGGCAGGAGCGGCCGGGCCCGCCCGCGCTCACCTTCACGATGACGGCCTTGCGGCCCGAGTAGCGGCCGGCCAGCACCAGCACCACCTTCCCCGGCTTCATGAACTTGCCCATCTCTGCGGGACACAGCACGCGGCGGTCACAGCCCGGCCCCCGGCCGCCCCCGGCCCGCGGATGGCGGCGGATCCCTCACCGGCCCCGCACTCACCGAGGATCCAGCGGCGATGGCACCCAGGCCGGAAGGGGAAGCAGCTGCCTCACCCCGACCTTTCACCCCGTGTCACCGCCGTCACTTCCGCTCCGCCGCGACGGCCGGGCGCGCGTGCGCGGGGCCACACCGCCGGTGCCGGCGAACGGGCCGCGGTACCGGGTGTCCGCCCCCCGCTCCCCGTGCCCTCGGCCCCGCTCCTAGCCCCTCCCGTTCCCGGTGCCCCCAAATCCCTGCCTCACCCCCCACCCCCCCCCCCCCAATTCTCACCGCCCTGATCACCATGTCGCCCCCATCCCGGCGCCTCCTGCCCCACTCCTGGTGCTCCCGGTGCCCCCCAATCCCAGCCCCCCCCCCCCCCCCCCGATTCTTACAGCCTTGATCCCAGTGTTCCGCCCCCCAATCCCCCCCCCCCCCATTCTTACAGCCCCGGTGCCCCCCAATCCACACATTTCCACCCCACCCCCCCTTCTTACAGCCCTGATCCCATTGTTCCCCCCCCATCCCGGTGCCCCCCAATCCCAGCATCCCCCCACCCCGGTACCCCTCCCCGATTCTTACAGCCCTGATCCCAGTGTCGTCCCCTCCCATCCCGGTGCCCCCCAATCCCACCCCCTCCCCCCGATTCTTACAGCCCCAGTGCCCCCCCCCAATCTCCACATCCCCGCCCCCCCCCCCCCGATTCTTACAGCCCTGATCCCAGTGTGCCCCCCCCCCCCCATCTGGTGCCCCCCAAATCCCCGCATCCCCCCACCCCGGTACCCCTTCCCGATTCTTACAGCCCTGCTCCCAGTGTGTCTCCCACCATCCCAGCACCCCCCCAAACCCTGCATCCCCCCACCCCCACCCCAGTACCCCTCCCTGATTCTTACAGCCCTGAGCCCAGTGTCCCACACCATCCCGGTGCCCCCCAAACCCTGCATCCCCCCATCCCGGTTCCCCCCCCACATTCTCACAGTCCTGATCCCAGTGTCCCCCCCCACTCCCAGCCCCCCTACCCCAATCCCCACCGCCACCCCCCCCACTCCCAGTGCTGTGGCAAGGTAGGCCCCACGGGGAGTGGGTGCCTGACCACCCACCGCAGCACAGAGCCAGGCCCTGTTCCGGCAGGAATTACAGAAAATGTAAAGCCTGATCCCAGGATTCCGAGCCCAGCGAGCCGGCACGTGCGGCACAAAGGCCAGCAGCGTACACACGTTCAAACACGGTTACTGGAGATGGGTCTCCCCCCACATACACTTGCTAAAGCGATTTAATGAATCCCCTAGAAAACACGGGGCCGCTGGCACACTGACCACTGCACAAACGCTTCATAAAAGGAGCTCGGGGACCGTCAGAGGAAGCTCCCAGTGCCAGCCCCTCACCAGCAGCCTGAAGAACGGGGCCACTTCTGCGGCCTGCGGAGCCACCACGGAGCACAGCCCCCCATGCCTGCAGCTCAACGCGTCTTCCTCATCCATACAGCGGGCAGGGAAGTCATTTGCCATGAGGCAACCGAACACCTGCCGGCCTGCCTGGCCTTCCTGGGAGAGGTGTCTCCGAGGGGCATCTTTTAGAGCACAAACTTTGAGAACCAAGTGTGCGGACGGGGCACAGGAGCCAGGCTGCGCATTCCAAGGGGCTTTATCGCTCTGTGGCCAGCCCCCTACCACGCTCAGGCAGCCAGCCCCCCACGCACCGCACGCTTGCGGGCACCTGCTCACCAGCGCAGCCGCTTCCGAGCTGCACAAAAGGGGGCAGGGTGAGGTGCTGTACAGCGTGTGGCCTCCAGCAGCTTTGCAGCAGCAGCCTTGTCAAACACAGATTTCCAGCATCAAGACACCGTGAGATTTCCCTAAAAGCAAATACCAGTTTCAAAGAGCTGAACTTAGTCTTAAAAAAGCCAGGCTTCTTGAGCCCAACAGCTGCCTACTTGTGGAAAAACGGATGACCTACAACAAAAATGCATCAAAAAGCGTCTTTGATGTTTTTCAGCTGCCGGACAGCCAGGTCAACCGGGAGGTTGAATTTCAAGTTGCTGAGGCGACTGAGAACATTGAGCGCGCTCTCAAAGCCTGTGTTTGCCATGTAGCTCCATGGCTGGTAGTGGGACTGTACCAGAGCTCCAGATTTGCAGATCAGATTGACCCAGGAGACCAGGCGCTGCTCGTTCAGCGCCATACACACCAGAGCTTTCAGTTCAGAGTCTGCACTGCGCTTGAAGGGGTCATGTTCCGTCAGGACAGTGTGAATCGCTGTCAGCAGGCTCTGCTTGGGGGTAACGGCCACTCCTCCCGTCACAGGCAAGGCAAAGGACTGGGAGAGCTTGTGAGCCGGGGATTCTACAAAGGCTTGTCCGTTCTTAGCATTGTAGTACTTCACAAAGAGCTCCCAGGGGTGCATGGTCTGCGGCGATGAGGTGAACGCGGGAATCAAGCACGCAATGGGTGCCAAGACCAGGCTCATTCCTTGAGAAGAGGCGTAGAGCCCGTGAGCCATCAGGTCCCGCAAAGCTATGGTCAACTCCTTCCGCACAGCTAGAGTCAGCTCATCTCTGCCTCCTAAGGGAACGTCCTGCAGGTCGGAGGAACTGATAACGTGGTCTTCCTGCTGGTGTTTCAGAGCCAGCTGCCTCACCCGCTCTACTGACAACTCCAGTTTCTTAATTAAGGGGGAATAGTCCTTGTTGGCTTGGTCCTTCTGCCAGAGGGTCCGAGGAATCTGATCAGTAGCACAACCAAACTGACTGACAGCAAATATTTGTAGCACGGCCAGCATGCGACGCATGAGGTGCAGGCCTGTCTCTCGCATCTTTCTGGCATCTTCTGGGTTCACTGATCAGGTTAGAAAAGAATAAAAAAATACTCTCATTAAGGAATCACCAGCTCTGGTCTTTCATATACACAAAGGGAGCACAAATGCCTGCTTCTCCTCCTTGGGAGCTTTTGTCACTAGAACTGATGCTATTTTTTCTAGTTTCAAAGCACTGAAGCCAACCAGAAAAGCAAACATTTGCACATCTTGCTCTTGACAATCGGGTCATCTTACAGAGAAGAAACCCTACAACAGCTTTGCTAGTGGGCATGTACACAGTGAGGAAAGATCATTCTTTAGACACGACGATATCACACCGGTAATCAAGAGATAGCAAAACCTTTGCTGAAGGAGATCACTGCTTACTTTTAAGAAGCGTCTTGTCTCAGCAGGCTAACATATACTGCTTATTCCTGAAGCCATTATTAAATTCAATTTTTAAGAGTAGCCACACCAGCTAAGACCCAAATTTCATCCCTGACTAGCAGCAGGTGCCTCAGATTACAAAAAGCAAAGGTATTGTAGTATTTCCTCTAGTATACTATTCTAGCTCCAATAAATTCACGTGATAAGTAGACAAGTCTCAAATTATAAAGAACACTGGATCCATCCAGCTCCCTGTACCTGCTCACAGAGCTAAGTCGTCAAACAGCATTAATTACAGTGTGGCCCAACAGCGTGTACAAGACAAGGCTGCTCAGCCTGTCTGCATTTTGCACTAAGCATCACAAGTCCCTTACTATTCCTGATCCCTGCTGAGCACCAATCCCACCCTCTATGCCCAGGCTCAGGTTCTGTGATTACACTCATGATCCCACAGAGGAAGGGTAAAGGAACTGGACACAGGGCTTGTGTCAGCTGGAGCAAGAAAGCAGAAAATCCAGCTGCCAGGAAAAAGCAAAGCAGCCTAGTGTGACTGGATGCTGGTTTGTGCTTGCCAAACCCCAAGTGTGTGGCAGCAGGAGCAGTGTGGAAGCTCTGAGCCAAGCAGCGCCCACCTCTGTTTCCAGAAGGCCGTGTATTTGGTTTGCAGGAACCACCACCATCTTTTCTGCCTGCACATTCACAGTGTCCATCTTCCACCTTACCCGAGCTTCCGACTTCATCTAGAACAAGAGTTTCACACTGTTATTTCACACTTGTGAATCTAAGCTGTGTATCCCAAGTATTAAGGTCAATATTTATCAGACCTCTCTGTGCGCTTTTTGTCAAGTCTCTCGTTCTCCCCACCATCACTTCAGCGAGATTTGTACTTCCCTGTGAGCCAGAAACTCTTCCTGCATCCTCTGACACCTGTCCCCCCTCCTCATGACTTTTTTCAGGGAGTTACAAAGCAATTCAATCTGCTCATCTAAAAATTCAGCACTGACCCTGAATGAAGTTGATGAACATTTCGAGGTCCCTTATTTGTGTCTTCAGTTGTTCCACCAGCTGTTCCTTCACCCTGGCTGGATTAACGATCTGTGCTATGGCAGCATCCACACGCTGCCGCAATTCCTCTGGTGAGAGCGTTGCAATATCTTCACTTAAGTCCATGTCCAGCTTCTTTATCAACTCATTTATAATCATCTGCAACACACAAGTTAGTAGCATGATCTCACCATGTGGTGCTGCTGCCCGTGAGCTCCAAAATACTCCTTTACCCATCCATTACCCTGGAAACAGGCCACCTTTGCTGCACATCAAAAAGTGCGAGAGAAGACATGGGACAGGTTTACACGCGCGGACAAACTACTAATACTCTACTGCAGCTGCTGGTGAGACATAAGGACTAACTCCTACAGTCTGCAAGAGGCTCTCAGAGATATTAAGAAATACAGCCAGAAGGGTTTTGTGAGCCTTACCCGTTGTCTTTCCATAACCACAGACTGTGGCAGGGAATCATAGCTGCCCTCTTGGTAAGCAAATGTCTCCAGGTCATCCAGCTGTGTCTTCAGCTGCAGGATCAGCTCTCTCTGTTTCTCCTTCTGCACCTCAATTTGCTCCCGCTTCTCTTGCTCGCTCTGGAAAAAAAAATACCAGTAAATAAAATTGAAGGCTTATTATCATAGTAAAGCCCCAGAGAACAGGATCACAGTATGAGGAACGTTTCCTTCAGCTCATGCACTAACTAGCCAACACTGCAGGCCAGTCCGGGAAAGAGACGTGCCTGCGCATCAGGGAGAGGCACCAGCTGCTTCGCCTCACCCGACAAAGGAGGTGCCTCCCCAGACCTGCTGCACCCAAACCCCGTCTCACCAGGCCAGGGCTCAGGAAGCACCGTTGCACATTGCCAACCAAAGCGTATGTTATCACCGATCCTCTGAGTCAGCACCGTATCGCGGAGCAGAGCAGTGACACACAAGGCAGGGCTTTAACGCCCGTCCCCGCAGGCTGGCTCCCAGCCACCGAGGCCACACAGGGCACGGCAGCCCAGCTTCCTGCGAGCTCCCACGGAGGCAGCCGGGGCCTCTGGGCAGCGTGGGGCTGGTCACCTCAGCCGCCACGCTCCCTCCATGCCTCCCCACAGCCAACGGGCTCACAGCCACCGCTACCGGCCAGCAGCTGGGTGGGACGCACACACCGGTCCCGGGGCTGCCACCGCCGTTATCCGAAAGGAGACGGGACTCCCGTCGGGGGGCCCAGGCCTGGCCTGGTGACAGCGCCCCCCGCACTCACCGGGGCACCCCCTAGGCCGGGCGCTAGCGGCGCGGGGCAGCCGCGGAAGGCGAAGTCCTCCAGGTCGCGGAGCAGGCGCTGCTGCTCGGCCGGGCCGGCCCGGGCCACCTGCCGCAGCCGGAACTGCACCTGCGCGAAGTGCGAAGCCAGCGCGAGCAGCGCCCCGTGCAGCCGCCGCCGCTCAGCCCGCAACCGCGGCACCGACTGCGGCGACCCGCCCGCCGCCGCCTCCTCGTCCTCGTCCTCCTCCTCCTCGGCCGTCACCGCCGCCGACACGGCGCCCACCGGCGCCCAGCGCTCCCCCGGGCCCAGCGGGCCGCCCTCCGCCTCCATGACCGCCGCTACCGGCGCCGCCACCGCCACACCGGCGCCATCTTGCTGCCGCGGGGCGGGCCCTGGCGGGGGGGGCGGGCCCTGGTGGGGGGCGGGGCCTGGCGGGGGGCGGGGCCTGCGTGGCGCCAGGGCGCCCCCCCGCGGCCCAGCGGGGCCTGGCGGTCCCGGGGAGTGCCGGGGGTCCCGCGGGGCCCCGGGGTTGCGGTCCGGGGCGGGGCGCTGGCCTGGCGAGTGGGCCGCGAGGTGACCGCGACCGGCCCGGCCCGCCCGCCCCCCCCCGCCCACGCTGCCACCCCTCGCTGACGCCCCCCGGCCCAAAATAGCGCGGGGCGGAGCCGGCACCGCCATGGCGAGGTGAGTGCGGCGGGGCAGGACTGGACGGGGCAGGCAGTGTCCGTAGCCCCCGGGGCAGTGCCCGGGGGGTCGCTCCGTCGTGGCCCGGGGGCTAAGGCACCGGCAGGCAGGACCCTCCAGCGCGGGGCGGCGCGGGGAGCGAGGGCAGGCCAGCCTGCGGGGCTGGGGGGGGGCCGGGAGGGGGGCCCGGCCAGCTCACTCCCCGCGGGCAGGGCACCCCCGGGGAGCAGGGACCCGGCGGGGGGTGGCGGAGGCACCCCCGGCCCGCTCTCTGCACAGGCAGCCCGCCAAGACGCTGTGGTACGACCGCCCGCGCTACGTCTACCTGGAGTTCTGCGTGGAGGACAGCAGGGACGTCCAGGTCGTCATCGAGGAGCAGCGGCTGGTCTTCAGGTGGGCTGCCACCACCCTGCCCAGCGGGGCCGAGGGCCCCCCACCCGGCTGGCTCGCGGGGCTGGAGGGACCCCCGTCAGAGCCGGCTGCGCGTGGCCTCGGCCCCCTCCTAAGCCAGGCTGTTGGCGGTGTTTTGGCAGTTGCAAGAATGCAGACGGCGTGGAGTTCTACAATGAGATCGACCTGTATGCCAGGGTCAACTCCAAGGTGAGCCTTACCCCAGCAAACCGCTCGCCGACAGCCTGCGTCAGGCTCGGAGCTAAACCCAGCCTGTGCGGGGCTGAGCAGCACCGCTTGGCGTTGAATCCTGCCCGTTTCCCGAGAGCCTGAGTGGGGTGAACACCAGCCTGGGAGCCCTGGGCCTGAGCCCGGCGCTCACCATGCTGCCTCGGGCCAAAACCAACCTGCCTCCCTGCTTCTGTGTCTCTCATGGCCTGCGCGTGGCTGAGCTTTAATCCTGTGTGTGTCTGCGGTGGATTACAGAGAGGAGTCTGGCAGACGCTGAGGTGAGACACACCTGATGTCTTGTCAGGACTCCCGGGAGAAGCGCTCTGACCGCTCCATCACGTGCTTTATGAGGAAGTGGAAGGAGAAAGTGGCCTGGCCGCGCATCACCAAGGAGAACATCAAGGTGCGTGTGGCACAACAGCCAGGACCAGCCTCAGCACGCGTCCTGTCCTCACACAGCACCTCGCAGCCCCCGGGGAGCAACCTACCCCTGGGACAGACACCAGGGACCCCAGCAGGGCTTCCAAATAGCCCAACATCACGATCACCGCCATTCCATAGGCCTCTGCCCTCCAGGAAGGATGCGGCTCCCCTTTCCCTTGACACACGCAGGGTCAGGGCCAGCACCGGCTGGCGAAGGGACACGCTCCCCTTTCTGCCCTTCCCCAGCCCCCTCGCCTGCGTGGGAGCAGCCTGCGCTCACCCCAAAGAGCAGCCCCTGGGCTGCGAGGATGGGGGTGCTGCGGCCCCCCCCATGCCGCTCCCTCCCTCAGGAGATGCTCTCTGCCCACAGCCGGCCTGGCTCTCCGTGGACTTTGACAACTGGCGAGACTGGGAAGGGGACGAGGAGGTGGAGAGGGCCATGATGGAGCAGTACGCAGAGGTGAGCTGGGCCGCAGGCCTCGGGGTCCTGGGGTGTGTGGGTGGGTGCTCGGGATGGGGGGAGCCGGGCACCTGGCATCGCCACACCTGGCTGTTCCCCATCCAGCTCCTGGAGAAGGTGACGGACAAAGGCCCCCCGCCAGCCATGGATGACCTGGATGTAAGTACAGCCCGCAGGCTGCTTCCCCCGAGCCTCCGGCTCCCGCTTGCCCCGGGACACCGGCAGCAGCTTCAGCTGCTCTGCTTGGGCTGCCGGTCCCGGGGGGGCCCGGCCGGTCCCTGCTGCCGTGGCCGGGGGCTGGCCAGCCCCTTCCCCAGCACCTCGCCCTTCCCTCCCGCAGGACGAGCTCTGAAGCCCGGGCCCCCGAGGACGCCGCGGAGGCCTCCCGGTGCACCGGCAGCACGCGCTTCCGGGGGCCGCCCCAGCAGCTCCCCGCCGGGCCGTGACCCAGCCGGTCTCCGGTCTCCCGTGCCCGTTACCCGCGCGGGGCACGGGGCAATAAACGTGAGCTGCCACCGCAGCCTGCTGTCTGCTCGGGCCGCCGCCGCGTCAGTCACTGGGGAGCCGTCCCCCCCCACCGGCACCGGGTGCTCCTCCGCTCCCCGCCAGCCCCGTGTCCCTCCGCGGTGGCCGTTCCGCTACCCGGCCCCGTGTCCCTCCTCGGCCGCCGTACCGGTTACCCGGCCCCGTGTCCCTCCGCCTCCCGCTATCCGCTACCCGACCCCGTGTCCTTCCGCGGCTCCGCCTTCCCGCTACCCGGCCCCGTGTTCCTCCGCGGTCGCCGTCACCGCCCGCCCCGTGTGTCCCCCCCGGCCATCGCCATGGTGTTCCAGTGCCAGCGGGACAGCTGGGCCCGACAGGTAGCGGCGGGGCAGGCGGGGGGGGGTAGGGGGCGCCCGGGCCTCCCCTCACAGCCCCGCCGTCTCTGTTGCAGTTCGCCACCCGGGTGGTGTCGTGCCGGGCGGCGGAGCTGCGGCCCGAGGGCGGCGGGGAGCCGGTGCGCGGTTTCCAGGTGGTGCTGGAGGACACCATCCTCTTCCCCGAGGGCGGCGGGCAGGTGCGGGCTGGGCCGGGGCCGGGTGGGGGCCAGACGTGGCCAGGTGGGGGGGGGCGGAGTTGGGGTCCGAGGGCCGGAGCCGGGGGCCGGAGCTGGGGGCCGGGGGCCGGAGCTGGGGGCCGGGGGCCGGAGCCGGGGGCCGGGGGCCGGAGCTGGGGGCCGGGGGCCGGAGCCGGGGGCTGGGCCGAGGCCGGGGGCTGGGGGTGGGGGCTGGGGTCGGGGCCGGGGCCAAGCTGGTGCTGGGCCGGGGGCTGGGGCTGGGTGGGGGCAGACATGGCCAGGTGGGGGGGCCGGGCTGGGGGCTGGGGCCAGGCGGGGGGCAGGTACGGCCAGGTGGGGGGGCCGGGGCTGGGGGCCGGGGTCGGGCCAGGCTGGGGGCTGGGGCCGGGTGGGGGCCAGACATGGCCACATGGGGGGGGGAGCCTGGGCTGGGGCTGGGGGACAGGTATGGCCAGGTGGGGGGCAGGGGCCAGGCCAGCGGCACTGACCCCCTGTGTCCGCAGCCGGATGACCGCGGCCTCATCGGCGAGGTGCCGGTGCTGCGTGTGACCCGGCATGGCGCCGAGGCCGTCCACTTCGTGCAGACGGCGCTGGAGCCGGGCGCTGAGGTGCTGCTGTCGCTGGACTGGGAGCGCCGCTTCGACCACATGCAGCAGCACTCAGGTGCGTGCCCTGGCCTGACCGAGGGGTGTCCGGTGGCTGGTGGGGCCGCGGAGCCTCACCTGGCTTCACCCAGGCAGGGGGCATTCGGTGCCCAGCTGTCCCCACCCAGGTCCTGGCAGGGGGCACCCCACAGCTCTGTGTGACCAGTCCATCCCCGGGGCCACTGAGGAAGGCAGGCGGCTCCCCTGCGGGCTCTCCTGGGCTTGTGAACAATCCCGCTGCAAACAGGGGAAGTTCAACCTGCTTCAAAGTCTTCAGCGTGCACCGTGGGGCTCTCGGGGCCCACGGGGTGATGGCCGCTGCTTCTGTCTGCTCCTCAGCAGCAGCACAAGCCCCACAGCTGGGCATTTGCAAATGGTGTGGGGAACGTCAGCAGAAAAAATACAGTCTGACTGAAAATCATTTCTTGTATGCGGTGGTGCTCAAAGCTGTTGCTTGCACGTCTCTTCCAGGACAGCATCTCATCACTGCCGTCGCCGAACAGATGTTTGGATTCAAAACGACTTCATGGTGAGGGGAAAGGCTCCCTTAGATCCCGGTCTTACCTTGCTTGGCACGTGCCACCGTGCTGGGCCGCAGGGAGCTGAGCATTGATAAATCAAAAACAGTTTGTCCTTGGACATCTCCCTTGAGCTCAGAGGGCCTGGGAGAGGTGACTGAACTGGAGGACGCTCTGTCTTGTCCTCCTCCAGATGTTTGGTGTGCATCTGGTGTGCTGTAAATAGCAGGGAGAAGAGGGAAGTATGTTTTTAGTTGCCACGTTCCCAGCAGCGGGATGGCACGCAGTGCTGCACAGTGGGACCTTCTACTGCTCTTAGCTACAGCAGCCGATGTTCTTCATTGGTGCAGGGAGCTGGGCTGTCAGCGAAGTGTCATTGAGCTGGACACCCCCTCCATGACAGCAGAGCAAATAGAGACCCTGGAGAGGAGCGTGAATGAGAAAATCCGGGAGAGGGTGCCGGTGGTGGTGAGGGAACTGGCTGCAGATGACCCTGAAATTGAAACAGTGAGTGGTGGGGAGAGAACTGACGATATCCACGGGACCAAAATAACTGCGGCGTGGATGTCACCTTGTTTGCCGTTGCCCTTTTGCTAGGTGAGAAGCCGTGGTTTGCCCGATGACCACGTGGGGCCAGTGCGAGTTGTTCATATTGAAGGCATCGACTCCAACATGTGCTGTGGGACCCACGTCTCCAACCTGAGTGACTTGCAGGTGAGGGGCTGCAGCTGAGCTGCCGTCGAGGGCCTCGTTCCACACATTCAGACCTAGCACAGCAGGAGTCCCCAAGTTCCACGGTCTGCTGGAAATTGTCCCGATGGTAAAGGGAGTGGTGGAAGCCCTGTGCTGGGTGAGCCCCCGCAGGACTGCACACAGGTTGGCAGGCTTTGTCCGGTCAGCCAGGCTCATTTTTTTGTTAACAGAACTCGGCCCTTGGCTGTAGCAGTGATGTTTTCTGAACTGCCCATGCCTCTGCAGAGGGCTCGTGGTATCTCTGCAGTATGGCGGTGCGTTGCTGGGTGGCTAGCCATTTGTTCCCTCTGCTTAAATCTCTGATATTTTGAGTGTCACGAATGAGATATCCTCTCTGCAGAGAGGTGGAGATAAAATTCTAGAGCCACCTTTAAGTGTTCCTGTCTTTTTTCAGTCATTTGTTGGAGCCTGTATCCCGGCAGAGGCATCCAAATGCACCCCAGAGTGCAGCGTGTGACTAGCAAATTGTATTCATTCCACTATATCACCATCCTTTGTTTTTTTGTATGTTGACCTTATGGTTGATTTTAATCTGTTTATTTTCACTGTCAGAGAGTCAATATACACGACAAGGCATAGCCTAGTAGGAACTGGCCACCTCCGTGAGTATAAGTGAAATACTGTTCTTTTCTGACAGGGGTGATTTTCTTTTTAAGGTTATTAAACTCCTTGGCACAGAAAAAGGGAAAAAGAACAAAACCAACTTGGTTTTCCTGACAGGAAACAGAGTGCTGAAGTCAATCGAACAAAGTCACAGCACTGAGAAGGCTCTAACCTCACTGCTCAAGTAATACCCTTTCCACTTTTGTTATTTCATCTTTATTGTTCCTTCTGACAAATACCACATAAGCCTCAGAGTACAACTACATGATGCTTTTTGTGACGATACCTGTGTTTGCTCCTTTAAGAAATCCTTTCTTTGTCCTTTAGAGTAGGGATTCAAGTTCTCCTTGTGTTCTTTCAGAAACGGACCAGGTGAGCACATAGAGGCTGTGAAGAGACTGCAGAGTTCTGTGAAACTGCTTCAGAAGGTATGAGGATGGCTCAGAAAAGCAGGTTGTGCTGCTTCCTGTAGACGTGAGCTTTAGTCGTGATAACTGGGAATTGAATCGTAGGCATCTGTTTTTGTGGAAATGGTGAAAACTGCTCCGATCTCTGGGAACACTGTGTTCACAGTGACTTCTCCATCTGCAGCACAGTTTATTTGCTTTTTTTTTTTTTTTTTTTTCAGAATAACTTGAACCTGCTTAGAGATATTGCTGTTTTGATAGCCCGGGACTTCAAGAGCAAACCTGTTCGAAGTCAGCTGTTTGTGTTACACAGGTATGGGAGAGTTCAGGGAAAAGGGTAAAACAGTATCTTGCACCTTTTATGGCAGTTCTCTCCGACACCTATTCAGGCTTGTTTCTCAAGGAAGAATATAGACAAGGTGAATAGAACTGCCTCAGCCTGCTGGAAGGTTGTGTGATTAAAGTTCATTTATTGTGTAAATAAAATTCAGTCACTGAATTCTCCTGGTTGTATAGCTGAACGGTCTTACATGGTTTCTCTTTGCCCTTGAAATTTTTAAACAAAACCGAGGAGCTTTGTTTTTTAAAGATAAACACTTAAATAATTCCTAATATGTCCACAGGAATGCACAGAGAGAATTTAGATATATAGAAAAAACCCTAATCCCCATCCTAACAGTAAGAGGCCAAAACACAAGGCTTGATCGGGCCTTTGGTTTCTGGTTGATATTTTGGTCTCTAGTGGGTTTTTTTTGCTTTTTTTCTGAAGTGCTTTTTTTACCCACCCATACAGGAAAGAAGGTGACTCTGAATTTATGAACATCATCGCTAATGAGATTGGGACAGAGGTGAGTCACTGATGAAGGCTGACCTGCTTCACTGGCTTTTTCCTTCAAGCTGTAGCCCAGGCAGGCACTGGCCAGGCTTCTGTTTGTACCGTAGTCACAAGCTACAGGTCCGTTTCCTTTCAGAAGTTACGTGAGGTGATTGTCCCCAGCAGCCTCGGTCTGCAGGGGAATCCTCGACAGCCAAGAGATGCAGCAGTGAAAATTCAGAGCACTGGGGAAGAGCCTGTCCCCCCGAGAGCTGTACAGAACCTCTTTGGATGTGGACGGGATAGGATAGGACAGCTGTTTTAAAACAGAATATTTTAGTTGGAAGGGACCTACAACAATCATCTAGCCCAACTGCCAGCGTTTAACTGGGGATACCCCAGTACCTGTTCTGTCCCCCGCAACATATGATTGAGCGTAAAAGGTTCAAAAGCCCCCCTTTCCTTTTACTTTCTTCAAGTCGAGTCTCTGTCTTGGTAATGCACACAAACTGCTGAATTGTTGGCATGCTTGGGGTCCTGTGGCCAGGGTCTCTGTCCTCTTCCCAGACCAGGGGGGCAGTGGTTATTCCACAGCAGGACCCTTCTCTCTGTCCACAGGAGACCCTGCTGTTCCTGACTGTGGGAGATGAAAAAGAAGCAGGACTCTTTCTTCTAGCTGGACCTGTTGAAGCAGTTGAGAATTTAGGTCCCAGGTAACTATGGTTTCTTTAAAATTAGTAGGAATGCTAATGTTGCAGACTAAGCAGCTGAGCAGTATAATTAGGGCACGGATCCTTGTTTGGATCTGGAGCAGGTTAGGCTGGGCAGCTCTCTTCTCTGCGAGTGGCCTTCAGCCCGTACTGTTGCTGCAGGGTGGCAGAGCTGCTGGGAGGCAAAGGAGCTGGGAAGCGAGGCCGCTTTCAGGGCAAGGCGACCAAGATGAGTCGGCGAGGAGAAGTGCAAGCTCTGCTCCAGGAATTTGTCAGCCACTGAAGCCCTGAAGCGTAAGGAACAATTCTCGAAGTCTTCCCTGCTTTGCATAAGCTCCACCACCTTCTCTCCCAGAGAATAAAGACATTAAACGCAGGAGCTGGTGTGCATACGCTCTGTGTGAGCTGATTTGGTGCTCGTGGAAAATTGGGGGAGGGCGTCTGCCATCCAGGCTTTGCTGCAAGGCATCTTTCATTTCTTCAGACAAATGGTACACAGTCTTAAGTGATTAAAAGTAGTCATTATTTAACTACTTTGTAGGCTTCCTAAAACGAAGAGTGGGGCCCTCCTGTTTGCACTACATTGTGGCTTTTTACTTTGTACCAGTTGCTGAGGAATAATTGCTTTGTGAGCACATCAGACTTATAAGCTGGATGACCTTAAAAAAATCAGAACGGTGGTATGAAGCAGAGAGTTTGAGTATGGTATTTGCCAACAATCGCAGGGAAAATGAATCAGGCTTTTGCTGCTGGAATTTTGTAGGGAGAAGAAGGAATGAAATCAGGCAGGAATGGGAGGGATGCTCAGATCAGTAAATCCCCCTTAAAAGACCAAACTAAGCAGCTCACCGGTTATAGCTGCCTACAGAACTGGGAGGCAAGAGGACAAGATGTTGTTACCAAGCCTGTGAGCAAGGAAGGAAGAGGGCACCAAAGGCCAAGGCTCCACGAGCCCTTTCTTAAAAAAAAAAAAAAGGACCTGACATTTTTTTTCCTGGCTATTGGGAAATCTGCGGATGCCGGAGGTCTGAGGGTGTATGTGCTGATGCCACTGTCACGGCTCCTCGCTGCTGCCCAGCGTGCAGGGTCGCTGCTGAGCTCTGGGCTCAGTGGTCGCTGTGGCCCCAGCTGCAGCGCTGCCGGGAGCAGCTGGCGGGTGACACCGGCTTTGTCGCTGCGGTCCCACAGCTCCACTGCGGTACCATCGAATATGTTGCTGCAAAAGGGAATTTGATCCGTTTCCAGTTGGCCTGGCAGAACCATGTTGACACGCACCCGCTCACTCTGCACGGGTAGAAGCAGTCACCCGGTGCCTTGGTTTGCAGGCAGACAGAAAACCCTATTAAAGTTGTTTGAGCTGCACGTTGGGCGTTTCTTGTAGGTATGTGCTCGAACGTTTCCTTCAGTTCTGTCACCGTGAGTTTGGGCTGTCATTACCGTTCTCTTCTCCCCAGCAGTGGCCTCTGCCTCTGCAAGAATATCTCATGTTCAGTTGTTTTCCACGGTAAGAAATACCCCTACGGAAAAGCAGCAACCTGGCCTGAGCATTGCTCTGAGCAAGTTGGGACCGTCGGTGACGGGTGGCATACAGCTGACACACCGCTTGCTATGCTAGTCCTCAGACTGTGGCGTTGGCCAAGCCCGTGCCTACAGCTCCTGAGCGTCCCCTTCGAACAGCAGCTGTTCCTGGAGTCCCCCAAGTAGAATCTGCAGCTTTCTGTGCACAGGGGCCCGGGCACCAGGCTGTGCTGGTGGTGCCTTGTCTTCACCGCACCCATGGTGGCATCTTCCCGATCCTACTCCCGGCCTTCCAGCACGCTGTACCTGGCCTTCGCTGTGGGGTGGCTGGCAGAGGAACCGAGCCCCCAAGCTGTCCTCCAGCAGGTCACCCCCGCTCTCATCTCCCGTTCCCCACTGCAGCTGCCTTGGTTCCCCTCTTCCCCTCCAGCTCCCACCACACAAACAGGACGTGAGTTCAGAAGTCTCCGGCAACCAAACTCATTTCTGAGGGAGTATCGTCGCTAACGCTCAGCGAAAGGGGGCTGTTCCCCACCCGGTGCCTCGGCCCGGAGAGGGGCAAGCTTTCTGCAGGCTCGGCCAAGCGCAGCAAAGGGCGCAGCAAAGGGCACAGCCCTGGATCATCAGCTGGGGCAGGGCAGCTGGACCGGAGAGCGGGTGCTCCTTCGGCTGGCATCCTTCCCCTTGCTGGGGTGCACTTGTTACCCGTCCGTTTTCGAACATCAGGACATTCTCCAGCTAATGCAGGTGTAAACTCCCCGTGGATCAGGCTGAGCGACCCCCCAGTGTTTCGTCAGCTTGTCCGTTCTGCCAGGCTGGGTCCTGCAGCTGACGCAATCTCGGCTGCAGAGACTGAAGGGCGCTGTGGAGCCACAGTGTGAAAAAGCACCACAGGTAATTTGGGATTTTTTCCCACCTTCTTGCTAGAAAATGACAGCTTCATTCCAAGTGTTGTTAATAAACAGAAATAGAAAGGAAACCTCTGCCCTAAGGAGATTTATCTGTCACGAACGCAGAGGCTGGCAGTAGCCCCAGCACGCAGGGTGTCCACACACAGCTAACACGGATGCTGTTCCCTCCATCAGCTCTGGTTGCCCCGTACTGATCCTTCCCGGTCGGGATAAGCACTGGGCTGAGCCTGGCCGCTCCCAGCTGGAGTAAACTGGGGGGGATGTGTGTGTGCTGATCTGGGTAACCTTTCTACAGAGGCTGAGCTCCGTACCGAGCGAGAGCTGCAGCATGTTTTGCCGTGGGAGGTGTTTTAGTGTGGATGGGTGTTAGCGTGGGGTTCTGCTGATGTGCCCTTTGGTCAGAGGGAAGGTGCCCTCCCACCTGACAGCTCTCACTGTTTCGGTGCCAGGGGGCTCCCACCAGGCGGTGATGGCCCATCCAACCATGGCAAGACAACGGATGCTGGGCACCATCTCCCAAAGGCGCTGCAGGACCTGGGCAGGGGAGGTGGCACGTCCCGGGTGCCACAGCAAAGAGCACTGGTGATGCTTATCGCGAGGTATGGGCTAAATGCTGCAGGAACTGGTGTTCTGGGGGAGATGCCGTGCATGCACACGGGCAGTCTGGCGGGGAGAAAGTATCTGAGGTGTCATGAGTGTGTCTCCTGGCACAGGGTGCACCCAGAGACCCTGGATAAATGGTGCAAAAAGCAGCTTGTCCCCACCCCGCTGTGCTGGCTGCGTTTGCACCCGGGGGTGAAAGGCAACAAGGAGCAGGGAGCCTGGCGCTGCCTTTCCCGGCGGTTTGGCTGAGCCTGGCAGGTGATGGTAGGAGCGGGGCACCAGGAGAGACGTCCTTCCTCCAACGCCAACAGCAGCCCCTGTGCCGGGGAGCCGATCCCCCATCCTGCCTCACCGGCCACCAACATCTCTGAACTCACCAGCTAAACACACCTTCAGCTTTAATAAAATCCCCCTGTTTACAGACACCCGTATGTATGTGTGTATATGGGTACACGTTATTTCTGTATACACACACATGCATACGTGTACCCCATGCTGCTCACGCAGCAGTGAATCCCCGACAACTCGGGGCTGGGGGGGGCTCCCGCAAGCCGGCACTTTATCTCCAGATCACGGTGTCTGCTTGTTCCTGTACCAGCTGCCTTACCAGCAGACCCTGAGCACCCATGGGTGAGCACCCTGTTCCCGGTGGAGCCGTCCCCAGCCCTGCAGTGTGGAGTTGACACGTCCCCATCAGCTGCAGGGGAGCACAGGGTCTTCCTGCCGCTGCTGCTGGGTCCCGGGCTGATGACCCCCACCCGTGGGCACGGGAAGGGCAGCAGGAGAGCCCTGGGAGTGTGGGGCTCACCGTGCCATCAGCTGGCCACAGACCGCCCGAGCCCACGGCACGACTGGCATTGCGGGTCCGTGCTGCAGGAGCCAGCCGGCAGCGCCGCCAGCCCAGCCTTCGTGGTCCGCTCCTGGTGTGGAGTCACCCCGTGCAGGTCTAGTGGGGTGGCTGGGGTGCACCCATGGTCTGTTGGGTGCCCCCAAGCCTGGAGCCGGGGCGGCCACCTGCCTGGGCATGCTGTTGCCTGCGGGGATACCCCTAGACACCCTTCTTGTGCTGCACGGCCAGGAGCTGGGAGATGCAGTAGGGGATGAGGCCGACGGTGGCCAGTGGCACGGCTGCGCTCTTGCAGAAGGAGAGGATGTAGAAGAGCAGCTGCATGTGGGAGGGTGGCTTGAAGGCATCAAAGAGGTGTAGGACCAGGAGGGAGGCGGCGATGCAGCCCAGGCGGAAGGGCAGCTGCTGGCCCTGCTTCCCCTGGCAGCTCTCCAGGTACATGTGGGAGCTGAGGGCCAGCCCCAGCCCAAAGAGGATGCCCAGGTTACGGAGGAGGCTGGCAAAGGGGGTGGTGTCGATGTGGACCCACTCGGGGTGGGTGCACCACCTCTGCGCCTTCTCCAGAGTCCAGAGCAGGTCCACGCCGAGCACCCGCAGCAGCAGGTAGAAGCCCAGGGCGAAGCTGAAGAGGAAGAAGGTGATGCCCAGGTACTGGCGGAGGCTGGCGTGGTAGATGTAGCGGATGTGCTGGAAGGTCTTGGCCATGGCCATCCCTGCCAGTAAAGAAGGGGGAGAGGAGGCGGCGCTGAACAGCGAGCCATCGCCTGCCATGGGGCGGTGGAGCTGAGCGGGTCCCGCAGCCCCGGGCACTTTGGTGGGGAGCATGTGCCAGGGGCTACCCAGGTGCTTCCACATGGTGCTGACTGCCCCGACGGCCACCGCTGTGCCCCTTGGCTGGCTCCCTCGCCTGGTGACGACCCTTTCACACCCCAAGCCTGCCCTGCCCCTCAGAGCCCAGCAGCAGCCCCCCGCACCCTGCCCGTCCCCTTGGGACTCGTGTCTCAACCAGGGCAGGGACAAAGCCGTGCTCTGGTGGGCATCCAGTGCTGCTGGTGTTGCGGTCCAGCACTGCCGTGGGGAAGGGGACAGGGGTCCAATATACTCACCTGAGATGACCCCCGCGATGACCTGATGGGGGAAGTGGGCAGCAATGAAGACCCGGGACAGGCAGACGCAGACCTGAACTGCCCAGAACCCCGTCCAAAGCACCGTCCACAGCACCCTGCGAGGGGCAGGCGGCCACATCAGTGCCAGAGCTGGCTCATGTTGCCTGGGGTACCACCGTCGTGTACCCCCAGCAGTGCCTGGCCGCCTGCCGAGCCCACCCTCACGCACAGCCCACCCAGGGGGACCCATCCCAGCTCTCTGCCCACAGCCTTGTGCCTCGCCGGGCTCGGCTGCGCGCCTGTCGGCTCTGGAGCAGCCTCTGCCCAGGATGGCGCACGGCTTACCAGTATTTGAGTGTCCTCGACTGCTTCTTCCCCATGGCAGTGGAGAGGAGGGCTGTCACCATGACATAGTACACGCCTGCTGCGCCCATGGCGTGGCCAGAGGGGCTCCCTGGGCCAGAAGAGAGCCCCAGGTGAGACCCCGTTGCAGAGCAGGCTGCGTCCAGGGGCTCCCAGGCAGCAGCCCCCACACCAGGGGCTGCAGCACCAGCTGGCATGGCATCCAGCACCCGTCCCCCAGTGCCACCTCTGCAGCAGGCACCCAGCTCTGTCCCCAGCGCAGGCAAGGCTGGAGCAGGGCGCAGCATGGCAGGGGCACTGTGGGAGCGTCGTTCCGGCTCCGTGGCCTGTCTGCCAGGCGAGGCTGGGCAGAGGGCACCGACCGTGCCTGACGGCTGACGCTGAGCGCGCCGGGGATGCCTGCAGCCCTTCCCTGGCTCACACGGAGAGCCACGGGCAAAGTACAGGCAGAGTCGCTCCACTTCCCCATGGAGCAGCTGCTCGCGTTCGGGGTCAGAGCACAGAGCACGGCCCCGGCACGGGCCAAGGCGGTGGCTGAGCACCGGCAGGGGCTTGTGCTGAACCGCCACGTCTGTGCCGAGGGTCAAGGTCTGCAGGCACGGCCGGCGGCCCCAGGAGCATGGTGGGGCCCAACGCCGCGGCTGTGGCCGTGCCAGCGCACCCCCCCTCCCTGTGGGGACAGACCCGGAGTGGGGAGCTGCACGTGCAGGTCCCCCTGGGCAAACGCCAGGGCTGGGGTCCCTACCGGGGCCGGTCTCGCAGGTGAGTGGGAACTGCTGGATCTCTGGGGCAGAGGTGTTGCTGTAATAGTCGGTCTCGTGGACCCACCAGTACGGTCTCTCCCCAAAGAGGATCCTGAAAAGAAAGGAGAAAGGGAGCTGTAGGGGTCCTGGGCACCAGAGCAGGTGGGCACAGCTGTGGTTTCAGCTCTGGCCTGGGAGGTGGGAGAGGCAAAGGACCCATGAGAGGTCCAGGGCATCCCAACAGGCACAGCATCCAGCTGGTCACTCGGTCCTGACAGCTGATGCTGTGGGTCTGTGTCCCCATCCCCGGCCCCTGGAGGGGAAGAGTAAGAACTTGCTGGGGGCAAGTCAGCACACTGGGAAAGAGGAGCAGTGTCCGCTCGCTCTTTTTCAGGCCAAGAGCAACTGTGTCGTGGTGGCATCAGAGGCAGAGGCCACCCGTCCCTGTCACACGTGCAGGCAGCATGGGCATCCCAAGGGATTTGAGCTGCGGGGCAGGCACAGAGCCAGCACCCTCCCCCCGCCCTGCACTGCTGGGTGCTGCCACAGGGACGTGGGGCACAGCCTGTGCAGGGGGGGGCACACTCAGCCCCCGGCCCCTGGGATGCTGAAATGCAGCTGCAGGGATGGCACCGCGCTGTGCCACAGCCCACTGCCCGCGGGGGCGGCACCCACAGCTGCCTGCTGACACCGAACCCTGCCAGGGTGGATCAGCGCCGCGGTACTGGCGCTGCCGACGAAGCTGTCCCATGCCCGGAGCAGTGGCTGGGTCCCTTGCACGCTCCCCACCGTGGCTCCCTTTGCATCAGCGATGCCAGCGCTACCAGCCGTGGAAAGGACGGAGATAACCGCATCTTGGCTTACCCATGGGAAACACTCAGGAAACTACCCGGAGGAGCTCCAAGCCCTGATGCCACATATCAGAGCCATGCCAGGCTGCCTCCCTGCCCCGCCCCCATCCCCCCCCCCCATGGCAAGGGGCTCTATGCAGCCCCCAAACAGAACTGCAGCCCCAGCTGACGGCGAAGGGGTCTGTTTGCAGGAGGCTCTATCCTCCTGCCTGGTTTCTTGGAAACACGGCTCGGGAAGGGGCAACCAGTGCCACCGCCAAGCTGGGGGCCAGACTCTGCTCTTTGTCTTACACCAGTGTCAAGGCTGAAAGCACACATCTGGTCCGCGTTAGTCCAGCTGTGCCAACACGCCCGGAGGGAGCCGTGGCACAGGGCCACTCACCACTTGAAGACGAGATTGAGCCAGTCACCGATCACGGCCACCCAGATCAGCCTGATGCCCACCGGCTCGCTGAGGTGGAACCAGATAGGGAAGAGGACGAAGAAAGCATTCCTGAGGTCGGCGGCGAAGGAGATGAAGAGGAACCAGTCCTGGGAGCCCTGGAAGCGCTCCTGCAGCCAGCGCGTTGCCTGGATGCCCGTGTCGTGCAGGTGGTTCATGGTGGTCTCCATCCTCCTCGGTGGCCGCGGCCCCTCGGTGCCGCTCGGGCTGTCCCGCGCGCCTCTGCGCTGCCAGGGTTTTATACTCTGCAGGGTCTTGTTTGCTGCGGGCAGGTCGCTTGTCCCAGTGCTGATCTTTGGACCCCAAACCACTTTTGCCAAAGGTGCATCACCGGGGGGTTGTTACAAACATGTTTGGAACAACTTACGTAAAAGGGAAAAACAGGCTTTGAGGGGGGAGCTGAGCGTGGGGTGCTCGGGCACCAGCGCCTTAACCCTTCCCTGCACCGTGTCCGCACGTGGGGGGATCCTGCAGCCCGATCCTGCCCGGTACAACAGTTCGGCTGCTCCTGCAGCGTTTGCTCCGTTACCAGGGAGGCGAACAGCACCGAGCTGCCGTGGCCCAGAGCGGTGATGGTGACGCTTCTCCCATCCCTCTGCCATCACCCCAGGCACCACCGGAGCATCGCAGGGATGCGCAGGAGCATAGACTGGGTGGTGTGTGGAGTGGAGGGTGCCTGCCCACCGCCCCAACCTCAGCTGAAACCTCCAGCCGGTGAAAGCACCTTGCTGCCATGACGTTTGCCAGGCTGATTTAACCAGGACTCTGCATAACTGGAAAATTTCCAAGTCACTTCTGGAGCTCCCCGCAGCCTCAGAAAGTGAGGCTCGGGGAGCTCCTGGCTGCCAGAGATGTTTTTCTGATGTCTGGTGTGGGGTTAAAGGACCTTTGTAAATAAGGTCCCCAGCCAGGGAAGGCATTCCTCCCAGCACAGCTCCCCCACATTAACTCCTTCCTGCACAGAACTGCCCCATCAAACCCTGGCTGTGGGGACTTGGCCAAACACACTACGGGTCCCATAGTGCCGGATCCCTGCAGGCAGCCTTTCCCCCCGGCCACGCTGTGCTGTCGCTGGCAGCAGTGCTGGCACCACGGCTTTACCGTCCTGGTCCTCCTGGGATGGTAGCAGGGAATGAGTAACGTGGGGAGTTGTTCCCAGGAGCCTGAGGACACAGGGTCAGCCTGGCAAGAGAAATCACCTTCCCCAGCCCTGGCTGTGCATCCTGCTGGTGCAGGGACACGCAACCCCATGGCAGCAGCACGGGGTGCCCAGCCACTGCCTGCCACAGCAAAACGGGCAGCTGCCCGTTGGTGGGGGAACAGGCAACAAGGCGTTAATGATTAGCAGCCAGTGAAAATGCATCACTTATCTCCCTCCTCCTCGAGAAAGTTCAGGTCAAGATCCTTGAACCGCTACCCTGGGAGTGCACCATGGCGCTGAGCAGGCAGAGCTCACATCCAGCGCTGCAGCAGGCAGCCCCCTGCCCTCTTGCCCTGCGAGGGGGAGCCACGGGGTCTAACACGCCAAAACATTGCGATGCTTCGATCCTTCCTCCCCGGGGCACAGGCACCAGGCTGAGGAATCAGGATCATGTGTGCAAACGGGGGTGCTCTGAAGGAGGATGGATGAGCAGCGCTGTGCCCCTGGCGGGGGCTGCCAGGGCAGACCTTCGGTCATGGACCAGCAGTGTCCATGCTCTGCCGGCCATGGCCGTGTCCCCAAGGAGCTTCCCGGCAGGCGGCGGCACCCGGGATCCCTCCTGCTGTCCTCGTCCCGCTTCACACCAGAGCTGATGCTCCCGGGCAAAGGGAAACGTGGGCACGGCCAAAACCTGCCCCTACACTCAGCACCCTTGGTCCAGGCTGGCCTGATCCAGGGATGGAGCGTGGACAGAGCAGCCTCGCTGTGCCAGGGAGTGGGGCCAGGGGAGTGCCGGGGTGCTCAGGGCTGCAGAGGGTGGGGGGCAGCACGGGGGGCTCACACTGGTCGTCCTGCCGAGCGGCAACGACCCAGCTGCTGTCAGTGAACTGGAACTGCACGTGGAGGAAAGTCAGGCCCCGGGAGAGAGGCGCTGGATGTGCTGCAGGATCAGCCCCAGCTGCAGGATCAGCCCCGGCTGCAGGATCAGCCCCAGCTGCAGGATCAGCCCCGGCTGCAGGACCAGCCTCAGCTGCAGGATCAGTCCCGGCTGCAGGATCAGCCTCAGCTGCAGGATCAGTCCCGGCTGCAGGATCAGTCCTGGCTGCAGGATCAGTCCTGGCTGCTGTGTCCCTGCCCCAGGCTGATCCTCCCCAGCCCTCCCAGCCTGGCCTCACTGCCCCCAGGGGTGATGGACCCAGTGTCCCACCCCCGGACTGAGCTCCCAACCTACAAAAAAAATCCTCAACAAAGAAGTTTGCACAGAAATGGAATTACTCTTGCAAAACAAATCCCCCAACAAATCATTCCAGGGTCCTCAACCGAGAGTAGCTTTGGCCGGCATGAAGGAATGCAACAGACTTGGCTTCTGCGTCAAAAATATTTTGAAACAGTCAGCATTAAGTTCTCCCTGAGAGATTTTTACAGCAGAAAACGGGGGCAAAAGGTGTTGGGGGATGGGGATTAGCATGCTCCAGTCCCCTTGGAAAGAGTCACCGCAGGAAAACTGGGGCCGCAGGGGGAGAGGCGAGGAAATGGGACGGGAGCTGCCACCTCCTCCCTCCTGGCACAGTGGGGGCTGCCGCATGGGAACGCGCACGACGCGCTGCGATGGAGCCCAGCATCCCACGCCGCGGTGGCCCGGCCGCACGTGCCGCAGGGCTGGCCTGTGCCGGAGCTGCTGGTGCCCGTGGCAGAGCTTTCCCAGCACCGGCTCCGTGCCCTGGGCTTCGGGTAAAGCCCTGGCCCCGCAGCTGCTGCGCAGAGCCGGGGCAGGTCAGGGTGGGGGAGGGTGCTGACCTGGGCATCGCACGGTTTTGCATCCTGGCCCATTTGGCTGCCGGCTCTGGGAATGCCGTGCCAGGCTCTGGCTGCTCCCCTGCGCCAGGCAGGCATGCTGGCAGCACCGCTGGCCAGGGACATGCATCCTGAACCGGCTGGGGTGACTTTCCCAGGGGAGGAACGGGGCCAGGGTGGGGGTGCCTTAATTCTATACTGGGGTGGCACAATGAGCTGGCACCCAGGAGCTGTGTGCCCGCAGCGGCTGGCTCGGGGACACAGCGTCCCCGCGATTCCCAAGGCGCCAGATGCAGCTATGGGAGGCGCGTCGCACGTGGGTGCTGTAACATAATGTGCTGCATGCGGTGCCAGGGTTTCATCCAGAAAGTTCCCAGCAAGCTGGGCTGCTGCCAGCACAGGAGTGCGTCCAGTCTCGCCTGCGTCAGCACGCGGGCAGAGTCCAGGCAGCGCTCACAACACATGGGCACAGAGCAGCAGGCAGGGAGCCTGTGGGCTGCGACCTTCCCCTCGCAGAGAGCATCCCGCCCGCTCCCCCCGAGCCCTGCGAGGTGCCTCTGGGGCCCCCGCTGTCACCCCAGGGCACCCGAGGACCACCGCAGCCTCACGCTGAGCCATGCCCCCAAGCTGCCCAGCATGCCATCCCTGTGCCGCAGCGAGCTGAGCTGGCTCCCAGGGGGACACACTGCTGCTGCCAGGGCTTCCTAAGCCCATCCCAGCGTGGCTCTGGGCAGACCCAGCTCCCACAGTAACGGGTCAGAGGGGCTGGATGCCCACCATGCCCCCAGGGACACTTTGGCCAGCACTTGGCAGCTGCAGCCATGTGGTTCAGCACTTCCCTCACCAAGCCCCTCAGCGTCTCCAGCCCAGTCTGGTGCAGCGGGGATGGGCTCCGGAGGCTGCAGGATCCCACAGCCTGGGGCTGTGCACACAGCGGGGGGTGCAGGAGCAAGGGTCCCCACGCCGGCAGGGGCTGAGTGTGCTGGGCAGCAGCCAAGGCCAGAACGGATTCACGCAGCTCGGTACAGCCGTTACACATTAACTCCCTTGTTTGTCCCGTATTCCCCGGCAGGAGCCTCCCGCCAGCGCCTGGGGTCCGAGAGCAGAGCTGGTGCAGGCTTGCACAGCCGCGCACCCTTGGGTGCCCACGAGCGCTGCGGAGCTGAGCCAGGACTGCCCGTTACAGGGCACCAGTGCCCGCAGTGCTGACAGCGCCGGGGCTCCGGCCAGCACCCACAGCAGCACCCACCAGCTACACGGCGGTTTGGTCAGGAGAAGCACCCAAGTGCGTGTTTATTGGGGAAGGTGGACGTGGCGTAGCTCAGCCCAGGGAGTGCCCATCCCGTGGTCCTGCAGTGAGCTCCTCCTGCGAGGTCCCGGTGCTGCCCAGCACGTTTTCCCTGTCCCTCTTCCCAGAGCTTGGCACCACCACAGCAGCCGGAGCTCAGCGCCGCCAGGACCCCAGCAGCCCCAGAGCTGCAGTGGCTGCGGGGCTGGGGTGGATGGTTTGGGCATCCTGGAGCTGCTGGCTCCCACCAGCCGCCTGCTCCTGCCAGCCTGGGCAAAATCTTGGTGGGGACCATGGCTCCGAGGGGAGCTGTGGCTTTGTGTGGTGCCCAGCCCTGGCCAACACCGGCACCCTGTGCGTAGCCACCTACCTTGGGGAGGTGGTGGGAGCCCCGGTGCCAGAGGAGGAGAGTGGCAGTGGGCACCCCACAGCACTTTGGGTGGCATCCTGGATGGAGTCTCCAAAAACCCCTCCTTGGGGCTGTTCTTCAGGGGGTTTCAGAGGCAAGGCTGCCTTCAGCAGTACTGCAGCGCTGGAACGAGAGCTGAGCTCCTCCAAAAACCTGACCCTGAGCACGCTGCATCCCAGGCACAGGAGGGCAGGTCCCAGTGTGGCGGCAGAACCCCTCCAGGGACCACCTGATGGCTGGACACGGACCACCCGCACCGCCGGGGATGGGGGCAGCGGCAGCCCTGTCCCCATCCCCGTCAGAGCCTGCCGGCCGGCAGTGCCAGGCTGAGGTTGAGGAAGCCCCCGTAGCGGAACGGGGGCAGGTGGGGGGTGCAGGCGGCAGTGGGGGGCAGGCAGGCGAGGGGATTGGCCCCGCACACCCCGGCGTCCTGATCGCTGCTGAAGTAGACGCTGTCAGGCGAGTTCACTGAGGGGTCCTCGCTGAAGTAGTTGTAGGGCCGCAGGAAGAAGCCGACGCCGTTGCCAACGGTCACTGTGTTGGGGACGTCTTCAGCATGGGGGACGTGCAGGAACCCCACGGAGATCCAAGCGACCAGGTCCTGGGCAGGAGGGGATCCAGGTGCCCCATCAAGCCCCAGTTTGACCATGGGACAGGTGAAGCCTCTGGCTGGGGCAGGAGCCAGGGCAATGCCCACGGTGCTCAGCTGCCCTCCACCCCGGGGACCCCAGCCCACCTCGTTGGTGATGGTCTCGTTGTTGATGAAGTTGGCGAAGGCGACGGTGGGCGTCCAGGGATCATTCTGGTTGTAGATGCTGGTGCTGGTGGGCTCCTCCTCCTTCCGCCGGGTGACGGCCAGCTGGTACCTGCCAGCACAGGGAGCAGAGGGGCTCGTCCGTGCTGGCACCAGGCAGGGCGGCCACAGCATCACCGCCCGGGGATGCACCAGCGCTGGATGCAGCCCTGGCACGTGCCGGGGGAGTTGGTCAGGGAGGAAAAGGGCTGGCTGGGACCAGCGTGGCAGTGACAGGTGGCAGCCCTGGCACCTTCGGGCTCGTGGGCGATGGCTCACTGCCCACAGCTGCTCCAGCACAGCCAGGAAACACGAACGCATCCAGGCACAGACGGTGCCTGATGTGCTCACTTCGGCCACGGCCACTTTCAACTGCTACAGCCCCCCCGAACATGAGCTGTTTAACTTCACCGCATCAGTGAGCCACTTCTGTGTTTATCCCAAGCATTTTCCAAAAGACATTCTGTCCTCACGTGAAGATTGTCAAGACCTGGGGATGCCAGTGCTTCTCTGGGGAGTTCATCCTACAGCCTGGTTGCCCTCACAGAGAAAAACACATGTGATTGCTCTAAACTCACCTTATCTGGGGCCAGATTCCTGCCTGTGAACTACTAAGAACAGATGTCATCGAGCAACTTTTCAAGGGATTTTTCAGAGCCAAAAAATACGTGTTTGCTGTTTAACCCTTCCCTGCAGCCTAGGACAGGCTTGCCGGGGGGAGGCAGCCCCCACCTCTGCCGGGAGGCTGGAGCAGCCGGGGATGTGGTGGTGGGGTGGGAGGAGAGGGGGCAGGGGTTGTGTGCGCCCCAGCCCTGGTACCCACCTGCCCCAGCTGATGGACCTCTCCATGGAGCTGCTGGTGGGCAGGTGCTCCCCGGCGAAGCTGGAGATCTGGATCCGGTAGCTGCGCAGATGCCCCCACTTGTTGGGATTGGGGCTGGCAAAGGAGATGTAGCGAGGCATGGGAGCGTTGAGTGGGAACGCTGCCTCGTCTTCCCTCTCCAGCCTTTTCCTGCGGAGGTACAGCCGCTCAATGGTGTTCTGCATGCTCCAGGGTTCTGCCATGAGCTTGTACCCCATGTCCTGGGTCTCCACGGAGTTCAGCTGCCCTGTGAAGCAGAAGGGAAAACCCTTTCAAGCTCCATGCCCTGGACAGAGCCACAGCCCGCAGTGAACTGCAGCCACACACAAAAGCACCCAGACCTACCGTCGACATCCAGGTCCACCTTGTAGTGGACGTGGTGGAGGTGCATCGTCCCCAGCGTGTGGGGTCCGACCCTGTTGCCGTAGTCAGTGCCTTGGCCGTGGAAGAAGGAGGAGCTGATGTAGCCGGTGGCGTGTACCCGGACCTCCACGGCCCCACTGCTGTGGAACATGAAGTCCCAGATGTAGTCGTAGTTGATGAGAGTGGAGATGGCACGGATGACCAGCGTGTTTTTCCGCAGCCCGCCGTAGTAGAAGGACTGCGAGTCAGAGAAGTGGCGCCGCAGAGGGAGGGCAGCATCGTGCTCAAAAATGCAGAGCGAGTTTTGGTTGGTTTTGGGGGTGTCCGACTCCACCAGGTAGTGCCGGTCCACGTAGGTCGCTGTGTAGGGGCAGTCCAGCCCCCGGACGAGCTCGTAGGCAAACCTGCCGATGCCAAAGCTCCCATCCAGGTAGCGGGTCGACATGCCCCCAGGGCAGTTGGAGCCATACAGGGCTAAGGCTTCCTGGAGACTCAGCTCATAGACAATCCTCTCCCCGTGGTACCTGATGTCAAAGAGACGCGGGCCAGAGTAGAGGTTCATGCCGAAGGCGATGCTCCAGCCCTGGAAGGTGACACGGTTGTCCCTGACATGGTAGCGGGGACCCTGGGGCTCGTACTGCAGCGGAGCCGGGGGCCCGGGTAGGCGCCGGGGTCTCATTGAACCCAGCCCTGCTTCAGCCTGAAGGTTCTCGATCCTGACAACCTCCAGCGAGTTGTCCAGGAACGCAGCCTCCAGGTGCGCCATGCTGGCAAAGTACTGGCCGTTGTAGAAGACTTGGCGCAGCTGCCAGCGGGAGACGTGGAGGTCCCTGTGCTCCACCAGTACCTCCAGCCCCACCGGCGAGAGGTAGTAGCCAGTGCCAGCCAAGCTGTGGAAGAGGACAAACCAGGTCGCACGGTCACCAGACTTGAAGCCCCGCGGTGCCGTCGTGAGGATGGCCAGGTCAGTCCCATTGGAGTCGCAGCACACGGCGAGGAAGCGCAGTGCCTTTCTCAGCTCCCGCTGGATGAGGGCATTGATATCCGTGTACTCCCTGCCAGTAACGGGTCTGCGGTGATACGGCACCTTCCCCCCGTACTTCTGCACCGTGACGTCCCGGTGATACGCCGGTGTCGGCAGCGGACCCACCACGTACTCGGTGACGTTGGGCTCCGGCTGGTTCCCAAAGTAGAGCACAGCCAGCGCCTCCCGCGGGGGTCGGGCCCCCCCGCCATCCAGGAACCGCAGCACCTCTGCCTTGGCGGGGACCTGCAGGTCCACGGAGGCGATGCAGTTGTCCGAGGGTTTCGCACGCGAGGCGTCGACCAGCGGCACCCCGAGGTTCCCCTGCAGGTACCGCACCACCTGCGCCAGCTCTTCGGGCGTCAGGTCGGCAAAGACCAGGCTCTGCCCATCATCGGCGCCATCCTGCTCCGGGGGCTGGTGCTGGCAGGTGCTGGGGGCCCTCCCTCTGGTCAGCAACACACAGACTAAAGCAAATATCGTGGCTAAAGCCAGGATGAGGAGGATCAGCACAGTTTTCACGTTCATGTCTGCTGAGGCACCGAGAGCTCCCGCAGTCTGGCAGGGCGGGTTTCCAGCTGCGGAATCCTCCAAGGGAGCCGCTGACAGAAGGGGCTGGGTTTGCTTGGGTTTTGTTTTTCCTCCTGTTTTCTCAACAGGGAACAGCCCAGAGGAGCGTGCAGAGAGCGCAGGGGGATGTTCTCAGCAGCCATGGCTGGGATTTGCTGGGAACCATAAAAGGCAACTTTGCTCTGCTTCCCCCAGTGTGTCATAATTCTAAGTGAAATTAATGCTTCTGCATCTGCCTTTCCCCTCCTGTCCCACGTGCTACACTGCAGAACTTGGACACAAATCCAGTCACTTGGGGGGAAATAAACCATCTCCCTGTACCTCCTTCTCTTAACCCTGCAGATGCCAACAGCTGGGCAGGCAGCACAGACCGCAAGGATGACGCTCCTCCCTGCAGAGCAGTGCCAAACACAGTGCCGTGGCCCCATCCTGCTGCAGCCCCCCCCATCACCAGCACCACCTCCGCAGCCCGCGCGGAGAGATGGCAGCATCGCAGGCTGCTGCGCTGACCCCAGGTGTGGGGAGGCACCAGTCCTGCAGCCAGGAGGGAGGAAGGGGACAGCTGCTTGTCACCCCTCTAAAGGTGCCTCCTGGTCCTGGCTGTGTCCTGGCATAGATGGGGCCGGGGGGAGGGGGCTGAGGGCTCCAGAGCCCACGCAGCATCCCGGCAAACGGGCAGCACCACTGGCTGTGCTGCACCGCTGGCAGCCACGTGGCTCCTGCACCCTGGCTTGAGCCTGGAGGGGGGTTCTCGTGCCAGGCTGGCCAGCATCAGGCTGCGATGGGCCAGGTGCTGCCGGTGGGGCCGATCCCTGCCAGAGGCACCCGTGGGGATGCTGCGGGCGCAGGGATAGGAGACCCACCCCTGCAACAGTCCCCTCCGCTCCCCCCACCTGGAGCCAGCAGCTGCAGCTCGGGCAGGTCCTGGCTCTGTCCCCAGCCTCACCCCAAGCACCTGCAGAGCTCAGTGCCAGCACCCCCCTCGGTTCTCCCCCCAGTGTCCCGGGGGTCCGGCCCCGTGCCCGCAGGGGTGCCCAGAGCCGTGCTGCTGGGCTGGTTTGTGGGTGCAGGAAACGCAGCGGAGACCCAGCATCATCCCCCCAGCAGACGCGGCTGCAAGTTGTAAGAACAAGAAAGACAGGAGAGCGTGGGACCAGAACCATTTTCATTTATTTTTTTTTAACCTGAGACACGCACTACACAGCGCCTTGCTTCTATGGCAGAGGAACAGGATTTTCTCCTCGCTTTCCTCCTGCAACAGACTCAAATTCAGCAATTAACAGAGACAGCGTAGACTCCCATCTGGCATCACGCCAAGAAGATTATGCTTCCCTTTTAAAGAACACTATTTTAAAAGCAATGATAAAAAGCGAAGTCATCACACAACTGGAAACCGAGACGACTTCACTAGAAAACTGAAAATCTGAGACAGACCAGCCAGCCTGGTGCCTCTGGGTCTCCTCACACCGTCCTCCGGCGTTAAATCCTGCTCATATTTTGGAAACCGTCGTAGGTGAATGGGGGAAAGTTTGGCAGACACGAGGCGGTTTTGGGCAGGCAGGCAACAGGGTTGATTTCACACGCCATGAAGTCCTGCTCGCTGGTGAAGAACACGCCATCGTGCGAGTATATGGAGGGGTCCAGGTCGTAGTAGTTGTAGGGTCTCAGGAGAAAACCGACCGCGTTGCCCACCGTCACAGTGTTGGGAATATCCTCGGAGTGGGGGATGTGAAGGAAACCAGCAGTTATCCAGGCAACCAGGTCCTAGGCAGACAGAGCCACCAGACCGCGGTTATTTCAGAAGCCTGCGGCAGTGGCAACCGAGATCTGCGCAGGGGCTACGGAAAGTTGCTGGAGAGCCAGAGAGGACCTCCACGGGCACCAGCCCGGCGCATTCCCGTGTGCCAAGCTCCCCCTCCAGGGAATGGTTCCCTCCCTTCCCCAAAGACCAGCCCACGGCCATGGCCGCAGATGTCCACCCAGCAGAAGGGCCCTTGCCCTGACCCCACAGAGTTTTTCCTGACGTTTTGCCAGCATTTCTCCATAGGGAGAAACGAGCTTCTGCTCTGCCCTCTGATGGACACGCTGCCTGAAGCATTGAGCAGACACACGGACAAGGGGGTGCTCAAACCCACTTTCCTCATTCCCTGCGGCTGCTGCTCTCCCAGCTGAGCCCGCTGTCCCGTGGGGTGGGTGACGCCAGGGTGGCTCAGCCCCAGGGTGGCTCAGGGGCTGCCGCTCAGCCCAGGGCTGGGTGCTACAGCTCCAGCCCGGGGGGACCCCAGCCCACCTCGTTGGTGATGGTCTCGTTGTTGATGAAGTCGGCGAAGGCGACGGTGGGCGTCCAGGGGTCATTCTGGTTGTAGATGCTGGTGCTGGTGGGCTCCTCCTCCTTCCGCCGGGTGACGGCCAGCTGGTACCTGGGGACAAGAAAAGAGACAAGAGCAGCCCCTTGGGGCAGGGCAGAGCCAGAAGCCAGCTCCCCAGAGAGGCTGCAGAACACAAACCTGCTCTACAGAGGAACCCCAGCCCAGGAGAGCGCTTGCCCTGCACCCCCCACCAAGGAGCATCCATGCAATGTCTCCCCAGCCAGGGGGGCCGGGGGCATCTCTGAGAACCTGCTGTCCCAGTCAGAGCAGCCTGACCTTGCCCAGCTGATGGCCCTCTCCATAGAGCTGGCTTCGGGGACGTGGTCCCCCGCAAAACTGGTGATCTGGATCCTGTAACCACGCTGGTGGCCCCACTTGTTTTTGCTGTTGGCTGCAAAGTAGATGTATCTGGGCATCTTCGACTGGAGCCGGAATGCAGCCTGGTCCTCCGTGTCCAGGACTTTCTTGGTGAGTCTTGGCCGCTCTATCTGCTGCTCTGGGCTCCAGGGAGCCCGCACCATCTCAAATGCCATGTCATGGGCCACCAGGGAGTTCTTCACCCCTATGAAGCAATAGCAAAGTCACTGAGGAGCATCCCCAGGGTACCCTGTTCCCCACGGACATCAGTGCAGCCAGAGCTCGTCCCCCCATCCTCCCTTCCTGCACCCCAGGCTCCGAGCACCAGCTGCTGCCCATGAGAGCAGTTACTGCTCTGCAGCTCTGCCATGCCACGACTGTCTGTTGTGGACACCGATCTACGGCTGTACAACCGTCTGAGGCAGGCAACAGCGCGCCGTGGCAGCCACCCCCACCCAGGGGGACTCTCGCCCTCTGTGATGTACAAGAAGCGAGTTTCATCCTGGTGCAGAAGAACAGGTTTGTGTCCCAGTGCAAGCACAGCCTAATTAAGTCGGGCTCCTGACGGCCCAGGCACTGTGTTTGTGCTCATCAGCATGCGTCCCGCGAGGTGCAGAGCGCTGGGAAGAGCCAAGGCCCCGCACACCTTTGCACATCACAGACCCGGGGCAACGCTGCGTAGTTCAGGCCTTTCCAAAAAGAAAAGTGACCCAGCGGCTCAGAGCAACAGGAGGGACACAAGAGCAAACAGATGTGTGGACAGGATGCTGAAGAGCTGGCTGAGAGCGTCTGATGGCCAGCACCAGCACGGCTTGGGCTGAGGACCCGGTGCTCAGCACCCACTGTGCATCCCGGCTGGGGCACCTGGAATAACGCCCTCCCGTGCTCCGCTCCCCGTGGCCCCACGCGAGTTTCCAGCTTGTGCAAAGGCCGTTTCAGAGCTGAGCCTCTGGCCCTCCTGGCAGGTTTGAGCAGTGCCCCAGGGTTGAGCCTGAGCCCCAGGGCTGCCATCGAGGGCAGCACCAGAGCCCCACAGAAGAGGATTCATGCCCAGTAACCACCACTGTGCCCACTGCCTTCCCTTTTCTGATGTGAACAGAACATCTAACTCCTCAACAGAACATCTAACCCCTCACCTCCCCTTCCAGGGATAGCAGCAACAGTCCGATTTCATCCGCCTTTTCCCCTGCTCTTGCAGTTTTAGTCCCCCATTTTTACTTAAGTACTCAAAACTCATCCTAAACCCATGCTTTAAATTTGTATTTCCAATTAAAAGGAAATTGGGAAATTTCGAATAGATGGCAGGAGCACGGAACAAAAGGAATTCCAGCAGGAGCGTGAGGACAGATTGGTGGCATAAATGGTAGGGGAAGACCAAATAAACTGCAGCCGACCCTCCCGTTGCTGCTGTGAGCAAAGGGTCCCGTGGACCCCCAGTAAAGAGTAAGCTGGGGCTGGCCGCCTGCCCGGCACTGCCTGCTGTGCCCGCAGCCCCGCGGAGGGGGCAGCTCCCGTCCCACTCGGACAGGAGCAGCAGGAACGGCTCGACAAAGCTGTAGGAAGCAGGAATGCGAGCTGGAAACCACATCCCAACGAATCAGCTTGATTGACTCAAACTATGATGCGGGGCGCAGGACAGGGGCAGGGTGCCAGAGGGAAAAATCCCGACTTCGGCAGAGCCCCGGCAGCATCGAGGGCAATGGGGCAGGGCTGGGGCTGTCTGCCCGGGCAGGGGGGAAGGACCACTTCCCATTAGGGGCAGGGGCTGGGCACGTGGCACTGATGGCATTGCCCAGCCCGGGAAGCCGCAGCTCTGCACAGCCCTTGGGGGGAGCTGCACGGGCCAGGGGGAACCAGAAGGGAGGGGGCGCGGTGTGAGCACAGCCCCCTCCCTCACACGCAAACAGAAAAATGCGTGTAAAGACCAAAAAATGTCATGTCTGGGGAGTCTGAAAGTACTCGGGGAGAGCACAAGGGAAACACAAGACCCAGACCTACCTCCCACGTCCAAGTCCACTTTATAGTTGATGGAATGGGTGCGTATCGTACCCAGCGTGTGCTCCCAAACCCTATTGCCGTATCTCAAGCCATCCCCGTGGAGAAAGGATGAACTCGCATAGCCTGTGGCCTGGACCTTGCCTTCGATGGCCCCGTTCTGGTAGAAGATGAAGTCCCACACATAGTTGTGGTTGCCAACAGTCGCGATGGACCGAACAACCAGAGCAGAGTTGACCAGCCCCCCGTAGAACAGCGACTGCAGGTTGGAGTAGTGGCGCCTCAGAGGGGAGCCCAGGTTCTGCTCAAAGATGCAGAGGGAAGCCTTTCTTTTGCTGGGCCTCAGGGTCCCAGACAGAGAGTGTGTGTCCACGTAGGTGGCCGAGTACGGGCAGTCCACGCCTCGCACCAAGGGGGAGGTGTAGTGCCCGATGCCAAAGCTCCCGTCCATGTACCGCGTTGACATCCCTCCAGGGCAGTTGGAGCCATACACTGACAGCGCCTCTTGGACGCTGATTTCATAGGCAACCCTCTCCCCCTTGTGTCGGATGTCAAACAGGCGCAGGCCCCTGTGCACGCTCATCCCAAAGGCAAAGCTCCAGGCCTGGAAGAGGACACGGTTGTCCCTGACGCTGTAGCGCGGACCCTGGGGCTCGTACTGCAAAGGGAACAGCGCGGCCGAAGGCGCACGGGGCTTCATGGACGAGAAGTCCCCGTCCCGCGGTGCCTTCTTCACCTTCTCCACGCTGATGCGACCCTGCACGTAGGCGCTCTCCAGCTGAATCATGTCCCTGTAGTACTGCCCGTTGTAGAACACCTTGCTCACCGCCCACCGGGAGATGTCCAGGCTGCTGTGGTCCACCAGCACCTCCAGCCCCACCGGGTGCACGAAGAACCCGCTCACGTTCTGAAACAAAACAAACCAGGACTTACGGTCTCCAGACCGGAACCCGTGAGGAGCTGCGATCTGAAATGCCACGTTGGTGCT
This sequence comes from Falco punctatus, assembly GCF_963210335.1. Taxonomy (NCBI): domain Eukaryota; kingdom Metazoa; phylum Chordata; class Aves; order Falconiformes; family Falconidae; genus Falco; species Falco punctatus. Next base: position 3,653,762 of record NC_137599.1, on the reverse strand, counting down.
GTCGTACTCAAAGACTTCTTTCAGGAAGGTCGGGGCTGCAGCAAACGCCACCTTCTCTAAGAACGCTCCCACCTGCTCGTTCTCACTGCCCAGCATCGGTCTGCGGTGATACGGCACCTTCCCCCCGTACTTCTGCACCGTGACGTCCCGGTGATACGCCGGTGTCGGCAGCGGACCCACCACGTACTCGGTGACGTTGGGCTCCGGCTGGTTCCCAAAGTAGAGCACAGCCAGCGCCTCCCGCGGGGGTCGGGCCCCCCCGCCATCCAGGAACCGCAGCACCTCTGCCTTGGCGGGGACCTGCAGGTCCACGGAGGCGACGCAGTTGTCCGAGGGTTTCGCACGCGAGGCGTCGACCAGCGGCACCCCGAGGTTCCCCTGCAGGTACCGCACCACCTGCGCCAGCTCTTCGGGCGTCAGGTCGGCAAAGACCAGGCTCTGGCTTGTGGATCCCATCTTCTCCACGACGTGGGGCTGGGAATCACAGCTGGGCGATTGCCTCCCCCTGCTCAGCAGCATGCAGGAGAGAATGAAGATTATCACGGCAGCCCCGACCAGGAGAACGTAGGGAAGTTTGGGGTTCATCTCTCCAAGCGCAGACACAGCACACAGGGTTTGGCTGCGGCATCCAGAATACGTCCCTCACCTGCAGACCAGGTTCTTAATTCATTTGCCGACCATGGGCGTAAAAAGGCGTCGCTTGCCGGGTGGGAGGGAGCCTGGAGCTCCCACGGGATCGAGAGATCACAGGTCCCAGCCAGTTCAGCCTGTTCCCTCCCCACCCCAGACACACCGAGGAAGCAGCTGGGGAGCCGGTGCCTGACTCACTCCCCAAGCTACTGATGGTTTCTCCGCTGCAGGGTGACACCAGGAAGAGCCCCAGCCTTGGTCTGCCCAAGGGGCCTTTGCTTCCTCCAACATCTCCCAGTACACCCTGTCCCTTCTCATGTGGCTACGCCACAGGGGCAGGCTCAGCCGGCCCCGTCCTCCCGGCGCCCCGGGAGCAGCCCCCCTCCCCTGAAGGGCCATCTGGGCTGGCACACCAGGACAGCCCCAGACCCGCCGGCTCCCCAGCACCTGCACATGCCACTTCTCCCTGTCACCACTCTGTCGCCTCCAAGTCCCTCCCAGCCCTGAGGGAAGTGACCTGGGAGCACCGAGACACGGGCAGTGCTCACCAAACCCCAGGCAGCACCGGGAGCAGCCGCACAGGACCGCAGGAGGACTAACAGGACCCCCCCCATCCCCATCCCGACCCCACTCCAGTGGGCACCATCCTTGGACCAGAGCTGTCACAGACAGAGCTGGCTACTGTCAGGAGAAGGTCCAGGATTCCTGACCGCACGGGGACCTTCCATGGCAAGGGGAGCAGCGAGCAGCCCCTGGGAGGGGGCGAGCTGGGGGGCTGGGGCCACCCTACTGTGGTGTGAGGTGGCTGCTCCTGCCAGGCTGGCCCCCCACATCGCCGGCAGCACGGGTGGCTTTCCAGAGACCATTGCCCACTTCACACCCTTCTGGGGGGACAATCTGGGCACAGGCAGAGGGGCTGAAGCCACCTACAGCACCAGATTGATTTACCGCTCCTGCGATCACGTTACTTTAGGAACTTCTGTTTTCATTCTCACTTCCAGCCAGGGAATAATCACCCCTTTTCCCTGCGAGTCCCACACCAGCCTCAGATCAGCATCCAAGAAACCTGTGCGGGAGAAGACCCGTTTTTGCTGCGCTGCAGTTTTGCTTTCCCTACACTCAGAAGGTGGGGATCCTGCAGGATGACTCGAGCATCCCCCATGGCCCTGAGCTCTGGACGGGACTCCCCTCCCTCGCTACAGGGCACAACTCCGGGATTTTACGTGACTCTTCCCAAGAGCGCTCTGCAGCAGCCTGGGCTCAGGGTCTGCCAACAGAGCAGGGAGCCGAGGGGGACGGCAGTCACGGAAAAGGATCTTGCCACCACGCAGGAACTGTGTTTTAGCACGCTTTTGAGCCTCGCTTACAGAAAGGGAGCCAGCATCAGCCCGGGGTTTGACTGTAACGACAGCAGCAGCACCTTTCAAAGCCACACAAACCACTGCGTCGCAGGCAGGCACAGGATGGGACACATGCTGGGACCGAACGCGTGCACAGGAGGCAGCTGCGGCTTGGCACGAGTAGCTCTCCAATTAGTCCCCGCAGTCCAGGGGACAGCACGGGTTAGCGGAGCTGCGTTTCTCCTCGGGCTGGCGCAGATGCTGCCCACTGCCTACCGCCGATCTCTTTGGTCCTGTGCAGATATAAAATATTTCCCCCACACACCTTTTACAGGTTTCAGTAACAAGACACCTAACGCTGCCAGTCTGTGCCCCCAGCACCACCAGTGCCTTTGCACCTTCCTGGAACGGTCTTTGAGGGGAACCAAGCCATCCTTCCCGGCAGAGCATCCCTGTGCCTCCTGGAGGATGCCAGCACTTCACTGCCCAGCCAGGCGGTGCGGCAAGGCGCTGCTCCTGGACTCAAATAACCCTCTGCAGGATCCGCCGCCAAGAACTGCGGCTCTGTGCAGGAGCGGGGGAATTCACTGGCTCGCTGCAGCGCCTTTGCAGCCCGAGAGACAGGATCCAACTTACAAGTGTTTCCTCAAAAGAGAAGCAGGGATTGAGCGGCACAAGCTCAGCCCGCAGAGCGCCAGCCCTGCTTTACGCCGGGCAGTCGAGATAGAAAAAGGACTTCTCGAGGCATGAAGAGCAGCAGGATCAGCATCAGGCGCAAGAGCTTGGGTCTTGCAAACAGGGCTGTGTCTGCCTGGCCGTGGCTACAGCAACATGCGCCGTGCCAGCCGGGAGGCCTCGGGGAAACACAAACATTTTTCCACGGCTATACTGCTACACAGCTTTCATACTTTCCCTGGGCTGAACGCCAAGCTCCCAGACAATTCCCACCGCCTTCAGCTCCACGACCTTGACTATTTTACACATACAAAAATCATTTTGCAATGAAAAAAAGAGGTTAGGAGAGCGCAAAAGCAGAGTTCCGATGCCAGTTATTAGGGACGCTGCAGCCGAAGAGTCAAACCCCCAGAGCTCTAGGGTTTACCAGTATAACAACAGGCATTAAAGGAAGACCCAGACCTACCTCCAACGTCCAAGTCCACTTTATAATTGATGGAATGGGTGTGTACCGTACCCAGCGTGTGCTCCCAAACCCTATTGCCGTATCTCAAGCCATCCCCGTGGAGAAAGGATGAACTCGCATAGCCCGTGGCCTGGACCTTGCCTTCGATGGCCCCGTTCTGGTAGAAGATGAAGTCCCACACGTAGTCGTAGTTGCCGATGGTGGCGATGGACCGAATGACCAGAACAGAGTTGACCAGCCCCCCGTAGAACAGCGACTGCAGGTTGGAGTAGTGGCGCCTCAGAGGGGAGCCCAGGTTCTGCTCAAAGATGCAGAGGGCACTTTTACTAACTCTAGAGACCTGGGAATGAGCAAGGTAGTGCACGTCCCGGTAGGTTGCTAAATAGGGGCAGTCCACGCCTCGCACCAAGGGGGAGGTGTAGTGCCCGATGCCAAAGCTCCCGTCCATGTACCGCGTTGACATCCCTCCAGGGCAGTTGGAGCCATACACTGACAGCGCCTCTTGGACGCTGATTTCATAGGCAACCCTCTCCCCCTTGTGTCGGATGTCAAACAGGCGCAGGCCCCTGTGCACGCTCATCCCAAAGGCAAAGCTCCAGGCCTGGAAGAGGACACGGTTGTCCCTGACGCTGTAGCGCGGACCCTGGGGCTCGTACTGCAAAGGGAACAGCGCGGCCGAAGGCGCACGGGGCTTCATGGACGAGAAGTCCCCGTCCCGCGGTGCCTTCTTCACCTTCTCCACGCTGATGCGACCCTGCACGTAGGCGCTCTCCAGCTGAATCATGTCCCTGTAGTACTGCCCGTTGTAGAACACCTTGCTCACCGCCCACCGGGAGATGTCCAGGCTGCTGTGGTCCACCAGCACCTCCAGCCCCACCGGGTGCACGAAGAACCCGCTCACGTTCTGAAACAAAACGAACCAGGACTTACGGTCTCCAGACTGGAATCCACGTGGAGCCGCCGACAGGGCTGCTAGATTGGCTCCATCATACTCCATTACTTGATGCATGAAAGATGGAGCTGCGGAGAACACTTGGGTTTTTAAAAACCCTGCGATCTGTTTGTATTCAACAGCCAGCGTTGGTCTGCGGTGATACGGCACCTTCCCCCCGTACTTCTGCACCGTGACGTCCCGGTGATACGCCGGTGTCGGCAGCGGACCCACCACGTACTCGGTGACGTTGGGCTCCGGCTGGTTCCCAAAGTAGAGCACAGCCAGCGCCTCCCGCGGGGGTCGGGCCCCCCCGCCATCCAGGAACCGCAGCACCTCTGCCTTGGCGGGGACCTGCAGGTCCACGGAGGCGATGCAGTTGTCCGAGGGTTTCGCACGCGAGGCGTCGACCAGCGGCACCCCGAGGTTCCCCTGCAGGTACCGCACCACCTGCGCCAGCTCTTCGGGCGTCAGGTCGGCAAAGACCAGGCTCTGCCCATCATCGGCGCCATCCTGCTCCGGGGGCTGGTGCTGGCAGGTGCTGGGGGCCCTCCCTCTGGTCAGCAACACACAGACTAAAGCAAATATCGTGGCTAAAGCCAGGACGAGGAGGACCAGCACAGCTTTCACGTTCATGTCTGCTCCTGGTGCTGGGGCGTTCAGAGCAGCTTTCCGAGCAGGGTTTCTAGCTGCTGCCTCTGTCAGTTTACGCTGCACTGGATGGATTAGCACGGAAAGTACAAAAGCCTGGGAGAGGCTAGGGGAGGAGATCTGAAATTCGTGGTGACCAGAAAGGGCAGATCTCCTCTCTCAGCTGCAGCCTTCTCTTTCCTCCACTACAAGCAGTGCCCTGAAAGAGCTAGTGGAGATGCAGGGTCAGTGACTCAGACAAGTTTCACATAATTCTGTTACTTTTTCAGGCCAACCTAGTTTCCTGAGGCTGCCTGTAAAAACGAAGATCCTGTAGCCAGCCCAAGGTGGCTGGGACCACTGTGAGGCTCTGACAAGCTGGGAATTGTTGCCACACTGTAGAATTTCACCTCTTTGCAACTCACCGAATTGCCTTGTTTAGCAAGCTGCTTCCTTGTAAACATTCTCCCTGGCAGCATGATTCCAAGCTTGGAGTTACATTTTATTTTATTTTTTTAAATCTTCCACATTTGCTGAAAACACATCCATCTGTGTAGTAGCAGAAAAACTTTGGCAGGGACGGAGAGATGCAGTTGAGGATGAGACTCAGGCCCCAATGCACTGTGAACAACCAGCTCTTAGTTTGCACCTCTGAGCAGCTACGAACTAATGAATCCCTCAGCATCCCACCAGAAAAGGATCACGCCGCTTTTGTCTCTGCCTCCGATTCAAAGATATACTGAGGGGCAGCTCCGGCGAAGTTCCCTCGAGGATCAAACCTCCCGCAGCCGGCGGCACCCAAGCAGGCAGGCGATGGCAATGCCTGCTGGCGCAGCGCTGCCGGGCTTCTGCTGCCCAGGCTGAGCGGCCACCCCCAGGACTTCTACCAAAGGCTGGGACAACCGCCCCCCGCCACCCCTGCCAGAGGTCCCTGCTGCTCTCAGCACTGCTGAACTGCTGAAAGGCCTTGGCAGAAGGAGGTGGCCAAGCAGGACTCGGTGCTCCATCCTGCCACGCGGCAGATGCCTGGGGTAGGCAAGACGCACTGTGTTTGCTACAGTCCCTGCCTGTCCCTGAGCTGGTGCTGAGAAGCACAAGGCATCCAAGAGAACCAGAGCTGGAGATGCAACCCAGCATTTCCACTCCTGCTGCCAACCTCACCTCACCTCACCCTGGCCTTCTCGCCTCCTCCCGTCAGAGTTTCCTGGTGGGAGACAGCCCCCCCGCAGCCTCAGCACTGCCTCCAGTTCTTCCTCCACAGCCGGTCTTGCCCTCTGCGGTCCTCCGGCCGTGCTTACCAGCCACCACACTGGCAGGCAGGCGGCCACGTTGCCATAGGACACACTCCATTATCCTCACCACCGCTGGCAGCCTCAGCCTTCTTTAGCCCAGGCTGCAGCTGCGGAGGCCGGGGACACGCACGTCCCCTCTGTGCCAGGCCACGTCATCGCCGCCTCACCGGCCATCGCGCCAGCAAAGCCTGCAGGGTCACGGCAGCCGCTTCACGTGGCTGCTGTGCCAGGAGAGGGGCTCACTGCGGCACAGACACAAGCAACGGGGAGAGGCAGGACAGGTAAGAGCCTTGGCTACACGGGATGCAACAGCTACAGGTCCCAGAGGCTCCCGTCGACTTTCAACCGGCCTCCAGCGCCAGAATCAGGTGCCCCCAAGCAGCACCACATTAAGCCAAGCGGCGCTGACTTCCAAGTCCGTCTTTCAACCCAGGAAGCCAACGAGGCTTCGAGGATTACTGGGGCTGAGGCTTGAAAGAAAAATTCCCTTTTGGTGCAAGCCTGGAACGCGGCGCCCATTTCGCTCGGAGAGGAAGCGCCGTTGCCCCAGTTCAGGTTTCCAGCGGAGCCAGCACATACCTCTTGCCTCCCAGGAATTTCACAAGCGTTCTGCTGCAGCACACACCTACACGGCTGAGCCGAGACCACCGCACGCCCCTCTGAGCCACACGCAACGCTCACACCGCTGCTTCCTTTAAGAAGTACAAAAAGAGCAGATCAGTCAAGGTTGGACTTCGCCTCTGGGTTTTGCATCCCATGTCCCAGAAAGTCAAGGCGTAGGCTGCAATTACAGATGGTCATTTTCTAAGCAGCACAGCAGTAGTTTAGGAGATCTGGAGAAACTCCACGGGCCTTCCCGCCCCACAAATCACAACTCAACCCTGCAGCTTGCCTGGGAGACATTTGAAAAATAAAGTGTGGGAACACTCCTAGTTCTGGGCATGCTGGGTGGCTGGGGGGAAAAAAAAAAAATAAATAAATAGAAACCCTAACCTGTAATGACATCGCCATGACAAACCAACCCACAGCACACACCCCAGGCCTGCAGGACACGGATGGCGTGAGCTCAGCTTTCTGCGCTGCCCCTGCCCTGCTCCAGGACGTGAGCCACGGATGCCATGGCTAACGCCACACCATTTAATACTGACCATTTCTGCCGTACTTTTCAAGCTGAGGACTTTTAAAGCTTATTACAAGCAACACAAGAACCAGCCTGCACTTCCTGGGAGCTGCGGTTTGGAAGAACAGAACAGCCCTAAACCCAGCTCCATCCTGCAGGAGGAATTTCAGGAAGCAGAGTAATTAACTGCGCCTGCAGAGGAAACCTGTGTCAATACCTTCCTGATGAAAAGCGATGGGGGATCTTTAAGGGCCACACGTACCACTGAATTGCTTGTGTACCTCTTCCAAAAGAAGCCTGAAGCAGCTTAAACCTAACCTAGAATTTAAAAAAATTACACGTCTCGCTAACAGTAGCATAACTTGTTTATGACCTGTTTGGTGCACGCACCTCTTCCCACAGCTCAGCTCCCCAGCCTGATGAGCCCATCACTCTGCCCCACATCTAAGACGGAGAAGTCACATCCTACTGGTGTTTATCTTGGCTGCACCGTTGCCTTTATAAGGACCGCCCATCCGTACTGGTTTTCACTCACGCAGAAAGGTAGAGATGGTAAAAAATAGCCTCTGAAATTTATAGAAACCCAAAGCAGAGACAGAGAGAGCTTTTGGCTCAGGGAAACTTGGAGTCAGCGACTGCCAGACAGCTGGGTACAGCACGGCACAGAAAACCCCTCGCCAACTCTCCTGACACGGGTAAGTCCCTCAGACTTCGGAGAAGTCCCGCTCCCATTCTCTCACCTCGCAGGGTCAGCTTGTGTGAAACCAAACAGCGGAAACTGCCTGACCCTTACCCAAGCCGGCTGCGTTTCTGGCAGCGTTTGCGTCTAGCACACAACTGCTGTGCCTTTATTTTCCTCTCAAAGCTTTAACGGTCACTGCGTATGAGCTGGGATGTCTGAAGAACCTGGGAATTCGAGCCCTGCCGGCACGCTGCCACCTCTCCTGGAGAGCAAAGCGGAAACACCGCGCTGAGGCCGAGGGGTGACGATGGCAGACAACACACCCTCCCCTGCTCCTGCGGATGAACCACACTCCCTGCCGACACCTGCCAAGACAACGGTCCTAGATGCTCCGTCCTCCCGCAGGACTGCGGGCACAGGCCTCCTGGGAGCTCAGTTCCCTCCGGCTGTGGCGAGGAGGAAGCCCTCGTGCCACACCACATCCAGTCCTGCCAGCAACACTCCCTCCTCCAGGCTCTGGCTCCAGCCGTCTTGGCCACCAGTGACCCATTTCGAGCTCGACCCCCGCCGCCCCACCAGCCGGGCTCTCCCACGCCGTGGGATGCACCGTGGGGCAGGGAACTGCGAGTGGCTGCTCCTGCTTCTCAGCAGAAGAAGAGATGGAGGGTGGCCATGCCAGGCAGGAGCCCCAGTCTGCGGTGGGCGCACGGGGCCTGGCATGGGCCCCAGCTGGCAGCACCGTGCCCAGGAAGGGGCCAAGCCCCAGCCGGGCGCTGTACTCTGCCTGTCCTGGGGAGCAGGCTGCCTGCACCCCAGCAGCACGGGGACCGGAGCGCCACCGGAGAGGCCTCCGCACCCTGGGCTGTGGCACAGCAGGAACGGGAGGAAGCACACCAAGAACGAGAACGATCCGCTGGGCACAGCGGGGGCCGCTGGCTGCGGGGGGCTGCAGGGCAGCCTGCATTTCCTTCGGCCAAGAGTCACGGACCACGCGCCCAACACACGCACCCCAGGACAGCGCTGCTCGGCAGGGGGGCAGGAGCAGCCCCCGAGCAGGCCGCGGGCGTAGCGAGCACCACACAAATCACCACACAAATCTCTCGTGGCTACTTTAACCGAGACAGCCCGAGTCCCACACACTGGGTTGAGGTGGGACTGCTCGCGTTAAACCCAAGACCGTGGGCCCAGCATAGGGCATGCGAAAGGAATAGAAACGACTGATGAAGCAGTGCATAGCATTTTACAAGGCAGTCAGAAAGAGGAATGAGGAGAATGCAGGGAAGGACCAACTGGATGTGAGAAAGAGAGGACCAGAACAGACATTAACACTGCGCAGCCTAAGAGCTCAGCATCACACACAAGGGGCTACCTTAAAAGAATTCCAAGCACCTTATTTTAATTTCTTGACATGGTAAAAGTTTACATACTTTCATCTGGCAAAGAGAGCCAAACAAATTAAAAGGAATCAATACAAAGAAACACAAGGGGAAGTGCTGCTCCCAGACAGCAGCGAGAACGCAGTTGGTTTGTTACTGAATATTTATTAGCGGGAAGACTAAGAGTTGACTTAACTACAAACAACAACAGAAGAGCCTATAGCAAGGGCCAGCAGCCCACCACACTCTGGGCAAATCCCTGGGAAACCAGCAAGAGACAACATGGCTCTTAGATGGGGAAGCAGGAGAAACAAAAAGTAAAAAAAAAAAAAAAAAAAGAAAAAAAAAAGGGTAGAAAGTTAATTCATTTTGTCACTGTTGTTACAATGAGGTTAACACAACTATTAAGGCTACTGCACAATAAGAATATACAGGTGTAACAGTGAGACCCAGGAAACAGCAAGGTTCCTGAAACAATTGATTTAACGTTCCCTGAATAGGGGACTTAAGTAGAAATACTATAAATAAGAAATTTTTGGAGCCTGCAGTGTTATGGGCCCACCTGCCACACACAAAAACTGACGCAACACAACCAGTCATTTCCAAAAGGGTTTGCAATGGACCATGAAACATTCCAGCGGTTTAGAGGAGTCACCAGGCACACGAGCGTGCCCTTTGCAGGGGAAAGACTACAAGGTCTGCAAATGGTCCTGGGTGGGGATCAGCCACCCTCACCCCCAAGCACCAACTGCCACAGCTGGCCTGCTCTGCCCAGGCAGTGGGGAGCACTGCCAGGGGACAGCGGGTCTCAGGGTGACCATGTGCAGAGACTATCAGGACTTCAGTGTCGGACCTCTGGCCCCTCCCTTCCCTCAGCCCGGGCAAAAGCATCTCATGCTGAAGGGGCACTGGGACGTATGTCAAGTCACGTTGGTTTGAGCCAAGAAAGTGGCTCTAGTCAAATCACAAATAGGAGCGGAAGCCACCTGAGCTCAGACCAGCCAGGACAGCAACCAGCCCTAGTTTCAAGCACCACCTCGCCCTGTGCACTGATCCAGCCAGAACTGACAAGGCAGAGACAGATGGGGCAGGCTCTGCTGAGTCAGAAGAGCGCCAGAAAAGGAGTGCAGACTGCCCAGCAGCTCGGGAGCGCGGCTGCTGCCACCAGCCCCGAAGGGGCAGGGTCCCCTGGCTTTGCAATGGGTCAGTGCAGAACACCAGCGGCAGAGGGGCCCAGCTACAGCCAGCAGCGAGGAGAGCGAGCTTCTCCGCCTCTGCACCAGCACCTGGGCTTGCTCTCGTGCTGCAGACTGTCTGCCCCATTCCTGGAGACCCCCAGTGAAGCCTCCAGCCAAGAGATGGGACAGGACAAGGGCTTGGTCTCTAGTGTCGTTCCTACCCAGGTAGGAAAAGGCATGAAGGAATGTTCCTGCCTGGCTGGTGCTCTTACTCTGCAGTAGCCTCTAGGGCACCCCAAAGTAGCACGGCCTTCTCTTTACATTACTGGAGGGAGGGAAAGCTCCTGAGACCTGAACAAAACCAATCACAAAACTAGGCGAGAATTTCTTTAGAGTTTAACTAAGAATGCGATACTATTTCCAGCCAGTTTCCCATCTCGATAGTCACGTAACAAACCAAGGCAATGACGGTCTTTAGTTGACTGAACAGTTCTCAAGTTCAAACGTTGACACTTAATAGAGGGTCTCAGCATTGCTGCTCCGAGGCCTCTTGATCTTCTCAATGTTTTTAAGGATCATGTCATGCAAAGTGACCTGCAAAAAGGGAGAACAGGACTCAGACAAGAAGGGTGAAGTCATCCAGTGTTCAGCTCTCACAGTGAGCACTGGTTACAACAGCAACACAGCTCACCTCAGCACTACCCTCAGCCCCTGCGTGCAATCACACCCCCAGTTAAGATAAGGGCTTCCTTCAGCCAGGCTTTACAGAAGCCACTGCGTGTAACGCTGAAAAAGATTCCTTTACAGACCCCCAGGAATGGCCGGTACTGCACAAAAAGTTTAGGATCACAGGTTCCCACAGAGGTGGAAGGAGTATTTTGTGCTAGATTCTTGTGAACTTTCAGCTGGAGACACCCGCATCTCTAGGAGATGGTGGAAAGGCTCTTCTTGTTACAGCCAAAGCGGAGCAGGACCAGGACTAAGCGTACTCATAGGAAAAGGGAAAAGCAGCAGCAGGATCAAAAGGGCTCTCTCCACTGCTGTGCGGGGAGCCAGCGTGAGCTCTGGTTTTTCACTTACATATTGATTCCTCAGCTCTGAAATGATCAGGCGCAGACTAATGTACTCCTTCTCGTCGATCTCTGTCACTGTGCGGCGGTAGTCCTCCTACAGAGAGCAGACACACGGCTGAGCGGCCCGAGCTCAGCTGTGCCTCCCAGACACCAAGTGAAGGTCCTACCATCCACAAAGGAACCCCCCCTTCATCTTGCTCTCCTCTAACACAGGTGTCCTGCATCCGTTTACCATCCTCCCTTTTCCCCAGGACGCTCAGCTCAAGGACAGTGATGAAGCAGCCCAAAGAGCAGCAGCGTGTAACACGTAAATCTCCACCTCCCTGCTTACTTACCACATGAGGGTACTTGGCTATTTTGGAAACCAACTTTGCTCTTGTGATATAATATCTGGTAGGAAAAGGGAGAGACTCAAGGTCAGACAAATAGCACCAAGGTTTTTGTCGGGCCCAAGCTGCCCTAGAAAAGCTGGGGGACCTTCCCCAAACACTTTCCTTTTCCAAGGGGATCCCCCAAAAAAGGTCTGTTCTTGCGTGCCTACCTAGAAATCTGGTCCAGGTAGGATGCTGCCTCGCTCTCCACAGTTCGAAGCTCAGCAACTGTTTCCTCCTGCAGGGAAGACAACGAAGCCATTAATTAGCTTCAGGAGAATGCAACTGGCCGTCAGGGCTCCCAAAGCAACATGTCTCAGCCCTGCCATATCAAGCTCAGGTTTGGGTTCTAAAACCTAACCCAACCCCACGACTGCAGCTGTTGGATACCATCAAATGAAAGATTCAGAGGAACCCAAGAGACCCTTGTCGTCCCTGGAGCACGGCACTCTCCTGCAGCAGGGCACAGAGCCAGCGGTGCCTTACCTGAATAGAAACACCAAAGTTGTTTCCATCTTCTATCCTGGGGATGAGAAGCTGCACCCACATTTTGACCTGTGGTGGAGAGATCACAACACTGATCAACACCAACACCTCCACAAAGGTCTCTTTTTCTCAGAAGTTTTACCAACCCCTCCAGGACTCTGCCTTTGCCCCACAGTTCATGTCCTTCATGCTCATGCAGCACTCCCAAGGGGATCGTTCCCCACCACAGCTGGGACACCCCACAAGCCCAGCTTCCCATGGGAAGCTCTCGGCAGGTGTCTGTGACAAAGAAGGGTGAAGAAAAGCCTCAAGGAGGCCTGTGTGACAGACCTCCTCCTCCAGGTGAGCTGCAGAGCTCCCTGAGGGCTCAGAAAAACATAATTTCCCTAAAACTACCTCCTAGCCAGTTTCAGGCGCTGCTATACAAATCCTGCCTCTCCTTGCCTACAGGATAGAGGGGGCTGCTCTTTCTGCCCAGAGCAGCTTTGCCTCTCCAGGAGCAAAAGCATCCTACCGTCTCCGCTTGCTCCAGCGCTCATACCCACCGTATTACACTTCTCGATAAGCAGCCTGATTTCTGGTTTCACTTTCTCAATGATGTCCACCAGCTGCTGGTTGCTCTTCAGCATCCCATTGGGCATCACGAACACTTTGGTACCTAGCGGCACAGCAGAAAAACACCTGGCGTTAGCAACGCGTAGGAACAGCTGCGCCAGGGGATCAGACCGAACGTCCACCCAAGTGTCCTATCTCCTGCAAAGGCTAGCAGTGGACACTGATCCAGGCTACAGCTAACCTGTGGGGAAGGTGAAATTTGATGTGGGATAACAGCGGTTACCACAAAGGAAGGAAAAGAGAAAACACGGAGTGGAGATGAGAGCTGAAGAGCTCTAGGTTGCTGAGGCTGGGCACAAAGGATTTTCCTGATGCACATGTATGAGCTGTTTCTGCCTCAGCTTAATCCAAAGCCTGGTATCTTCCTCCAGACAAGGAGAGCTTTCAGCACAGAGCCACAGGGAGATCAGCTGCCTCTGTCAGCAGGCCAAGCTCAAGCAAGTACTACTTATATCTATGAGAGAAGTCCTAATTATGCTTTTAAGAGGTGGAACCTGACTCCTCCACAACAGAACGTCTGTAGGTCAGGCTCTGAGAGGTTGTGGGAACGGGCTAGCACAAGCAGCAGCCGCTGTCAGGACAGGTCAAGCGGGGTTCAACTGATTTCACATCCCTAAGGTATGGTGCACTGGTTCAGGGGGCAGGCAGCAACACAAGAGACTTGGGGACTCTTACCCTGAAAGGTCTCTTCGCGGTCTTCCAGCTTCCTCTTTTTCATATTTGGCTAAAATATACAAAACGTTTTACTCACAAACTAGTCGTAAGCTGTAACAGTGTTGTAAAGGAAACAAGGAAAATTTTAGAGCCTCTGCTATGCTCCTGGTTTCTAACCATTCTTCCTTAAAAACAAAGGAGGGCTGCAGAGCACAGCGTTACCTCCAGCAGACTTCCCAAGCTCGAGAGACCAATTCCTAAAAGCCTTTGGGAGAGCCATAGCATGTTATTAATAAGAATGCCCTATTCCAGCACACAGCAAGCCATGCAGTTTTAATTAACAGAAACAGGGATCACAGCCAAGAGAGTAACCTTACCCCATCCAGTCCATCATGGCTGTTCGTGAGAAGAATTGGGTCAGGCACTGGGAGGTTCATGTCTGAATGGATCTGAGTGAGATCATGAATATTCAGGATAGGCTCCTGGAAAATAAAGAGGATTTTTGTTATTTAATTATGAACTAATAAGTTCAGCCACACCAAACACAACGAGAAGACAAAAGATTCAGACCTCCCCCTTATCCAACTATAAAGCAAGGATGAGTGAAAAAAAACCCTAAAAAAATCTATAACAATAGGCTTGTGACAAGACCTCCCCCCACCCAAGAGCAAAGTGCCAGCTCCAGACTGCTATCAAAGCTATCAACTGTCTGCAGCACTGGGGTTCCTGTGAGACCACAGCATCGCAAAGGACGGCCCAAAGTTGCCAAATACGCAGAAAAGATAAATGTGGTGATCACACAAAGAAAAAGGAAAAAGGAAGCACACCCTCTAGAGCTAGCAGTGCTCAAATGCATGCAAGCAACCAAGCCACTGCTTCGGGTCTTCGTAGCAAGGTGAAACAGACAATAAAATGCGTGGGACAAGACCTGCCACATGGCTTTCAACTTCTAGCTGCAAATGAAAAAGTATATGTCATCTGTATCCCTTACCTTAAGGAACCCATCGAGTTCTAACAGCTTCTTTGGGAAAAAGTTTGCCACCAGGTCTTCAGCCTGAGAAAGGACAAGACAATGACATGAAACAACGCCACGAAGTTCCCGCTAATAGGCAAGAATGCCGCAGAAATCAACTGTCCAAAGGCAGGAAACAGGAGAGAACGTAAGATCTGCCTACTGCCAACCGTCACGCTAAGCCAAGATGCCAGGAGAGCCATGAGGCCCAGTAACCTTGCTCCAGTTTATAACTGGCACTGAGCACCACTAAGCTTCCAGGAGAGGCCCAAATCGCAGTCAATCCCATCAGAAAGATACGGCCGAACGGCCTCTTTGCTGCGCTACCACACTCTGGGGCAGCGGCAGAGAGATGCTCCTCACCTCACTCGTGATCCGCTCCCTGAAGGAGTCAACCTGCGGAAGGAAAAAAGCCAACAACAGTTCAGAGTCATTTCCAAAAGAGCGGGGCCCAGCACGAGCCGAGCACCGTGCCCTGCGGATGTGGGAGCTCAGCCACAGCCCCATCGCACCCTGAGGATGTGGGAGCTCAGCCGCGGCCCCAGAGATGCAGGAGCTCAGCCACGGCCCCGCTGCACCCTGCGGATGCGGGAGCTCAGCCACGGCCCCACCGCGCCCTGAGGGTGCGGGAGCTCCGCCACGGCCCGAGCCCCGCGGCTCCAGCGCGGCTCTGCCCCCCACGGGCCGGGAGAGCCCGCGAGCACCGAGCGGCGGCCGCCAAGGGGCGGCACAAGCCGCTCCCCGCGGGTCTCGCCTGCGCGGGCAGCACTCAGGAGACCGGGGCGGAACGGCGAGGGAAGGCGCGGGGGGACGGGAAACCCGCGGCTCCCGCCAGGGCTGGCTGCGGGGCGGCAGATCCCCCGCGCCGCACGGGCCCGGCCCGCGGCCCCCTCCGCCGGGGCACCGCTCGGGGGCGGCCGCGGGGCGCTCCCGCCCAGACCGCGGGGGAGCGGCGGGGCCGGGGGGGCCCGGCGGGGCGGGCCGCCCGCACGGCCGGGGCGGGGCGGCGGGGCCCCGAGGCCCGGCCCGGCGGGGCCGCTGAGGCGGCGGGGGGGTGGGGGAGCTGCGGCGGCGGGGCGGGGCGGGCCGCGCCCAGGGCGCACCTTGAGCTTCACCTCCGGGTCCACCTTGAGCAGCGAGGCCATGGCGGCGGCGGGCGGGTCCGGCTGCGGGTCTGGCGCGGGGCCGCGCTGCCGCCTGCCCCACCACCGGCGTCGCCGCCACCGGAACTGACCTCACGCCGCGCGCCCGCCAATGGGGCGCGCGCCCGCCGCCCACGTGACCCCGCGCACGCGTCCCGCCGGGTCCTGGCCGCTCACACGGAGCGGGGCGAGGCGGAGGGAAAATGGCGGCCGCGGCGCTTACACCCCTGCCAGGACCGTGCCCTGCCGCGTGCGTCACATCCGGCGCGCGGCGATGGCGGAGCGGGCGCGGGGCTGAGCCGGCGGCATGGAGGGGAGCCGCCCGCCCGCCTGCACCACGCAGGTCAGCTTCGTGTGCCAGCGCTGCAGCCAGCCGCTGAAGCTCGACACCTCCTTCAAGATCCTGGACCGCCTCACCATCCAGGAGCTGACCGGTACCGGCGGGGCGGGCGGGGGGCCGGGGCCGGGCCGCGGGGCTAGGCCTGACCCGGGGTGACGCCTCCTCTCCCGCAGCCCCGCTGCTGACCGCCGCCCCCGCGCGGCCCGGGGACGCGCCCGAGGAGGAGAGCGCCCTGACGGAGGTACGGCGCGGCGGAGCGCGGCGGCGGGGCCTTCCCCCCCCCCCCATCCCCTCCCGGGCCCCGGCGGTGACGGTGTCCCTGTGCCCGCAGGAGGCCTTCGCGGAGAACCGGCAGGATGGCGTGTCCAGGAGGTTCATCCCGCCGGCCAGGTACGGCCCCCGCTGGGCAGGGCCCCCACAGTCCCCGCCGGGCAACCCGAGCCCCCGGGCCCTGCCGCAGGGACAGCCGCTGGGTGCGTCCCCTTGGGAGCCTGCCCCGGGGGACCCCGCGGCACCGGGCCCCCAGCGAGTGGCAAGGCCATCTGGGGGCACGTAAATCCCGGGCACGGCACTCAGGACGCTGCTCGTAGCTATGACTTAATGCTGTCCTGGCAGAGGCGCGGGCTGCCCCGTCCTCCCGCGGGTGCATCCTGCGTGTCCGTCCTTCCCGACTCCCGATCTAGGCTCAGCTTTAAGGCTAGCACCACACCTGCCTCCCCCAGACCCTTGGCACTCAGCTTTCCGTAAAATTCTTTCCAAGAATGATGTCAACAGAGAGCGCCAACAGTTTTACGCTGATCGGAGAGGCGTCAGATGGCGGCACGATGGAAAACCTCAGCCGGAGACTGAAGGCAAGTTTTACACCAGCTGGTAAGCTCTGGTGCTTTTGAACGGGGCATCAGTTTTTCCAGATGCTCTGCAAGATTAAACTGCAAAGTCTCCCGTAGCGCTGGTCTTCCGGTACTGTTGTTGGTGAGTAGTTTGGTAAAGCTGGCTTATTTTAAATCAAGATCTGATCTGCAAAAAATTACTTTGCCAACTGAAGAAGCACAAGCCCACCTGCTGAAAACCAGCCAGCAGCTGCCTGTGCCGTCGCTGGAGCTAATGGTGAGCTCTTCCTGCAGGTCACCGGCGACCTCTTTGACATTATGTCTGGGCAGACGGATGTGGATCACCCCCTGTGTGAGGAATGCACGGACACTCTGCTGGACCAACTAGACACACAGCTTAACATTACGGAGAACGAGTGCCAGAACTACAAGTGAGTGGTCTGGAGGTGACCCAAGACCAAGTTGCTTTAGCTTGAAGCCTAGGGAAGGAATACGGCCCTGATCTGACTTTCCCTGGTCCGTAAGAGATGTCCCCAGCTTCAGTGCTTGGGGTTTTCTTTGTCTGAACGAAATGAAAAACTTATTTTTGAGAGTCCTGTGGCATGCAGCTTCTCCAGCTGAAGACTGTGAGCCCATCAGAACGACTGGTGCCGCCTGCCCACGCTGCCCGTGTGGCAGCATTCCCAGGCGATCGAGGGCGTCACAGAGACAGTTGCTGACAGGCAGTCACAGATCCTTGGTCACCGTCTAGCCCCCCTGTTCCCCTGCGTGCGTTCCTGACCCGCAGCGCAGGATCAGCACAGAGAGCCTGGGATGAACGAGAGGTGCACGCACGCTCGAGTCCCCGCTTGTGCTTCTGCTCGCGTTTGCAGGCTGTCGCCGAACTGGGGGCTGTCAGTGGTGGGGGCTTCCCAGGATCCCTGTTTTGGTAATCCTGTTGCTCTCCTTTAGGAGATGCCTGGAGATACTGGAGCAAATGAATGAGGATGATAAGGAGAAACTGCAAATGGAACTGAAAGAACTTGCGCTGGAGGAAGAGCAGCTGATTCAGGAGCTGGAGGACGTTGAGAAGAACCGCAAGACTGTGGCTGAAGACTTTGAGAGAGTCAGGGCAGAGGCAGAGCGGCTGGAACAGGAGGAAGCTCAGTGAGTGAACCTCAACTGCAGCTTATGGCAGGGATTTTAGGTAACATAAATGAGATGATAGCGCGGAGAAACCTGTCAATAATGCTCAGATGCAAGTGGCTTACTTTTTGCAAAATGGGCTAGACTAAAAAAAGAACTAGAATGCCCTAGGAGCAGTCACTAAATGCCTGTACTTAACATTTCCTGTCTTGCTTTTATTAAAAGGTATCAGAAAGAATATTGTGAATTCAAGAGGCAACAACTGGAGCTAGATGACGAGCTGAAAAGTGTGGACAACCAAATGCGCTATGCCCAGATGCAATTGGATAAATTAAAGAAAACCAACGTGTTTAATGCAACCTTTCACATCTGGTAATGCAGATGCTGGAAAACCGCGTCAGTTTGCTAAGAATATGCAGCCTAGGGCCGTTTAAGTAAGACTGCATTGGACAGAAAAGGTGCTGCTGAAGTCATAGTTGCCACACAACAAAGCAGGTGGCCGCAGCTGTCAACAGCGTCAGCTGAGAGAGGTTTGCAACACCGTGTAGATCTCTGAGTAGACTGAAATGGCTCCTCCACAAACCCTGTTAACGAACCGAGACCCAGTGTGTGAGCCAATGGTAACGCTTTAATGTCAGGCTTCACGGAGCAGGTAGCTCAGGGGTTTGGGTGTTTGGCTGGGGGGGATTTCTTAGGTTTGGTTGTTGTTTTGTTTTTTTTTTTTCTTTAACTGTTATAAACAAGTGGTTGGTATTTATAAATGCTTTTTAGCCACAGCCCCCAAACCCTCCTTCTGCTTGGTTAGCAGCGTGCGTTCCGTAACTGTTCAGTACACGGCCCTTGTTTGGTTAGCTGTGTTAGAAGCTGGTCCTGCCCCAGTGTGTTTATTTATAATTCTTCTTATCGCAGGCACAGTGGTCAGTTTGGCACAATAAATAACTTCAGACTTGGCCGCCTCCCCAGTGTTCCTGTAGAATGGAATGAGATCAATGCTGCCTGGGGGCAGACCGTGCTGTTGCTACACGCCCTCGCTAACAAAATGGGCCTGAAATTTCAAAGGTATATCCAACGTAATACAAACTTCACTTACAACCCAGATAAAGGCAGTTGGACTCATCTGCTTGTGAATCCTGTCTCCTTTCAGATACCGCCTGGTACCGTACGGCAACCACTCGTATTTAGAGTCCCTCGCGGACAAATCAAAGGTAAGAGACTCTGTGTGAATTGGAGGACGCTGACCTTGAATGCCCCAGAGCCCTGGTCATGCTGGGGACGCAGAAGGCAAGCTCAGCTCTTTATGAATATACAGTACAGGAGAGCTGGCTGCCCGTAGCAACGTCTCACTCTATCCTGTATCAAGCCAGTCATTCTGCCATCCAGCAGCATTAAAATGTGACAGGGCTCTTGAACTTGACCACAGCTGGCCAGAGATACAGTGATTTGGGAGGCTGTTGGTCACTAGGAACCCAGGCCTGCACGCAGTAGGCTCTTTGCACAAAACAAGTCCCGCTACTACGTGCCACAAACCATTTCTAAGCATCCTATGACAAATTTAAGCCTCGCACAGGACTAAAGAGCTGCAGTGACAGTATCTAAAATGGAGCGTTTGGGGTGCCTGAAACAAATCTCTTTTTCAGGAACTCCCCTTGTACTGTTCTGGAGGCCTGAGGTTCTTCTGGGACAATAAGTTTGATCATGCAATGGTGGCTTTCCTGGACTGCGTGCAGCAATTCAAAGAGGAAGTGGAAAAAGGCGAAACTCGGTTTTGTTTGCCTTATAGGTGAGTGTTGCTACATAACGTGTCACGTTAAGGCCTGGTGTGCTGTCCTGTGCAACACTGACCAGCCTCTGGAGCAGCCTACAGCACTGCTTGCTGTTTCAGTCCTGTCTTTCTGGAATCATCTGTATAACGTGCAGGATTACCATATTTGCTCTTAACAGAACTGAAATTTCAAGCTAGTTCCTCGGGTGAAGATCTGAGGCTTGCTAGATTTCCTTTAAAAACAAAGTATCCTTACACAGAATAATAGGAATGTCAGATGTGGATTTTAGTATTTGATGTCGTACTGAGATTAAACGTTTGCAATGGTAATGCGCTAATAAAACCTTGTGTGTGACACAGGATGGACGTGGAGAAAGGGAAGATCGAAGATACAGGTGGCAGTGGCGGCTCTTACTCTATTAAAACGCAATTTAACTCTGAGGAGCAATGGACAAAAGCACTAAAATTCATGTTAACTAACCTGAAGTGGGGTCTTGCCTGGGTCTCATCCCAATTCTATAACAAATAACCATGTAAAGAACTCGTCCTGGCAGCTGTAGAGTGTCTGCGTTTCGTTGGAGAAAGTCAAATCAAGATGTCTCTTAATATTAACCAGTACAAAATGTTTACAATACCAAAAATCCACAAGACACTTTATTTAAAATACCATTATTACAAGTAGTATATAGAAAAGCAATATGTAAAGTTATATCATTGAGCTGAACAGAATAAAAAAAATCGGCTATTAAACAGATGCTAAACCAGCACTTCTGAGGTTTATAGATACGTGTATAAATTACTGCTGAAATTCTCCAGTGAGTTTGATACTACTCTGTTACAGTTTAACACAGATGAGAAAAGCAAAATGTTACAAACACAGGGAATAAGGTGGAAGAACTCATGGAAACTCTGCTTGGTCATTTAAAAGTAACTACAGTTTGAAATAAAGTATTTTCTAAGTCATATCAGCACTTCTTTGTGCCACTGACCTTAACGAGGTTTGATACAGTTTAAAATATGTGTTCGCTACGGTGATACTATTTGTAATACTTCCTGCAGCCGGTTCTTGCACAGATACACACTAAGTAAATAATAAAACACTGCTCTACACAAGGCGTGCTTTCATCTGGCGTATGCCAGGCGCAGCGTGAACAGCCCCTGGCACTTACATGGACGTGCTGAACACTTGCATTGCTTGCAAAACTGGTGGGATTCTGTCCTTTTCATGACACTGGTCAACTAGGTGGCTTTTTTTGGGCAAGAGCGAACAGGCTCTGAGCAGTGGCAAAGAGGGAATGCAGGAACAAGCAGCCTGGCTGCAGCAGGCTGCCCAGGACAGTGCTTTAATTTTTAAAAAGCAGCAAGCCAAAAAAGAAGATACAGCCCTGTTTGTACCAGCTGGGCATGCAAGCTGCTCCTAGCAATGCAGGTTACCAAGCAGAGTACTGTGCACGTTAATGCCTTTTCAAAATACCACTCTTAAGAGTTTTCTCTAAAGGAAACTTATAAATTAGAAGCTATAACTCTTACAATAAAGTTTTCGGTGCTGAAAGAGAAATGCTGCTTTGCTTCTGCACGCTGCCTGAAAGGTCGAGTTTTTCTAATTCACACATAATATATGAAATGTTAGGGAGCACCTGGTGTTCAAAAGTATGAACCAAACTGCAGTGTCACATGAAATGGTCGGTTAGTGGCAGCGTAGCAGTTTGCTGCTGATAGGGTCGCGACTGGCCGTAGAAGATAGCTCTATTTGAAAGACAAAATTCCGTTCCGTGGAGCTTTTGTTCCAAAGCCTCTGTAGTGTTGCTTGGGAGTGGTACTGCCAATGACATGTTTCAGTACTGCATAAGAAAATTCTAAGATACTTTGTGAAGTAATGCCAGTGATACTGGTTAAATGCTCCACAACCTTAAAAAAAAGCAACAGACAAACAAAAAAATAATTAGTGCCTGAGACATTATTTACAGACATACTTCTTAATCCTCCAAATCTAATGAGAATAATAGTGCTCCATCAGTACACTCCAACAAAAGCTGAAGCCTCTCAGTATGTTTTTTTATTTGGTTGGTTTTTTTGTTTGCTTACTTGCTTGTTTTGGGTGGGTTGTATTTTGTTTTGCTTTTCTTTTCTAACTTAATTGCTTCTACTGAAGAAGTGAAATGGAAAAGCTGCTCTCTGTAATAGGCTGTTACAGTATTCAGTATATAGTCTGGGCAGGAAGCTGTCCCGTGGGATCGCTCCTCCACCTGCCAACGAAATGACATCTAGGGGGGTTTGTTCTGGCTGTGAAGAAGCTGCAGCGTGGGGAAACGCTCACACTAGCGCAAGCACAAGCCTTCCTGCGGGATTGGCCTGTACCCTCATACTGTTCTTACAAAAGTATACGCTCTTCCTGCTAAAAAACCTGAATGTCATCACCTCCTTCACGCCACTCCCAGTCGAGCCTACCTGTCTTCTTGCTGTGCCTCAACATATAAGCAACCTTCACATTTTTTCACATAGAGCTCACGTGTTTAGAAGCGCCTGTACCTGCTTCCAGTGCTCCGGGTTTAGTATGAACACGCTTGTGCTGATGATTCCAACAGCCAGCAGCATGAAATCTTCCTTTACTGTCAGAAACTTTGCTCTGCAGAAGTAGAAGTGTTTTCTGGTGCAAAATGACACCAGCTTTACAGTTCAAAAGCTCCTGCTTCTGTAATCGCTATACAGCCTACGGACATGATAGCTTATTCGGTCCAAATAAAGCCTGATACTGTTTAATGGACAGTGCTAAAGCAGGGTTTTTACGATTAAGTTAAACGCTTTCCTAGCTTGCCCCTAACCTAAAGGAAACATGGTGAAGCACATTGCTTTGAACTGGGATATTAAGATCAATAAACAATGCTGAAAGCCCTCCAAAATTAAATTTTTAAAAAACATGCCCAAAATGTAGCATAATGGGTATTATGCTACTATTTCTTAGGGGGTTTTTTAGGGTTTTAATTTCAAATAGTTATTTTAAGTAATGGACACGTAAGGTACTTACACCTGCAGTTCACTTGGTGTTGAATTTTCAATGGCAATCTTCAACAAAGTGTCATAGATGCTATCTCTTGTAAGGTAGGAGAAGTCTAGTAGTTGCACACACATCTGATACAATGGTTTTGCCGGAAGCAAGCAGCCGTTATGTCCTAACACAGAGATCATACATAATCAGCCATGCATTTTGAGCCATTAAACCAAATTAGAAAGAAGCATTGGTTACTGTAAGTGAGGGATGAAGATTTCTAGTGACAGCTGCCCTTTGTTTTTGAATGCCACAAGTCGCCTGATGCCATCGGCTTTCTCAGTCTCAGTATAATTTCACTCATTCTGAAATGCAGGTTTTCAGGCCTGGGCAAAGAAAATGGTAAGTCTCTGTAGAAAATGTGGCCTTACACGATGTTTTGGGGTTTTTAAACTCAATCTTTTACTGAATGAGTCACAACTGGCTGTCCAACAACATTCAGCAGATTCTACTAAGGACAAAGTTCTCATCTGAGAAGTAAAGCCCTGAACAATCTGAAACGTGCCTTCACAGGATGCAAAAGTCTGTAATATGGCACATTTTGGTTCAGATCAGTAATAGCTCTATTATGCTTTTTAAAAAACTTTCCCATTCTCTCCTATTAATACTCTTTACCTAAAACCTCTAGAAGCAATTCCACGTAAGCCAAAGGAGTTGACACACTGATCTGGAAGTGCAGAGTTTTTAAAACAGCAAGCTCTGAGTTGAGCAAATCCTGCTTGGTGTATGAGTATTTTAAGGATTGCAGAAATTTTACAGCTGTGTCATTGTTAACTATCTGAAGAGGGGAAAAAAACAAAAAGACAAATTATGTCCTAGGCCATAAGGCACTTGCTAAGAACAAAGTACTTTTTCGCTTAACTCCTCCCACGGCACTGAAGCATGAGCCACTGTGGTGCTGCCCACTAGCCCGGCTGCCCAACTTCTCCTTTCAGCTGGCATGAGAAATCCAGTTTGGACCTTCTTTCCTGCAGGTTTCCTCTACTCCATAAACCTTCCCCAGGCAGGTATGAACCCTCTGTAACCCTAAGTTTTCAACAACTACAGGCTGAGTTTTCCCACAGCCAGTGCTTTTTTCCCCAGTATGGGGAAAATGGGAACATTTCTTGACAAATTGTTACAAGTGACAATTGATCTGCCCTAAACAGAAAAGATTTAGGTCTGCAATATCCTTTGCATTTCATTGTCATTGTTGCACTTCAAAGAGGAAATCTACTTTCTAAGAAAGATTAACATACTGGATTAATACACTGCTAAAAAGTGTTAAAAGAAAAGGTTTAGCTGGCTTACGTTATAGTGTAAGGAGAGTTTGCTTGCAAGCTGAACGCACGAGACAAGACGCAGGACAAATGTGTCGTCTATCTGATCTTTCAGGGAGCTCCAGCTGCTCCCTTGTCCTTGTTCACAACTCTGAACATTCTCTCTGGAGATTTGTTCTACTTGCTTGATCATAAACCTACAAAACCCACAATTGCTCAGAAAACAGTTCTGCTGAGAAAAAGAACAGCAATTCTGCACATACTCAGAACACATGGATAGCTGTTAATTTGAATTAAATTAATAAAGAGGCAAAGCTCTTGTTTGAACGGGTGGTGTAGAGTGTGCACAGTGTAACCACGTGAGAGAAATGAGAAATGCACTGAGCGTTCAGGATATTTATTACCTTTCAAATAACTCCACCGCTTGGTACCTTGCCAGCTGGTCCAAGTGCCATTTTTCACACAAAAGGAATATAAATTCTGCAAAAAAGTGCAACAGTCATTCAGTTCAGTCAACAGAAGCTAATTATACAGCTGTTAACTGCCTCAGGAGTTAGCTGTAGTTGAGAAAACAGTCTCACCCACTATCTGTGTCTCTTTGAAGCATCCGGCCTGATCCGGAAGCTTGCTCAGGTACTGTTCGTTTTCTGTGGCCAGACAGATCAGCTTATCCTCAATAACCTCAGGAATGACCTGGCCAAAGATGGGGTCTGCGTCACAGTACCGCGATCTTGCTTGCACCTGGCATGCCATTGAGCAGTGCGGGCCAGAAGCCCTATGGACAATAATTACTTCAAAGGCACCACAGCACGTCAGCGGTGCCAGTGGGGAAGGGCACTGAGAGCCCCCCCAGGGCTGTGCTGGGGCCTTGGCGTCCCAGAGGCACAACTGGGGAGCTGCAACCCCTCGGCAGCCAGGCTGTCTGGGGGAAGGGGCCCACGGCACCTGTTGCCCACAGGGCAGGTGTAGGTAAAGATGGGGATGAGAGGGAAAGTGAAGGCAAAGGGACAGGGACTGGGACTGGGTCAGGGACAGGGACCAGGACCAGGACCAGGCCAGGCCAGGCCCAACTGCCAGGCCAGGCCCAGGCTGTGCAGGTGAAGGCAAAAGGACCGGGACAGGGACTGGGCCCAACCACTGGGCCAGGCCCAGGCTGTGCAGGTGAAGGCAAAGGGACAGGGACTGGGACAGGGACAGGGACTGGGACCAGGCCAGGCCCAACCGCCAGGCCAGGCCCTGGCTGTGCAGGTGAAGTCAAAGGGACAGGGACCGGGACCAGGATAGGGACCAGGACCAGGCCAGGCCCAACTGCCAGGCCAGGCCCTGGCTGTGCAGGTGAAGGCAAAGGGACAGGGACTGGGACCAGGACGGGGACCGGGACTAGGCCAGGCCCAACCGCCAGGCCAGGCCCTGGCTGTGCAGGTGAAGGCAAAGGGACAGGGACTGGGACTGGATCAGGGACCAGGACTGGGCCAGACCCAGCCACCGAGACAGGCCGTGGCTGTGCAGGTGAAGGCAAAGGGACCGGGACTGGTCCCGGGACCGGGGCCAACCACTGGGCCAGGCCTAGGCTGTGCAGGTGAAGGCAAAGGGAAAGAGACTGGGACTGGGTCAGGGACAGAGACCAGGTTGGGCCCAACCGCTGTGCCAGGCCCTGGCTGTGCAGGTGAAGGCAAAGGAACCAGGACCGGGCCCGGGACTGGGCCCAGCTGCTGCGCCAGGCCCTGGCTGTGCAGGTGAAGGCAAAGGAACCAGGACCGGGCCCGGGACTGGGCCCAGCTGCTGCGCCAGGCCCAGGCTGTGCAGGTGAAGGCAAAGGAACCTGGTCAGGGACAGGGGCCGGGCCCGTGCACAACCGCCCGCCCAGGCTGTGCAGGGCCCCACCTCGGCGCCTGCCTGGTCACGAGGCCGCGCTCCGCCAATCAGAGCGCTCCTCCGCCACGCGCCGGGCCTCAGCCAACCACTCGACGCCCTGCTTCCGTTACACCTGCGCGCAGCCAGCCCGCCTCGCCGGCGCCCTCCTGATTGGCCAGCGTCCCCGCCGGATGTGACGTCGTCGCGCTGTGCGGAAGCGGCGGCGGGGAAGATGGCGGCGCCGCGGGAGCCGGGCGGGGAGGCGCCTTTCGCGCAGCGCATCGACCCGGAGCGGGAGCCGGGGCTGAGCCCCCAGCAGCGCCTGCTCATGGCGCAGGTGGAGCGCGCCCAGCGCCAGCGCGCTCTGCAGCGGCGGCTCCGCGGCCGTAACGCGCTGGTGGCGCTCGGCATCGGCGCTGTGGTGCTTGGCATCTGTATCCTCCGGGGCCGGGGCGGGGTCGGGGGGGACGCGCCGCGGACGCGCCTGCTCTTTTCCTTAACGCATCCCCGCAGATGGCTACACCTTCTACTCGGTGTCGCAGGAACGGTTCCTGGACGATCTGGAGCAGGAGGCGGAGGCGGCGCGGGCCCGGGCCCGGGCGCGGGCCGAGAGTGCAAAGAGCTGAGGGCTCGGCCCGGCCCCGGTAAACCCCATGAGTGAGCTGCGGGCCTGGCGGGGCAGGATGTGCCCCGAGCTTGGGGGAATCGCCTGGCCCTGAGCACGGAGCAGCCGCCCTTGCAAGGGCCTGCACGGTGCTCGGTATGGTCCAGGGAAGTGCACAGGAGGACTCCCCTGCAGGCAGGGCTTCCCCCCTGCAGGCAGCCACCTTTCTCCTGGAGAACAGACACCAGGGCCTTGCTCCTGGAGGGAGCGGGGATGCCCATTGCTTTCCACAATAAACATCCTGTCTGGAGACTGTGTTAGCATGTGTTGTTAAAGCAGCTGGGGGACTAGAGTCCAGCCCAGAATCTTACCACCAGCTCAGGTGGCTGCTGAGATAGGACAATTTTCTGTTTTGCTCTTTTTATTATCTTACTCAGTTTGCGCCCTTATCGCAAGCCAACAGCAAGGACAGCGTCCCCAGGTTCCACCGGACAGACACAGACAGACCCCACTTGTATTTAATTCATATTTATGAAAAAGCTTTCCAGACCTCAGTTCATAACAAAGTGCACCTGCCACTGCTCAGGTGCACCAGCTGGGGCTGGGGGAAGCTTCGTCCTGCTCCACAGCCGGCTCCTTCTCAGCTGGGCAGGACGAGATGAGGGTGGCAGCGAGCAGGGCAGCACTAGGCAGTGGGCTGGGCTCTGCACGTTGTCCCACAGAGCGAGTGGGGCGGGAGCAGCCCCAGGACAGAGCTGGAGGACAACACGGTGGCAGGGTGGTGGTGGTGGTGATGTATCATGACTGGGAGGTACTGGGGGATCGTTCTGCTCTGCCTGCGCGGGTTCAGCTCAGAGTAAAGCCATGAAGGATGGCAGCAGTCACATGTGTCCTGCAGCTGGGGCTGGGCTTGAGCAAAGGGGCTGGGAATGGTGGGGAGGGGGCCAGAGGGGCACTAGGAGATGGGAGGACAAGTGTGGGACAGGCCTGCCCTCCCTCTGATACAGAGGCAGCAGGTACCCAGGCGCGGGGCCAAGGGGCACAGGGGCAGAGGCAGGGCCTGGGTGCTGGCTGCCCCTGGGGCCGGTGCTGTCCTCCTGGGGGGTGCAGGGGCTCGTGCCCGACCCCCGCAGGGCAGCAGGCACTTGGTTGAGGTAGTTCATGAAGTCACTCCTGGCCAGCTGGCTACTGGGGAGAGAAGCGGCAGTGAGCTGGGACCGCTGGGAGCACCCTGGGGGTGCCAGCAGCAGGATCAGCACCCTGCCCCTTACCATCCGGCCGAAGTCATCAGCGAAGGTCACCCCCTTGCTCAGCCGCTGCTCCTGCGAGCCGGTGCTGCTGCCGCTCAGTGAGTTACGGCGCATGATGCCTGCTGAGACAGACCAGCCCTGAGCAGGGGGCACCCCTGACTGGCCCAGCACCCCTCCCAGCCCACAGGGGCCCAAGGAGGGAGCGGGGACAGCGGGGGCTGTCACCTGGGGGCTGCGCCAGCTCCAGGCGCTGCAGGCTGTTGCGGCGGGAGGGGTTGAAGCTGCCCTTGGAGAGGCGTCGCTGGCGGCTGGAGAGCATGGCAGCGGGGGAGACGATGGCCAGCGGTGGCTGCTTCCCCATCCGCAGGTACAGCTCCTCGATCTCCTTCTTCTGGGCGCTCTGCAGCAGCTGCACCTCAGCCAGGTGCCTGGGGAGGAGATGGGGGCTGGCAGCTGAGCTGTGCCCCACACCCAGCCATGCCAGGGCCTCCAGGGAGTGGGCATCGTGGGAAGACCTGTCCCCTGTGCTGCCCGCCACGTGCAGCCCACCCCTCTCTCCACCCCCGCCACGGAGCTTCTCACTCACTTCTGGCGCAGGTTCTGCAGCTCCTCCCAGATCTCCTCGTCCTCGCTCTCGGTGTCGTCGCTGCTCAGGTAGGACAAACTGCGGGGGTAGCTCATCCACACCTGGTTAATCACCGCCTGCGGCGCGCTCTCTGTACCCTCCTCCCCGGGGCCCTCCCGGTCGCTCTCCGCCAGCGGCACCATGCCCTCCTCAGCCTGCACCTCCTCAGGCTCAGCGTTTTGCTCCGCCATCTCCACCAGCACAGAGTCTGAGTCGCTGCTCGAGCTATCCCCCGTGCCAGGGGCCGCGGGCAGGGGGGAGCTGCTTGCTGCCGGCTCCGCACCATGCTGCTCACCCTCGCTGCTGCCCAGCACCCGGGAGCTCACAGCCAGGTCTTTGGTTGGTGTCACCTGGAACCGGCCCAGGATCTGGGGCTTGGCTTCTGCTGGGGACAGGGGGCAGTTGGTGGGGTTTGGGGCACGTGGGCTGGCAGGGACATGACGGTGCCTCACCGCAAACACGGCCACGTGGCACAGACTCGGCCCTTCCCCACCTCACCTTCGCTGATGGGTGAGAGCTGGGCCTTGGGCACGCCAGGGGCTGGTGACTCCGAGACGATGAGCGAGTGGCTGGGCTTGGGGGAGCCAGGTGACACCTGAAAACATCCAAGCGCTGTCAGCTGCCCCACCCGAGGTCCCCCCATATCTCCTACCCCCCCGCTGCTGCTCCCATGGCCCGGGACCCCCCACCCGCTCAGCCACCCCTGCATCCCAGGTGCTTCCCGTGCCACAGGGCTCCCTGTCCCAGCCCAGGGCAGCACCTGCAGTGACAACCTGCCCCCCCGGTGCTGAGCCCTACCTTGAGCAGCCCCGGGGAGCCCCTTCCACACCCACACTCACCGTGCCGCCCTCCGGGCTCCCCGGTGCGGATGTGCTCAGTGATGGCAGGGGACTGAGCAGTGTGGGCGTGCTCAGTGACAGCAGGGGACTCCCTGCAGCCTCGCTGCCGGCAGGGCACGGTGACGCCGGTGCCAAGGTAGGGGATGGCATGGGTCCCCCAGCAGCGGGGACATCAGCTGCCACTGACTGCAGGGTGCCACCACAGGCCGGGGATGGCTTGGCCATGCTGGCGGGGTCGGGGTAGACGAAGCGTGGGGGCCCCAGGAGGAGGCTCTGCGGCCGCGGCAGCAGCGGTGGGTAGAGGTGCCCACCCGAGCTGGCGATGGAGGAGACAGCGGGCAGCAGCGTGTGGGCCACGCTCATCACTGCCAGGGAGAAGACGTTGGCCAGGGACAGGAGGGGGGTGGTGGGGGACCAGGGCGTGCTGGTCACAGGGGGGCTGAGGGGGCTGCTGGGCTCGCTGGGGACAGGGGATGTGGGGAGTGGCAGTGGGGACAGGAGGGCTTGGGGCAGGGCTGGTGGGACAGGCCCCCCTGGGGTGCTCGGGGGCGTCTGCGGGAACGCTGGCGATGCCGTCAGCCAGGAGGGAGCCATTGAGACCAGGGGCCAAGTCTGCATTGAGCCTGTGGAGAGAGGAGCATCAGGAGTGGCCCCAGGCCCCCCCCGGGCCCCCTGCTCCCCCACCCAGGAGCTCGGAGCCTCGAGCCACCAAGGAGCCAGCCAAGGCCGGTGGGATGGATGTGCCTGGCCCTGCCAGCGCTGGTACCTGTGGTGGAGCCCGGCAGCATCGGCTGCAGCTCACCAGCCGGCGCTGCCAGCGGCTCCGTGGGGCTGGCGAGGTCCTTCTCCGCCGGGGAGCTGCTCAGCAGCGGCAGAGCCGGGGACTGGACTGAGAAGCTGGGACTGGTGCAGCCCAGGTCTGTGGCACAAGGGTGACAGGCAGCGCTCAGCCGGGGCGGGAGGTGCCCCACAGGACCCTCTGAGCTCAGCCAGGGCCTGGGGGTTGAGGGGAAGGGTCCACATGGGGCAGAGACATACCGCTGAGTGAGGATGAGGAGGAGATGGAGCGGGAGAGCTCCTGCAGCTGCAGGTCCACCTGCCGAGGGGGATGCAGCTAAGGCCAGCGCTGGGGCAGAGACCCCGGAGAGGCCGAGCCAAGCCCCTGCTGGCCCCCACCCCAGCCCCACCACGTGCAGGGACAGGAGCCAGCAGCTCCGCCGGGCAAGGGGGCACCCCAAGAGCAGGCAAGTGACCCAGAGCCACAGGCATGGGGCTGGGGGACCCTGCACCCCAGCCCCCTCCCCGCTGGGCTCCCCAGGGCCGGGCAGCACCCCCAGCAGCACTCAGCACCAGCAGCTTCCCCAGTGGTGCCGAGGCTGGGCTGGGCACTCACGGGGCTGCACTCGGCCTCGGGGGTCTTGGGCAGCTCTGTGGTGCTGTGTCCGTCCTTGCGGAGCAAGGTCTCCACGCGGTGGATGATGTCCCGGATGCGGTGGATGAAGCCGTCCCGCTCTGACATGAGGATGAACTCGTTGTGGACCTGGGGGCGGAGGGGCCGGTCAGCACCCGGCAGGACCAGGCAGGCCCCCGCCCTTGCCCCCACACCGCGCTCACCATGACGGCCGCGATCTCCTCCGGGTTGTCCCCATCCAGGTCAAACTTGAAGGTCACCATCTTGTTGTTGTAGGTCTGCAGCTGGCACTCCACCACCCGGTCATTCTTGTCGGAGATCTGCGGGTGACAGAGCCGGCTCAGCCCGGGGAACACCCGCCCTGCCCGCCCGGCACGCGTGGCGCTCGCGGCACTCACGTTGGTGATACGCAGCCTGGAACGGGCTCGACGCCGCAGCAGCTTCCCTGAGACCCTCTTGGGCGGCAGCTTGGTGCTCCGCTCGCTGGCCGAGAGCCCCTCGTAGCCGTCGCTCATGCCGGACGCCACATCCGAGGCGTAGCTGTGGGAAGCCCCAACACCGGAGCATCAGCGTGGCTGCTCCCAGCCACTGCGCTCCCCCTCCAGCCCCCCCCAGCCTCACCTGTCCACTGGGGAGGAGAAGCCGCTGGCGGGGGGCAGGCGCTCGGTGGGCAGCTGCACTGCAATGCTCTGGGGGGGGAGAGGACAGCGTGAGCCGGCGCCGCGGCCGCCCTGACCCCCAGCCCCACAGGGCTCTGCTCACCGTGGGGAAGCAGCGCAGGGGGCGGCTGGGTGGTGGGCTGGTGGGGTCCCCCGCTGAGAAGCTGCGATGGGCCAGGTCCGGGGAGTCCAGGAAGCCAGAGGAGCTCAGGTAGCCATCTGTCTCACCGTCAGCTGCGGAGGAACGCTCGCATGAGCGCAGCCGGTGCAAGCCCCCTCCCTGGCTTGCACCCCTGGGAAATGGCTGCAGGGCTGGGTGTGCGGCACTGCTGGAACCGGGGAGGGACCCCCCACCCACCTCCCACCAGGTCGCCCTGCTGTCCCCCCACCCGGTGCCTACGCACAGGTGGCTGAGGAGTAGCTGGTGTGCTGGTAGGCGAAGTGCTGGTGCTGGTCAGCCTCGGGCTCCTCAGGCTCCGGTGGGAAGGGGCTGCTGAAGACGGAGTCCCCGGAGCCGGGGGTGGCCAGGGCAGGCGCAGGGGCACCAGGCGGCAGTGGGGACTTGAGGTCCTCCAGCAGCTGCAGGACACCCGGCGACTGCTCCGGCTCCGCAGGCAAAGGCACATCCTGAGCACGCTTCAGCTTCTCCCGTTTGCGCTTGATGGCCACCACGCGGTCCCGCACCGCCTTGGCCACCAGCTTGTAGTCAGCCTCACAGACAAAGCCCAGGACCACCTGGGGGGGTGGGGGGGGCTCATCATGTTGGGGCATAGGGACCCTGCAGCACCGAGGGTCCCTCCATCCCTGTACCCACCATCTCCTGGGCCACCTCCTCCGCCACGTCCTTGTAGAGCTCGAAGAGGAACTCGATGGCGTTGTTGTCCTTGTACTTGCCGTGCAACTTCTTCGTGTCGTCCATGCGCAGCCAGAGCTTGAGCCCAGACTTGACGCCATCGTCCTCCTCGGCCAGCTCCACGTGCACCCCTGTGTCCTCCTGGAAGAAGGAGTGCTCCAGCAGGTCCTGGATGGTGTACCTGCAGGGAGCACGGCTCAGCGCGGGGCCAGGGGCTGGGGGGGCTCTGCCGCCCAGGCCCCCTGCTCCCTCCCACCTCTCGTTCTTGTCCATGCGGATGCAGCCCTCGATGATCTCCTTCAGCTCCGGCACCTTCACTTTGTAGAAGCTGCTCGGCTTCAGGCCCTGGGGGTGATGGGGGTCAGCTCCACCTGTGCCGGACCCTGCCACGGTGCTGGGTTCCAGGGCCGGGGGCTGCACCCAGGCTCTGCGGGACCATGGCGCTGCTGGATGCTCCCCCGGCAGCCGCAGCCCCTGGCACCGCCAGGCACAGCCCCACCGCAGCAGGGGACACGTGGGGACAGGGCTCCCAGCCCACAGTGCCACGGGCCCAGCAGTGGCTCCTGCAGCCTGGGCCATGCGTGCCGGCACGGGCAGCCGGGGCCGGGACGCCCCAGGGCTCCAAGTTTCCACCCCAGTGGGCAGGAGCCGGCCAGGACCGGCCGGGGCAGCCGCCGTGCCGCAGGCAGGGGGTGGCTGAGCAGACCTTCTGCCGTTCCACCCCGTTAACGTGCTGGCAGCACCTGGCATGGGACACGGCGTCTGGCCAAGCTGCACCCCCCAGCCCCCGCGGCCCCTGCACCCTCTCACCGCCCAGACTCATTTGAGCTGATGCATAACCTGCACGGTGATGCATTTTGGGGAGCAGTGACACCAGGCAGCTCCATCCATCCATCCAACCAGCCCCCTCACCCCGGCTCCCGTGCCCGTGGCACCAGCCAGGGGTGCCCCCCCCCCCCCGCCCCCAGCCTGGGGCCACGGCCACTCACCGAGGTGACCTTGCGGTAGATCTGGGCGGCGTTCTGGCACTCGGAGTAGGGGTACTCCGAGGTGGCCATCTCCAGCATGCACATCCCGAAAGCGTAGACATCCACCGCCTCGTCGTACTTCTCCTCATACATCTCTGGTGCCATGAACTCGGGGGTGCCTGGGGGTGGCAGTGGGGCTCAGCACCCCCTGGTCACCGACCCACCCGCAGCCCCCATGGCGCAGCCACAAGCCCAGCCGCGCCAGGACCCCACCTATGACACTCTTGGCGAAGGAGGCTCGCTTGAGCGTGGCCAGACCCAGGTCCCCGATCTTGACCGAGCCGGTGGGGCCCGTGATGAAGATGTTGTCACACTTGAGGTCACGGTGGATGATGGGGGGCGAACGGGTGTGCAGGAAATGCAGCCCCTTGAGGATCTGCCGGCTCCAGCGCTGCAGCACCTTCAGCTTCATCTCCTTGAACCGCTTCAGATAGCTGCCGGGGAACCCATGGGGCTCGGATTCACGGGGGTCAGCCCCCAGCCCCAGCCCACCCCCCTCTTGCCACCATGCCGAGCCCCTCGGGATGCAGGTGCCCATGCGGGGTGAGCAGCAAAAAAGCATCTTGGAGTCGGGGCTGCTGGTCCCCTCCCGGCTGGGCTCTGCAGGGGCAGCACAGAGAACCCAACCCAGGAGGAGCTGAGCCCCCTGAGCCACCAGCACTGGGAGCCAGCCGGGGCAAGCAGCCAGTGCCACCACCCCACACGGCACTGGGGTGCCCAGGCCACACCATCCCAGTGAAACTCGGCTCTCCAAACACACACCAGCGATGCCCGATTTCTGTCTCCAAATCCCAGCCCTGCCCTGTCGTCCACCCAGATCCCACCTGAGCCCCCTGCAGCCCATCATCCCCACCCAAATACCCACGTCAAATACCTGGGGGGGTGTGTGTGTGTGTGTGTGCAGACCCGTCCCTCGCCTCACCATCACTGCAGGGACCCCCTCCCCCTCCCAGCCTGGCGGTCCCCGCTCACGTTTTCAGGGTGCCGGACGTCATGAGCTCTGTGACCAGCACGATGCAGATCTGGCCTTTGATGGACGATTTCCAGGAGTCGTAGAAGCGGACAATGTTGGGATGCTGCAGCCCCTTCAGCATCTCCACCTCCTCGCTGAACCGCTGCCGCTCCGTCTTCGACAGCTTCCGCGTCTGTGGGAGCCAGGGGGGAGCTGAGGGGGGCAGGTGGGGTCCCGGGCAAGCACAGGGGATGCCCTGGCTTACAGGCGACCCCCACGTCCTCATCCCCACCCCCTGTGTGCGAGGCAGCAGGGGCTGCTGTGGCCCTGGCGCTGATCTGGGGTCAGACCTGCTGTCCCCCCGCAGGGGCTCACACGAGGCTGGGGCTGTCGGGGACCAGGGTGTCCCCCCACCCAGCCAGCCCCCGTGTGGCACCGCTCTGCACAGAGCCGCTCTCCCCTGGCTCGCGGAGGGCTGGCCAGGGTCTCCCATGACAGATGCTGCACCCAGGAGCCCGGCTGCTTCCCCCTGCCATGAAATCTGCCCCGTGCCGGTGCTGCCCGTCCCTGCTCCCGTCCCTCTTAGCCCCCAGCCCGTGCCCACCAGAGGACAGGGGGAGCCCCAGCCCGCAGGCACCCAGCCCAGAAGACATGCGGGGGGCTTTGTGATGGCCGGGCCCACCAGCGTGCCCCACACAGCCCCTGTGCCCCCCAGGACAGCCCTGCCCCCCGCCACGGCATC
Source organism: Falco punctatus (assembly GCF_963210335.1). Taxonomy (NCBI): domain Eukaryota; kingdom Metazoa; phylum Chordata; class Aves; order Falconiformes; family Falconidae; genus Falco; species Falco punctatus. The sequence goes on along the minus strand of NC_137599.1, from coordinate 3,618,910 downwards.
AGGGGCTCCCAGCACAGGGCACCGGTGTGGCAGGGTGCCACCAGCCTCAATGAGGCCTTTGTTGGGGAAAGCAGGCGGGGGAGGCTCCAGCCCAGGTTTTTCCGTGTTCCTCCTGCTTGAGTTAATTAAAGAAGAAATCGAAGCCGAGGGCACTGAGTGGGGCTGGGGCCAACGGGGAGGACGCAGACCCTCGTCCACGGCTCTGCAGCGCAGGAAGGAGGGAGCCGGCCGGCCAGACCCACCGGGAACCGAGCGGAGCAGCAGTGACTCCACCACAGCCCGGGAGCCCGGGGGGCCCGGTGCTGCACAGCCTGGGACCCTCCCAGCTGGGACCCCAGTCCAGCCCATGCTGGCAGGGCAGAGGAAACTGGAGCTGCCGTGGGCGGCCACCGAACTCCCACCGCCAGGCGCTGCCAGAGCCGTGCTCGGCTCCTTGGCCAGTGGCTGCCATCCATCAGCCCGGGCAGCTTTTGTAATATTTTCATTGCATCACAGCTGGCCCCACGGCCGGGCTGGAGCTGCTCCATAATCCCCTCTGCTTTTAACACACGCTCAGGGACCCGGCTCAGCCCAGATGAGAACCTGAGCCCTGTTGCAACGGAATGAATGGGACCTTTCATACCCAAGAAGGAAAACAGCGAGCGAAGCCCCAGCCCAGCGGCACGCTGCCTGCCCTGCCCAGTGCCACAGCCGCCCTCAGACCCCCGGGCCCCCCACTCCCCACCAGGGAGCCTGGAGGCTTCACTGTGCCCCACAAGCTTGCAAGGGCACGGGGGAGCCCACATGGGCTATGAAAATGGGCAGGGAGCCACGGGCAGCCACAGTGCTCTGAGCTCAGTGAGAGGGGACCTCACTTGGAGTGGTTGTGCCAGCGCAGCCCCCACTGTGCCAGGACCCCCGATCCCAGGCAGGACCACCAGCACAAGGTCACCTCTCCCAAGGTGTCTGGAGCAAGACCTGGGGGTTTGAGCTCGTCCCCCAAGCCTGCACCAGGCCTGCTGGGCTCCCCCGGCACCGTTCTTCCTGCAACCACCAAAGCGGCAGCCGGTCCCACAGCCGGGCACGGTGCTGCTCTCCCAGCTGAGCACCAGCAGCGGGGACCAGAGCCCAGCCTGGCCAGAGGAGCGGCTCAGCCCAGGACAGGGCACCGGGGAGGGCATGGCTGCCAGCAGAGCCCCACCGCCCCGCACGGCACGCAGGGACACCGTGTCCTCTCCTAGCAGCACCTCGCGCTGGGCAGAGGAGGATGCTGGGGATGGTGGCACGGGGCCGGGTGAGGAGCTGGGTGGGCAGCGGTCCAGCCCCATCCTGCGAGCCAGGAGCTGGCTGCCGGGGAGCCCGGCACAGCCAACACCGTGAGCCGAGGCCAGTGCAGGAGGAGCGAGGGCCAGGCACGGTGGCCAAGGACGGCGCTCGCCTCCGAGGCAGGAGGCTCTCCCCAGCCAGCGCGAGGAAGCACCAGCGCTTGGCAGGGTCTGCAGCCCCTGCAGGGCCCTGGCTCCGCGTCGCCCTGGCCAGCGGGTCCCAGCAGCCTGCGAAAGCCCCGTGTGCGGCGCTGAGAGCACTCCTGCACCAGAGGGATGTTCATAGCGATGCTGTGATGGGGCACAGAGCCGGTGCTGGAGACCACCCAGCACCCTCCCTCCAGCCACGAGCACAGCACCTCCAGCTGCAGGGATGTCCTGAGCCCCCAGCCCCCGGCAGAGCAGCTGGCACTATGGCAGCAGTGGGTGCCTGCACCCCAGTGGTCTGCCCCCACCGCTTTGCAAGTGCTGGCCCCATGCACGCTCGCAGACACACTCACGTTCCCAAGCCCACAGGACCCCCATGCAACAAATCCCCACCGCTCAGTCTCCTCAGCTCATTCCCCAGATGGCAAAGCCCCTGGCCCCACGTGGGGCTGAGTCCTGGACACTGCCCCAGGGCCTCGCCAGACCCGGTGGCAGCAGGATCCCCAAGCACGGCACAGGCAGGATGGGCTGGGCACGGGATGGACAGGATTTTGAGAAGATGAAGGAATTTGGTGCCCCACAGCCCCTGGGGCACCAGCCCAGGTTACCTGCCCCACCTGGGCATGGGAGCTGGGGGAGGCTGGGCAGAGCCCATTGCCCAGGCTGCTCTAGCCTGCAGGGAGCCTTGGGGGACCCACAGGAAAACTGCTCACAGCCAGGTATTTACAGCTCAATCCTGCTCCGGGCCTCCAGTTTCCTCCCTGCTTCCTCTTTCCCTGCTGCCCGCAGCACCTATCAACAGAAATAGTCCCAGTCTAAAGCTGGAAAGCACAAACAGGTCACGGCAGGGCTGCAGGACACAGGCAGGAGGCAAAGACAGACGCCGCGTTCAGGACTGGGGGGCAGCAGCACGGGGGGGGGGGGGGGGATGGGGATGGGCAGGTCCCCAAAGGGGGTCCCACAGGAAGGCAGGGGACAGGCAAAAGTAGCCTCCAGGTCACCAGGCACTGGGGAGGGAAGGGCAGGGCAAGGACGGCATGGAGAGCTGGGATTTGGGATCGGAAGCCATCACAGCAGCTGGATGAGGCTCTCCAGACCGGAACAGGTCAGAGCTGAGGTTAGGTATTCATTTAGAATTGAAAGGCAATAAAAGGAGAACTGTGAAAGACACAGGACAAAGCTATTTTTAAAAGGGCAGAACCACAACCATTTTTATTTGCGGTTCCAAATCCCATATTTGTGTCACAGTGTCTGATTCTTTGCATGATTCCTGAAAAAAACCCAAACTTTTAAAAGTCTGCTTCTGTGCTCCCAGCCCCTCGTGGGATGTGGATTTTGGGACAAGAGACACTGGATAAAGAGCAGTCAGTGGGATGGAGCGGAATACTACGTGGAGAAGGGAGAGGGGCGGGGGGAGGGCTGGGGGGGGGGGGGGGGCAGGCACAGGAGCAGGGCAGGGGCTGCCTGTGCTGCTGACCCTCGAGGGGTGCTCAGCTACAGCCGGGCTGCGCTGCCCTGGGAGGGTGACAGCAGAGGGGAGCCAAGTCTCCCAGACACTGTGGGATGCTGACAGGTCCTGGCAGGAGCTCGGCCTTGGCACACATGTCCCCCACCAGCCACCCGTGAGCCGAGTGCGTGGCTCCCACCCGCGCTGGCCTGGCAGGCTCACGGAGCCGGCAGCAGTGCTGGCGTGCGCCTGCTGGACTCGGGGCACAGGAGCATCTTTGCTCCCCAGCTCCCCTTCCTCCACCTGGACGGTGCAGCCTCATCCCCCCCACGGCCACCTCGCAAGACCCCAGAGCTGCCCACGCTGGCTGCAGGCATGCCCTGCCTGCACCGCTGCCGGCTCTTCGCCAAACAGAGCCCCGGGTGCATGCGGCTCCAGCCCTGGGCTGCAGGGTGGGCATCGGGGGCCGCATCCAGCCCCAGCGGACAGGCAGGAGCTGTTCTCACACAGCAAGATGCGGACGGGGACCCGCAGGGCAGCACAGCCCGGCCACAGGGACAAGCAGGAGGGCAGGGAACAAGCTGTGCTGGCAGCCCCGCTACGGAGCTGGGGCACTTTTGTGACGAGGGGCTCACACCCGCAGGGAGGGACATGGAGCCATCCAGGTGGGAAGCATCGGGCACAGCTGACTCATCCAGAGAAGGTCCTGGGCTCGCCAAGGAGAGCCTTTCCCTGCCAGCAGCGCGCTGGCACTTCCCTCGCCGCGTGCTGCTGGGGACACGGGACTCAAATGGAGCTCAGGAGCATTTGGATGGGGCCGTGCGAGGGAAGGAGCGCTGAGCCGGCTCGGCGGCCAGCTGAAGCAATTGTGCAACCCACAAAAGCAGGCAGAGGCCCAAGACCTCACCTTCCGCACCAAGGGGCCATAGTCAGCTCCTCCAGAAATCACCCACCACTATCTCAGGATCTCTTCTTGCACTGCTGGGCTGCAGCCACCCCAAGGACCCAGCCCAGGCAGCCACACCAAGGTTTTAGGAACAAGACAATAAATAAACTTGCAAGACACGTTTTTCTGTGTTAACAAGGACTTGGACCTTCCAGCCACTGCAGCCATCCCAGAGCCAGGAGCCTGGTGTGGAGACTTTGGACTTTACCAAAGCCCCTCCCCAGGGGCTCCAAGAGGAAAAGGGAGCCCCATGGCACAGCTCTCCCTGGGCACCTCCACGGACAAGATTAAAAGCAACGAGCGGGACAAGGCATTGAGGAGGCAACACCTTCACTGCCGCCTGCAGCATCCCACTGTTAGCATCCTGCTGCTGGGCAGCGAAGGGGATGGAGGAGAGCAATGGCAGGGAGGAGATGGGGATGCTGGAAAACGACAGGTCTGGCTGCCCCCAGCAGAGAACCCGAGCAGCATCACAGAAACCACACACGGGTGCCCACAAATACCACTTCAGCCAAGGTCAAGCTGCTGGAGCGCACCAAGGTCACACCGTACCCTGCTCCCAGCTGACGCCCAGCCCCAGGCTCGCCGCAGGCACGTGCCCCTGGGCACGCCGAGAGCTATTGGAGCAAACCTCAGCACCAGCGCCAGCACTGGCACCGGCGCGTGTGCAGAGGCCAGCACCGGAGGGGGCACCCCTGCCTTTGCTGCCCCTCCGGAGGGAAAGCTGCAGGCTGGCGGGCATTGGAGTGCCCAGCCCTGGCAGCCGGTCCCAGATCCACCTGTAAACCCCCCGAGCGGGGACTGGCACCGGGAGCGCCGGCACCCCAGTGTGCTCCATAGCACGGGCAGCAAGAAGGTAAATGGAAAACAGCACGTGATGGGCAGGAGGGCCAGGAGCAGTGGCGTTAAGCAGGGATCCTGGGTCCGGGCCAAAAGCCCCGTGCGGTGCCCAGGCACTGGCAGAGCTGGGCACGGGGCAGTGCCGGGAGCCCGAGCCTGGCCGCAGGTGCCCTGCCCTGCCACTGCACATCGGTGCTGTCCCTGGCAGAAACAGGGGCTCTGGGGTCCCCGCTGGGCTCCAGCCCCAGGGGATGCCCTGTGGGTCCTGCAGAGCAGCCCAGGCAGGCAGCGGTGGGCAGAGGGGCTCTGGGCCGGTGCAGAGCAGGGAGGGGAGGGGATTGCCCACGCCAGGGAAACTGGACAGAGAAGGGTCCAGCTGGCCCTGCTGATGCCCCCTCCCCCGGGGCGGAGGTCTGGGGTGCAGGCAGGGGTCTGGGGCAGGGGGACGGGGCTCTGGGACACAGGCGGGGGTCTGGGGCAGGGGGACGGGGCTCTGGGACACAGGCGGGGGTCTGGGGCAGGGGGACGGGGCTCTGGGACACAGGCGGGGGTCTGGGGCAGGGGGACGGGGGTCTGGGACGGGATGCAGGCGGGGGTCTGGGGCAGGGGTCGGGCGGCCGTACCTGCAGCTCGCACCAGGCCACCTCCACGGTGGTCTCCGTGTCCAGCCCCTTGTAGACGGTCTTGAAGGAGCCGCGGCCGATCTCGATGTCAAACTTGAGGAATCGGCCGTCGGGGGAAGTGGCGACCGCGCGCGTCTCCACCTCCTCGCTCTCCGTCTCCTCCGGCTCCCGGTGCCCGGCGGCAGCCGGCGGCGGCGGCGACCCCCCGCGCTCCCCGCCCGGTGCCGGGTAGCCCAGCAGCTCCAGCTCGGCCGAGCTCCGCCGGTTGAAGCGGGAGGAGGCGCGGCGGGAGTCGCGCCCCGAGGGCCGCCGGCCGCGGCTGCGGTGCGGGGCCCGCCCGGGGAGCCCCGGCCCCGGCTCCGGCTCCGGCTCCAGCTCCGGCGCGGAGCCGCCGCCCGCCCGCTCCGCCTCGGGCTGGGACATGGCTCCGGCGGGCGCGGCCGCCAGCATCGCCTCAGCCCGGCCCGGGGCCGCCGCCGCGCAGCTTCGCACCTGGTGCCGCCGCGACCCCACGGCCAGGAGCGACCGCCGGGCACCGGCCCCGGTCCCGGCCCCGCCGCGGCCCCGCCCGGCGGCACCTCCCCCGCCCCGCCCGGGCCCGCCCCCGCGCGGCCACCGCCCCCCGCCTGCGCTGCGCCACCGGGCACGGCACCGGGCACCGGGCACGGCCCCGGGCATCGGTCCCGCCACCGGGCACGGCCCCGGGCACGGCATTGGCCGCGCCACTGGGCATGGCACGGGGCACTGGGCACGGCCCTGGACATTGGCCCCACCACCGGGCACGGCTCTGAGCACCGGGCATGGCACCGGGCACAGACCCGGGCATTGGCCCCGGCCCCGGGCACGGCTCCGGGCACTGGGCACGGCGCCAGGCATTGGCACCAGGCACGGCATCAGCTCCGCCACTGGGCATGGCACCGGGCACCGGGAACAGCACTGGGCATTGACCCCACCACCGGGCACGGTACCGGGCGTTGGCCCCGACACCAGGCACGACACCGGGCACGGGCATGGCCCCGGGACGGGCACCTAGCGCTGCGGCTCGGACTCTGTGCATGGAGCAGCCGCCCTGCAGCCCACGGGAACGGGGGGCATCCCCTCCCCCCCGGCACGTCTCCCAGCTGGGCCCTGGCCAGGGACCACTGCCCAGACCCCCCCCGGAGCTGTGCTGCCGCGGTGCCCCGGGGGCTCCGAGCCCTCCCTCCCAGCAGGGATCCCCTTCCCCAGCCATCGCCCCCATGGGGGGCTCCGGGCACTGGGGTCCCTGCAACCGCCCCGGGCAGACGATGCAGCCTTGGTCGGGATGCAGGAAAGCGCCTGGTTTGGACATTTCCTCGTAGCTTCTGCCTCAGGGTTCCCGAGCAGCGTGGCCCAGAGACCCCCATCCCACTCCCCACACTGCAGGGTCAGTGGTCGGAGTCCCCCCGGGCACCATTCCCGGTCTGAAATCCTGAAAGGAAGGACAAGCAAACGGGAAGGTACGAAGGTGTGTCCGCCTTGCGCCGGCCAAAAGCCCAGACAAGAGCTTGTTGTCTCTCCAGGTTAAACGAGGAGCTTGTTCTACCCGGTGAGGCTGTTTACACAAAACACAAAGCAATCGAGGCCACCGTTAATTTCTTTTCCCTACGGTCAAATTGTTTCTACTCAACGATACCGGAAACATTACGGAGAGGATCAACACGGGAGCACAGCCACGTCCTCCTCAAGGGCTGGCACAGGCGGTGATGCTGGTGATCCAGGCTGGCTCCGCCGTACAGCTACAGGCCACGGCCCCCCCAGATCCCCCTGTCTGGCAGGAGCAGGGAGAAGCATTTTGTCCGCTACACGTTGTTCCTCCGGGAGCCTTGGCTAGGCTGGCTGTCTCAGCGCTGACCTCCCACCCAGGCAAACCCTGCTCCCGCTCATCCAGCCCTGCTCTCCGGAGGAGACGGGTACCACCTCCCCGGGACGGGGTTTGAGTGATGTTTCCCCGCTGGGAGCTGCTTGCCTGCAGCGTGGGCTGCTGGGCAGGGAGCAGCGACCACATCCTCACCCAGCCCCGTGCACCCCAGAGCGTGCATGGGGCACGGTCCCACGGGAACCACCAGCGCTGGCTGGAAGATGTGTGTTGAGCACCGGCTTCCCCGTGGAGCTCTGCCTGCTGCCCCGGTTGCAAAACGCCGGGACAGACAGGCTGGTGGCCTCAGGGCTTACACTGGCCCTGGCACAGGAGACTCTGGTGTTGCAAGGTGCGACACGGTTGGACTCAGGTTTGCCAAACAAGGATTTGGATGAGCCCTGCCCCAGACCTGCCCAGAACCTGCCCGCTTCTTGCTGCATCCGTTGCCAGAAAGGGGGGCATCCCTGCCCCCCCGCCCCGCAGCTGCCTCCAACGCAACGTTCCTTGGGCTGTCCTGCTCCTGTTGAGCTCTCTCCTTGAGCACCCACAGGTGCACCAAGGAAGGAACCCACACAGGAGCTGTGCCATTGCTTTCCCAGCCTGGAGAGCAGGAGAGGCAGGGGAAAAGCCACCCCCCAGCCTCTGCTTCTCCTCCAGAGCCCATCACAGGACACGGGGTTACAGCTTTTACCCATTTAACATGTCAGATTTAAACCCCTCCCTACTTAAAAAGTAATTGCTTTTATTTTGATCCTGTCCTGACTACAATTTCCAGCAGAGGTGGAGATTTCAGTCCTCCCTGGCTGAAAAATCCTCAGCCTGAGCCGCAGGACGGGCAGCGCTGTGTCTCCTGCAGGAGCAAACCTGGCAGCGACGGAGCCTGCTAGAGCATCGCTCCCAGCACCGCCAGCATGCTGATGGCTGCCTGAACTAAACCAGACCACGGATCTGTCCTCGGAGAGAAATGGTGCTGGGTGGGTTGGGAGCTTCCACCGCCCTGGGACAGGCACGTCCAGCTCGGCTGTCCCCAACCTGGGGAGCTCAAAGAGAGAAACCCAGCCCCAGCTCCTTGCTCCCTCTGCACAGCACCAAGCAGGGCGGCTGCAGGATGGACCCAGCTGGGCTGTGCCGGGGCCCAAGGGTGGCCAGCCCCGAGCTGGGCAGGGGGAAGGAACCTGTGCAGCTCTGAGCTGAAACGCTGCCCAAGCCCCTGCTGCTGCCCCCAGCCAAGGGTCTCACACTGCCCCACCTCGGGGACACGGCCCAGGCTGGCAGGGAGCCCCAGCAATTCAGCAAGAGCCAGGGAGCCAGGCAGGGATCTTGGCTCCATCTCTGGCAGGCTCACGTCCCCTTATCACCCGTTTTCATCATGAAACGAGATGCCTCAGAAGATCCCAGAGGAGCAGAGTGTCCCAGTCCTGGTGAGGCCCCTGCAGACGGGAGAGGAACTTAGGGGTGCAGTTTGCTCTGGCTGCTGCCCTCCCACACCTCCCTGGTGAATGGCCTGAGAAGTTCCCTGGCCGCCCCCCCAAATGCCATCCCATAGCAGGGGCTTGGCAGGGGTGCAGGTCCCCTCCTGACCTGGCCCGGGACACCAAGCTGGAGCCAGCTTGGCCCAAAATCTGAAGGTTCCTGCTCTGCAGCCAGCTGCCCATGGCACCACTCTGATGGTGTCCACAGCTCCACGGCCGTCATCAGGGTGACATGTCCGGGCTGTGGGTGCCAGTGCCACCCTCTGCTTTGAGGAACCGCTGCAATCAGGCCATGTAACCCATTTCTCGCTTGCACTTGGCTGCCAGGAAGAGAACGGGGACTGCGTAATTGCTCTCCTCAGGATTAGATCACGAACCAGAGCCCTGCTCAGCTCCTCGCTCCAGCAAGCTGTGCCAGGAATTGTCCATCCTGATGCCAGAGCTCAGGACAGGATCACGGAGGGGCCGCAACGGGTCTGTACGCAGGCATCTCCCGTGGAGATGAAGGATGCACAGCTCAGGTGCCAGGCACAGGGTGCTCATCCTGGGAAAGGTCAGAGCGGAGGAAGGCTCCACAGTGCCCTGGGGCTTGTTTCACGGTTGGCTTCAGCATCCCATGCCTGGGGGCTTCCAGCATCCTCCTGCCGCGCCCCTCCTCGCCATAACACAGGGAGTTCAGGGAAGAAGAGATGTCACCCAAACCTCAGCTGTGGCTTTAACCCAGGCAGATAACTCCGGAGGATTTCCTTAGCCCAGAGTTACAGATGTAACCTGCCTCCAAGTGAATGCTGACATATAAATTTATCAAAGTGAAACAATTCTCGCTCCTAACTAGCTGCACGAAATAAAAACGCTCGGCGTTTTTACATCCCCAACCAGCAGGATCCAAGTGTGCACAGCCTGATAGCACCTTATCTCAGCACTGGCCCCCCAGCCCCCGCCTCGCTGCGGCCGGGAGCCCTAATCACCATGGCCAGACACTTCAGAGTGGCCACGGGCCAGAGGCGGGGGCCACGCCAGCACCCTTGCCCCACAGAAACGCCACTTTCTCCAGCGGCCAGGCTGGAGAGCCAGAGCCTGAGCCGTGCCCGTGGTGGGGGAGTGTGGAGAAGTTTGGGGCTGGGTTTTAAACTCTCCTAATGCCAAAGCCCCAAAGCACATGGCACGGCTCAGCCCCGCTGCAGCGATGGTACGGGCAGTCCCCTGCCACGGGCAGCGCAGCGGTGGCAGAGTGGTGGCCGGTGAGGGAGCTGCCTGGCCGGGCTTCAGCTGTACCCCTGCGTGGGCACGGGCCTCCCCTGCCCGGTGCTTCACTTACACCGAGCCCGAAGCACCGGGAAGAAGCATGCCTGCTGCCGTTCACAGGAACGCCGTGCGTGAGGCTGCCACGCTTGCTCCCTCTGAGCAATTTAATTACATCTCCTCCATCTCTACCCGGCACCCGAGGGCTTCCACTTCCACACTGAAGCAGCCTCACCACATCTCCAGGCTGCCTTCGGTGTCCCAATCCCACAATTACATCATCAAACGGCATGAAGCGCTGATTACAGATAAGGAAATGCGCTTCAGAGGACAATTAGAAGGTCCTGTGTTACCTGCTGGCAGGAGCTTACATCACCACGAACTACAAATTGCCACTGTCGCCCGCAGAGGGAAGAGCCAGGGAGCATCTGCTCCCTCGGGGGTGGCAGCACCAGGCAGCAGCAGCAATTCCAGCCCCAGGACCTGTCCCACGGTCCCAGACGGTTGCCAGCAGCATCTGCTGCGGCACTGCGGTAATGCCTGGCACAGGGAGTCAGTCCCACAAGGACCTCGCAGGCACGGCTGGATGCAACGTTTCATGACTGGCTGAGAGGGTAGAGAAAAAGGAATTTTACACCTTGGCCATTCTGAAGGGAGGGTTGTACTCTTCCTCCTCCTCTCACTAAGTTAAGAACTAAGTAGGAAGCTGAAAAAAAGTGAATTGCTGCCAGGAGCGCCTTGGAAAGAAAAAACTGGGCTTGGGATTATCTAATGTCACATCAGCCATTTCCTAAGAAAGGAGCAAATTTAATTAAGGACACAGACTCACCCAAGGACAGCCAGGTTATGCACAGCACATGCAGCTCAGAACACAATGCTGAGAGGTCAGCATCATGCATATGGAGAGCAAGAAATACAAACATCCCGGGCCTGGCTGCTAAAAGCTCGTTATTTGGGATCAAACGCAGATCAGGCACAGAACAGCCAGCACAGAAACACGGCTCGCTGCAGGGGTACGAAAGCAGCGGGAGGGGAGGGCGCAGCAGCCAGAGAGGGAAGGAGTCAACGTGGGTGGCATGAGAGAGGAGGAAGAGGCAGATCTTGGACATCAAAACAAGCCGGGGAGACACTGGTAGCAAATGATTCCTACACGGAGACTTTCCTGGCTGCAAACTCAGAGGGAGGACCCCTGCCCAGCCAGCGAGCCCTGGTCTGGAGTCTGTGGCTGTTGCAAGGACACATGCGCTGCCTCTGCCAGGACACGCTGTGGGGCTCCTGGCACATGGCACGGCGCAGCCTTTGCTCCTGTAAGCATGGCTGGCAGCAGCCGCGGGGAGCTGGGCTCACTCAGCCGCTGTCAAGACATTCCCCAGCGAGACAGCACATGGTGGCACCAGGACGGCTCTTTGCATCCCCAACACATCCATCCCCGAGGGCTGCCACGTCTACCCGCTGCCCCCAGACCTCACAGCGCAGGTGGGAGCTCAGCCCAGGCTGCCAGAACGGGTGCCCAGGCACAGGGCACGTGAAGCCAGCTGGGGCTGCGCCATCCCATTTATCTCCTGTCACCTCCGTTTTCGTAGGGACAATGGTCTCCCGAAAGGATCGGAGGCCAGCGCGGCCGTGACTCATCACAAGCACCACCAGTGCCTTTCTCCAGCAGAGGAGTGCTGGCACACAGGAATTCCGCCGCAGCACTGCCGTCACCAGCACAGAGAGGAACGCTGAGCACCCGCCTCCAGCCACAGCTCCAGAGCAACATGCCCAGACCAAGCCAGCGCAGTTTGGGTCAGTGGGCTCCTGCTACAGAAAGGAAATTTTTATATTTCACAGCCCCACAAACTCAGCCTGGACTCCAGCACCTTGAAAATTACCTACCGTCGACGACGGCTATCAGCAGCGCTGCAGCTGAACCAGTGCCAAATCATCCTCCAAGGGCAGGGCAGGAAGGACAAGCTGTTCAGCACCGGCTGGGGACAGGCGGCTAAAGCGTGCCGGGGAGCCGGCACCATCTGCTCCGCCGGATCCCACAGCGACCACACTGGGTCTGACCAAAGGTTGCTCCAGTGCAGCGCCCCACCTCTGCCTGCAACAAGTGCTGAACGCTCGGGCAAGGAACAGGAAAGGCGAGCGCGATCCTTCCGCGGCACAGCTGTCCACCTTCTCCTCGTGAGCGATTAAGGATTTCCTGGGTCAAAGCCTGTACCTGGGTCACAGTTGCTGACGAGCTGGGTACTTCATTATCAGCACCGAAAATCTAAAAACTGAAGTCATACCCTCCACCAGCCGCTGTTGTAAGCTTACCCCACCATCTCTGCGCCAAACCCATTAGCTTTCAGCGGACTGCAGGTGGAAAATGAATGTAAATGTTGCCCTGAAGGCAGGCAGCATGGGCCAACACGGTCCAGAGCTCTGATGTGTGGAAATAAGTACTGGTGCTACCAGCTTCCCACTCGGGTGGGGTGGCTCAGCAGGCCCACCCTCTCCCCAGCACGCTGCTGTGTTCATCTGGTGCAGTAAGGAAACGCAGCTGGAGGGCAAAAATCCAGTACACCGCTCTGTTTTGTTTCTGATGGAAAAATAAAGATAGACAAAAACATCCAGGCTGCTCTATAAATACATCTCATTTTAATTACTTCAAATGTAGTTCCTTGGCATCCACCCCCACCCCGCTGCACAGCCTGCTTTGCAGCAAGCACATTATCAGTCTGCCACTGAGGTCTTCTACAGCACCGCAGCGACAGCAAGTTCCTCGCACTTGCTCTCACCCTGCTTGGCAACACAGCAGGGACTGCAGAGCCTGAAACGCGGCTGCCAGGAGGGAAGGAGATGCCCTTTGAGGCCAAGCTCAACCAGCCAGCTGAAGAGACCGCTCCGTGGCCTTTGCAGGAACGGGGACCAGCAACTGGAGCAGTCCCATTATTTCACTTCTGGGTGGTCCCTCTCAGAGCTGCCTAGAGCAGCTTTAGCCTCTCAAGCACAATCAACAGGGAGAAAAGACAGACAGAGGATCTCTGAATATTTCTAAGAAGTCACATCTTTGGAAGGCTTCGCTGACTCTCCTTGCCCCAAGAAATCCCAAGTATGCAGCTGCTTGCAGTCATGGCTTGAAACCAGGCCAGGAGTGCAAACCTTCACAGCGAGAACGCTTCAGCAGCCAGGGAAGAGTGGAGCGGCAGGGGCTTCCATCAGAAGAACTTGACGCCTCGGCCATCATCCAGCGTGATAATTTCAGCCTTATGCTCTTGCTGCAAGGCTTGCAGAGCACGGAGCAGCATAGTCTCATCCAAGCCATGGAACTCTAGGGAAGGACAGATATTGTCATTAAGAGGGGGAGGGAAAAAAAAAAAAAAAATCACATCAGGAAACAGGTTTACAAACTCCCAGTGCTGGCAGTGGCGTAGCACTGGGCTCTGAAGAGCGCTTTCAGACTCCAGTGCCATAACGCTACAGCAAACCCAGAATCATGGCAACACTAACAGACTCATCACTACATTGCTGCATCAGGAACAAAGCCTGAAGGTCAACAGACAGAAGGGAATGAGTCACAGCAGTCTCAAAGGCAGTGCAGAAGCTACGCATAAAACCAAAACACTCCGCACCTCAGGCCAGATAAAAAGCTGGGCACTAGGGAGGCTTGCAAGGTGGGGGAAGGTTTAAAATGCAAACAGTGATAGCAAAGGGAGATGTTCATGCAGTGTGGTAAAAAAGCCTTCAGAATGGCATTTGCCAGCGGTGATCGGTGTGAGCTTGCATAAGCAATTTTAAAATATGTAGTCTACAAAACTATGATCTGACAGTCAACTGTTTACACGCTCAAATCAAGTGTGCTCTGAAAACCTGCTCCGGAACGTAACACATGACGTTACCTTCATTCTCTGTGTCATCGCCACTGGCTAATTCATACAGCGTGAATACAGAGTTGGTCAAGCCATTCTTCGACACCTGGAAACGTAAAATCAATATAGCAATTCTCCTCTGTGTGATTTAACATCCTCGGCATGATCTCTTGTACACCTCAGTACAAGCGAAATGGCACGTGAACAGCACTCGATACTACACTGGAAATGTTCTGGGGCACTGGAGAGTCAAGAAATGACACCTAGGGGAACTAAGACAGTTCCTTTCCCTGTCCCTCTGCTCTTTTTGCCCACGTGTTTTGCAATAAGGACTCGCTCTGTCCTCACTACGGAACAGCCAACTGCAGTGGGAGCGGGTGACTGCATCCGCTGCTCAAACTGTGTCTTACAGCAAGTAAAAAAAGCTGTTAACCTCTCTACGCTTTTCTGCAACAGAGAGATGTGGAAGAAGTAAAGTAAAAGCAGCAAGGAAGCAAGAGAAAAATATTACAGTGGTCTTTTTCACAAACGGCAGCCGATACCACCTGTCCTCCCGGCCACAGAAAGCCTGGTCTGTGGGGCGAGACAGCTTCTACGTTCTCACCCACTGATAGATGAGCTTTCCCCATTCTTCTGGTCTCCTCCACATGATCAGAAAACTGGTTTTGTTCTTATCTAACCATTCCAGGTTCCCTAAAATCAACAGGGAAAAGGTACATAATCAGAGCACAAGACTATAATAATGATCAAACCTGTGGGTTTCACAACATGTGCTAGACATTATACCCGCGGGGAACTTCAGGCACCTGCCTCTCACCACCATGAGACTACTCACGCCAACTCCCCCAATATTTCTACTTGCACAGAAATTAATTTCTATTTTTCCAGCCCCCTCTTCCTCCCGCAGCTTAATCTGCCCCAGGCAGGCAGAGGTTTGGGTCCCACGTGTGGGCTGTGGGCAGGGAAGGCCCGTGGGACCCTGCGTGGGGAGCAGCACGGCCCACACCGGCAGCTGGGTGAGCCCTGGGCCCAGTTCCCAGCAGCGGGATGGAACCTGGCCAGTGGCTGTAGCCTTCCTGCCCCACCAGCTCTGGGCTGGGTGGGCACACGGGTAGGCAGACCGGCACGTGGGTGGGCATGCTGGCACACAGGTGGGCATACAAGTGGGCATGCTGGCACATAGGTGGGCACACAGGCAGGCACATGGGTGGGCAAGCGGGCGGGCAGACTGGCATACAGGTGGGCAAGCGGGCAGGCAGACTGGCAGACGGCACCCACCGTTCTTGCGGAGCTCCTCCAGCACCACCTGGATGGACTCCAGCGGAAGCTTCCCTGGGCGGGGGGTTAAGGAAAGGCTCAGCGGCCGCTGGAGGGAGGGGAGACCCCGGGGCGGCAGGCGGGGGGCACCGGGCCCCGAAGGATACGCTGCAGGCGGTGGTTGGCGAAGAGCGGGCTGTCCTGGGCCTCCCGCACCGTCATGGCGGGCAGCCGGTGCCGCTGGCTGTAGGCGAGCGCCAGCGCGCACCAGGCCGAGAGCTGCTTCTGCCGCGTCTCACCGTTGGGCTGCAGCCTGCGGGGCTTCGCTCAGCGACCGGGCCAGGCCGCGGGGCTCCGCGGAGGGCCCCGACACCCCCGGCCCGGCCTAACCCCAGCCGCGGCTCAGCCCCGCCTCCCACTCCCACCGTCCCGCCCCGCTCCCGGCCCCGGCCCGCGCTCACGTGAAGAAGGGCGGGAAGCTGTACTGCCAGGGCCATGCGAAGCTCATCGCCGCCGCCAGAACCGCCACCGCCGCCTTCCGGACCGGACCGGCCCGCCCCACCCCACTTCCGGGCTGGCCCGCCCCACTTCCGGGCTTCTCCCGAGGAGCCCCGCCCTCCCCGCGAAGCTCCGCCCCATACAGCTCAGTTCCACAAAGCCACGCCCCTCTAAGCCACGCCCCCTCTGTGGTCCGCCCCAACTCCCCGTACTTCCGAAGCTCCGCCTATCGTCACTAAACCGCGCCCCCTCTAAACCACGCCCCATCGGTGGCCCGCTCCAACGCCCTGTACTCGCGAAGCTCCGCCCATCATAAACAAACCACGCCCCTTCGAAAAAGCCTTCTTATGAAGCCCCGCCCCTTGATGGAGCCCCTCCCCCTCGTAGCCCCGCCCCGCCCGGACGGCGGCGCCGGCCCGGGGCCCGGCGCGCTTCCCCACCCGCGCCCAGCGCCTCCCGGTGCCGCCCCACAGCCAGCAGCTGCCGGCGAGGCAGAGCGGGCGGGCGGCGGGAGCGAGCCGGGGCCCGGCGGCGGCAGAAGAACCAGTGCCACGCGCCGGGGAAGAAGCATTTAATCCCCAGCCGCGGGGCGGGGTGCACCACCGGCGGCACGGTGGGAACCGGCCGCCCTGACACCGTGTTCCAGGAGGCCCCCCGGGGGTGGGCGAGCGGCCGGTTGGCCCCACAGCCCGGGGGGGACGGGACGAGCAGGACCCCCAGGGTCACCGCCAGCTGTGGCGCTAGGGCTGGGCCTTGCCGTCCTTGCTGCGCCAGATGACCAGGGTGACCAGGAAGGGGATGAGGCAGATGGGAGCGATGATCATGGCCAGCAGCACGTCCTCAGGCGGGTCGAAGTAGACCTGGTGCCCCAGGGTGCAGTTGTGGAAGTAGTGGTGGTGGCTCTGGAAGATGTACTGCTCCGCCAGCGCGTTGGGGTAACCGTAGTGCAGGCGGTCAGCCCACTCCTCCAGGCAGGCCTGCAGCTTGCTGTAGGGCCTGGGGAGAGAGCCGTGGGGCGCTGGGAGGGGATGGGGATGGGGGCATACCGCGTGGTTGCAGGACACCGGAGGCACGGACTCCCCCCCTCCCCGGGTGGCCATCCAACCCAGCAGCACCCTCCAGGCCACCCGGGGCTCACCCTGTGCCCCGCTGCCCGCACCAGCTCTGCCCGGAGCTGCTGGAGGGGAAGGTGGCCCTGGGCCAGAAGGTGGCCTTCGGGCCAGGAGCTGGTGGCCCAGTGGCATAGTGTGGGAGCTCTGTCCCAGCCAAACTCTTCCCACTGTCTCAGGAGCAGCTCCACTCACGCAGCCCTGGGGTCGGAGGGGCCACAGGCAATGGCCCCACCAAAGTGACCCCATGTGTCGCTTCCCCAGCTGGGGACACCCCCAGAGTCAGCCAGAGCCCCTGCCCCACCCCACCCCCAGCGCTGCCCGGGGGGGGCTCTCAGCTGTCCCACCACCCCATACCTGCTGATGACTTTCCACTCGCACAGCTCCGACGCCGTCACATTCATCATCAGGTGAACGAAGCCTTCCCAGCAGCTCTGCGTGATGTTGGCGTACACCTCCTCTGCAGGGGAAAGGTGCTGAGCGCGGGCAGCACCACTGCCAGAGCCTGTCCCTGCCTGCGGCTGCTGCCGCCTGACACCCAGCCCCCAGCCCCATGCCCAGGCTGGTGGGGAAGGCACAGGCGCGGCACAGGGCCAGACCCCAGGGTGACGCCCAGGAGCACAGTGGAACAGCGGGGCCAGCTGCCCCCAGTGTGGCCAGTGCCAGGGAGGGTTCCGTGGCACAGTCTGGCTAGTTTGGGGATGGACGGAGAGCACACAGCCAGGGGAAAAGGGGGTCACCCTGCGGTGCAGAGCCAGCCCTAGCCAGGGCATCGTTGGCCCCATGGCGCTGCCTGGCCCTCACTGAGCCCCGGCACTCACCCGCAAGCTCATAAGTCCAGTTGAACGAGACCATGGGTGGGCTTGTCTCAGTGACCTTGCTGAAGCCCTCTGCCTTGGTGTCCACGTGGCAGAGCCCGGTCCCCAGGAGAGCTGTGGAGGGAAGGGGCCAGGGGTCAGTGGGGCATGGGCACGGGCAGGGCTCCACGTGCAGGAGCTGCCCCGGCAGGGCTGGGTCTGCAGTGGGGAACTTTCAGGGGTTCCTGAAGTTGGGGTGCTGGGAAGAGTGCTGCCCAGAGCCTGGCATGCCGTGGGGCCAGGGTGTCCAGCCCCCCATATGGGCAGGGGCTGTGGGGAGGGGGCAGCCAGGCTGCAGGCAGCTGCTTGAGGGCGCAGAGGGGCTGCGTGGGGGCTGTGGGCCCTGGGTCACAGCACAGGGGCAAGCCGTGCCCCCCACCCATGGGGAGCCAGTGCAAGGGCTGCCCCATTGCCCCAGGCAGCTGCATCGCAGCCGGACAGGGCCAGGGCAGGAAGAGGAAGCGCGGCACTGCCGGAGAGCCCCTCCGCCCGCCATCTGCCCCACACCCCGCACAGCCCACCAAGGGCCTGGGGCATGTCCTGCCTGGCCCACCGGAGCCCCACAGCCTGAGGAAACTGCCCTGTCTGTCTTCTACCCACGATGTGGGGCAGTGATGCCAGTTGCACGGTGAACCACCTCGGCAGGTCCTGCTCGCGAGGAGCTCCGGCACAGTCAGGCACTGGCCAGGGGGTGCTCCCGGGCTGCGGCGAGGGCAGCCCACCCCATCCCGCTCTCTGTTCCCGACAGCCTCGTCCAGCCCCTCTCTCCCCACATACGTGCGGTGCCGTGGCTCCTGTCCCAGCCCATGGCTTCGTGGGGCTTCCCAGCTGCTCCCGTGGGTCATTGGCAAAAAGACCGGGGGTGAGCATGGCAGGGGCTGCCCCACAGCACCCACTGCCCGCCTGCCACCGGCCCCTGGCTGTGCAGGCGATGGCCACCCCAGCCACCCTTGGTGCTGCCCGGCTGGCTGCACACCGGGGTGGGTGGTGGGCTGGGCTGAGCTGAGACCCCGGCCTCGGGCCCCACACGCGGCAGGGTGGCTGGGTGAGCGGTGGTGCGAGGTGTGGAGCCCCTGGCCGCCGTGGCCACCCCCGGCACACTTACCCCAGAGCAGCAGGAGCCCTCGGGAGAGCCGGCTGGAGCCCATCTGCGTGCGTGGTGCCATCCTGCAAAAGCCTGCCGGCTAACGACCGGGACAAGTATTTCAATGGAAATAACAGGAAGCAACTCCTTTCCTCTGACAGGGGCAGTTTGACTACAGGAGACGTGTGAAAAATGAGATTGCTGAGCGCTGCTTTAAAGCGGCTCTCCCGGCAGGACCCTGCCGCCGCGCTCCACCGTGCCGGCCCCCGTGGGCATCGCTCCCGGTGCCCGGGCAGCTCGCACCTCACCCGGTGGCCCGGAGGCTCCGTTCCCCACGCCGCACGTCCAGTTTTACGAGGCTGCTATTTGTTTACTTGTGTATTTCTCTTTAATCCTGTCTGGGCTGGGTTGTGAAATCCCTCGTCTCCTGTGTGGAGGGCAGGCAGCCCGGCAGCCGGGGGGAGTGGACGGGGAAGCGTAATGTCCCCGGACAGGCGCTGCTGCCTGGGCACGGGGACAGCAGGGGGACCCACGGCCCTGACACCGTGTGCTCGGGCTCATGCTGACACCTGCCCCATAGCCGACAGCGTGACCTGCCCGTGGGTGTGCGGCTGGATGCAGGCAGGGAGGTGGGGAGAGGGCAGAGACTTGGCCGACATCGCCCGTCCTCGCCTCTGACGCTTTCCTCCTGCACCACCCAGCCCGATGCCCACCGGGCTCTGCCGGAGCCCCTTGCTCCCACCGCATCCCCACCGACGATGACCCCAAGCCCCATGGGGCTGCGGCATCCCCGCCTGAGGACCAGGCTGAGGCCGGCTGAGCTCATTTCACCTCTGGCCTGGAACAGAGCAAGAGCCCAAAATCTTCCCCTTTAACAGCCAGCCTGCGGGACACAGAGCGGAGCGGGGCGTGATGAAGGCCAGCTCGGCCGGACCCTCCCTGCTGTGGAAAGATGATCTCGCTGGGCTTCACGCTCCCCGGCATGCAGCCTGGCAGAGCCGCCTGACCCTCCCCGGGACGCGGCGGCCGCTGCTCCAGGGCACTGCAGGACCTTTCACGGGCGAGCAGCCACATCTGGAAGCCATCAGGCCCTGGCGCTCTGGGGGCCGCAGGCTCGGAGCCCCCCGGTCCTGCTCTTTGTTGAAGCCAGCGGAGCCTCCGGCCGGGTGGCAGGAGCCTCTGCCAGGGAGACACCCAATGATCTCAGCGCGGTCCTGGGGCCGGGACGGCCACCCCCCTCCCCGGGTGTCCGGAGGGGATGGGCAGGGATGGGATGGGCAGGGACAGGATGGGCAGGGACAGGAAGGTGGCAGCCAGCCAAGGCCCAGCCCCCAACCCCCCCACCTCCCCTGCAGCCTGGCATCCCCAGCGTTCCCTGCCAGCCCCCACCCCAGGGTGCTGAGGAAGGGGCTCAGCCCACACAGGGTCAGGACACAGCGCCCCAGACCCTCCTCCTGACACTGCCCCCCTACCCAGGGCAGATACAGGCACTCAGAGCCCCAGGTCCAGCCGTCCCTTGTGCCACGGGACCCACTCCAGCCCCAGGAACACCCAGACCCCCGTCCCAGCTCTGCCTTGCCCCCTCACCCTCAGCCCACTCATTAGTTCCCAAGGCTGGGAGGGAAGGGGGCTGTTGCCAGCCTCTCACGGGCATGGGGGCAGGCAGGGGCTGGGCAGCTGCCCGCCGGGGTTTGAGCCCCTCTCCGGGCTCTGCTGAGCGTGAGGGCTGCTGCAAGGGGCACGAGGCAGCTGAGCCCCACGGCCACAGCCACAGCCATGCCAGGGGGCAGCGCGCCCAGCCGGGGGGACCCAGCCCCCGTGCAGTTGGTGAAGTACTCAGCGTGGACCTGCAGGAAGAAGGTGTCGAGGACAGTGTTGGGCCAGGGGCAGGAGAGCAGCTGGGCCAGCAGCTGGGTGCAGCTGGAGAGCTCGCTGTAGGTGCTGTGGAGGGGGCAGTGTGAGGCCAGCCTGCCGGGACAGGGACACATCCACCGCAGTGGCCCCATGGCAGCCCCGCCACCGCAGCTGACGCCGACCCACCTGCTGATCTGGTCCCAGCGGCAGCGGCTGCCCTCAGGGATGGCCATGAGGGTGGCGTGGAAGGGGGCCCAGCAGTAGAGGGAGATCCAGTCCTGGTAGGTGTCCTGGCAGCCAGCCGCCCCCCCAGGCACCTCCAGCAGCCCTGCACAGCACCGGCCAGACCCTGGGATGCCGCCCTGCCCCCAGCTCTCCCACCAAGCCCGATTTTGGGGGGGCTGTTTGGGGTCACGCCTGGGAAACACTCCCAGTTTAGCCCACCATGGGCAACCCATGCAGGAGTCCACCCTGTGGCCCTGGGGGTCCCACGCTGGGGCTGCCTGCAGCTGCGGGGGCCCCATGGACTCAGCCAGGCTGGGACTGGGGCTCTCGTGAGCCCAGCACAGGTTGCATGGGGCCCACCATGGGCGGATGGGGAGGACAGCCAGGGTCGCAGGAGGGCAGCTCTACTCACCGTCCTCGTCCAGGTACAGGTAGTGACCTGGAAGGACAGATGGTGCTGTCAGCGCCGGCAGGACCCAGGGGACCAGGCGAGTGGGGCCCTGTCCCCCAGGGGTGCAGACACCCCCTCTGCCAGCAGCAGAGCCCGCGGCCGTGGCAATGCCCAGCAGCCGGGGCCAGAGCCGTGCTGGGCCGATGGCACCAGGGTCTTACCTTCGTCCTCGAGGTCCCCGTACTCAGCATCCCCGTGCCCTGCAGCAATGAGACGCAGGGTGCCAGGGCTGCACAGCCAGGCACAGCCCACTGCCCAGCCGGCTTTGGGGCATGAGCTGGGGTGGTCCCAGCACACCGGAGACCCCTCCTCCTCCTCCCAGGCCAAGCAGAGGTGACTGGGCCAAAAGGAGGGAAGGGCAGCCAGGGCTCCTGGCTCTGCATTGGCCTTTGCCACCAGGGCAGAGCAGTTTCTGAGCAAACACCAACCCGTGGGCAGGGAAGCACTCAGCAAACCCTGCCCAGAGCATCCTCTGACGATGGGGGGGCCAGGGGAGCTGCCACCCAGCACGGATGGGGTGGGATGGGGTGGGGTAGAAATGAGCCAGGGACCCGGTGGGGACTCGGTGCCCAACCAGACCCTGTGGCCGACACCCTGAGTGCCTCCGCGCAGCCCCTCCGGCTGCCCCCCCCCCCCCCCCCCCCCGCCCTGCAGCAGCTCCCACCCCGGGCTGCCCTTACCCTGCTGGAGCAGAGGCAGGAGCAGGGGAAGGAGCAAGGGAAGGAGCCGGCAGCGGAGCAGCCGCATCCCGGGGAGCATCGTCCCACGCCGGGACCGCTGCAGCCGAGCTGGGGCTACGCCCGCGGATTTATCCCGATCCCCGGCCCGGCTCCGAGCCAATGCCCGGGAAGGTCGGGAGGACACCGGGCTCCCCCCGCCCCCGCCTGACTCAGCGAAGCTCCGAAGGCATCAGATGCGGGCCCGCGTCGGGGCCACCTCCCCCGCGCTGAGAAGCGGCTCCCCGGAGCCTGGAGCGCCCGGAGCCGCGGAGTCAGCGCCCTGGGGCAGCCCCCAGCCCCCGTCCGACGGGTCCCGCTCCCCGCCGCCGGGGCCCCCGGGGCAGGAAAGCCGCCGCCAACAGCCGCTTCCTGCCCGGCGCCGCCGCAGGAAGCCCGGGGCCCGCCCGGCCCCGCCAGCACCCCGCCGCGATACGGCACCCGCCTTCCCCGTTACACCGGGCCCGTCGCTGCCTGCGCCGCGGCCCCGGTGGCGGGGATGGGGAGGGGGGACAGAAGGTCAACCGGCATCACCCCTCGTCCCATGGGACCGAGCAGTAGGGTCGGGTCATGGGCGAGCCCACGGCACCGAGCTGGTACCGGGGCGGGCTGGGCACCGGGCTCGGAGCCACCGGGTCGATCCGTTCCCACAGCCGGGGGCAGGGGATTCTCCGGGCTGAAACAAGACCGCGGGACTTCACCCGGTTTCTGCCGCTATGGACCTGCGCCCCGCCCCGCCTTGGGGCGATGGGGCGTGGTCTGGGGAGAGGAGGCGTGGCTTTATGTGAGGAGGCGTGGCTTGAGGCAGGGCGGGGCTGTCCCGGGGCGTGGCGCATGCGCAGTCGCGCAGGGGAGCGCGGCCTCCCCCTGGCGCGATGGCCGAGGAGTGAGTGCGGGCGGGGAGGGGCCGGGCCGGGCCGACGGCGCGGGGGGGACCGGGGGTCCGGGGAGCCCCGCGGTACCGCCTGGGGATGGGGGTGGCGAGGCCGGGCCCTGCTGCCCCGCTCCTGCGGCGCCGGCCGGCCTTGGCCCGCTGCAGTGCGTGTTACCCCTGAGCCCCCTCGTCGGTGCTGCGGCTCCCGGGGCGGGGTGGGGCGGCTGGGAGCCCCCCTGTGCTGTCGCCGGGCCGGGCCTTGTGGCTTCCTGGATGGGGGGAGCAGGGACAGAGCCAAGCCGGGGGTGCACCGCTGCCCAACCCCCTCCTCCCCAGGCCTGCAGTCCCCAGCGGTGCATCCCGGGGGGGGGGGCTCCCCCCAGCGAACATCCCCTGGGCCCGATCCGGGGCAGGCGGGAGGTTCTGCCTGCGGTGGGGTCCCGGTCACTGGCTTCACTCCTGCTGCATCCCACCTCCACCAGCCCTCCAACCTTTCCAGCTGTGGGGGGTCTGTAAATAGAGGGCTAGTGTGGATTTGCATGTGTTTTTCCTAGTTAAAGTCTATGATGCATTTAAAATCCACAAGGATTTATTTTCTCTAATAGTGCCTGTTTACAGGATTAAGCTCTCCATCGTTTGCTAGTTATGCTTTCTGTACTTTTACAGAAAAATGGAAATCGCCGCTCCTCCGACATCAAAGTGTATTATATACTGGAAAAGAAAAGTCAAGTCTGAATATATGCGTCTTCGGCAGCTCAAGAGGTTTCAGGCAAACATGGGAGCCAAGGTAAAGGCAGAGGTAGCCCCGGCTGATGGGTATTTCCTAAATACTTTGCTTTAGCTTATGGTATTTGAGCAGCTCTTGGAGGGGTGCTTCATCCTGAGAGCTGATCAGCTCAGCTGGAGTTGCAAGCTGGGTAAGTTGGAAGAGATACCGCTGCTCCTCATCCTCCGTGATTAGCCCTGAGCTGTGCCATCAGCATCTGTTGTACGCAGAAGTCGGTCAGCTAACGACTACCAGCGGACTCATTTCTACTTGTTCTTTAAAGTATTTCCCTGCTTGAACCTGAGTTGGTGGGTTTTGGCTGACTTACTCCGGCGCTCCTCTCCTTGGCAGGCAGGATTTTAGAAGAGGTTGGCTGGGATCATCAGGAGTTATCAAAAGCTACGGGCTGTTGGGTAGATTTTGTAGATTTGCTAGTCTTGTACCAATGCTGAGTTTAATTGGGATTCCTTCTAATCAGCATCATCAGTTTGAACTGCTCTGCCTTGCATACGTGTTGGTACTTGAAGGAAAATCTCAGGAGGGGTTTTAATGTTCTCGGTGTGACTTCTTAAATTGCGAGTGCTGCTCTCTCTTGCCGCAGTCTCTGTTTGTGGCCAACTTCGCGAAGGTTCATGAAAAGACTCAAATTCTGAATGAAGATTGGAAGAAGCTTCGGGTCCAGCCGGTGCAATTGATGAAGCCGGTCAGCGGGCATCCATTCCTAAAACAGGTGTGGAGCAGGAAAGGGACACAGCAGCAGAAAGTATGGACTCTAGAACCAGGGCTTCGCACGGAGTTGTGAGGATACGGGGTTGTTTTTCATGTGTGCTGTCCTGTGTCAGTGTCAGGCTGTGCCTTGCGCTCTTCTGGGATGCAGAAATGGGCAAAAAAAGGCAACCCAAAGGGTTTTCCTGTGAGGGAGTCCCCAGGAGTGAATGTGGGGTTTCCGTGTGTTTGTCCTGAAGTGTGATTTTTACCCTCTGCCTGCAACTGCTTCCCAGTTTCCTCACTGCCCTTCTCTGTATTCCAGTGTACAGTTGAGAGCATTTTCCCGGGATTTCCAAGCCAGACGCTGTACATGAGGACCCTGAACACGGTGGCGCTGGTGCCCATCATGTACTCCTGGTCCCCGCTCCAGCAGAATTTCATGGTACGTAGGGAGGTGCCTGGGGCGCAAGGTCTCGGTGCGGTTGGGGTGTAATTATTGCTTGGTTGTGGGGTGATGATGCTTTCTTCAGCTCACTTGTTTCAAACGATGTCTGCTCGAGAGGTGATGGAAAATACTGGTTTAGTTGCTTGTTTTGTTGAATCCCACAAAACAGCCTTGAATCCGCGTTGTCTTACCCAGGTAGTCTCTCCTTTACACCTGACTCCTTGATAGGGTCACCGTTATTCCATAGGATTTAAGGGATAAATATGTTTTGGGGGTGTTTTGTTTTCTTCTTAAGATTGTTCTTCCCTTTTAAATGAAGAGTTTTATTTCTTAGCTAGATCCTTTCCTTTGTGACTGGATTACCCTGCTGGTCTCATCATAAAGATGCTAACCGAGGATTAGTTCTTCGGTCGCTACCAGTAAGGGGAGTGATTTAAATGCAGATTTTGATGTGGCGTAGTTGGGATTATTTGTTAAACAAGCAGGTGGTGCGTGGCTAGCCTGGCTCTTTGCCTGGCGTGGGGTGTGGATGTGTTCCTGGCGGGCTCTCTGAAGCCTCCTGTGGCACTGGGGGACGGTGGTGCCACGGCAATGAAGGCCCAGTGTCCTTGCTCCTGTGGTTAACATGACGGTGCTCCTCAGCTTTGGCTTTGGCCCTCCATGGAGCAAGTTACTGGTTCGCCTTTCACTGTTCCAGTTCTACTCTGCCTTGAATGCGATCCCTCTGACACTTTTTGGCTGTTTATTATTCTTGGCAACATGTGTGTTCCTGAGTTTCTGTAAGCCTTGGAGGCACTGCTCTTCTTTTTCAAAGCAAATTGCACTTTCAGGGGTCAGAGTTATGCTTCTGGCGTGGGATAACAGTGAAATGTCAGTGATGAGACATGTGAAACCGGAGCTGGGGAGGCCCAACCTTTGCTTTGTCCAGTGCTGTCTGCAGGTCTGAACGGACAGGAGCAGCCTCGGGTGCACAGCCTGGCTGGAGACCAGTAAGCACTGGTTTTCTGAACTGCATCTGGTCTCTTTTCAGGTGGAGGATGAAACCGTTCTGTGTAATATCCCTTACATGGGAGATGAGGTGAAGGAAGAAGATGAAACTTTCATCGAAGAACTCATTAATAACTATGATGGGAAGGTTCATGGAGAGGAAGGTAATCTAGGAGCAGTCAGCACTGTCCATTCAGACTCTTGTAAACAACATATCAAAGTAGTTAAAATGTCAAAAGGTGGCAGCAGTAACCAGCTTTTCTGTGGAGCTCTTAGGGCAGAAAACCAGGAACACGCCTGCGGGTCTGGTTTGCAAGGACTCGGTCCTGCTTTTTGATACCCCGCTCCGTTCTAGGCCCGAGGTGCTCTGGAGCTGATGCTTCTGCTCATGGGGGTTCACAGGTGTGCTCTGGGATGCTGAAAAATGTGCTAGCGGTTAGGAGGAGCTCGGCAAACTCATTCCACTTGTGACCTTAGCCAAGACTTTAATCAGCCTTTTCAGAAATTAAAAATGCCAGTATGATTCCCTACAGTGCTGCCTGCCCCATCATAAAACTCTGCCTGGAGGGAGGAAGGCAGGGGAAAGCTCTCTGGTGTGGCCTGCCCTCTGATTGCTAAAAATGATACTACTCCTGTGGCTCTCTAGCATTAAAATCTCACCTATCCCTGCAAAATTAAGAGGAAGGTTCTGGTTGCTAATGGTGTTGTGGGGCTGGCTTGTGATTTACCACCGTGAGGAGTGTGGAAGACGATGGCGCTTGCGCAAACTGACTGACATCTCTGTGTTTTAGAAATGATTTCAGGGTCAGTCCTCATCAGTGACGCTGTGTTCCTGGAGCTAGTGAACGCCCTGAATCAGTACTCGGATGAGGAGGAGGAAGGACACAACGATTCTGAGGTTAAACAGGAGGATGGGAAAGAGGAGCTGCCGGTCACAAGGAAAAGAAAGCGAATTGCAGTGGAAGGTGGGTCTGACCACAGAAATTGGGGTTATGTTGGTCATGTTTCCATCCTGCCCTGCCCGAGTAGCTGGCTGCTGCTCTCCTGACGTCACTGGTGGTTATTAACGTGTTGCTAAGGGTAGCGACCAGCTTGGCAAGTTCTGGCGTGGTGGCAGTCAAAAGCAGAAGGGAAATCAGTTGTTCTCACTGTCCCCTGTGGACAGGGTGAGAAGTCGCCAGCTTAAAGTGTGGCGAGGAAGAATTTAGATGAGTCATCTGGAAAAACATTTCATGGTAAGATTAGTAAAGCAGCAGGGTATTATCTGAGGAGGCTGTGGGATCTCTGCTGATGGAGGTTTTAAAGTGCAAGCACCTGTCAGTGAGCTTGGAGGTAGATCTGATTCTGCTGTAGGCCAGGGAGGTGGGGACCTTCTCAAAGCCTTTCCAGACCTGTTTTCCACATATTAGTGCTCCTCTTCCCTCCTTTGTGCCACCTGGAGGTCTTACTGCATGGGGAAAGCTCTGGTTTGTGGGATTTTCATGTGTCCTGGGTGACCTTAGGAACGCTGACTGGTAGTTTCATCTTTGTCTTTGGTTTGTAGCGATGCGGGTACAGCACAAATACCAGGAGCTTTCGCGGATGTAGAAAAGCATTGTCTGCAAATCCTGTCTTGGTAGAGATAAAGAGGAATACTCCTAAGAAGTCGTTAGCACTTCCATCAATACCTTACACTACTCTGAAAGCAGCAGTGTGTGCTGCATCTGGAAGTGGCTTAGCCTGCTTGCAGGAGAAGAGGTTTATCTGTTGTGTATGGGATTATGTTTCTGCCTCTTAAAATACAGTCCTGAATACCTACTGGAATCGCTCGCTGTGGAGGAAGGAAAGACCCGTTCGCACCCAGCTTAACTGAGGAATTGTCTGTCTTCTTTTTCTTAGGTAACAAGAAGTGTTCAAAGAAGCGGTTTCCAAATGACATGATATTTACTGCTATTTCTTCTATGTTTCCCGAGTACGGCTTCCCAGATGATATGAAAGAGAGGTAGAAGATCTCTACTTAAGTTGTCTGTTACCTTTCTTAGCAAGAGTCGAAATCCGTATTTCAGAAAAAACCTAGCACTGTGCTCTGACCAGAAAGTAGAGCTCGGCTGGCCGCAGGCACCGCGAGCAGAGCGGTTTCAGAGCGTTAGAAACTTGAGTTTTCAGCCTCAAGGCAGCTGGGTCGGAGTCCTGCTGGCCCAGTTAGTACCGTAGTCGTGTAAAACGCCCCGGATTAGGCAAGCGTGCCCATCTGTGGGTGTCTCTGTTTGTCGAATAGGTACCGGGAGCTCACGGAAGTGTCGGACCCGAACGTGCTGCCGCCGCAGTGCACTCCCAACATCGACGGGCCGTGCGCGAAGTCGGTCCAGCGGGAGCAGTCCCTGCACTCCTTCCACACCCTCTTCTGCCGCCGCTGCTTCAAATACGACTGTTTTCTGCATCGTAAGTGCAGTCTCGGCCGGACGCTTCCCTAGAGCCCTTTTCTCCTCATTTTTCCTCAGTGCTTCATACCTCTGTACGCCTTGCTTAGTGTCTGTGCTGCAGTCTTTAGAGGGTGGTGCCTCCCCGGAGTTTGCAGTGGAGCCTTAGGAGCTGACAGGTGCCCAGAAGCCTTTTATAAAGACGGCTCCACTCATTTCCTCAAACGGATGGTAAAGCGACCTGCGTGGCCGTCCCCTCTTTCTCACCATTGTTCAGCACGCCGCGTTCGAGCCTCCTGGCAGCTTGTGCCAGAAATACCGCCACGACTAGACTTTACTCTTGCTTTGCAGAAGCTCGTCAGGGAAAGGCATGAATGTTTCACTTCCAAAGTCTGGACATGCCCCTGTGTTTTGTTGCCTCACTGGAACTTACAGCTTCATCTTAGTCATGTTCCTGCGGTTTGTCCTGCCAAAGCCTATTGGATACTGATTAGCTGTTGGACCTGCTGTTTCCCAGGTCTAAGGGCTTCTTTGGAAAGTCACAGGACTCCTTCCAGTGAATTATTTATTAAAAGATATAATGTTGA
The DNA here is from genome assembly GCF_963210335.1 of Falco punctatus. Classification (NCBI taxonomy): domain Eukaryota; kingdom Metazoa; phylum Chordata; class Aves; order Falconiformes; family Falconidae; genus Falco; species Falco punctatus. The sequence goes on along the minus strand of NC_137599.1, from coordinate 3,590,354 downwards.
GATCATGTGGTCTTTTTGTTTCAGTCTGAAAGCAGATCTTTTTCCTATGGCCTCTCCTTCCCAAGTGTTCCCCCACTGCTGCCGAGTCCCCGTCGTGGGTTGGAGCAGGGCTGGCCAGGAGGTCCTGCCGCCTCGTTCCCTGCTGCCGGGAGAGCTGCTCGGGTGCTCTTGCTGACTGCGCCAGGCTCCCACTTAACCTTCGTTGAGCTCGTGCTGCCCTGTCCCTTGCAGCGTTGGGGGAGACTCTTGGAGGATGCAATAGTAAAGATAACTATTATTTTTTCAGCTTTTCATGCTACTCCTAATGTGTACAAACGAAAGAATAGAGAGACCAAGATCGAGCCAGATCCTTGCGGAGCAGACTGTTTCCTCTGGCTGGTATGTTTCTGCGTTGCTGCTTTTGAAACCACGAGAGAAGTGGCCTGGCCAACCCTGCTCTGCAGAACTCTGTGGGTCCTTTTCGCAGCTTTAATGATTTTTCAGAATTAGTTCTAATCCTCATTGGATTCAGGGACGTATGAATCCAAATGCAGACCTTACCAGATGCGTATTTTAGCAAATCTGCAATGAAGACCGATATCATAGCTGGCAGATGGGAAACTGTGGTGACAGATGATTTCTCTGGACTCAGTGCCGCGTTTGAAAGATGAAGCCCAGGTTAAAAATGCCGAGGAAGGAATCTAGCCTATGTGGGGAAGGCTCAAACTACTTTGAAAATGATCTTTCAGAAATGCAGCCTAGCTGTGTTGCCGGGGATCGGAGCTGGTGGCAGGGAGGTGGGTGCGCTCGGTGGTGTTGGAGCTGGTCAGCAGGCTGGGACACGGCGTGTCCTGGGGAGCTGCAGGGCTGGAGCAGAGGGAGAGGCCAGGAGAGCATCATTGTCAGGGCAGGAGGCAAGGGAGCGGACTGGAGGACCAGGGAGCCTCTTCCCACCAGGCAGCGATGCTGAAGGAAGCAAAGCAGGAATGTGCAGTGCTGGCAGGGCCTTGGCAGGTGCCAAAGGGGTAGTGTCTGGTGGATCTTCCACCTTCTCTTGGTGGTGGCAGGGCAGGGCTTGTCCCAGGGCCTGTGGAAAAACCTTTCTGTGTTCCCTGGTCATCTGCCACCCGCCTTGTCTTCTGCTCTGCTTGCAGGAAGGAGCCAAGGAGTTTGCTGCGCTGCACAACCCCAGGTCCAAGTGCTCGGGCCGGCGCCGCCGGAGGCACCACGTGGTGGGCGCTTCCTGCTCAAACAACCCGGCTTCCACCGTCGCCGAGACGAGGGAGGGTGACAGCGACCGAGACACGGGCAACGAGTGGGCCTCTAGCTCCTCGGGTACGATGCCAGCCCCGAGACACCCCGCGCCCCTCCGGCAGCGCGGGCAGTGAGGACAGGCAGCGCCTCGCAGCTGGGGCTCTCCCTGCCTTGCCTCTGCGTCCTGCACCGGGCTGTGCCGTGCGGGGTTGGCAAACGCAGTCGGTGTCTCCAGCTGGGCTTAAGGAAACATGAGGGACACCTGCCCTCGCCGCTGCGGGATTCACCGTCCTCTCCCAGGAAGGAGGAACGTTGTCAGGCAAAGCAAGAGCTTTGCTGGGCCCTGGCTGTGCGTGAGGGACGTGTCCCAGCCCGCGCGCTGTCCCTGCTGTGCCATGGGGGAGCTGCCGGGGCAGGGGGCTGGTCTGTGAACCTGCCAGGGGCGAGCGCTTCCTCGGGGCTGCAGGCGAGCACAGGGAGCCAGGGGAGGTGGTGCTGGCCGTGGCAGAATGAGCTCCCAGGGGGTGGAGGGCTCCCGTGTGTCCGGGTCCCATCTCGTGTGTCCGGGTCCCATCTCGGGTGGGAGCGGAGAGAGCGGCTTCCTCGCCCTGGGGCCGCTCTGGTGCTGCTGCCGGGCTTGGAGGCCTCTGTCCTGGGCCAGCCCTGGACAGGGAAGGCGGCATGGTGGCTCTGGTGCTTCCAGGGGGCCAGCACCACCATCCCAGCCAGCGCTGAGCTGCCCGACCGGAGGCAGGAGCGCGGTGGGGAGGCTGGAGCGAGACCGGGTGTCGGGCACTGCTGGGGAACCGCTGCCCTCCAAGCTGTGATGGCAAGGGCGTGTGCTGCCATGCCGGGTTCGGCCTAACGTCTGCCTTCCCTGCCAGAGGCAAACTCCCGCTGCCAGACCCCCACCAAGCAGAAGCTGAGCCCAGCCTCCTCCCAGCTCTTCGCGGTGGAGACGCCGCAGGAGCCCGTCGAGTGGACGGGAGCCGAGGAATCGCTCTTCCGTGTCTTCCACGGGACCTACTTCAACAACTTCTGCTCAATTGCCAGGCTGCTGGGGACAAAGACATGCAAGCAGGTGGGTGCCCAGCAGCAGGAGAGGGGCCCTGGCCGCTGCTCCCCTGTTGTTTTTTCTTCTCTGCCACAAATCCCTTCCAGGAGTATGTTGCGTTAACACGCTGTGGAGGTATTCAGTGTTGTTATTTTGCAGCAGAACGAGCCCTGTGTGTGCCCGGTGCTGGTAGCTCCCTCCAGAGTGCCTTGTCTGAGGGTGGGCGTGCTTGGCAGGGTGGGCACTCTTCTGTCCCGGGCAGGAGAAGCAATGACACCAGTGGTCAGTGAAACTGGGGGCAGAACTGCAAGCTCGCTGGCATCGGGACTGGGAGCTCCCCTGTGTGTGTTTGCTGGCACTCTCTTTATGCTTTAGAACAAAACAACTTGAGTGCACTGGACTTTATTCTTCTTTTTGCTTCTGTTCTTCGGTAGGTCTTTCAGTTTGCAGTGAAAGAGTCGCTTATAACAAAACTGCCAACAAACGAATTAATGAATCCATCCCAGAAGAAGAAAAGGAAGCACAGGCAAGTGTTGGACAAGCTTGTTTTGTTCTTAAAATGCAACCAGATCCACTGCTTTTTGTGCCAGCGCATTCCTGGTAATCCCCATCTGGCTCCCATCTGCGCACACGTCCCGCTGTCGCACAGGGCTGCTGGTGCTGCTGGCCAGTGCTGGCCCCTGGCCAGTCTCCCTGGTGCTGCTGCCCCGGCCATGAGGCTCTGCGGCCCCGTGCTCAGCCCCGGAGGGCAGGGCAGGATGGTGCCCGCCTGCAGTGCCGCACCGCTGTGGGAGGGCCGGTACTGCTGCCCTCGGAGCAGCCTTGGCCTCAGCTCCCTGACTTGCAGCCTCCTTTTTTGTGCGCTGATCCCAGCGTGGCCGGTGTGACTCTGGCTGTAGCGTTTAACTTAACTTCTGCTGTAGCTGCATCGTTCTTACGGTCTTTATGGCTGGCTGGGGCTTATTAATGCACGCAGCCGCCCGAGAGCCTCGCTGGAGTCGCCTGTCTGCTGCTGCCGCGCTGACCGGCGGTGCTGAGCAGGTCACGCGTCCCCTCAGACCCCCTGTGCTTCTCTTGCAGGCTGTGGGCTGCGCACTGCAGGAAGATTCAGCTGAAGAAAGGTAGCGTGTGCTGTGGCCGCGTGGTGTGAGGTTGCGTGGCCGCCCACCCGCGGGGTCAGGTGCTCCGGCTCCAACTTGTGCAGCGGGACGGCCGCATCCTGCTCCCCAGCCCGGTGGCACAGAGGGGGAGCAGGTCCCCCCACCCCGGGCTCCTCGGGGTGCGGCGGGCTGGCCCCGCTGTGGCTGTGCCGTGGGAATCGCCGCCGTGCCGGTGCACGCTCTGGGGCTGTATGTGCAGCCAGGGGAGGCGAGGTTTGGTGGGCAGCCCCGCGGGAAAAGGGGCTGTTTGGGGCAGAGCAGGGGTGCGCCATGTGCCGGTGATCACAGCCCTGGGTCTGCGGGAGCTGGGTGCTGCTGGGCTCCCTGTCCTCTGCAGGGAAACGGGGAGCTTGCACCTCCCGTGCTCCAAAGCCCCGAGTGTGCTGCTGTTAAACGCTTCTGCAACGTGCAGCTTCTAATCCGGGCGTTTCTTCTCTTGTTCTAGATAATTCACCTACCCAGGTGTACAACTACCAGCCCTGCGACCACCCCGAGCATCCCTGTGACAGCTCCTGCCCTTGCATCATGACTCAGAATTTCTGTGAGAAGTTCTGCCAGTGCAACCCTGACTGTAAGGAGAAACCTAGGCCTGTCGGGCAGGAAAGGAGCCAGCTCTCCTGACACAGACCAGAGGGAGGGTGCAGAGCTGGGACTTGCTGGAGAGGCTTGATTTATTCCTGCTTTATTCCTGCACTCGGTGCTCTATCCATCTGCAGCAGCTGAATGAGCAGTCTGCTAAAGTCCAAAGGGAAACTGTTCCATGCCGCCCCGTGACTCTCAGCCGCTGAGATACGTGTTCCTGCGAGAACGCTCAGCCACGTGTCTGTATCCAGCACCAGCAACCCGTGGGTGATGCTGCTGGTTCCCTGAGAGCAGGATGTGTGGCCGGCAGTTAGGGTGGGAGCTGGGTTACTGCTCTGCCACCGTTATTTTTTTCCCTCTGGGCTTCTGTTCCCAGCTCTGCAATGGAGACAACCACACTTGCCCACACCGGTGGGGCTCCTGAGGGTGGATTTATTAAGGGTTGTGACACAACTTGGGGCTAGAAGGACAACAGGGTGACAGGGAGCCAACTCGGGCTCCAAATTCTCTGTACCGATCTGTGACATTTATATTATCCAATATATTGGATATTATTGGATATCCAGTATCCAATACATGTAGTTTATTTTCAAACTGCACATAATTAGTCCCGAGAGGCAGAGCAGCAGCTCCAGCTGTGCAGATGGGAAGGACCCTGTGTGTGGTCTGCGCTCTGCGAGGTGTGAGCGGTGCTCAAATCTCCCCTGCACTCGGAGCGTTGCTGTGATTTACTTCCAGCTCCTGGGTGCCCAGGCTGCTTTGTGTTCCCCTTGTCTTGTGTCCTAGTGACTCGGGGGGGGTGGGGGGCGCAGGAAGGCGGACTGGGGGCTGCTGTCTCTGCAGCCCAGAGCAGCGTGGATGTAGAGTTCTTTATTAGCACAAAGATTCCTTCCTTACGTTAGCAGGGTGGCCCTTGGTCACGGGCAGGCTTAGTTCTGTGCCTGCCAGGGCGAGACCTGGCTCGGGAGGAGCTTCTGTGGGGCAGGGACGCTGCGTGGCCCCCCCTTGTTGGCTGAAAAACCTCAGGGTGCCAACCCACGGGCTGTGTTGCTGCAGGTCAGAACCGCTTCCCAGGCTGCCGCTGTAAAACCCAGTGCAACACCAAGCAGTGCCCGTGCTACCTGGCTGTGCGGGAGTGCGATCCGGACCTGTGCCTGACCTGCGGGGCTTCGGAGCACTGGGACTGCAAGGTGGTCTCCTGCAAGAACTGCAGCATCCAGCGAGGTCTCAAAAAGGTACCGACAGCAGCAGCGTGGCTCTGGCGCGCCGGCAGGGAGCTGCCCGCAGCGTAGAGCCGGTAAACGGAGCCCGCGGTGCCTCCGTAGGAGCGGGTGTGCGAGCCGCCTGCGGCTGCCTGAGCAAGGAGGTCTGGAAGAGAAGCTGCTCTGCCCCAGGCTTCTTCAGCGTTTAATCTGGAGTATGGGTTATGGATGTGACAGTCGGGAGACGGGAGTTGCCTGGGGAAGGATGAGAGTAAGGGAGCGTAAAAAGTGACTCCAGGGACAGGTTTAGTCTTGAATTCTGCTGGTCAGGTCAAGGGATTGGATGTAAAAAAAGACAAAAATTCAGAGAAAGATGCAAAATTAGTGGGTGTTAAGTGATGTGCAGCTGCAGCCTGATGGTGCTATGACATGTAGGTCTCTAGGGAGCCGTGTGTCACCTTAAGCCAGGGGATGCTGGATAGGCACTGGCTCCCCTTTGCTCCTTGACCTTGTGGTGTTGGGACTTGGAGCGTGGCAGCCAGCACAAGGCGACTCTTCCTGGGCACTGCCCTCACCCTGGCATGTGCAGCTGTGCTGGGAGGGCAACTGGGCTGCACCGGGGTGCGATCTGTGTGCTGGGAGGTAGCGGGCCTGCCAGCCGTAACCGTTTCCTTTTCACCTTGGCTCCAGCACTTGTTGCTGGCACCGTCGGATGTCGCCGGCTGGGGGACTTTCATCAAGGAATCTGTGCAGAAGAACGAGTTCATCTCCGAGTACTGCGGTGAGGTCAGTGCTGTGCGCTCGGGAGGCTGCGGCCGGTGGAAGTGCCTCCTCCAGCCGCTGGCGCGGCGGGGACGGTGTACCCACCCGGGCTGGGCCGTGGGCTCGCTGACCGGGCTGAGCGATTGACTCTGTGGGGACCCATCTCAGCACCTCTAAGCTCTCCCCCGGGGAGGAGCGTGTTGTGGACGTGCTGCTCCCTGGGAGCCCAGCTCGTGTCTCTGCTCCCTCCCTGGGAGCCCTGGCGAGCTCCTGCCCGGTGGGGTGGGAGGGCAGGGGGGTGTTCCTGGGAGGTGGGCGAGCGCTGCGGTGCCGAGTCTCTTTCATGGTGTTCTCCTTCTCCAGCTTATTTCACAGGACGAGGCTGACCGGCGAGGGAAGGTCTACGACAAGTACATGTCCAGCTTCCTCTTCAACCTCAACAACGGTAACTCACCGGGGGAGGCTTGGGCTTCCTGGCCAGGGGCTGGTGGCCGGGTGGGCAGTCTCAGCCCATCTGTTGCCCGAGCGGCAGGCCTGTCTCTACACTACAGTTTTCTTCTGTTTTGTTTTTTATTTTTTCTTTAACAGATTTTGTTGTTGATGCCACCCGCAAAGGAAATAAAATCCGCTTTGCCAATCACTCGGTGAACCCCAATTGCTATGCCAAAGGTGAGATATCCCTGCCCAGTCAGAGCTCGGTGTGGGGTTGGCTCTTGGGGGTCCTGCTCAGCTCTGGGATTGCAGCGGATTCTCGGGGGTCCCAAGTCACCCTGAGCTTGTGAGAGCAGCAGAACCTCAAAGACTTGGACAAAGTCTCCTCCTCTCCGCAGCAAATCACATTCCTGGTGGCGAGGGCCCCCGGTTGCTCTGCGGTGGCCATGGCCTCACAAGGAGAGGTGGCTGCTAGAGCGCAGCGGGGTGCTCCCGGGGTGCTAGAGCGCAGCGGTGTTCCTGCTAGGCAGGAGCTCGGGTGCCGTGGCCCCAGGGGGCTGGCAGGCGGCCAGGCAGGGCAGAAGTGCTGCAAGACCTCCCGGCCTGAGCTGGAGCTGCACCTCTCTGATGTCATCTCTCTGGTTGCAGTTGTGATGGTGAACGGAGACCACCGGATAGGGATCTTCGCCAAGAGAGCCATCCAGGCGGGAGAGGAGCTCTTCTTTGATTACAGGTACCTCGGGGAGCCGCTGGCTGGGGACTGGGGCGCAGGGCTGACCCCGCTGTCTGTGTGCACGTTTGCGAGGAGCGCAGGAGGTCAGCGCAGCGGCGGTGACTTTCCTATCTTGTAGGTACAGCCAGGCAGACGCCCTGAAGTACGTCGGCATAGAGAGGGAGACGGATATCATCTAGGCTCCGTGCGGGGCAGTCCCCAGCACACCTCGCTGCTGCACCTTGTAAGCAATGCCATGTTTGCTTCACGCTGACATGACTGCTGCTGCTCCCGTTGCTGTGTGTGTCACAAGTGCTACTTGCCATCCAGACGCCCAGAGAGAGACTCAAGGCAGGAGTGTGAGCGGCTGGTGCCGGGGTGGCAGCTTTGCCAGCCCTGGGCTGGGGCAGGCTCTGGAGCCTCGCTCTGCAGGCGGCCTCCCGGGCTGGAGGGAGCCCGTGGACCGAGGCAGCGGGGCCTCGAAGACAAGCGGTGGTGCAGGAGGAGGGACAGCTGCAAATCCTCAGTCTTTTTCTATTTTCTGCTGGCTGCTGGAAGAACAGCAGTGAGTGAGGTACTGCCTGCACCGAGAGCCGGGGCGCAGCTGAGGGGCTGGTGCTCCCCTCCAGCCCTGTCCCCTGCGATGGGCTCCGCTCTTGGGTGTCACCCCTTGCTGCCTGTTTTGTCCCGTTGACGAGGACAGCGACAGGGTTGGAAGCCATAGAGACGTGGCTGCAGCAGTCCCTGGGCCCCAGGCTGCTGTCACTGGGGCTCAGTTTCCCTCTGCCCCAGCTGGCTGGGGGACAGAGACCGCCTGGCCAAGGGTGGGGTGGCACGATGCCTGGGGACGGGGAGAGCAGCACTATGCGAACCGTCACTTTGGGTAGGGGTGCCACTGGGCTGGTTAGAGACAATGTCACAGGGGTGCTGCTGCAAGAGGAGTCCGGAGGCGGCAGGAGCCCGTGAGCCTGAGGAAGCCCTTCCAGCCTGCGGCGTTTTCTCGTGGCTGTGGGGTGGCTGGCTGGCTTGTAGCTTTCCCCAGCTGCTCTGCTGCGTGGCCCTTCTGGGGCTGGCGTGGGGACGCTTCTGCCGGGCAGCTTTGGGGCTGCGGCAGGGATGGTCCTGCGGGCCGGCTGGGGCTGCACCCGGAGCAGGAGATGGGCAGGTGGTTCCTGACTACGAGATACCGGAGCTGGTTCCTCCACCCTCCTCTGTCAGGACGGTCCCTGTCAGAGCGGCGTGGGCTCCGTGGGAGCTGCTGGGGCCTTCAGGAGCCAGCAAAGTGGGTCAGGAGCCTTTCGTTGCACAGGACTTGAATGTTGCTGAGCTGAGGTTTGCAGAGACCTGCTGCTGCCTGCAGCCACCCAGGGATGGCTCCTCAGAGACCTGCCATGGGGTTTCTGACCCTGGCCCTGGGGATAAAGGGGATATGTTCTCTGGCAGGGTGAGGTTTGGCCTTAGCACCCCATGCAAAAAAAGAAAGAAAAAAAAGCACTTTAGTCCTTCTCAGCCGGCAGCTGGGTGCCGTGTACGGCTCGGGGGCTGGAGCGCCCATAGGTGTCCCAAGCTGGCTGGTGTCCCTCAGCAGCACCTTTGCAGGGATGCTGCTCCGGGCCTGGGGTGAAGCAGGCTGGGGGGGGGGGGGGGGGGGCTCCTCCCTGAACAGGGCCTGGGGTGACCCCCAAAGGATGGGGCTGTCCGGCCGCCTGCCCAGCCTGATGCTGGGGGCCAGCGCTGGGCTCCCAGGATGGCACGAGGAGCCCAGTGGAGCCCCGACGTGGCACCAAGGGTGCCAGAACCACTCTCCCCATTTTGTGGGGCTGCGGGGAGGACGGTGGGCACTGGCTGGGGGCACCGCGCAGGGGTGAGCAGTGCTGGGGCCCTTGCCCTGCTCCTCTGTGGTGCCGTGGGGCTCCCAAGGTGCAGCCCCGTCCTAGCCCTGTGGTCCACAAACGCAGAGGGGTGCTGGGTCTGCCCCAGGAGCCGAGCCCTCCCTGACACAGCCCTGTGCCGTGACTTTTCCAGCCTCCCCGCCTGCTGGTGAGGCTGCCCTGTCCTTCCTGCTGTCCGTGATGCCCTCCTGATGCTGGGAGGGGGTTGGGTCTGTCTGGAGCAGTGCTTGTACCCCAGCACCTGCCTGAGCCCCGTTCCCCGTCTGCTCGGCTCGCCCTGACCTCGCTCTCAGCTCAGCATCCTCTGCCACTTTGGCCATATCTGCACTACGCCAGGCTTGTGTCTGTGGTTTGTTGATGGTGAATAATAATGCACTTTAAAAATAACGTGGCTTGTAGCCTTTGTCATAATAAAGTGGTAGCAAACATCCTGCGGTTTGCTGGCCTCTGTTACCCTAGGGAGCAGCTGGCAGCGGCGCATCCCCTGCCTGTCCTGCCTGCTGGCCCCTACGCGGTGGTCGGGGCTCCTGAGCCACTGGCTGCCCAAATCCCCACCAGCTCAGGGCTGGGAGGTGCTGGGGAGGGCAGGACGTGCCTGTGTGGGTATGAGTGGGCTGCACAGCATCCAGCCAGCCCTGGTGCTCTGCATCCTGCTCCAGGAGGAGGAATTGCGGTTGTCCGGGCTGGTTCCTCCCCCAGGTACAGGCTGAGCCGCGGTGGGGACAGAGGAGCTGCTGCCCCTGTGTGCCCAGGCTGCTGAAGCCAAGGCTGGGGAGTGTCAAACGCCGTCATTCTGCCTTTATTTGAGTATCTTCACATCTCATTCAACAAAACGGGGTTTTGAAAAATAAAGTGCCCAGTGGAGCTAGGCCTTTGGGTAGATAAATGCATTTCTGTAACGTTGCCTTACCACAATACAGCAAGTGAACAGCTTTCCCTGGGCTGGAAGTAATCGGCAGGACCGGCGCTTCGTACAGAGAAGTAGCGAACTACAGACCACGTACCATGACGCGCGGAACATGACACCCGACAGGAGCTTCCGTTTGGTTTTTTATACAAACCGATAGAATAAAAAAATCAGAGTGTAGTAGAATATCCAGCAACAAAAATGGTAGAAAGGATCTGTACCTGATCGTATGAAAGCAGCATCTCGGCAAAGTGCAGTGGCGTCATGCGTGGCAGCCGTCGCCCGCATGGGCAGGGTATTGCTCGGCGCGCCCCGGGCTGTGCCCCGAGGCTGGGGGTCGCGTGGCTTCCTTCGTGGCTCTGGCTAAGCGAGCAAAGCAGCGGGTAAATCTACGCGCGGGCATCGCTAACGGGGCAGCGGGAGCCGGGGTGGGCTGCCCAGCCCCAGAGCTCCCAGCCGGAGGCAGGGCAGGATTTGGCAGCTGGTGGGAGGCAGCAGCCTGCCTCCGGCATGGGGGGCTGCCGGCGTGCCCGGGGCCAGCGGGGCTGGGGCTTGGTGGGTCGCGGCCGCGCTCCGGGGCCGGGTCGGTGGTGGCCGTGCGGAGGAGCTGGCGGTCGGTGCGGTCCGGAACGGTCCGGAGGTGGGTGTTGGCAGTTCAGGTGTGCTTGGCCCTTTGGTCCCGCAACGCTCGCTCGTCCCCGGGCGGCTGCCAGGGCTGCGGGGGCTGCAAGCGCGTCCCACCCCCCGGCCCCGCTAGTCCCCTTTTGCCTCCTCCAGGATCTGGGGCAGGTTCTGGTCCTTGCGCACGGACAGCGGTTTGGCAGCGCTGCCATAGTCCTGGATGGCCTTGGGCTCGTTGGTGTGGTAGGAGCCCTTGTAGCGGTGGTAGTAGAAGTACAGCAGCACCAGCAGCGCCCCGAGCAGCAGGAGCAGGAAGATCACAACTGCGGGGGAGAGGCAGTGTTGAGGGGCTGGGGGGACACAGGGGCAGGGCAGAGGCGGGGGGACACTGGCCGGGCACTCCACTTACACCCGATGATGATCCCAATCCAGCCATCGTCGTGCACATGGGGGAACTCTGCAGAGATGGAGTGGGGTGGCTGAGACTGGGCTACAGCGGGGTCTTGTCCTGGAGCATCCCCTCTGCAGCTGATGCTTGCCGGCGGGGGCTCCCTCCCCATGGGGGTCCCACCGCGGCACCTACCTGTGCCCATGTACCAGGGGTCCATCTCGGGAGGGATGAGGATGGTGGTGAGGGGGAGCATGGAGGCACAGCTGGACTCCACCAGCTCCCCCCGGATGCTGTAGGGCCGCATGACGCTGGTGGGGTGGAAGATGGCTTTGAGGGGGACGAGGCTGTTAAACTTCACCCCCGAGAGGCAGCCTGAGAAGCCGGGCGTGTTGTAGCGTTGGATCTCGGGGTCAATCACACCAGTCTCTGCGGGGGCACAGAAGGAGAAGGCTCATCCCCTGCGAAGGGCAAGGACTGTGCTGGGCAGAGGAGACCCCAGAGATCCCAGCGTGGGAGGGGGCAGCCGAGGGCAGGACCCAGCTCACCCATCACGCGCCCCAGGTACAGGTTTTTAGGTGAGTCCAGTTTGCTGTCCACGAACAGGGTGAACTGCTGCTCCATGACGGGGAGATAGTCCACCTGGGGGGCAGGCACACGGCGTCGGTGCCCGCTGAGCCTCCTCTGCCTCCTGCCTCCCTGCCCATGCCCCCTCCCAGCCTGGCCCCCAGCCCTGCAGCCCCCCAGATGCCAGCGGGGTGGGTGCCCTCACCCCATACCTGGGTGTACAGCGTGCGGTGCAGGCGGGTGATGTTGACACGGTGGGGTCTCCCGTCCGTCACCGGCTTGGTGGTGAGGGCGAAGATGTAGGGGCTGGTGCCCAGCTGGTAGCGCAGTTGCAGGCTCCCTGCGAGCAGAGCAGGGCCCTCAGCGGTGCAAGGGCTCCCAGCAGGCGAGTCCAGCCCCTCCGTAGGGCTGGTGACTGGCATTGAGGGGGAGGAGGGTCCCGCGCAGCGCTTGGGGGGGCTCTGGGTGAGCCCCAGGGCAGGGAGCCCTGTCCTCACCGTCATCCTTGATGAGCACGGCCATGTAGTCCTTGACGAAGGAGCTGACGTAGAGCAGCACGGCGGGCGCCGAGGTGGTGCTGAAGCTGAAGCTGACCTCCTCGCTGGTGAGGTTGTAGCCAGGCAGGGGCTGCCAGGGGCTGCTGATGATGCTGGCGAACTCGCGGGCGGCGTACAGTGACACTGGCAGGATGTTGTACCGCACCCAGGTGCCCTCCTCGAAGTAGCCGCCGATGTCTGCGGGGGGACCCACAGGGTGACGGGACCGCCGGCTCCTCTCCCCCACCCCAATGCTGGGGAAGGTCCCCAGGCTCGGTTTGGGTGGGTGCAGCCCCTCACCGTGGTTGCAGAAGGGCCCGGTGAAGGCAGAGACGCTGCAGTTGCAGCTGTAGTGGCTGTAGCGCTCGACGCACAGCCCGCTGTTCTGGCAGGGCACCGGCGGGTTCTGGCAGTGGCCGGTGCAGTTGACCCGCACGCCCTCCGTCTCGTTGGCTTTGCCCTCCAGGTTGAGTGTCACCCCATTCATCCGCAACGCCCGCAGGCACCCCAGGAACGGGCGCATCTTGTGCTCCGCCGCGCCTGCAGCGGGGCCGAGACTCAGCGCCCTGCGGCACACGGGGACATGGGGACACTGGGACACGGCTGGGGGCTCTCACCGACGTAGAGGGGTCTGTCAAAGTCCAGGCGGACGAAGCTCTGGGGGGGGGCTGGCCGCACCACCCAGGGCAGCTTGTCCACCCGCAGCCGTGCCAGCTTGACGTTGAGCTCAGCCTTCACCTGGTGCCACTCGTCATCGTTCCAGGGCACCGTTGACCGGACCGTCAGGTTCTCGTCCCCATTCCCGATGTCGTAGGCAAACACCACATCCTTGGTGGCTGCAGGGACATGGTGTCGGGAGGAGCCCCCAGCCCCGCTGCCCCCCACGCCCCCGCTCTCCCTGCCCGCCCGTACTGTTGAGCTCGATGCGGATGTAGTTTCGGGTGCCGGGGTTCTCCAGGAAGACACCAGACAGGGCGGTGGTCTTGAAGTAGAAGGAGATGTCGAGGCTGTGGTTGGCCTGGAAGGTGGGGAAGAGCAGGGCTGCACCCCTGTTGAAGGAGATGGTGTTCCAGGTGTTGCCTGCGGGGAGCAGGAGGGGCAGTGAGGGATGGGCATGAACCCCCAGCAGGCAGAGGACCCCACGGACATGGACCCTCACAGGCACGGGCCCTCTGCAGGCAGGGGACCCTCTGTGGGTCCGGTCACTCACGGTCTCCATAGCACCTCAGAGGCCCCAGCAGAAACTGGGCTTCAGAGCCAGAGCGGTTGGTGTCTCCGACCACCACCTGGGTGACGGGCAGGTGGTCCACGAAGGTCAGCAGACCCTTGTCTGTCCTCCTGCAAATGGCATATGCATTGCAGGAGCCGGGAGGGGCTTCTGCCTCTTTGCCAGCCTGCACCCCTGGCTGACCCCCCCTGGAGCCTGCCTCCTCGTGCCTGCAGCCCCCCCCCGGCTCACCACAGCGCGTGGTCAGCATCGCAGTTGCAGAAGTACTTGGGGTCGGCGCAGTTCTTGTCCAACCCGCAGGCGCAGCGCTGGATGCCCGGCCGCGAGCCCCCCCAGTAGTAGTGCCGCTCGTTGTTTCGGCCCATCCAGAAGCTGAAGGGCAGCCCGGCTGCGAGCACAGGGGAGGGTGAGGACATGGTCCCACAGCATGGACCCACGGCACGGCCCCACGGCACGGCCCCGCTCCCCCTGGCACTCACAGGGGGTGTTGAGCAGGCGGGAGCTGTAGCAGTGGAGCTCGATGCGCTGCTCGCAGTACTCGGAGGCATTTGCCAGCGCTGAGACCTCGGCCCAGGAGGCGTTCCAGTACTCCACGGCCCCCAGGTAGGGCTGGTCCACGCTGGAGCCCGTCACCCGCGTGGCATAGTGGCGGTTGTGCCGGATGATGGTCCATGCTCGGTCCTCTGCAGAGGCAGGGGGCTGTTAGGACTGGCCCCCGGGGACACCCCTGCTCCCTCCATCCTGCTCTGGCACTGCTACACAGGCAGAGGCTGGTCCCTGGGGGCACAGGGCAGGGGGACCCCCATGCCCTCCCGCTGCCCTCACCTCGGATATCACAGTACACGGTGAAGGGCTTGAGCGGCCCGCTGCCATCCGGGTCGATGGTATAGTTCCCCGAGGTTTTCCCACTGACCCGGTAAGCATCACATGACTCCTTGTAAAGGGCTGGAAGAAGGAAATGGGGCTGGGGTCAGCGCAGGGGGGGCACTGGGCAGCAGGAGGGGCCGCAGGTGCCCATAGTGTCCCCGACCACGAGGTCCCAGGCTCACATTTGTGGCAGGTCTCCCCCTTGTACCCCGTCAGGTCGCAGATGCACATGAAGTCATCCCAGGACTGGATGCAGCGGCTGTCGTGCTCACACAGGTTGGGGGTGCACCTGAGAGCACAGAGGGCTCCTGTCCTGGCACCAGCGCAGCCCCCCAGCCCTCACCTGCTCCCAGCCAGCACCCCCATCCCAACTGATACCTGTCCGTGATGCCGCAGACGTTGAAGAACACGTTGAAGTACTGCGCCAGCCGGTGCCGCACCAGCAGCTCCACGTCCACAGGCTGCATGTCCACGTTCAGCATCTGCAGGCAGCCGTGGAAGGCTGTCTGGTTCGACCGGCAGCCGGTGACCGAGGCCGGCTTGGGGCAGCCTGCAAGGCACAGTGGGGTGAGCGGCCCCCAGGCACCCATCGCCCCTGACCCCCGCCCCGCCGCCCACCTCCAAAGAAGTACTGGCTGCCGGTGCGGAGCTGGAAGGGGTGTGCCACTCGAAACTCAGCGCCATCGTCATCGTCGATGGTCACCACAGCCGAGCCGTCGCGTGCCACCAGCTGCACCGAGTGCCAGAAGCCATCATTCAGGCGATGCCCTGCGTGGGGAGAAGAAGGTGCATGGAGACGCACCGCTGCCAGGCCGGCCTCCAGCCCCACGCCGGCTTCCCAGCCCACCTGCGGCAAACTCCAGCTTCTTCTTGCCAGGCTGGGCAATGGAGACGTTGATCTGCCCCTCGCTCAGCACCACCTCCAGGGAGCCCAGGCGGTCAGCAAAGCTGGTGTAAAGCAGGAGCCCGGCAGTGTCCCAGGAGCGAAAGCGGAAGCTGACGGACAGGCGGTTCCTCCGCGGGATCCCCGGCACCCGCACGTAGTTGTTGATGCCAGCAAAGGTGATGGGGTTGTTCAGCTGGTCCTGGCAGTAGTGGCCTACGCTGCCCTGGGGGTGACCACGGGAGGCAGTGAGGAAGGGGACACTCCCGTGGCAGGGAGCCCCCCCATCCCCACAGCCCTGGCCCTGATTGTCCCCGCTCAACCCCGTTGCCTGGCAGTGCCGGGCAGGTGCCCCGGGCCATGGACGACCTCATGCAGTCAATGCAGCATCGCATGGCTGAGCATGGCCACTGCCTGGCCTCACATCACCCCACAGCCGGGCTGGGGACCTGGCCCCGGGGAAGGGGTCACCCCGCAGCAGGGCTGGGGACCTGGCCCAAGGGGTCACCCCGCAGCAGGGCTGGGGACCTGGCCCAAGGGGTCACCCCGCAGCGGGGCTGGGGACCTGGCCCTCCTCCAGAAAAGGGGTGTTGTGTTCGCACAACAGATCCCCCAGGGCTGGACCTCGAAGCGGATGTTGTGTCTCCGGTGCCGGGCCAGGTCAGCGATGTTGACCCCATTGAAGATGATGTTCTCCACGCAGCCGCGGAAGTTTTGCCGGTAGGTGAGGTGCTGCTTGTCCTGGTCGATCACCCCCCCGAAGAAGAGCTGGGAGGCACAGGGAGGGCTCAGCCCCTCGCCGGGGGACACCGTGGGTCAGCATCCCAGCAGCTCCCCCAGCAGCACCCACCTCGGTGTCAAGGTCCAGCTGGTCGAAGGTGCCGTGGCAGCGGAAGCGCTTGACCTCTCCGTCCAGTGTCAGGTTGACGTGGTGGCCGTAGCGCTCAATGTGCAGGGAGTGCCAGTGCTGGTCGTCCAGGAGGCTGCCCACCTCCACCGTAGTGTGGCCCTCGCTGGCGTGCAGCGGGCTGCTGCCTGGGGAGGGGCAACCTCAGCTGGCAGCCCCCCAGCCCTCCAGCCCCCCACCCCTCAGCCCTGCCTCACCTAAGCTGATGTGCAGGAAGAGCCGGGCTTGCTTGAGCTCCACCGTGATGTAGTCACCCTGCGAGCCCTCCCCATGCATCAGCACCCCGTCCTGCTCCAGCGTCTTGAAGTTGAAGGAGATGTCATCTTGGAGGGTGCTGATCTTCTTGGCCCGGAAGCGGTAGGAGATGGCATCATCCCCATCGAAGTAGAGCACATGGGACCCTGGGGAGAGCAGAGCAGCCCCAGCCACGTCACTGCCCACAGCAGCTGACCACCCGGCGCAGGGAGCGCTCCTTTCGGCTATGGTTTGTGCCAGAGCTAACGACTGCAGACCTCTCGGACACAATTCCCTCTGGGAAAGGGTTTTCTGGGTGTGCTGGACCCAGGGGCTGGTCCCCTGCCACGTGGGTGGCTGGGCCAGGGTGCCACCCTGTGTGGGGCTGCCAGAGCCCCCGGCCCGGGTACTCACGGTAAGGGCAGCCGTAGAGGCCCAGGCGCAGCCCGATCTTCCCGCGTGGGTTCCAGGCCACCGGGATGATGCGGATGTAGCGCGCGAGGATGGGGTAGTGCAGGTCGTGCCGCACCACCCCGCTCTCATTCACGTTCCCAAAGAATGTCTGGGGATGAAGGGCCACCATCAGTACCTCCTTGCTCAGGGCTGGGGGGGGGTGTCCACTCCCCCCAGGGGACCCCCTCCCCTAGGGAC
This sequence comes from Falco punctatus, assembly GCF_963210335.1. Taxonomy (NCBI): domain Eukaryota; kingdom Metazoa; phylum Chordata; class Aves; order Falconiformes; family Falconidae; genus Falco; species Falco punctatus. Next base: position 3,573,536 of record NC_137599.1, on the reverse strand, counting down.
CCCCGGGCTCCCCCTTACCCAGTTGCTGCCCTGCTGGAAGAAGGGTTTCCAGCTGGTGGGGTGGTCTCCGTAGAGCACGATGTAGCGCGTCAGCCAGTCGTAGGTGTTGAAGGTCCCCTGCGTGGCCACCGCATTGATCCGGTGCTTTTGCATCAGGTCGATCTGGAGCCAGGGCTGCTTGTCACGGGGGTCGGGGGACCAGCCGCTGGTGCCTGCGGGGGCGGGGGGGGGGGGGGCGGCTCAGCTGGTCCCACAGCCTGACACCCTGCAGCTCCCAGCTGACTACAGGTGGGAGCTGGAGGGCTGCGGGGCTCCCCCCCACCCCTGGGGGATGCTGAGGGCTCTGCTGTGGGCACCCAAGGACCCCTCAGCCCTGCGCAAGGCAAGACTTTACCGGGAACAGCCCCTGCCCACTGTCCCCCACCCCGCTTGCACCCCAGTCCCGCGAGGGGACTCACTGTGCAGCCGGGCAAAGCTGGACGAGTAGAAGATGTTGTATCTGGAGGAGGCACCGATGGATGAGGAGTAGAGGGGAGCAACAAGCTCATCGTAGCAGGGTCCTGCAGAGAGAGCAGGGTGGGGGGCTGGGCTCGGGGCACTGAACTGGGTGGTGTCCCTGCAGCAGCTCCCCCAGCTCAGCCCTGCAGACCCTGCAGGCTTTGCCGGGTCTGGGGACCCTGTGGACCCCACAGACCCTGGGGGCTCAGGGGACCCCACGGGCTCTGTGGGCTCCAGGGACCCTGCAAGCTCTGGGGGCTCTGGGGACCCTGTGGGTTCTGGGGGCTCTGGGGATCCCACGGGCTCTGGGGGCTCCAGGGACCCTGCAGGTGCTGGGGGCTCTGGGGACTCCGGGGACCCTACAGGCTCCAGGGACCCCACGGGCTCTGGGGGCTCCGGGGACCCCGTGGCTCCGTGGGCTGGTGGCGCGGCGGGTCCGGCTCCCGCTCTCCCCTCCCACTGCAGCGGAGCTGACACACCTCTGCGGGCCCCGGCGCCCGCCGCCTCCGCACTGACGTGGGCACCGGGACCCCCCCGCCCCGCCCCGCCCCACCCCACCGGGGCACGGTCCCGCGTGGGAGACCGGGGGGTCCTCGTGCAAACCCTCGCGGCACCTGCAGAGGATGCTCTGGCGGGGCCGAGGTCCCGAGCCCCTCGCAGGGCCCCCCCGGCGGGGCCGGGCAGAGCCCGGGCGCGTTTGCTGCACCCCCAGCCCCGACTGCAGGGCCAAGGGCAGCCGCGCTGCGCCCGTGCTGCATCACCCCTGCCTGCATCATCCCGTGCCTCTATCGCCCCCGTCTCCATCATCCCCTGCCTGCATGGTCCCCCGCCTCCATCATCCTGTGCCTCCATCATCCCCTGCCTGCATGGTCCCCCGCCTCCATCATCCCCTGCCTGCATACCCCCCGCCTCCATCGCCCCGTCTCCATCACCCCCTGCCTGCACGTCCCCCGCCACCTCCATCACCCCCACCTCTATCCCCCGCAGCCAGCGGGTCCCCGGGCCACTGCGGCCTGGGGGAAGGGGCCAAGGCCAAGGCCCTCGGCTCAGAGGGGCCGCAGAGGGCTGCTCGGTGAGGCCAGGGCCCTGTCAGCCCCCGGGCCTGAGCAGCCGCCCCCCAGCCCCACCCTCCCCGCGGACGGGACCGGCCCGGTGCAGCCCCTCGGCGGCGCTGGCCGAGGTTCTGACGGAGCCCGGCCGGGTCCCGCGGGGCCGCCCCCCGCCCCCGCCGGGATGCTCCGACACGGGGCCGAGCTGGGGGGGCTGGGGGGCCCGGGGACCCCTCCCCGGTACGGACATGGGGCCGCACCGGGCCGGGGATGCGGCGGAGCGGGGCGGATGCCCGGGGCAACCCGGGCATCCCCGGGCATCCCGAGTGCCCCCGGAGGCTCGGGGCGGGTGCGGTGCCGCCGGCGGGGGACGGGTGGGTTGCGGCGGGACGGCCTCGGGCAGTGCGCGGGGGGTGGGGGGTGGGGGGGCGGCCGCCCGTGTCCGGCGGTGACCTTGGGGACGACGCGGAGCGGGACGGCGGGGGATGCCATGGGGTGCCCGGGGGAGAACGGGTGATGCTGGGGAGAACTGGGGGGGGGGGGGGAGCTGCGGGGGCTGCTCGGGCGGGCCGGGGCGGCGGGGGTGCGGGGCCGGGCGGCGGGTGCGGTCCCGCATTGCGGAGCGGCCGCTCCCGGGGCTGCGGCCCCACTTACGTGCGAGGCAGCGGGGGCCGGGGCACAGGAGGCCGGCGCAGGCGGCGAGCAGAAGCCCGAGGAGGCGGCGAGCGCCCATGCTGGAGCGCACCGAGCGCCCTGGGCGCCGCCGCTCCCGGTGCTGCAGCCGCGCGGCGGAGCGGGGCCGGCGGCTCCGCCCACGGGGCGGGGGGGGGCGGGGGGGCGGGGGCGGCGGGGGGGGGCGGCTCCGGGACCGGCGGGGGGGCGCGGGGGCCGGGCTGGGCGTAGTGCAGAGCCCCGGGGCCCCTCTCGGCGTCGCCCCCGCGGCCGCACCCTCGGGGGATGCTCCCGCCGGGCACCCGGTTCCCCCGGTCCTCGGTACCGCTGCCCCGTCCCGGAGCAGCGCGGGGTACCGGCTGCCCGGGGCTGCAGCCGGGCCACGGCTCGTGGGCTCGGGGACTCGGGGGGTCTGGGCAGAGCGGGGCACGGGCAGCGCGGGGCGTGGAGCGGGCAAGCGGGGCCGTGCACGGAGCTCCCCGGGCATTACCCGTCCCCGCGTAGCCCGCGGCCCTCGCTGAGTCCAGCCCTGCCCTGAGCCCCGCTGGGACCGGCAGCCCCAGCTCCCTGCAGCCCCGGACTCCCACAGCCCTGCAAACCCACAGCCCTGGACCCCCACTGCCCCAGCCCCCCGCAGCCCCAGCGCCCCACAACCCCTGCCTCCCACAGCCCCAGCTCCCCACAGCCCCAAGCCCCCCACAGCCCCAGACCCCCAAAGCCCTGCAGCCCCACAGCCCTGGACACCCACAGCCCCAGCCCCCCATAGCTCCGGACCCCTGCAGCCCCAGCGCCCCACAGCCCCAGCCTCCCGCAGCCCCAGCTCAGCGCCCACGGTGGGGGAGGATTGGAGCGATGCCCACCAGCCCTCCCGCAGCAGATGTGGTGCCAGTTTGTAATCAAGCTGCAGATTAAGGCCTGCAGGTTTTGGGGTCGCCTGTCTCTCCAGTGGTGCAGAAGACGGGATTTAGCCTGTGGCTTTTTGCAAACATCTCCAGACACTCCTGGAGGCGATGTCGGGGGGCTGGCAGCTGCATGGCCTACATATGCTGCCTGCCCCACAGACCACGGAGTGCCCTGTGTCTCCCTGGCTCTGCAGGGGGTCCCGCGCTCCCAAGAGCCCAGTGCAGCACCCCCAACCCAGCCCCGAGGGATGGGGATGCACCGGGGGCCACTGGGTCCAAGCAGGCTCTGGGTGCTGGGTGCAGGCAGCTCCGCGCTGCTGGCACGAGGGTGCCCACCAGGCACTGTGGCACTGTGGTGGGCACCTGGCTGCCGCTGGGCAGGGCAGCGTGGCTGTCACCTGCGGGCAGCGGGTGCCGGGGTGGCTTCCTGCGCAGGCAGAGCCAAGCCTGGGGCTGGTGAGCGAAAGGGGGAACAGAAAGCCCCAGGTGCAGTGGGGCCAGGCGGCAGCCAGCGGCACACCATGAGCTCTGCTACTGGGAGCTGGAGCCCTGTGGCAGACCCTGCTGTCCCCCAGACCCTCGCAGTGCCTGTGGGTCCAGCCCCAGGACAGACAGCCACACCTGGCCTCATCCTGACACCCCAGAGGTGCTGCTGCTCTAACCACAACCCCACATCCCATCCCTGTGCTGGGTCAGGTCTGTGGCGGCCCTGGCAGGGGCACGCAGGGTCCCTGCTCTGCACACACAGCTGGCTGCAGGGCCAGCATTTGCCCCAGGACCCTCCTCCCTGCCCTTCCCCCCGGATGCAGGGTGCAGGATGGCACCCCCAGAGCCACCACAGAGTGGAGGTCTGCAGCCAGCATCCTTGCACTGTAGGAGGAGCAGAGGAGGGGGACAGACCCTCCAGCAAAGAGCCTTGGGAGCACCCCAGGGCCCAGGGGCTGGGCTGCCTCTGCCCAGCCGCCCTCCAGCCGGGGCACAGCAGCTCCGTGGCCCCGCTGTACCCTGAGCCCTGGCAGTGAGCTCCTGGGGCTGGCAGGAATCCTGCCCGCTCCCCACGCCCAGCTGGAGGCAGCGGGAGGGCCGAGGGCAGAGCTGGGATAAACCACGGCAGACAGCTGTAGCGGGAAGAAAGGGGGATTGAGGGATTACCGCAGCAAAGGGCTCAAAGCCCATTAAAGCTGGGGATCAGTTTGCTCCCCCCTGGGGAGAAGGAAAGTAGGGCCTCTGCCCCACAGGAACTAATCTGCCCCTTAATGAGGAGTTGGGAATTTTGTTGTCAACAACCAGCAACGCGCCTGCCCAGCGCCGAGGGGGTGTGGGGGCATGGGGCAGAGCTGAGACCCCCGACCAAGGGGGATGCCCTGCACCAGCAGCTGCCCCAGTTCCTGGAACCACCACATTTCCCATCAGGACGAACTGTTCCTGGACTGGGTTCGGCTCTGCTCGTCCCATCAGAGCAGCGTTCCTGCCTGTGCCGGCTCTGTGCCAGCCCACAGCAGCCCACGCTCTGCTCCTTGGCCCCGTTCGCTCCAGCCTCCCCTCCAGCCCAGCAGGGGCTGCCCCTGTGGGGCAGGAGTCGCAAACAGCCCCGGGGTGGGCTGGGGTCTCCTGCACGTGCTGTGTGCCCTTGACCAGACCCTGCTTCCCCGGATCGGGGACTCCCAGGTTTGTTCCCCAGCCTCGCGTGACAGGGGCTGAGCAGAGCTGCTATTTCTGTCCCCGGCACACAGATGCTAGCCACAAAGTAAAAGATGCAGGATGGGCTCTGGAGTGGGGTCGCATCTGCCTCCTCGCCTTCCTCCCCGGGGCTGGGTTTGTGCTCTCCACCGCTCTCGGTATCAGGAGTGGCACGTGGTCAAACCACAGGTTGCAGAACGCTGAGACGCCGACAGCTCCAGACTCACCGGCCAGGGGGAAAGGTCCTGTGGCGTGATGCAGGAGCAGGTGAGCAGCTGCAGCGTGAGGGGTTTGCTGGGGGCCAGGCGGGGACCCCCTCACTGGCTTTTCTTGTTGCTTTTAATCCGTTCTCTTGTGAGCCATGTGGGTTTGGGCTGAAAGGCAAAGCTCCAGGGAACGTCAGGCAACACCTGGTGCTCCAGGTCCCTGGGGTCCAAAGCAGGGAAGGGGCTGGGGGAGCTGCTAGGGAGTCAGCCTGCCCTGGCGCTGGGGTCAGAGCCCACCTGTGGTCCCAGAGCAGGTTTGGGGATCAGGTCTGGGCTCGCTGACGGGAGCCAGAGCACAACTGCTGTTGTGAGGCTGCTCTGAATCAGAAACGTGCTGCATCCTGGCCTCTGTGGCAGCGGGGTCGCTCTGCCCTGGAGCAGGGCTGAGAGGCTGGGAGCTGCGAGCACCGAGCACCGTGCACAGCTGCCTGCAACCTGTGCACAGCAGCAGGATGCTGCGGGACCTCCCTGGCTGGGAACAGGATTGGGCAGTGTGGGGTTGTGCCAGCACTGGGGTCCCCGGGGGGGGGTGGGGGGGTGGGTCCTTTGGGCAGGTCCCTGTACACTCCCTGCGCAAAGCTCCCACCTGGAGATGCTGGCATGGAGCCCCAAGGGCCAGATGGACAGAGCGACCAGGGCCATGGACTGGGTGCTGAGCCCCAGAGGACGTCAGGAGAAGCTCCCCTGCAGTGGGTGCACAGTTAGTTCGTGGGACAGGGTGCTGTGCTGGGATGCCGTGGCTGGGGTCACGTCTCGCCACCAGCTCTGCGCTGCAGGCGGCTGCTCGGGAAGCGCGTGGTTGCTCTCACAATGACTGAGCACAGCAAACCTCTGCTGCCTTGGGGTGGGTGTGAGACAGAAACCATCCCGAGCACAGGACCAGGGGCCACGGCACACTTGGGCTCCCCGTGGTAGGGCTGGGTGGAGGAGGGCTGCCCTGGGTGCAGTGTGTTGCACGCTGCAGCCGGGCTGCTGCCTCTGAGCATCCCTGACTCAGCCTCCCTCCATGCAGGTGACCCCCAGCCCCACCTCAGCAGACCTGATCACCACCACCGACTTCTACCCCTGGGAGGACGGGTACTTGTGGGAGGACGGCATGCTGCCCGAGCTCTGCGAGAAGCAGGCAGTGCAGGACTTAGCCCGCACCTACCAGCCTACTGTCTACCTGCTGCTTTCGCTGCTGGGCATGGTTGGGAACGGACTCGTGCTGCTCACGCACATCCGTTACCACCGGGCACACAGCATCACCGACGTCTGCCTCCTGCACCTTGCCCTGTCTGACTTTCTGCTGCTCCTGACGTTGCCTTTTGCCATCATCGACACGCTGCAGGGCTGGTCCCCAGGCACAGCTGCCTGCAAGGCACTGCAGGGCCTCTACGCCCTCAACTTCTACAGCGGCTTCCTCTTCCTCACCTGCATCAGTGTGGACCGCTACGTGGCCATTGTGCGGGTGCCAGCTGCCTGCCGCCTGCGCCCACGGGCTCGCCGCCACGGCTGGCTGACGGCGGGGCTGGCCTGGCTGCTGGCCACGCTGCTGGCACTGCCCCAGTTCATCTACAGCCGAGCGGAGCAGCACCAGGACCTCCACGTCTGCCGCATCGTCTTCCCCCCTGCAGTCTCGCGGGCAGCCCGGGGGGCCACCAACCTGGTGCAGGTCGTGCTGGGCTTCGTGGTGCCTTTCCTGGTGATGGTGAGCTGCTACGCAGCCGTGGCCCGGACGCTGCTGGCGGCCCGCGGTGCCCAGCCCCACCGGGCACTGCGGGTGCTGCTGGCCCTCGTGCTGGTGTTCGTGGCCCTGCAGCTGCCCCACAGCCTGATGGTGCTGCTGGACGCGGCCGAGCTGCTGGCCAGCTGGGAGGTGACCTGTGCCCAGAGCCGCCGCAAGGACATGGCGCTGCTGGTCACCGGGGGGCTGGCATACCTGCGCTGCTGCCTCAACCCGCTGCTCTACGCTTTCCTGGGCCAGCGGTTCCGCCAGGAGCTGTGGCTGTTGGCCAGCGATGCCGGCTGCGTGGGGCCCCTCGACCCGCGCTGCTCTAGCTGCCCCAGTCCCCGCCGACGGGCATCGCTCTCCACCTTCCAGGACATGATGTAGGGACACGGTGCTCATGGCCGGGGCAAGGACAAGAACCCTGGGGCTCGGCCCCTCCGTGGCTCCCCAGGGAGACCTTGCTCACGCACAGACCTGCCCTGGGCCCTGGCAGAGCAGCCTGGCAGGGGCAGCACCGGACAACCTGCATGGTGCCTGCACACGCGTGGACAGAGGGAAGAGCAGCCCCGCAGCGCCCGTGCGCCCTGCAAGCACCTCTGCTGCCCGGCGAACCGCTGGGCCGTGGGGACTCTGCTATGTCACATGTGCTGCAGGGGACCATGCGATGTCACATGTGCTCAGGGGGGCCATACAATGTCAACATGCTCCAGGGGACCATGCAATGTCATGCACACTCTGAGGGGGACCACGCAATGTCACCCGTGCTCTGGGGGAGCTGTACAATGTCACGTGTGCTCTGGGGGGGCATGCAATGTCACATGTGCTGCAGGGGACCACGTAATGTCACGTGTGTTCCAGGGGAGCTGTGCAATGTCAGGCATGCTGTGGGGGGCTCAGGATGATGGATGCACACAGGGGGGCCCGGGGGGGCAGCTGGTTCCCACCCTCACAATAAACCCCGGTCGAGTCCCGGTGGGCGAGTGCCGTCTCCGTGCGGGCTGGGGCTGCCCCAGGGGGGTTTGCTGAGCTGGGGCCGGGGCCGGGAGCGGGGAGCAGCCCCGCAGCCGCCCGTGCCCACCGGCGCTGGCCGGGGAATGCCGGCAGGCGGCAGCAGAACATCGGCGTTCCCTGCCTGTCCCCTGCCTGCGCCCTGCCTGCACCCTGCCCGCGCCCTGCCTGTCCCCTGCCTGCGCCCTGCCTGCACCCTGCCCGCGCCCTGCCTGTCCCCTGTCTGCGCCCTGCCTGCACCCTGCCCGCGCCCTGCCTGTCCTCTGCCAGCGCCCTGCCTGCACCCTGCCTGCGCCCTGCCTGTCCCCTGCCCGCTCCCTGCATGCTCCCTGCCTGCATCCTGCGTGTGCCCTGCGTGTCCCCTGCCTGCATCCTGCTTGAGCCCTGCGTGCGCCCTGCCTGTCCCCTGCCTACACCCGTGGCCCCTGCCCGGGCTCCCCCGGACCCGCAGCTCCCCGAGCCGGGGAGTGGGCAGGGACCGGCTGGGGCCAAAATGGCCAGGCCGGGGAGTGGGGGCTCCCGGGGAGCAGATGAGGGCCCAGGGACCGGATCCATGGTGGCCCCGGGGTGGGGGTGGGGTGGGGTGTCCGGGCCAGGCAATCAGAGGAGGTAGCTGGTGGGCAGGAGCGGGTGTCACCCCCCAGGGCAGCCCAGCCCCTGGCCGGGGTGGTAGCAGAGCCCATGCCACCATCCCCACAGGCAGGGGGCTGGAGGGGCTGGGGGTCCCCGGGCTGGGAACAGCAGAGGCCCCCCCGGCCCCCCCGGGAAAACCTGCCCTGGGTCCAGCTGGAAACCCCCTCCTGGGGCAGGGGGAGGCAGAGGGGCCAGAGGGACTTTCCCCTCCTCACTTCCCCATGAGCTCCTCTGCCCCAGCACATCCCAGCCCCGTGGCTCCCACCGCCTGCGGGGCCAGGGTGCTGCGGCTGGGGCTGGCACAGCCCGGGTGCCCTCGTCCCGCAGGGCTGGCACCACGCCAAGCGGCACAGGGCCAGTGCCAGCAACGCCTGGGGCCACCTGGCAGCCCCTACCAGCCGGGCTGCAGCACTCCGGGGCATCGGGAGGGTGACGGGGCCCGTCTGTGCTGCAGCCTTTCGCAGGGTCTCTGCAGCGGAGCTGGGCATGCAGGGAAGCACCTCCCGGTCCTGCTGGGGCTGGAGGCTGTTCCTGCTTGCCCGCAGGCTCCCGCGCGGGATTACCCAGTGCTCCGACTGGGAGAAGCCATCCCAGCCCCTTCACCTACTGCTGGGCCTGAAAGTGGTTACCGCTGACTCAGCAGCCGCAGAGCCTCGGTGATGGGCCCCTGGCCCCCGCAGCCCTCCGCTGACCCTGCTCCGGATTCAGGCAGCACCTGGCGCAGCAGCGCGGCTGCCCCCGCTCCCGGCCCAGCCTGCAGCCTCTGGCAGCCCTGCTCCCTTCCCACGCCAGCCCCACGGCACTGCTGGCATCAGCCCCACAGCCGTGCCCGTTGCTGCCCCACTGCCATGCTGCCATCTCCCCGCATCGCCCAGCCCCGCGCTGGCTCTGTCCCTTGCACGGCCGGTGGGCTCTGCCCCGGTGCCCGGTGCCACGGCAGCCCCAGGCTGAGGGCTCAGGCCCGGTGCTGGCTGTGTGGGAGGAGAGCTGGCAGCCCGCACCGCCGGCCCGCGCATCGCAGAACCACAGGCTCCCAGAGGCGGTGTTGACCCAACAGCTGTAGCGAAGCCAGAGCTCTGCCTGATGTGGTTTAACCCCTGCTGGGCTCCAGCAGCGGGGCCAGGACCCGGCCGCTGCCACAGCACCCATGGCACCAGGGTGCTGCAGCCCCGCTGCCACTTGGCAGGGCCCTGGGCTAGGCTGAGCCTTGATGCTTCGCCATGGCACAGGGTGTGACCCCACCACCAGCCCCCGCCACCGGCTCCTCTCAAGGGAAGGTGGCACGGGGCCGGCAGGACAAAGCACGGTGCCCTCCCGCCCACACCAGCCACCCGTGGGGCTGCCCACCGGCACCGCACCGGGTTGAGCCGCCTTCCCGGGACGGGTGTTGGTGCTGCGGTGGGGCCGGGGCAGCACATGGTGCCGGTGCCGCGGGGCAGCTCGACGCCGTGGCCCGTGAAGCCCCGGGGTGCCGGGACTGGCGCGCTCTCCTTGGCGCAGGGCCAGTGCCCGGTGCCGGTGCCGGCTGCAAGGTGGTGCCCGGTGCACCGTACCGGCGGTAGTACCGGGAGCCCCGGCCCCGCCGCCGCAGCCCGGCCGTGCGCACCCCCGGAGCTCCCCCCGTCCAGCGCGCGCCCCCGCCCGGCAGATGACGCAAGCGGCGGCCCCGCCGCCCCGGCCGCGCTGGCTCCGCCCCGGACCGCGCGCGGCGATTGGCGGGGGCCGGTGACGCGCCCGGTCAGGCCCGCCCGGGGCGGCGGCGACGGCGGCGGGGCCGGTCGCGGCGGCGGTGGCCGGTGCGCGGCGCGGGCGGGCGGCGGGCCGGTCCCGTCGCGTCCCGGTGCCGTCGCGTCCTGTCCCGGTGGCGGCGGGACGATGCCGTTCCCGGGCGGGCTGTGGTGGCTGCTGTGCTGCCGGCAGGGCTTCACGCTGCTGCGGCGGGACTACGGCGAGGCGGACCGGGAGGCGGACGGCGAGGCCGAGGAGGAGGAGGCGTCCTTCGAGCTGCGCGCCCAGGGAGACCAGGTGGGCCGGCACCGGGACGGGCACCGGGGCCGCGGCGGGACCGGCGGTGCGCGGCTCCTCCCGCCCGGGGCGCACGGCTCTGCCCGGCCCGGTCCCCGCCGCCCCAGCGAGCGCGGCCGCCGCCAACCTGGGCACATCCCCGCCGGTCCCGCTGCCCGGGCTGCCCTCGGTGGGGGCGCGGGGCAGGGGGGTCGGCCCACGGGGTTCGAGAGAGCCGCTGCCCCAGGGCGGGCACTGGGGGTCCCGGAGCGCACCGGGGCAGAGCCGGGGCTGCAGGGCTGGATCCCGGCACGGGGCTCTGGCTGGTGCTGCAGCGGTGGGATGCGGGCGCCCGTCGGGGGTCGGGGCGCAGGCGAAGCCGGGGCGCTGCCAGGCCGGTGGGCCGCGGTGCTGTGCTGCCCGCACCGTCCTGCCCCTGCCTGCTCCTCGGGGCAGAGCCCGCTGGGCTGCCAGCACCCGTGCCCACTGCGGCCGTGCCTGCCCTGTGCTGCTGCCGAGGTCAGGGTGGACAGGGTGCTGGGGGTCCCCACGGGACAGGTCCCCACGGGACGGGTCCCCGCGGGATGGGATCCTCGGGCCCGGCTGTGTCTGTGCACAGACCTGCCGGAGCAAGCCGGGGCTGTTCCCAGCACGCAGCGTCCCGGGAGCACGTGCCGTCTGCGGGGAGCAGGCCTGGATCTCCCCGCTCCGGCTGCTTCCTCTGTTTAGGGAAGCGGAGCAGCGGAAACCGGCACTTCCTCCGGCTGGGCTGTGTGGGGGCTGGCTGATAACGTGGGGTGACGGGGGGAGCCCCGGCTCCCAGGGGTTCCTCCTGTCTGTCGCTGCTGCCTCCCGCAGCCGCGGGGTGCAGCCCTGCCTGGAAAGGACGTGGGGAGCGGTGACAGCCCAGTCTCGCTTGCTGCAGCCCCTCTCCCCCAGCCCGCCGTGGGGTCTGTGGCACAGCTTTGCCACCGCTGGGCTGGGCTGGCTGCGCAGGCCTGGGGGCAGCCCTGAGCCCCCCGCACCGGCTGTACCCTGGCAGCGGGTCCCCTTCCCCAGCGGTGCCAGCCCTGTGGGGTGGTGGGCAGCGGGCACAGCAGCAGGGCTGGAGCTGGGCCCTCTGGGCGCCCGGTGGCAGTGCCAAGGGCATGGCAATGGCAGGAGCCATCTTTGGGCTTCCCGCATCCCATGGGCTGCGCTGGCTCCGGAGGTCCGGGCTGGCGTGGGCGGCTGTGACGCCAGCTCCCCAGGGAGCCCTTGGCTGCGGCCGGGGATCCTCGGAAACCCACAGCTCCGGCCGCCCCTTCCTCGGAGCGTGGGAGCAGCCACTCCAGCCGTGCCGCCGCGACTCCTCTCTGTTTATTTATATCCATGAGAAGGAGCCGGCCACCACCGCCACCTCCTCCTCCCGCAGATGAGGAGCCGGGCACCGTCTCCGTGCCTGCAGCCGTGCAGGAGCGCGCGGAGCCCTCCCTGGCAGTGGGACAGTCGCTGGAGGAGCTGGCCCCGTGCACAGGCGCTGGTGCTGTGCGACAGGTGCCCTTAATGCCACGGGTCAGCAGCACCCGGTCTTGCCCTGCAGCTCAGCCATACCTGCAGCGGCTCCCCCCTCCCCGCCACTATTTTTAGCAGCCGTCTCTTTTTCTTGGCGTTTCGTGGCGCGCTCCGGCCTGTCGTGCCTCCGGCTGCCCCGTCGGGCTGCATCTGGCAGGAGCGCCCGTGCATCTCCCAGCACAGCATCCACTGGTGCCGCCGCATCCACTGGTGCTGCCGCATCCCCGCACCCCTGCTGGGGCACCCTGCCTGCTCCGGTGCCTGCCCGTGCCTGGGCTCTGCCTCGTGCTCCGGCACGTGTGACGGGGTCATCACGTGAGCGGCACCGTCCACGTCAAGTTGTGCTGCACAAGGAGGAACCGGCCCCTGGTCCCACTGTGGAGCCAGGGACTTCCCTGTGCCGCGTCCCACCGCCGCGGGCAGGAAGTCAGCAGCCCCATCACAATGGGACTTTGTGCCGTAAGCGTATTACTCAGCACTGACCTTGTGCAATTCTGCACGGTATTCAGCCTGCCAGGGCAGCCGAGGACACGCAGCCAGCACGCCCGCCGGCTGCCCCCGCGCCCCCAGGGTGCCCCAGCTGCATCCCTGACTCCCCTGGGGGCACCGGGGCTCCCTGCTCTGCGGCAGCAGGATGCGAGCCAGTCCCTCTGGGCCCAGAGCTGGGCTGGCAAGCAGTCAGTGGGGGGATATTTGGGGGTGCCAGGTGGTGACCATGAGGTTGAGACGTCTCCTTCCTCCCCAGGGGTCCCTGGAGGTGAGCCTAAGCCAGCCCACCCGCAGCAGCAGTGGCTCGGAGCGGTGAGTGACCCCCTGCCTCCAGCACGCCGGGCATCCCGTCACCTCCCTCGTGTGGTGCTGTAGGAGCGGGGGGCCTGGCGTGCCGTGGGAGGATGTGCTGGTACCAGTGTGCACCGCACTGCCCTGCCCATGGGGACAACACCACGCTGTGCCAGTCTATCAGCTAGAGCAGAGGACAGCAGAGCCGGGACTGCCGTGCTCCATCCCCATCCCTGGTGCATCCTCGGGCACGTCTCCATTTCTCTGCCATGCCAGATGGCTTGGCTGCCGTGGGCTTAGCCGATGGAGGCCACGCGTGGCTCCTCCTGTGCTTGGAGGCTCCGCTGGGCTGGAGGCTCTGCTGGGCCATGTCCACTGGTGGAGGCTGTGCCCTGGGGTGGCATGTGCCCAGGGAGATGGGATGCTGGGGCACAGGGGCCTGCTCCTGTTCACTCCCCGTCCTCCCAGTGCCGACGCCGCTGCCAACATTCCTTCCTGGTTGTTCATTTTCCGAATTCCTTGGCAGGGCCGTGACTGCAAACAGCTTATTTTTAGCCAGGGTCATCTGCACCCGATGGCTCTGCTGCGTTCCCACCACGGGGTTGCGGGGTGCCCAGAGCCCCTCGGGACTTGGCTCACCCCAGGCCCTGGGCTGGCTCCCTGCCTGGGGGCCGTGGGAGACACCCGTGGGCACCTGGGCTCAGCCCCGTGTTGTCCCCAGGTCCCTGCTTGTCGCGGAGGAGATGCGCAGCCTCATCATTGAGAAGGGCCCCGGGCCAGTGGAGGATGACCCCGACGCTCTTGTGAAAGGTGGGCACAGCCGAGCTGCGGCACAGGGGCCTCTGCCTCCGGGGTAGTCGGGGCTGGCAGGATCGTGCCCCAGCTGTGGCCGGATCCTGTCCCAGAGGGACAGGGAGCACCGGCTGGGCTGGTGCCAGGAAGACCCTGCCCTGTGCGGGGGAACCGGTGGGACAGATGGTGTCGACGGCAGAGGCTGAGGGTTCCCCTTCCCAGGCTGGCTGCAGCGGGAGGTGCGGGGCGGCATGAAGACCCCCTGGATCCGGCCTCGGAAGTACTGGTTCGTGCTGACTCCCGACTCCCTGGACTACTACAGCAGCAACGAGAAGGGGGCCCGGCGGCTGGGCTCCCTCGTGCTCACCAGCCTCTGCTCCGTGCTCTGGCCAGACAAGCAGACCTACAAGGAGACGGGTAAGGTGCCCGTGCCCGGTGGCTGGGCTGCGCCTTCGCAGCCCCTCATGCCCCGCATCGCTCTCCCAGCCCCGGCGGCCTCCATTGCCCAGAGGAGAGGCAGCGCTGAGCCCCGGGGCATCGAGCCGGCCCGGCTGGGGCAGGGGACCCTGGGGCGAGGGTGCTGGTGGGCAGCGGGTGAGCTGTTGTGTCCCTCGCAGGCTACTGGAGTGTGACGGTGTTCGGGAGGAAGCATTGCTACCGCCTGTACACGGAGCACCTGAACGAGGCCGTGCACTGGGTGTGCGCGGTGCGGAAGGTCATTGACAGCAAAGCACCTGTCCAGACGCCCACCCAGCTGCTCATGCGCGATGTCGAGGTGAGCCGGTGGCATGGAGCTGCCCGCGCCTGCAGTCATCGGCAGGGCTGGGATGGACAGCCAGGGTCTCGCATGCCCTGGGGTGGTGGGTGCCTGTGCTAGGCGCTGGGTGGGCAGCTCGTCTGCAGCTGCTGCCATTGCTTCACCCTCCCAGGAACACTGCGGCAGCCCCGAGGTCCTGGAGCAGATCTACCGCTGCAACCCCATCTTGCGCTACACCAGCAGCCCCCTCTACGCTCCCCTGCTGCCCTTCCCCTATGGCAGCCTGGACCAAAGCGGTGAGCACAGAGCCGGCTCCCGTGCCCCGGGCTGGCAGGAGCGATGGTCCCGTGCCCTCTCTGGCCCTGGGTGCGGGTACGGTGCCTGGGTGCTGGTGGGGCAGGGCCTGGGGAAGCCCGTGGGGCTGTTAACCTCCCCCCATCCCCTACCGCAGCCCCCAGCCCCCGCAGCTACACCACGCTGCGTGATGAGGCCGTGAAGCTCTTCAACTCGCTGCAGCAGCTGGAGTCGGAGCGGGACCCGGTGCCGCTGATGCAGGGCGTCCTGCAGACCTGCCTGGACCTGCCGCCGCTGGTGGACGAGATCTACTGCCAGCTGGTGAAGCAGACCACGGAGCCGCCGGCGCCGGGCGGGCAGGGTGACCTGCACTACTGGCAGCTGCTCACCTGCATGAGCTGCACCTTCCTGCCCTCCCTGCCCATCCTGCGCTTCCTGCACTTCCACCTGGACAGGCGAGTGCCTGCGGAGCTGCCGGGTGCCAGCTGCCGCCAGGAGCTTGCCAAGTGCCGGGGCCTCCATTGGTTTGGTGCCGCTGTGACCCCCCTGGCATCTCTTGCAGGACAGAAAGCCGGTTCCCCGGCTCGGAGATGGCCAAGTACGCCTGCTTCATCCGGGAGGCACTGGGGAAGACGAAGGGGCGGGAATGTGTGCCCTCCCTGGAGGAGATCCTGGTGCTAATGCAGCGGCAGGAGATGATCTGCACCGTGCACTGCCCGGGGGCACCCGCCTGCAGCGTGGCCATCAGCTCCCACACCACCGCTGAGGAGGTGAGGGGCCGCGTCCGCACCGGGCAGGGGGCTTGGGACATGTCGGCACGCAGGGCTGGGTGGGCAGCATGCCATGGGAGGTGAGGGGCTCCTGTGGGTCTCTCCCAGCTGGGCTGCGATGGAGAGGGGCTGGGGGCCACCTGCCTTTGCCCACCGTGACCTGTCTGTGTCCCTTTGCAGCCCTGAGTGCCGCAGCCAGGGACGCGCAGTCACCGTTGGTTGCCTTTGTCTCGCCCCAGGTGGCCCAGGAGCTGGTGTCACGCCTGGGGCTGTCCCAGAGCCCCAACCTCTTTGCACTCTACGAGCAGTCCCGGCGGCGGGAGCAGCCCGTGGGCAGCACCACGCTGCTGGCCGACGTCCTCACCAGGTTTGAAAAGTAAATGTCCCACTCTTCTGCCTACGGGGGAGCGGGGCGGGGGGGCCACGGGTGGGAGGGGACGGTGTGGGGGTGCCTGCCCCCACGCTGATGGGGTCGGCACCTTCTGCCGCAGCCTGGCCGGGGAGGAGCGGGAGCAGGACCCGCCGTGCCGGCTCTGCTTCAAGCACTACGGCTTCCTGGACACGGACAGCGTGCCGCGCGACAGCCTGGAGTTCGCCCTCCTCTTTGAGCAGGTGAGAGCCATGCCAGGGTGGCCGTGCCAGGGCTGCTGTGCCATGCTGTGCCATACTGGGGTGGCCATGCCATGCTGGGGCAGCCGTGCTGTGCCCTGCCCAGGGTGGCCATGCTGTGCCGTGCTGGGGTGGCCATCCCAGGGCTGTTGTGCCATGCTATGTCGTACTGGGGCAGCCATGCCATGCCGGGGTGGCCGTGCCAGGGCTGCTGTGCCATGCTGTGCCATACTGGAGTGGCCATGCCATGCCGGGGTGGCCGTGCCAGGGCTGCTGTGCCATGCCGTGCCATACTGGGGTGGCCATGCCATGCCGGGGTGGCCGTGCCAGGGCTGCTGTGCCATACTGGGGCAGCCATGCCATGCCGGGGTGGCCGTGCCAGGGCTGCTGTGCCATGCCGTGCCATACTGGGGTGGCCATGCCATGCCGGGGTGGCCGTGCCAGGGCTGCTGTGCCATGCTGTGCCATACTGGGGCAGCCATGCCATGCTGGGGTGGCCGTGCCAGGGCTGCTGTGCCATGCCGTGCCATACTGGGGTGGCCATGCCATGCCGGGGTGGCCGTGCTGTGCCATGCTGGGGTGGCCATGCCAGAGCAGCTGTGCCATGCCAGGGCAGCCATGCCATGCCATGCTGGGACAGCCGTGCTGTGCCCTGCCCAGGGTGGCCATGCTGTGCCGTGCTGGGGTGGCCATCTCAGGGCTGTTGTGCCATGCTATGTCGTACTGGGGCAGCCATGCCAGAGCAGCTGTGCCATGCCAGGGCAGCCATGCTGGGGTGGCTATGCTGTGCCATGCTGGGGTGGCCATCCCAGGGCTGCTGTGCCGTGCCGTGCTGGGGTGGCCATGCTGGGGCGGCCGTGCTGTGCCCTGCCCGCGGTGGCCATGCCATGGTGGCCATGCTGTGCCAGCTCACGCTGCCTTCCTGCAGGCGCACGAGATGGTGCTGCGGGGCTACGTGCCCACATCTGAGGAGACGCTGCAGACGCTGGCGGCGCTTCGCCTGCAGAGCCTCAACAGCGACTTTTCCACCCACGCCCCCTTCCCGCGCCTGGAGGAGCTCTTCCCACCCCACGTGCTGCACGCCCGCCTGCCAGCCCCCCGCCGCCGACCCTCCACCAAGTGCCGGGGGGCCCGGCTGCGCGCGGGGCTGCTGGCCGGCGGACTCTGGGGGCAAGCGCTGGCCAAGCAGCGAGCGGAGCGGGACCAGCGCCTGCGGGGCCGCCTGCGGGAGGAAGGGGCCAGCACCATGGCCGCCATCGTGGAGAAGTGGAAACTGCTGCAGGGCATGGGCCGGCCCGAGGCCATGGCCGCCTACGTGGCGCTGGTGCGGGAGTGGCCAGGCTTTGGCTCCACGCTCTTCGATGTCGACCTGCGCGCGGTGAGGCCCCAGTGGGGCGCGGGGACGGTGGGGGGCCCTGGCAGCGGGTGGTCCTGACCCCCGTCTCCCCGCAGAGCCCGGTGGGGGCCGGGCCGCAGCGGCTGTGGCTGGGCATCGGGGCCAAGGCTGTCTCGCTCTACAAGCCGGGGGAGCCCGAGCCGTTGGACAGCTTCTGCTACGGCCGCATCTCCTCCTTCGGCGCCTCCGACAGCAGCACCTTCCGCCTCTCCGTGGAGGACCGAGACCTGCTCTTCGAGACCTCCCAGGTAAGAGGCAGCCAGCCCTCCGTTCTCCCCTGCCCGGGGGCCGCAGGGTGCTGTGTGCTGCCCCGCCGTGTCCCCTCTGCCCCACAGGTGGACGAGATCGCCCAGCTCCTCAACACGTACCTCGCCTCCGCGGGCGCCCGACAGCCGCTCCGGCTCCAGGAGCCGACCCCCAGCCCCCCCACCTCGGACCCCCCCACGCTGCCCCAGGGTCTGTGCCCCCCAGCCGTGCCCTGGCAGCACCGGCCACCGGTGGGCTCCTTGGGCAGCTAGCCCGGTGGCTGGCACGGCCACGCAGGTGCTCCTGACGGCCGGCGCGGGGAGGGCGGCGGGTCTGTGCCGGCCCCCGGCTGCTCCCTGGAGCAGGGCGATGGGGTTCGTGCTCCCCGCGCCGCCGTTGCTTTTCTAGTTATTTCCTTAATTTATTTTGAGACGCCCGCACCCCCCACGTCTCCCAGCACTTTCCCTGGAGGGCAGTGGGGCCGCCGTGCCACGGTCCCTGGTGATGCCCCCAGGCCTGTCCCCGTCCCCTGCTCCCCTGTACCCCAGTGCCTTCGCCTCCAGCACTGGTGCTGCCTGGCAGCTCTGCCCGTGCCCCGGCTCTGGCCACCCTTGGCAGAGGGAGCCGGGCGGCGGTGCTGTGCCATCATCCGTCCGTCCGCTGAGCCCACCCCTCCCGGAAAGCTGCGGGCGGCTTTTGGCCGAGCCACTTCGGGGACCAGTGGGCTCCCAGTGGCTGAGCCCTGCTGCTTTGCGGTGGCCCCGTGGCAGGGCTCGTGGTGCAGGGGTGGCCGGTGGGGTGGCAGCTGGTACGGCTGGGGCTCAGCCCCTCAGTGTTGCCTCTGTAAAGTTTGTGTCGGTTCTGTCTTGGGGGGGGTGGGGTGGGCGGGGGGTGGGGGCGGGGGTGTTTGTTTTTCTAAATAAATGCACAAAGGAAAAACTGGGCCTCCTGTCCCCGAGCTGAGGCTGGCAGTGGGAGGCTGGGACGGTGTGATCCCTGGGGCAGCGGGGCCTGGGACAGGCGGCGGGACAGGGAGGAACAGCACAGCGTGTCCTTGGGGGCAGGGACCGCCGGCCCTTCGGCCCTTTGGCCAGCGCCAGCAGCCGGGCTGCTCGCTGCACCCTTTGGCATTTCATCAACAGCGCGGGCAGCTCGGCGGCCGGCTCCCCGGCACCCCCTGGCACTGGCCGCCCCGGGCGGGGGGAACTGCCCCAGCAGCGGGTGCCTCTGCGGGGCTGGTGCCAAAGAGGGCGTGGGAGCTCGGCACAGCCATGGCGGGCGGTATTTTTAGCCTGTTGCTCTGTGCCACAGGGTCAGAGGAAAAGGCTAATTCTCACCTTGGGCTCCCTGGGCTTGGGCCGGTGCCAGTGCTGCCCCGCGTCCCCGTCCCTTGCAGCTTGACTTATCGTGGGGCAGGACCAGAGCTGCTGCGTCCGTCCGTCCGTCCCCAAGCCCCCATCCTTACTGGTGCTGGCGTGACGCCATCCTCTCCCTCGGGCCCAGCGTGGCACAGGCACCCCCAGCCCCTCGGGAGCCCCTCTCCTGTGCAGCACCTCACCCCTGTGAAACAGCGATGCGGGCACCACGTGCTCTGCGGGCACCGTGTGCTTTGCGGGCAGGGCTGGCAGGGTGGTGCCGGCTCGGGTCCCTGGTCAGCCGTGCCGGCAAGTCCTTCCAGTATTTCTGGCTCTGCCGAAGCAGGCGCCCAGCACCGCCCGGGGCCCAGACAGCACGCTGCCAGCTGGGGCAGGGCTGGCCCTGCGCACCACGGGGACGTGCAGGGGAGCAGCCCCGGTTCAGTGCTCCCGCCGAGCTGGGATGCTGCTGGGCCATGGCTGCACAGCCGGGCTGGCCACCTGGGCAAGGCGAGCACTGGCCCTGGCAGCATCTCCAGCTGCTTCCCTGCCTGGCAGCTCGCTCCAGGAGCCGTGCAGGCAGCGTCAGTGCAGGAACAGCCTTTATTAAAGCAAAATAACCTACAAAAATATAGATAACATCCTGTGCCCCAGGCCTGATCTGGCAAAGGAGGAACAAGGCTCCTGCCCAGGGCGAGGACTAGCTCAGCCACACAGAGCCTTTGGCCACCGGGGTCGGCACCCAACTCTTCAGGCCAGGCCTGTTCCAAGCCCCCGGGTTCGCTCTCATCCTCCTCCGAGCGAGCGTTGCTCCCACGGGCGGAGGTTCCCTACCAGCACAGCGTGCAGCTGCCCCAGTCCCGTCCTGGGCCAGGGCACGTGGTGGAGCGGAGGCTGTCCCCCGCCAAGGGTCTTCAGGGGCCATGCTGCTCCCTGCAGAGCCGCTCCCGCTGAGGAGTGCAGCGTGTGTGTGCAGCTGGGGTGACGGCTCCACCGCGGCCGGGCAGCGCCGAGGGGTGCGAAACGTGGGCGCAGCAGAGACGAGCCCTGCCGGCGTGCGTGGAGGTGGCCGTGGGACCCTCCCACCCCCTGGCAGGGCACTCACTGCTCCTGCGTGCCCCAGGAGATGTAGTCGGGGCGCGTGGCCGCGTGGTATTCGTCGATGAGCTGCTGCACGATCTCCCGGGAGTTGTCCAGCTCATCGAAGTTGTCCTTGAAGATGTCCTCCTTGCGGAACTGCTCCAGGAAAGCCTCCCGTTTGCGCAGCTTGTCGTACTGCCGGCACGTCCGCTCAAACAGCTGGAGAGCGGTGCAGCGGTCAGATGGGACAGAGCTCCCTGGGGGTCCCCGTGGGGTGGGGGTGGGGGGGCCGACCCCTCAGGCTGCTGCCTCGGAGGAGGCAGGCAGCCTGCCCCAGCCTGGCAGCGCGGTAGCTGCTACCCTGCACCCAGCCAGCACTCGGGATCAGCTCATGCTTCCGAGGCTGCCTTTGGCCTGGGAGAAAGGAGTCCCGCTGCAGCCTGACGCTGGGAAAAGGGCACGAGGGGTGCAGCAGGACCAGCAGGACCCCAGACCAGAGCCGGGAGCTGCCCACCCTCCTCCTGTCTGCAGGGCCCTCCGTGGAAGGCGCCAGTCCCAGAGAAGATCCATTTACAACTGAAAGGACCCCAGCACTGCAGCCGTGGGGTCCCAGTGCTGTGTAGAGGGAAGGCACTCACCGAGGAGATGTTGGTGTGGTTTGCCATCATGAGGCCGCTGACACGGTGTGCGGACGGCAGGTACGGGGACTTGCGGGACAAAGCCACCTGGATGCTGGCAGGACCCCAGGGGATGAAGTTGGCCAGTTTCCTCTCCCGGATCCGCTGCAGACTCTTGTGAACCTGGCGGGGTGAGAACAGCAAGGGGCAGCAGGGGGATGGGCAAAGCGGCCTGGTCCGTGCAGAGCCAGGAGCTGCTCCACGCAGGAAATACAGCCCCAGGAAGGCGGATTTTAGCAAACGGCCGGCAGGGAGGCTCCTCATGGCAAGGGACTAGTGGCTTTTCCACGCGGCCACACAGAAGCAATTCGGGAGGCAGTTCTCAGGCACCCCTCAGTCTCACCCCAGGACCCCCACGCAGGAAGACAGTGACTGTGCCCTTCCCTGTCAGGCCATGCCATTGCCATCAGCATCTGAAACAGCCATGGGAGCTCACCTGCGTGGGATCCACCTCCCCCTGGATGATGTTGAGGATGGCGATGTAGCAGTGGTTGGTCTGCCGGTCTCGTCCTGTGGACACCATCACGTTTTTAGGCTGCAGCAATCTTCTCATCACATCCAGGACTGTGGTTTTCCTCACGCTGGCCACCTGCAAATGCCAGCCAGGGGTCAGAGGGAGCAGGCGTACTGCCCTCTTGCCCTCCCCGCTGCCCTGCACACACACACAGAAGCGGAGGGCAGCTGGACGGAGAAGCCCTTGCCCTGGGGATGGGGCCACATGCGAAGTCACATGCAGGGCAGGGAAATCCCAAAGTCACACAACAGGCACAGCCAGGCTGAGAATCGGAGCGTTGGCAGAGGCTCCAGCACACGGTGAGGGACGGTGAGCTGCCCCCTCCAGCAGCACAGCAGGGGCTGGGGGCGAAGCTCAGCTGACAGGGGACATGTGTGTTGTCGCTGTCAAACTGCTGTCCTATTCCACTGCCAAGGCAAGGAGCAGGGCTGGAGGACAGCCTGCTGCACCCCCTCCCCACCTCGCCCTGCACTAAGCCCGTGGGCAAACTGGCCACTGCAGCCCCCGACTGCCAGCGGGGGCTTTGCCCAGCTGCTGCCTGCCAAGGGGGCCAGAGCCAGGGCGGGCAGCCGGAGGAGCGCCCGCAGGCAGGATGGCTCGGCAGTGTGGCAGCCCTGCTCCAGGCACCGTCTGAGCTGCTGGCTGAGCCCTCCCCACACTCCTCCCTGGGAGGACAGATCACACGCTCGATACCCTTTTCAGAGCCAGCAGTTTTTCAGATTTGCTTCTCTGAGTAACATCCTGAGGAAATGCACACGGCGAGAGGAGAAGAGCAGCTGTTAGCTCCCAGCAGAACCGAGACGCGGCCAGCGCAGGTGAGTGCCCCTCCGGACACAACTGCCCTGTTCTCACCCGGGGGGCTGAGGGGGCACTGCGTGGGGATGAGCTGAAGACGATCTGTGCTGTTCGATGCGGTTGAGGGGTGGCAATCCCCTCCCAGAACACAGATCCAAGCCACAGGAAGGGGCTGATTGCCTGGAGCCCACGATCAGGCTCGGAATGACAATGATCAAGTGTTCTGACCCAAACGGTGCGGGCCAGTGGCCCACTGGGCTGGCAGGACGGGCAGGGCCGCTTTGCTGAGCTCCCTCCGATCATTTCTAAGGGTGGTTTTTGTCAGATCAGGCATTGTCGGCTCTCCCATAGCTGCCGCAGCCATTCTGATATATGCAGCAGGGAGCCCAGCACAAGCACAAGCGCCTGCTCAAGTCTGATTCATATCACACGTGGCTGTCACGCGGTGCAGGCACACGGGCCTGGGATGTGGAACACGCAATTACAGCTCACACCAAGACCGTGGGACCGACTGATGTTACCAGGTGAGCACGGCAGCTCCTCCTGCCCTCGGGGGAGGATGCCTGGCAGGCTGCTTTACCGACTGGGGCTGCCTTACCGACTGGTCGGTGGTGAGTGGCGTGTAGCCGGTCATGAGGAAGTGCAGCCGGGGGGTGGGGATCAGCGAGGCGATCAGCCCGATCAGGTCGTTGTTCATGTACCCGGGATACCTGAGCGTGGTGGTGCTGGCAGACATGATGGTGGAGACCTGGGGGAGAGGATGGGGTCAGCATCTCTGTCAGCGCACTGTCCCACAGCACGTTCAACACCTGCTTCACCCAGCCAGGGCAGGGGAAGCTGGAGCACCCCCCCCGGGAAGGGCAGAGGACCCTCATTGACAGTTCCAGGCTGCCCACCACCGCGCCCAGCCCACAGAGCAGGCTCAGACCCAATGGAAGGCAGCGGGGAAGCCCCACGCCACCTTCTCCGAAGGGAGCGAAGGACCCTTCTCACCAGCTGGTTGATCTGAGAGAACGACGGGTTCTGAATGTGCAGCCGGTCTGTCGCGATCCGATTCAAGGCTGTGTTGTCCAGAACCACCTGCAAGAGAAAAAGTGGCTTTGTGAAGAGGCAGCCTGAGGAAGGGCAGTCGTGGCCACGTGTCCCAGGGCACCGGCTCACCCAGCACCGGCCCCGGCACAGCCCTCCGCGGCAGGTGGCAGACACTTGAAACCACGAGCTGACTCATCTGTGGAGCGTAACTGACACTGTCAATGGAAGCTCTTCCCTCACATCTTGGCTGTGCTCCCCAGTGCTCTTGCAAAGAGCGCTGCCTCTGGGCCAGCACCTCGCAGCCACCTTCAGCCCCACCAGCTCTGGCGCAGCACCTCCTGGCCTGCCCCACGCACAGATAAACTGGGAGGGACGGGCAGCGTCTCGGTTAGGACCTGACCGAAGGCCCCAGTGCGGGATGAAGATGCTGCCTGGCTGGGGCTCGCGGGCGCTGAAAGCGATGCTGGAATCGAGTTCAAGCAGAAGGCCACA
Source organism: Falco punctatus (assembly GCF_963210335.1). Lineage (NCBI taxonomy): Eukaryota > Metazoa > Chordata > Aves > Falconiformes > Falconidae > Falco > Falco punctatus. The sequence goes on along the minus strand of NC_137599.1, from coordinate 3,549,970 downwards.
GCGCAGCTACGCTGAGGAAGCACAGCCAGTCCTCGCTGTCACGAGAAGAATCTGCTGGATCCCGGAGGCAGAAATGCCAAGCCGGACACTTTAGCAGGGGTTAGGGCAGATTCCTTGTCCCTAGAGCCACTACATCGGCTCAGTCCTTCGGTATGGGGGTGTGCTCGCTACTGCGCTTGGGGCTTCGAGGCACACGGCATGCTGCAGCGGCGCCTGTTCCACACAGCTACAGCACTTGCCCCAGCAAAGGCTGTGGCTTTGAGCGGCTGGGGACAGGGCTGCCACCCAGGAGCTGGCTGCACTGCTGGCCCGACACGCAGCGGGACCCTTACCACGCAGTCAGCGTTCTGAGTCAGCCTCTTCAACGTCAGCAGAGAGTTGTACGGCTGCACGACAACATCACTCATCTCATCCTGGTTTGGGAAAACCGAGTAGGTCTCCACTAGCTTCTTGGGATACCTGGGTCGAAAGCACAGCCACCTCAAGGGTTAACACCACCAAGCCAGCACTCTCTCCTCCCACCAGCTCCCTTTGCAGTCTCCAGGGCTCAGGACAGCAGTGAGTCACCAGCGCTGCATGCCAGAGTCAGCTCCCAGGGAGGGAGAGAATTTGTCCCAGCAGTGCCTACCCCAGCAGTACGGGAGCAGGCTGCCAGACGGAGCTACAGGCGAGGCTGAGCCATCCGCAGGCTGATGAAGCAGCTGCCTGCAAGCCTTTTCGAGAGGCTGCAAGCTGGAACAGGCAGAGGTGGCAGCTCAGAGCCCACAGCTAGAGCCTCCCACCCTCCCCTACAGAGCCAGGGTGTCAGAAAGCATCTGCCTGATAAGAATGGCTGAGGGAAGGCAGAGTTTGGACAGCACAAGTCCACTTGCAGAGCCTCTGATGTCCCCAGGCATATCAGGAGCCATCCCTTGCCCAGGCAGCGTGCCAGGGATTGCACAAGGCAGTGTTTGGGTGGGGGCGGTGGCTCTGAGTCAGCTCTCCAGCTCCCGGCTTTGGCAGGGAGCCCAGGCTGGGCCAGACTCTGCCGTGAGGGAAGGGGACAAGGCTGAATACTCACCTGTCATTCAGTCTCTCCAGAAGGTACGAGCCCAGCCCAGAGCCCGTTCCACCAGCAATGGAGTGGCAGAGCACAAACCCCTGGAAGGAAGCGGAATGCAGGCAGCTCAAGGTGCAGCTCAGCCCCAGGAGCTGGCAGAGCAAAGCCACCCGGCGCCACCTCCAGCAGAGACCGGCCAGCCAGGGCGAGAACTCCCCCTGTGACAACCGAGGGCAGGGAGCAGAGGTGAGCCCTGGCTCCTCCAGACCACAGCGACAGCCACGTGCTCCTCAGGCCACTGCTGGAATCCATGTCTCTGCACCCACCGCACTGCAACTTCTGCTCAGGAGCCTGCTGGATTCCTCCCACCCCAGAAAAGATTTCAGAATGGCTCCAATGTCACCTTCAGGGTGCAGTCGGTCATACCGAGCAGAGGTACACAGTCTCAGCCCTTTCCCCAGGTCCTCCATGCCATTCCCCTCCTTTTAGAGTGCCCGAGGCCAAACTCCCTCTGCCTGACTTCAGGGCAGCTCCCACCTGCCACAGGTCCCACAACAGGCTCTTGGATCTTCTGCCAGCTTATTTTACAACATTTTCCCTTCCCCTGTTGCTATGTGACAGCCTGACACAAACACCAGGGAGCCCCTGTGTCTGTCTACGCACAAGAAATGGGTTTACACAGGCTGTGGCCAAGCTCCTGCCAGAGGCACACGGCAAAGCAACTGAAGAGCTGTGGGTACCCCTGGTGCCCCTCTAACCCAGCTGGAGGGAAAATGAAGCTGCAGCTGCCTGCACTCCTGTGGATTTCAAAGCACTCAGCAACTTTGGGTCTAAACACCTTCTTGCCAGCAGCCCGTGGCTCCCTCTTCTGCTGCAGGCAGAGGGGCAGCAGGTGCCTTGTCCCAGCACAGCCCTCCCTGGGGGACAAGCGGTGTTGTGTCCTGCTTCAGCTGACATGAGGGAAAGCCACGTGAGGGAGGTGGAACAGGGAAAGGAAAAAGCACCATAATGCCTGGAACTCTTCCTGCAGACTGTATCCTGCGGGATATGCCCAATGTAAGCAGTAATTGGGGCAGAAAAATGCCCCGCTGAGCAAACAGTAGGAGGGTTTCTAGGGAAGCCTGGCAGAAGCAGTAGTGGTGGGGAAGACCTTTCCGTAGTTCCCATCTCTGCGTGTTCTCTACTCAGCACCAAGAAGCAAGTTGTGCAAGTCTGTATACACCAGAGAGCTGAGCTCGACCTTATAAAAGAGCAGCCTGGCTCAGAAAACACCAAGCAGGGCAACCATATCCAAATCCACGGATTTACTTACCTCCAAACTGTCGCTCCCATCAGCCTCTCTGTCTATTATATCAAAAATATCTTCGTGAATTTTTTCTCCCTGCAAGAGAGACCAGACCAGATTTTGTTCCTTTCCCACACAAAATGCAGAAGAGCTCCTCAAGCCTGGTGTGAAGCCAAGTCAGACCGACAGTGTGACCCTGCACTCAGGGTGTCACAGAAGGTCGGGCGTAAATCCCTGCTGAATGACAAAGTATTCTTCAGAAACCACGGACTGAGCCTGAGATAAGAAAGCCATGCTAAAGCCTCACGCCCAACAAGCTGACCCGTGTTGGCACCCAGGAGCACTAGAGCTGTTACCTGCGAAAAGCCGCTGGCCCAGTTGTTCCCAGCTCCCCCTCCGTGCTCAGACAGGTAGATGTTCTCTGGGTTGTACAGGTTGGCGTAAGGAGAGTTCAGGATGGAGTGGATAACTCGGGGCTCCAGGTCCAGCAGCACAGCTCGCGGGATGTAGTGCTCATCGTCTGCCTTTAACAGGGAGCAGGAAGGTCACGATGCAGTTGCAGCTCCCAACGGCTTCTTACTGCAAGAGGAACTGCAAGTGCGTGTGCCACCCCCTGGCCATGGGACAGCGCGGCACAGCCAGCGCCTGGCAGGGAAGAGGAGGAAGAGAAACGTGTTATGTACAGCTTGTCTGTAACACAGCATCTTTTCCGAGCCCCACAGCATGTCCCGATGGCTGGGCAGGTGGAGGGGGGGTGGCTCGCCCCTAACGGGCTTGCACTCGCAGCGTTATGTAAGGTAGTATCTATAGCAGCCTCCGCCTCGCGTTCCTGCCTCCACAACACATCCATTTCCAGAAACTGGAGTGCAGGCAGGAGCCCTGGCAGCGTGCGGCTCGGCAGGAGCATGTGGCTGGGGCTACCACTCAAACCAGCCTGGGGTCAGCGTCAGCCCACCGGTCCCTGACCCGGAGGGGGGGTTGGTGGAGCGGGCTGCAGCAGTCACAGACAGCCCTGCTGGCCTTCATCAGGGCACGGATCAACCCAGCGACGAGGGCAGGAACACCCTGAAGTGCAGCGTGCCTGACCTGTGTGCCAGGGGCTGGGAGGGCAGGGGCAGGGGCTGAGGCAGGGACAGGGGCTGGGGAGGGGCTGGGCAGGGACGGTCAGTACCTGGTAGAAGAAGACGTCCTTGCGGTCGGTGCCCTCGGTGGCGAACTCCTCCACGATGCCCTCGGGGCTGATGCCGTGCTCGGCGCAGAGCTGCTTCCAGAACTCGAAGCCGACTGCGGGGGCCGCGGTCAGCGGGGCCAGGCCGGAGCAGAGCCCGGAGCATCCCGAGGCCGGCAGACCCCGCCCCCCTCCGTCAGACCACGCCCCCTCAATTAGACCCCCGCCCCCGCCAGCAGACCACGCCCCCGCCACCCCCCTTGCCCCCAGCATCCCGACCCCGCCCGGCGCGCGCTCCCCTGGCTCGTCCCCGTCGCCGCCGGCCCCGGGCGCGTACTCACTCTGGTTGCCGCACTGGCCCAGCTGCAAGGTGATGATCTCCCGCGGCATGGCGGCCGGAGCTCGGCTCGGCTCGGCTCGGCTTGGCTCGGCTCCGCTCTCCCGCCCGGCTCCCCCGCTGCCTCTCCCGCCCGGCGCCAACCACACTGCGCACGCGCACCGCGCACTTCCGGGACGGCGCCGCTGGCCCCGCCCCTCGCGGCACCCTGGGCAACGCGCCTGCGCATCGGCAGCCGGCGGCGACTGCGCTTGCGCCAAGATGGCGGCGCCCAGCGCTCCCCTGCAGCCCCCGGCAGCGGGGGCCGCCATGTCGGTGGTGACCGTGTGCGCGCGCTGGGCGGCCGGATGTTGATGCCGTGAGGGAGCCATGGCGGCGGCGGCGGCGCGGCCCGGCGAGCGGCAGCGGCGGGTGCAGGAGCTGAGCGCGGCGCTGCGGGGCCGCCTGGGGCCCTACGAGCCGCTGCTGAGCGCCGCGCAGGCCGCGCTGGTGTGGGAGCGGCCGGGCCGCAGCGCGCTGTGGTGGGCGGCGGCGCACGGCCTCTTCTGGTGAGCGGGCGGCGGCGGGGCCCGGGCCGCGGCTGGCGGGGCGGCGGGCGGGCCGCACCGGAGGGGCTCGGGGCCGCTCCTCTGTGGGACCGCCGGGCGGCGGAGCGGCCCCCGGTGTCGGGAGGCGCGTCCTGGCCGGGCCCCTTACGGCGGCGGCGGGCGGCCCGGCTGGGCTCCGGAGAGGCAGGAACGCGCCGGGCTGGGCTGGCCCCCCGGCCCCCCGCGGCGGCGCCCCTCGAGTGGGCGCTCGGAGGGCACCAGCGGCCGGGCAGCCGCGGGGCGCACTCGGGGCCGCTCGCTCTCCTTCTCCCGGGGCCTGGCGAGCCGGTTCTCCAGGCAGGAACGGCCCCTCCGCCGGGCAGCCCGGTCCCCTCGCACGGGCCGGGAGCGGCCCCGGTGGGCGGTGGGACCCCCACGGGTGACCTGAGGGCTCCAGCTCGTGGCCTGTTTCAGCAGCTGAGAAGGAACCTGGAAGTGCCGGCGTCTGCTTGAGCTTTTGGCGTGTTTTCCTCGTTCTCTGAAAGCATAAAACTAACGAGCAAAACCCCAAGCGTTGTGTGAGCGGTGGAGGCAGGGCGGCAGGTTCCCTTGCCTCCAACAGGTGAGCTGTAAAGTGGGGCTGTTGGGCTAGAAATGACACGAGCAGATCAGGGTCCCCAAAGCGACCTGACCGCGGCTGCCTGATAAGTTCCCCGCCAGGCAGTGCAGGCAGGCTGGGTGCTGGCTGATTAGCACTTGCTTGCTTTTCTCTGGCTATAACTCTTACTGAGCGACTGATTTCGTTTTGAGTTAGTTCGTGTTACCCCTTTTGTGTGTGTTGCATGGATCTGGTCGGTACCGATTTCTTAATTTCTTCCCCATAGGTTTTTTGCTCTGACTTCTCTTCGCTTGCTGTTCCTGGTTGCATTTACCCTCATAGTAGTAGTTTGTCTAGATCAGTGGAAGAACAAAATCTGGCCTGAAATTGCAGGTAAGTTGCAACATTTGAGTTGACAGCAGCAAATTAAGCACTGCTTTTAGCCCCACAGGTACAGGTTCTGCACCATCTGGAGTTAAATAGTTAAAATCATGTCTCTTTTGCTTCGTGAGTCTAGAAGCAGGCAAGAGTACTGTAGGCATGTGCTTCCTAGAGTTGGAAAATCCTTACCTACATAAACATAAGACAACCTTTTCATGCTTGTCACACTGGTATTTGTCTCGTAATCTTGAAAGATGTGGTGTACGTGAACAAGTGCAGGTTTGGAAGCAGTGATTCACCTTCCGAGCATTTGGTACAAGAGTGAAAATTGAAGTGCATGTTGTGGTTTAACCCCAGCCAGCAGCTAAGCATGAGACGCAGCTGCTCGCTTGCTCCCTGCCCCTGCCGGTGGGATGGAGAGGAGAATCAGAAAAACGTAAACACCATGGATTGAGATAAGGTGGTTTAATAACTGAAATTAAAAAAAAAATTATAACAAAGAGGAGAGGGAAAACAACAACTGATGCACAACACAGTTGCTCATTCCCCGCTGACCAGTGCCCAGCCAGGCTCCCCCAGTAGCGATTGGTGGCCCTCAGCCAGCTCCCCCCAGTTTATATACCAAGCATGACGTTCTACTGTATGGAATAGCCCTTTGGCTAGTTCTGGTCAGCTGTCCTGGCTGTGCTCCCTCCTGGCTTCTTGTGCACCTCTTCGCTGGCAGAGCCTGGGAAACGGAAAAGTCCTTGATTTGGGGTAAGCACGACTTAGCAACAACTGAAACAGTGTGTTATCGATAGTATTCTCATACTAAATCCAGAACACAGCACTGTGCCAGCTACTAAGAAAAAAATTAACTATCCCAGCCGAAACTGGGACATTGGAATACGTCTATTTCTCCTCAGAATCCATAGTAAACCATCTTCATGTTTTAAGATAAAGATGAGTCCCAGCAGCCTTGCTGTTGAGTAGGGATTTCTTTGAAAGGAGAGCCATCTTAGCGGCTGTTAATGAAGTTAGTCTCAAACTTTCAGTAAACAAAGCAGTTCTGTCTATCGTTTATGATATTTATATACTTATGAATACTACCACTCTTAGCAGCTCAGGATTTTGTTGGCTTTGCATGGACAGGTTGATTTTGAAGCCGTGTGTATGGCTTGCATGCTCCCAGAGGTGGTTCTCTAACTAACTAGCAGGTACAACTCCCAGCTTTCTGCTTCACCTTGTGTTCTGTGTCGTTCTTGGGAAGAGGTTAAAGCAGCAGCTTGGCTCCGGCTCTGTCATGGAGTGTTACTACTTACGGGCAGGTATCTGTCCAGCTCCCTCATAACCTTGATCTCTTATTTATCAGGATAACTGGTATGTCCCTTGGTCGCTTTTCAAATCCCAGCCTGGGTGAGAAAGTATCATGAGACTTAAATCTTTGATGCCTCTCAGTAAGCAAGCTGTTGTGCCTTCACCATCTGGTGTGTGCAGGGAAAGGGAGGGAGATGAAAGTGGTGGCTTTTGCAATTATCTGTCAGCATAACCAGAGCAGCCTTCCAGACAACATCCAACAAATACTGAGGAGCAACAAGGAGACCCTCTTGCAGTCTTGTACTGTCACATGTACACCTTCAAAACGCGTTATGCATCTTCGGTTCTTAATTATAGTTAATGTCTTTTCCAGGTATCCCCCCCAACTCATTAAAGCTTTACTTAAATCCCAAGAGCTAAGCGTTCTCATGGCAAAATTCCTTGCAACTAATGTAGTGTCTGTTCTTAATATTTTAGTGGCAAGACCTGACGAATTAGACAATGAGAGGTAGGAAACTAATTTAATCCTCTGCTATTTGGTACTTTGCTGTGATACCATGTAATTATTACCTGCACATGCTTGTAATGTTGGCTCCTTTAAGCGAGGAAGGAAGAGGGAGAAGGGAGCTGCTTAGTGAAGGGAGGATGGAGCTCTGGGCTCTGTCAAGCAGTTGTGACAAGTTTTTGACTTGCCCCAGAAGCCATTATGTTATATTTAACCTTTGCGTTTGCACTAGCCTTCAATAGTGCTTGCTTAAGTGTTGTAAAACTTCCCCCCGCACCCTTAAAGTTAGAGCTGCTGCCTTAAAAGCGATTCCTTTTGTATGTATGGGCTTCCAACAGCAGGAAAAGAGCATTTCATTTGAAAATAATGAAGTCGTCTGAGACGTGATAGGGATTGTTTAATAGGCTTGTTCCAGAAGTTGTTTCTGCATAGTTATGATCTGACGGCAGCAGTAATAATGGGTTAAGAAACGCTGGGGTGTTGTCTTGCTAATAACACCTTCCTCTCTGGGCACACCTTTCTGCCCACCTGTGCTGCCAAGCTGCACTGGATGCTCAACTCCCGATTAAAGCACTTGAGCTGTTGCCAAATGACAATTTTTATGATTTTTTTTTTTTTTTTGCAAGAGGCCCAAGTACAAAAGGAATTGCTTTTCCTAATTTTCAAGTACTTGTGACTGGCAGTTAAGAAGCACTAATAGAACTTGCCAAAGACAATGCCTCCAGAGTAACTGAATATATTAAGTAAGGTACAAGGCTGCTTGTAGACCTCATGCTGAATTCTTGGGGGTTGCAGTTGACCAAATAAATGCAGAAAAAGCAGATGGATTTGCTTGATTTGCTTCTGCACTGCCCTTTCCCTCCAGTAGCATGGAAACTAGTCTAAGCCAAAAGACTGAATGACTGAAATTACTGCTCCTTGGCTGCTATGGGAGAACTGGGACACTTGTAGAATGGTGTGCAGAAGTGCTGCTTTTGGCAAGGTGGAGTTTTGAAAGGCAGGCTGACCCTTATCTCTCAAGCTTAGCAGCTGGGGGATAAGAGAAGGCAGTACTGAGACAGCATTTGTAACCAGTGACTTCTGCACTGATGTCAACGCAGTAATATCTGTTCCCAAATTCTTACCTTCACTGCAGCTGGGGATATGTTCACCCTCGACTGCTCGGAGTGCCAGAACTCTGTCACCACTTGGCTGAAGGATGGGTGTCTGGGACCAACTTCTTAAGTAATCTCTTCATTTTCAAGAGGCAAAACCCTGGCAAGGTAAGAATGTGCAGACCTCAGCAAACAAAATGTTCGGTGTGGAGCCTCTGCTGACCACCGGTATCCCCTTGCGGTGGCATCCACCGTTGGCTGAATGCATTCAGACATGGGAGTTTACTGCGGGAGGTCTCCCACAACAACTTGGCTATTAAGTGGTGGTGAAGAATAGAAAGCACAAGCAGAATAATCAAGTTGTGAGGGAGGGAGGCAAAAACGAGTGTCGGCATGTTGTTTGCACTAGTAAAGTGAAAAACGTATCTGCTCCTTCTGTACATTTCTAGCTTTTTAAGTGTCTGTCAAACTCATGTGTCTCACTGGATTTTAACAGTTTGAGAAAGTGTGTCAAACTTTCCCCCCCCCCCTTTTTCTTCTTTTTTTGAGGCTTACGCAAAGAGGAACCTGTAACACAGTGGTACTGTCCTTGTCCTTTTCATGTTGAAGAGTTCTGTCATCTTTAACCTCTTCTTTGCTTTAAGCCTGCCTGCTTTGGGAAGCTTCTCATATTGTGAGGCAAGAGGCCTTGGTCCGCTGCCTGTTGCTCTGAAGCCAGATGCCTCCTGTGTCTGCGCTAGTCCTAGAGCAGGGTAGTTGAACGCTAGGAAGAATTTGCTGTTAGACTCATGACTTGACCTAGAATCTGTAGAGAACAAGACGGTCAAGAACGATGTGAATCCACTGTTTAACCTTGGAAGCTCACTGTCTCCCATGTCTTCAGTTTTGCCTTCTAGTGTGTGGAGTCTTTACTTTCCTGGCTGTCCTGGGCCGGTATATCCCTGGACTCTTGCTCTCATACTTGCTATGTAAGTAGAACTCTGTGCCAATACAGACTTGAAAAGGGGTAGAGATGAGTGGGATCTGAATGTCTGATGGATGGGGCTCTTCTGCTCAAAAGGAAAGCTTGTGTGAATGGCTTTAAAATTTAAAATAATACATTCTGCCTGGAATGTGGTGGTTCTTGACCAGGACTCTAAGGTCTCTGGTCCAGAGAGAACGCGTTTGAGTGCTTAGTAACCAGAGATCTGAGCACTAGTAGGATGGCCTCTCAATTTTGTTAAATTGGCAGAGGTGATTGCACCAATTCTAACAGCCTTCTGCAGCACTGCCTTCAGTACTCAGATCTTGCATACTCTGTGTGTTGCACTGCATCACAAAATGGGCAAGATGTTTGCCAAGTAGCATCCTGAACAAACTTCTAATCAGCGTTCCCACTTACCTCAGTGCTCTTCATCCTGCTGTGGCCCCTTGCTGTGTACCACAGACTGGGGCAGCGCATGTACATGAAGCTGGAGCCAGCTCTGCAGCGGCTGGATTTCAGTGTTCGAGGCTACATGATATCAAAGCAGCGGGAGAAGCAACGTAAGTTTCTGTACCGTGTTTCTGACCCTTCAGACACTGATCCTGGGTACCTGAAACAGCCTGTGAATCGAGCCCCTGGCCTTGGAGTGGGATAGGGCTGCATGCACGGCACGACAGTCACTCCATTGCCCTTGGCAAATACTTGCAGCTGCTTTGGGTAGGCAGCAAGGCAGCTCTGCCTCCACAGGTGTTTCCCAGTGAGCAGCTGGTTCTTCATGGTGCTGAGCTGCTCCATTTCTCAGCTGCCAGAACTGTGTGTTCCATATTGCAGTTGCACTGAAAAAAAAAGAGGAAGGACTCTCTGCAAGGTAGCTGCTAAACATGTTCATCTCGGCAAAAGATCTGCAGCAGCCCAAGTCAGAAATGATCACGTTGCTTTGCTGTGGAAAAAGCATGCCGCGTTGTTTGTGTCCCAGCTTGCCAGTTTAGGGCTTTTTTGCTTGGCATAAGGTTGGCCCTGTACAGACCCCTGTCCTGGCAGCAATAATAAGCTTTAATTGTGCTTTTCTGGCAGTGCGTCGCCGATCCCTTAGTCAGGAGGCTGCGGATGATGGGAGTGACAGCGAGGAGGAGCTTGCCGCATTCTGTCCCAAGGTAACAAAGTGTCTCAGAAATAGAGTGGCTGAATAGAATAAACTCACTGCATTGCACGGATGTGCAGTGTGTGGCTGTGTATCCAGCTGAGTGTGAAGCTGAGCTGTGATGGAAGATCAGATGAGGATGTTCTTTTAGAGAGATCTTTCCTTATTCTGTCTTGCTCAATGATGTCCGGAGCTGCTTGTACCAACTGCAGTCTCCTAGGCTGGGCAGCAAAATGGGAAATGAGCCTCTGGTGCTAGCCTCCCATGAGGGCTGGGTTTAGCTGGAGGCCACTGGATCACATTTTCTGTCTTGAGGCACAGGAATGAGCTTTCCAGTGTTGATGTTTTCAACTTTATCTCCTATTTCAAAGCTGGATGACTCTCTAGTCGCCAAGGAACTAACCATCTCTGACTCGGAGCATTCGGATGCTGAGGTTTCCTACACTGAAAATGGGATGTTTAACCTTTCGAGGGGCCAGACTCCCCTGACAGAGGGATCAGAAGGTGAGAGGAAATGGGCAGCTTCTGGAAGGTGTGGAATGCTGAGCAGGTGCTGGTGTGGCAGGTTGGAGGGAGGATGCATTGCCTTCTGTCCTTGAGGTCTAACTGTTTGATGTCTTGTCACGCCACCTAAGGTGAGAAGCAACTGCCAGTTTTTTCAGAGCTGAGCTTCCTCCTTCATTCCTGTGGTGCTTTAGTAGAGTAATGACAGCAGCTCTTCAAAGGCAGATCCAGCTCTGCCAGTCTCTGGCTGTAGGGGTACTGGTTGCAGCACAAAGCCTGGGAGGGGGTGCTTTCCTCTGGCAGAAGGTGTCTGGTTCAGCATCTGCATTCCTTGCCAGTGAACTGGGAGGTCAGCAGGCAGCCCAAATAGCTGTGTGTGGGGAGGTTAAAGAGCATTTGGTCTGGGAGCTGGCAAGAGACAGTCCGCCTCCAGCTTCTGTGTGCTGTGCTGCCCTTGCATGTGAAGTGTTTGGCATGTACTGTGTATTTAAAGCATTTTCTCTCCTTCTAGACCTGGATGGTCACAGTGACCCAGAAGAGTCTTTTGCCAGGGATCTCCCAGACTTCCCTTCCATAAACCCAGAAGCAACTGGCATAGATGATGAAGATGACACCAGCATTGGGATCCCAAGTCTGGCTTACCGCCCACAATTGACAGAAGATTTGCATCTCCCTTATGACCAGGAAGAATCCGGCGCGCTACCATCTGTACAGAATCTTACCAACAACATAGCTGGATTTGTCACCAGGGGGATGATACAGCTTGCGCTGTCAGGAGCCCCTCAGCCAGGCTCCTCATGCAGCAACAATCCCCAGAGAGGTGCAAAGACTTACCTCAGATCAGCCAGCTCGGACTTGGACACTGATGCGGAAGGGGATGACTTTGAACTGCTGGATCAGTCTGAGCTGAACCAGCTGGATCCTGCTGGCTCACGGGGCCAGTAAGCAATCCCATCACTTCCCTCTGGTTTTCTGTTGCACATCGTGGAGGGAATCCTGGAAGGAAAAGCCTTGCACAGTTATCTAGATTGTCTCCTGTGTGAGTATGAGTGACGTGACAGCCAGTCCTGGCTGGGAACACCACTGTGACTTGTGACTCTGTAGCCTCGCTTGGATTTTGAAATAAACTACACTGGTAATTCATAGGGAAAAGGCGTTGATGTGATAGCTCCACAATCACCCATGCGTTGCCCTGCACTGTCTGCCAGGATGCTGCTTGCTCCAAACTTCCTCACCTAAGACAATAAATCTGGTGTCTGCGGCTGTAGAGACCACCGGTCAGACCGACTTAGCATCGCCAAGGACAATCCTGAAGCCAGCCTTCCGGGGCTGTTGTGTAACCAGGTGAAGGGGATTGGTTTCCCCTCAGACTTACTGTCTGGGACTTTAATGCTATTCTGTCTTTAAGACAACCATTCCCCACTCCTAAAATGTGCACAGAATCCAAGTCTTCTCTTCCAGCAATATCCAGCTCCGGGTAGAAACAACCCCCTTGCTCCTGTTGTGGACACAGCGGTGTACGGCCGCAATGTTTGTACTTGCAATGACCGCTCATCTCCAGTTCCAGCTTTCTAGTGATGCTATTTTGTAAGAGACGTAATGGCAATAAGACATCGACTGTGATGACTAGAGTCCTGCGAAGAACATCTACATGTGGCAGCTGCTCTTGTGTTGCTTTCCTAAAATTAATGGACTAACACTTTGCTACCCCCCCCCGTGCTCCTCCAGCACACGTGCAGCGCGGACGGTGGCGCAGCAGTGGCCATGCTGCGCTTCCCCTGTCACCAGCTCTCACGGAACCGCTAGGGATGGGTTTTCCAGAGGAGGGAAGAGGTGGAGCTGCGCCCCCCAGCCCGTTGCTGGCCCTGGGGACAGCCTGCTGCTTCCCAACCCTGCGCAGCGGCGGTGGGAGCCATGCGGGGGGCACTGGCCCAAGCCACCAGTGACCGAAGAGTTCGTGGCCGTTGTGGTCACTCAACAAACCAGCAGCCTACAGGGGAGAGACGTTCTGTCAGCCGGGCGGCCCTGGCCCTCTGCCTCGCTGAGCTTCCCCATTGCTTTTCTAAGCCATAGAACCTGATTCCGATTGCGTTTGTTGAGCAAAGAGCGTACCTCATCAGGGAAACCCCTGCACCCGCTCCTGTCGTCTGTCTGTGCCTGCCTTCACGCGGTGGCCGTGCCAGGGGTTCACACTGGCCGGGGGGCTGCTGCCAGGCCGGGGGGGGCTGCCCTTAGCCGCGGTGGGGGGGGGTGGCTGCCCAGCCCCGGGCGAGGCGGTGGCGCTCACAGGTTGCCCCGTACGAGCGCCTGGCTGGTGGGGGGGCAGAGCTGTGGGCTGTGGCGGGTGCCGGCCTGGCTGCCCCCCGCCCGGCCCGGCTGCCCCCCGCCCGGCCCGGCTGCCCCCCGCCCGGCCCTGGCCCAGCGCTTTTTCGCCGGCGGACGGGCCCGTGCCGACCCGGGCAGGCCGCTGTGCCCCGAGGCGGGCGGACCCGCGGGCCGCCCCGCTGCTGCCGGGGGAACGGGCTGGGCCGGGCCGCCGGGGGGCGCTGCTGCCAGCGGCGCGGCTCGGGCGCGGGCCTGCGCTGGGGTCTCCCGCCGGTCGGGGGCGGTTTGTTTTCCCGCTCGCTGATTGGTGGGGAGCGGGCGGCGCGCCGGAAGTGCGTCATCGCCGCTGGCCGCGGGCGGAGCGGGGAGGGAGGTGTCGGAGGATGAGCAAAGGGCGCGAGGGAGCCGCTGCGGGCGGTGAGCGGGGCCGGGGCGGGGAACGGGCATCGGGCGGGTGAGCGGAGAGCGGGAGCGGGAGCGGGAGCGGGGCCGGGGCCGGGGCAGGCAGTGGGCACCAGGCACCGGGCGGGGAGTGGGGCCGGGGCGGGCACCGGGCAGCTGCCGCCCTCCCGTTGCAGGCCTGGGTGGCCGCGGTGACCGGCGGGCTGTCCCACAGGAGGCGCCGCCGCCGTCCTGCTGCGGTACCTGCAGGAGCAGAACCGGCCGTACAGCGCCCAGGACGCCTTCGGCAACCTGCAGCGGGAGCACGGGCTGGGCAAGGCGGTGAGCGGGACCGGGAGCGGGACCGGGGGCGTAGGGCGGGCCGGGGCGAGGGGCCCGGCTGACAGTGCCCCTCCTGCAGGCCGTGGTGAAGGCACTGGAGCAGCTGGCGCAGCAGGGCCGTATCCGTGAGAAGGCCTACGGGAAGCAGAAGATCTACTTTGCCGACCAGGTAAGCCCTGGGCCTGGGCCCCGGCCCTGCTGGCACCTGGCCCCGCTGACCCCTGCCTCACTGCAGGAGCAGCTCCCGGCTGCCAGCGATGAAGAGCTCCGCAGCCTGGATGGGGAGATTGCCACGCTCTCCGGCAAGGTGCAGGAGCTGCAGCAAAGCTGCCGGCAAATGGAGGCCGGTAAGTGTGCCCTGGCCACCCAACCAGCCCCCACCGGTACCTGGAGCAGCTGGCGGCCCCAAGAGCACAGGAAGCAGTGCCCTGGTCCCGTGGCTGTTGACCCTGCTGCTGATCAGTGCCTCACTTCTAGAGCTGAAGGAGCTGAACAGCTCCATGACAACCCATGAGGTGGCCAGAGAGATCGAGGAATTGAGGAAGGACTGTGCAAGTTACACAGAGAAGCTGGAGAGGATCAAGTCTGCCACCAACCATGTGACTCCAGAAGAAAAAGAGAAGGTAAAGAGCTGCCAGGGGCTGAGCCAAGCACCAGCAGCAGAGTCTGGGTCAGGGCTGGGTTGATTGTACCAGGCTTTGCATCAGGTTACCCATCCCCAGTCAGACTGACACCGATGTGAGAGAGGCAGGGGCTTGTGTGGGCCCTGCGCTGCCCCACAGGGCCTCTGCGTGAGCCTCGGCTGTATGTGCGATGGTGACAACTCTCAGGGTGTCTTTAGGCAACAGCCTGAGCTGCCTCTTCCTTGCAAACCTTTGCTTCATGTGGTCACCTGCCACTTGGTCAATTTGTCTTTCCCTGTCTTGCGTGATCCGTTTCAGAGAGATGTTTGTGTCCCCGCAGGGGCTTCATGAGCTGCTTGTGCTGTTAAATAACCTGTTGGCTGTAGCTGGGACGTGGGGTGGGCTCCAGACGCTTCCTGGCATTGGGCTTACGGCAGCTTCGTGGGGCAGCTGCTGCTTGGTCAGTTCTCATGTTCTGTTGCTGTTTGCAGGTGTGCAGCGAGCAGAAGCTGTACTGCAAGGAGTGGCGGC
This sequence comes from Falco punctatus, assembly GCF_963210335.1. NCBI lineage: Eukaryota > Metazoa > Chordata > Aves > Falconiformes > Falconidae > Falco > Falco punctatus. The sequence goes on along the minus strand of NC_137599.1, from coordinate 3,534,929 downwards.
GAAGGAAGCGAATGGTAATGGTCGTGCCATGGAGTGGGGTGGGTGGCCAGCACCGGGGAGGTGGTGGTGACAGTCCTGTGGTGACACTGGGTGACACTGACGCTCTGATGGGGACATGGGGTCTGCTTGGCACCTTGTGGAGCAGCCCCTGTTGGAGCTGAGCACCTTCCCACTGCTGCAGTGTGGAGTGAGGAGGCCTCGGGTGAATGCCGTAGCTGTGGGGCAGGGAGTGCTGCGCCATCCCTGCTCAGTGCCGTCTCTGGGGCCATGCAGGTTCTGGGGAAGACTTGTGGGTACCAAGGTGATCCCCTGGGAAAAGGCTGTGCTGCTGCAGTGCCCAAGCATACCAGCCCCTGCAGAGCTCTGCCTGTCCTCAGGAAACAAACCAGCCTCTCCTCGTGTTAGAGGGCCACTCCCATGCTGTCACCTGAGCTGCAGTGACTTGTGACATCCCTACGGGGGATAGTCCCCAAGGGGGACAGTCCCCAAGAGCTGTAGCAGGGCTACCTGTCACTGGCAGCTCAGTGTGGCCATCGTGCAGCCCTCACAGCACCCCTGTCTCACCAGGCAACTGAGCTGCTGGAGGCCATCCTGGAGGGGTACCCCAAAAGCAAGAAGCAATTCTTTGTAAGTACTGAGGCCGGGCTCTGCCCCGCAGCCCTGGCTCTGCCTGCGCTGCTGGGCCAGGGCAGCCACCCTGCTGAGACACTCTGTGCTTGCACAGGAGGAGGTTGGGATAGAGACGGATGAGGACCACAACGTTACGCTGCCGACGGCTGTGTGAGCCACTGAAGGAGTCTTTGGCCCAGGGGGAAGGAGCTGATGCTGAGACTCAGCTGTTGGGTTGTTGATTTTGTCTCTTTTTGCAGGGCTTGGGCTCATCCTGTGTATATGCGTTTGTTTTAAAATGCTTTGCAGCTGGAAGGGTGGTCGGAGCGACTCGGCCCTGGGCCCTCTCACTCTCACTTGCAGAGGGAATGTGTTTTCCTGCCCGCCAGGGCAGTGAGGTGTCAAGGCTGGGTGTCCTCACGGGGCTGTGCAGGGGAGGCTGTGAGTGAGCGAGTGCAGTTACAGAGTCCCTGGTGTTCTGGTAAGAAAAGGAAGCGAATGAACTAGTGACCCCTTAGGCTGCAGAGCTCTTCGTGTATTTCAGCTGCTTCCCGCAGCGTGACTCAGTGGTACACCAGAACACAACCCATTAAACACCAGGCTTTCGGTTCAGCTGTGCTTTGCTGTGGCATTTTGCTCTGTTCAAAGGGTGGCGGGGCAGGGTTTGGGCTCTGGGTCGCAGCCACCGAGGGGAGGGGAAGGCAGGAGCAAGGAGAGGGTAACTAGAGCCACAACACTGGGCTGGGCTTCCAGAAACTACCCCTCAGTCTCTGAGCAGCGCCAGGGGAAGGCTCCAGGAACTTAGCAACAGAAGCAGAAAAATCATTAAAACATTCAGCAAAATTTATTTAATTACTTTTCACAATAGAAAAATATGTTGCTTTCACATGTGAGGTCTGTAAAACTCCACGTCCTCCCCCCCAAGGCAGGAGGCAGCTTCTGGCAGAGCTTGTCCAGGGGTTCAGGCTGTGCCCCCTGTTCAGCTGCGGAGCCTGATCCCCACCCGCTCACCTCCGAGAGCATTTTCTTCATCACAAAGCAACATCTTCCAGGCAAGACAGAGCTGACCCTGTGTGTGCTATGTCGGTGACGTGCACCACGGCAGGGTTTGACTCTGGGGCTTCCATCGGATTGAAAAAGGCACCCAAAGGCAGGGTTTGAAGAAGAATTTTGTATAAAAATCTCACACACGCCCCACAGTGGGTTCTCTGGTATTAAACAGGGGTAGAAGCAGTAGCTTAAACATTCTCAGGCCGCAGCGTTCAAACCACATAACCTACAGCTGAGTGCTACTTCATCAACAGTGGAGAACCAGTGTAAAATAAATATCTGCTACCCCTGGAGTGGGAGCATCAACACAATTCCAGGGAACAAATCCTGCTGCCAGCACCACCGTGCTGGAGGATCCCCCGCACGCTCGCTCTGTGTGGTGCGCAGCCATCGCTTGGGCAGCAGCTGCACCGCCCCACAAAGCGCCAGAGCCACGACCCAGCGTGTGACAGGTTGTGTCCCAGCGAGCACCCCTCTGCAAAGCTGACGCTGATCGTGCTTCAGGATGATTTCAGTCATTGATAAAAACAAAAATCAAATCAAGGCTCAAGGCTGGTTATATATATATGTGTGTGTGTGTGTATAGAAGTTCTAAGGAGCAACAAGAGCTTGTGGCAGCGCTGTGCTACACCCACTGAATTACTTTCCCGCAGTATGGCCACATCAAGGGCCAAGGGCAGAAGCCAGGCGTGTTTCAGCACGAGCAGGAAAAGGCTGCACAGAAAACTCGCTCCCGTCTCCCTTTCAGGGGAACTGCAGCTACAGCAGAAGAGGGCAGGTTTTAGCATGTCGCCGGCACGTGCCGCCAGCTCTGCACCAGGGAGGTCCCAGCTGCGCCAAGCAAGTGGCTCCCTGGCAGCGATGGGCTCGTCCTTCAGCTCTGCCAGGCTTCCCCAAAGCACCTACGCAACTAAAAAACCTGCCCCACAACAGCTGCATCAGAGGGAGGTATGAGAAAACCCGAAGTTAAGAGGAGAAGCCTCTTCGTCACCTGTTTTAACAGAAACCAACGGCTTTTAGCATGTGTTCTTGTTTCACTCCCCCCTCCCCCAGGATCGGAAGGAGTGGTGCTGGAGGCCTGAGGTTACAGACCAGATCTGCTCTGTAGCCAAAAATCGGTGGCACAGGCACACCCCGCTGCGGCAGCCTGAGCTAAAGCCTCTGGCACCTTAAAAATCCTCCACTCAACACACGCTTTTCCCCCCCTTTGCAGAGTCCCTACAAATATTTGGTAACATCGACTGTGGAGCAGAGGTGCCTGCACAGCCTTGGTTTGGTTTTGTACTTAATACAATAAATAATTTGGAGAAGCTTTAAAAAGCCACGAGGGAGACGGCCCAGCCTTTCTTGGTGCCCATCCCCCAGGCCCCTGGGCAGGAGGTGTCCGATCCCGGAGCCGTTGGCGCTGCAGGGGGAGGCTCAGTAGAGCTGACTCTTCAGTTGGTGCAGGACCCCAATCGCAATGTCCCGCAGTGTCTGGGACAGAGAGGAGACACCATCAGTTGTTCCAGTGGAGGAACGTTCCCAGTGAGCCCAGACTCCCACTCCCTGCGGGCAACCCCTGGTCACAGCCCCAGGGCTAGCACGCGCAGTGCCCAACACCACAGCACCGGTATATGGGAAATGCTCCCGCTTCCGTTCCGGAGCCGCAGAGCCTCAGGCAGCCACAGCAGCGCAGGGACCCGGCCCTGCCTCGGTGCCTGCCCCCCTCAGAGGTTTCTTACACCCCAGAAGAGCTTTAGGTGTCTGGAGAGTCTGATGGGGAACAAGCAGGACCCTCCTTCCGAACTCTTTCACCCTGGCCACCTTTCAGCACCAAACCAGTCCAGCAGCTGGAGCGGGAGAGGCTGGAGCTTGGGCACCCATCCTCCCCACACCCCCACCCTGCCCCAGCCCAGCCCTGGTTACATGTTGCCCTTTTGGAAGCCTCAGAAGAGGGGACACCCGCGCCCGGTCCCGTGCTGGGTGCAGATGGGCGCAGCGGTCTCTGCTGCGTTCCCCTCTGCTGTCGCAACAGCCCACCCGCGGCTCCAGAGCTCACCTGGGGTTTGCAGTGCTCCTCAATCCAGCTGAAGGCGCGTGCCGAGAGCTCCTGAAAACTCGTTACTGAGATGGAGGCGTTAAAGGACTGGAACAGGGAATCCATAATGCCTTGGAAAACATTGAACTTCATTTCATCAGAGACCTGCTCCTTCCCCTCGTTCGGGTTGTCCTGATAAGCTTTCACAATCTGCTCGTAGTTCCTGAAACAAACCAAGCGCCCCGTGTTCAGCAGCAGAGCGAGGCCTCCCACACCTGGCTTCTGCTCGGCTGCGAGGACAGAGCTCGCTGCCTCTCACTGGCCATTGAGAAACTGCTGCAGGGATGGGGAGGACCAAGAGTTTGCGGAAAATCCCGCAAATAAACACTGAGAAGCTGCAGCTGCTCCTGACACTGGGAGCAGATTCATTTTCTGACTCAGATCTACATTCACACTAAACTCCACCAGCTGACCCAAGTCAGACCCACATCAACGAGCCCCTGGAGGAGAAATTATGACAGTGGGCAGGGACAGGTTTGGGACTCCAGATGCCAGGCTGCCTGCGAAGCACTGTGTACCCACAGAGCCTTGCAAGGACGGGGGGGGAAACAGCAGGAAGATGGCAGTGCCCCAGCAGCTCCTCCCTTACACTTTCATGATCTTCAAGGCCATCACGTCTTTCCTGAGGGTAGAAACTTCCTCCTCTTGCTTCTTCTTTTCCTTGTGCAGGAACTGGATGTAGTCAATGGCTAAGCATGAAAACACAGAGTGAGGATTTGAGAACACACGTGAAGCCCTAAGACCCCACAGAAGGTGCCTGAGCCTGGGCAGCATCAGCTCCCGGCTGCCCTGGTTCTCCTTGGGGAGGTGACTGAGTGGGGGTGGCCGGCACCTAGGCTCCCCCAGAGCATCATCACACCAGAAGGTCCCCAAGTGCTGAACCTCCACACTGCATGGCTCTAGCGAGGTGTTTTGAGGGTTGGTAGCAGCCCCCTCCCTCTCCCCACCCTCAAGACTCACTTTTCTGGAGGACGATGGCCCTGCTCGGCTTCTGGGAGCCTACGGAGAAATCCTGTTGCTCACAGGTAGGAACGATGGCCTGCAAGTCATCGTAGCCTTTCTGTGGGGAAGCAGAACCACAGTGCATGTCTTTGGAGTTCAGCAGCGTAAGACCACTTGATTCAAAAGGTGTCAAATCCCAGCTCCCTCCACAAAGCTAGCCAGAGCCAAGGTGGCTCCCAGCACCCTTCTGTGGATCCAGCAACAAAACAAAGGGGAAGGTGCCAAAACCAGGAGGGTGCTGAGTGCCACAGGGCCCCAGGAACAAGCAAGTCACTGCGCTCTGCCAGCACAGGCAGCCTCTCAGGTTACCTTGATGGCATCTCGCCTCTTCCGCTCCGCCTGGGTGTGCGCCCGCCTGCGCCGGTCCTTGTAGGACTCCTTGTAGGACTCCTGGTGATAATCGCTGTCCTCATCGTCTGCGCGGAGAGAACTCGTGTGAGTGTGAAGAGGCCTGGCCGGTGAGCTCCCGCAGCGTGGGGCACAGAGGCACACGGCAGGGCTGACAGCTCAAGGTACCAGCTGAGCCTTATGGCTGTGGCCCCCAGACAGCGCCCAAGGTGGGGGTCAGCGCCAGCAGGTCAGGCCAAGGACAAGTGCTCCAAGGGGCCCCACCAGCCCTTCCCCTCGCCTTGTGGAGCTGGGCAGGGGGGAGACACCTGCAGCTCCCCTGAGAAGGCACCAAAACCCAACTGACTCCAAACACTGCTGGAAACCAATTCCTCGAACTCCTGGAATCCTGCCCAGCTGCACTCGCACCCTTGGCAGTGGGGTGAGAGCTGGGAGCCCAGCGACATGCCGGGCACCACGGTGAGCAGAAAGACCCACAGTCACGGGGGACAAAGCCCGGAGACTGACCTGTGTTGGGGACAGACGAGGCGCTGGTGGAGCCAATGCTGTTGGCTCGTGACACTATGCTGCCTTTCCTGGCGTTTTCCATGAAGAGCGCTGGAAGAAGAAGGTTTCACGGAGTAAGTGACAGACCAGGCCGCGGCACCGAGCAGCCGCTGTCGCCATCAGGCTCCCGATAAGCGGCTGCAGCGGCCGCCAGGCACCTACCCGAGTCCAGGCCATTGTCGCTGTAGGCGGCGTCCACCTTGCGCGGGGCCGGCGGCGGGAGAGGGGAGATGTCAGCGGGGCTGCGGCACCAACCTGCGGCCCCCCGGAGCCCCCCGCCCCCCCCCAGCACACCCTGCCCTCCAGCCCCGCCCCCGCCCGCTCAGTGACTTGCGGCCTTTGCCCCTCCCCCTGACCCCCGGCCCGCAGCCCTCAGCACCGGCCCCGGCGCCCCCGCCCGCAGCCCCGCGCCCCTCGCAGCGGCCACCCCGCTCCTGGCACAGGGACCCACCTTCCCCCACGAGTCCTCGGCCGCGGCGCCGGGCGGCTCCGCCATCTTCCGCCCTCCCCGATCATGTGATCGCCGCGGGGGCCGATGGGAAACGCAGTCCGCCAGTCCGCCCCCCCCCCCCCCGCCGGGCCGCCAGGGGGCGCGCCCAGCCCCCCGGCGCTGGCGTCACCGCCATGACGTCAGCGTGACGTAAGGGCGCGGGATCTGGTCGGAACCTGCCGCCCGCGGCGGTCCCGGGGCCGGCATCTCCTCGGCGCCGCCGCCGGGCCGGGGCTGCTGCCAGTGACGCCAGGGCCGGTGCAGGGGAGCAGGCCGCTGCAGGCCGCAGCCACATCGGGGCCTGCAGCCCCCATCCGGGGCAGCAGCTGGCCCTGCGTGGCGGTGCGGGACACAAATAGGGTCAGAGAAATAAATTCTCAGTCGAGTGGGTTAAACAGACATTAGCAGGAGGAGGGCTGGGCTGAGGGCAAAGCCCAGCCAAAGCCAGCCTGAGCGCAAGAGCCATGGTTGCAGGGCCCTCGGGCAGGGACAGGCAGCTGCCTGCAGCCCGACAGCACCTGCACATGGCCCTCGGGGGCTGCCGGCATCTGCTCCGCCAGCTCGCCCAGCAACAGGCCGGCCACCACCAGCCGTTCCGCCAGCTCGCCCAGCAACAGGCCGGCCAGCTGGGAGCGCAGCCCCAACCTGAACTCGAAGCAAACCTGGCCAGGAGCAGGGAGGCGCCAAGCCCCTGACGACAGGCAGGCAGCCCTGGCCCAGCAGTGGGACAGCAGCTGGTGCTGCCTGCAGCCCTGCCTGCAGCCCTGCCTGTCCCGGCAAGCCCCGCGCAGCGGGAGGCACTCACTGAGAAGTCCTGTGAGCAGGTGGCCATCTGTCTGGGCAGCCCTGGCCCGACCTGCCAGTGTCTCCAGGTGCCCGAAGACAGCCTGCGGCAGGGAGACCGCACCGCACAACCTGACACACCATTTAGGAGGCTGCTCTGCACCCGAAGCGTGTGGGGCCCAGCCATGCCCTGTGTGTCTGCAAGCTGGGATGGTCCCAGCATCCCGCGTCACCACCAGTCCCCACTCATGGAGCTGTTGGGGTGTCAGGCATAGCTGTACGCCCCCCACTCCAGTGGGACCCACAGCACCTCAGTCTTGCCCTGTCTACCCAGATCTGCTGGGAGCCCTGGAAGACCTTGGAGATGTAACACTCCAGGAGGGGTGGGAAGGTGACCTCGAGCCCTGCCTGCAGCACCTGCCTGCGGCAGGAGAGCACAGCCAGCCGGCTGCACCGTGACACGAAGAGCTGGTACTCCATGCTGGCCACCAGCTCGTACATCTGCTCCGCTGAGTCCCTGGACCCAGCGTGCTGATCAGGGGCCACACAGCCCAGCCAGTGTCCCTACAAGGGCCAGGACTGGGGGCGGCAGGAGGACTGGGGGCAGCAGGAAGACTCACCCGGGGACCCACTGCTCCTAGTGCCCGCTGGGGCCAATGCTCGCCAGCACCAGGAACAGCCGCGCTGGCTGCACCAGCAGGGAACGGGGGAGCCCAAGGCACCTGGGGCAGTGAGGGGGTCAGGGAGCCAGCTCCATCACCCCACGGCACACCAGCCCCACCACTGTCTCACTGGGAGGCAGCCTTGGTGCCCACAGCACCCTGAGCAGCATCTGCCTGTGCCCAGCCATAGCTTGGCTCTGCTCAGCCGGTACCGGGCTGGGATGGTCCTTGTGCTCCCAGTGACATCATGGGTGGGTGCTGGGGGTGGGACTGCCCCCCCTGCCCATGGAATGGACCCGGCCACACTGTGCAGGGCCCTGGCATGGGGACCCCTGTTAGCACTGTGTGTCTCGGGGGCTATAGCCCAACTGCTGGTCAGGGAGGAGAGGCAAGAGGGGGATGGAACCCCCCCAGACCCCCACAACCCCCAGAGCTGGAGGAGATGCCCCACAGCAGGAGCCCAGCAGGGGCTCGGGGTACCAGAGCCAGCTGCCGAGGTGGGTTTCGGCCTCCTGCAAGGGCACATGGGGAGTACAGGGGACAGGCCCAGCACAGGGACACAGAGAGAAGCCTCTTTACTGTCACACAGGCAGGTCCAGGCACCAGTGCAGGTTCAGCCCTTTGGCCCCAGGAGCTTCTGCTGTGTGTCCCCTGTCACCAGGGAGATGCCCCCAGCCCCTCTGCGGGGCTGGTCATGGTGGGTGGGTTCAGCCCCGACGTATCATTCCTCCCCGACACGGCCAGCTCACTGACAGCACACAACGCCAGCACATGGACCCTCGCCTCCCACCCCACCGGTGTGGGATCCAGAGGGTTGGTGCTCGATGGTCAAGAGGAGCACAACCCCCTCAGAGGCTGCGCTGCTACTGGTTCAGGCGCTGCTGCAGGAGCTCCCAGGCCTTCTCCACCTGCCAGAGAACACAGGTGGGGAGGCACCTCAGACCCCATGGCCAAGCTGGGGACAAGGTGAGCAGCACCATGGCATGGGCAGGAGTGTCACACGAGGACCCCATGCTTCCTGTCCCTTCCCGGCTGCGTTTACATCCCCAAATTCATCCCTCGTGGCCGTGCCCAGAAGCAGCCTCGCTGGTGAGCAGCACACCCAGGCACACCATGCATGACCCGGGCACAGCACAGAGTCCTCTGGCTGTTGTGGTCACCCACCTCCCCCTTCGCTACCTGAGAGACCCCAGTGCTGCAGCCAGGCTGCGGCTCACCTGCTTGCGGGTGACGTCTGGCTCCCAGAGCGTGCACAGCACCACCTGTGACTGCTCCACTCTTTGGCTGTTGCTCATCTGGCTCCGCAACCGGCTGTAAGCAGCCTCCTCGCTCAGCCCGTCCCTGACCATGATGCGCTTCACAGCCTAGCAGGACCGGAGGGGACACTCAGGTGCTCGGCGGGGAAGCCAAGGACCAGCCCCAGCGGCGAGCGATGGGCCAAGGGGGATCGCCCACCTCCTCCTCTGGGATGATGGCTGTCCACACCTCATGGACCATGTCTTGCCAGCCAGCCTCCAGCAGCACGGCAGCGTCCAGCACGCACACAGCCTTTCCTACGGAACAAGGCTATTCCTCGTTACCTGGCGAGTGCAAGGCAGCGCGACTGCTCCCTGGGGTCCAACCCAGGCAGTCCACTTACGCTCGTAGAGTCACGCCTTCCTGCAAACTGGCAGCACAGACGAGTTACTGCTGAGCCAAAGAACCTCACGTTGGAAAAGCCAGCAGCAGGCAGAGGCTGCGTTTGCTTAAAGGGCACACCTGGGATGGCAGGTCTCCCAGGTATGGCAAGCTGATGCCTTCAGCGAAATGCCTAGCGAGCTACCAACAGTATCTCCCAAAAGCTGGAAAAATTCTGCTCCCAGAAGGAATACACACCACACTCGCTGCTTGAGTACTACACCAAAACCAAACTTGAAGCCACGTGGGAAAGAGAAAGCAACCCCCACCCTCCTTCAGAGCACGACGCTTGAGCGAAGCCTGTCCCAGCTGCCAGCCCAGCCGGGTGGAAGGGTTTGCTCAGAGCCGTGCTAGTGCAAATCCCCAGCAAGCTGCCCGGCAGAGGAGAGGGGAGTCTGAGCATGGACGATACTCCTGGTGCTGCCAAAAGCAGCAGATTCTGGCGGGCTCTGGGTCGTGGTGTGCTGCACAAGACCATGCACCCAACCCCCACCTTTGTGCTATGATGGAAGCCGCCCCAGTTACCTCGAGCATCTGCTTCCCCAATCTGCTCCTTGACCATCTGGGCCATCTCAGGCCACACAATGTCCGTGAGACTCTTCAGCCGCTCCTAGAAAGGACCACGATGGGATTCAGTTACTTGCCCTCAGAACCCCTGGGCAGCCAACAAGGGGATCGCTGGTGGCAGCAGCGGTCACAGAGGACACCCAGAAAGCTAAAGCATGGGGCACAGCCCCGACCCGTTGCCTGCTCCGCAAGTGCTAGGACAGAAAGCTTCCATGCTGGCCAGAGGCTCTCATGCGTGCTGGTGGGGTCAAGGATCTTCTTATTTTCCTCGCCCTGCAGGCACAGCAGAACCTCTGGCTCTGCTGCGAGAGGCGCTTTGCAAAGGCCCACCCCACAGCACAGCAAGCTCCCGATGCAGCAGTGCCCACGCGAGACCCATCCGTCTCGGGGGAACCCCTCGAGCTGCCTTCATGCTTGGGCCGGGGCAGCCCGCAGGACCTGAACGGACGCGCTGGCCTGGCCAACAAAGCAAGGCGCAGAGTCAGGTTCAGTTGCCGCGTCACCGAGCCCCGCTGGGTAAAGCCAGATCACGCAAAGGCCAGAGAACACCAGCTCCGCGTACGTCAGGGCTGTCGCTCCGTGCTGGGTAAAGGACAAGGGTGGGACAGAGGGGACAGGGATGGGGACGGGGAGGCAGCAGCAGCTGCCGAGGTGAGAGGAGCATGTCCAGCACAGCTACTGACTGAGCTACAGAGAGGGGATCTCTGCGTCCTGCCCTGTCTGTACGTCACTGCAAGAAAGTACAGTCAGGAAGGCGTCATCAGCTCTAAGAGCTGAAAAACGAAAAGCCTCAGCGCAAACGGAGAGCTCCCCGCTCATGAGATTCAATATTGACAGTCTCTGTGCTGCTCTTACATGGTTTCCAAACACTTTGGCCCCAAGGACTTTCCTGTTTATCGTCCCATCTTCATTCAAGATTTCTGAAAGACAGAAGCAGAACAGGCTTGGGAGGAATGAACGCAACTCACTTCCCTGCGGCGAGCCTAGGGCAGAGTGAAAGGATTTCAGCACGGGGCTCTCAAAGGGCCCCAGAAAGGAGCTGTAGGACCTGCCCAGGCAGCTCTTCACCTCACCCCAGAAAAGGACAGGGAAAAGCTTTTCCTAGACGAACGGCAGCCCGGTTTAGCCTTCCCCACTAGCCACTGACAGTAGCTCGGACACGGGATGCGCAAGGTTTGGGGAAAGCAGTGCCTTGCCCCGCTTGGGCCCAACCATCAATAAATCAGCTACCTGGGTGGTGTGGAGCCCAAAACCCATAGGGAGGGAGGGGAGCGCAGGCCAGGCCAGCTCTCTGGCACGCCAGGACAACGGCACACCCCTCCCTCCTCTTTCTCCTCCCAGTCTTCCCCACAGCCTTTGGTAGCTCTACCTGCCCCGAAGGTTGCCACCACCTGCTTGTAGGCAGGGCCACCAGGGACATAGACAGCGTGACCCAGCTTGTCAGCGTCGATGAGGAATGCTCCCAGGTGTCCCAGGAGCTTGGCGATAGAGGTTTTCCCACTCCCGGTTCCTCCAGTCAGGCCGATCACGTATGGGCGTGAAGGCAAGGCAGGGTCTTGCTAAGGGAAGAGAGAAAGCCGTTGCAGGCTCTGCTGGAGAAGGACCCCGAGCAACCAGCCTGGAGACAGGCAGGACAGGTCCTAGCCCTGCAGAGCGGGGCCTGATCCTGCCGGGGGCCAGTACAGGCAGCAGGCAGTCCGTCCTCCCAAACCTGTCCTCTTGCAGCAGTGGGACAAGCGGGCTCCGCAGCTCCCGAGGTTGCCACCCCTCCTCCCTGGCACACCCCGGCACACCATTCCCACCGCAGCTCTGCAGGCATCCCCCTCACCCGCGGGGGCCGCAGCAGCGTCCCCAGCAGCCTCTGCCGGAGGCTGGAGGAGCTGATCTTCTCCTCCTCGTTCTGACTGTGGTCGGGGTCCTTCATCAACACGATCTCGTAGAGAGCCAGCTCGGGGAGCCCCTGCCGAGAGAAGAGCACCCCGAGGGCCATCAGCCCTGGCAGCCGCGAGGTGCAGCAGAGGGAAGGGGGCTCAGCGGGAGGTCAAGGCCTGAACGAAGCAGCACAAATGAGGCTGCAGCCGCCCTCAGCGTCCCCACGGGGCAGCTCCATCCCCACGAGGGACATATTCCCCCCAGACAAGAGGCAAAGGGAGCCCATGGAGCTGCCCGTTTCCCCCCACACATGCGGGGCTGTCAGCACTGCCGGGGGTCGTGCCGTGCACAGAGGCTGCTGCACCCACCCAGGGGCAGCTCGGCAACAAGCACCCATCCGCAGGGTGCCGGCAGACACGTGTGCCGGCATCCTGCCCTCACGCCCGGGCCACGGCACGCTGGGGCACCGACAGCCGCAGCTGCTCACCGAGACCCGGTTTGCCCAGAGCCAGCGGCAGGCAGGGGCGAGGGGGCGGGAGGGGGCAGCCCACCGGGCTCCTGCGCAGGCATTACGTTTTCAAGTCTCTTCTTGTTCACGGCCTCCCCTCCCCTGCGGGTCTCCTCGCTGACCACCAAGCACTGCAGGTCAGGGTCCGTGACCGAGGGGCCGTAGGGGTCGGCTAGAGGCACGATGTCGTAACGCAGCGAGGGCTTCACGTCCTGCAGGAACTCGCGCAGCTTCGCCGCTCGCAGCTCGTACGGCTCGATCAGCTCCGGCAGGACCTTGTCTGCCAGGCACCAGGAGAGCGCAGAAGCAAAAGAGCGTCCGTTTAACGACGTGCGGCCCCCGGAGCACCGGCAGAGAGTGACAGAAAAGCAGGAGTGGGAGACAGGAGTGGGAGATGGAGACAAAACCCACCCGTGACTTTGGCAGGCTCCCCCCTCCGGCTCCCCTTGCCCCTGCTGCCCCTCAATGCCGCAGCCGCACGCCTAGCCTGCTGCTGCAGTCGGGACACCAGGTCCCCTCTGTCACCCTGCCCAGATGGCACCGCCTGGCTGCTCTGGGTGCGTGGCCGCCGGGACCCCCGCGCCCCCGGCCCCCTCACCGCCCTGTCCCAGTCAGCACCACGCCACCCCCTCGTCCCCATACCGGCTCCCCCCGTCCCCGCACGGTGCCGGCCGCCCCGGGACTCACGGCGCAGCAGGTCACCGTCGGCCACCCCGGCCAGGAGCCGCTGCCGGGCCAGGAGGCAGCACACGCTGAGCAGGAGGCGGTGGGCGCCATGAAGGCGGTCGAAGGTGCCGCCGACCGCCACGTCGGAGAAGTCGGGGAGCGCCGCATCGTGCTCCTGGGGGTGCTCCGGGGGGTCCCCCGGGGGGTCCGCCAGCAGCAGGGCGGGCAGGCGCGGCGGGCAGCCGTAGGCGGTGGCGGCCAGGCGCTGCAGGCCACGCTGCACCGGCTCGGGCGGGCCCGGTGCCTCGGCGGCGGGGGCCAGCAGGACGCGGGGCGGCCGGGCCAGGCGGCCGCCGGGGCTCAGCAGGACGCGCAGGTCCAGGCCCCGCTGCGCCGCCGCCGCCGCGTAGAGCGCGGCCAGGGCCCGCAGCAGCGCGGGGCCGGCGGGGGGCGCGGCGGGGGGCGCGGCGGGCCCGGCCAGGCGCAGCCCCGGCTGCAGGTGCACGTACAGCGGCCCCGCCACCACCCCCGCCGCCGCCGCCACCGCCGCCGCCGCCCGCCCGGGCAGCGCCGCCAGCGGGGCCGTCAGCACCAGCAGCCCCGCGCCCGAGGGCGCCATGGCCCCGCCGGAAGCCGCCGCCGCCGCCGCCCCGGAACGGCCACTCGGGGGAAGCCCGGCACCGCGGGGGAGCGGCGGGACCCGGCCCCGCCCGCCGGGGGAGGGGCGGACAGAGCCGGCCCCCCCCGTACCCGCCCCCCGGCACGGCACCCGCAGCCCCGCGGGGCGCGGCCGGACCCCGGGGCGGAGACAAGGGGATCCCCGGGGCCGGTCTGAACCCCCGGGACCCCCCCGGGCGGCGCAGCTCGACGGGAGAGACGGCCCGAAGCCGTGCGGCTGCAAAGGGCTTGCTGGGGACCGACCCCCTCGGCACAGCCCCCGCCAGCCCCGAGCAGCGCGGCCGGACCCCGGGGACCCCGGAGCAGAGACAAGGGGACCCCCCCGGGACCGGGCTGAACCCGTGGCAGACCCCCAGGCAGCGCTGCTCGACGGAGGGATGGGCCGGGAGCCGTGCGGCTGCAGAGGACTTGCTGGGGACCAACCCCCCCCCCGGCACGGCACTCGCCAGCCCCATGGAGAGCAGCCAGACCCCTGAGCGGGAGTGGGGGAACCCCCGGGACCGGGCTGAACCCCCGGTAGCCCCCGGGCAGCGCTGCTCGACGGGAGGGACGGGCCGGGAGCTGTGTGGCTGCAAAGGGCTTTATTGGCGGCAGGCAGGGGGCTGCTCCCCCCCAGCCGAGGAGCACGGCCCGACCCTGGAGTGGAGGCAGGGGACCCCCCAGGGTTACGGGGCTGGGGCTCCGGGGCTCCCCTGATGCTGGTGGCTCAGGGCCGGGCCCCGCCGGCCTCGCCGCCGCCGTGGCCGAACACGAGGTCGTGCATGGCCCGCAGGTACGCGGAGCCGTCGGGGCTGGCCACCCTCAGGCGCCGGAGCGGGGCGAAGAGCTGGGTGGTGACGCAGCGCAGCGGCGGGCAGGGGGTGCCGATGGCCTCCAGGAACACCTTGGCACGGCAGAGGGGTCAGACCCGTGCCCAGCACGGCCCTGCAGCCCCCCTCCCCGGGCACAGACCCCTCGCTGAGCCCCTCGCCCCCAGGGACTGACCTGCAGGACATCCTCCACCTCCTGGGCCCTGTCCTGGAAGAGACTCCGGCAGTGCTGCAGGTACCGCAGGTACAGACCCCGGGTCTCAGCATCCAGGCCCTGCAGCTCGCTGCCCTCGGGCTCTGGGCGCTGCAGGTTGGCCAGGAAGCTGGTGTTGACGGGTCCACACTCCACCAGCGTCAGGCTGCGAGGGGGAGCGGGGTGGCAGCTCTGAGCCGCTGTGGTAGCCCCCCCCCCCCCAGCATCCCTCCGTCCCGGTGCTGGGCGGGCAGGGGCACAGCCCCCCGCGGCGCTGCCGGCACTCACTGGATGTTGAAGGGCCGCAGGACGATGGCCAGGCTCTCGCACAGCCCCTCCACCGCAAACTTGCTGGCGCAGTACACCGAGTTGAAGGGCAACCCTGGGGCAGAGCCGCACCCTGAGTGCTGGGTCCCTTCCCCGCAGCTCCTGGTGCCACAGGGTGCCGGGGGGGTCCTGCCACAGCAGGGTCAGGTCCCACCTTGCAGCCCCCCGATGCTGCTGGAGACGATGATCCGGCCGGCCCTGCGGCGTTTCATGGCGGGCAGGAACGCCTGGATGGTGCGGATGGCCCCAAAGAGGTTCACCTCAAAGATGGTCTTCATGGCTTGGTCAGAGCAGGTCTCCAGGGGGCCCATCAGTCCCACCCCCGCGTTGCAGACTGCCAGGCACAGCACCGGTGAGCCAGGCACCGCAGCCCCCCCACGCTCTCCGGCACCCCTGGCACCAGGGGCCCTTCCCTGCCGACGGGCCAGCGACCCTCAGCACCCACAAGCTCAGCTCCTGCACCCCTGCCCTGCTGAACATCCCCCATCCCAGCCCCAGGGCTGCCGGCACCTCCCGTCATCCAGCATCTGCTACTGGTACGATGGGGAGGGTCAGCAACCCCTGGAGAGACCCCCCCCCAGCCACCTTGGGCACGGTGGGGACACTGGCAAGAGCCGTACCCAGCACATCCAGCCGCTGCCCCTGCCCCTGCACCTGCTGCGCGGCAGCCGCCAGCGAGCGCGGGTCGGTGACATCGAGCTGCAGGACCTCCAGCGTGTCGGGGCAGTGGCCCCCGAGGCGCTCCAGCAGCCGCTCGCCCTTGGCCAGGTCGCGCATGGTGGCATACACTGGGGGACAAAGCAGGGCACCGGTGCCACCGAGCTGCTTGGCCGGTACCGGCACCAGCTGCCCATGGCGAGGTGCTACCTGGCCCTGGGAGACCCCCCGGGGGTGCCGGCCCCTCCCGGCGCAGCGTCACCCCTTTACCTTTGAACCGGCGAGCGGTGTCGGCCGCCAGGTGCGCGGCCAGCCCCAGGCCGATGCCCGAGGAGCAGCCGGTGATCAGCACCGTGGTTTTCTCCATGGGCAGGCAGTGCCGGCCGGAGGGGCTGCGCGTTTAAGAGGGCTGGGAGGGAGGGTCCCCCCGCCCCACGCCACGGGTGTTGTGTCTGCCGCCTTATCTCAAGGCCCTTCCACCCGCCTCCCTGCCCACGCTTGGGGCTCCCTGCGCCTTGATGCTCGCGCAGCTGCCGCGATAAAGACCCCACGGAGCCAAGGGGAGCTGCAGCCCCGGGGGTTGGCACCAGCCAGGCCCAGCACCAGCTGTGCTGCACCGTGCCAGGTACCCCGGCTGCTGGCACGTGGCCGGCAGCGCATTTTTCCTGCTCCTCTGCCCCCCGTTTTGCACAAGTCCCATGCTGGGGAGAGGAGACAGACACACGTGGGATAAAAGCGCTCAGCGGCCAGGATTTTAATTGCTCTGCAGGCGAGCAGCACCGCAGGCGAGTGGCACCACGGCCAGGCTCTGCCCGAGCCCCAGCTGGGGCGGGGGTGGGGGGAAGGCCCAGAGGACCCCGGCCCGGGGAGCGCGGCCCCAGCACCACCGCAGAAAGCTCAGCAAAGTCCCTTTCCATACAAAAGGCACGAAGCGTGGCCGGGGCCGGGCGGTGGCGGGTCCCCACAGGCACTGGGGTCCATGGGGCAGGGAGTGCCCAGCGCAGGGAGGCACAGGACCTCACCAGGGGTGAGGCCAGTTGCCTGCTTCCCCTGGGGGAGGGGGCTGCTCTGCCCCCCCCTCCCCTGCTGCCAGCTCCCCAGCTGCTTCATCCGTCAGCCAGCCAGGGCCCTGCGGCATGGACACACGTGTGCCCCATCCCAGCTCCCGCCGAGCTTCCAGCTGGGAGCGCTGGGACCGCAGAACCCCCCTGTCAGGGCTCACGCAGCCCAGCTTTCCCAGGGACAGGCTCAGGGCCGTCAGGCAGGGCTGAGCACAGAGCACAGAGCAGGATGGTTCCCTGGGGCAGAGCCTGTCCCCCACCCAGTCGCCAGCCCCCCTCGGGATGTATCCTGCCCGCGCAGGGGAGACGGCAGGTCCATGCTGGCTGGGGGCCAGCGGGGCTCTGCGCCTTCGTTCCAGCACAGCCAGGACGCAGCCGTCAGGCCAGGAGCTGCGGGGGCCTGGACGCAGGAGGGCGCGGGGGTCTCTGCTCTCGCTCCCCGGGGAGGCTCGGGCAGCACAGCCTGGAGTCACGCCGGCCCAGCCCGGCTGCGCCACAGGGCGCTGGGGTAATACTTGAGGAACAGCTTCCTGGAGATCTCCACCGTGTCCCCGGTCGGCACGGCTGGGTAGCGCTTCTTGTTGTAGACGAAGCCTCTTTCCACCTGGAAGACAGCCTGGTTGAACTGGTCCTGGTGGAAGGGGCTGCCCGAGTTGAGGCTCTCCACCAGGGCAGAGACGAAGAGGCTCCAGCGCACGCCATAGTAGTCCAGCACCAGCCCCCCCAGCTGCTTGTTGGCGTAGTCCAGGATGTTCCCGCTGGGACCCCAGAGCGTCACCTGGTTCCGGGCGTTCAGCTCGTACTGCTCAGCCTCCCGGTCGCTGGTGGCCACGGAGCGGGCGCTCTCCAGCCAGCGGCCCAGCAGGAAGAGGCTGTGGCTGGAGAGGAGGCTGTCCAGCTCCGGCAGCAGGTCGTATACCAGCACGCCGCCGGCCGTCAGCAGCTCCGGCAGCGCGTGGCTCTGGAAGGCCTGGCGGATGCTCAGGTAATAGTCACCCACCAGCTGCTGAGCCGCCTGCCGCGTGACGTCCACCAGGTCATAGCGGAAGGTGGGGCTGGAGCCCAGCTCCGCGCTGGCGCTCAGCAGCAGGCGCCAGGCCTCGTACACGTCGCTGGCGTTGTACCACAGCTCCGTGTCCATGTGCAGGGAGGGCCGGCGCACCAGCGGGCTGCGGTTATGGTTGACGCAGACGCCGGTGCAGTTGTACACGCTGCGCAGGAGCAG
Organism: Falco punctatus; assembly: GCF_963210335.1. Lineage (NCBI taxonomy): Eukaryota > Metazoa > Chordata > Aves > Falconiformes > Falconidae > Falco > Falco punctatus. The sequence goes on along the minus strand of NC_137599.1, from coordinate 3,517,119 downwards.
ACGCCAGGCACTGGCCGCGGCGGCATTCGGGGCACCGTAGCGGCGCTCAGCGTAGCGGGTCACCCAGCTGGGGAGGTCGAGAGGCTCCTGGCGCCAGCCCAGCTCGTTCATCAGCTCGTACACCATGTCGTTCTGCTCGATGCCCTCGGGCACCAGCCCGGTGCCCACCATGGTGGAGTTGGGGAAGCGGCGAGCCGCGAAGGGGCCGTGGTTGATGGCCTCCATGGTGCCAAAGAGGCCATGATTGCCCCCGAAGTTGTGCAGCATGCACCAGATGAAGGGCTGCCCGTAGAAGGACTCCGTCCACTGGTAGACAGGCTTGGACTCGGCAAAGAGGTCGAGAACAATCATCCTGCCGAGGGGCACGCCGTGCAGCAGGGCCCGCACCTGCGCCGGCTGCCAGAAGTCGGGCTGGTGCTGGAAGAGCCATCCCTGCATCAGCCACTGCGCCTCGGGGTCAGCTGGGGACGGAGGTGCACAAGGTGAAGGTCCCACCAGGCAGGTGCCCCGCGAAGCCCCAGGGCCACCAACCACCCCTCTTAGAGGGGGCTTCGAGGGTCCGGCACCAATGGGGTCTGCCGATCGGTGCTCACGCAGGGCCCACAGCCGCCTCCCTCCCCCACAACCATCCCCACCTAGAGCCCCCCGACCGGGCTGGCATCGCATGGTGACCCACCTCCCGTCATCGACCTGAAGACGGCCTTGCTGACCCTCGAGAGATAGGCAGGGTCCGAGGAGAGGGGCGTCATCTCGTTGAAGGTGTCAGCGCTGTAGATGTGGTCCGTGCCAAACTCCTTGATCAGCTCCTTCAGGAAGAGGGTCCCGATCACCTGGAACATGGGGTCCTCCGGGTCCAGCAGGTAGGTGCATGAGTAGGTGCAGTCGAAGTGGCTCCAGCCCCCAAGGCGAGTGGCATTCACGTGTGGGAAGACCCTGCGCCAGAGGGCAGAGATGGGTGTAAGGAGCAGGATGGGACCACCATGGCCCTGCAGGGACAGGGGCAGCCTCCCGGGGCAGCTGGCACCGGCACAGGAGGGGCAGGAGCTGCGCTGGCCCCAGGTGCAGCCGGCACAGGCTGGAGGTGGGAGTGTGGGAAGGGTCCGGGGCTGAAATACTGGGGAGGGGGCTGCAGCCAGGGCTGCCCTGCCCTGGGGGGTCTGTGTGCACTCGGGGCTGCACCCACCGAAGGATCCCCTGGGGCACGTGGCCTGCGAAGGCCGGCAGCACCGTGATCATCCCCAGCGAGCGCATCCTCTCCACGATCCGGTACTGGGGGAGAGAGGGAGGGAGGGAGCGGGGGGAGGGGAGCCCCCAGCTCCCCACGAGGAGCCCCCCGCCAGCGGCTGGGGAAGGGAGCGGGGCCCCTCGGGCAGGGGGTGGCGTGGGCCTGCCCGGGGTGGGCGGGCAGCCCCCGGTGCCCCCGGTACCTGCAGGTAGAGCTGCTTGAGGTGCCAGGCGGGTGGCAGCGGCCCTGCCCAGCCGCGCAGGTTGCCCATGCGGTTCCAGGCCAGGAACGCGGGTCCGGTGAAGTAGGCGTCGATCTCGGTCTGGTTGAGGCCCAGGGAGCGGAACACCTGCGCGGGGCGGGGGGCTCAGCCGTGCTCCCCCGGCCGCCCTGCCCGTGCCCGGGGCCCCCGATACTCAACCCGCTGCCAGGCCGCCTCCTGCCCCGCGAAGGCCGGGGCCAGGTTGATGCCGCTCAGCGCCATCCAGTCGATCTCCCGCTCCCAGCGCGCCCAGTCCCACCAGGCGTAGGAGTAGCTCTGGGCGCAGGCGTTCTGGTAGAAGCGGAACCTGGGGGGGAGCGGGCGGGAGGCTGCGGGCTGCGCCCCCCCCGCTCCCGTTACGCAAAGGCGCCTTGTCCCGGGCTAACGAGGCGTGAGGCGCGCCCGGCCCGGTGCCCGCCCGCCCCGCCGCGGCCCCGTTACCTGCCGGGGGCGGTGGCGCGGATCTCGGCCCGCAGCCGCGGCAGCGGGTCGGGCAGGCGGAGCTGCGCCCCGGACCACGAGAGGTGGCAGCCGCAGAAGTCGCGCAGGTACCGGTAGAGCCCGGCGGCCGCCGCTACCCCGCTGGAGCCCGTCACGGCCACGGCCACGGCGGCGCCGGGCGGGGAGCGCAGCCGGTAGGTGTCGGGGCCACCCGCCGCCAGCGCCGCCTCCACCGTCAACGCCACGGCCCCGGCCCGCGGGCCCAGCAGCCGCCGCGCCAGCGCCCGCACCGCCGCCGCCTGCCGCGCGTCCCCCGCGCCCGCCCGCGCCGCCGCCAGCACCGGCAGCAGCAGCAGCAGCGCCAGGCCCGGCCCCGGCCCCGACCCCGGTCCCGGCCGCGCCGCCATCGCCGCTCCCAGCCCTGGCGCCGCCAATCGGGGCAGGGCGGGGCGGGGCCGAGCCGGTACCGGGGGAGTGGGCGGGGAGTGGGCGGGGAGTGGGCGGGGAGTGGGCGGGGAGTGGGCGGGACCGCCCCCTCGGAGCGGACGTACCGAGCGCGGCCCGGCTCCGCCGCCTCCGGCTCCCCGCGGGGCTAAGCGCCGCCGGGGCTGCGGGGCGCCGGGACCGGGGCTGGGACCAGGACCAGGACCAGGGCCGGCACCGGACACCGGTGCCTCTGGTCTGTTTTCGTATCACGTTTTCCACCCGCGAGGCCAACCGGGCCGCGAAGTCTCGGAGCATCCGCCGGCTCCGGGCCCCCGGTACGGACCAGTACCCGCCCCCTCCCCCGGGGGGGCGCCCGCTCCGGCCTGGAGGGGGCGCTGCCACACCGGGCACAGGCGCCCGCCGGGGCCCCGAGGCGGGGGAGCGGCCCAGCTCTTCCCGCAGCCCCCGGGACCCGGCACAAAGCCCCGCTCCGGCTGCCCCCGAGCCCCGGGGCGGAGGCGGGGGGAGACTAGCCCATGCTGCCGGAGGGGGTGGGGGGGCGCAGACCCTCGGGGGGCGGGAGGGACCCCCGGAGGGTCGGGAGGGACCCCGAGGGGGGCGCAAACCCCCGGGGAGGCTGCACCCCAGCTCCGGGCACCTCCGCGGCTGTGTCGCGCCCGGGGGCTGCCGGGCAGACGGCCCCAGTGCTCGCCCGCCCTGGGCAGGGTCCCTCGGGGACCCCAACGCACCGCAGCGCAGCCGGGCCCCAACGCTGCTGCGGGGGCACAGAGGATGGACCCCTCGGGGGGGCAGGGGCTGCCGCAGGGGCTCTCCCAGCTGCCGGGGGGGCTGCCTGGGCATTCCCGGGGCAGAACCCAGCTGCGGGAAGGGAGGGACGAACGGGGATCCCCCCACCCCCGGGGCTCCAGCCCCCCCCACCCCCCTGCGGCGGGGCCTGCCACGGAAACGGGCCGGGACTCCGCGATTGCCGGCGGGGGCGGTGCAGGGCAGCGGGGCAAAGGGGAGCGCAGCCCCTGCACACAGCTGGCACCGGCGGGGGGGCCGGGTCCCCATGCGAGGGGCGCGGGAGGGCAAGGGGCAGGCTGGGCGGCTCCCCACCCCCCCACCCGGGGCAGCAGGAGCCGGGAAACCCCGGTCTGTAGCTGCAAAACACGCAGAAACGCCCCCCCCCCGGGCAGCCCCCAGCCCTGCAGGAAAGGGCTAAGCAAACACAGCCCTCCTCGGTGGGGAGTGGGTTCCAAGGAGGGGGGGGGGGGGTCGCCCCACGGCTTGTGATGCTGGGAGTGGGGCAGCAGGCAGAGCACATTTGCCCCAGTAGCCCTGGGGGGGGGGGCACCCACACCCCCCCGGGTTTCATCAAGCCGTAGTTTTTCCTCCGGCACAAGCCCTCGTTCCACTCAGTTACAGGTTTAGCGGGGCAGGCTGGAACCTGTGGGGCTGGACAGACCCCCCCCACTCAGCCCCCCCTGCTTGGGATGTCAGCCAGGGCTCCATGAGCACCGAGACATGGGCACACGGTCCCGTTTTACAAACCAGCTCTGCCCATCCCACCCTACGGGATCCCAGGGCAGGAAAAGGTCCCAGCTCCCCCCAGGCAGGGGGGGTACCAGGGACCCCCCTTGGGAGAGCACGGGGGAAGCAGAGAAAAGGCCACAGCGTGTGTTGTGCAGTTCATTTAATTTATACAATGACTGTGGGCAATGCATTTCCTGGGAGCAGCAGACCCTGTTGCACCCCACCAACATGTTTTGATTTCCTCTTTTGCCCTGCAAACACCTCGGTAAACAGCCTGTAACCACCACCCTTACCCAGAACCTTCCACGCGCGGCACAGCCATCCCTGCGCTCCCTGCACCACCCTTCCCACTTCATTTTCAACAGCCCTGCACTGCGTGGCGCCTCCTCCTCCATGCCAGGTTACAGCGATTCTCGTTATAGCTCTAATCCACTTGTACACAAATACTGCAGATCAACGGCGAGAATTAAACACAACAGTTACACACAGCACTAACACCCCCCCCCCCCCCTACTGCTCCTACAGATACATCAAGTTGAGGAGGGCAAGAAATTATTCACATCTTGCACCGGAGAAAAAGCAGCAGCAGCCACCACGTAGAAACACCACTGGGATTCCAGTGCCGTGGGACTATTTTGGACTCTGCCTCTGTGCTCCCCTAAAGGGCTCCTCAGACACACCCTGAGCATACGTGACAACACAGGTCACCGGTACCTCCACCTTTGCAAAAGCTGCCACCACCGATGCCAAGTCTACGTGGGCACCATCTGGATGTGCCTCCAGGGCTCTGCAGCCTCAGGGCTTCACACAAGAGACCTACGGAGCTCCGCTGGGTCAGACAACAGTTTGCACCGCAGCTCGTCCCTCCTCCGTCTCACCCCAGGCAGCAGCCGAGCCCCCCGCGCCCACCACTGCCTGCAGAAACAAGGGGTGGAATGAGCCTTCACTGCCAGACACGGGGCTTTGCCTGGGATGCAAGTGGGCAGGTGCACAGTTAAAGGAGCATCTCTGCTCCTGGGAGGAAGGAGAAGACCTTTCTTGCAAGGACAAGGTGTTTCCCATCACTGGAGCAAACAGCTGCCAAGACTCAGCTGAGGCTCAAGTCCTTCGTATCAGCTCCTCAAGCCCCAGCCAGAGTTTGAGGAGCTGAATCCCCGCTCAGGATGAGACATTGGTTTTGTCAGATTAAAACGTGGCACATGTGGAAGCCCTGGAGGTAGGAGAAGCATGCCCTGGTTTATCAGCTGCCCCACTGCTCGTCACCTGTGTGATCAGAGGCAGAGACACATAGATAGGATCCACATGTAAAACTTTCTCCAAAAAAAAAAAAAAAATCTCTTCCCAAGTGGCAAGCTTTGCGCAGGCGGAAGCTGTTACACCTTTCCTCCACGAGCCTGTCCACCCACTCAGCCACGGCTGCACTTCTTTCACGCTGCCCCGATGAGCCTGCCAGGGAATTCACTACACGAGAACTACACACCAAAAACTCAGACACTTCATGCACTTAGTATCTTCAGTGGTAAACTTAAGGAATGAGAAGTTTCTTTGATCCAGTGTCACTCATTACCCGAGAATGTCCAAGCTTTTTGGCTTTGAAATGCCACGGTAACATTCGAGGGTGCTGCAATAAGTTATTTTCGCTATGGGAGGATTACATGCAACTCACACACATGGGAGAGGGCTAGCCACGGACACACGATGTTTAACACTGCTCGAGCAGAGGGACCTTTAGTCGTCAAACCTCCCCTCACGGATGATATCAAAGGAGAAAGGGAGAAACTTGAACCCAGTGCCAGTGTAGAACTTGTTCTGGAACTCAATCCTGCAAGAGAGGGAAGAGTAAGTGTTCATTAAAGAGGCAGCTCTCAGAGACGAGTTAGCAATTAGCAAGAACTCCATTAAAAGTATGATTGACTAGAGAAAAATAAAGCTTTAAGGAGAAAAAGTGGTATTATAACGTAGCGTTATCTTTTGGCACAAACCCTACATTTTTGTTTGACGTTTCTGTAGCAGAGCAGAACTGCCCAGGTACTTCGATCCCACCCCTACGGGCAAAAAAAGAGCAACAGAAAGAGGATGAACTCCCCAACTACAACATCACTTAGAAACACCTAGGAGCACTGAGCCTCGCCTCTAAGATCTCATTACTAAGGTTCACGTTTTAGTTAGAACAAACCTGAACCGCGTGATGCTGTGCTCAGGCTTCCTCCGTCAGCTACTTCTGTTTATTTACTTAAGCATATTTGGTTTATCCCCACATGACTACTCCTGCTGAGCTAGAGATGTGCTTGTTGCCTCCAGCTGAACATTAGCTTAGCCTTGTTTGCCTGCTTCCCCTAATAAACTCAGTTTAAAAAAAGAATTATTCTAGCGAACTGTCCAATGGTCAGCAACAGCCAAATAGGGAAAGAAAAAAATAATCCCATGATTCACAGTAAAAACAAGCACAGTGTTTCATGAGCCTCATGAGAAACACTTTCCATTGCGTGATCCACTGAAAAAAAAAAACCAAACAAAAAACAAACAAACCCAACACCCCCCCCCCCCCCCCCCCAAAAGAAGCCTCTGCAGGAATCAAGCGACAGCAAATTGTAGAGCAATTTAACACAATTCTGGAGAAGGATTTTTATGAAGCACATGAAGAGAGACTTGAATTATTTTTTTCCAAATCAGGAATGATGGCAAACTCCAGAGCTGCTGGTATTTTAGCTGGCAGAAAGCGATTTCCCAACAGAGCTCAGGAGGGAAATGTTCAGAAAAAAACCAGCTTTCTGCTCCTATCTTCTGCTGCCTGTTCATGCAGCTACACAGACTTCCCTGCGGAGGAATCCCTAGGATGAGCAGGATTTTCCGTGTGGGAGGAAGGGCTCCTTGCCAACACGCTCCAGTTTTTCAGGAACCCTGATAATCTTCATAAGTATCCTGTGACTAAGTAACTATTCTGTAAGCAAAGGGAAATAAGAGGCAGAGGGTTGGGCATCTGAGTCACACAGAACCCACTGTAAATGAAATTTTAACCCTCATGATTAACTGTTCCAGCTGGCCCTGACATCTGAAAGCTCCTTTTGGATACACTCAGTTACAACTGGCCACAACTGGATGCCTCCAAGCTGGGCGAAAGGTTGTTACAAAGTTAGGGAACTAGCAAAAAAGTTCATTTAACAAAATAATCATGGCTTACATGTTCTGTGTGGGTTTTTCCTGCAATTGTCTACAGGAACACCCAGAATCCAAGATCCTTTATTAATATGAGCCGCTGCCGTTCCCAGGATTGCTGGCTGTCACATCTACCCGCTCTATTGCTAAACTTTGCTCTGTGTGTCTCCCCCATCAGCGATCAAGTTCTGTAGAAGAATTTACTAGACAGTTAGCACTACACTGTAAATAAACAGACTAGAAAGCTTTCTGGCAGTCAGCATTAAAGAAAAACCCCATTCTTCAGCTTTTTTGGTATTAATAATTCGTTTTAGTGTTTGTTGGACTGTAGTTCTGTGGATTTTCCAAGCCAGAGTACCCACACTGTCCAGAAAACCAGGCAGCTCGGTTCCGTGAGCAGGAGCAACTGCAGAGATAGCTGTTGAGCAGGGACCTTAACTTCCATTCAATACAAACACAAATTCCTGCTGGGTATTTGTGTTCTTGCAGGCATGTGCCAATGCCTGGGGTCGGCTGGGATTCAGAGCACACCTCGAAGAGGGCAGCCTGCAGCACACCTTACAGTCAGAAAGCAATCAGGGTGTTGGCATAGAGATTGTTGCAGTTACTCTTTCCCAAAAAAGACGGCAGTGTCCTATGTGGCACCGCGGGTCACTCCATCCTGCGCTGCCTTTTAGAGCAGCAGCGTGCTCTTATGGTTGCACTAAAGAAACAAGCTCTGGCTCATGACCTTTTATAAAGAAAAAGAAAATTCTGGCGAGCAGGTGGGAAAGCTGGGCTTCACCACTCCCACTGCCCCCTCGCTGGATCGCAAGCGGGATGGAACTCCAGCACGCCCACGCCTCTCGGAAAGCGGCGCTCCCCCTTGGGTGGCAGGGGGCCAGGAGCTCTGCCCGGGCGGAGGAGGGTCTGCCTGTCCGTTCTGTTTACAGCCGAGAACAGCCGTCCACAAAGCACCGCATAATCGCTGCTTTTTATTTATTCTGCATGCTTGTTTGATGCTGACTGCATTTGTTCTGCTTGAAATCTGCTTTGGCATCCCTGCTCAGACCCACGGCACTCCTCAAGCTTTGCCATTCAGAACAAAACAGGCATCAGAACAAAACATAGGCTCCTTGCCTTCGGCTGCCCCTAACACTGCATGGCTGAGAGCACCGCTCCGAATCCATTTCGCTGCGTCCGAGGGACTGAGCTCATTTTGGGGATGCTTATGGACCAGTGGCAAACAGCTCAGGCAACCCAAAATAAAGAAAAATCAGGTTTATGTCTGCCTGGAGTGTGGCCGCGGTGACGCGCGCACACCAGGGAAGCTGCGGACGCTAGACCTGAGGGAGAGAACAGACTGAAAGCTTTAGCAAGAGCAGACGAACACAGTTCTCCGCGTTTTGCCAAACCTACGGTCACGTATGGCCAGGACCCACGCTCTCCGCACCGATGGACGTGGACCGCGGCGGGGAGACTGGCTCAGAGACACTCGGGTAAGCAGAGCCAAGTCTGAACAATACGGTTTGACCGCTCCAAACTCTGGAGCCGAGCACCCTACGTCACGATGCTCACGTAACACCAACCTCTCTCCTACCTGGCAATACAAAGCCCACTCCTCCCTGTTCTGCATGAACCCAACTTGCCTGTATTACGTCTACTGCTATCCAGTCTTTGTAGCTGTGACCTGGTCTCGGGACATAGTCTAGAACAGGTTCCAGTTCCAAATCAGGCCTAAAACACGGTTTTACACAGGAAAACAGCTCCACTGGCACTGCACTCCTGTACCAACCCATGATGTTGCGACCCTGCTTTGAATCCAGTTACAAACTTCTCCTCTTGGGCAAAGTCTATGTTGGCTCATATTAAAAGAGCTGACTAGCCTAAAAAAACCCAAGTAAGCAACTTTAATCTAAACATTCATGTCAAACTACATTACTGAACAGCAAATGGAAAGGTAAAATATTTCAGAACAGTGATGTTACAGCAAAAGGAGTTGACAGCACGACGCAGGGTATATAGCTCAGACCACGACCATGCTCCAGCAGACCTCCCATACACGTGCCTGCAGTTTTGGCAGCGCTCAGAGTGCTCCCTCCCCTCCAGGATGCCCCAGAAAAACCCAGCCTGCTGGAAGAATGCATACTTTCTGAAAAAGCACACCATAAAACTTCCTCGTTTGGGACTGATAGGCAGAGCACATGGAACAATCTGTGCTTTTTTTCCCCCCACCAGTAAGACACACGCTAAATTCTTCCTCCTTTCCAGGAAGGCTGAACCACCCACACCTTCAGAATTCCTGATAGGTGACACCTCTCCCACAGCCAGAAAATCTGATCTGCTCCTCCCAGGACAGCTGTATTTGACACATGCACACACACACATCCCCTTCTAAAAATGGAACAGTTACTGTTGGAAACATCCTGATTTGACGTTTGAAAGAAAAAAGAAATGTTAACAGAACGTTCTTTTGAACAACTGCAGGTGCCTTCCTCGCCACTGTGATTAATGAAAATCCAACAAACCCAAAATAATTTCAGCAGGTTACTTGCAGTCGGAAATATTACCTTAAACTTGGATTTTCAGGCTCCAAGCTTGAACAGATTCTCTCTTAGAGAACGTATATTAAAAGTTTTCAAGTTTGAAACGTACGTTTAGGGAAAATATGACTTCATTAAGAGCTTCAGTTCTGCAGCTCCCCAGCAAGTGCCCTGCACTGCACGGTGACCCATGTGCTTGCTGCTATTGCTCAGCTGGTTTCCCTCTTTGCTTGCCATTTCAGTGACATGCATCCTCCCTTGACACATTTCCAGACAATTTTTTTAATCACCCTTTAGAGACAGCCTGGCAATGTGAACTGCAGATCACGGTTCAGCCAGGAGGCAGCTTTTCCACACTTGTACCAGGTGCTCTGTGCGTGGTATCTGTAAGTGCAGTTTGTGGTTTATTAACACAAGACAGGTACCTCCAGAAAAACGTGCTTTCTTATCTTAGCCCATCCCTTTGGGTAAAAAAGAAAACACAGAGCCTGCCAAGAAGAAAAGCTGGTCAGAACTGTTCATCTGCCATTATTGAGAAACGCGCCGTGCAGCACTGCAGTCCAGAGAAGCAAGACTTTGAAAATCCACCAATTCGAAATTAAAATCCAAGCAATTGCAGATCAACCCCCCCACAGACGGCGTTAAGAGTACTGCGTACTCTCTGCCCTTCTTGGACTGCCAGCAGCAATACCAGGCAGGGTTTGCAGAGCTCCTTCTTTCACCCTGATGCAACGGCCATAGTACAGTCACAGCAGCGCGAGGATGAGGAAACGCCAGCAAGCAGTTCTCAAGTGACTGGTATGATTTCTAGGCTGCACGCCAGGAAAAACAGAAGCACCATCCAGCAGCCATTTTCAGCAGCGGCCCCCCCACGGGCTCCCTTCAGCACAAGATGGCTACACCTCCGAATCCCTGGTCACTGGAGCTACAAAGACCCAGGCAGTCCAGGACCCTCCAGCCTGCACCCTTGCAGGGTGCTGACAGAGGGCAAAAGGACGGTTTTCCTTCCTCAGAAGCAGGGGGAAAATGCAAAAGGGCTGAATTTCTTCCCTTTTTTTAAAAAAAAACAAAAAAACACACAAAACACCACAACAACCGGCTTCCTTTTTCACTTACAGAACTAATTCTTAAAAGCGTTCACAACCTTTTCTTCTTGTTTAAGCAAGACAGAGTATTCCTTGTGAACTTCACGGGACTTCACTTTGTTCTGATCTACCAGGAAAGAAGCTGCCTTAAGAGATGGCCGTGACCTGAACTCTCCTACACTTTAGGCTGAGGAGAACCCTAGGCGAGCAAAACCCATTCCCACATTGCTCCTTTGATCCCACCACTGCGCTAACCAGGGAATGTGAAGTGGAACAATGAGCACTCTTAAATACGGATTAGAGAAACCTCTTGAATACTTTCCATACTTGGGTGCGGCGAAAGCAACGAGCACTAGTGAGTAATTCCCTCTTGTTTACTGCCTGCATATACAGGAGCTTAATAATGGGAAAGGAGCTACAAAAGCATCTTCCAATAAGCAAGACCAGCAAGAAGTAGCCACCATTCCACAGCGCTCTGGAGGGCAGACAGGCAAAGCTGCCCCTGTTCAATGCAAGCTCTTACAAAGACGAACAAGACCACACGAAGGCAACTGAAGTCAGTAGCTACCGCACACTAAGGAAAACCAACATTAGAACCTGGCAAAAGGCAGAAGAAAGTCCTACAGCAAGCTACAAGCACACTCATCCACCTAGCGCAACCTGCCCATCCCGCTGTTCGCAAAGGTTTAGTCTCATTTATTTTTAAGCAGCGACCAGCGACTCTCCACCATCTCTCCTGATTGCATGCAGAAATGTTCCTTACAGTGGTGTGAAGACGGAAATCTCTGACCCTTCTAAAGACTTCCCGCTGCCAGAGCGCAACTGGTGTAGGACACGGAGGCGTTTAGGTAGATTTGTGGTACTCCAGCACCTCTGAACATTGCTGATCTTGGCTCAACGTTATCCACTACCCCAATTTTACAGCCTTAGCTTTCCTGCGTAAGGGTCAATACAACTTTCTAGAAGATGGCCTTTCTGCCTAGTCCAGGTGACATCAATTTCTTGCTATGAAGAGCTTTGAAGTTTCTGCACGTTCCAGTTAACTCACCAGTGCAAGCGAAGAGCATGGAGAAAAGCAGACAGCCCCTCCATGACCAGAAGAATTGCTACTGTCAGGGTAGCAAAAGCAGCAAAGATGAAGAAGAGGCCAAAGCCTCCACCCAGACTCCTCACGCTGAGGCCGATGTGGATCACCATGGTCCAGAGCACTTCCGAGAGCTCTGCCAGGAGAAAGGGGAGAAGAGGGCTCACGTCAGAGCATTCAGCAAAGAATGGAGGGTTGTTACAGTTCACTTACAAAGCAAAAACTAAAGTAAAGCAAATTCCCACTAGAACAAGGTGGGAAACTCAAGAGGGACAAGAGCTTTTGCTGCCGGGTGTGTCAGGACATTGCCTCCAAGTGTCACACACAGTGCAAGGCGCAGTCCTCGCTCAGCAGTTCTGCTTTATTCAGTGCTTTCGACTCTGTCCCTCTCTTTTAGCAGAGCACTACGCAAGTAGACACTGGTGTTTAGCCTTAATTCCTCCCAGCTGATGCACACACCCCTCTGTCCTCTTCCAGCAGTATTCGACAGCTGAGCTCCGAGAAGCTAACTGCATTCCTGCCTTTCACCTACCGCCCGCCCAGGGCGATCAGACACACGGTACCAAGTCTCCCTTCCGTCAGGAATACTCACGTGCGTGGGCTAAGCTGAGAGCCCAGAGCCTCAAGTAGGATGCAGTGTTGGAAATGCACCCCAGGCAATACTCAATGGTGTGGATAGCCTGGTACACCACCGTATCGCCAAAGTCAAACTGCAACGAGAACACAGAAAATGAAGACGGCTGCAAGCCCCGCCAAGCAGCAAGGGGCGGCCGACCAGGGAAAACGAGCACACTACCTGGTGCTATTACCGAGGACATCGTGTTTGAAATTAGACACTGATACGGTCTTCTCCTGGTTTAGCACGTCACTTCTAAGTGAGAAAATGAACTCTCTTGTCTCACAAGGTTTTGTAGAATGGTAGTTCGCTGTCGTGGCTTGAATATTATTGTTTTCACATTCCAGCACACAAAAATAAGGTATTTCAAATTCAGCCATGGGCTTTGCCAGGAAAAGACTGTTCAGCGACAAGATGGTATTCATATGAATTCAACGATAAATTGTATGTACCACTACAAACAAGGAGACAGTATTCCACGTCGATACTGCGTATGTACCTTTGCTACAGGATCAACGAGAGCATTTTGCAAGATATGGACTTGCCCTTTTTGGAAAGCAGAAATAATGCACAAAGCAATCTTGAAAAAGCCACATCTGTGCACCATTAAGTCTCTGTGTCTTGGTAATTTTCTGACATAATAAAAGAAGAACTTATAAGGAAGTCTACCATGTAGGAGTTTCTTATTTTGCAGCTTGGGAAAGCATTCCCTACATTTTGGATTTAATCCATGCTTCAGAAACTGCTCATATTTAAGTTAAGTGAACACGATGTTTTAAATACACCAAGTGACTAACGCTCTGAGCATGCACAGAAAGCTATTTATATTCTTATTTCTCCCCTAGTACACCCAGGGCAATAAATATTTCAAACAATTAAGATACATTAGCTGTCAAAAGCCCAGTTCTTTCGCCACAGATCATGAACTGCCAAGTTCTTGAATAAAGCGTGCCCCAGCAAATAGTACCACCTCCCAGCATACACGGCACGTCAGCGTGCAGTAAACAGAACGCGAACAGTATTGAAACAGTGACAATCTACAGCCACACGCAACTGCTGGAGGGAGTTACCACTATGCTAGGGAGTGGGAGAATCAGCAGGATTGCCGTGGCACAGTATTGGCAGTTCTATGCGTTTTTCACGGGTTTAAAGTGATATATAGAATTACCAGCTACACCAGCACACTGTTTCTGCGCCCCCTCAGTTCTAGATGAACCCTATGCATAAACACATCTCCAAGCAAAACCACTTTCAGCACAATTTACAACAGCATCACTGTTGCGAAGCTACTCTAATTTCATGGCATTTAGATCTTTTGTAATAAAACTGGTTCCCTGATAGTGCTGAAACCTACAATCAATCCTGCCAGAGTATTCCTAAAGAAAACGTTTCTTTAATACTCATACTTGTTACAAGTGTTTATGAATGAACAGTTTCTCAGAACAGAGCTTCTCTTTTATAGAAAGATACCGATTAGGTTAAGTTGTTGAACTGTATGAAAGTGGACCGGTTTTGCTGTATTTGCTGACTGGCAACAAGCAGTATCATTTTAAAATGGCAGACAGTTTGGGAAAAATCTTTATAAACAGTTTGTTGCAGTGCAGAATTACCAAAGACACAACATAAGGCAAACGAGACTTCTTCAGAAGTTTAAAAGCAAAAGCTTTTCAGTTTCGGACTTCCAGCTTAACAGCTTTCCGGGTAAACTAAGAAAGATCTGCAGACAGGGAATAAGACAAACAAGCTGTATAGATGAAGTAATTAAGGGTCTGTTAATGGGCATGTATGTATGAAGAATTGAAAAAAAAAAAAAAAAGGCCTGTAACATGTAGAGTAGCTAGATCTTTTGGAAAACGAGATGTTCTGACATAACATGTTTAATTCAGCATGTGCTTTACACCAATGGGAAATGGTCCAGGTACACATGAACGCAAAGCTGGCTGTAGTCTTACCACCTCATCCTCTGTAGGCTTGAAAACATAAGTTTACATTTAGTGCGGTGTCTCCATCAGAACATTAACCACAAACACATTCAACAACGCCCCCCTAAACATGACACAGCAAAGCAGTAACACATCACATGCACTACAGACACAAGGTACCGCTGGTCAGTTGTTAAGAGGCAGCAGAATGCTCCTAAACTACACAAGATCAACTCGTCTTTCTTCTCTACCAGTGGTAAAGGCAAATCAGTATTACCCCAACAGTCAAAGTGAACGTATAAACTAGATTTCGTGGCTGCAGAAACACAGCCCCAGGGTTTTCGCTGGCGCTGGAGAAGCAGGTAGCACAACGGCACTGCGCTTCAGCCAGAGCATAAGATGCACACGCCACCTGAGAGTGCCCCCAGGATGATGGTTCTTTGTAACGGGGGGCAAACACAGCCACATTTCCCTTTATATGCAAATTACACTGCTTTTTTCTGGAGTCCTGGGAATGACCAAGAGATAGCCTTGTGTGAAAACTGCTATGAAAACACTTTACTGAAAACGGTGGTATTTAAATCGCTTGAAAATCAGTGAATACAGCAGAATCTGCTAGCTTATTGACTACGAAGTGCATTGCCCTGAGAGTAAGGGCGGTCAGGTGCTTACCTCTTCCCCTTCCTCAGAATGGGTAGATAACTGGTCGTGTTGAATGATCTCGGCATCCTCCTCAGTTGGTCCGTTGCCCACCCGGATCCCACCAAAGTTGTGAGTTCCCTAACACAGGCAGAAAAAGAAAGAGCAAAGTGTTGTTTGTGTTTTACTGCAAGAGCGCAAGAGTTTCTTATGAGTCCACGTGCAGCAGCAGCTCACAGAAGAAAACAAAATATTAAATATTAAGGCCCAGGTTAAGGCAGCTGTACAATTCTATTTCCCAGCTTGGATGGGAAAGATGCTGATTCCTGCTAGGGCTGGGGAAAAAAGAACAGTCTGTCTGAATGAATACTCGACACATTTCTACAAAGTAATTGCAACACTAAGTAAAATAAAAGGCACATCTCTCAAAGAGG
This sequence comes from Falco punctatus, assembly GCF_963210335.1. Lineage (NCBI taxonomy): Eukaryota > Metazoa > Chordata > Aves > Falconiformes > Falconidae > Falco > Falco punctatus. The sequence goes on along the minus strand of NC_137599.1, from coordinate 3,501,771 downwards.
ACATTTGCTGGCACTGATGTACAACAGACCAACGTCTTGCCCGGCAGCTGTCGGACAAGCACTGAAACACCACTGCTGTTGTCAACGAAACAAGCCACACAGCGGCAACTCAAAGCAGAATAGACTGACACAAACATACACACACACGCTCACTCCCCACCAGCATCAGGCATAACACCACCACGCACGGGAAAAATCAGACTTTCCCTTACTTGGGAACACCACGTTGTGCAAGCGGTTCCTTTTTTAGACATTTGTTCTGACATTCAACATCTGACCCTCAGCCACAACTCCCCTGCGCTCCAAAGAGAAACAAATGATCCGCAAACTGAGCTGAAACTTCGAAAGGGTCAGGAGCTCTTCTCACTTGACAACTGCAATCATTGCACGGTTAACACTGGATTTACGGCAGGCTTCCTTCTCCGTACCGTCTTATCACCAAGAAAGGATGCACAAACCTGTCCGTCATCTGACAGTGCCCTCAAGCAGAGCTTACACGCATCGTAAATGCATAGCGGACACTGAAGGCTTAACGTGCACGTCGTTATCTTTGGGTTTCTGTTCGGCAAGCAGCGCCGTGCACCCTACAGGCGGGTTTCTCTTTCCCTCCAGATTTTCCAAAGACAGAAAAAGCTCATGACTGATCTGAAGGACTTTATACCTTAAGACCTGTGAGTCTGACCGACCCAGAGAGGCAAAGTAAAATGCCACAAATGGGAAGCAAAGCCCGGCATTTAGCTTTAGCACAGTACTGGGATCATCTCTGACATGGAATGGGAACGGGCTAACTCAACACATGAAGACTTCAGCAGCTTAGGGATGACTAAGCAAACCAAGGAGGCTCAATATCCATCCCACGACCTGTCTACTTTCACAGTGCATCGCTCTGGCATACCAGCGGAATGGCTGCTCCATGTTCTTTTACCTGATTTGTTCTTAGAAGTCTGCTTCTATTTTAGGCTGAATTATATTTGGCCGTAATGCCAGATGTGACTTAAAAGATTGTGTCAGGTTTCTAAAAACAAATTAGATAGACATTTCTGCTCTGAAATGAAAATGAAAAGAATAATAACTTATAATAGAACACTTTTTTTAGGATGCTCAGCATCTTTGAAACACTACAAGTTGCTGATGACTAGTATCAGTATCCTATCGATGTATTTCTAGCCTGTGTGAATTTGCACTTTTGCAGCTTTTCCCTCGCACCCAACTTGTCTGTTCTCTGTAAAATATCCAATCTCAACACAGCTCCAAAAGCCCTGATTCTTTACTTTATAACTACACCTCATACAAAGACCTTCCCTCACAGCTTCTTGTATTGAGATGCACTTAAAACTCTGGATGGATTATGCACAAAAGATCCATCTTCATTACTGACGTTTCTATGAGGCTATTTAAAATGTCGTGACAGAAATATTGGCCAACAGCTGAAAAGTGCCTCAAAGTACCTTTGACGTGATGTGCACAATGTGCTTCATGTAGTTTGTGAGGTTTACACTTTTTAATTAGGTAGCTTTCACAACTGAAAATGAGTTGAAATAGGCAGTACTGGGGAAGGGATCAAGTTCTAGGAGCTGCTGCAGTCTTCACCCTGCCAAAAAGCTTTGGTGGTAAAGGGCTGTCTGTAAATTTAGACACAAATAAGTAGAAACAACCGCTACCGAGGGGCTTATTCGTGCACAACCATTTTATAATAGTTTCAAGTCAAAGTGTCTACAAGGGCACAGTCAAAAGATCCAGTAATTACCGGTATGAAGTTGTTGGGAGGCCATCACATAAACATGATGTTTGGGAACACATAATGCAAACAGAAATGCTTCACTGAGAAGAACCCTAATCTATCTTAAACAAATATGCAAGAAAAGGAAAAAAGGGGAACTTAACCTGGGGGGATGTGGCAGCAAGGTATTCTCGTGCTGCTCTGCAGGTTTTGATTTCAGCAGCACTCCTGCAAAGAAGTGTCTCTGCATTCTGTGCACACATAACTATTATCCTTCAGCCTGGTAGTTCTTCCAGAATGTATCAGTTTTGCTGAACTTTGCTCTTTCCAAGAGAAAGTGTTTTTCACCCTAAAGGTGCAGTTGCCATTCACTTATGAAATTCAGATACATTCCATGCTCTCTTGATAAATTAGATAGAAAGCCAACTCCCATCTTTAAATCCATCAGGTGATTTTTAAGTCCACTCACTGTTGCAGCCGCTGCTGCCTCTAGTGCCTGCTCGTTCGGGACTGTGCTGACTTGGGCCTCCACGGGTTGCCCTTCCTGATAGTGAATGGAAGAAGAGAAAGGGAGGAGGAAGAAAACAAAAAGAGAAAGGGAGACGAATGGAGGGGACATGGGAGGATGAAAGATGGTCAGAGAAGGGAGAGGAGGTGTCTTTAACTGAGCTGATCTTTCACTCAACATCCTAAAAGCTGTCTGCCATACATGCAGGGAGAATTTTCAAGTATCCTCAGTGCACGTGTGCCAGGTCCCTACATTTTATATATATTTTACAGTACAGCTGAAAACCTAGAGAGTACCCCAGAAGACAACCTCTCACATAATGACTGCGTAAGTCTATTTTTTTCCCTTTTAATTGTTATTTTTTTACCATCTAAACTGCTTTAACAAAGATAGCTGGTAAGTCTGCCAGCCCATTAAGCTTGCATCTCTGCTTTCACATTGTCAGCCTAGCGAAGGCACAGAAATGCATCCAGCAACCAGTTTGTCTTCCTAAAACAGCTGACAAAGCCCAAGCCAGATGCATTGTTTTTATCATTACCAACATAAAGAGTTTTTAAAAGCAGGTTTAATGCTGGATGCAGATCTGAGAAGCAGGCAGGCAATATGCAAAAACATTTTACAGGTCACAACGCACTGTGAACCTACATATCCAAGATCAAGATGGAGAACATAGCTTTTTAACCATAACTGGTTCTCATATTGAATATAAGAGGTAGTCACCCACCAAGTGCTTTCTCCTTAAATACTGATGGCGAAGGACCAGGGGTTTAGCTACCAGCATCCATGGCACGCACAGTAATGCCACCACCACGAGGAAACACTGGAGCCCTTGCTGTAAAAGAAACAAGATTCAGATGATTTAGCGGCAGTCCATGCTCACACACATACACAAAACCCAGCAAGAGGTCTTATGCAACACTGAACAACTGAATTCCCAGAGTATGTGGATGCTTCAGTCTCTCCTCCGCAACAGCAAGATGTGCTGTACTTAACACCTGCTTGCAGCTGCCCCATCTGACTGTACACAGCATGTAATGCTGATACTGGTTTATATCAGGGAAAAATCCAAAAGATTCTGCAGGGAACAAGAATTTGGCAGACATCTGATAGCGCTGGGAGGAAATGGCATTAGCATCTTAGTAAAGCTTAGAGGCACAACACTGCACAGGCAGGACAATATTCCTAATCGCTTTCCTCTATTAATCTGGATCCAAATGTTCTGGAGCCACAGCTGACACGTTCAGACTGATATAAATTCCTGGTATAGGGATTATTCCTTCCTTCCTTCAACACTGCATAGTGTCAGGCTTCAGAAATGATGGCACGTTTCCTCTAACGCAGAGGAAAAATGTTTCATTCTTGATTTCACAATTACTGTAAAGTCAATGAAAGACTAATATCACGAAGCATCTCTGATATTATTCCAGCAAGACCACGCACCTGCCCTTTATAAAGCATCTTATTACTGGTATCACTGTAGGAGAACAGAAACATGTTGATAAAGTGTATTAAAAGGCTTGGTGCATCCTTTGACGTGTGAGCATCATAGGCTGTCCATTTGTAGAAAATTAGAATAACAAGATATCCAAACAGTGATGACATGAAAATCATTTCTGGAATAAATCCAAGGTATATGTTCAGTGGCTTCTTAAAATAGCTATAAGGAAAAAAAGGAGAGTTTAAGATTACATTTGGTTAGCATTAGGCGTATGTAGGGCAAATACTTCTAATGAAAACGTGAAGGGAGTTTTTGGAACAAAACTGCAGGGGCTCAGCATTTCAACAGTAGCTGGGACTTAAGCACAGCAACTACTTGACATGCATCGTTCTACGTATGCGGTCAGAAGCAACTGCACTGCACCCTTCAAATCAGAAGGTTAAAGTCTGATAAACTCCTGCACCTTAAAACTAACACACACATTACACCCAAAGAACTTCCCCCCCCCCCGCCATGAGAAAAACAGAGCAAAGCACTTACATATGGTTGAGAAGACTCAACGTGACACCAAAAAGCATGTGGATAATGCCAAGAATCACAGACATTTTCATCTTAAATGAATTGAGGAAGGCCAGTTTATTGCTGGCAATATTCCAAATCTGTGAAAAACAACACTGAGTCAGGCAAACGCCGAGTAAAAGAACAACAGAGGAGAATGAAAATCTTCATTTCAACTTAAACTGTATCAACAATCCAGGAAGCATTAGGCTGTAAGAAAAAGTTTTTTTTTTTAAAGATGCGTTTGTCACACAGATATCTTCCGGGAAAATGAGCAGACAACCTTTTCTGCTAAGAACGCTGTCTTACAGCAACTGATCCCACTACCAGAGCAGGAATCAAACCTCGCTTGTTTTTATATTAGGCAAAAGGAGCAGGAAAAAGGGGGCTGTATCCTTGGCAGAAAAAAATATGATTTTTCATTTAAATGAACAGTGATGCATCGTTCTGATTTCCTGCACTTCCTCTTTCATGTGGAACACATGAGTTTTGTATCAAATATGCTAAGCAGTGTTGCTGATGCAGGCAGATACAAAATCACAGGATTATTTGGAAACTCACATTTCTGAGACTGACTGGAGAAAAAAACCCAAACAACTTTCCTCAAGGTAAAAAAGTAACCTTATGAAGTGATTCCCAAGTCTAGATTTGATTAAACCACTACAAGTTAGAAAGTGTGAGAAAGAAGCCTTTAAGTGGACCTGAGAGTAAGTCTCTCTATCCTGAATCTACTGTCTCAACAGGCACTGAATTAATTTTAACATTCAGGAGTATTTACAACATTGATTAAGAGTTTGCTAAGGGAATGGCTGGGCTGTGGAAATCTTGCACAGTGAACTGGACAGGTACTCTTCTTTCTGTTAACATAGAGGATGTTCTTAAACGAAGCAAAGGAAGGAAAAGCTCTTACCGGGTCAATGCCAAAGGGGTAGGGTCCACCGAACACCCCGGGAATAGCAGGGTTCAGCTGAAGCAGAGGAGTAGTCTCTAGCAAGGCATCTCTGTTTGGGTATAAGTAGATTACACAAACATTAACACAAGCAACTCTGTCCATTCTCTGCAAAAGCTAGCAACATTTATCCCTTGTAAGAGCAAGGAGTATCTCAAACGGAGAGAACTTTAAGGTTCTTGTGCGGTCCCAGAGATTTTCCTGAATGAATAATAAACCTGTTTCTTGATCTGTTATTGCCACAAGGAAGAACGATGCAGGAGACAGGAATCTTGCTACATCTATGAGGAGAAAGGCACTAAACTACATCTTTCCCAGAAAAAAAAAAAAAAAAAAAAAAAAAAAAAAAAAGCTGATTTGGACCATGGTAGATATTATCTTCATTATATTCACACCCCTCTTCCAATTCTACTTGAGACTGAGTTCAGAAGTTTGTTTTCCTGACTTGGGAGGACAATGGGGAAAGATAAGCCACCTGCTTATCACTGTCACTCTTTATCTAGTTATCAATGGTTTACTCACGACCAATTGCCTTTTGAGAACATGGGCCGGACACTCCATGACGAACCGAACATATTAAGAGACTTGGAGAAACAGTCATTGTAGATGAGGCCTGTGTAAGTGGAGAACAGTCCCATCAGCAGAATGATGTATCGACCACTAAAAACCATGTTGAACATCTAGTATAAAAAACAAAAACAAAACAAAAAAGGAACAAAGAAAGTCCACGAGAGGAAGGTCTCTCAAAGACAGAGCAGTAAAATCAGCCACCTGCAGGACAAACAATACCAGCTGTATGGACTAAAAGCCCAAAGCCTCTATTTCCCCACGGCAGGGATTAAGGGTGCAAAAGGTAGCGCTGCGTAACAGAATTTGAGTACAGCGGATAAAACGGGCAGCACGGTTGTCTGCAGGGAATCTGGGATTAGTCGTGGAGGATAAATTGCACTCCACGCACTGATGCAAACCCCCAGCTGGCAGCACTGGTTTGGAACTAGGCAGCTCAGCCCCTGTTCAGCTTTCTCCATGTTCTGTCAATGTATCTTCACTCTGGTTCACCTCCTGTCAAGCTAAGCCCTGAGCAAGCAAAACCCACCTAGATCAGCAAATAGAATCGTTGGGGGATATAATATACACATACAGACATTAGGAGTTTGAGTGACTGAACCCCTTTATGATCCAATCAAGTTTTGGGTGATTTGTTTAAAACAGCTTGTCTACTACACTTGATAAACGATTTCCTTCAAACAACTGAAAGGAATAATCTCCTATAAGTATCCGAAAGGAAAAGTAAAAGAACTCACTATTATCAAATTATACTACTCAGTCTGTGGTCTAGTGGCTTCCCAGTCTGTGTGCCTCACAGATTTCAAATGGGAGGAGTAGCAGCCATTGCCAACGAAAGGGAGGAAGGATGTGAGTAAACCAAAGCTGCAACTCTTTCTTTTAAATGCAAAGCTCAGCATAACCTGCCGCTTTACCTCATTGTCACTCTTCTGTGACAGAATACGACTTTCCCTAATCACCATCCAGACAGCAATCAGAGTCATCAGGATTCCATGGCCAAAATCTCCAAACATCACAGCAAACAGAAACGGGAAGGTAATGATCGTATATGGTGCTGTAAGAGAAAAAGATGACCCTCCTACTGCACTGTATTTGAGTGAGACCACATTTACCACAGCACAGTTTACACAGTTGAGCAATACAATTCCCAGGCTTCTCCTCTGCTTCTGGAAGGTGTTAAGTACTCTGTTAGAAACTTTCATACAGGATAGACAATACAGAGAAAAATCATGACTAAAAAGTTGAGATAGATGTCTTGGACTTTTCTAAGTTTGAATTTACCTGGGTTTATTTCCCGGTATGTTCCAATGCCGTAAGCATCAACAATGTTTTGAAAGCCAGAAGTAAACTTGTTAGTTTTGTTGTATGTTGGTGGGGTCTGATTGGTTTGCATCCTGTTTAAAATAGATGGGACAGTGGATCCGCTGTGTTCCTGTTTAAAAAAATAAATACATTCAAAAACGCACCCTCAGAGCACTCGAGGACAGAGTACAATGCTATTTTCTTGTTAGCATCTGGAAAACTACAAGCTTGCATGTCTGTAGTGTGCTTGCACAATGAGAAATACACTTGAGCAGCTGGGGAAAGTTGCCAAGTTTCCACTGCTCTCCACTCTGTACACTGTACAGCAGGAGGAGAAGCACATGTAGTAAGGATGAACGTTGTCTGATGAGGACAGACAAGAAGACTCATGCACTCTTTAAAAAAAAAAAAAAAGACTTTTTAAACTGCAAATGAAAGGATTTTAAGACACCCAACTCTATTGTCTATCTGAGCAGAGGGCAAGCTTGCCAATGTCCTGGACAGCTCCTTTTCGGTATGTTCCACTATATATCCAAACAGCATGACTACAAAGCACAGCCAGGTGAAATAAATGTACCAAAGGACTCAAATGCAGGAAAATGCCTTACCGTTACAAAATTTTCCTGAACTGAAAGCTTTACACAACATATATATTACAAAGTTTATCTATAAGCCATGATTCCCGCATGTTAAATAAACTGTCCTCTGTGTGGATGGATTCAAATAGCTCAAAGGGATGATCCTCGCAATTCGGAAAAATCAATTAATCCATGCTGTGTTTGCCAACACTTGATAGTCTGCTCGAACAGCGGCAGACAAGAGCAGTATGGCAGTTACTCACAGTGCCTCTCCTGAGAGCAAACTGGATAGAATCGAGGTCAGCAACAGGACACCAGACTTCAGCAATCAAGCACTTTTGTGTCACATCGATATTGCACAGATTCAGGGTATGGTAGATAGCCTTCATCTTGCGTACTTTGATGAACCAGACACGGATATTTTTAGCGGCTGCCTGCAACACCCTTTGGCGATGATCCTCTGTTTGGTTCAGCACCTTTCATAGAGAAGCAGGATAAAGATGAAGCAAAGCCATTGCCCAAAACTCAAAACAGAGAAGTGTACGGTGAAATTGGGCTGACCAACAAGCTTTAGCCACCAGAGGATGGAGGGATGAGCTCTCTCCTCCACCCGATGCACAAGCCTGCCACACGCCTGCAATATAGGCTTTAGCCTCCACATTAACCAGTTCTGCTAAAAGATTTAAAGGCTTCTTTTTCCAGGGATCCTTTTTGACTGCTTTCCTCCTCCACCTCCAAAGTCAGCGGGTATTTCAAACAATGAACCGTTCAGAGATCACAGAGAGTGTTTTTTCCTCCACCCAGGTTAAAAGAGCAGAGAAGAGTTCTACAAATGAGGTGTACACTGCCTTAAGAAAACACGTGATTACAATGGAAGACTTTTTTACTGAAAGGAAAAGGAGAGAGTGTTTTCTACTGAGGGTGTTTTCCAACTGGAACATATCTAACTCGGGCCAAGTCAGATTTCCAGACTGGAAAGTCTTAGACTCGAGGGAAAGTAAGGGCACAGGGCACAGGTTTGAATCCTGCTAGTTAAATTACTTCTGAATTCTCATCTACCTTAAAATTGCTGAACAGTTGCACTACAGCACTCCCAGCTTGAGACAATCTCTGTATCAAATAAGCAGTCCAAATTCAACCATTTTTCCTTTTAGTTTCTGAACCTTTATTTTTTGTCTCAAATAGCTTAAATTTTTCTGCATAACATACTGCCTTTCTTCCTTGAAGCAAGCATCAAATATTTCAGAGGTGGCACCCAGGAGAATTGCACGCTGGTTACTTTTTACCAACACTCAAGCTCCTGCACAAGAGATTAGCTGTAAAGCAGAAGCTCTTCAGGACAGCACAACATGAAAATAAGACGACAGGCAGAAAAAAAGAACAGCTAAGTTAAAGTTAGTGTTGTTATCTCAACATGGAAATAAGTTTTAAGTTCTTGCAGATGAAACAGGCAATACAAGCATGCCTCCAGAGTTGAAAAATATCGTATCTCTTACACATGCGTATTCCTCTCTGTTCCTGGTATGCAAGTTCTCTGTCAGTGCTGTACTTACACGTATATAATTAACTGCTCAGCTCTCCAGAAAGAGCAAACCACCCCACCATCCTAACCCCTGACAAAGAAAACTGAGCAGACGGTCTCCAAACATCTTTCTTGCACTGCCTCAGAGGCTAGCCTCAAACTACCAGGAGCTGAAAATACTTTCTTCTAAGAGGGCCAAAAAGTCTCCTGTTTTAGTAAGATCCAAATAAGTTTTCAACCATATTATTATAGAAAAAAAGAAAAAAGGGCAGTGACCCCAGTTATTTTACCATCTGAAGATCATCAATTCTGGTATTGACACCAGAAGCCATTTCCTTCCGCTCCTGTGGCGTTTCTGGGCATGGGTAGAGGGAGGCACGGAATCTGAAAGACATGCAAGCCACCTTAGTAACAAAGATGGAAAGAAGATAAATCAGTCAGGGAAATAACTGGCTGAGCCTGAACACAGAAATAAAGCAAAAAGCACCTTAAGAGAAGTTTCTGATCAGCAAAAGCTGCCAAGCTCAGTTTCAGTCTTTAAATCAAGCAGGTACGTAAGTTTGCTTTAGGCCAAACCAGAAGCTGAATGCTTAAGAAATGGAAGTAGGAGAAAATCCTCTGTTCCTTGTGCTGACAGCATCTCAAAGACACTGGCACAAAGCTGATTAGCCGTCCCAGTGCAGGGTGCTGCTATCACGCCAACGCAGCTGCCGCTAGAAACAGTCACTATTGGTTTCTCCCTGTGAGAATACTGACTGCTGATACCCCACGAGGTCTGTCTGAGAGTTCAGCACTTGAACTCCCTTGGTTTTAGCATTTTCTAGCATTTTCTAGCAAAGGAGACATCCACTTGTGGAGCATTACAGGCTTGGGGAGCGGCTAGTTTGACTGTAAAATACACTTCAGCTACTTATGGTATGTTTTATTTGCTGCCGAAATACGTACTCCTAGTCACTGTGAAATAAGGAGTTAAAAAATACTGATACTGTCACATCAATGCGTTTCAAATATTTGAGAAAGCTGCCCAGCTCTAAGACTTTCCTACCCTTCACATATCTTCTTGACTCTGTTCTTCAGCTGGTCACCTTGGAAAAAGATGATAAACACAGACTTGTGCACGTAATCCCCCTAGAAGAGAAGAAAGGGCATACTGTAATGGCTCAGGTATTTACAAAAATTAGCATTATAGCAAATTACAACAGAGTTCAATTTCTCCTTCCTCTGAAGCCGTACATACAGAGTGCATACTTGCACAGTGAGTCAAGAATGTACCTTAACAACAGCGAAACAATCACAAGGAAAGCAATTTTCTTAGCCTCAGTACAGAATGCCCCAACTATACTTGTGTTTACTGAAGCAAAATGTTCTAGATAACCTATTATCTAGTCTATGCAATAAAGTAAACAGGAAAACCTGGGAATATCTCCAACAGAGGTGCAATGAAATATTTATCGGCACTTACTGCAGTCAGCTCACCTACAGAATCAAGCAAAAAAACCCTAAAAGAGTGAATGAAAATAAGTTGAAACGGAGTTTAACAACTTTGATTCTCCAGGGAGGCCAACAGCACATTCTTTGTACAGCTGTTTTCATGTTGGTAGCCAGGTCCACTTTCCTGCGTTTGTTGACAAGTTATTGTTCTACCTTACTTAGGAAACTTTAACATAATGTTTCAAGAATAATGACATTAGGTGTAACCTCAATTTAAGGAAGTGTTGCACAATAAGAACAAAGTCTCTCCTAGTAGACAGATAATTCAACACCAGCGACCAGCAGGACAAGAGAATGAGTCAGACTTACACGAGGAACTGAGTTGCAACTCCGTCTTTGTTCCTGTGAAGCCTACACACAGCCGTGCTTTTTATGGGTTAAGAGCAAGAGTTCCCAAAATTTGGGCACTGTCCACTGATAGGAGCAGAGGACACTGAATGTAAAACCACTATATATTGCTGATGTCCAAAAGAGCCTCTTTCAAGGAGGACTGCTACTCACTCAGAACTGCACACAGGACTTGCACTTGTAGTTTGTACCACTGAAGCAACTACGCCTGCTGCAGTCCAGATTTTGAGGTTTTCCCCGCCTCTTTCAACAGCATTCACCATCCACCTTGCTATTTTTGTTTTAGTAAAACGGGAAAACATTTGTCACTGAAGCCTCAGAGGCTGCAAGCAGGTACTGTGAAGGGACACAACACAAACATTTGCCTGCGTGGAGTTCACTGAGGGACAGAGGCTTAGATCTAGAGGTCTTAGAGCCTTTTTACAAAGCTGAGACTTTTTCTGCTGTAACCAATAGTTCCTTTTACCGTTACAGGATCCTCCAGGGGGTTTTCAATTTCTGCTTGACGCAGGAATACGTTCCCTCGGCACACTCGCCATAGCATGCGCTCAAACATGGGGATTCGCTCGCGGTTGATCACACCAGCCACAAACCTGTAAAGGGGACAGCATAAACCTAAGTTCTGCACCTAAAAGAATACAAACACTTGCCCAAAACACTGATGGCAACTGGAGTTTAGCATCAAATTGAAAGCTCCAAAAATCTTGTTTTAAAATTAGGGTTTTTTAAGCAAAACGGAAGGTCTTCTAAATACATAGAAACAGCACAACAAAAACAAGTGCGCTATAGCACAAGCTATGCCTTTTAACAGAATGAAATTGTCTATTCAAAAAATAAATCACTAGTTCAAGGAGAAACAAATGCATGCAGACACAGAGTTTCTGTGCCTGCTAGTCTCAATTTCAATAGGTTCCTGGTACATTACATGGCAAGGATTACAGCAGTCACGGCTACCACTGACTGTGTCCTAGGCATGTGCTTCAGAAGACCTCACTGGTTCAAACCCCTATGTCCAGATACAGAATGACACGCATGAAGACACCCTGGAAGCAGCTAACAAAGAGGATATAGAACTACGTGGGTTTTCCAGAGTATTAGGTGCCCACAGTAGTTACTAGTTTCAATAAAGCCGTGAGAGCTCAGTACGTCTGAAAAAGCAACCAGAACAGATTTACTAAGAATAAACTAGGTTCATTTTTTTGTGCAGAGAAAAATGCGTGAAGCACAAATATGAACTGGAGAGTGAATGTGTATAAAGAAGAGAGACAAACAGCTAGGTTTAGATCAGCCTTCATCTGCTTGATGTGCCAATCTGGAAAGTTCCACAACTGCACTCAAATCGGTGCTGATTCCACAAGCTGAACCTAAGGCAGCAAGCCTAAAGCCAGATAAAAGAAAGCACAAACTGCCATTACCCAAGTCGTAGCGGGGCACCTCTTCCCATCTCACTTGGTTCCAGGAGTGAAGAGGATTCCTCCAACAGGTCTGGATCCGCCATCTGCTGATGATGCAATTCAGCCTGAATTCACAAATCAATTAATATCTAATGAAACTAGTTAGTGGCATGCAGGGAATGAGGAACCAGGAGATAGTTTGGGGAGACAAAAAAAAGAAGGAAAAAAAAAAAAAAAGGAAGAACAAACATAGACAGCAAAAAGAGGAACTAGATGATAGAAAAGACAGCAAGAATCATACAAGGAAGGAGAAAAACAAGAGGAAAAGTGGAATGGCTCAGCAAAGCTTCCATACAAGAAAGGTCTGAAGATTGCTGCAACACAACAAAGGGGCTGTGGGATATATAAGTCTGAAGAAAGGCAGAACTGAAAAAAATTTATCGAGTTTTAAATACAAGTGATGTTCCCAAGAACCATTTTTTAATGGCACAAAACAGTGACATCCTTTACTGTCATTTTCCCTAGATTTTAAATAGGGAAAAACATGATGGTAGATGCCGATTCCCTCTTGCACTACTTGTGCATTTTCTGAACGCCAACAAAGATGCAAAAGACATTTCTGAGAGCTGCCTGGGGAATGATACTTGCATGTAAAGATGCTTGGGAGTCTTGTTCTATGCGACAGAAAGAACGAGTCTCAGGTAAGTCTGCCACAGCCACTTGCACTGACCTTGGCAGCTTGCACCTTCACCAGACTGTAACCCTACAACCAGTTCTGCAAGACCTGCATATCCTATACACGCCGCTCTCCTGCCATACTCCAAAACAAAGGCTTTTCGGAATTACAGGAGGACAGTTTGATTCCACGTCACTTGCCACATCAGTGTGGACACAAGGTCAGAATCAGTAACAAAACCTGGAAGTCCTGGATGGTAATTTTCTTTACTGGCTTTACAAAGTTCTTCCTCCAGGAAAAACATACAGTATTTCCAGCTTCAAAATATGCTTACTGATTAAATCTTTTCATTCTTCAAGATATTTATCCTCAGTCACTATATGTATTATTGCCAGACACATAAGATATATCGCTTAGGGCAGTCTGACAATGTTGCTCAATTTTGCCTAGTCAGGCATTAAAACAGGACACAGTTTTATACTGTCCTTCATGGCCACTAATTTTGCAGGCTAAAATTCTTGGGAATACAACTTGTAAGCGTCAGCAATTCAGGTCAGGAAGGATGCTCAAATCACATCCTCTTGTGCACCATCTTCATACTTCATTCAGCCCCGCGTCATAGTTATTTCTACCTCTGCAGCTTATATAATGAAACGACAAAAATTACGGTTCCTTCACACAAACGGAGGACCAAATTCTACCCTCTGTGGTACACGGGAGGTCCTCCCCACCGAGCAATCAAGAGAACTTGCCACAATACACTTGAAGGTAGAGTTTGACCCTAGAACACATAAAATGCATGCACACGTACAGCACAGCCTTGCAAAAGTATATAGCAAGTTTAATACCTCAGCCACAGTTTCTTTATTTGTGCAATAGCTGCGTCACAATTTGAGTGAAAAACCCTACAACATTTTACTTGCACGTCAAATAAAAAAATTTACCATATACAAGAAAAGTTTTTGCAAGGCTGACCTCAAACGCAGCTCAGTTGTTTGTACACACACTTGCTTTAGCTTACAGATGTTACAAAAGTAAGGGAGCCCTTAATTTAGTTTTGAAAGGATCAGAAATTCTTCATGTTGGCTTTCCACTTTAAGGCAACTTGTTGCAACATCAAGAACTGAACAAAAATTTTGCTTCATAGAGAACACAACCAAAATAAGAACGTATGGGACCCCAAACCATAACATACAGACCAAACATACCAGTGATTACTTGATATCTAGATTTCAGGATGTCCAAAAACTGGAAGTTACAAGTTTAAGAGGCTTGTATTGTATTTGTCGGTAATCAAAACACTCTTGATAATTTTTGTGAAGTGCACCACATTTTAGCACGTGAAATAAAAAAAAAAAAAAAAAGATATCACAGGTGAAAACTTTGGATTCGCCTCACTTGAGGGAATAATTCTTATAAATGTCTAATATTACTTCTGACCCTTCTGAGCTATGCATCCTTTATTCAGGACGCTACCTAAAACAAAGACAAGCCCTGCTTAGGGGGGTTGAAATTACAGAACAAAGCAGTAAAACTGGTCTAATCCAAATGTATTCTAGGCTAAGTGAGAACTTTCTTACACAAGGATTATTTGCCTGACAAAGCACTATGTTCTTTAAATTCATCTCTCAACTACTCTGCCTGGATGATCACACCCTTTCTAGAAAGGGAATGGTGTAGCAACATCAGCTCTGGTTCTGGGAAGGTAACTGAAGCAGTATTGTAAGATTTAACAGGAATAAAAAATTGAGAGACTGTCAAAATGAAAAAAGCTGTCCAACTATGCAGAAAATCAAGACTCTAAGAAATTTACTTTGAATAGGCGTTTTCACCAGCAGCGAGTGAAATACTGTAGTTATTGTGAAGAATTTTTTACTACATCAGGTTGTTCAGGATTGGAAAAACTCAAGCAGCTGCAAACCAGTAATTAGGAAGCAGACCTCTCATTATTAGGCATTTTTACATTGCTTATCATTTACCCAGACCAGCACCTTTAATCTCAAGGCCTCAAAAAGAAGGTTCATTTTCCCTACTCTTGATTACAGTTCTGCTCTGTAACGGTTCTGGATCACAACACGCACCACCATACAATTCAAGCCCCTTCCAGTTCACAAACAGAACAAAAATCAATTTTCACAAGAACTAAGGATTCATTTCCCCATCTAACTTACTAACCCAGAGCCCAGACAGAAATGACAGATGCAAAACAAACAGAAAAAAGCAGATGGTGAGAAGAGTTAGAGGAAAGAGAGACAGGGGACTGCATGCCATTAACCATTACTTTTCCAGTCTTCTTTTACGCTCACACTCTAGGCAAAACTTTCAGAGAAATCTCTCCAGCTCATACTGTTCTTCATAAGCAAAAACAAGAAGACTGAGAAAAGGAGCATAATCATCAACATGGTGTGTTGAAACAAGAAACGGCTACTTTGACTAGAACGGTCGTATCAAGAACGAGTGAAAAAAATTTTGCCATCCTCCCTCCCCCAGCGCACAAACTCCGGAGAGCAGAGCAAATGCCAAGTGCAAAGTTAATTTGGACAGTAAGCCATTTCTTGTGCAACTTATTACTATGAATAACATCATCTTAATTACAACTTATTGAAGTCTTCGAGTGTTGAAGGTATTGTACAAATGACAGCATGCAGAAATGAAGCGTTCACCATGTCAGGATAATTAGTAGATTGTGCAAGACTTAGAAGCCCTGGACTAGGCAGGTTCTCTCACACGCAGCTGTTTGCTCTTTACAGGGTGAACCGAAGCAGTTTGACGTTTTCCATGCTTATGTTTTACTGAACTTCCCACATGAGCTGTTCAGTTTGCTTTTACACAGAGCAGTGCATTTTATTTGTGGTATGTTGTTCTACTATTCCAGACAACAGCTATCTAAAAGCAGCAGGACCATATCAAAACTTGCCAGTTCCATTTAAGTCTGACATGATGTCCCTTTTGTGGGTGACCTGATGTAGACAATTTAGAAAGTTGATTTTAATCCTTAAATTCAGTATGACCATACTGTACTTAGAGAAAAGCAGCAGGCAGCTCTCACCAGAAAGGACAGTAATTAATAAAAAAAGCACACAGCACTAGCTGCGCTTGCTTTTACTCAATACCCAGAACAGGCAGGCAGTGGCACCTCAAGGCAGCAAAGTAATGGATTATCAGGTTAACACTGTTGGTCCAAAAAAACGTTTGTAAGTGAACATTCAACACTCGAAGTCGAGGGTTTTTTTGTACTGAAACCAACCCCATGACCAATCAACCCATCACACTAGCAGCAGTATCTATGATAGCAGTGACTAAGACTTGGGTTGGCACGGGAATAACCTTAATGCCTGAACAGGCAGCATCCTGTGCCAGGAAACCAAAAAACAAACTGTTCAATAAACGGTCTGAAGTTTGCAGGAGCTCAGCTCTACTTGATCGCAGCCTTTGTAAATACCAGAAGCCACCTCAGTTAAGAGCCCTTTGATCAAACCGTTGCAGCGAGAGGAAACAGGACATACCCTCACTGTTCTAAAACACATACAGGAGCTCTTTGAGAAAACTCCCTAGACTTTGAGGTACTTAAGCTTTACAATGAAGAATTATGTCTTTTCCCGTGTAGGCTTTATGTCTGTATCATGAATGACATCAGAGAAGTGCTTCCCAGGCCCAGTGAAAGAGTTGCCAGTTTCTGGTCTAGCTGGTATTTGGCAAAATGTTGAAGATTAAATGGCAGCTTTGCTCCAGAACTTGCTTCTGAAGACTTTCGGGTTTGATCAAAGGCTCAAATAAGTAAATAAATAAATAATCTATTAGTGCAGCGGACTTTGTATTATGACCCTAATGAGTAATCACCATATAACATTTCAAAGGCTGAAGAGAAATCAAGCTTGATTGTAATTCCTCTGTGTAAGCAAGGCATGGCTGCTCATCTGTACCAAAGAAACTCTTACCCACTGAAGAAAGCGCTCGCTGTGGCACCGGATTTTTGGTCTGTTGATGTGCTTTAAAAACTACTAGCACCTTAATTATTTTACACAATTTTCAGACCAACCATTGCTTAACTAAACCAAACCCAAAACAACATCGTAAGAGGTAAACCATGGGTAGCTATATGTACTGCATGAAAAACGGAAAATAATTTGAGAAGCTTCTTAAACAAAGCATAAAAATGACCCTGCTGTCCAAAACAGCAACTCAAAATATATTTAAGAATAAAAATGGTAATCTGTGGGAGAAGAGCCAGCTCCCCAAGTGTTAACCCGCTCCCGGTATTCTGACCTCATCAAAAAATTGTTGAGTTTTACGCAGTATGAATTTTAATTCTGTCAGCTCCAAGAAATTTCTCTTCAGAGCCTCCTGGTTCGTGTTGATTTCTTTAAGCTCATTTTCAATTTTCTCAAAGTTTGCCTGCAAGATGTAAAAAGGAGAAGGCAAAAGGACTTAAAGCAATTCCATTAACAAGTGCTGTTAAGTCTATCAAAACAAGAAAATGGGCAAGATGCTTTACATCCCCACATGATTTGCATGCAATTATGGATGCATCTCCAGTCTGCTCTGATACACAGATCCAGATCCGTGACATTCTCTTCAGGCAACTCGAAACTTTTCATACTCAGCCAGTCTTTTACAGCCTGGATTTATATAGCTGTCCT
This sequence comes from Falco punctatus, assembly GCF_963210335.1. Classification (NCBI taxonomy): domain Eukaryota; kingdom Metazoa; phylum Chordata; class Aves; order Falconiformes; family Falconidae; genus Falco; species Falco punctatus. The sequence goes on along the minus strand of NC_137599.1, from coordinate 3,484,080 downwards.
CAAATCATTAAAAACCCTTATAAACTTTACGACGGATCCACCAGAAGCTGTGCAGTGCCAACAATTTTTACTCATTTAAAGGGGTGAAATTCCTTTTAATTGCTTTTACTTCTAACTGTATTTGGGTAACTGCCCAAGAAAAACAATGTTTGTGACTCAAAACCAACCTGATGTGAGCTAGCAGGGCTAGCACTTTGGGTGACAGTGGGGGACTATGATTAATACACCTTTGCCCCTAAAGTCAACGGGCATTTGCCAATGGAGATAATTTCCCCTGTTTTCATCTAGACTCAAATGACTACCTAAGTCAAATAATTATTTGACAAATTATAGGTGCAGATTATTATTTGAGTCTCAAAACACGTTATTACCTCCAAGTCAATCATGTCACGTGGAAATGGCACCTCCGGGTTTTCACCAGTGTCCATGATAGGAATATTTGCTTTTTTAATCTCCTTCTCAACAAACCCTGGAGAGACAGCATGGTTAACATTAACTAAAAAGATAAAACAGTATCATACTGTCACCGTAACCTCCACTGAGCCCTATTAGCAGCTGGGAACTCTTCCACCTCCTATTCCAAGATCATTTTATTTGGTTGAAGTTCTCTTTCAAGCAGGAGGTGGATCCCTGCAGGCAGCCTTCACCCCCCTGGCCAGCGCTGTGGTTTCTCACACTGCCTTGCAGGTTTAGCCCTTTTTTTGTTGTTGTTTTAAAACCCAGAGAGACACGTACGCAGCTTTCGGTCCATTTCCTCGCACCTCCTGACTTCATTAACGAATTTACGCTGGAACACGTTCACGTCCGGGTTCAGCTGCAGGGAGAGACACGGTTCCTCAGCGACACCCACCAGCCCCGCCACGGCCCGAGCACCGGGCCCCGCGCAGCCCTGGGAGCCAGGGGCGGCTGTCACCGCCCCCCCGGGCCCCCTCCCCGGCGGCACCGGACACCGAGGGGCCCGTGCCCGGCGGGTACTCACGTCACGGAACTGGACCTTCCCCAGCTCGCCCAGCTCGCTGACACAGCAGTACGCGGCCTCGGACTGGAGGAAGAGCTGGGCCAGGGTCATCTCCTCGCTGCGGAACAGCTCCCCCATGGCGGCGCCGGCCCCGCCGCGGCCTCTGAGGAGAAGGACCGTGAGAACCGAGCGCGGCCGGCCGCGGGGCCGGGCTGGAGCGGGGGCCGGCTGGGCCGCAGGGGCCTCGCCGCCGCCGGAGCCTCCCCGCCGCCGCCCCCCAGGGCCCCGGCTGCAGCCGGCAGCGAGGAAAGCGGACGGATCCGGATCCGGCCCTCCGGCCCCCCGGCCCGCCGCGTTACCTGCCGCAGCCCCACGACGCCCAGACCCGCAGCGGCCGCCACCAGCTGATCCGCGGCGGCTCCCGGCCCTGACGTCACCGCGCACGCGAGGCGGGGTCACGCCAGCACGTCTCCTAGCGACGGCGCGTCGCGGCCGGGCCCGCAGCGGAAGTGACGGCATCGGGCAGGAGGGGGGCGGGGGGGGCCGGCCTCGCCGCCCCGCGCCGTGCCCGCTCCTCCGGAGGGGCCGCTGACGTCACCTGCCCGCCCCTGACGCCATTGGCGACTCCGTGACGCAGGTAGTGACGTCACGGGCAGCGTGGGCGAGGTGCGAGGGTGCGGCCTGCCCTCCCTGGTGGGGCCCGCCCGGCCCGGCCCGGCCCTCGTCTGTGTGAGGCGGCTGCGGGGAGCAGCGGAGGCCACAGGTACGGTCCTGGGGAGCCCCGGGCCGATGCCGCGGGTGGCTTCTCCCAGCTGCGGGGCTGGGGGGGTCGGCCCCGGGCTCTGCAGTGGGGAGCCCCCGAGCTGCCGGCCTGGGCCGCGTCTGCAGCAGGGAGCCCCCCCTGAGCCGCCCGCAGGGCTGTGCCTGGCCGGGGCTGCAGCGGGGAGACCCCCTGAGCCACCCGTAGGGCTGTGCCTGGCCGGGGCTGCAGAGGGGAGACCCCCCTGAGCCGCCCGCAGGGCTGTGCCTGGCCGGGGCTGCAGCGGGGAGACCCCCCTGAGCCACCCGTAGGGCTGTGCCTGGCCGGGGCTGCAGCAGGGAGCCCCCCCTGAGCCGCCCGCAGGGCTGTGCCTGGCCGGGGCTGCAGCGGGGAGACCCCCCTGAGCCACCCGTAGGGCTGTGCCTGGCCGGGGCTGCAGCAGGGAGCCCCCCCTGAGCCACCCGTAGGGCTGTGCCTGGCCGGGGCTGCAGCGGGGAGACCCCCCTGAGTCGCCCATAGGGCTGTGCCTGGCTGAGACTGCAGCGGGGAGCCCCCCCTGAGCCACCCGTAGGGCTGTGCCTGGCCGGGGCTGCAGCAGGGAGCCCCCCTGAGCCGCCCGTAGGGCTGTGCCTGGCCGGGGCTGCAGCAGGGAGCCCCCCCTGAGCCACCCGTAGGGCTGTGGGCTGTGCTTGGCCTGTGCCGGTCAGGGCTGTGGCAGGGAGCCCCCCACCAAACCGCCTGCCTGGGGTCTGGGCTGAGCTTGGCCAAGCCTCCCACGCCCCAGCCTCGCTGCCTTCTCACTCCCACTGGCCAAAATAAGAGTTTCCTTGTTGAAGTCAGTAGAATTGTAGGAAATGAAAGAGCGAAAAATGGCAGTTCAGAGTTAATTCCAAGTGTTGTACAAGCATGCATCAGTGGAACCAGTTGCCTCCAGCAGCCTGTGGGTATAGCACTTGATAATACAGAAAACCAGTTAAATACAAGCAACCTCCTTGCCCATCAGGAATTTTCTGCGCTAGACTGTTAATGGAAGCACAGTTCATTGGGAAGGAAGCAAAACCTGACAGTTAAATTTAAGTTAAAATACGCTAAACTTCCAAGTACTGCTTACTGACTCTTTGAGTAAACGGTTGGTCTTGATATGGTGAAAAGAGGAGCTTCTGCAATAGCGAAAATATGATTTAACCACAGATCCCTTTTCACATGGTTGTCTTTGTTTTGAAAGGCCCTAGTCATGTGCGGCAAAGCGGAGGTGTGATGCCTCATTGGGATTTGGGCAGGCGTTTGCCTCCGGAATGGAAGATCCTAGTTACTGCCATGCACTTATTCATAATGCTCTGACAGATGGGCACCGACGGGGTGTGGGTGCTGCTCAGGCTCAGCAGATCAGATCCCAAGTACTGCTCCTGAGAGCTCCTGGGGGATGGAAGACCACCTGCAGATGTGTGAGGAGGTAATGACATCGTGCGGGTCAGCGTGGTGGGCTGCAGCCACGGCAAATGACGCCCTGTGCCAGCAGGCTCAGGCTGTGTTCGTGAGGCTGGTGGTGCTGCGGAATGGAAATGGCAGTTGTAGGGCTGCTAACACTCAGTTTTTTGCTTTTATGCTGATGTTTGATGTGTCTCAATTATGAAAAAGTGAGCAAGTTAGAAGGTTAAATAACAAGTTAACTTAATTTGCCATGAGATGAGTTAGGTGCCTGCCAAATGCATTACACTGGTAGTGGCCTGCAAAGCTGAATTCACCTTATCTGTGGGATGCATCTTAACAGTAGAAAAAGTTGCACATATACTGCACCTTTCCTCCCCCTGTGCTTATTCCCACGTCCTTGGAAAACAAGAGAGGATAGTTTTCTTTCTTTTTCTCTGTCCAGTCCATGTCCTCTGCACTTAAGCTAGAGGTGAAGGGACAAATTGTGTCAGCTGCACTTGGTGAAATTTAACAAGAGTCTGTCCCCCGCAAGCCAAGACTATTCCTTATTTCTGACAGGCCCTAACCAGCTGTATCTTGCTATTTAAGAAGTTAGTTAGCTGAGCTGTTTCCTATGGTCACAGGAACTTCCACGGCTTGATGTGGAAGCAGCTGCTGGACTTTGTCGTCCTTTGTTGTCCTGCGTATGTCTGACAGTTTTTTCTTTGAAGCTGAAATATGCTAGTTTTTGTTTGCGCTGTCTGTTCCATGTCCATATGACACATTTGGTAGTTGTATATATATATATATATATATATATATGCAATTATATAGTATAGTGGTATAAAATCGCTGGGATATTGGAATGATCAGTGATATCTAAGGCATAGTGCAAGTGTGGAAGAGCCAGAGATCAAACTGTATCTGCTCTGCAACGAGAGGCAGCACGTTGTTCGCGCTAGAAGAGATTGAGTCAGACCTCACAGCCCTGTGTGCTCAGCTGGGTGGGAAGGCTCCCAGCGGGAGGCTGCTGTTTGCCACCTATTGGCTTTTCCTGGGACGTCCCCACGGCAGAAAATGGCTGAGATGAAGTTAGTCCTAACAGAGAAAATTACTCATCTCATTTTAGCTTGGGGTGTGATTGCTGCACGCGCAGCAAGCGCCAAGTGTGGCACTGCATCTCTCCTGCTGTCTATCAAGAGCAAATCCAAATTCCTGTTCTCTTGTTTTATCTGATTCTGTACAGATTGACCTACTCAGTCCGATTTTCTTTTTTTTTTTTTTTTTATTATTCCCAAATGAGGAAATGAAGGCACAGAGACTGCACTGAAATCACACACGGAATAGGTGGCAGACTTAGAAAGAGAGCACTGCTCTGCTTGCATCCTGTCCTGTACATGAAACTTCACAGCAAATATCTGTGGAAATCCACTCTGAAGCAGATATCCCCAGTGAGAAACAACTGCAGAGCCTCAACGTTATCTGCCTGGAGTAAGGATTTTTTTCATGGAACTGACTCATCAGCAGCAAACACTGGAAATAAATGCACCGGAAAAAGGTCCCTCCAGGAAAAAACAGGGTATAGAAAAGCAACCTATTTTTGAGACGTGACATAATACCTATTGTAGAAGCAACACAGCACAATTAACTGATGCACAGTGAAACCAGATCTAGATCAGTGGTGCAGTGTGGGTACAACAGCAGTAAAAAGCGAGCTGTCACATGGTGGAGAGCACAGGGGCATGGAAAGTGCTGACTGTCATGAGCATTCATCATTAAACAATGTTCCTGTACATCTGTTTGTGCGTCGTGGGTTTCCCAGTTTGTAAGCTTGGAATTCAGCATTTCTTCCAGCCCTGTCTTGAGGTAGGCTGTGAGCCTGCAGAACCTGAGTGCTGGAGAGCAGTCATTTTATTTGCCCGCCTGTGGCAAATTGCAAGGGCAGGCTTGACCCCGGCAGGAGGCAGGATGTGCTGAGCATGAATTGCTTGTTGTCAAGGCTACAGGACAAGAGGGAAACTGCGGCCTTCCCAGTCTGCCCACAGCCCTTCAGCTGAGCCTGGAAGGGCTTTCTGCTGCCCAGGCCAGACGAGGCTTCACAGCGGTTCTGCCCGTGGGAGCTTGATTTCCTCTGGCTGAGCCAACGCCAGTGATGGTGTCACTCTCAAGATCTGAATTTTCCTTCTTCACATTGCGGTGCTTGGTCCAGCCTTTGGTAGCACCTCCCAAGTGCCTTCCAACGTGATGATGCCTCCACAAGGCATAAACTTCTGCCAACACTATATGAATTGCTTTGTGTCCGTGCTGAGGTTAAAAGTTAGCAAAATAAACATTATTACTTCCCCATGTTTTCCAAAGCAGTATGTACTCGATTAAGTTTTGAAACAATTAGTATTTTTTTTTCCAATAAAGCCTTATCTAACACACTGTGTTTGGGCATTGCTTACCAGTACATTTTTGCATGGCATATGCTGAAGCATATCCCGCATTTAAAAGTCTAGTGACTGGATTTGTCGATGGATAGAGGATTGCAGAGCTGAGATAGCTGCTTTTAGGTGGGAGTGGCCAAGCTGCCTCACTTCAGGAGTGAATTGTACTTCTTTCTGTGTTAAATCTGCGTAGAGACTTGGTGCACACTGTCTATATCATGTGTACGGCTCTTGTGTGCATTCACACACATGGCAGCTTGCATTTTTATGACCTAGAAGTCATGTGCCATAACTACTGAATCCAAATTGTAGCATTTCTTTTAAAGTATTGAAAATCAGGCTCTCATAGTCCTGGAAAAAAGACCTAAGTATTGGCAGGAGATCTGGATTTTCCAGCTGAACTTCAACGTGTGCAGTTGTTTAAACCAGCCTTCCTTTAATGTATACAGCTGCGCCCAGATGGGGTTGCTTTCTTTCCAGCAGCTTCCCAAGCCGTTTATTCAAGGTTTTTTATTTTTTCCTCTCGTTCCTTATAGTGCCTTTAGACTTACGGTAAAGAAGAGGCGGTTGTAGTTTCAGAGGTTTGCATTCCTCGCTGAGCTGTGCCTGTGTTTGCATGCAAAGCCATCGCCTCCCCTCCAACTATTTTAATCATTTCAGAAAGGGTGGGTCATCAGGCATTTGGCAGCGGGCTCCTTTTATATAGCCGAGGTGGAGTCAGCCAATGACCTGCAAGCCTGGAAAATTTTGCAGGGCAGTTTCACTGGACGGCTTTGCAGAGCTGTGCCATTTGAATTTCAGCAGACATCCACACACTGTGCTCTCCATTTCTGGCGTTTCTCCCAGCGCAGAGTTTAGCTGAGGCTCGGGTTTAGTTTTCCCTCCTCTCTCTCTCCCTGCAGTGACAGCTTCTCCCGGCTCTGCTAGCCAGGACTCCCAAGCGATCATGGAGGATACTACTTTGCAAATTATCGAGCCACCAACTGCTTCCGAGGCCTCAGAGGAGCAAGTGCCTGAAGAACCCATCAAATCAGACCAGATCAATGGTGTGATGGTGCTGACCCTTCTGGACAAGATCATTGGAGCGGTGGATCAGATTCAGCTGACCCAAACACAGCTGGAGGAGAGACAGCAAGAGATGGATAGCGCAGTGACCAGCATCCAAGGAGAGCTAACCAAGCTGACAAAGGCACACACCACCACCAGCAACACCGTGAACAAGATGCTGGAAAAAGTGCGCAAGGTGAGCGTCAACGTGAAAACCGTTCGGCAGAACCTGGAAAAGCAAGCTGGGCAGATCAAGAAGCTTGAGGCCAATGAAGCGGAGCTCCTGAAACGCAGAAACTTCAAAGTCATGATCTACCAGGTAAGGAGATATTTTACGCTGCTTTTTGTCCTGTTGGCGAGTGTTTTGTTTGCTGAGGGTTCTGTCATGCTGCACGGTCAGTCCGTGACACTCCCAGACTCCCCTGACTGGTGGTCCCAATTAAGGCGGGTCTGAAGCAGTTCTCTCATTCATGATTTAACATTGTCTATGTGTTTGAAGACAAGGTTTGATAAGAGTTTCTACATTTAACAGGAATTTTAATGAAGATAGTGAGAATGGCCCTAAGCAGTCATTGCAATGGGCCAGAAGTATCCAAATAACCTGATTTTACTGCTTAGCTAAAAAAAAAAGAGCAAGCATGCACTGCGTTCAGGAAGGGAATATTGTAAATCCGCCTGCCAATGTCTTTTCCACTGAGAGACATGTGTATCGCTATGTGGAGAGCAGTAATATTTCAGATTTGTGACATGCATCTAATAACGGCAAGAGACAGTAACCCCAGCATTGGGGTTAATCTCACTGACTAGGGCAGATAGAGACATTAGAGAAAATTCCAAACAGCTCCTTGAGCTCATTAGTGCTCGGCTCTGCCCTTGCCGTTGTGCTCGTACAGACTTTCACGTTCTTTTTTCTGCAACCTGCAAGTCTTGAATCTTACAGTTGTCTGGTTTCAGTAACAGCTTTGATTTGCTTGATGTTCAACCCCTGCACTAAGCAGTGGATTTTTCTTTTAATATTAAAGAAGGAGAAAGAGAGGAATACGTTTCTGTCAGTTTTCCTGTTTGGAGTTAGTCTTCCTTACCAGAGCAAACTCTTACAGCGGTCCATGGAAGAAAAGTGAGTGAAATAGTTAATGATTCAGTTAGAAGCCTCTGGGTTAATAATAGACAGCGTAGGGACAAATCGAGAAATGTGTAGTGCTGATCACAGGAAGAGAGAGAAGCAGAAACAAAGGGAAAATGCTTCTTACTACAGGGCTTGAAGGGAGGGCTGATCATAATAGGCTCAGGAATCTAACAAGTACGGGGGCCTGTGTAACACTCTGATTCAGAGCTTAGCCTTTCAGGCATGATAAAACTACAAATGCTTAAAATATTCCAGCCTATTCAGATCATACGGGCAGCCTAACCGGTTATATATATATATATATATATATATGTATATGTATATGTATTTTTTTATTATAAGCTCTTTGTGTAAAGCTTTTGCAGGAGGATAGATCTCTTAATGGAAACATAAAGTGGAACTCTTCATGTACTGCAGAAGGAACAAACGGTGCAAAAGGAGAAGAGTGAAGGCAGTTGTTTAAACGTAACATTCCTTGTGGGTTATAGAAATAGGTAGAAAGGTGGCAAGCTTCTAGGTCCTTTGGAAGCATCCTGAACATTGGCAGATTGTCATTTTGTGAGCAGTTCAGTTTGGTTTGCTGTTGCTTATGAATATTGAGGAGAGTTTCTTTTGGAATTTGAAAAGCGATCCTGCTTCTAAAGGAAATCAGGGGCAATGCTTTTGCTGATGTAACGAGGACAGGGCAGCCTCTGAGCAAATCAGCAGGCAAGAGACTACAGCAGGGATTTTGTGAATCATGAAGATACTAGCAAAAAAAGAATGAATTATTTGTAATTCGGAACAATTTCCCAGCATGGAACTTAGTGTGATTTGACTGTGAGGCCGCACAGCACAAGTGAGAAATTCTGCAGGTTTGCTTCACGTGAAACACAGCTTTTTGCACCCTCATGGAAATCCTCACACTTCTGCGGGAAGGCTGAGTAGACCTTGCCACAGCGAGTAAGGGCCAGTTCTGGGGAGACGGAAGGTGTGGCAGCGGGCGTGCAGGCTTGTGATGGACGCTGCCAAGGCAAATGAAGGTCTCTCTTGGAGGAGAAACTCTTGATTATCTCTTAACTTGGTGCTTAAACTGAAAAACAAAATCCATGATGGGCTTTTGATGTTTGAATACTAGAGAGAAATAGGCAATAATAATATTAATGTGCCTGAGTAACAAATGAGTTTATTGATCGTAGGTTGTGCTATTGTGGCAAAGACAGACCCATACAATGAGAAGTCGGTGGCCAGGTGTGGACCACAGGGAATCCCTGGGAAGAATGGGGGATATTTTTGCAGTCCTGTGCAATACTGCTCTTTCCTGGATACAATGGAAACAGAATTTCGCTCAACAGAGAAAGTTTCCAAATTATATCAACCTACAGTCTTATCTCAGAGCTACATTAATTATTATTTCTCAAATAGAAAATAGAGTTGCTTAATAGTTGTATTATTCTGTAGATTGTCCTCCATAAAAATGTCATCATGTAATTTTCAGTGTACAGAAACCTGAATCATATGGCTTGGGGTAAGGAAAAATAACCTGTTGGGTATAGGAGTCTCTCTTATTTGTGGAGACCTTTTATTCTGAAGAAGTTAAACATTTTGGGTGATCTCGGAAGTTTTGCTTTTGGCTTTGTGGTTTTTTATTCTGCTTTGTTTTTTCCTGGGAGAGGCAGGACTTTTAGAGCTTGTCTCTTACTGTAATTATGGAGATATCATTCTTCAGAAATTCCTAACACAGGCTGACTGTGGGAATTGCACAGCAGAGCTGCCAAAACATCAGGATACAATTTTGTGTCCCAATGCGTTCATATGAATATTTTATCACAGTCAGTAATTCTAGGCACATCAATGACAAGAGCGGTGCTTTGTCTGGGATTATGCAAAACAGATAATGATAACATGTTTAAATAATAAAACTCTGCAGAAAGAAGTGATATTTTTGTGTGTACATTGTAAAGGTGCTTATCAAATTGAGGATGATGTTCAGCTGCTTTACTGATATTGAACAGTGCTGTTTGTTGCAAGAAGCCTTGTCGATTCCCACTGGATTAACCTGTTTACTAATATCCTTCTGTGTTTCAGTACTAATAATCATGACATTTTTAAAAAATGTATCAAAAGTCTATAAAACCAAAACTTTATGGTGGACTCCACCTCGGGAGTGTAAATGAGAAGAATGCACTGTGGTTTCCTAACTGTGTCTATCATTAAAAAAAAATAATTGCAAGATAACTCTTCTAATTCAGTGTTTCACTTCTCAAGACCCACCACCTAGCAAAGTTTATGTTAGGTACTTTCTTGGTAATGTAATTAATTCTCTGATGGCAAGCAACATTAATTACTGCTTTTTAACTCAAAAAAAACTGCCTTTGGAAAGCTGAGATTAACTTTCCTGGGCAATTGTAATTTCAGTTGCTATGGCTAAAAATGCAAAGATTTATTAGTCTTTTGGAGAACAAGAGATAAACTCATCTTAAGAGACATAAAATATTACATAAAACCAGCGGTGGCTATTTTCAAGCAAGGTAGCTGAGCAAAACAGTAGTTATGCTCTATAGGGATTTAATATTGTGTGATTCTGCAGTATGAAGAAATAAAAGGAGGTAAAGATAAATTGGCTCATTACTGTTAGAGATGTTTGATTATCCTCTCAGTGCTGAATGCTGAGTCTCCCACAGTTATGGAGGGACTATTTCAGGAGTGCAAATAAGACCTTTTGGCACCTTAGTAGAAGAGGTCAAACTACGTGTGGGAGTTGTATTTTGCTAGCTGTTAGATTAGGAGGAAATGAAAATCAAATTTTATTCAAGGAAAGCTTGACCTGTCAAAGATGAGCCCGGAGCACATCTGCCTGCGTAGTTTCAGACTTTGGGGGAGAAAGTGCAGAGCTGAAAATCACTTCCACTGAGGCTGGCTGAGGGTGAGGCATTAAGCAGAATGTTTATGGGCTGGGCTGTTACTCGCAGTCACGTATGTAAATGTGCTTTCTCACAGGCTCACTCTCTCAAATATGCTTTTACCTGATTTTGCCAGGAGCTGGTCTGGTTTCTACCGGGGTAAGAGTTTTTATTTCCACTTACCAAAGGCAATTAGATTGATTCTTGAGAATAAAATCTGAAAAAAAACCAACCCCCCTCCACATTACCTCATCCGTCTTTTTGTTTTGAAAATCTGCCTACCAAAAGCAAAGGCGACAGACTTTTGTCAAGCTGCTGTGTAAACAGAAGTTCACGTACTCTTACCGTAAACAGCACTTGCCTTCCTAAAAAGTCTGATGTCAAATGACTGCGTGCACTTGCTAGCAGCCCATGCAAACAGAGCTCCTCAGTGCTTCCTTTGTGCTGGACTCCTGCCTTTCAGAGAAATTAGGACACCAACAAATTTGGTTAGAGTGGTTGCTAGTAAAAACAAACTGAAGTGACTTCATCCCAAATCTCCTGGTTTTAGGATACAAGAAGCTGGGGCTGGTTACTATAGTTCATGATTAAAGAATGGATGTCCTATGCAAAAAGCTACTACGCTGAAACCAGACAGCGTGCTGCATTCGTCTGAAGAACGGCATGGGTCAGCACTTAACAGAAGCACGGCATTTTTCTTCTAAACATCTTTTGACAATTAAACTTATTCCTGCAAATGTCAAAGGCTTGATTTTTCTTGCAGCCGGACAAAATGCTTGCAGCACTCGGCACACGTATTGAGTATTGAATTTCTAAAGTGTGCTGGTCCTTTATTTTGAGGCTCATGTGGGCGCTGAGCTGGAGGGAGGTATGGCTCGTGATGCTCGGCATTGTTTGTTGGAAAGAGAGCAGCCTTTGTCGGAGGTGTATGGACATGCTGCTCCCCACGCTGCCCCACATGTCTGGGGGCTCCTCTGGGGCTCCTCTGCTCTTCGGGTGACTCCAGAGCCTTGTGAGATGTAGAGTTTCTCTGGGAAGGGCTGGGCAGTTAGGAGAGGCGAGGAAGAACGTGAATCTCGGCCGTACAATGTGTGGAGTAGGTAGGGCTGGCCGAGGAAATATAAATAGCGCAGCTTGGCTTTTGTGCCTTGAGTGGGCCTTATACGGATGGGAGCAACAAGATTGTTGATCGTGGGGAGGAGGGATGAATTTCAAACCCGCACATTAACGTGACGGATTTGGAGGCCAGACCTGAACTGCCTTATTTTTAGGTCTGGGTGCCCCAGAAGAGAGCGTGGAAAAGAACATGAGCTCAGGGGTCTGATGAGAAGCACAGGGCAGGCAGCACAGGGCGTACGAACCCACGTACCGCAGCCGCCGCACCCACTGCCCCTGGGCTGCAGCCTTTCTCCACCTCCTAAACAGTATGTCAGCTGCCCCGAGCTATGGTTTTGTTTCAAATTAATCATTCTGAAACAAAAAACCTTATGAGCCTAATGACGGCAAAGGGTTCATGAGAGCCCGTGGGATCTGCATGCCCAAAGAACAGCCTGTGTGGTTACATGCCTTGGGTTCAGCGGAACTTGCCCAACTACAAGTGTTAAAGAATAAATAGAAATTCCAAATACAGTTTAAATTACAGTACTGAGGGCAGGCAGGGGCTCTGGGCACCCCCGTTACGCTTTTCCTGCAAGAGCAATTGCTCCGTGCATATAGGAGCGCTCTGTGCTTGCACTTGACTCCTCCTCCTGATCCGGAGCAGCGCTGTAGGTAGCATCTGCTTTTCCCAGTAGTTCACTGCAGAGATTGCCATTGTAGCAGCCAGTGTGTATTGTATTTCTTTTCTGATAATACTTTAAAATAAAAGGCCCGTTTTATTTTGCTGTGAATCCACTAAGCAGCTCCCTTCGTAGCCACAATGGTTCTTATCCCAGGTTCAGCAGAGAACTGGAGCAGAGAATGGGAACGGGATATTCCTTTGGTGCTGGATTGGCTTTTGCTTTATTTTATTCTGTTCTTAAATGAAATACGAAAGAGACTTAATCATGAAGCCTTTGTTAAAAACCACAAAAAATCTGAATCATACAAATTGATACTCATTAATTAAGAGTTAATATTGTTTGTCTCTGATCCTTTGTCTCTGTTGCCGGAACACATGGGTCTTAACCCAGAAGGCTGTTGTATCTTCCCTTCTGTTCTCCTGCTTTTGGTCACAGAAGCAGCAAAATTAGAGGTGAAAAAATGCCATCCCAGGGGAAGGAGAGAAATATCATTCAGCTGGGTTCGTTTGGGCTGGATTCAGCTGCACGTTTTCCCTCCACTGTAAGGGGCACCACGTTCACATCTTGATGTGCAAAGAATCCTTCATATTCTCTGCACATGACTGAATTATAAGAGTCTCAAGAGAATAATACGCAGGAGAGTGAACCTTAACAAAATTTCAGGATTTTAATAGCTCTAACTTTCAAGATTTTTCTTAGTGCAGATTATTAGTCTTTCTGCCAAAAGGCAGCTCAACAGCATGGATTTTTCTGTTGCAGCCTGGAATCAACTGCATTAATATTTCATTGCTCAGGTATTATTTATAAGCAGTTAGAGCCAGGACAGTTTGCTTTGCTGCAGTCCTTTCAGCGTTATAGTTACACGCCGAGCTGTGCAGCAGTAAATTGTCTCAAAGCAAAAGGCCAGAGGCTACTCAGCCAGTTGGGATAGGGTTAGATCAGACAATTAATGGCTCATGAAACTAAAACCAAAGGGGATATTCCTTCTGATCACATATTCCTCTCTCAGGCCTCTCTTGTGCCTGTCAGCAGTGGATCTAAGCATCCGTCACGTCTGTGTGATGCCAGTGGGGCACTGCACACAGGGATATAATGAGGTGCAGAATCTGCCGGCCGTGCTCACTGGGCTACATGGCTGGGGTGCTCTAGTTTTCGGTAAGATTGTGGCTCCTTTTCCCATTCTTAAACTAGATGCAAGCCCTCGGCAAAACACATCGCTAACAGACAGCAGGAAAAACTCTCCAAGGCTGCACATAACCCAAGAATTCAAGAAGCCAGCCAGTGCTCAGACGATGCCTCTCAAAGACACAGTCCCATTACTCTCCAGTGTACCCTGTGTGGGAATTTGACTGGTAGAAGGTAAAAGCTGCTTCGTGTTGTAGGCGCTGCAGAACACTGGAGGGGTGTGAGCATCGCGGGAGAAGCGGTACTGCCGCGTTTTGTCTCCATTTCCCCCATTTTCTGTCAATGCGAATGCTCTGTAGTTGGCTTGCGTCCCTCTGTGTCCTTCAGCATTGCTCACCAGGCAGGCGCTGAGCGAGCTGCGTGGTGGGTGACTCACTGCACGCTGTCACCCCGGCCCAGCTCCAGACAAGGCACGCAGCTTCTGCCAGGCAGGAGGAGTTAGCAACCGCGCTCAGTCTAACGCAGCCGTTTTCCAGAGAATGTACTGCCTGCCCTAGGCACAAGACTGGGGGAAACTGAGGGCTGTTCCTGCATCTTCCCTGAAGATGCTTCTTGCTACGCTACCCAGAAGTGGGATGTGCTGTCTCTGTAGAGAGCTATGCAGTCTCCACTCTCTGATGTAGCAATGTGTCTGTGACCCACATAAAGCGTGGCAATAGCTCATAAGCTTTTTGCCAACGTGCTTAGCCCTCTTTTGTCCTGTTTGGGATAACGTTACGCTCTTGATTCTGCAACATCTTCTACAACTTAAAAGTACCTGAAGAACTGTGGGTCCACTGGCCATCTGCAAGAAAAAAACAAAGACGAGAAACAAAGATGCTCAATGTCAGTGAGGGAAAATCAGATATTTAGAATAAAAAGTCTCGGGACGTTCAGTCTATAGCTTTATGTGAGGATGCAAATGTCAGTGTCAGCACAGATCTATCTGCAAATCATCTGTAATGCAAACTCCATCTTTACTTTTTTGCTGTTCAGAAATGGCTCCGGAGTTATTAATCAGTCGAGACAGGTTTATCTGGGAGGAGCAGCTCTGAGAGTAAAGCCAGTTGTACAAACAGACTGATAATAAGATCAGAACTTTTTTCTGCTGTCAGAGGGGAAAAAAGAAAACAAAAAACAAAAAAACCTTTTCACTCCACAATCTATTTACTTCTCTGTTTCCTACAGCCCTGCCTTTCTTCTGACTCACTGCTAGGCAAAAGCATTTTCCCAAACACAGCCTCCTCCTCTCCCTGCACCCGTTCCTCCCTTGCTTTTCACCATCAAGTTTGAACCAGCTCCAGTGCCTGTACCATGCTGCTCTTTCTCACCAGCTAATGAAGGAGATACAGCCTTTTAGGACATAGCTTCCAGGACACAGAGTAACTAGACGCGCCTGATAGAAAAAAGTGCCAAGAAGATTGCACAATACACAAAATTGCAGAGAGTAGAAGGACTTCTGCTAATCAGGGAGATACTACTTGAGAACGAGCTAGCTTATCCCGTTAACCTTTACCTAATGCCAAACCTACGTTGCTTTTCCCCTCATATTTTAGATCTTTTCCTTTTTCTCAGCAGTATTCTTTGGTGACTTCTTACTGCAGGGTTCAGTAGTCTTCTCTCTAAGGACTCAAGGCTTCTCTTTTTACAGACCTTTGGAACATAAAAGTCGAGGCCAAGCCTGATTTTGCAGTGAGCACGCTGGTTGTGCCACTGAGTATATACATCTGTAAGCTGCTGGGTATTCTCCAGAGTTGGTTTAGGGTATGGTCAATACGCTGACAAAACCAGTGGATGGAGTTCTGGAATCGCACCCAGCTGTTTCGATCTCTCCAGTTTATGTGTTTGAATTAATTAAAGTAGGGTTTTAAAATCGCTATCTTTGCATAATCTTACACATACAAGCAAACTCTGCTTTCAGCTACACCATAGAAATCAGAGATGTCTCCAGAACTGCTGACATCAAATCACTCTGTGAAGAGGAGTGTGAAAAGAGAGCAGAATCTGGCCCTATGGCAGTGTTCAGTGTAAACATGCCTGAAACCATAGAAGCGATTCTTCATCTCCTAGAACCTGCTGTAAATTAGAGGACGCTCTTCCTTCTAATAAATCTTTGCTGACTGTCATTTCTGTCCCATTTTTGCTACCTAGCTTCTCCCTTTACTAAAACATACCCCTGTGCCTTTTCTCTCTGCCTGTTCTCACGCTAATCTGGATTACTTTGCTGGCAATGGTCCCGATCAGATTCCCAGTGGGGACAGGTAAGTGTTTCCATTGTGTTTCCTTTCCGCTGGCTATTGAAACGTAGTTTTCCTCGTCTTAGCCAAAGAAGATCCAGAGTGTGCGCATTGAGTCTTCGCCAGGGACTGCCCTCTGAGCTGTCTCCAGGATCGGTTTCCCTCTGCCCATGCTGCGGAAAGTGCCATGGCCCAAATCAGCAGAAGACATGCAAGGAGGCAGCAGTTTAGGGCCTCAGCAGGAGTACCCCCCGAAGATTGCTTTGAACCTCTTCTTGAAACCCTGAAAGCTGCTGATTCCAGAGCCTTTGCCTCTCTGCCTGCTTGTGGCTGCTGCAAGTTGGCAGAAATGCCTCCACTTGTTGATTAACGTGCTTGCTGCTTGCTGCACGCTGCTGCCCTAGTTATAACGGGTGGTGAGGAGCTGTGATTTTCTCCCAGGCGTTACAGGACTTGTTGTGCTACTACCTCTGCGATCTGGGAGGGAGGAATTGCTGTGTGGCTTGCATGAAGGGCTAGTAGCCAGGAGCAGTTGGCTCTGCTGGTGTCTGCTGTGACTGGGCAAATCCCACCTGTTTTCTGAGTTTCTCCCTCTGAAATACAGACCTGGTAATACCTACCTCCTCAGGCTTCTTGTAAGGTTTGGTTTGGAAGTGTTTGTGGAATGGTTTGAAGTTGTTTTAAATAGAATAAAGACAGGCAGAGAGCACAAACTGTGTGACTTAAAACTACGGTTGTCCGAGATAGGCACTGCAGCATCCATTTCTTCTCCGTGGCAGCCCCCCCGGCACTGTTACACACGCTGGAGCTGGTGATGACTTTAACTGCTGTTTATCTAACGCTTATCTCATACCAAAAGGGCAGCTGGTAACAGCACAGTGCCCTGTTAGCCTTCCTCTTATTGTGTGGCTGCTGGAGACAATACCCCAAGCTGCAGTTGCCTGCCCTTTGGGTGGTCACCTGGTGGGGTGAGGAGCATGGTCTGGAGGGAACGGCCACGTTGGTCGGTGGACAGGACAGACCCGGGAGCCAGGCGAAGGTGACCTCAGCCCAGGAATCAGGGTCTCTGGGGGAAGCTGCCAGGGAAAACTTCTTTTCAGGGAGAGTGACCAGATTTTTTAAAAAGGCAGGTTTTTGCAGGATAGCAAGAGAGTCTGACAACAATTACCATCTCCACAGGGAAAGTCTGTTCTGACAAGAACACCGGAGAAGAAAGCACAGCCCTCCTCTTTTCTGCACAGGGCATCTTTACATCCCTGAGCTTTGCTAGGCTGCGGGTGCTTACCAGGTGTGTTGCTCTTACTCAGGAATAACTGAATCCTCCTTCCCGTGATGGAAGGTCAGCACAGAAAAGCACCCTCTAAAGACTGGCAGAGCCAAACAGTTAG
Source organism: Falco punctatus (assembly GCF_963210335.1). Classification (NCBI taxonomy): domain Eukaryota; kingdom Metazoa; phylum Chordata; class Aves; order Falconiformes; family Falconidae; genus Falco; species Falco punctatus. The sequence continues at coordinate 3,466,898 of NC_137599.1, read as the reverse complement.
CATGGCAACGGGAGAGCAGAACGTTTTCTTCTCTGGCAGGGCTCGACCTGACCTGCAAGGCTGATTTCTGTCCAGAAGCTTTTAATCCTCCCTCAGGGATGGTGTGGCACAGGGGGTGCAGCAGGCGCTGGTTCACCCAGCAGCAGCAGGGCTCAGCCTTTTGTGGTTCTAGCAGAGCTGGGGGATGTGAGCTGGTCATGTTCTGCATGTCACAGCTGCATGCCAACCCAACGCAACTGTTTGTGCTCTTGCAATTTTGTCAAAATAACGGAACAAAATTAATTGCAGATGTGATTAGCATGCCGCATGTGAAAAATCTTCCATTAAATCTTCAAACTGGAGCTCGGAGTGGCTGGGAGTTCTGGGACTCTTTTATTTTTTACATGCTGACAATAAGAGCCTCTTCAAGAGCAATCCTGGTGCCCTTCTCGCCTTTTGAGAACGCTCCCCAGATTTGCTGGGGCTTCTGCAGTGCTTGAAGAGCTCTGCTGGGCTGGGAATGCAGCTCAGCTTTGTGTCTCATTGGCCTTTTATATGACGGGGGAAGTGTTTACATGTGTTGTAGCAACCAGGCGCTGTGTACATGGCCGTATGGGACTGCCTGGGTGACTCACTGCAAGGGAACTCGGGCTTGAAAACAATGTCAGATAAAAAGCCCACTTGGTGGAGGAGGGCAGAGGCTGGGCCGCCCTGTAGATCTCAAAGCCCTGAATTTTTTGGGGCAGGAGGAATAAAGAGCAGCCCAGCACCCTGTCAGCAGGCAGCCAGCTGCCTTCGACGCTGGGTACGGGCACCGGGGACCCTCCGGGTGCCCGCAGAGTCAGCAGACGGACGTGCTGCCAGTCCCGTCAGCTCTGCCAGCGGGAGGGAGCTTCCCAAAGTGAACCGCTTCTCTGCGCCGAAGGGACGTGTCGGATAGTGAAATGGACTGGGGGGTGGCACTCTGTGAATGGGTAAAAGAAAGGTAGAACTTGAATCAGAGCTGAACCTTTATGTGAAGCGCATCGGATGGCAGCAAGCTCGGTCCCAGCACACGTACAAGCACGCTCCCTGTCCTGCCAGGCATAGCTCTGCTCTGTGCGCAGAGCAGGGCAAGATTTTTCTTCTGCTGGTATAAAAATCTTCTGAGAGGTCTTGTTTACCCACTGTCTTTGTGCCAGCTGGATTCAAGCTGTCTTAGAAAACAGAACTGGTTTACATCTGCTGACTGGGAGCCAGGTTTGAACACCCCAACAGGCAGGGATGCCAAGACCCAGGATTTTGGACTCACCCACTTCAAGGGTCAGTGTTTTCTCAGTAAAAATAGAGTAGTTGGAATGCCTGGTGATAAAAATGTGGCTCATCTGGACGAGTCATGAGTGAAATAAAGTGCACAGACCATAGGGCCTTGCCCGGAGTGGGGATTTGTGTGGCAGCCACCCATAGACCCAGGACGGTTCTTGATTGTTCCAGCGAGGTCCCATTGTCCTCCACCACGGGCAGACGCGGCTGTGTCTGCAGGCACGTTCTGCCCACGCCGGGCAGCTGCCCTCCCCCCCAGGGGAAACACCTCCCAAGCAGGGAGGAGGAGACCCTTGGTGGCATTTGGGCAGTGCCTGGGTGCAGGTGGGGAGCGACACACGAAGGATGCTCAGCAGCAACATATTCAGCCTTGTTAAGACACGCCAGAGCTGTCGGTTCTTCTTGCACCAGCTGTACTGTGCACAAGCCAGAGCCTGCTAAACCAGCAGGAATGCTTCTTGGATGCAGGTGGGCTTGGAGGCAGGAAAGTAACCCACGGCAAGCAGTGCTGAAAATCCACCAGCTGTCCTCCAGCTGGTGATCTACTGCTCAGATAAGCAATCAGCTTGAAGAAGAGTCAGGGGGAAAAAATGCAGGAATTATCCCAGGAATAGGAAAGAGAGACGCACTCTCCGGGGGCCCTCAGCCAGCCCTAGGGTGGCATGCCACCCTGTCACCCTGGCCCGGTGGGAAAGGGGCCGGGTGAAGGCTGCAGAGTGTTTCCTGAGCACAGCTGGAAAAAAGCTGTTGAAAACCATCTTGGGGTGGTGGTGGTGGAGAGGTTGGGACTGGAGGCATCCTTACTTATGGGAATAGCTGTGCTCCCTCTTTGCCTCTGTGCCTGAGCAGGGAAGGTGCCTCCTGAAAGAGGCATCAGCAGGGTCTCAAGCCCAGGAGCACTTGTTGTGGGCGGCGTGTGGGACAGCAGAGGTGTGGGTCCGCACGTGAGTGCAGTCTGTGGGAGTTGGGATGAAACAGGGGGGCAGCTGCCCTTCCCGGGGGTGCAGTGACAGGGATTAGAGAGAGCCACGCTGTCACCCTAACAGGGGTTGCTCCAGCTGTCCCGTGGTACCGGGAGCTGCTGCTGGCCACGTCTTCAAGGTTGTGAGGAAACCGTTGTGAGGAAAACTGCCAAGGTTGGATGGGTGTGCTGCTGGTGCAGCCCACTTAGCCGCATCAAAAAATTCAGTCAGAAGGTGGATTTGCTGGTGTAACATGAGGAAAGGCAATTATTTATGTGGCAGACGTGGAGTTTTTGAGGTGGTGTTTCTTTCGGCAGACACATGTTCTGGAGCTAACAAGGGACTGATAAGTATCTGAGTTTGCAGGATATGGCCTGTTTCCAGTGACAGTCGTGCCAGGCGAGAGGGGGATGCCTTTGTTCTGGCTCATTGTGTTGACTCAGAGGGAAGGAAGTGGCCGGAGTTCCTGATGTTCTCGGCTGGTGGGGCAGGGTCCCCGGGAGTCCCTGGGATTGCTCCAGCAGGTGTTGTTGTGCAGAACAGGATAACAGGATCCTCGCCTTCCCAGTGACGTGGATTTGTTTTGGACTGACCTGACCCTCTGGAGAGCATGTGTATTGTTTTCTCCTGAAGTGGCTAATCAAATGAAGAAAACATGTTGGCCGCTTCACCTTAATCTCCAGAAGGTATCTGGGACCTGGGCTGCGATGTGGAGGGTGAAGAGCTTTGCCCAGCACAGCTCTCTGAATAAAACCCAGAACGAACCCCCTGCTCTGGCAGACTCTGTGTTTTGACCGTGGACACTGCAGCCCACATCACCCTCACTGAGCCCAGTGCTCCACAGAGCCGCTTTTTCACTGTTCACAAAGTTTTCCGCAGATCCCCTCATGTCTCCAGAAGTTCCGCTTGCCCAAGGATCAGCCCTGCCCTGTGCTTGGCGAAGAATGAGAATGCAGCTAAAAGCATCTGAATTTCACCCAAGTGAGGCCGTACTGGTGTCATGTGTTGAATAAGGTTATGTCAGATCTCAGGTGGTGTTGAGGGAAGGAAGAGCTGGGGATGGCGCAGCTGGCCGAGCTGAGCACCCCGTGTTTGCAGAGGGGGTGTCCTGTCCTGCCTCCGTCCGGGCACTGAGGCCGGAGCAGCAGCGTGGCAGGGACCTCGGTCAGCCGGAGCAGCAGTGCATGGGTGCGGTGGTGGGAGAGCGCTCAGGACGTGGGCATGCAAACACACCGTCCCTTCCCGCACCGTGCGAGGGATCGGGACGTTCTCTGCTGCAGCAGTGCCAGAGAAACCTGTGCAGAAGTGTGCCTGGAGTCACCGTGGCTCTTCGGGGCTGGGCCTCAGCGGCTGTTTTGGTGGTGTGACCATCATGAATGTCCTGGCTCTTGACACCTGTGTAGCTTGTTAGCTCGTGGCTACGTTGGTGCAGTGGCTAGTGCTGTGCAAATGTGGCATGCAGAGCGTGCAGCCTTGCACAGGGGACGCCATGGCAAATTCACCTTCCTGGGACACAGGGCAGTTCCGCTCCTGGCATCCCCAAGCCGGGGGACGGCGTGTCGCAGCCGATGTTTGCCACGCACTTCAAGCCTTTTGGGTACCCCAGGGTCTGTCCCTTGATTTCACTGGGCCCTGCTCCTGCCTGTGTTGGACTGGGATCCCCCAGCCTTGCTCTGTTCAGCTCCTGTCTGCCCTGGGGCTGGGAATGGTGCCCAGCCGTCCTGCTGCCCCGACTTTTCTCCAAACCTCAGCCCAGCAGCTCTGCTCTCTGCGTGCCTGTTCCACACGCTGCCTTTTGGCTGCTGCTGGCTTGCTGACAGCGCTTGTGTCGGCAGCTCCATGCCTCTCCCGCCCAGCTCCATAGATTAAAACCACGCGGGCAATAAATTTCTGAGCCGTGGGCTGCAGCCCCGCAGCTGTGATGCTTTGCACATTGACAGGCTATTTCCAGCCTGTCCTCGGAACAGAGAGGTGATTCATTGCAGCAGGGACGCATGCTATGTGCTGCTCAGATGAAAACCAATCCCACTCCAGACCTGTGCCCCTCTCCTGGGTGCATGCTTGTCCTCTGCCACTGGGATCAGAAACTTGGCTGACCCGGGAGACTGGAGAAGCTGAATGAATTCGCCCCCAGTCCCGAGCAGAGACAGTGGAATCTTGCAGACCTGGTTGTGTGAGTCGGGGCCGCTGGCTCCACCAGCTCCAGATACCAGCTCAGACAAATTGCCTAACTTATTCCCCAGTGGAGAAATGGGAAAAAAAGGGCAGCCTGCTGCATCCCAAGGGATGTTTCAGCCGCACATCTGGATCCTGCAGGCCTTGGGAAAGTCTGAGTGCAGGCCGGGGCTGGCCAGTGCACACCAGGCAGCGTGGCCGGACTCCCAGTTCCAGACTGTGCTGCCATCTGCAGCCCAGCACCACGCCGTGCCCGGGGCCGCTGCTGGCCGGACCCTGGCCAGGCCACTGACGGGGGAGCGGCTAGCGGTCTTACCAAGAGAAGACCACGTACGGGAAGGAAGCTGAAGCATCGTGGGCTTTGGGGGGGGGGGGGCACTCTGGGCAGATGCTGGGGAGCAAAGGGGCACCACATCGCTCCAGGGGGTCCCCTGCACCCCTCCACTGCAGGATGCGGGTGGGGGCTTTCCTGGGGCCAGGAGCGGGGAGCGTGTGATGGCCAAGTCCTGGCATGAAGATGAAACTGGAGGGGATGGAACTGTGACAGAGGCACAGGAGGAAGGGGAAAGTCTCCGGTTTGAGTGCTGGCCTGCCTCTTCCTGCACTGCTGGAGTCATGGGTGGGTTTGGAACCAGCCCCGGGGCCAGCAGAACTGGTATACCTGAGGTTAAATACAGCAGAGCCCTCAGCGGCTGTAAGTAGAGCAGATCCTCGTGACAGTAATTTATCAAGTGCATTAAGGGAGGCTGAACCCAGGCCTGACTTCGCCTGGGTCTGCGTTGCTCTGAATTGTGGCTGTGCTTCTGCCTTGTGCGCTGCTCTCCAGCTGGCTCCCGAGGCTGGAGAGGCTGGGGGGGTGTGTGTCTCACTGGCTCCGCTCTGTGTCTTGCAGGATGAAGTGAAGCTCCCATCTAAACTGAGCATCAGCAAGTCTCTAAAGGAGGGTGAAAAGCTGGAGAAGGAAGGCGAGGGTGAGGAGGTGCCCGTGGGTGAGGACCATGCAGAGGAGGACCATGTGCAGCTTTCCTCGGATGAAGAGGTGGAGATTGAAGAGATTATTGAAGAGTCACGGGCAGAGCGTATCAAAAGGAGCGGCATGAAAAGAGTGGATGACTTTAAGAAGGCATTCTCAAAGGAGAAGATGGAGAAGACTAAGCTAAAGACCAAGGAAAACCTGGAGAAGACCCGCCACAACTTGGAGAAGACCCGCCACAACCTGGAGAAGAGGATGAACAAACTAGGCACCAAGATTGTGACTAACGAAAGGAGAGAGAAGATGAAGACCTCTCGGGACAAGCTGAGGAAGTCTTTCACCCCTGACCACACCATCTATGCCAGGTCCAAGACAGCCGTCTACAAAGTGCCACCCTTCACTTTCCACGTCAAGAAAATAAGAGAGGGTGAGGTGGAAGTGAAAGCCACGGAGCTGGTGGAGGTTGGTGGAGAGGAGGGAGAAAACTCGGATCTGATGCGTGGGGAGAGCCCCGAGATGCACACACTGCTGGAGATAACGGAGGAGTCTGACGCGGTACTGGTGGACAAGAGTGACAGCGAGTAGGACAGGCTGCAGCGCGGAAGGGTTGTGGACGACGGCTGAACACGTTATCATTCACATTTCGAGATCTCTCTCTGCCCTGGTGCCCCAGGGAAAGTGTACACGATGCATCTTTACTACCCTGCAGAGCCGACGCCAATCCCCTGCCTGCTTGGACAAGGTGTATTTTATATTTTAGTTTTAGCACACAGAAACATTAGGAACACGGGACTGTTTTTCTTACACTGTTAAATCACCCTTGGAGACCATTCCTGCCGCAGGCTGCGTGAGAGCCTTCTAGCACGATGGGCTTTGAGTGACGGGGACCCAGCCCAGCTGGAGAGTGCTAAAACCAAGATAACGGCTGTACACCTGGAAAGCTCAAGTGTCCTCCATAAGCAAAGACCTGGTGTCAAGAAAGCCTCCTGCCAAGCAGCCCACCGCCCCCCGCCACCCCGGCTCCCTGTGCCAGGCTGCGCGGCTGTCCCCGCAGGCAGTAAGACCCCCAGACCCCAAGCTGGCCACCCCGTTCGGGGGAGCAGAGGAACTGTGATGCACCCAGCGTGCGGAAGAGCTGAGCAAGTCCCGTTGATGGACAGAGTAGAGGTGAAGCGGAGCCAGCTGCATGGCAGGCAGGCAGCTCTGCTCCTCTCTGCCCTTCTGAGGACCGGGTTACGTGGCGGTGCCTAGGACGGCTTCACCACGAAGCCACCCTGCAGCTGGGACTGCCGTGGGTGCCCGCATGGCATCACCCAGCCGGGGCCCGCTGCTGCTCCCGGCTGCGGTAGGAGCAGAGTGAGCTGTGCGCTCCCCTGCCCACGTTACAGATCTGGCTGACAGTGGCCCAGTGGCCACGGGCAAGTTCTCGCTGGGGCAGGGAGCACCGCAGCGGTGGGGTGCTGGGTCTGGTCCCTTCACACCCGCAGGGATGGCGGCAGCTGGCGGCAAGGCGCATGCTCCTGCCTGGAGAGAGGGGACACACAGGCAGCGGTGCCGGAGCAACCACCACCGGCTGCAACTTGTTTCCAGAGGGATATGGGATGCACTGATGCCATGTGAGGCTCCTGACTGTCAGAGAAGCGACCTTGACACTGGTCTAGCAGCAGACCTTGAGTATTTCTGAGCATCTGCTTCCTCCAGGGGCCCTGGCATGGCTCAGGCTCGTGCCCACACCCTGTGCTTTCCTCCCCGTTTCCCACTTACTTCCTGCAGCTTCACCGTCCCCTGCAGCAAGGCAGCGTAGGGCAGCACCCCCCAGACCCCCCAGCTTGAGGGCACTGCCCCGGCTCAGCCCGGAGCTGCCACACTCCAGCTCTCATGTAGGCAGGCTCACGGCAGCAGGACCCGGCCCTGCAGGAGCAGGCAGCGCGGCAGGAGGCTTCGGTGCCTGGCACCTTCACCTGGGGAGCTGTGGGTGCTCCTGGGGAGGCTGATCCCAGCAGGCAGCCGAGACAGGGACCTGATCCTGCTCATCCCCGGCTGCTTGCTGGGCTCAGCCCTTGCCCACGAGCGCAGTTGCTTTCCTCCCCAGCCTGCTCCCCCAGCCAGCAGGGAGGGCTGCTGCTGCTGACATAACCAAATATATAAACTTGCTTTTCCTCTAAGAATTATTTTCCTTCTTATTGTCTAGTGCCTCCAGCCTGCCCCCGGCCCCAGGGTCCCGTCTCAGGGCCTGGGAGATGCAGCCGCCATCCCCGGAGAAGCTGCCTCCCTGCTCGGGGACACCGGGTGCTGGCTCTGGGCTGCCCACGGGCGCTGCCAGGCCTCCTGCCCATGGGGCAGGCGGGGCGGTGGCTCCCAGCCCGGCCTGGGCCCCCAGCCCATGGGTCGCGTCCCCCCGCAGAGCCTCTGGCGGGCCCACGGGCGGTTTGCACGGAGGTGTATCATCCCACAGCGCTGGGGGCCGGGGCAGCGGGAGCCTGGACGAGCCCCCGGCCGTTCCCGCGGCTGCATCCCGGCGAGCAGCGCAACTAATAAAGTCTCTTTTCTAAACCACCGGCGTGAGCCTGTTCATGGCGCCGGCTGGGCCGTGGGGTGCCCAGGGTGCAGGGAGACGCCCCACACGGGGCCGTGCCCTGCTGCCCTGCGTGGGGCCCATGTCCCTTGCCCCACGTGGGTTGGCTGCTGGCCCTACTGCCCCATGTGGGGCCAGTGCCTGCTGCCCCACACCGGACCAGGGCCCAGTGCCCAGTGCCCCACATGGGGCTACTACTGGCCGCAGTGCCCCGCGTGGACCAATGTCCCCTGTCACACGCATGGCTGATGCCTGTTGCCCCATGCAGGGCTGGGCCCCACTGCCCCACATGAGGCCACTACCAGCCCCACTGCCCCACACAGGACCGGTGTCTCATGCCCCATGCAGGGTGGCTGCTGGCCCCAGTGCCCCACGCGTGGCTGATGCTCATCACCCCACGTAGAACTGGGGCCCACTGCCCACATGTGGCTGATGCCCATCGCCCCACACGGACCGAGGCCCGCTGCCCCACACGTGGCTGACCCATCGCCCTACATGGGGACCAGGTCCCAGTGGCCCACGCGTGGCTGATGCCCGTCACCCCACACAGGGACCGGGCCCCACTGCCCCACGCGTGGTTGATGCCCGTTGCCCCACGCGAGGTCGCTGCCGGGCCCCCGGCGCGGGTGGCGCTGCCCCTTTAAGAGGCGGTGGCGGCGGCCGACGTCACGGCGCTGCCCGGAACCCAGCTGAGTTTCCCGCACGGCCGTTCCCGGCAGCTGCCGCCCCCCCCACCGCGCCCCCCCCTCAGCACCGCCCCGCGGCGGGAGGCGGCGCCATCCGGGAACAGCCGGCAGGGGGCAGCCCCCCCGCGCCGCCGCGAGCCGTGACGTATCGCGGGGAGGCCGCGCTGATTGGCCATCAGGGCCCGTCCCTCGCGGGGCTGCGGGAGCGTCGCGCCGCTATTGGTCGCGCTCGGCGTGACGTAAGGGGCGGGGCCGGGCGGGCAGCAGGTTTCTCGTCATTCGGGCAGGGTCCGGACGCGATCGTCGCCGGTACCGGGAGTCGCTGCCCCGCCCCGTCCGGGACCGCCGGTGAGCGCGGATGGGGGGCGGGCGCCCGGCCCCGGGGGGCTCGGCCAGGGCCGCCGGGCCAGATGGCACCGGGCCCGATGGCGCTGGGCCCCGCGGGCCGGTTGGCACCGGGGAGCGCGGGCCCGGTGTCCCCGTCCCCGCCCCGGGGCTGGGCGCTGCCGCGGGGCCGAGGCCTCGCAGCGCGGTGGGGCTGAGCGGGGGGCGGAGCGGCCCTTGGGGGCGGTGGGCACGGCTGCTCCCGCAGCGCCTGCGGCCTGCCAGCTGTGTGCGGGGGCGGGGGGCGCAGTCGCGGCGGGGGGGTCTTTCCCGGACACCCCCCCCCCCCCCCCCCCCCCTCCGGTTCGGGGCCCGGCCCTACTGTCGGGGCCCGCGGGTTCCCTTTCGTTGGGAGGCGGCAGCTCCCACCGCGGCCTGGCCCTGCCGCCGGCGGGAGCAGGTGAGGGCAGCACCCCGTGCTCCCGGGGAGCCCTAATTAGGGAGGCAGTAATTAACCTAATCCTCTGGTCTTACAGCAGACGGGATTTCTGCCCTTCCCGCGGCGCCCAGCAGGCCCTGGCCCGGCAGGGGCAGCTCCCCGGAGCCGACAAGGCTTCGACCCACTGCGGTGCTGGCATCACCGTCCCTGCCTGCGGGGTCCGGGGGCTGGGCCCGCCGGTGAAGCGGGCTGACAACCCACCACCCCCAGCCCGAGTGGGCTTCTCGGAGAGGGGAACGCATCCAGGCTGGCGGGGCTGGAGGAGCTGCTGCCCGGTCCGGTTGCGGTGAGGCTGGGATGGTGAGCGGCTGTCGGGCCCGTGTGCTGCGGGATGGGGTTTGGGGCAGAGGCTGATACAGCCGGTCGCAGCGGTGAGGTGTTTGTGCTGATGAAATGATGTGTAACCAAGACAGAAAGCCTAGCTGGAGGTCCGGCGCCTGGGCGGACTGAGGCTTGAAGACCTGGCTGATGTCTCCAGCAGAGCTGGGAGCTCCAGGCTGCAGCTTTACCTGCCCCTGCCCCCCCACCCCGAACAGAACCGCTCGCCTGGGGCCACCTGCCTGGAGCAGGCTTCAGTCTGAAGCCGTCCTACAGGCGGTGGGTGCGCTGCAGCGTGGCCGAGGTGCGGAGCAGACCTGTTAGGCTCTGCATCACGGGGGGAATGCGAGCCGTGTGCCCGAGCTGCTCGAGTGCTCTGTGGGGGCTGGCAGCTCTGCCCACCTCCCCTCTGCCCCTCGGCTTCCCACCGCTCGGCACAACGCTGTGTGTGACGCTTGTTCCACAGGCTGCCTGTGCCCCCCCTGTGTGCGCCCGTTGCAGGGGCACAGCTGGAGGGCTGGTGGGGTGGGGGGAGGAGGGTGGGCTGCCCTGGGCCTGCTCTGGAGAAGGTCCCTTCTGCATCTGTGGGGAAACCGGCCCTGCCTGCGTGTGCATGTTGGGGCAGTTGACTCCGTTTCCACCCTGAAGGTGATCGCTGTCGCCGTCGCTCCCCAGTGGAGCCTATTCTGCTGCTTCCTGGGGATCTGTCAGAGCTGCGGGCGCTGGTGGCAGAGGGCAGGAGGAGTGTGCGGCTGGGCATCCTCTGCCCAGGGACAGGGGTGGCGACGGCATCCCTCGCAGCTCCTGTAACAGGAGTTACATGCTGGGATGGACTCTGGAGACCTCCTGAGCTGCCACGAGGAACAGCCAGCTGTGGCGTGTGGGTCGATTGGGCAACTCGGCACCGTGGCTACGAGGTCGCCCGGAGCCTCCCTCTGCCCTGTGCTGTCACGCTGCTTTCGCAAACCTCTGCATCGCTGCGTGTTTTTCCACCTCCGGGGCTGGCTTTGAAAACGCTCCAGAGGAACACAGCCAAGTTCTAATAGCCTTTTCAAAACTTGCTCTTGTGTTTGCCTGGAGCAATTAGCTGCTTTGTTGTAGAAGAGCAGGTTTTTGTCAGCCTGGTGATGGTTGTCTGGAAGCGAGGGCCTGGTGTCAGTCCTTGTTGGAAAGCCTGTGAGGCGGTGCTGATGGCATCTGTCGTGAGTCTGTGATGCTCCCGACGGTGATAACTCTGTGAACGTGACCCATGCAGTGCTATCCGTAACTGAGCTTTGTCCTGCTTGTGGCACTGCAGGGGACGAGGAGTGCCACAGTCCCAAGTGACTCCCCCTGTACGCTGTGCCCTGGGGGTCATTGCTTGTTTTGGGGGTGCAAGTGAGGGGTGCTCCCAGGAATGAGAAGGCGGATGGAAGGCAGCGGCAGGATTGCTTCCAGGGCAGCAGCCTTGATCTGAATAAGGCTGTTGGGAGTGTGCAGAGCCGTCCCCAGCTGCCGGTGACACCACACAGCTCAGGCCTGGCTCTTGTGCTCTGCCCTTGCAGGGGAGCTAAAGAAAGATGAACTTTAGCTCTTGAGCTACTTTTAGCAGCTTTGCTCCGAGCTGTGGACAGCGTGTTTACCCTGTGGGCTTGCATCATGCTGTGCTTGGCCCTGGCCGTGTTGGTTGCTCCCTGGCTCCGTTCCAGAGACAGGAGGAGAGGCTAACCGCAGAGACGGGCAAGCCCAGCGGAATCGGAAAGGTTCAACCCTCAGATCTTGAAACCCAGACAAGGGAGGCTTCCCAGCGGTGGGGCTGGCTGGGGAGAGGCTCCTGCACAGGGTTTCGGAGCTGAGGTCAGAGTTTCCCTAACGCTGGTGACTGCAACAGTAAGGAGCATCGCAGGGACCCTTCCCCTTTGGGACAGTCCGTGCTTCTGGCTGCCTCCTGTTGATGCTGGGAGGAGCTGGAGCTCCGTGCTGTGTCCCCTCAGCCTTTCTGGAGGGAGAGGAGACTTTCAGCTCCTTCCTGACCGCTTCCTGCTTCCAGCCGGTCCTGCCTTCCCACATCCTCCCCTGGCTCGACATGGGCTGGGAAGCCTCCCCGGGGGGGGTCCCCTCCTGTCACCCACTGCCGCAGAGCTGGCTCTGCCCTTCTAGGAAGGCACGTCTCAAAGCTCTTCCCAGCCCCGCTGCTCTTGCGGCAGCATGTGGAGCCTTTGCCAGCTTCGGCTCCGATTGAGCTGGGGGCCGTAAAAACATGGTGTGATCTGCTGCTTCTGCTGAGAGATCCCTCGAGGTGAGGAGTGGGTGCAGCAGAGCCTCTGGGAATGGCGAGCACAGACTGTGTCCTCCCTGGGCTGGCTGCAGGCACAGCTAGCAGGCAGTGACCGTCCCTGCTGGCTGCCGTGCGGGGCGAGCCTGCCTTGGTTCTTCTGTGCTTGTGCGTGCGGGCTGCAGTGACTTCCTCGCCCTCTCGTCTTGCGAGGAGATGCCCGCGGTGGGAAGCAGCAGAGCAGCTCGTGTTCCGCTGCATGTTAGTTCTGTTTTTCAGGGATAGGTACGACGGCGTGTGGTGCTGGGGGCCCTGGCAGGGCGCCGGCTTCCTGCAGCCGCGGAGCATGCGCTGCAGCGGGGAGGATCTTGCGCTTGAGCAGGAGCCTGGGCTGCCATGGTGGCTTGTCCTGCAGCTATTTGTGGCATCGAGAAGTGGCCGATTCCCATCCAAATGCTGCATAGCAGCCTGGGGGCTTTGCTTTTGACCTTTTGGCGCTCTGCAGATTGGGGCTTTGGTACTGAAATATTCAGATCGTGTCTTTCTTCTGGAAGATCTGTTTGGATCTTGATCCAGGGAAGTGGTGTCCGGTTCAGCTACCGCAGCTTCGTCCATCCGCGAGCTGCTCGGCACCAGTGGCCGCCTGGGAAGCGGCTCCTGTGGGAGGGTGATGCCCCAGCAGCACAGGTCCTGGGCTCAGGGCTGGGGATGCTGCTCTGGGAGGAGATGGGCTGGGGCAGCAGCTGTTCCTGGACAGGCTGGTGCAGCCCCCTCCGTGCGTGGGGGTGCTGCCGCAGTGGTGCAATAGGAAATGAGATTGCTGAGCTCACCAGCCACACAGAGCACTCGGGTGACTTGTAGGTTTTCAGCTCTTGCCTGGCCCGGGTATTTGTTGTGTTTTTTTCCCCTCCCAGAAGCAGCACCATGTGGTTCACGCTGCAGTAGTCACCCCCAGGGCCAAGTTAAAAGGGCTGCGAGCACCGTACAGGACCAACAGCCAGCAGAGAGCTGAACCCACTGCGAAACGGGGGCTCTGTGGTGCCCAGTACGCAGCCCTGAACCGTGGCTGAGGGCCCAGCCTTTCTTGGCCTGCAGTTGCAGAAAGCAAAAGTTACAGGGTGGCAAGGGCCCTGTCGCATCAAGCCGGGTCTTATTCCGAGGCTGAAGGAGTGCCTGTTCTTCACAGGCTCTTGCACGGGTCTGTGTCTGCCCCTTCCCTTTCACTTACTCCTCCACTGAAAGCAGGCTTGGCTCACGTGGCCTTCCCTGAGGATTGCACCAGAGGGTTATAGTTCAAAGTTAGCGTCCTGCCCATGTCGCTCCTGGTTTTGGGGCTATTCAATGTTCTGAAGTTCTAAAAACCTCTTTTAACTCCATGTCAGGTACCAGCGTCTGTCTTCTCCCTGGTGTCTCGGTCCACAGCAGGATGTTCCCCCTCTCTCCTTGTACAAAAAGCATCCAGGAATGTGTTTTTTTTTTCCCCAGAAATGGGGAAAAAGAGTCGCGTGCAGCAGAGTTCAGAAGAGCACGACATACAGCGGTGCTGGAAGCATCAGGGATCTGATCCATGGGCGCATCTTGGAGAAGCTGCTAGTGAAACCCAGCTCTCCGTGCTGGGCAGGGGGGGCTGGGGCAGGGGGGCAGCTGCAGGGTGCCTGTGGGCCCCTTTTGTGCTGCTGGAAATCTGCACAAGCACCCAGCTCCTAGGCGAAGGTCAAAGCTCCTGATGCTGCCGTGCGTCCGGGGAAGTCTTAGTTGCTGTTAAGGTTTTATAAATTTCTGTCTTGCCTAATGAAAGCCTGCCTGGCTCCTGCGTGGAGCAGCTGCTCTGGCTGTGGGCTGGGGTCTGGTCATCTTGTTTTCACCTGCTTCCAGCCTGGCCTGGGGTGCAGGGCAGAGCAGTCTGGTCTGCTGGAGGGGAGTAAATCCCATTTTGAGGGGTGGCACAGCCTTCCCCCCATCTGCCTCCTTGCTGAGCAAAGCTCTGCTTGCCGGCCGCTGCTCTGTGCTTCCCGGCACCCCTCCTGTTCCCAGACCTTTGCACCTCCCGACGCATTCGCTGTGATTTCCTTTGCACCGGCTCCTCGGGGCTGCTCTGCCTCGGTGGTTTGCTCCTGCTGCGGGGTGGAGCGCGGTGCCCTCATCGGAGCCCAGGGCCAGCCTGGGACTTGTGGCTGGTGCCAGCCCCCTCGCCTGCTCCTGCGGCACCGGCTGTGCTGGCTGCTGCTGTGCCGGCTGCCTGGCCATCCCCAAAGCCCAGCTGGCACGTCACTCGCTGCAGTGACCTTTGGGGAAAAGCAAACTGCTTTCTGCAGGGCAGTGACTTTCTGCCGCTGTCAAGTGGAGCTCTGTGCCTCCGCTTGCTGAGCACAGCTTGCTGTCCCCTCGTTAGCGTTGCTTTGATTTCCATTGATACACAAGTTGCTAACTCAGAAATTGCCCCTTCCTTGTTTCTGTTGTTTCCTGGCAGTCTCCGCCTTCTGCACTTACTGTAAGCTCTGCAGCTCCTTCCCAGCCTCCCGGAGCAGAGGCAGGCATGTGCACTGTCTGGCTGGAGGGTGCCTGGAAGATATTGGCACCACATTAAAGCCTTGTACCTGTCACTAGTGACCTACATGCCCAAAGCCTCTCCCTCTCCCCCTGGAAAGGAGGTAGGAAAGCTTTGGGAAATGATGCCTCTCTCGAGGAGAAAGCTTTGCTGAAGGCAGGCGCTTGGGAAGCGTGCTGCCACGCGGGGATGCTCGGTGCTCACCAGGCTGAGGCCAGGTGGAGAGAAGCTCAGCTCAAGGCAAGCCCAGAGCTGTGTTCCCTGTGCTTGGGGAGCTCCTGTGCAGCTCGGCGCAAGCCCGAGGGGTTGGATGGTGTTGGGAGCTGCCTGCGACCCGACTTTTAACTCTGATCTGACCCTGCGGCGTGAGGAGCAGCGTGCGTCGAGGCTTCCTACCCATCTGGGTTTGTAAGAGCGGCTGCATCTGGCCGGACCTGCTTGGGACTGCACCTCCAGCCCTGTGGGCTTGTGCCCCTGCCGAGCCCCCGGGGTCTGTGGGCTGCGAGAGCCTCCGCCGGGGTGGGAGAGGATGGGGCTGAGCTCGGCAGGCAGGGCTTGCCTGCTGCGCTCCTGCAGTCTGCTGCGAATGGTCACCGGCTGCCAGTGCCAGCGTGAGCTCTGCTCTTCTCATCTCAGATGTTTCAGATTAATTTCATGACGTGGTGAAAAGAGAATGAGTCAGAATCTGGGCTTTATTCAGCTTTGCAGCCGGGGCGGCTGGAGCGCAGCCTTTCTGCTGCCGCTCTCCTCGGGTGGCTCGCCCGGGCAGCGGGGGGGAGCTGGGCTGGGGCTGAAGCTGCCCTCCGCCCTCGCCTTTGGCTGGATTTTGAGTTGAGTTCTCGGGATGGAGCGATGCTGCTGGGCCCCCTGTTTTGGTGCTCTGGCTGCTTTGCCACTCACCCTTGCAGGCAGATGAGGCTGCGTGGCCGCATCCTGCGCTGCCAGGGGCACCGGGGCACAGATGTCAGTGGGGTGAAAAGGGCTCTTCTTGCAGCCCTCTGGCTCCTTCCCCACCCTCCCCCAGGCGTACGTGCCATTATTTTTGCACGAGTGATGCACTTTCGGTCTGTGGTTCCACCTTCCCTTGACCCAGGCCCACCCGTGGGTGCCGGTGCTGGCGGTCGCTCTCGCCTTGCCGGAGCGCAGCCTGGAGGCACAAACCGGTGCCAGTTCCAAGGCTCCTTGAGCTGGTCCCGTGGCCACCATGTCAGGGTGGGTTTCGCTGAAGAGGAGCGAGCTCCTAGATGTGTGGTCGGCTCCGTGGGGACACGGGCTCATCCCTCTGTGTGTGCTGGGGCTGTGCAGTGTCGTGGGCTTGGAGCTGCGCACCCAGCAGCTGCCTGGCCCCGTGCTGCCCTTGGAGGGATGGGCACTGCCCGGCCGGTGTGCCCCGAGCCCTGGTGTGTCTGGTTCCAGCCCCCCCAAAGGAGAGCAGTGCTCACAGCTGCGTGGTGCTGAGCGGCTGGCAGGAGGGAGCCCGGAGCTCCCGGGTGCCAGCTCCGAGCAGCACATGTCCCCATCCCACCAGGTCTCCGGAGGTGGCCAGGATGGCGCAGTGGAACCAGCTGCAGCAGCTCGACACGCGGTACCTGGAGCAGCTCCACCAGCTCTACAGCGACAGCTTTCCCATGGAGCTCCGGCAGTTCCTGGCCCCGTGGATTGAGAGCCAGGACTGGTAAGACCTTGCAAAACGCTGATGTGGGGACTTTGCTCAGGACACCCACCCTGGGGTGGCAGCAGGCTCCAAGGTGGTCTTGGAGGAGCTCTGCCGCTTTCCCTGGGGTCTTGATGCGGCAGGACCGGTCTTCCTCCCCGAGGCTCATGTGGCGCCAAGGGGAGCGGGACTCTGTGCGCACGGTGTCAGACCCTGGCCCAGGAGAGGGGGAAGCTCCGAAGCGGAGGTGTCCCCGTCCAGGGCTGACTTAACGTTGACCTCTATTGAAAACTAAGTTGACACAGAGCACCGATTCTTGGATCCAGTTCAGAGAGCGCTTGGGACTGGTGAGGCACTTGCATGCGCTGTCTGCCTGGCTTAAGGCCAGGCTCTAAGCCCGGATCCCAGACCTCTCTGTCACCCTGCCCTCGTGGGCACGGTCTGAGGGTTCGGTTTATTGGCATGAAGCGAGTCAGGGCTGCTCTGGCTCTTTCTCTGGTGCAGATTAGGAAGATGGCTGGGGTGTTAAATGGCGCAGGGGATGGCGGGTGTGAGCAGAGCCGCGCCGCCTTGCCCCTTCCCCTGGGCCGGGCACCCACGACTCTGCCCTCCCTCGCACAGGGCGTACGCTGCCAGCAAGGAGTCTCATGCCACGCTGGTGTTCCACAACCTGCTGGGGGAGATCGACCAGCAGTACAGCCGCTTCCTGCAGGAGTCCAACGTCTTGTACCAGCACAACCTGCGGCGCATCAAGCAGTTCCTGCAGGTGAGGTGGGAAGTGCTGGTTTGTCGGGGGGAGGCATGGGGGGAGCCTGTGGAAGGCCAACAGGTTCTTGGCACAGCTCAGGACCCACAGCCCTAAGGGGTGGGGGGATCCCAGGAGTTACGTTGTACCTGCTGACCTTGGGGGTTTGAACCTTTTACAGAGCAGATACTTGGAGAAGCCGATGGAAATAGCCCGCATCGTGGCCCGCTGCCTGTGGGAAGAGTCCCGGCTCCTCCAGACGGCTGCTGCAGCGGCCCAGGTCAGTGGCTTGGGTGTCCTGGGGCCGCTGTCCCACTGCCCACCCGGTGGTGCTGTGCGGGTCCTGGGCAGTGAAGGGCAGCTGCAGTCTGAAGCTCCCCACTTGCTTCCTTCCGCAACAGAAGCTGCTTTGTGCTGAGGGATGGTCCAGCTGCGGTGGCTGATGGCTTCTGCTCTCCGCGCTGCGGCCTGGGCGCGCTCTGCCTGGGCTTGCTATTAGCTTCGTGCATCCCTCTCTCCTCTTGCCCCTTGCGTGGGCTGTGCCCCGCTCCGTGCGCCTTGCTGTGCACCCCTGGAGCTGACGCTGCGAGCAAGCAGCCAGCTGCCCTGGCTCCTGTGAGGGGATGAAGACCCTTCCTGCAAGACCTCAGGCTGGGAGGGGAGCATCCCTGGGTCATGTTCTAATGCCCTCCTTGTCCCCTCTGCAGCAAGGGGGACAGGCAACACATCCCACGGCGGCGGTAGTGACGGAAAAGCAGCAGATGCTGGAGCAGCATCTGCAGGATGTGAGGAAGAGGGTGCAGGTATGTGTGCTGCCTAGGCACCTTCTCCTTTCCTCACCGTGGTGATTTAGTGCTTCGAATAAATCCACATCTCTTGCCTTGCAGGATCTGGAGCAGAAGATGAAAGTGGTGGAGAATCTCCAGGATGACTTTGATTTTAACTACAAGACTTTGAAAAGCCAAGGAGGTAATGGAAGCTCGTTAGCATCTGGCAAAACAAAGTGTGTTCCTGCAAGGAAACTTGCTGGAGGGCATGTTCCAGCCCTCCCGGTGCCTCCTCTCCGAGCCAGAAGGGTGGCCTAGGCTCAGGGCATTTGCATGGCAATTGGAGAAACCTCGTCCTTTGTTTCTGCCGCTCACGTTGCCTCCAGGGGAGTAGAACCAGAGCTCCTCTGCCTGGGAACAAAGAAATGGCTTGTGGAGGTGATAGGGCTGCCCGGTGTGCAGGAAAGCCAGCAGCAAGGTGCTTAGAGGCTGTGTGAGATTGCTCCCTAACTATTGAAGGGATCCTGGGGTGCCGGCTCCTTTGTGGTGGAAATTTTTTGTTTGTGCGAGGCTTGGAAGGGCAGGAGGAGTCCATGTGTGTGGCTGAAGCTTTCCCACCTTTCTGCGCAGACATGCAGGATCTGAATGGAAACAATCAGTCCGTGACCCGGCAGAAAATGCAGCAGCTGGAACAGATGCTCACGGCGCTGGACCAAATGCGAAGGGTATGTGGTGGAGCTGGCCCTGGGGTGCAGCGGTGCCCTTTTTCTGGGGTGTGAGTTTGGTGTTCCTGCGTGGTTAGAACTGAGAGCAGCGCTAGAAACGCAGCCCTGGGCCACTTCATCCTTGTCTGTGAACGTAAAACTCGCAGATCTCGAAGGGAGTCAGAGGGTGTTGAAGGTTCTGCTTTCCTTTTTGACAGGGTATTGTGAGCGAGCTGGCCGGGCTGCTGTCAGCCATGGAGTACGTGCAGAAGATGCTGGCAGATGAGGAACTGGCAGACTGGAAGAGGCGGCAGCAGATCGCCTGCATTGGCGGCCCACCGAATATCTGTTTAGACCGGCTTGAGAACTGGTGAGAGCTGGCTGGGGGTTGCATCAGTCCCTAGAGAGGTGGTAGTCGGACACCTCCGTGGAAATGAGCTCTTTGCTTCTGGAAGCATCCTTGCAAAATGGCTTCTGATGCCAGCACGCATAAACAGAACCCATAGTGCTGGGATGGTTAGCCACAGGCCTGTGGGACTTCAGGGCTGCTGTGAGAAGTTCCTGGTGTGTCTCTGCAGAATTTGGGCACGTGCAGGGTTTCTTTTGTGATGCATGGCTTAGAAAAAACTGGGCTGGGAGCCCTAGATGTGTTCTGTTTTCTGCTGGTTTGGTATGGAGAGCATCCTCTGCTGCATAAGTGAGGGGAGAGGAAGGCTCTGCGGGCTGGGACCGTGCAGGGCTTGGCGACCAGAGCTGATGCTGGTTCTTCCTGCTCCCCTAGGATAACCTCTCTTGCCGAATCACAGCTACAAACCCGGCAGCAGATCAAGAAGTTGGAAGAACTGCAGCAAAAAGTGTCTTACAAGGGTGACCCAATTGTCCAACACCGGCCCATGCTGGAGGAGCGGATTGTGGAGCTCTTCAGGAACCTGATGAAAAGGTGCTGAGGGCTGGGGGCGAGCTGTGGGCAGTCCCCTGGTCACAGGGGATGGAGGGGTGGGCAGGGAGTGTGCTGGGCAGGGGGGGCTGAGGTTTGACTGTGGCTCTTGTGCCTTTCCCCCCACAGTGCTTTTGTCGTGGAGAGGCAGCCCTGCATGCCCATGCACCCCGACCGGCCCCTGGTCATCAAAACTGGGGTGCAGTTCACCACCAAAGTCAGGTGGGTGGCTGGCCCCCGCTATCCTGCCGCGCTGCAGGCGAGGGAAAGGGGAAAATGAAGCAGGATCGCTCTCCTTGGGAGATGGTGGTGGAGATGCAGCCTCGGCTTGCCTGGGGAGCACTGGTGCTGGGAGGGAGCGCATCCTAGAAGGCTGGTCCTGCTGCAGTGCTG
This sequence comes from Falco punctatus, assembly GCF_963210335.1. NCBI lineage: Eukaryota > Metazoa > Chordata > Aves > Falconiformes > Falconidae > Falco > Falco punctatus. The sequence continues at coordinate 3,447,103 of NC_137599.1, read as the reverse complement.
CCTGTGTGACTCAGTGCAGGGATGGAGGCTGCTGGTGGGGGCTGGGCTGCGTTCCTGGAGGCAGCCGGGGTTCTGGTAAATGCCGGTGGGCGGCAGGAAGTGTCAGCACGTCCCTGGCTGCCTCTCAGCTGGCCCATGTTCCCTGCCAGCTTCTGCAGAGAGAGCCTCCCTGACACAGGGCTCTGCCTGGGCCTTCTTCACCATCTCCTGGCTGTGTCCCTGTTGCCCCCTTGGCACGTGGCAGCATCTGGCCACAGAACACTGTGGAGGGCGTTTGTTCAGAGCAGATGTCTGCCCGGTGTGGGCAGTCAGCAGCCAAAACAAGCCCTCCTCGGGGTGCTCGGGGGAGCATCAGCACCTTCCCTGGTTCTGGGGACAGGTGTCACGGCTGATATGTCACAGGTGGGCTCAGGGATGCCGGAGGAGCTGGGTAATGCCCCTGTGAACTCCGTGGTGCGAACCGTGGAGCTGCCTGCTGGGGGCTGCACGCAGCACTGCTGTCCTGCAGCCTGTGCCAGATGCTGTGTTCAGCCGGAGTTGTTAGCACGAGCTGGATGCTCACGCTCTGCGTCTGCTGACTCTTTGCAGGTTGTTGGTCAAGTTTCCAGAGCTGAACTATCAGCTGAAAATTAAAGTCTGCATTGACAAGTGAGTCCCATGCTCTGATCGTGGCGGTGCTGGGCGGGTTACTGGAGAGGGACTCGTTCCTGCTGCCATTGGGTCAGGCTCCATCCCCGCACCGAGGGCCAGCACGACCCCCAGTAGAAGAGGGGGTGCAGGGTGGCGCTGGGTCCCAAGGATTCATTCCCATGTGGGGGGCAGCCTGGGGAGCTTGTCGGACTCACGATGCCGCCAGCCCTGCACACCAGCTTGTCTGCATCAGGTTGGGAAGGCCATGGCCGTGACCGGGTGTTTCTCTCCTTTCCTAGGGACTCCGGGGATGTTGCAGCACTTCGGGGGTAGGTGCAATGTTGGTTTGTGTTGTTTTTTGGTTGGTTTGTTTGGGTTTTTTTCTTGCTTCTGCTTTTAACCCTGGCAAACATCCTACTGTACGTTCACTCGGGGAGAGCCCTGCCAGCCATGCTCTGCCTTTCTTCTTTCGAGGTCGCGGAAGTTTAACATCCTGGGGACAAACACCAAAGTCATGAACATGGAGGAGTCGAACAACGGCAGCCTCTCAGCAGAGTTCAAGCACCTGGTAGGTACCACGAGCTCTCGGGCTGCTCCTGTAAGGCCAGTGCTGTCACTGTGTCGCTTCAGCCTGTTCCCTCTCCCCGCAGACCCTGCGGGAGCAGCGGTGTGGTAATGGAGGCAGAGCCAACTGCGATGTAAGTGCTGGGGGGGTCCCTTTGCTGGCAGCTCTGCTCCCTGTCTCGCAGCTGAGCTGTGAGGGGAAGCAGGAGCCCTGCCCCAAGCGGGGGTGTCTGCAGGCACCTCCACCCAGACCTGAGCAGCAGTGCTGGGCCCAATGGCCACGTGTCGGGCCAAGGGCAGGCGCCTGCTGTGTGCTTATTGTGTCCTCTTCCACCCTAGGCCTCGCTGATCGTCACCGAGGAGCTGCACCTCATCACCTTTGAGACAGAGGTGTATCACCAGGGTCTGAAGATCGACCTGGAGGTGAGCCGTGGGTCACTGCCTGTCCCTGCCGTGGGTATGGGTGCGGAGGAGCCCTGGGAGATGTCCGAGCCTGTGCTCACACCCTGTCTTTGCAGACCCACTCGCTGCCTGTGGTGGTCATCTCCAACATCTGCCAGATGCCCAATGCCTGGGCATCCATCCTGTGGTACAACATGCTGACCAACAACCCCAAGGTAGGGCCCGGCGCTGTGGTGGCAGCTGGCAGAGCAGCAGCGCAGGTTTGGGGACCAGAGCGTCCCAGCAGGGAGAGGTGGCCTAGGAATGGGGCTGTGGGGCAGGACCTGGCCCTGCTTCTGTCCCGTGTCCTGCTCAGGGCTGTTTTCCTTTGTGCAGAATGTGAACTTCTTCACCAAGCCCCCCATCGGGACCTGGGACCAGGTGGCAGAGGTGCTGAGCTGGCAGTTCTCCTCCACCACAAAGCGCGGCCTCAGCATCGAGCAGCTGACGACGCTGGCAGAAAAACTTCTAGGTAAGTCGGTGTGGGTGTCCTGCCCGTCCCTGCTGTCCCTCGGGGTGGCTCCCCATCTGTAAATGCGATACAGGAGCAAGACCGTGATGTTTGGGAGAGGAGCTATAGCTTTCACCTGCTTGGCTTTCTCCCAAATGATACAAACCTGGGGCTGCTCCCTGGAAATGGTATCTTTGGAAGGACAGCTCTATCTAAATGTTGATGTTCCTGTTCTCTGCCAGGGCCAGGTGTGAATTACTCCGGCTGTCAGATCACCTGGGCCAAGTTCTGCAAGGTATAACTCCCTCCCTTCCCCTGAGCCCCTTCCCTTGGCTGTTCCCTTTCTCCAGGCCTTCCTCACAGCCTTTCTGCTCTCTTCCTCAGGAGAACATGGCTGGCAAAGGCTTCTCTTTCTGGGTCTGGCTGGACAACATCATTGACTTGGTGAAAAAGTACATCCTGGCACTGTGGAACGAAGGGTGAGCCTCTGCCAGCATTGGTCCGGAGACCCTTGGGTGGGCTGGGCCTTGGGAGGAGGGGTCCCACAAGTCCTGTCCGGGTGGGGTGGGGTGCCTTCTCCAGGTGCAGGTGGGCTCTTCTGGGATGCTTTTTCTGTCCAGGCCCTGTTGGCTGGTCCAGAGTGAAAACCCACTGGGGAATCCTTAAAATGTCAGTGGTTTTACTGGTGGCCAGGTTCTGCCACTGTGCAGAGAGCTGGCGGTGTTGACATCCTGGAATAGCTGCCCCGGTGTCCTGACCCACCCTTGCTCTCCTCACCTCCTGCTGCCCAGGTACATCATGGGGTTCATCAGCAAGGAGCGGGAACGAGCCATCCTGAGCACCAAGCCCCCGGGAACCTTCCTGCTGCGGTTCAGCGAGAGCAGCAAGGAAGGCGGCATCACCTTCACATGGGTGGAGAAGGACATCAGTGGTACGTTGCTCTTGTCCTCACCGCCCTGGGTACGGTGCTTTGCTCGGCCAGTGTTCCTGGCTACAAAGGGGGCTTGGAACCCCCCGAGACACTTGTTTGTCCTTGCCCTGACAAGCCCTCTGCCTGGGTTAACCCTTAGAGCCTGGGTGCCCTTTGCTGGTCTGTGCCTCCTGGGTGTCCCTGCCCCCGTGCTGCCCATGGGCAGTTTTCCACAGCACTGAAACCACCTGGCAGGTCCCCATCCTGCCCCGTGGTCTGCTGGGTGCTGAGCATGGCCCCAGCCTGCTGATCTTGTCCCTGGGGTGTTTGAGGAAGGCCCTGCCTCTTCCCGGGGGGGGGGGGGGGGGGGGGCACAAGTGTCCTGCCCTGTGTCAGAAGTCTCCTTGTACAGGGAAGACCCAGATCCAGTCTGTGGAGCCTTACACCAAGCAGCAGCTGAACAACATGTCGTTTGCGGAGATCATCATGGGCTACAAAATCATGGATGCCACCAACATCCTGGTGTCCCCCCTGGTGTACCTGTACCCAGACATCCCCAAGGAGGAGGCGTTTGGGAAGTACTGCCGCTCTGAGAGCCAGGAGCACTCTGAAGCTACTGACTCAGGTAGTCGTTGACTTTCTACGCTCCAGGGAGGTTCCAGGGACAGCGCTGCTGGAAGAGCTGTCACCAGCCAGGGCGTTGTGCTGGTCCCTGGGGGCATGGCCCCGGTGGGGGACTGGTGGCAGGGTCCCCGTGGGGTGGCAGGGTCCCCGTGGGGTGGCAGGGTCCCCGTGGGGTGGCAGGGGCTGTGCGCAGGTTGACGCTCCGGAGTGGGAGCAGAGCAGGGTTCCCCCTCCGGCAGCTGGTGACGAGGCTTCTCGCTCTTCTGCAGGTGCTGCTCCGTATCTGAAGACCAAATTCATCTGCGTCACCCCGTGAGTGTTCCTGGGGGGCATCTGTGAGCACTAGGGGGGCATTGCTTGGGGGGGGGTGGGGGGGTGTCTCCTTCCCACCACTGCCTGGGCTCTGCCTGGGCACCGTGAGGCTCGCAGCCGGGGCTGGGGGGGACGGCCGGGGCTGAGCCAAGCTCCAGCTTGCTGCCCTGACCGCAGCCTCTTCCTCCCCTCCTGGGGCCCCTTTCCTCCGGAGAGCTCTTGGGACCAGCTGTGCCATGCCCTGGGGCCTGTCGCGGGGGGAGAGGGGGTGTCGGAGAGCTGGGGCCAAGCCCTGACGCCGGAGGTTTCTGTGCTTTTTCCCTTCCTCCCTGGGACAGCACCTCCTTCAGCAACACCATCGACCTGCCCATGTCCCCGCGCACCCTGGACTCGCTCATGCAGTTCGGCAACAACAGCGAGGGAGCAGAGGCCAACGCGGGGGGACAGTTTGGTGAGTCCGGTGGGTCGTGGTACCCCGGGGAGTGGGGACGGGGGGGTCCTGGCCATAGCCACCCACGGACCCTGTAACCTCTGGCCGCGTCTCCCCGCAGAGTCGCTGACCTTCGACATGGAGCTGACCCCGGAGTGTGCGTCTTCACCCATGTGAGGTGCTGCCGGCGCCCGCGGGGTCCAGCCGGGGCTCGGGCTCCCCGCCTCCGAAGAGCCCCCCGCTCTCACCTGGCTCGGTCACGGTCGCTCTGGACCTTTCCTCAGATGGAGCTGGGGGCCGGGGGCCTTGCCACTGTTCCTTGTTTGACCCAAATGAACACCCCCCCCTCTCCAGGGTGGTGCCGTTCGTCTCTTCGGGGGGAGGGGGGGGATGAATCTTTTTCTATTTCCTTCCGTAACAGTTTTTTTTTTATTATTGTTTTGCTCATTCAAGTGCCTATTAGCCTCCGACCGCAGCCTCAGTTTTTACAGATGCTCCTGCAGCCCTGGGCGCGCTGCCTGCTGTTGAAAGCTGCTTTCCTGACTGCCAAGAGTCCAAAAGCCTGTGACGATCTTACACCCCCGGATTTGCCCCCAGTGTGGACCTGATGCGTTTTGCAGGGGCGGGGGGTCTGCCTTGCGCTGCCCCAGCCGCCCTCCCAGAGCTGGCGGAGGGCAGGGGGCTCTCCTCCCCGACACCTTGGGCTCCGCTTTTGGCCAGGAGGAGCAGCGCACGCCTCGGAGCTGCGAGGTGGCTGAGCCCAGGGAGGGCAGCGCTCCTGATGGGCTCAGCCTGGGCTTCGCTGGGAGCAGGGAGTTTCGGTGGCCACCTGGGCTTGCCACCGGCTTCCCGCTGCGGGCACAGGGATCTGGCTGGCCCCGGGGCTCCTGCTGGGGTGGGGGGTTTTGTTTGGGTGCAAAGATGCCCTGGGGCAGGGCAGTGACGCGTCCCGCCGACACCAGCGCGTGGCTCTTGGGTCTTTTCTGGGACGTGGCTATAACCAGAGGCCACCCCAACGGCGGCTCGCCCCGTGGCCGGGCCGGTGCCAGGAGCGTGGCCACGCTTCCCTCGCTGGGCACTCGGACCCGTGGCACCCCGAGGGGAGGATGGGGAGGCAACTGGATCCAGCGTGACCTGCAGTGGGTGGCCTGGCCTGGCCCTCGTCTCTCTGCTGTGGCGTGTGAGCTCCCAGGAAGGGGCTTTGCAGCGTCTCGGGGGGCTTCGTGCGGCATTTTCGTTGGAGGTTGGCTGTCGCGGTTAAGGCAGGAGGTGGCACGAGTTGAAAGGAGCAGGATGGACATAGAGGAATCTGCTGTTGGCCAGTGCTGGATGGAGATGCGGGGGGGGCAAAGGGCAGGTTTCCTTGCTGCGGGGGGGTTGAGGAAAGGTGGAAGCGGTTCTGGCTGGTGGTTGTGGTTCTCTGTTTACCAAAACGGGGGGAGCCCTTCTGCCCCCTCCGTGCAGCGGGCGTGCAGACACCCAGTGAGCAGGGAAGGGGAGGGAGAGGCAGCAGGAGAGCTGCTGCCCCCCAAGCATCGTGTGGTAAGGGGGCTGCAGCTGCTCTGGGGGGAGGGGGTGTGTGGCACGAGGAGGCTGTGCTGTGCTCGGCCAGGACCAGTGCTCCGGTGCGGGGCTGCGGGAGCTGTCGGTGCTGAGGCTGTGGGTGACATCAGCGGAGAAACACCTTGGTGGGCACCAGCCCTGGGCTTTACAGGTGTCTGATGTGTCTTGATTTGGCCCTGGGTGGAGAGAAACCCTCCGTCGTGTGTACCAGCAACGCTGCTGGGGTGCGGCGCGGACCCCTCGCAGGGCTCTGGCTTTTCTGCCCAGTAAAGACCCTGGGGTGCCCCCCCAGCTGTGGGCTGCACTGCCGGTGTTATGGGGTGCCCCCCCAGCTGTGGGGTGTGCTGCCAGTGCCGTGGGGTACCCCCCACAGCCCCCCAGCTGTGGGGTGTGCTGCCAGTGCAGTGGGGTGCCCCCCCCAGCTGTGGGGTGTGCTGCCAGTGCAGTGGGGTGCCCCCCCCAGCTGTGGGGTGTGCTGCCAGTGCAGTGGGGTGCCCCCCCCAGCTGTGGGGTGTGCTGCCAGTGCAGTGGGGTGCCCCCCCCAGCTGTGGGGTGCGCTGCCAGTGCAGTGGGGTGCCCCCCCCAGCTGTGGGGTGCGCTGCCAGTGCAGTGGGGTGCCCCCCCCAGCTGTGGGGTGCGCTGCCAGTGCAGTGGGGTGCCCCCCCAGCCCCCCAGCTGTGGGGTGCGCTGCCAGTGCAGTGGGGTGCCCCCCCAGCCCCCCAGCTGTGGGGTGCGCTGCCAGTGCAGTGGGGTGCCCCCCCAGCCCCCCAGCTGTGGGGTGCGCTGCCAGTGCAGTGGGGTGCCCCCCCAGCCCCCCAGCTGTGGGGTGCGCTGCCAGTGCAGTGGGGTGCCCCCCCAGCCCCCCAGCTGTGGGGTGCGCTGCCAGTGCAGTGGGGTGCCCCCCCAGCCCCCCAGCTGTGGGGTGCGCTGCCAGTGCAGTGGGGTGCCCCCCCAGCCCCCCAGCTGTGGGGTGCGCTGCCAGCATCGCAGCCTGCAGGCAGGGGGCAGGGGCTAGGACCCCCAGGGGGCGAGGGCTGTGGGGGTGGGGGGCTGGCCCTGGGGACAGCGGTGCCCTTTGGACTGGGGAGGTGCTGGGACGGGACGAGGGCCCCTGTGCTCCTCCAGCTGCAGTCACTGTAGCCCTGGGCAGCATTCAATACTGTAAAAAAACTTTATTTTTTTGTATATTTTATTGCTGTATCTACAGGCTTTAACCTTCTCTGAAATAAAAAGGCTCTGAAGCGACGCGCTCCGGGGGGGTGAGTTCGGCTCCCTGCGTGCGGCGCCTGCCTGACCCCGCTTCGGGAACTGGGGTCTCCGTCAGCCACCGCCGGCAGAGCTGCGGTTTGGGGGGGGGGGGGGCGCCGCGCCCAGCAGCCCACCCTGGTGCTGCCTGCACCTGCCCAGCACCCGTGGGCTGGCTGCCCCGGCCGCCTTATCGGGGCCCTGCAGGGCCCGGCGCGGGGCGATGGTGGGGGGCGTATCGCCCCGGCACAGCCCACAGCTGGGGCTCCTCCGCTTGCGTCGAGGAACCTCCAGTGCCAGCGTGGGAGGCCGGGGCATTGCCCATGCTGCTCCCTGCCCAGGGGGGCACCTGTGGGTGCCTCTGCCCCGGGGGGGGGCACTGGGTGGAGGTGACGTTCCCCACTGCCTCTCTCCTCGGGGCCGCGTCCCCGGGTTGGGTGACAGGGCGGCCACCTTGGGGACCTGGCCCCAGGCTTGCAACGTGGGTCTGCTTACCCCTCTTGTAGGGATGTGCTGGGCCCCCCAGACTGGGGGCTGAGGGCGGTGGGTCCGGGGGTGGGGGCTGGGGGTGGGGGCTGGGGGTGGCCAGTGCCGGGGAGGTGCTGCCCGTGGAGGCACCGTGCGGGCTCCGCGCCCCCGGCACTTGCCACCTGCCACCCTGGGCCAAGCCGCGGAGCAGCAGGATCCTTGCGGGGTTTGGGTTCTGCTGAGGCCAAGAGGGAGAGATTATTGCTCTGTCCGAGCGGGATTAGCGGGGATTTTTCATGCAGGTCATGCTCAATAAATCCCTCATCGCTCCTGCGGCACCGGCTGAGCTGGAGCTGCCCCTGAAGCCTCCCGCACCCTCCCGGTGCCCTGCAGCACCCTGCGTGGCTTTGAGCTAAATGCTGAGGCCAGTGCCTGTCCGGGCTATGGGAACCGACACCCCCCCCCTCCCCCCCCCCAGGATCACCCTCCATTTCCCTGTCAAACCAACCCAGGGCTCTGCATGGAGCCAGGAAACCCACTCCTGCCCCTGCAGCAGCCGCACGGGAGCACGCACCCCCTCTTCCAGCGCAGCGCAGGGGGATGCAGGGGGGATGCAGCTCACACGGGAATGCAGCCCAGCCCCGGGGGGACACCCCCACCCCCTACCTCCCTGGCAGTTCCAGCTGCAGCATGGGGTGGAAAACCCCGGAACGTTACCGATATGCAAACCCTGGGGTTGCCACAACCGTTTGCTGTCAGGAACGCAGCGTCCCGTCTCCAGCTCCTGCAGATAAGTGGGTCCTTATCTCCCTGCACCCACCCACACGCCCTGCTGCATCCCTGTTGGAGCTTGCCCTGCTCCCCGGTATTAGCCAGAGGGCCTGGCCCTTGAGTAACGGGGTTAATTGGCCACTGATCCGATCTCAGGGGTTGCTGTTGTGTGTGAACGCTCCAGTTGGCAGCCCCTTGGCAAGTGCCGTGGCCTGATTTGCGGCAGGAGGAAAGCGCCTGGGGAAGGTCCCTTGGGCTGGCTGGACCCCTGTGGCTCCGGAGGGTCCCTGTCCCCCCCTCCTGCTGCCCGGGCCATCCCTGGGGGGCTGCGGTTTGGGTAGGGCTGGGCTTCCCCGCTTTCTCCCTGTGCTGGGTGCTTCAGCGGGACCCAGGCGCTGGGGGAATTGGGGTCGTTTGTGGCTCCGAAAGGAGGTCACGGGGGTGGCTTTGTGCCTTCCCCAGGGCCGTGGCCCCCCACGCCGGCAGCGCAGCGGGGACAGCGTCTGAGCCAAACGTGCAAACGGATTAGGGGTTTCCAAATGCAGATAAGCTGCTTGGGATGCAGACGCTTGCGTGACGGGGATGGGGTGGCCCCATAGGGATGGGCAGCCACCTGCCAGGGAGTGCAGGGCAGGCGGCTGTCGGCACGGGCGAGCTGGCAGCTCTTGTGGGGTCCCAGCTGCAGCTGGCCAAGCCCCGGGGTCCCGCTGGCCCCAGGCAAGTCCAGCCTGTGCAATATTGATGCTTCTTTGGGGATAAACCCGCAGATGGGGATTAGGAAGGCTGTGGCACAGCTGGGATTACAGCCTCAGTCTCCAGGGCCAAGGAACTGGACCAGCAGTGCTGTGAGGGGGGGGGGGGTGGGCGGGGGAGGCAGAGACCACTGGGGCTTGGCTGCCTCGTGTGTGGGGACCTGCCAGAGGGTCTCCTTCGCTGTCCTCCTGGATGCTGCACAGGGTCTTCCTGCAGGACACGTCTCTGAACACCCCTCGGCACCAAGATGCTCCGCGGGGACCTGGTGTCGTGCCCCGGAGCAGTGCCCATTGGTGGGACCGCGGCAATGGCCGGGGCTGCCCGGCTCGGGGGTGCAAGGAGGCATCAAGGGGGACAGCATGGGGCTGCGCAGGGCTGAGCACCCCCCTCCCTGCTGTTTGCAATGACCCTGGGGGCTCCAACGAGGCAGGGAAACCACAAGCATCCCCCTCACCAGGCACAGCCCCTGGGCAGCCGCCCTGGCAGGTCCCAGCCCCCCGCTCCCCTCACCCTCCCGTGGGGCAGTGTGTGCCTCGAGCCCCCCGAGCTCGGCAGCGCGGCTGCTCCCACCCAGCCCATGGCATTGTTGTTCACAGTTCCAAACCACCACGGGCTCAGATTGCACAGGCAGAAGCATGTCCTCAGCAGCTGGGAACGCAGCCGGAGCAGCCCCGGCTGCTCCCGGGCACGTGGGTGGCAGGCAGCGGGGCAGGCAGTGGGGTAGGCAGCAGGGTAGGCAGCAGGGCAGTGCATACCCAAGTGCCATGAGTAGGCAGCAATATTTGCCCACAGCTGCACTGGATGCTGGTGCCACGCGACAGTGAGTGCACGGGTGGCACCAAGGCCCCCAGCAGCACAAGGGGTCGGTCCCTGCCCTGGCCCCAGCTTCTGCCCTCCCCCTGCACCAGCCCCCAGCCCCTGACCGAGGCTGAGCCCAGCAGAGCTTGGGTAGGGCTGGTTGCAGCAATGAAATGCTGCTCTGTACCTGCTGGTTTGTGAGGGCAGACGTGTGCTGCAGCCTCCTCCATCCTTCCTCTGTCCAGTCGTTTGCTGCCGTCACGGTGGAACAGGGAGCGAGTGGTGGGATGCTCTGCTCCAAGTACCCATCTAAGCCTCCTCTTCATCACGCCCTCAGCGAGGGCAGCTTTCAGCGGAGCTGCAGAGCACAAGCCATCCCTGCCCAAGCCAAATGCCATCCCTGCCTCCCAACGCTGGTAAAACAACAGTCAAATATTGCATCACTCAAACTTTAATACGCAGCAGAGTTGAGCCAAGCAAGGTCTCGGCGGTGGCGCCCACTGCCAGGTGTGGCAGAGGTCAGACCCAGACCTCCAGCACAGTGCGGTCCCCAAGTGCCACCATCTGCCAGCCCTGCTGCCGGCTGCCATTGCTGGAGGGACACGACCTGCCTGTTTTCCTGCACACGTCCCATCCTGGCTCAGAGCGTGGCATTTGGCTGTGCCGGCACCAACACCAAGGCCTCGCCCCGCCCCAGCGCAGCTCCTGGCCGTCCCCATGGACTAATGCTGCTTCCAGGCTCAGCTGCTCAGGAGACTGGTGGGCTTCAACCAAAATCAGGTTCTGAGCCCTGCATGCTCTGAGCCGCCAGCCCTCTGCGGGGGGTGGGGGCGCTCCTCAGGTGCGTTATTTCCCTTATTTTCCCTCCATGGTGTGGTTTCCTCACTGTCCATCAGCACAAGGCCTGGGAATTAGCACCACGCCACCATTTGCAGGGGCGGGAGCCCTCTGCCTCCCTCTGCATCCCCCTGCATCCCTCTGCCTCCCCCTGCCTCCCCCTGCATCCCCCTGCCTCCCTCTGCCTCCCTCTGCCTCCCTCTGCCTCCCTCCGCGTCCCTCTGCATCCCTCTGCATCCCTCTGCCTCCTTCTGCCTCCCTCTGCCCCTCTGCCTCCCTCTGCATCCCTCTGCCTCCCTCTGCATCCCCCTGCATCCCCCTGCCTCCCTCTGCATCCCCCTGCATCCCCCTGCCTCCCTTTGCCTCCCTCTGCCTCCCTCTACCCCTCTGCATCCCTCTGCCTCCCTCTGCATCCCCCTGCATCCCTCTGCCTCCCTCTGCCTCCTTCTGCCTCCCTCTGCCCCTCTGCCTCCCTCTGCCTCCCTCTGCATCCCTCTGCCTCCCTCTGCGTCCCTCTGCATCCCTCTGCCTCCCTCTGCCCCTCTGCCTCCCTCTGCCCCTCTGCCTCCCTCTGCCTCCCTCTGCCCCTCTGCATCCCCCTGCATCCCCCTGCATCCCTCTGCCTCCCTCTGCCCCCCTCTGCATCCCTTTGCCCTCCCTCCATCCTGGCACATCAGCTCTGCTAGAAACCTGCCAGCATGGGGAGCACGAGCTGTGCCCCTCACCATCCCCACAGCCAGGCACCCATGGGGTCTGCAGGGGCTGGACCCCCTGGGCAGTCCCCCCCAGCGGTCCCCAGCCCCTGCCTCGCCCCGCTGCCGGCCGGGATGGAATGGCTGACTTTCCCTTGGGAGCTGCCCAGTTGCCATCTCTGCCAGCTGTGGCCGCAGTGGGGGCAGCGCCCAGCCCCAGGGTGGGGGTCAGGGCTGCTCTCACTTTCGGGTTCCTGCTTTCGCTGCCTTCATGCTTCCTCCTCCACCCCAGCTGCCAGTTCCCATTCCTGCTGCCCAGCCTGGCTCCAGCCCACACTCGGCTGTGCCATGCTGCACTGTTGGCACATCCAGCACCGGTGGCAGAGATGATGGCTCTGCCTGTGGAACCTTGGTCCCACTGGGGTGGCCACGGTGCCACGTGGCCCCAGCCCTGGTGCAGCCGCCGCTGAACCGGGCTGACCCGCTGCAGCGTGTTTATGGCAGGAGCCGGCTGGGACCAAGCGGTTACTGTGGCAACCTGGGCTCTGCCAAGGGATGCTCCGGAGAGCGTGGGGATGTGCAGCTGCATCGGTGCAGGGTGGGGGGCCAAGTGCCGCCCCAGTGCTCCTGCTCCCAATGCCCCCCAGCCAGCCCTGCCCCTGGGGTGGGTGTGAGATGTTTGTGCCATCGGTCCCAGCTGGGCGGTGGGTGCTGGCTAGACCCCCCATGACCCCCCCCAGGGTGCAGCAGTGCTCACCGGGCTGATGGGGGGCTCTGCTTCCCATGGTGGACCCAGCCTGGCTGTTATTGCCCCGTGTTTTTCAGTAGGCAGAAACCTGGATGCTTTTCCTGAGCTGGATGAATGATGTGAGCGAACAAGGAGCCTTTGCCTGGGCAATAACACTTGCTGGCGGCTGAGAGTGAGCGTTTGCTGGGGTTGTTCCCAGCTGTATCCGAGGGCTGGAAGCAGAGGTTTCCTGTGGAAATTCCCCCTTGGACAAAGTGCCATTTCCCAGGTTTTTGCTGGAGCAGATCCTCCCCTCCCGCTGGCACGAGGCACCGCAGGGCAGAGCCTGTGCCAGTGATGAGCTTCTGATGGTGACGAGCTTCCCAGGTGCTCCCCGTTTTCCCCTGCCCATCAGCTCCAAGCCATGGGCTGGTGGGCCCCGGTGGGGTCCATGCTGCCCACTCCCTCCCCTGGCCCCTCTCTCCGCACACAGCCCCCACGGGGCACGAGCCTCCGCCGTCCCCGGGGTTTTACAGCCTCTCCCTCCTGGCAGGGCCCATCTGAGCTGCCTCTCCAAAGGGATGTCACAGCCCTCGGCCACAGCAGAAATAGCCTGGCCAGCTCCAGGCTGACCCCTCTGCGTCACGCCAGGGTCCTGAGGGACGGCAGGGCCACCGTGGCACGGGCAGGCCAGTCCCTGCGCCCAGCAGCTCCCCTGGCTTTGGTAGCACTGGGTGCATCCCTCTCTCCCCAGAGGAGGATTTATGGCCCGTGTCACAGAAATCAGGACATGCTGTGCCTGGCACTGGGACAGCACCTTCCTCCGGGGTGGCTGGGTCAGGGGAAGACCCGTGGATACCCTGGGAAGCGGGACCACAAACGGCCTCGGCTCTTTGCTGCTGCCCGAGGCGCTCCTGCCCGCTCCGCTCTGCAGAGAGCGTGGGGAGCAAATGCTGCCGGAGCAAGGAGCTGGGGAAGGTGCTGGAGACCCAGCAGTAGCTCCAGTGCTGCGAGACCCGCTGCAGGCAAGGATGGCTGCATCTCGCTGAGCTTGCCTGGCCAAGCCTGTGACACTGTCCCTGCCTGTGGGCACCCACACCGGGGCAGAAGGGGCTCGGGGCTGCCAGGGTGGGCAGGAGGGCACCGTGCCGGGGGCCGCGGGGCTGCCGTGCCAGCGCAGCCCTGCCAAAGCTTCACCCTCGCTGAGTTTGAAACCGAATGGGAAAACATGAAGCTGTGACTAATTTGGGGATTTGTCTGGTTTTCATTAGCTGGGCTGGATTATCACAACGGGGTTTTCTGGCCTGAGCACAGATCTGGGACAGCGTGGGACCCAAAGCGGGGACACGTTGAGGCTGGGGTCCTTGGCAAGACCTCACATCTCACTGATAAACTTGAGGGGATGGAGCAGAGGCTGCACCCTGCCCGCAGGTGATGTGGTCGGCGCGTTCATGCTTTGGCTGAGCACCAAGTCCTGCATCCTGCACATCCCAGGAGCGGCAGAGGGATACAGGGGAGCCTCGTGTACAAGATGTGCCGGGAGGGCTTTGAAGGGGGAAGGACAACAGCCAGCAGCCTTGGGACCTCTCCAGAGGCTGCCTAAATAAATGCTTCCACTCCTGAGAAATAATTAAGACCCTCGAGATGCCACTTAGAGAATAAGGCTGCTCTGCCTGCACTCCTCACGCTCCTGCTCCAAACACAGAGGCAATTTTCTAGGAAATCAGTTACAAAGCCCCATGCTCCCTTTCTGCCCTGAACGCGCAACGTCACTCGGCATCCTGTTGAGTTCATCTGAGGTGACAACGTGTTTGGCCACAGCTTCGCCTGGACACTGTTTACCTTCCCAGAGGCTTTTTGAGACTTTCTGAGGACCAATACAAGAGAGGTCCCAACAAGAGCAGGGACCCAACAGCACCGAGAGCTTGCCAGGGTTGGAAGCAGGCTCAGGCACTTTGCCGTGCTCAGTCGGCTGGAAAATCCACCTTTCCTGCCTTGCCTGGAGGTGCCGGTGTTGCCCGTTAGATCCCCTGGATGCTGATGCACCGCGCCAGCACCCGCTCCCAGTGGCAGGGTCTGGCTGCTCTGCACCAAAGCAGGACCAGGCGAGAGGGTGGAGGGGGGAACACCGGCCATGGCCAGGAACGTCCTCTGGTGTTTGCAGAGTCCATCCCGCCAGGACAGATCCTGGGGCTGCTGGGCACTGGGAAGGTCTGATGTGGCTCCACCACCAGCGCAGTTGCTGCTGCTGGGGTGGCACCGGGACAGCACCAGGGCATCGCCGGGGCAGCCTCTCCGTCAGTCACTGCTGCAGCTGCCATTCCTCTCTTTTCTTCCTCCAGAAAGAAATAATTTGTCTTGGGTAACATCCCCACCATCCAGCTCAGAGTTTTCCTGGGGATCTGTTTGAAATTAAATCCTGATTTGATTTGATTCAATTCCATTTGCCCTCTCAGTGTGGAGCACTCTCCACTTTCTCTCCCATCACTAATTTCTTCCCCCCCCCCCCCCCCCCTTTTTTTCTCCCTTCCTACCAAAAAGGGAAGAGACAAGGGAGGGAAGGGGAGAGGGAACAGAGGATGTTTGGTGTACGCCTTCCAGCCCTCCCAAGCACATGTGGCCGTGCAGGTCTCTGGCACAGGGAGCACCACATCCCCGGGACCCTCCGGATCCGCCTGGACCTGCTGTGCCCGGCTGGAGGCCCGGCAGCCACAGACATTGCGTGTGACCTTGATTTTCTCAGCCAGAGCAGCCAGTGCCTAGATGACTGCGCCCATGGGTTATGTGGGCCAGGGATTGTGAAAGGCGTTTGTCCGCGTGATGCAACTTGCTGAGGCGTGAGTGTCCCCAGCCAAGGCAGGGAGGGCAGAGAGTGCAGTCCTTTTGCTAATTTCCCCATTCCTTTCCTTTGTCTTAGTGGAAAAAGATGGCGTGAGAGATGCTGGCCCCATGCTGGGTGCCCGGCCCCAGCTTGCCAGTATCCCAGCTTACCTCCCTTTGAGGTCTGGAGCGCTGCGGGAGCACTGGAAACAGCAGCCAGAGCTCTGCTGGCAGCAGCTCAGCAGCGATGTGTCAGCCCCGTCTGCACAAGATGCCTCCCCAGCGTATGAGCGCAGGCGATGAAATGTTTGGTGGGAGCTGGGAGCTGCTGGGACTGGAGCCGCTCGTCCCCCCGCGCCACCCTGCTCATCCCGGGTGGCTGTGGGCACACAGTGAGGGCTAGCCACGAGGAGGTGAGCTGAAAAGCATTGATTTGTGGCTGGCATTTGCATGGGAGCGGGTGCTGGGGTAGTGCCTGCCCAACCAGCAGATATTTACCTCTCGGACATGTGAGGCTGGGCAAGGGGGTGAGGAGCTGGAGCTGGAGAAGGGCTGTTTGGGGGTGTCAGGCTGAGCAGCAGAGCCCCAGAGGCTGTGGCACCCCAGCCAGGCTGTGGCTTTGCCAGCCAGACAAGGGTCCTTGGGTGTCCTGCCAGGACCCTTGGGTCATCACTTCCCCGCCAGCCAGCTCCCATGGCTGCACGCTCCTGAAGGAAGAAGGACTTCAATACAAAAGCAATAGATAAAATATGGAGCACGAGAACTTGGGACTGTGCTTTTACTTAATTGCCAAACGATTTGTAATTGCCAGTGCATTAACTGTCCTAAGAACCATCCTGTCCCAGCACCGGCACACGAGCAAGGAGAACTAAGTCCAGCTCTCCCGGCTTCCCAGGGCTGGCGCTGGGTGCTCGCCAGCCGTGGGCAGGGCACCCATGCTTCTCCCAGGCCGGAGCAGGACGGTGCCCTGCACCAGATGAATTTCCCTGCAGAGTTTTTTTCAGGCCGCAGAAGATTATCTGGTAATGAAAGTGAAAGCCCAGGAGATCCCATGTGGCTGGCGAGAGCACTCAAGCAGAAACAAGCACGCCCAGTATTGCTTCCTGCCCTGCCGCTGCGCCACTGCCCGGGGTGCCCCATCGCCCTGGGTGCCCCATCACCCTGGGTGCCCCATCACCACAGGTGCCCCATCGCCCTGGGTGCCCCATCGCCCTGGGTGCCCCATCACCACAGGTGCCCCATCGCCCTGGGTGCCCCATCACCACAGGTGCCCCATCGCCCTGGGTGCCCCATCGCCCTGGGTGCCCCATCACCACAGGTGCCCCATCACCCTGGGTGCCCCATCACCACAGGTGCCCCATCGCCCTGGGTGCCCCATCACCCTGGGTGCCCCATCACCACAGGTGCCCCATCGCCCTGGGTGCCCCATCGCCCTGGGTGCCCCATCACCACAGGTGCCCCATCGCCCTGGGTGCCCCATCACCACAGGTGCCCCATCACCCTGGGTGCCCCATCACCACAGGTGCCCCATCGCCCTGGGTGCCCCATCACCCTGGGTGCCCCATCACCACAGGTGCCCCATCGCCCTGGGTGCCCCATCGCCCTGGGTGCCCCATCGCCCTGGCGTGCCGGTGCTGCCCAGGAGGCGTTTGGTGTGGGTGGGCAGCTGTGCAAAAGCCCTTCAGGCTGGTTTTCTTGTGGCTGCTGCCACCTATCCCTGTTTGGGGGACCCCAGGGGAGCAGGTAGCACCTTGGGTCTCCTTACAGCTTGCAGGGGATGTGGCAGCTCAGGGGAAGGAGACGCACTGGTGCCCGTTCCCCTGCCTTCGCTCCAAGCATGCTTGCCCTGCTGGTGCACGAGGCTGTGACAACGCTGGGGACCCGGCGGCGGTGCAGACCTCGCGGCATCAGCGCAGGGCCTGCCGCGGGAGAGGCATCCGGATCCAAACGGGAGAGGTGAGCGTTCCACACGGAGCAGCCGGGGCAGTCGCTGGCCTGAGTCAGCACAAAGCAGCCCCGCAGCCGCGTGTGCGCCCACTGGTACTGTAGCCACAAAGGGGATGGGACCCCGGGGTCCGGGGAGCCACGGTCAGGCGTGTGCGGGCAGCCAGGGCCAGCTCCGCAGGCGCTTGGCGGGTGCTGATCATGGACCCCGCGATGCCGGGCACCAGCCCCAGGCCTTGGCTGCGGCGCTGCCCAAACCTGGCTGTGCTCCTGCCAGGGCCGGTGCCGCAGCACCCCGGTGCGATGTACCTGCTCGAGGGGCTGCTGCGCTGGGCAGAGACGTGCGGGGATTGAGGAGACATGACGGGACACTGTCATCGGGAGGTGGCTGGTGGCTGCGCGCTCGTAACCGCCGCTCACACCTTTTGGGTGACTCCTGTTCCTGGAGGCTCCTCACCCTGGGAGCTCCCTGGGCTGGCGGAACGCTGCCTTGCCTGACCTTGGGCGGTGGTTCCTGTGGCACCCCTGGGGCTGGCTGACCCCACCGGCCCCGCAGCGTGGGACCCTTCCCCTGCCAGCCCAGCCCCAGCCAGTGGCACTGCTCTGGCACCGTGCCCCTCGCATGCCCGCGGCTGTGTTACCCGGTGGGAAGAAGCCTGTGGAGCAGAGGGAGCAGGAGCAGCGGCATCACGGTGGGGTGGGATATCCCTTCCCACCCTGGACTGGCAGCTCCCACGGGAAACCCTTTCTGCCCGGGCACAGGAGCCTGCGCGGCCACTGCCCCGGGGGGCTTGGGGTGAGCGGGGGGCAGCTGAGGCCCACCAGCACAGCGCCAAGGAACCATTAAGAAATATGAATGGGTGCAAGGGGCAGCGCCCGCGCCTTCACGGCAGCGCGGTGGCCCTCGGTGACGCGTGGCAGAGGGGCCGGCTGGCACGCAGCTGGCACGGGGGAAGAGCCCGGTGACGAGGACAGAGACCGAAAGGAGAGGGGCAGAGGGGGGGGGTCCCGGTGCTCGGGGGGGTTCTCGTCCATGCCTTGTGCCGGGGCCCTGGCGCCGGGGCCCGGTGCTGCGGTGGGCTGCCCCGGTGCCAGACGCCGGGGCCGGTTTGCGCCCCGCCGGCGCCCGCAGCCGCTTAGGGCTCCGCCCGCGCCCGGTGGCCGGGGCCGTTACCCGGTGGCGGGGGCGGGCGGGGGCGGTGCCGCGGGGGGGCGGTGCATCGCGGGCCGGGCCGGGCCGGGCCGGGCGGCGCAGGCGGCGGCGGCGGCGGCCGGAGGGGGCAGAGCGGCGGGGAGCCGAGCGCCGAGAGCCGCCGGAGCAGCGGAGCCGCAGCCGCCGCCGCGGCCGCAGGTAGGGGCGGGCGCGGGGGCGCCGCCGGCACCGGGACGGGGCCGCTTTCGCTTTCCGCGGCGGAGCCGGGGCCGTGACGGGGGGCACCTGCGGCGGGGGCGGCCGGGCCCGGGGCGCGCCGCCCCTCCCCTCCCCTCCCCGCCCGCCGCCCGTCGGTAAATATTTTGGGTGTTTCGTAAGTGGCGGCCGGGCGCCGCGGCGGGGCCTGGCTGCGGGGGGGCCGCGCAGGTGCGGGCCGGGCCGGGGCGCGGGCAGGCGGCGGGGCCGGCGCTCGGGGGGGGCCGGGCTTAGCGCGACCGCCGTGCGGGCCGGGGGCGGGCGGCGGGGCCGTCCCGGGGCCGCGGCGTATCCCGGGGCGGGGGCGCTCGTCGCCCGGCGGAGCGGGGCTGGTTCCCGCCCCCGGCGGCCCGGGGCCCGGCCCTGCTGCGGGGGGGGGGCAGCGCCGAAACCGGCCCCGCGCGTTCCGGGGCGGCGGGGTGGCCCGAAGACCCAGCCCCGGGCGTGCGTGCAGAGGGGGTCCCCAGGCAGCCGGGATGAGACGGGGGTCCCCAGGCAGCCGGGGTAGGGGGTGTTCCCGGGCGGGCAGAGTGGGGGAGGTCCAGGCAGGCGTGGGGAGGGGGTCCACCAGGCAGGCAGGCAGGGTGGGGAGAGGTCCAGGCAGGCGTGAGGAGGGGGTCCACCAGGCAGCCAGTGTTAGGGGAGGTCCCAGGCAGGTGGGGAGGGGGTCCCCGGGTAGGCAGGAGACCCCGCTGCCAGCAGCACGGTGGGAGCGGGGGTCCCGCTTGCTGGTGGTGGTGGGGGAGCTACACAGCTCCGCACTGCAGGGCAGGGTCGGAGGCAGATGGAAAGGTCCCCCCGTGCGAGGCGGGAGCGGTGACACCCCAGGGGACTGCAGCGCCTGGTGGCCTTTCACCCAGCCCGTGTGCCGGCCGGGGTGCTGCCGGGTGACTGCGAGCCCAGGGGAGCCGCAGCCACCTGTCCAGCGGGATACGGGAGCTGTCAGGGCTCTGTGCCCAGCCGGCCACCGAGCTCCGGCCGGGCCAGGCTCCCCGCTGCTCCTCGCCGTGACACCGAGTGGCCGTGGGTCTCTGGTGCCCAGCAGCTGCGGCATGGAGCCTGCAGTTAAATAAACTGACGGGCAGTGACGACGAGCGACTTGGTGGAGGTGTTTGGGGTGCAGGGTCGCGTGGCACGGACGTGGCACGCAAGGTCCCCACAGGGGATCCAGGATGTCCAGGATCCCCACAGGACGTCCCTGGCCCCAGGCTGGCTCATCCTGCAAGCTGCCCATGGCCAGAGCCGCGTCCCCGGCGGCACATGCGCTGGGGCTCATGGCTGGCATCCATGGAGGCAGTTGGTGCGTGCCCCATGGGGTGCTCCGCAGGATCTGCACTGTGCGAGCTTTGCCCCTTCTCCCCCCTGCACCCCACCTTTGGGAGGAGGGCTCTGCGCCCGTTGTGGGGAGCACAGCCCAGCGCGGGAGGGCTGGCTGCTGTTGTGGTGCTCTCTTGGTGGCGGTTTTGGTTTGCCGTCGTGCTTTGATGGGTCTGCACCAGCGCAGTGAGCCTGCGCTGGAGGGAGGTTTGGTTGGGGGCTGGAACCGAGCTGGCTCTGCCCTGTCTGTGTGGCTCTGGGGGACGGGGAGGCGTTGGGGGTGTTGGGGTCACCTGCCCGTGGGTGGCTGCAGCAAGCCCTGGTGCTCCTGAAGCCGTTGGGATGGCAGCTGCCCTGACACGGCTCCCTGGGTCCCTGTGATGCTGGATGTGAAGATGGAGACCATCCCCCTGGGTTTCGCAGCCGTCCCTGGGGCCGAGGAGGGCCGTGCTGTGCCGTGCCGCGTGTGCAGCCACGTGGAGGAGGAGCTCTGGGGCAGGTTGAGAGGTGCCAACAGCTCGTGCCTGGCGCCACGGGAGAGCCCGGCTGGGAACGGGGTGTGACGGGCAGCTGTCACCCACTCTGTCACCCATTCTGCGTTTTGTGGCACTTTGACACAGTGTCCTCTTCCAGGGAGTGTTTGCCCCCCGCCCCAGCAGCTCTCGCTAGAGCCACCTTGCTGGCCCTGGTGCTCCTGCCTTGTCCCGAGGCCGATGTTTCAGGGCAGGACGAGAGATGCTGGCACCGGCACTGGGACAGGGAGCTGCAGCCAGGGATGCTCGGCGGTGGGTGTCACGGAGCCTCTGGAGGCACCTTCCCCTCTCACTGTGAGGGAAGTGCTGAATCCAAAGCGGCTGTGAGGTCTTCGCCGTGGGGTTTCCCAGCTCTTTCTTGAGTGATAGCAAAACTCAGATACTCTGCTAGCGAAAAATCCCTGCTCCTCGTACTCCTTCACAAGCGTGGGCGGTGGGGCGGCAAGTGGTGACTGTGCTGTGCTGAGTACAGTAAAGCGGCCCCGTCAGCTGGGAAACGACTTTCTGGTTTGCAGGGAATTACTGTAAACTGGGCTGCGCTCAACGGGCTTCACGGCAGCCCCGGGGAGCCCAGGTGCAGCCGGGTGGTGTGTGGGTCCAGCAGGACCTGCCTCCCGTCGGCATCCCCCAGGCACCTGCGCTGGTGGCTGCGGTCCCTCTGCCCGGCCAGGCTGTGGGTGCTGCCCTGGGAGCAGCCTCGGCGTTACGGGGCCAGCCGCGCTGCGGTGGTGCCAGCGGCGGGGCTGCGGGATGCAGGCAGGGGATGGATGGTCCTTGCCTCACCGGGACAGGTCAGGATTCGGCTCCGGCCTGGGAGGCTGTGCCGGCTGCTGGCTCTGGGGCTCCAGCATGCTCCGGGAGACGGAGCCTCGACAGCTGTAATGTTTCTCTGGCATGCCTTTCCTTTCATGGGGTGTCTATTTTGCAACCCCCAAGTGTTTTGATCCCGGGAGGAAGGGGGCGGGGGTGTTTACCCTGGCACCGCATGGTCGGTGCAGGGATCCAGGCGGTGCTGGGCATGCCTGAATTTTACGTGCAGCAACAGTTCTAGCAACATCTGCTGGCTGATAAAAGGTAGGCTGGCTGCTGTGAGCCGCTTCTCCAGCCTCGTTGGGAAATGTCGAGGGGGAGGCACACATGCGAACGCAGCTTCCTGGCCGATAGGGCTGAGCTGACTTGCTGATAAAGCAGAATTCACCCATCTGGCTGCACCAGAGGGGCCAGGAGCGCCGGCTGTCTCAGGTGGGCACGCTTCGTGCCCTGCGTTTCCCCTAGTGCCAGCTCCTGCTTTCAGCCACGCCGGGGAGCGATATGCTGCTGGGCGGCTTCTCACCGGGCTCGGGTGGCCGCCGTGGTATAACCGAACCGTAACATGGTCACAACACGCTCCCTGTTCAAACAGTCACTGGTGAGTTTTGCAATCTATTTTCGCTGCAACTTCACGTCTTCCTGTTGTTGTGAGATGTAAATGCTGGTTTATAGCGCAGCTCTGCCAGGGAGGGAATTGGGGAAAAGGCTGGCGCTGGGGCAGAGCTCGAAGAGCCGGCGCAGCATCAGCGCAGCCTGGGTGCTGGGTGCGTGCTCTGTCTGGCTTTTCATCCCTCTTGCTCGATGGCTGCCTGCAAAGCTTTTAGCAGAGAAAGAGGCAGCTGTCACTGGCGGCATATCTGAGCCCCTTGCACCGACTAAAACAGCTGTAAAATGATCTCTGTTCTATTTGGTAGCGTGGACATGCGGCCTTGGCGCTTTCGGGCTGCAGCTCCGTGGCACAGCTGCCGTGGCCTGACACGTTCCGTTTATAACCCGTCAGACACCTGAGCCTTTTGGAAAGGCTTCGGTGGGTCGGTGGGGTGCTTGCGGTGCACCCCGGGGGGCTGGGGCTCTACTCTGCCCCAGTGCTGCCTGCGGCTGCTGCTGCTCCCGGGCTGTGGAGCATGTCCTGGGGTGAGGAAAGCCGAAAGCCAGCTCTCCGTCCCCAGGATGTGTTTGTGTGCACTGGGGATGAGTGCTGTGTTTAACCCCTGGCCAGGTTTGACTGTGAGGTTTACCCACTCAATGACAACTGTTTCACAGAAACTAGTAGCGTTCTGGGTTTTGATTCCCATTCTGACTAGTCCCCCCTCCTGCCAGCATCCCCGGGTGTTTGCGTGTCCCTTCTTCTGAAGGCAAAGCTTTACCCTCCCTCCCTCCTGCTCCGCTGACCCAGTGCGAGAGCATCTCCCAGCACGGAGCAGCTGCTGGGGCATGAACCCCGGTGCCCAGCAGCTGCAGATGGCCTGGAGGGGCAAAGCGCCATGGGGGCTGTGGGGGGACCCGCCTGTCCCACACCGGCGACAGGGTGCTGCTGGGCTGGGATGTCTGCGAAGGGCTGGCAAGGCAGAGCGGTGCGGGCGTTTTCCCAGGCTCCGTGGTGGCAGGCGCAGGGCAGCACCCAGTGTCCCTGTTGCTCGAGCATCCTTGTGCCCACCTGGGTGCTCACGGCCCACGGTTGGCGTTTGCTGCCAAAGATGAAGGTGTGAGGGTCTGCACTGCAAGCGCTGCACATACCCTGCGCTGTCTTGCCCTGCTGGTGTCCCTCTGTCCCTGCTTGCCAGCGGTCCCTGTCCTGCCCCAGGTGCCCGTGCCATGGCGTGCCAACTGGGCTGGTCCCATGGGATGGCCGTGCCAGCGGTGGGGGAGGCTCCCGTGCCGTCTCCCGTGCTGCGCAGGGATCAGCGGCGTGGCGTTGGGGATGGACGCAGCTGGAGCGGTGCAGTCGGTGCCTGCGCCGCCCGCGTCTCCCACCTGGGTCCTGCTCTGCAAATCCAGCCTGGCCTGGATTAGGGCGATTGTGTGCGCTCGCTGGAGCGTGGCAGATAAAATGAAATTGTGTCTTCAGACCCCAATCACCACTAATTCGCTGCTGAAATGAGCTTAATCCTCAGGCCCTTCTGACCAGTCCATCCCTCCGGGGCTGGTGCTGGTCTGAGCGGGGATTAGCAGTGAGCTCGGGGCTGCGCTGGAGGTGGCCTCGGTGCCATGGGCTGGCGGGGGACCCGTGGGACCTCGGGGCTGTGCTGGGGTGTCCTCAGTGTCCCCGGGAGGTGGCCCTTCTGCTTGGCTGGTTTTGTTGGAAGGGGCAGCACAGGGATGAGCCGGCTGGTGGGGTGTGGGGGCTTCTCCCTTGTCCCAGATCTGCCTGGGGTTGCTGGGATCCTGTCACCTCCCAGCCCCTCCCCAGGGCTGCCTCTGGGGCGATGCTTCTTCCCTCTGGGGATGGAGGAGGGGGACCGGGGTCAGACCCTCGCCGTGGGGCTGGACTGGGGGGCGAGGGCGGTGTGGGAGTCCCTGGGTGCCGCACCTCCTGCGGGCCAGTGCTTCACCCTCAGCGCTGCGTTACGGGGGGTTGGGGTGGGCTATTATTATTGTGGAGGAAAAATATTTCATCAAGTGCCATGGCACATGGTGGCTGCGCATCCCCTCCCGGGCGAGGGACGGTACCTGCCCAGAGCTGGGATGCTGTTGGGTGGGCAGCGGCTCCACACCCACCCCAGGATTCCCCCACCGAGCCCTGCGGGAAGCCCCAGGACCCCGAGGTGTTGGATCCGGCAGCTCCCTGCCACATAAGCCCCGCAGCCGGTTAATTCGGCTGCTTGGCCCCAGGGAGCCTGGAGTAATTAAAGCTCTGCCCAGGTCTCTCTTAATCCTGTCTGTGGCCTTATGGCGGGGGTAGCACCAGCGCTGGCGGGGACGGGGCTCCCTGCGGAGGGTGTCCCGTGGGGTCCGTGCCGGACTCGTGCCCATGGGGGCCAGGTGGGCACTTGGCTCTGTCCGTGTGTCCTGTCCACCCCTGCCTGGCTCCTGCTCCGCCACTGGCTGCCTGCATCCATCTGGGTGGGCAGGCTGCCTGCGCTGCGCTGCCCTGCTCGGCCCCCAGCCCCCCCAGTGCCCAGACAAGCCCCCGTTGTTCCCGTGTGGCCGGAGCCTCCAGCTCAGCCTCTATGGGGTGCGGCACAGCTGGCTCATTGTGCCGGGGCTGGGCGGGTGGTCCTGGGCACCCGCTGAGCTTGGCTGGGGGGTGGCAGCATGGCCGTGGCCCCCCTGCTTTGCTGTGGGGACCTGGGTCCCGCCGGTGCCGGTGCTGCTCCGTGCTCAGCATCGGAGCGGATCCCACCCGTGCCAGGGCAGTGCCTGTGTCCGGCTGCGGCTGCCCCAGCGCGGCTCTTGGTGCAGGGGGGTGGGTTTCTCTCGTGGTCCCAGCCCCTGGATTTGAGGGATTTTTCTGGGATTTCGTTGGGTATTTTGGTGGTTTTGGTTTGACGCAGGTTTCTGGGCCTCTGTGGTTGGGAGGGAAAATCTGAAGAGAGGAGAAAAACCTTTCCCGAGGGTGGCAAATGCTGGTGGGCAGGTACAGCCCCAGGCCCGTGGGCTGCAGGCAGCCCCTCACCCTCGCCCACCCCCCAGCAGTGCCTGTCCTGGGCTGGGGCATCTCTGCCTGCCTGTGGGGCTGGTTTCTCCCCGCGGCAGCATCAGCCCACACGCGGGGTTCCCTTGTTCCTGTAAGGGTGCCAGTTCTCCATTTTTGACTCTCCAAGCTGCCGGGAACCCCGGCTGGTCCTGGCACTGCCCATCGCAGCTCTGCCCCCCCATCACCTCTGCCCTCGGGGGGGCACGTTGTGTTCCCAGAGCTGGCCGTGCCTCTTCCGTGAGCCCTTGGCACCCGGCCCCGGCAGTTTCCACCGTGGGCTGGGGGCTCTGGCGGGCTGGGGGTGGCTGGCAGCCTCCTCCCCGATGCTGCCGGGGCGAAGCCATCGGCTGCCGCCGCTCTTCTGAGACAAACAAAACCCATCAAAGCCTTGAGCTTCTAGAAAGAGCTCGCCTCCCTCACCGGGTGGGCGCCACCACCTCCCAGCCAAAAGCTGGAAACCACAGGCAGGCGTAAAATGGGACCCCCCCCCCCAGTTCCCAGCACCATGGCCCTCCACACCAGCTCCACCGTACCCTGGTACCCACCAGCCCTGGCCAGCAGCTCTGAGTGGGGCCAGGGGGTCTGGGGGCTGCTCGGCAGCACCCTGGTGTCCCCAGTGCCGTGTGCTGGGGGGCTGTGAATGGAGTGGGGGGGTGCAGGTGAGTCTGTCCCATCTTTCCCCATGCTGAGCTCCTGCATCAGTCCCTGGGGTCCCATCCTGAGCTGCTGGGGGGACTTGGTGGGGGTCAGCCCTGCCGACCCGCTGGGGGCAGAGGCTGTGCCTGTCTCCGGCACCAGGGAGGGGTGCGGGGCTGGGCGCACGGGGGGTGCTGTCCCCGCTCCCTCGGCGGGCACCACGCGTGCAGCGGTGGCGGAGGAAGCTGCTGGCAGCCGGGGCTGGCTGCCCTGCGCAGGCAGCTGACATTTTGGAAGGAAATAGCTGCTTTCTGCTCCTTCCTGTAGCGCGCAGGCTGCGAAACGGCCGCCCCGGGAGCCTGGCTGTGCCGGCAGCACCTGCCTGCAGCCGCGGCCACGCTGCCCCGGTGCCAGGACGCCGGAGCGGTGCGTGGGGCAGAGCGGTGCCCGACCCCGGGTGAGTGCAGCCGTGGGACGGGGCACCCCGCACCCAGCTGGGGCTGTGGGTCCCGTGCCCTGAAGGAGCTGGGGATGGTGCTGAGCCAACCCTGGGGCTTCGGGACCGTCGGGTGGGTGCGGAGCCCTCTGTGCCCCCCCCCCCCCCCCGTGGGGCAGGACATGGTGCACAGGGGTGCTTGCTGCCTGCTCAAGGGTGAGGGGGGGCTGAACTGGGGGAGCCCATGGTGGGGGTCCAGCTGAGCGGGACCGTCGTGCTGCCCAGGGGCTCCCTGGGGTGAGCCGGTGCGGGCGGCGGGGGTGCTGTGTGTGTTGGGGAAACCGGAGCCTTTCTGTGCCGTCGGCTGCCAGCACCGCCATTCCCGGGGCCTGGCTGGGGGCCGGATCCTGCCCTGGAGGGACCCTGCCTGCGACGTGCCGTTCTTGGGGGATGCGGGATACCCTGCTGCCAGGGGGGAGCAGCGGTGGCTGGGGCAGGATCGGAGCCCCCCTGGCAGCACTGGTGCGGGGTGTGCAGGGTCCAGCCGCCAGCAAGGCCGGCTCTGACCTGGAAGCGATCGCGGTCTCCCGGAGGTGCCGAGAAACCACGTGCCGTGTGTTTACTGCGGCTGGAGGAGGCAGCCGCAGCGGGTGCAGGGCTGGTGCCTGCCGGAGCCCAGCACCGGGCGCACGCACCGTGCTGGAGACCCCCGAGCTGGGAGAGCACCAGGCGAAGGGCAGTGCGGGAGGTGCCATGGTGGAGGGGCTGCGTGGGGCACGTGTGCGGGAGTGGGGAGGGTTACGGCCAGAGCCCTTTGCCCTGGGCCCCCCTCCCCCCCGAGCTTTGCCTGGCTCTTGGCCCCTGTCTGGCTCTGCAGGGCAAGGGGCAAAGGCAAGGACCACCAGAGCAGGGGTGTCCTGCCCGCGAGGAGGTCCCCAGGGTGGCTGTGCGCCGCGAGCATCCCACGGCTGCGTGCGGTGAGCATCCTGTGAGCATCCTGTGAGCATCCTGTGAGCATGCCATGGCAGTGCGTGTGCTGGCCCCTGGGCGGGCGCTGCCTGTGCCTGAGCTTTGCCGTGCCGGCGGCACATGGGAAGGCGCTGCGGCCGGCCTCGCCCTGTGAGGCATTTCCCTCCTTTTGTCTGCCCGCAGACACGCTCTGGCTTCCCTGCAGCTTGGGACCCAGCGCTGGCGCCAGCTTGTTGCCCCAGCCGGGACCTGCCACTGCTCCTGACAGTGTGGTCACATCGGGTCCCCTGGCTGCCACCGGCCCCAGCGGTGCTGCCCACCTCCCCCTGCCCATCCTCTCCCCTGCTGCTGCCTCGGGCCCTCTGAGAGCCCCTTTTGGGTGGGTTTCACCCACTTCGCGGCTGGTTCGGCGGTGCCTTCCCATTGGGAGTGGGGCCATCAGATGCAGAAGCAATGATGACCAGTGTCGCCCCTCCCTCTGCGCCTCCTCTGCCCCTGCTGTCCCTGTGGGGCTGGGGTCCCTTTCCATGGCACTTGTCCTACCTCTGGGAAGCTGCCGCATGTGCTGCTTCGCAGGCGGTAAGTCACCGGTGAGTGCGTTGCTGTGGCTTGTTGAGCTGCTGCTGGTTAACCGAGCCGCAGTAATGGGTGGGTTGTAGCTCGCTGCCAGCAAGTAAATGCAAAGTACTTAAACCACTGCAATTATCTGTCTCTTGCAGTTGTTTGAGTGTGCGTGTGCGGCCAGCGGCTCAGCACGGCTGACCCATGCCAACGCGTGATGCTGCCCATCCCTGCTGGGGTGCGGGAGCTGCAGCCTGTGCCGGGAATGGTGCTGGGGGAGGTGAATGCCAGTGGGCTCGAGCAAGCCCGGGCCACCTGACCCTGGAGAGGTTTTCTGAGCTAAATGAGCAGGGCCAGCGTGATGTGGGGTGTGCAGGGTGTGCAGAGTGTGAGGAGGGGGCTGGTCCTTGGGCATGGCGGTGCGACCATCCCAAGGCTCCAAGGGGTCCCTGTGAGCGCTCGCCTGGGGCAGCCGGGGATGCTGCCGAGGAGCGTGGTGCTGGGCACGCAGCAAGCCAGAGCACTGGGTGCCAGCAGCCAGCTGGGCGCAGGAGTGCAGGGCTGCCTGGAAGGGCCAGCAGCTGTGGCTCTGGCTGCGCGGTGGGACCCTGGTGCTGTACCTCTTGCTGAAGCAGAGCTGTTGCCCCGGCCTTGCACGGCTGGAAAGCCTCGTTTGCTCATGGAAGGTGGCACCGGTGATTTGTACTGGGGTGCTTGGGGTGCCCCGTGGCCCTCGGGGAGGTTTGGTTTGTCAATCCGCAGGTGAGGCATGGGAGTCAAAAATGAGGTGCTTGGAGGAACGCCGGCTGTTGCATTGGTTATGCCCATGGAGGTCCTGTCCAAGCCTGGCACGGGGCTTGCTCACCCGCCGGGGTGCTGTGGCCCCAGGGACGGCCCTGCCTTTGGTCGGGGCACGCACCAGGTGAGCCGTGCCACCGTCGCTGCTGCACGGTCCCCTTGGAAAGGCTGATGGTAACGCTGGCTCGCCTTCCCCTGGGCGCCCTGGCAGTGATGCTTGTGCTCCTGCTCACAGGCCAGTGCTGGCTGAGCGTGGTGTCTGCCGCCTCGCCGCAGCCGCAGCCTGAGACTCGTTGCTTAACAACACGCTGGAGTGGAATAGGAAGTGTTTTGTCACCGCGAGATGGGAAGAGATCACCATTTTCTCAATAAGCAGGGCAGTGTTTGCTTTGTGTCCGTGCGGACGACCCTGCTGCTCCGGGGACTTTGGCCGTTGGTGGTAACGGTGGCACCGGCACGGCCGTGGCCGCTCTCCTCGGCTCCGTCAGGGCAGTGGTTCTCGCCGATGCCCCTTATCAAGCGTCCACAATTTCTAACTGCCAGCGTACGTCCCGCTGTTGGCCATCCTGCCTTCCCTTCCCCTCCTCGCCTGCCTTTTTATGCCTCCTCAGGCCCCTCCTTGCCAGCAGGATTTCCAACTCGGTGATTTCTGTGAATGTGGAAATGTTCCTCCCTTTTTATAGAGGAAAAATTCATTTTTAGCCAACTCTTGGTTACTGTTCCTCTTCCTGCTCAGGGCTCAAGGGCTCCGGCCGTGGCTGCTCCGCTTGGACCTGCTGCCGCCGTCCCCCAGCGTGTGCCCCTGCCCGTGGGGTGGCACCGGCTGCTTTCAGAGCCCCTCGGCTGCTGGGTTTTTCTGAGGCTGAACAAAGCACTTTGGGGAGGGAGGGAGGCACAAGACACCCCCCTCCCGCCCCACCCCGGTCCCTGGCTCCCTCTGCTTGTCACCAGCCGGTGCAGTTACTGGATGCCATCCTGGTCACCAGCCCTGGGACACAGCCCAAGGTCTCGCACCCCTGCCTGGCACCTCCCAGGTTACTAAATCCCAGGTGGTTTCAGCGCGAGTGTGTGTGTAAATGGTATTTACTGCTGCATCCTCAGCTTGGAGATGGCCGTGACCCCCCTGGCCCTCCCTGATCGCTCCCCATCGCATCACCCTTGAAGAGTTGACCACCCAGTTGTTTTTCCAGGCCCCGTCAGACATAACTGCAGCAGGGGACACCAGCTTTTTATAGGTGCCATCCCTGCCTGTCCTTTCTCCCTGCCTGAGCCAGGGCACCGGAGCCGCGTGGCGGGTGGGATCCGGCAGCGTTCCTGCATGGAGCCAGAGCCACCCCAGAACTTGCTTTGTGAAGCTCCGTTGGTGTCTCCCCTGGCACCGGTGTCCGCAGGACCGGGGACCGGCGGGGGGCTGCGGTGCCACGTGGGCCCTCGGGGCAGGGTCTGCTCCTGCCCATCTGCCTGCCAGCGCTGCCAGGGTGTGGGCAGAGCATGGGGGAGCGCAGGGGGGGCCTCCACTCTGCGTCACCATGCATTTCTCGCCAGCCCTCCCCCTGGCCCTGTTTCCTCATTTGCGTGGCCAGCGATGGCTGCGATCCCGCGGCGCAGCAAGGGGAAATGATTACCATGTGGAGAGGCAGCGCAGAGGCGTGTTCATGGTCCCGGACCCCCCCCCAGGGCTCTTCCTAGAAATGAGGGGTTGACTCAGAGCTGGGGTCCCCTGCCCCCCACACCCCTTCTTTCGTCAGCTGGAGGCGGCTCCGGCAGTACCGGAGAACCCGGAGGCTCTGGCAAAGGGCTCGCGGGGCCAGCCAGGGCTGGACCCCCACCCACGCTGCAGCACCCGGCTGCGGTGCCCTGACAGCCGGTCTCCCCGGCAGGTGGTGAGCCATGGCGGTGTGGATCCAGGCGCAGCAGCTCCAGGGCGAAGCCCTGCGGCAGATGCAGGCACTCTACGGGCAGCACTTTCCCATTGAGGTGCGGCACTACCTCTCGCAGTGGATCGAGAGCCAGGCATGGTAGGTCAGCAGGGTTCCCGTGGGGGATGCTGGGCTTGGCAGCACCCACCCCTGGGGCGCCAGCGGGTGCCCCCCTCTGCCAGCGACCCCCCGTGCAGGGTCGGGGCTGCCCTGACGCCGCTGCTCTGCTCGGTGCGCGCAGGGACTCCATCGACCTCGAGAACCCGCAGGAGAACGTGAAGGCGACGCAGCTGCTGGAGGGGCTGATCCAGGAGCTGCAGAAGAAGGCAGACCACCAGGTGGGCGAAGACGGCTTCCTGCTGAAGATCAAGCTAGGGCACTATGCCACGCAGCTGCAGGTGAGTGGGGGGCCACGGGTAGGGGCTGTGGGGCTGTGTCCCTGCCCCGTGCCTGGCTCAAGCTGTGCTCTCCCTGCAGAACACGTACGACCGGTGCCCCATGGAGCTGGTGCGCTGCATCCGGCACATCCTCTACCACGAGCAGCGGCTGGTGCGGGAGGCGAATAATGTGAGTAGGGGCCGTGTAGGGGCAAGGCAGCAGGTCCCACAGGATGCTCAAGGGCTCCAGCACCGGGTGATGGGAGCAGCCCCGAGGCACAGGGTGCTCTGGGTGCCCGATGCCTCCAGCACCCAGGGGGCTGGGGAGGGTCGCCTTGCCGTGCTGAGAGCTCCCCGTGCCCTCTGCAGAGCCCCTCGCCAGCTGGCTCCCTGGTGGATGCCATGTCCCAGAAGCACCTGCAGATCAACCAGACCTTCGAGGAGCTGCGGCTCATCACGCAGGACTCTGAGAACGAGCTCAAGAAGCTGCAGCAGACACAGGAGTACTTCATCATCCAGTACCAGGAGAACATGCGTCTCCAAGGTGGGGAGAGGGCCGGGGGGTGACAGGGCCGGGGTGCTGGCGGTGCCAGCTCTAACACCACGCCCCATCCCCCCAGCCCAGTTCTCCCAGCTCTCCCAGCTGGGCCCCCAGGAGCGCCTGTCACGGGAGACGACACTGCAGCAGAAGAAGGCGTCGCTGGAGGCTTGGCTGCACCGGGAGGCCCAGACACTACAGCAGTACCGCGTGGTGAGTGCCACCACTCCGTCCCCACGCCAGCTGTGCCGCCGTCCCCGCGCCCTGTAACACCGTCCTGCCTCGCAGGACCTGGCTGAAAAGCACCAGAAGACGCTGCAGCTGCTGCGCAAGCAGCAAACGACCATCCTGGATGATGAGCTGATCCAGTGGAAGCGTCGGCAGCAGCTAGCGGGGAATGGGGGTCCCCCCGAGGGCACCCTGGATGTGCTGCAGACCTGGTGGGTGCCGGTGCTGGCTGTGCCTGGGGGGGTGCTGAGCCCCGGCACGGTGCTGAGCCCCTCTTCCCCCAGGTGCGAGAAGCTGGCAGAGATCATCTGGCAGAACCGACAGCAGATCCGCCGGGCCGAGCACTTGTGCCAGCAGCTGCCGATCCCCGGCCCGGTGGAGGAGATGCTGTCAGAGCTGAACGGCACCATCACCGACATCATCTCTGCCCTGGTGACCAGGTAGCGGTGGGGGCCCGGCGTGGCTGAGGCACCCAGCAGCCGGGGGGGGGGCCGGGCTGGGCTTGCTCTGCCTGCCTGCCCCTGATCCCTGTGCCCCCCCAGCACCTTCATCATCGAGAAGCAGCCCCCCCAGGTGCTGAAGACACAGACCAAGTTCGCAGCCACTGTGCGGCTCCTGGTGGGGGGGAAGCTGAACGTGCACATGAACCCCCCCCAGGTGAAGGCCACCATCATCAGCGAGCAGCAAGCCAAGGCCCTGCTGAAGAACGAGAGCACCCGCAAGTAATGCCTGGGGGGGGCTGGGGGGTGCTGCGGGGGGCCGGGGCTGCCGAGGCAGTGGGGAACAGGACCTGGAGCTGGGGGCGTGGGGGGGGCTCCCAGCCCTGGGGGTCCCCCTGACCCTGTGCATCCCCGTGGCAGTGAGAGCAGCGGGGAGATCCTCAACAACTGCTGCGTGATGGAGTATCACCAGGCCACGGGGACGCTCAGCGCCCACTTCCGCAACATGGTGAGCACCGCCGCCCCCCCCCCCCAGCGCTCGCGCCCGCCCTCCTGTTCCCTTGTGTCCCCGTCTGTCCCCCTGCTGTGTCCCGATCTGTCCCCCTGTGCTCACCCCTCATGTCCCTGCAGTCCCTGAAGCGGATCAAGCGCTCAGACCGCCGCGGGGCTGAGTCGGTGACGGAGGAGAAGTTCACCATCCTCTTTGAGTCGCAGTTCAGCGTTGGTGGCAACGAGCTGGTCTTCCAGGTGAAGGTAAAGCCACCAGCCGCGTCCCCTGTGCAGGCGCGCAACAGGCACCGTGCCCACGGGTGTGGGGCTGAGCCCACAGGGTGCCCGTGGGTGATGCTCCGGCGGTGCCCTGCAGCCCACCCCGGTCTCCTTCCTCCCGGTAGACGCTGTCCTTGCCCGTGGTGGTGATCGTGCATGGGAGCCAGGACAACAACGCCACGGCCACCGTGCTCTGGGACAACGCCTTTGCTGAGCCTGTGAGTGCCAGTGCCGTGGTGGGGTCAGGATGGGGTCCGTCTGCCCGGGGGGGGGCTGCAGGAGTCGGGCTCAGTCTCCTGGCAGGGACGTGCCTGGAGGCAGCAGGCAGAGCTCAGTGCTGACCCTGCTCCGTGCCCCCCCGCCAGGGCCGCGTGCCCTTCGCTGTGCCCGACAAGGTGCAGTGGCCACAGCTCTGCGAGGCGCTCAACATGAAGTTCAAGGCGGAGGTGCAGAGCAGCCGCGGGCTGACCAAGGAGAATCTGGTGTTCCTGGCGCAGAAGCTCTTCAACAGCACCAGCTCCCACCTGGAGGACTACAGCAGCACCACGGTGTCCTGGTCCCAGTTCAACCGGGTGAGCAGCTCTGTGCTGGGAGAGCTGCGGAGCCCTGGGGTCCTGCCGTGCTGGGGCAAGGGGGGTTTCTACACCCGCGGTACCAGTGCTCGTGCCGGGGGGCTGGATGGGGCACCCCCATCCCGAGGAGCTGTTTCTTCCTGGAGTAATGCAAAAACGGGACGGCTGTTTGCTGCAGCGGGGTGGGGGAGGTCCCCTTCCTTGCTTGGAGGGACACGGGGTGCTGTAGGGCCCACGGACGGGGTCTGTGTCCTCAGGGAGACCTTGCTGGGACTGTGCTGCCGGGCTGGGCTGGCCCGGGCTGGGTTTGGCAGCACTGGCGGGTGTCCGGCTGTCCGGGTCCCCGAGTCCCTGCTGCACCAAACGCTTGTGCTGTTTAACAGCAGCTCTGAGGCTGAAGGCTCATTTTCTGGGGATTTATTTCAACAGGAAAACCTGCCCGGGAGAAATTACACCTTCTGGCAGTGGTTTGATGGGGTCATGGAGGTGCTGAAGAAGCATCTGAAGCCGCACTGGAACGACGGGTAAGAGCCGCCCTGCCCTGTGCCCCCTGGCCCCGAGCCCCCTGGCCCTGACGGCCCTGCTCTGCCTAGGGCCATCCTGGGCTTCGTCAACAAGCAGCAGGCGCACGACCTGCTCATCAACAAGCCCGACGGGACCTTCCTTCTGCGGTTCAGTGACTCGGAGATCGGTGGCATCACCATCGCGTGGAAGTTTGACTCCTGTGAGTGTGTGCCAGGAGCTGGCACCCCCCAGCCCCACTGTCCCTGGCCCCATTCTGGGACTTTGCCGTCTTGTGCCCACGGGGCTGGTTTGCAGCTCCTCCGGCACCTGCTGTCTTGGCTGAGCCCTGGCACTGCCAGGGCTGGGCATGCCAGGAGCCTTCCTCGGGAAAGCGGCGAGCGCGGGAGCCCGCAGGAATGCCGTGGCTGCCCTACGGCAAGCGGTGCTGCCATCGCTCACTGCAGCCATGGCCGTGTCCAGCCTGAGCGCTGGTGTTGGTAGCAAGGAGGGACTGGGCTAAACCGTCCAGCCGGACCGCGGGGACTCCCGTGGGGCTGTGTGGAACGCAGCGACTCCGCGGTGCTTCCCGGTGCACGCGGTTTGCATGGGTTACCTGACCCCCTGCAGCAATTCTGCTCATTACTGTTCTTTGTGAGAGCATCCTTCGGAGGGTCACCTGGCCAAGGAGCCCTGTGGAGCCCCCCGAGCTGGGGGGGACCTGCCCCCCCCTCCCCCTGCCGTGTCTGGATGATTCCCAGACCTGCGTTGACCTGGCTGAAGCTGTTTTCTGGCGACCTGCGTTTTGTCCTTAAATGTTGCCGGGGGAGGGATGCAGCGTGGGAAATGCTGTCTTGACATTTGATGTAACCTCACAGCCCGCGGCCGGAGCAGGACCGGGAGCTGCTGATGGCTCTGGGCACCACCACAGCCCTCGCTCTTGTCTTCCAGCCGAGAGAATGTTCTGGAACCTGATGCCTTTCACCACCAGGGATTTCTCCATCCGCTCCCTGGCTGACCGCCTCGGGGACCTCAGTTACCTCATCTACGTGTTCCCTGACCGGCCCAAGGATGAGGTTTTCTCCAAGTACTACACGCCGGTTCTCTGTGAGTCCACGCCAGGTAGCGCTGCCCCTTCACCCCCAACGTGTCCCTCTCCTTTGTGCATCTGTCCAGGGTGGAGCCGATGCTCACAGCGTCCCTCTGTCCTGGGGCCGCATCCAGCCCCCCAGGGGCTCTGCAGCTGGCCGTGCATGAGCCCCCAGCCCCGCCGCAGGCTTGTGGCACGCACCAACAGCTCAGGGCCTTAGTGCTGCCTTCTTTCCTCTAGCTAAAGCCGTGGATGGATATGTGAAGCCACAGATCAAGCAAGTAGTGCCAGAGTAAGTCACACCCCACGTGGTCCCATGGGATCGTCCCTGGTGAGCGGGTTGGGGTGGCCAGCAGCCCAGGGCACCTCTGCTGTCAGGCTCCAGCACCACCAACAGCCACACTGGTGCTGAGCTGGTGCTGGGGGCAGAGGGGTGTGGAGCTGAGGCAGGGCTGGGCTGTGTTCCTTCGGAAGGTGGCGACCCCCCCCTCGCTGTGCAGCCACCCAAGGGGCTGGGGACCCTGCAGATTATTGCTGTTTGTGGGTGTGGGGTTTGGGTCCCCTGCCTGCACCCTGCCAGCCTCAGGAGGTGCCCCTTGGGAGGCGGTGGGTGTTCCTGGAGTGCAGCTTCACCCCCGGGCAGCCTGTCTCAGAGCCCCCTGTCCCCACAGGTTTGTCAGCGCATCAGGCGATTCTGCCCCCGGAGGGGCCACCTACATGGACCAGGCTCCCTCGCCTGCTGTCTGCTCCCAGCCCCATTTCAACATGTACACCCAGAAGTAGGTATCACGTCCCCCGTCCCCGTCCTGCCACGGGTGCTGTCCCCCCTCACCCCCTGCCTCCTGCAGCCCCGACACCGTGCTGGAACCTGAGGGTGACTTCGACTT
Organism: Falco punctatus; assembly: GCF_963210335.1. Lineage (NCBI taxonomy): Eukaryota > Metazoa > Chordata > Aves > Falconiformes > Falconidae > Falco > Falco punctatus. The sequence goes on along the minus strand of NC_137599.1, from coordinate 3,411,698 downwards.
GGACGACACCATCGATGTGGCGAGGCATGTGGAGGAGCTGCTGCGGCGCCCCATGGACAGTCAGTGGATCCCCCATGCCCAGTCGTGATGTGCGGGCGCCCGGCTCCCCGGTCCCGGCGCTGCGGGGACTGTGCTGTGTTCGTGTCTCTGTGCCGGGGTGGTGGGGGGGGGGGGGGGGCGGCGGGTGGGCCCTGCCCCGGAGATTTGCTCTGTGCTGCCCCAAAACGCAGGCTGACGTCCAGCTCTTTGGTGTTTATGCCCTTGTATAAACGGCAGCGGATTTGTCGTATGGTTTTCCTGTATGTTCCTTCTAAGAAGCCCAGCTTCGGCTTTCCGCTTCTGCAAGCACCGGCCCTGCGCCCCCCCCCCTGCTCCCTGCCGAGGGGCTGCCTGTGCCGGGGGCCGCGACATCGGCCTCGGGTTCGCTTTCGCAGTCGTCACTAAGAATGTACGTGTCGCCTTCTTGTTCTACCCCGTGGCTCTGTTCCCAGGAGATGTGTGGGTGCACCGGGCTCCGGCATGGGGTGGGGGTGGGGGTGGGTTTGCCTGGGGTTCCCACCCCGGCTCGTGCTGGCACTTTGCTCCACAGCAGTGGGGTCCCTTCCTGGACCTCGTCTCCTCCTTTACCCCCCCCCCCCCAGGGATGCGGGAGCCCCTTCAGCTCCCAACCTTGGTGTCCCCCCTCCGGAGCCAGCGCAGCACGAGGGAGGCAGGGCGCAAGGGCACCCAGCGAGGGTGGCCGGGCAGTGCGGGCAGTCTGGGGGGAGCAGAGCCCTCTGCCCCCCCCCAGCCTCACCCTGGCTGGGAAGCTCTGGGGTCCTGGCCATGTTATTTTTCTACCACAGAGTAAATAAAGCACGGACTATTTTTTTATCACAAAAGCTCTGGGTTTCACGTGTGTCTCGGGGAGGAGGCAGGTCCCTGCGTGCCCTGAGCCTGAGGGGGGCGGGGGGCGAGTGGGAAACACCCCCCCTCAAGCTCTGGATGCTGCACAGCAGGGGAGCAGTGCCCTGGGGCCAGGCACAGGGTTGGGGTCCGTGGCCCCCCCACCTCCCCCAGTGCAGCGGCAGGGCAGGTCCTTGGTGGGGTGGGAGGGAAGCGGGGGGGTGCCCGGGGGATGGGGGAGGGGGGGGCGTTTTCCCGGGGAAAAAGCAAAGCCAAACACAAACAAAATTCCTTACAAGGAGTTTTTTCTTGCCGACGCATGGAGAGCGGGGGGTGGGGGTGTCCTTGGGTTTTAACTGCGATTTAATTCTCTGGTGGGGGGTGGGGGCGGAGAGGGGCGCATCGTTTTTTGGTTGGGTTTTGTTTTTTTTTTGTAGAAAGGAGAAAGTGAAAATAAACCCCCAAGGCGGAGCTGACGGCGGGGGCGGCGCCGGTCGCGGTCGTTCTCCGTCATTTCTCCCGGAGGCGGAATAACGGGGCGGAGGGGTGGGGTGGGGGGTCCCGGTGCCCGCGTCCCTGCTGGGGGGCGGCGGGGGCGCTGTTCCGGTGCCCGCGTCCCTGCTGGGGGGCGGCGGGGGCGCTGTGCTGGTGCGCGGCCCGGGATGCTGGTGGCGCTGGTGGCGGTGGTGGCGCTGGTGGCGGTGGTGGCGGCCGCGGCGCTGCCCGCCCTCCCCGCCCTGCGGCACCGCCTGGCCCGCCCGGTGCTGTGCCGTGCCGCGGGCCGGTGCCGCCGACGGCTGGAGCTGCGGGGCACCGAGGTGCGGCTCAGCCAGGAGCGGCGGCTGCGGCGGCTGCTGCCCGCCGGCACGGCCCGCGGTGAGCGGCGGGGGCGGCTCGGGGTTGGGGGGTGCGTGTGTGTCCGTGTCCCCGGGGGTCGCCCTCCTCACCCCGTGCCTCTCTCAGCAGGCTCCGAGGTTTTCCGGGAGCGTCATCCCCTGGGGCAGAGCTGCCCCACTGGGGCGCCGGGGGGGCAGGTCCCCCCGCTGCACCCCTGGGCGCTGCTTCGCAGCTGCTGGGGCACAGACCCCCCTCTGCAGGTATGGGGGGGGGGGGGGAGCACAGGCACCCCACACCGGGAGGGCTGCACCGCCCCCCGGGGCTGCCCCGCCTGACCCCCGCCTCTCCCCGCGGGCGCTGGCCCCCTGGCGCACGGCCCTGCTCTCCTGGGTGCCAGGGCACCCCCGCGCCCCGGCAGGCTGGCCCCTGCCCACCCTGTACTGCACCCCGGTCGAGGCGGGCACCCTGCCCTCGCGGGCCGCCGCGCTGCGGGTGCAGCTGCTCTTGGCGCTGCAGGAGCGTGCCCTGCATGTGCTGGAGGCCGGGCTGGCCAGCGAGCTGCACGACGCGCTGGCGGCCCTGCATGCTGGCTGGCCCGAGCTGGCACAGGACCTGGCGCTGGGCAGGCTGAGCCCCCAGCCCGGGCTGCCCGAGGCTGTGCGGGGCCGGCTGCAGGCGCTGCTGGTCCCCAGCGCCGCCCGGGCGGCTGAGCTACGGGCCGAGTGTGCCCGGGGCCCAGAGGGCATCGTGCAGCGCCTGTGGCCACAGCTGGAGGTGGTGGTGGTGGGGACGGCGCATGGTGCGGAGCAGCTCTACTGCGATGCCCTCCGCCGCGCCGACTGCAAGGGGCTGCCGCTCTACTGCCCCTTCTACCGGGCAGCGGGAGGTGAGTGTCCCCTGTGTCCCCACAGCCTACCCTGGGTGCATGGGGGGGAACCGCTGCCATATGGCAACACAACCCCCCCTGCCCCTGCAGATGCGGGTGCACCTCTGTGCCGCATCCCTCCCTGGAGAATCCTCCCTGCTCTCTGAAAACAGCTCTGTCCTGCCGCCGGCCGAGAAGTTCCCCCTTGGAGGGGGGTGAGGCTGCGTGGGCAGGGACAGGGGGGGCTGGGGGACTCACGTTGACACACGCTGCCCTCTGCCCAGCCCTACTAGGTGTGAACTTGTGGCCGGAGGAGCCAGCACCCCGATTCCTGCTGTGCCCTGACTGGGCTTTTTACGAGTTCCTGCCCTGCCCGGCCAAGGAGGAGCCACAGACGGTGCTGCTGGACGAGCTCTGGGAGGGACGCGAGTATGGGCTGGTCCTGACGGCCCAGCCAGGAGAGTACAGGTGCCTCTTCCCTGCTGTGGTGGTCCAGGGGGGCTGCCCACCCCAGCCCCACATGCCTGACACTGGTCCCACTTCACGCTTGCCCTGCCCCCACGCAGGTGCCGTGCTGGGGAGGTGCTGAGGGTGGCCGGCTTCCACAAGCAGTGTCCGGTGGTGGAGCCCGTGCGCAGGTCAGGACACCCCTGCCCCTCACTTCGGGGGGCGGCGTGGGGGGCCCTGTGCTGGGTAGGGTCTGGATGGGGTGCTGTCCATGGCACCCCCGGCATGGGGCACTCACCTTGACTCCCCACACCGCAGGGAGAGCCAGGCGCTGAGCGTGCGGGGCGAGAGCATCCCTGAGGACCGGTTCTGCCAGAGCCTGTGCCGCGCTGTGGGCATGTGGCCGGGTGCTCGCCTGGTCGACTACGTCTGCGTGGAGAGTGCCCTGCTGGGTGAGTCCCCCCCGAACTGCCTGAGTCCCCCCCAGAAGCACAGCTGGCGCTGCCCGGGACTCTGCCAACCCTCTTGTGCCCTGCTCAGCCCTGGGTTGCCTGTGTGGGGTGTGGCGGGGGGCTGCAGGTGGCCTTAATACGCTGATGATGCTGCTGCAGGCACCTCTTCGGGAGCCGGTGCCCCCCATTACGAGGTGTTCGTGGAGCTGCGGGGCCTGCGGGACCTGTCGGAGGGGCAGCGCTACAAGGTGAGGGGGATGCAGGCTCTGCTCCGGAGCAGCTCCTTGCAGCTGAGGCAGCAGGGTGGGCGCAGCCAGGCAGTGGTGGCGCTGGCCCGGCAGCCTCTGTGCTGCAGGGATGCTTCGCTGGGTGGGGGGACATGGCTGGAGGGGCACGGGCACAGCCTGGCCCTGCCCGGGGGGCTACAGCTGGCGGTGGGCATGGGCACGGCGTGGGAGTGATGGTGGTGGGACCGCCGGTGTCAGAGCAGCGCAGGCAGCCTGCCCTCTCTCTGCAGCTGGACCAGTGTCTCCAGGAGGATTTCCCCATCTATAAATCCTTCCGCTTCAAGGGCAGCATTGGGCCCCTGCGCCTGCACCTGGTGGGGGCTGGGGCCTTTGCCCGGCTGCGGGAGGCCCTGGGCACCCCCCTCCCCATGCCCAGGGTCCTGCGGGAGGAGAAGCTGCTGCAGCTCATCCAGAGCACCGTCATCTCCTAGGGCAGCCCGGGGGTCCTGCAGCCCCCCTGCCCTTGGGGTTCGCTTGGCGTGTGCCCTTCAGGGGGGGAGCGGGGCTGAGTGCCTGGTGAGGGGCGCAGGGGCGAGGGTGCGCAGCCCCACAGGATTTGGCTGAGTGGAGGGGATGGAGCCAGCGAGCTCAACCGTGCCCCTGCTCTGTGGTGGCAGCGGGTGCCTGTGGGCACCCTGCTCGGTGCTGCCCACGGGGATGGAGCAGGATGTGCAGCACAGCCCAGCACTTGCCAGCAGCCCTGGCCCTTCGCCGGGCTGGTCTGGGCACAGAGAGGGACCCCGGGGGCTTGTGAGCATCACGGGGCAGCTGGGTCCTGCCACCAGAGCCATGGCTCGCCCTGCTCCGCTCAGTGCCTTGGCAGCACCCGCTGGCAGGCACGGCCAAGCGAGTGCCTGTACCTTTCCCGAGGGAAACCTCAGCCATCGCAGCCCACAGCCGGAGCAGGGGGGACAGTGGAAACCTCCCCGGGAGCAGGAGGAGCAGCAGAGCCTCAAGGCCTGCGCGGGAGCTCGGCTCACCCCTGTGCTGGGCTCCAGAGCCCTGTGGCATTTTGTCCCTTGGCAAGGGACACCGTGGGCAGGGCACGGGGCGGCTGGTGGTGGCAGGTGCCGGCTGCCAGCGAGCAGCCCCTCCGCCGGGCTCCAGTGCACGTCCGCTGCTTTAGGAAAGAATAAGCTCCAGCCAGGGCTGCTTTTAACGTTTAAAAAAAAAAAAAAAGCAGCAAAATAAAGGAGGATTATCTCTGAAAAATAAATAAAGGACAGAACTCTGGGATTGATTTTTTTTTTATACTATTAGTTGTGATCCTCATTAAAGAGATTGCTTGATGACAGCCCGGACTCTGCTCTGGTGGTTGAGAAGTTGCTGTTATTTCCTCGGGGCTCCTGGGGAAGGGGCAGCCATGAATATTTAACCAGTTCAGCGGCTGGCTGGGGCTCTGGGGGCGTCGTGCTGTTTGTGCCTTTGAGGCATTAAGGTACCAGGCAGGAGGGGGGGCCGGTCTTTTCCCCCTCCTGCTTGTTAAGGTTTATTTTAAGGGCTAGTGAGCCGCGGTGCTTGGGGAACCTGCTGCGCAGGCAGCTGCTGCTGGGGGGGGGGGCGGGGGCAAGCCAGGCCACCGGCAGAAGACAATGTCTTGTACAAGGTCCACACAAAGCATCCCCCGGCACAGCCAAAACCTCTGCCAGGGATGGAAAGTGGGCTAAAGCCCCTTCCCCCATCCCTGCCGACAAAGAAAAACCCCCAAACCCTACAGCAAAATTCCCACTGCAAGTAGGGGAGAAGCTGACTGCTGCTGGGGGGTACCTGGGGGGGGGTGCCTGGGGGGGTGGGGATAGAAGTGCTGGCATCGGGTGTGCCTGGCACCAGCAGGGTACTGGTTGGGTTTTAGTGGGGAGTGGGATGGGTGGGGGCTGGATAAAGGCCAGGGTGGTAAAGCTGGGCTCCAGGCGAGGGGGGGTGGTCCCTGAAGACCCACCCGGAGAGCCCAGGGGGGCTGCTGGTGCCACCACCTGTGCCATGCACACGCGAAGGCACCTGCCCTGGGGGCACACACAGCCCACCCCAGAGGCCCCACAGTGAGCCAGCCCCTCAGCAAGAGCCTTGGGTCCCCTGCCTGGGAGGGCTGCGCTGGCCCAGGGCTTCCCCCTGCCCCTGCCTGGCTGCTGGCCTGCGGGAGGCTGCAGGCTTGGCCGGGGGATGCCCAGGCAGGCCAGGCTGTGGGGTGCAGGCTGGGTTTGGGTGCTGGGGTGCAGGGTGTGGGTGCCCAGCTGCAGCGTGCAGGATTGTTTTGCATGCCAGGTTTGCTTCAGGTGTCAGGCTGCAGGGTGCACGTTTGTTTGGGGTGCCAGGCTGCAGGCATCAAGGCTGCAGGGTGCAGGCTCAGTGTGGGTGATCAGCTGCGGGGTGCAGCTTTGTTTGGGGTGCCAGGCTGCAGGGTGCAGGCTCATTTTGGGTATCAGACTTCAGGGTGCAGGCTTGTTCTGGGTGCCTGGCTGCAGGGTGCAGGATTGTTTTGGGTGCCCGGCTGCAAGATAGGGGCTGGGTTTGGGTGCCAGGCTCTAGGGTGCAGGATTGTTCTGGGTGCCAGGCTGCAGGGTGCAGGATTGTTCTGGGTGCCAGGCTGCAGGGTGCAGGATTGTTTTGGGTGCCCGGCTGCAGGGTGCAGGCTGGGTTTGGGTGCTGGGGTGCAGGGTGTGGGTGCCCAGCTGCAGGGTGCAAGGTTGATTTGGGTGCCAGGCTGCAGGGTGCAGGATTGTTTTGGGTGCCAGGCTGCAGGGTGCAGGCTCGTTCTGGGTGCCAGGCTGCAGGGTGCGGAATTGTTTTGGGTGCCCGGCTGCAGGGTGCAGGCTGGGTTTGGGTGCTGGGGTGCAGGGTGTGGGTGCCCAGTTGCAGGGTGCAAGGTTGATTTGGGTGCCAGGCTGCAGGGTGCAGGCTCGTTCTGGGTGCCAGGCTGCAAGATAGGGGCTGGGTTTGGGTGCCAGGCTCTAGGGTGCAGGATTGTTTCAGTTGCCAGGCTGCAGGCATCAAGGCTGCAGGGTGCCAGGCTCATTTCAGGTGCCAGGCTGCAGGGTGCACGTTTGTTTGGGGTGCCAGGCTGCAGGGTGCAGGCTTGCTTCAGGTGCCAGGCTGCAGGCGTCAGGGCTGCAGGGTGCAGGCTCGGTGTGGGTGACCAGCTGCAGCGTGCAGGCTCGTTTGGGGTGCCAAGCTGCAGGGTGCAGGTTGGTTTGGGGTGCCAGGCTGCAGGGTGCAGGTTGGTTTGGGGTGCCAGGCTGCAGGGTGCAGGCTCGTTTGGGGTGCCAGGCTGCAGGGTGCAGGTTGGTTTGGGGTGCCAGGCTGCAGGGTGCAGGCTCGTTTGGGGTGCCAGGCTGCAGGGTGCAGGTTGGTTTGGGGTGCCAGGCTGCAGGGTGCAGGCTCGTTTGGGGTGCCAGGCTGCAGGCATCAAGGCTGCGGGGTGCGGGCAGGGTGCGGGTGCCAGACTGCGGGCTCGGTGTGGGTGCCCGGCTGCAGGGTGCGGGCTTGGCCGTGGTCCCGCCGGGATGGGGCGGTCGCCGGGCCCGGGCGCTGCGGCGCTGGGCGGAGGCCGGGGGCGGGAGGCTCCAGCGGCAGGAGGTGCCGGTGCCCGGTGCCCGGTGCCCGTCACCGCTCCCCGCCGCTGCAGCCCGGGGCGGGGGGGTGGGGTGGGGGGCGCGCCGTCCCCATCCCCGTCCCCGTCCGCGTCCCCGCCCCCGGCCCCGGCCCGGCCCGTCCCCTCCTCCCGGCCGCGCCGCCTCCCGCCCGCTCCGCCACTGAGCCCGCAGCGGCGGCGGCGGCGGGCGCAGGCTCCGGGGGCGCCCGGGGCCCCGCGGCGGCCGCTGCCCTGAGGCCGCGGGGGATGGCGGAGGGGCCCCGGGGCGCCCCGCCGCCGGGCTCGCCCCGCCCCGCCGTGCCGCTGCCCAACGGGCCCCGCGGCGGCGGCGGCGGCGGCGGCGGCGGCAGCCCCGGGTCGGGCTCGGGCAGCAGCAGCCGCGAGGACTCGGCGGAGCGGAGCCCCGCGCCCGCCGCGCCCCGGGCCAGCATCATGAAGGTGAGAGCCCCGCACCGGCCCCGGCCCCGGCCCCTCCCGCCGCCCCTCCCGGGAGCCCCCCCGGGACCGGCGCCGCCCGGCACCTGCGCAGGGCTCGGCGGGCAGAGCCGCGACCCCCCGCCCCGGAGCCCGCGGGGACCGGCCCTGCCCGTCCCGCCTGCCCTGCCCGCCCTGCCCGCCACCCCCGGGGTCCCGCCGCGCCCGGGGGGTCGGTGCGCAGGGCAGCGGCAGCCCCGGCTCGGTGCCCGGGTGGTGCCTGCCCGGCTGGGCGCGGGGTTCGCCCCCTGCCCGCCGCACCGGGCTGCCCGGGGCTGCTTCAGCGCTGGCGCCGTGTCCCCTCGCCCTGTCCGGCGCCGCGGGTCCCCAAGGGCAAAGCCTCGGGCGTCGTGCGCAGCCAGGCCAGGCCTGTCCCCTTCGGGTGGCCGTGCATTGCCCCGGCCGGGCACGCTGGTCCCCTGCACGGCCACGCTGCTGCTGCCATGGGAGCCACGCTGCAGCATCACCCCATCCTGCACCCATGGGTGCCAGCGAGCCTGCTCCTGGCTCCCGAGCACCTTCCGCTCTCCCGTGCTCCCTCCCGCAAAGGCGCTGAGCCTGGGGCCTGGCCTGGCCAGCTCCCGACGCCTCCCGGAGCCGTGCGGTGGCCGGTGAGGTCACCGGCAGAGCTGTGGGCCAGGGAGGGTCTCTGGGGGTCTCCCACGTGGGTGGGCAATGGGTCACATGTGTGCTTTCCTAAATGAGCCCCACTAATTGTGCTTATGCCGGCGGTGCTCACTGACACAATAGGTCGCGTCCGCCTCCCCACTCCTGGCAGCCTATTTTAAGCTGGGATTGCTCCGGTGCTATTAATACCTTGTGTGGGGGCTGTTGGGTGATGCCAGCCCTCCCCCGGCCTTCTGCCCCCTGGACCCGCTTCCCCGGGCAGCAGCGTCAGCCCTTTGTCCAGGCGGCCGGAGGGACCCCGCACCCCTGCCTGTGCCCGTCTCGGCTCCCGCTGCAAACTGTTGCAGGAGCAACCAGGCTGTGCCCCACACGGTGATGGCGAGGAGACCTCCCGGTGCTCCGGTGCAGCCAGAGACCAGTGTTGGTGCCCGGTTTCCCTGGGGACCTCGCCAGGGTCTCCCGCTCCTGCCGGGGCTGGGCAGCATCCCTCCCTGCCGCTCCTCACCCAGGGACCAGCTGCGGGTACTGTGGGCTGCAGATGAACCTCTGGCTTGTCCCCGGACTGTCCCCTGTCATTGCCATGTGCTACCATGGGATTTGGCCTCACGTGAAGGTCGGGTGGCCCCGGGCCAGCACTGGTGGGGGAAGGTGCTGGCGCTGGAGGAGGTCAGACCCAGATGGCGTCCCCAGCCTGCGCGGGTCCATCATGCATCTCCGAGTCCATCTGGAGCCTGATCCTGCCCAGGTGCCGCAGGTCCCAAACCCCACCGCTGTGAGTTTCCCTGGCTGAGCCTGCCTGTGCCTCAGGACCCTGACGGTGCTGAGCCCCTCCACGGGCTGAGTCTGGCAGGCAAGGGACAGTGGGCAGACTTGCTGCTCATGGGACTGTGCTGGCACTGGCTACCTGCACTGCACTGCTGCCCTCACCTGTCTGGGGGCACCACTCCTGCTGCTTCCCCAGCACAGCTCTCCTGTCCACAGGGGACACAGCGTGTCCTCTGCCAGCCCCTCCACTGCCACCAGCTCAGACCCCTCCCTGTCCGGGCTCTCCCCAGCCGGTGGAGTGGCTCGGACCAGCTCAGCACACTGGCTGGGGAGAGGGTCTGTGGCGACCCTCTGGCAGGTCTGGGTCCCAGCTAGCGCCAGTGGGACCTGGGGAGCAGCTGCCCAACCCTGAATCCCTGGGGGATGCTGAGGCAGTTCCTGTGCTGTGGGGTCTGTGGCAACTTCGCTGCCCACCCTGCACGGTGGTGGGTGGGCGTCAGGGGCTGCACCCACTGCTCAGCTGCAGAGCCAGTCGGGAGCTGTGGGGCAGGGAGGGGGCCCAGCACACAAAGTCTGGCTACAGCTTGGAGCGAAGGCACAAACAAGCAGTGGGGCAGCGGGCTGGCTGCTGATGAAGTGGAGGCACATGTGGGAAGAGCTGCCACCTCGGTTATTTTTTGGGATTTCCAGAAAGGGCTGGAGGAGTGAATCTGAAAGTGAGAATCATGGGCTGTGCTGGGGCAGGGGGAGCCCGGAGCCAGCTGTGCTGGGCAGCCCAGAGCTGGCCCCATGCAGCATCCCCATGCCCTGGCTGGAGGACCTGCTCCCTGCTTTCTTCCCAGGCTGGAAGTGGCGGGGGCTGGAGATCTGGTGGCTGGGAGGATGCTGGAGAGGGATGGGAGGGGGTCATGGATCTGTTCCTCCCTGCTGCAGGAGGTGACCCTTCCCCCGCACCCCGCTGCCCTGTCCCCTGTGCCTCTTCCCTATCCCGCACCAGCCCCAGGAGCCGTGCGGTACCTCTGCTCCCACAGCCCCTCGCTGGGTAGCGGCAGCTGGTGCCGCGGGGAGTGGATGTGTCACTCCCTATCTTCTTGGCAGGGAACAAACGATGGTAGAAAAGCCCTGGCTGTGCCTGGCCTCCCACTACCTCCGCTCTGGTGCTGCCGGCTGTCGCTGCCTGCCTGCACCCCTGCTCGCGCTGCCCAGCTTGGGATGGGGCCAGTGGGAAGAACCGGGATCTGGGGAAACCAGTTGCGGATGAGTCGCGTCATGGCCAGGGAACAGCCCCGTCCCCCGGGTGAAACGCATCCCCACCACATACCCCATGGCTGGGAGAGGGGTCCTGCAGCCGGGGCAGCAGCAGTCGCGCTCCTGGCTGGGCAGCAGAGCCACAGCTGGGCCGGGATGCCTCAGCCCCAGAGGCTGTTGGTTCCTCTCTCCTGCCCCATCATGAGCTGCTGCGCCGCGGGGACTGCCCTGGCTGGGCCTTGGGGGACAACGGGAAGGGAGGGGTGGCTGGTGGGCTCTTCCCCATCCCTCCGCTTGGGAGCGGGTTGCTTGGCCGGGTAATGATGGCGGTCACGTAGCGGCTGAGATTAGGGCTGCTGCACTCGCCAGGGCAGTAATCGCAGGAGGTAATTGGCCAAAGAGATGCTTAGCACATGCTGCAGAGCTGGGCAGGGCATGGGCAGCTGGGCTTGGACGTGCCCTCTGTGCCTAGCCAGATGCCCATGCTCACCATTGGCATCACGGTTGGCATCATGGTCAGTGCATGTTCCTCCTGCAGAGCTGGGCTGTGTGCGTGCAGTGTGTATGGCAGCACTGGCAGAAGCCCTGCCTGCTCGCTGCCAGCTTCGCGGCACAGCGAGCAGGACATTCTGCTCCCGCCGGAGCCCTTGCCCTGTGACCGGGGATGCTCTGTGCCCCCGTGGCCATGGGTGCCACATCCTCCTGCCTCCGCTGCTGCCTGCACCGCTCCTGCCCATGCCTTGTGGAGCGCTTAGAGGGGTGGCCCCAGGGTTGAAGCCCACCTGGAAAGCACCGGTGTAAGGGGCTGCCGGGGAGCAGTGGCTTTTCCCTGCCGCAGCCCAGGCCAGACTGAGAAGCCGGCATGGTGGGAGGCCCCACATGGCTGCTGCCACTGCCTCACTGGCTGCAAATGCATTTGACAGCAGCAAATGCTGGGAACTCCTGTAGTTCTGTGCAGGCAGGGAGGGCAGAGCCCACGTGCTGTGGGGCACTCAACTCCGTGCCATGCATCAGCACCCCAAAGTGCTGCAGCAGCACCCCCTCCCCTTCCCAAGCCTGGGGGGCTGAGGGGTTGCAGGGAGGGCGTTCGCGTTTTTGCCCTGAGCCAGGGGTGGCCCAGGGCCTGGCAGGGCTGCTGCCGGAGGGGTGGGTCTAGGTGCCTGCGGTGGGCACAACTGCAGCAGGTCCCTGGGCGCTGGGTGCATGCAGGCCCCCCACCCGTGTTTCCTTTCCGGATGGATTTCCTGTTTTCGGCTGTGGGGCCCGGTGCGGAGCCGCCCGGGGTGGGGTGTGCCGGGGCGGGGAGTGGGGCTGTAGAAGTGCAGGGGTCCTGCCTGGGGCAGGAGGGTGCCGCTCTCGGTACTGACCATCACCCATGGCGGGGGCAAGGGCCCCAGCAGTGCGGCGCTCAGATTGCTGCTCGCAGGAAGCGTCCCGGCGGCTCTGCGGGCACCCAGTCCTTCCCCACGGGGCCGGCCGACGGTGTGACCTGCGGGCACCCAGTCCTTCCCCACGGGGCTGGCTGACGGTGTGACCTGCGGGCACCCAGTCCTTCCCCACCCGACGGTGTGACCTGCGGGCACCCAGTCCTTCCCCACCCAATGGTGTGACCTGCCGCTGAGCCCCCACCAGCACCCGGTGTCCGGCACCCACAGCGGGGTCCCCGGCTCAGCCCTGGGGGCGGTTGTCCCAGGTGGATGGTGGGGCTGCGGCGATGCTGTGCATCACCACCCTGCTGCCTGCTGCAGAGAGAGGGGGCAGCTGCCGCTGGCCAGGGGGGCCAGGAGCCAGCTGAGCAGGGGACATCCCTGCCCTGGGAGCTGGCTGGCACGGAGGCAGGGTCCTGGCGCTCAGCTGGCTCCTCGGAGCAATCTGGCAGCGAGAGGATGCAAACAGCTCCTGCATCCCAGCGGGGGGATGTAGCCCCATCGCCAGGCTGAGTGTGGTCAGCCTTCGCGGGTGAGCAGGGCGGCTGCAGTGGCATGGCGCTGCTGCCTGCCGGTGCCCGCTGCCCAGGAAGGCATTTCCCTCCGGGACAGCAGGACCCGGCCAGCCCTGACATGGTGCTGAGGGCTGGGGCCGGTTCCCCTTTTCCAAGGACATTGTGTCCCAGGCATCCCCGGGGGGGAGCTGGCCAGCCACCTCCACGACCCATCCCGGTTGCCCTTGGGCCAACAGGGGCAGATCCAGACTCTTCAGGGTCAGGCACCACAGCGGGGGGGGGACGTGCTTGCCCAGGCTGCTGGCCAGCCCTGCGGCAGCCCTGGGGAGGAGGTGGGGAAGCTTTTGGGGTGCTGGAGGGGGATAACCCCTCATCCCCAACCTGGGCAGCTGGGTAGGAGCTGCCTCTGCTGGAAACACCACCAGATTAGAGGTGACTCACCATAATCTTGAAGAAGTGGATTAAATCTCTTCCTACTGCAGCACTTAATGAAATCCATCCCATAATATGTGCCCAGCCCTGCTGTTCCCCCTCATCTCCCTGCCCTCTCCAGACCCTTGGCAGCAGGGTCGGTCTCCTGTCCCCGCTGAGGGGCAGGGCTGGTGCAGGGGTGCAGGCAGCCAACAGCCCGTACCCGCTGCGACCCCGTACAGGCAGCAGCAGCCATGCTGCGCTTGTCCCCAGCGCGTGGCACTTGCAGGTGACTGTCCTGCACCGCTCCTGGAGTGGGGGGGGGTCTGGCTGGGGCTCCCCAGGAGCAGTTCTGCCCGTGCATCACCTCGGGGTGCCTCAGACGTCCTTGCACCCCACTGCTGCCATGGTGCCTGGGGTCAGCGCCTGGGGTGCAGGGGTAGGTGTGGGGGGCCATGGTGTGTGCCCCTCTGCGGCGATGGGGATGCTGGGGGCACAGGCTGGTCCTGCCGGGCCCCTTTTTCCCTCTGGTGTCCCCAGGCTGGGGAGATGGGGACCCTGCCGGGCTGCCTGTGCGTGGCTGTGCCTCCAAGGGTGAGTGAGCAGTGGGGAAGGATCCGGCTCAGGGCCGGGAGCAGGAAGGAAGGAAGGAAAGCGGAGTTAAAATAAGCCAGGCAGTGAGCCGTGGGGGAGGCCCGGGCTGGAGCCAGCTCCCAGCCACTGGGGAGAGGGTTGGACTGGGGTGGACTGGGCTTTGCATGGTGCTGGGCACCCTGGGGTGCTGTGCTATGCGTCAGGGTTGGCGTGGGGACAGCATGTGGCAGGAGGGTGTGAGCTGCCCGTCCCATCCCTGATGGCTCTGCCCCCTTCTTCCCCCCCTGGCAGGATGGCTCCCGGCAGCGGCCGCCGCAGAAGAAGAAAACGGTGTCCTTCAGCACCATGCCCAATGACCGCAAGATCAACAGCACGGCTGCCTGCATCTCCTTCATGCTGGAGGGCTGTGAGCTGAAGAAGGTGCGCTCCAACTCCCGCATGTACAGCCGCTTCTTTGTGCTGGATGCTGACATGCGCTCCGTACGTTGGGAGCCCTCCAAGAAGGACTCGGAGAAAGCCAAGATCGAGATCAAGTCGGTCAAAGAGGTGCGCGTGGGCAAGAAGACACCCGTCCTGCGCAGCAATGGCCTCTCCGACCAGTTCCCAGATGAGTGCGCCTTCTCCATCATCTACGGAGACAACTATGAGTCCCTGGACCTCGTGGCCAGCTCGGCTGACGTGGTGAGCGCCTGGGTGATGGGACTCCGGTACCTGGTGTCCTATGGGAAACACACTCCCGAGGCACCCGGGACCGGCCACCCCAGCCTCCGAACCTCCTGGATCTCCTCCGTCTTTGACCTCGCCGACCTGGAGAAATCTGGCCGCATCCCTGTGTCCCGGGCTGTGCAGCTGATCAAAGCGCTCAACCCAGGCATGAAGACGTCCACCATCGAGCTGAAGTTCAAGGAGCTGCAGAAGGCCAGCGAGCGTCCCGGTGCGGAGGTGGCCTGCGACCTCTTTGTGGAGGCGTACTGCGAGCTCTGCACCCGCCCCGAGATCTTCTTCCTGCTGGTGCAGTTCTCCAGCAACAAGGAGTACCTGGGTCTGAAGGACCTGCTCATGTTCCTGGAAGTGGAGCAGGGCATGGAGGGGGTGACGGAGGAGAAGTGCTTGGAGATCGTCGGCAAGTACGAGCCCTCCAAGGAGGGCCGGGAGAAGGGCTACCTGGCCATCGATGGCTTCACGCGCTACCTGCTCTCCGCTGACTGCTCCATCTTCGACCCGCAGCACCGCAAGGTGTGCCAGGACATGGCGCAGCCCCTCTCCCACTACTACATCAGCTCTGCCCACAGTGCCTGCCTGCTGGAGGACAACTTCTGGGGCCGCTCGGACATCAGTGGCTACATCAGCGCCCTGGGCCTGGGCTGCCGCAGCATCGAGCTGGTGCTGTGGGATGGCCCTGAGGGCGAGCCCGTGGTCTACACCAGCCCCTCGGCCGCCTCCTGCGTGCCCTTCCGTGCCGTGGTGGGGCTGATCGACCAGCACGCCTTCACCGCCTCCGCCTATCCCCTCATCCTCTGCCTGGTGGTGCGCTGCTCAGCCCCCCAGCAGCGCCTCGCCGCCCAGTGCCTGCGCAAGACACTGGGGGAGAAGCTGTACCTGGAGCCCCCCAACCCCGCCGCGTCCTACCTGCCCTCCCCAGAGCAGCTCAAGGGCCGCATCCTCATCAAGGGCAAGAAGCTGCCGCCCGGCTGTGAGGACAGCGAGGGGGAGGTGTCGGATGAGGAGGAAGGCTGGGAGCTGGCACGGCGGCTGGGCCAGGAGGACCGGGAGGTGCCAGAGGGAGGTGGCCTGCGGCGGGTGCGCCTCAGCCGGGAGCTCTCGGAGCTGGTAAGCCTCTGCCAGGCTGTCCCCTTCCAGGACTTCGAGAGCTCACGGCGCGGGCAGCGCTACTGGGAGATGTGCTCCTTCAGCGAGGTGGAGGCAGGACGCTTCGCCAACGAGTGCCCGGCCGAGCTGGTGAGCTACAACAAGCGGTTCCTCTCCCGTGTCTATCCCAGCCCCATGCGCATTGACGCCAGCAACATGAACCCCCAGGACTTCTGGAAGTGCGGCTGCCAGATGGTGGCCATGAACTACCAGACGCCGGGGCTCATGATGGACCTGAACGCGGGCTGGTTCCGGCAGAACGGCGCGTGCGGCTACGTCCTCCGCCCCGCCATCATGCGGGAAGAGGTCTCCTACTTCAGTGCCAATGCCAAGGACTCCTTGCCCGGGGTGCCTGCCCAGCTCCTGCACCTCAAGGTCATCAGCGGGCAGAACCTGCCCAAGCCCAAGGGCTCAGGCGCCAAGGGGGAGGTGGTGGAGCCCTATGTCTGCGCCGAGATCCATGGCATCCCAGCTGACTGCGCCGAGCACCGCACCAAGACGGCCCTGCAGAGCGGGGACAACCCCGTCTTCGACGAGAGCCTGGAGTTCCAGATCAACCTGCCGGAGCTGGCCGTCCTGCGCTTTGTCGTGCTGG
Organism: Falco punctatus; assembly: GCF_963210335.1. NCBI lineage: Eukaryota > Metazoa > Chordata > Aves > Falconiformes > Falconidae > Falco > Falco punctatus. The sequence continues at coordinate 3,395,811 of NC_137599.1, read as the reverse complement.
ATGACGACTACATCGGAGACGAGTTCATTGCCCAGTACACCATCCCCTTCGAGTGCCTGCAGCCTGGCTACCGGCACGTCCCCCTCCAGTCCTTGGCTGGGGAGCCCCTGCCCCACGCCACCCTCTTTGTGCACGTGGCCATCACTGACCGCCGCGGCGGGGGCAAGGGGCACCGCCGGGGGCTGGCAGGGCGCCGGGGCCGCCGGGTGCGGGAGTATACCTCCACCAAGACCACTGGCATCAAGGCCATCGATGAGGTCTTTCGGACAGCCACCCAGCCACTGCGGGAGGCCACTGACCTGCGGGAGAACGTGCAGGTACGGACCCTGCAGAGGCACTGGGGAACCTGGTTTCTGCAGGGGAGGACGGGGCTGGACCGTGAGCAGTGGGGAGCCCAGGCATCCCCCCTCCTCCTGGGGGATGCGGGCGAGAAGCCTCGTCTGGAGCAGAGAGCCAGGGGAAATGGGATTGTACCCGGCAGGGGGGCTCTTGGGGGGCTCTTCCAGGCTGCGCCCCTGATGCCGGTCTCTGCCCACAGAATGCGCTGGTCTCCTTCAAGGAGCTGTGTGGGCTGACGCCCGCCGCCAACATGAAGCAATGCATCCTGACAGTGGCCACGTGGCTGCTACACAGTGACAGCGCGCCCAGCGTCACCCTCAACTTGGCAGAGCAGTACCCCCCCATGGAAGCCCAGGGCCCCATCCCAGACCTGCTGCGCAAGGTCCTCACCGCCTACGAGACGGTAAGTGCTGTCCCGCCGGGGCTTGGCTCCTTGCGGGGATGCCCTGCAGGGCCGATGGCATCGGGACCACCAGGACCACCGCCCTGTGCAGGGTGGGGGTCCTCAAATGCACTGCACCGCTCCCAGTGCAGGGGGAGGCTGGTGGGGACTGTCGGGCTGCCCAGGGAGGAGTCTTGTCAAGGCACAGGCTCACCCAGCTTGGTACAAGCCCTGGGACCTCGCAGTCCCTGTCCCCCTGCCCGTGCCGCCTGCACCCTGTGCCAGGGCTGGCTGGCGGGGCATCCTGCGGTCTTGCCTGGCGGGAGAAATCCCATTAATAGCTGCAGCCGGAGCCGCTTCCTTCCTTTGTGTTGGAGGGGGACCTGGCTGCCGGCCAGGCGCTGGTCACACCGCACCTGGCTGCACGTGGTGGGGCGAGGAGGGCTAGACCCTGGCCACCGTGCTGGGGCGAGGGGCGGCCCCTGCCTGAGCCCCTTCTCCCCATCTGCTCTGCCGAGGGGGTGTGTGGGGCTGGGGGCTGCCCAGCTCCTCACGCCGCCCCTCTCCCCAGATGATCCAGACCAGCCGGACGCTGATCGAGTCCGCCGATGGGGTGTACGGCAAGCTCATCCAGGCGCAGCAGGCAGGTGGGTCCTGGGTGGGCAGGCGCAGCCCTGGCACAGGTCTGGGCACATCCGTGGGGGGCCGGGCACAGGGGCACCATGCATTGGTGCTGGGCGGGGGGCACGTGTCTGGCAGGCTCCATACCTGAGCACAGGCACAGCCCAGCGTGCCGGCATTTTTGGCCGTCACTTGCACACCTGCGGTGCGTGGCAAAGGACAAGAGGTGCATGTCTGCACCCCGGCGGGTGCGCGCCGGGGCTGGGGCTCAGCGGCAGAGCAGCCAGGGCTGGCCGGCCATGGGAGGGGGATTTCCAGCTGGGGTGACCCCAAACTCAGCTCTGTGGTTTTCCCACGTCCCAGCAGCACGGGTTGAGCTGCCCAGTGCCGGGTGCTGCCGGCGTGCTGGGATGCAGGGCTGCCTGTGCCTGGGCAGGGTGCTGGGCAGGTGGGCTGCAGGGGCTGTGCGGGAGGGAGGGGAGCGGAGGAGGCTGATGAGGAAGTGGGGAAGAGTCATTAGCTGCCAAACACCAGAATATAATTAGCACCAGAAATAACAGGCTGGGGCTGACGGTAGAAGTGGCAACTGAATGTTACGACTTCCAAGACACATGGATGAACCCACACAGGCAGGTGCTGCCGGCTGTCTGCCCTGGTTCTCCCCCCCCATCCTGGGGACCCCCAGCCCCGCTCCAGGCACCCATGGCTGTGCAGCCCCTCGGCAGGCTGGGGCTGTGCGGGCACCCCAGCCAGCCCTGGGTGCACAGGGGGCTGCCAGGCTGGGGGCTCATGTGAGCTCCCTGCGGGGCTGGGAGGGCTGCCAGGAGCTGGAGGGGCTGGGGAGGAAGGATGGGGCCCCTCTGTGCCATGCGCGGCCGGTACCAGCCTCGCTGCCAGCAGCCCTGTTTGTTCCCTGCCTGCGCGGCAGCCCGGAAACCTCCCCGAGCTCTTGGCTTTCGGCTCTGCCGCTGCTGCCAGCTCTGGGGGGAGCGCTGCTGGGGAGGGGGCCGCAGGCTGTGGTGCTGGCAGCTGGGGCATGGGTGGGCTCTGCACCCTCCTGTGCCGTTCTGGCTATGGGAGCCCTGCTGCTGTGCTGGGGGGTGTCGGGCAGAGGGACTCTGGGGGGTGCAGCCGCCGCCGCTGCCTCTGCCCAGCCTCTCGAGGCGGTGGCAGGCAGCGGTTTGGGGGCTGCCACCCACCCCCCCCTGCCCTCGGTGCTGCCTGTCCCTGCCTTCGCCCTGGCTGTGCCACGGACAAGCTGCTGTGGAGCCGGCCTGGGTTGTGCCCAGCTGGCGGGTGCTGCAGGGTCCAGGGGGGTGCTAGGTGCGGGGCTGGGGACGTGCTGATTGACAGCGTGTGGGCGAGCAGGCTTGCGTGGGAGTCCTTGTGTGGGCCCGGAGCCGGTGCTGCGTCAGGAGGGGTAAATATAGCGCCCGCTCACGAGAACGTCACGCGCTGCACGGCACGGGGGCCTGCGCTCTGGCGGGGCTGCGGGGGGGGGGGGTGGTAGCGGCCCCACTCTGAGCCCCCCAGGTGAGCTGTGGGGTGCAAGAGCCGTGCCTCTGCCTGGGGTGGTCACTGTCCTGCCGGACCCCACAGCTCTGGGACCTTCGGGACCCCACAACCACCTAGGGCTGGGGCCGAGTGTGGTGCTGGGGGCTCCCGTTGTTCCCGGGGATGCTGGGGCAGTGGGGAGCCCACCCAGCCTGCACCCCCATGCCAGGCAAAGGGCATCCCTCTGGCTCAGCCCCCGTCCATGGTGGGCCGTGGCCGTCCCTGTGCTGGTGGCCCCGCAGCGGCTTAGTGACGGTCCTGTCGGCGCAGGCATGGACTTCCACAAGGAGCTGCACCGCATCGAGGCCAAGGAGGGGCTGCGGGGCCGCAAGCTGCAGAAGGCACTGGAGAGCTTCGCCTGGAACATCACCGTCCTGAAGGTGAGGGGCAAGGGCTGCGCGGCCCCCACTCTGCCACCCCCTCCCTGCCTCCTCAGGGGATGCTCCATGAGAGCTGGGCATGGCATGGGCCCCTTCAGGGGGGTCCTGGCACCCAGCGAGCCCCCCTCGGGGGGGGTGGCTGGCGGAGCAGCCCGTGCTGTGCACATGGGTCCGGCCAGCCCACATGGCGTGGCCGTGGGGAAGCCCCTGATGCCGCGTCCCCACGCAGGGCCAGGCTGACCTCCTCAAGCACGCCAAGGCGGAGGCGCTGGACAACCTGTGGCAGATCCACAACGCGGGACAGTCGTGTGGCATCGGCAGGAACGGCTCGGCCTCACCGGAGCCCTCCCGCCTGCGCGCCCCGCTGGAGCCCATCCCTGAGACGGAAGGAGGTGGTGACACAGCATCCTGCTGACCCCGGCCTGGGGCTTGGGAGGCCCGGACTAAGCACCCCCCCGGCTGCAGGGGCCAGGACCAGGGACCCCCAGCCTGCTGACAGACGGGCAGCTGCCTGCCCGCAGGCTCGGTGTGCGGGGTGGGGTGCCTGTGGGTCTGGGTGCTGTGCTCTGCTGTGCCGAGGGGCTGCAGTGGGGTCCAAAGGGGAGGGTGGGGAGGCAGAGAGGAGGATGGGGAGGGGTGTTCCCACTCCTGCTTGCCCCCCTCTGAGCTTCCAGGCTTCATCCATCTCCTCCATCTGCTTCCAGAGCAAGCACCCTGCTGCAGGGATGGCAGGGATGCTGGCACCTCGGCTCCTGTGTGCATGTACCCGCAGCCTGCTGTGCCAGACGCCTGTCCCCGGCCAGCGCTGCGGGGTTTGCCCTTGCCAGCCCCAGGGAAAACCTGCCTGATGGGAAGGGTTCTGACTGGTCCTCATCCCCTCTTCACGGGGCAGCGGGTTCCCTCCCCTCCCTGGGGACCTCACTGCGCAGAGGGGCTGGGAGGATGTGGGGTACAGGGGGCCGGGGGCTCACTGCAGACTGGCCTGGGCAGCAGATGTGGCTTTTGGCATCAGGGAAACATTGGGGCTCCCCTCTCAGGGTGAGGGGGTCCCGGTGCAAGCCGTGGGTGGGGGGCGGTCTGGGGGTCGGACCGTGGCTGCGGAGCGTTATAAAGAGTGCGAGACCCACCCTGGTGCCCTGCTGCTCCCTCCACGTGCCAAGGCGGGATGGGGTCATCAAAAGGGATGGAGGGTGGCACTGGATCCAGGATGCCTGGCAGCACCATCCCTCTCCCCGCACCAGCCGAGCGCAGGGTGACGGCTCCCCATGTCAAGGATCCATGCGGCTGCCCGGCACCCCTTTGTTCAGGGAGGTAATTAGCCTAATGGGGCCACGAGGAGCGGACGGGAGCAGGCCAGTGCCTCCCCAGCACTGACCTTCAGCCCCTTTGTGCCGGCCCGGCCATGGGACCCGCGGGCAATTATGGCCTCATTAGTGCCACGCTGCCTGGCCACTGTGCCCAGCCGGCGAGCACCCGCACAATGAGGAGCTGCAAATGAGGGGAAAGGCCTGGCCGGTCTCCGAGCTACCGGCCACCGCATGCCCGCGTCTCCCAGAGACCGGCTGCTCCCGCCTGGCCCTGGCGGTATTTTTGGCAGCACTATTGTGCCGGGCCCTATAAAGTGGTGGCTGCAGCGGGCGGCACAGGGCTGCCCGGCGGGACATGCCCCAGTGCCGCTCGGCCGCCTGAAGATCCCAGGAAGGATGGAGGTGCCCAACACCAAGGTGGGGCCAGGAGGGCAGCGATGCGGGGGGGTCCGAATGGGGGTCTGGGGGTGCAGGAGGGTCTAGCTGGTTCCTCAGGAAGCCCTGAGCGCCCAGCTCCTCCCCAGGGCTCCCTGACCGTGGCCAGCAGCCGATCGGGGTGGGAGCTCAGCACCGTGTGGGCTCCTCAGGATGGAGCTGGGCGTGCGGTGCCTGTGGTGTGGAATGTGGGTGCTTGTGCCTTGTCCCGTGGCGCTCAGCAGCAAGGGGAGGGTGTTTGCCACGACTGCCTTGTGCCAGAGCAGGGCAGGCGTGCTGGTGAGGGCACCTGCATCTGGCTGCTGGTCAGAGCATGGGTGGGGGCTGTGGTTTCTGGGGCTGGGGGGGCTGTGGGGAGCAGCACTCTCAGCTCCCCTCAGGGATGTGGTGCTGGCTGTGCCCCACGGTGCCGAAGGGTGACGCTCTGGGTGCACCCCGGGTGTGGGGTCCCCGAGGCAGTGGGGATGAGCAGCGTGGCAGCAACCCAGGCAGATGGGAGCTGAGACACCGGCAGGACTGGGGGGCAGTTCTGGGGCTGTGCAGCCCCCCACCTCTGGCACTGCTGGCTGCACCGCACTAACGCTGCCCATTGCTCCGGCAGCTCCAGCGAGCTGCCTGCCTCTTGCTCCTGCTCCTGCTCTGCTCCCTGGCTGCTGCCCGGCAGAGTCTGCCGGAGTGCTGCCGGCAGAAGACCTGCTCCTGCCGCATCTATGACCTCCTGTACGGCATGGGCAACCACGCCGCCGGCATCCTCACGCTGGGCAAGAGGAAGAGCATCCCCCCGGCCTTCCAGAGCCGGCTCTACCGCCTGCTGCACGGCTCCGGCAACCACGCTGCGGGCATCCTCACCATGGGCAAGCGTGGGGAGCACCCTGGCATGGCGTGCCACAATGCATCGGGCTGCCCCATAGGCACGGACGCCCAGCCGATGCTGGTGCTGCAGGGCGCCGATGCCAGCCCTGCCAGCCCCGGGGAATGCCAGGAACACTCAGGGAAGGACCTGACCAAGAGCCAGGCCCCAGGAGCGGCAAAGAGCTTTTACTGAGAGGGGTGGGGGCAGTGGCAGAAGAGAGGGGATCTGTGGCGGGACGGAACCCTGGGACACACGCCTGGAGCTGGGTGTAAATAGCACTTTTACATACCTCCTCCTGGCCCTGGCCGAGCCTGCTCAGGGCGCCGCAGGCACCGCTGGGCTTTTACAATAAATGGTAGCCCGATGTGACCCGGCTCTGCTTCTCTCTGGGGTGGGGCCGGGGGGGCTGCTGCTTTGTTCCTCTGCGGTGCCTGGCCATGGGCTCGTCCGTGGTGCCTGCGCTGGGGCACCCGCGGGCCCAGCTGGGTGGATGCAGGGGCAGAACTGGGGTGAACCGAGCCTCGAACTGGCTGCCCAGGAGTGGGGGGTTTTTGTGAAGCCCCCATAAAGGGCTTGGAGCATCCCCCGGGATGCCACAGCAGCAGGGAGCCTCTGGTGACCCTCTCGTGGCCACAAGTCCCTGATCCCCACCCCACCACCCTGTCCCCACGCAGGACTCCTGCTGGGTCCTGTCACCCCTGGGTGCCCCTCTGGGGGTCCCATGGGCCACGGCCTCGCCCTGCAGCCCCCGGGCTGAGCCCCAAGCGGTGGGGCTGGGGCTGGTGTCCCACAGCAGGTACTCCCGTACCCACCGGGACCTGCCCCTTCCGCAGCCTCCATGGGACCGAGTGGGTCCTGGTGCCGGGCAGATTCCGGTGCAGTAGGTCCCGGCACCGAGTGGGTCCCGGTGCCAAGCACATCCCAGTGCCGAGCAGATCCCGGTGCAGTGGGTCCCGGTGCCAAGCACATCCCGGTGCCGGGAAGATCCCGGTGCCGAGCACATCCCGGTGCTGAGCAGGTCCCGGTGCCGAGCAGGTCCCGGTTCCACCGACCCGTTGCCCCCCGGGCCCCAGCGCCCTGCCCCCGGGTGGGTGCCGGTGCCCGCCGGTGCCGAGGCCCCTCCCGGTGCCGGCGGCGCGCAGGGCCCGGGGCGGGGCGGGGCGGGGGCGGGGCGGGAGCCCCGGGCGGGCCGGGCCGGGCCGAGCCGAGCCGGGATCAGCCCGCGGCGCCGGGGCCGCACCTGCGGAGGGGCCCGGGCCGGCGGCGGAGCCCAGCCCCCGGCCGCAGCCCCGCGGCGGCGCCCCGGCGGGACCATGCCGGTGATGAAGGGGCTGCTGGCGCCGCAGAACACCTTCCTGGACACCATCGCCACCCGCTTCGATGGCACACGTAGGGCCGGGACCGGGTGGCGGGGAGCGGGGAGCGGCCGCGCTGGGCACGGGGGGGTCCGGGCAGGGGGAGGCGCTGCCTCCCGGCGAGTGGCGGGGGGAACCGGGGCTCGGCCCGGCCCCCAGCCCCGCGGCTCGGCACGACGTGAGGGTCCACGCTCTCTGCGCTGTCCCGGGGACCCCCCTCCCCCGTGTCCGTGTCGGGGCTCGGTGCTCGGGACCCCATGTCCGGACTCTGTGCTCCGGGATCCCCCGTGTCCGTGTCCGGGTTCGGTGCTCCGGGATCCCCCGTGTCCGGGCTCGGTGCTCCGGGATCCCCTGTGTCCGGGCTCGGTGCTCCGGGACGCCCCGTGTCCTGTCCGGGCTCGGTGCCCCGGGCCCCCCGTGCCCCGGGCAGCCCCCGCGCTGCTGTCCCCGCGGCCGGGGCCGCGCTCAGCACCAGGGACAGAGCCCGGGCGCGGCGGGAGGGGCCGGGCGGGGAGGCCCGGGGGGCGCGGGGGGGGAACCGGGGGGCGCGGGGGGGACCCGGGGAGAAGCCGGCCGGGCTCACCCCGCTCCGGGAGCCCCCAGGGGCCCGTCCCCGCCCCGTCCCCTGCCCGAGCCGTGGCCAGTCCCGGGCAGGGACACACGTGCGGGTTGTGCCTGCCCCTGCGGGGCTCGGGGTGCTGCCCCAGGGAGCCCTCGGAGCTGTGGGGCAGCCGTGGGGCACAGCCTGTGCCTGTCACCTCTGTGTCACACAGCCCTGCGGCCACGGACGTGGCGGGGCCCGTGGGGAGCCCCGGTGCTGCACAGGCCAGCCCCGAGCCCCAGTTAGCAAAGTGCCCGCTTGCTTGGGGTTACATCCCGGGAAAAGGTGGATCCCAGTAACGGTGTGTTTGGGCAGGGGCAGGCAGTGGGGCCTGTGTTGTCCCAGCACCATCCATTTTGGGGTCATTTCCCACAGCTGGAGGTGTTGCTGGTGTGTCCCCAGGAGCTGGGGTCTCCTCCATGTCCATGTCCATGTCCATGTCTATGTGCTGGGGCCAAGGTGGATTAAAGCCCCAGCACATTGGGATCATGTTGGGCTGCCACCAACTGCTGGCATTGCTGGCACCATGCAGCCACCCGGGGACAGGCTGTGTTCAGGGTTGATCCCAGGTTTCCCCCAAATCACCTGGAGCAGGGTCTCCCCAGCCAGCCGCCTGCAGGGCTGGACATCTCCCAACTTGCTGAGAGGAACTGGCATGACGATGGCACTGAGAACCTGCAGCCACCTCCCACAGCACCATCAGGGCACCGGGAGCACCCCTGGGGCATGTGTTGGGGGGGATGCTGGGCTGGCTCCTGGCCTGGTGTGATGTGGAGCATCCCAGATGACACAGGGTGTCGTCATTTGCCCATCGGAGCTCTCAGTTGGGATGTTACCTGTGAGACTGCAATGTGTAACGAGGCCACCAGCACCCTGAGCCTTCCCCAGCCCAGACCCAGCTGCGCCCAGAGGTGCCAGGGCAGAGCTGCATGTGCCTCGAGCTGGTGATCCTTTGACAGTTGCTCCTCAGGGCTGGATCTGGCTCTCTGAGGAGAAGGGTCCCCAGGGGAGCTGCCTGCCACACCCTGACACAAAGTCCTGGGAATTTGCCCGGGGGGGACAGGATTTGCCCCACAGCACCGTGGCAGCATCCTGCCTTGGCTGGGCCAACCTGCCTTCCAGGCACTTTTAAACAGTGTCAGGCTTTGTGGGTTTGCTGTGTCTCTTATCGGCTTTATCTGCCATGGAGAGGGGCTTTAGCTGAAGTGATACACCGTGTGAGTTAACCCTGCTTCTCCCAGGCAGCCACTGCCCACTGGGCCCGAGGCTGTGTGTCCAGACAAGCTGGCTACCACAGCAGGGGACTGCCGAGCCCCCCCAGGGCTGCGTCCCCCTGCTCAGCAGAGCTGCTCCCAAATGCAAGCCCTTTTTTCTTTTCTAATAACACATCCTGGACAACACTGTAATCCTGGCTCCCCAGAGCCAAAATCTGGCCTTAGTCACAGCTTCAAGCTATTTTTGATTCTCCAAGCTAATCCTGGGCTGAGCTGTGCTGTGGTGGCCCCGCTGCACCCCCATCGCGCTAGGGCTGCCTGTGGCTGCCATCCCCTCCTTCCTGCAACCTCCTCTGCCCTTGCCCTGCCCTGGCACGGCTCTGCTGTCGGTGCCCGGGTGCTGTAATCTGCTGCGGGCTCCCCTCCTTTGCTGTGAGAAGGAGCAGGACACATCTGCTGCTCCTGGTGCCTGGGCTGGGGGGGTGCAGGGGTGCTGGGAACCCCCGGGCTGGGGACCATGTCAGAGCTGGGGGTACCCCAGTCTGCCCTTGCCGGGTGCAAATACAGCCCACGCTGGCCACGCATCCCAGCTCCTTGGCATCCTTTTAGCACGAGGCCATCTGTCCCGCTGGCGCAGAGCCTGCAGCAAGGAGCTGCTGCGGCCCCGGGGGCAGAGCCCCTGCCTGGCCCACAGCTGGGAGGGCTGTGGGGTGAAAGAGGCTGCTCTGCAGCTGGGCAGAGCAGGGGGCTGCCAAGGGCTTTCCTCTGCCTGGTGCCACCTCTCTGCCGGGGCAGGCGTGGTGCTGGGGAGGCTCCGTGGTGCTGTGACAGACCAAGGACACTGCATTTCCCCTTCACCTCCGGCTTGTGCCAGCTCAGCACAGGCCCTCGACTCACCCCAGGCTTGTGGCTTTTCTCCCACCCTCTCAACGGGTGCCCCCGTGGCGCTGTGCCTGGGGATGGAGGTCCCAGCACCGCAGCCCAGCACCTCTGGGTTGGCAGCACCCAGCTGGGTTTGCCACTGCTCCTGCTAAGCTGCCTGAGCCCCGGCGGGAGGTGGGAGCGGCAGATGGTGAGGGGGAGGCATGAATCGCCTCGCTCAGAATCGCATCTCTGGCGATGGGAGCTGGGAGCTGGATCTGGGCTCCTTCCCCTTCCAGTGCATGGGGATGGGGTTCTGCCTGGATCAGGGCCTCAGGATCAGGCAGGGGATGAATGAGCTCTGGGAGCAGCTGGGGACAGCCCACAGCTGGATGGAGACCTGCCTTTTCTTCCCAGTGGGACCCGTGGGGGGCTGGGAGGGCTGGGCTCCCCTTCACACCCCCCCCCCCCCCCCCCCCAAGGTGGCCCGGAGCCCTCAGGGGTGGCTGTGTCTCCTTTCAGACAGCAACTTCATCCTGGCCAACGCGCAGGTCCGCCGCGGCTTCCCCATCGTCTACTGTTCTGACGGTTTCTGCGACCTCACCGGCTTCGCCCGCACCGAGGTCATGCAGAAGAACTGCAGCTGCCGCTTCCTCTACGGGGCCGAGACCAGCGAGCCCGTCCTGCAGCGCATCGAGAAGGTGCTGGACGGCAGGCAGGAGTACCAGACCGAGGTCTGCTTCTACAAGAAGGGTGGTGAGTGGTGCATGGGGCTGGGTCCTTGCCCACAGCTCCGGCTGGGACTCGGCCCCGTGCTGGCTCCGGGGTGAAGCTGCCAAGCAGCAGGGGGGCTGTCCTGCCTTCACCACCCCTCTCCTCCACCCAGGAACTGCCTTCTGGTGCCTGCTGGACATCATGCCCATCAAGAACGAGAAGGGGGAGGTGGTGCTCTTCCTCTTCTCCTTCAAAGACATCACAGAGAGCCGGGGCAGGAGCCACCCGAGTGATAAGAAGGAGGGTGAGCCACAGCTATGGGATGGGGAGGGGATTTGGGGAGCAGTGTGCACAGTGGAGCAAAGGGGCTCCCGTTTCCCTGCGGGGTTCTGCCCGCCTCTGTGCACCTGTGCAAGGAGGGCTCCCTGCAGCAGCCCTTGCACCGTTGCACCAGCAGCAGCACAGTGCTCCCGCTAACCCAGCGTGTCTTGTCCGCCGCAGAGAAGCAGAAGAGCAAGAGGCCCGGGAGCTCACATCTACGGGCAGCACGGAGGCAGGGCCAGACGGTGCTGCACCGGCTCAGCAGCCAGTTTGCCCGGAGGGACCGTGGCGAGATGAAAATCAACCGTGTAAGGAGCTGGGGGAGCCCTCAGCTTTGCCCAGTGCCTCCCGGGCTGGGGCTGCGGGTAGGCTGGCAGTGCTGCAGCTCCCCCGGGACCAGCCCCACAGCCAAGACTGCGGGATGCTGTTCCCATGCACGCACCTCACTGGCCTCCCCAGGCACTGAAATGCCCTCCATCCCCAGCAGCTTGCACCGTGGTCCAGGTTGTAAATATGGTTCGTTGGCAGTGGGAGAGAGAACAGCAGGTTGCCCGGAGCTTGCCGCGGGGAGAACAGATCTGGCAGCTCTTGCAGGGCTGTGTCTCTCCTCACACGTTAGCTGTCAGGAAAACCCAGCCGCTTCCTTGCAGCGCAGCTGTGCCAGCCCTGGGGAGCACCGTTACCAGGCTGCAGCAGCCATGAGCACTGGGGCTCCCAGCCGCAGCAGGGACCCGTGTGTTGTTTCTGTGCCAGCCCATCCGCGTGGCTGCAATGCCCCAGCGCAGGGTCCCCAGGCATGGCCACAGCGATGGGCATCACCTACAGACGTGGGGCCAGGGTGGGGGTCTGTCACCAGCAGAGACAGCCGGGGGTCCGTGCTGGAAAACAGGCAAAGGGTTTGCGTGTGCCAGTCTTGAACTTTGGGGGATTGTGTGGGATAGACCTGGCTCTCCCCTTACCCAGGTTGGGCTCTCGCTGCCCCCCAGCAGTGCCGTGTCCCTGCAGGGGGGGATGGCTCTGCCCCAGCGCGCGAATTGGCACCTGAGATGGTTCTGGGCCGCAGCTGGCAGCAGCAGCAGTGGATTACTGTTAATAGCATTAGCATAGCGTTAATTTATGTGCCGTAAGCAGGCATTCTGTGCCCATCTCTGAGGGTGACCTCAGTGCAGCCTGTTGGAAAAGGGCATCCATCACCATGGTATCAGGGAGTGTCAGCCAGGCTAGCAGGACTCAGGAGAAGGGGGGGCTGTGGTGGCCTCCCACCCTTGCGTGGGACAGCCCCTGCACGGTGTGCCACCCTGTTGCTTGCTCCCCCAGAATGTGTTTGAGAACAAGACGTCCATCCCCGAGTACAAAGTGGCCTCAGTGCAAAAGTCCCGCTTCATCCTGCTCCACTACAGCATCTTCAAGGCCCTCTGGGACTGGCTGATCCTCCTGGCCACCTTCTATGTGGCCATCACTGTCCCCTACAACGTCTGCTTCACGAGCGTGGAGGACAGCCTGTCAGCTGCCCGCAGCACCATCGTCAGCGACATCGCTGTGGAGATGCTCTTCATCCTGGGTAGGTCCGTGCCTGGAGCCAAACACCCATCTGGGATGGGGACAAGGCTGGGCAGGGCAGGGATGCGGCCAGAGAAGAGGACCTGAGGGGTGGCGGAGAGCGAAGCTGGTGCCGCTTTGCCCCTGCTGCTGGTGCTGAGCACCCCAGGAATGGACCCGGGTTGTCCGCAGACCCCAGCCCAGTTCTCCCAGCCGTGGCGGGGGTGGTGAGGGCTGGTCCTGCTCTCCCCGGGGCAGACATCATCCTGAATTTCCGGACGACATATGTGAGCCAGTCGGGCCAGGTGGTGTACGACCCCCGCTCCATCTGCATCCATTACGTGGCCACCTGGTTCTTCGTGGATCTGATTGCTGCTCTGCCCTTCGATCTGCTCTACATCTTCAACGTGACCGTGGTGAGTGCCGCTTGCGCCGTGGGCAGGGGCAGCGGAGGGGGGGGAGGTGGCCCTTTCCCGGGGATCCGCTCCTCGCACGCCTGTCTGGGAGCAGCGCGGGCAGCGAGGGGAAGCAGCAATGGCAGCTACAGCAGGAAGCCTCCCACGCACCTTAATTTAACCAGAGGCTGCCACAAACGACAGTAACTGCCAAGGCACCTCTCCAGGAGCTGCAGGCAGGCGCCCGCCCTGCACCCAGCACCCCTGTGCTCTGTCTGGGGAACAGGGCAGCTCTGTGTCTGCGTGCAAACACCTTGTGCGCACGCACCCCGTCGCAGCGAGGGGCACTTGCACGTGTCCTGCTCTGCAGGGGGTGAGCATGCACACGAGGCACACGCCAGTGATGAAGGCAGGTCCCAGCCTGCACCTCACTGGGGTCCCAAGGGGTCCCGCAGCGCCGCGGGTGCAATGGGCTGCGCAAGTGCACTGCTGGCATCAGCCCCTTCCCATCCTCTGCTAATTGGGGCAGGGAGGAGAGGAGGGAGGCAAGCGCAGAGGCTGTAATTACGCTTATTGGAGGCACAGCAGCGTGTGGGGAGGACAAGGGCACTTGGGGCTGGAAGTGCCCCCCTGAGCCAAACTCAGCTCCACTCACACCCTGGCGGTGTTGCCCAGCAGGACAACAACGGCGACCAAGGCAGGGGCATGTTCCTGGGGCTGTGGCCGCATGGGCCATCACTGCCTCTGCCAAGGCTGGGCATGCCAGGGGCGCACACTGTGGCTGGCTGGCTGGGCAGCCCTGGCAGGGACCCTCTGGGCAGTGGGGAGCTGAGCCACCCAGGACTGGCTCCATCCTGACCCACCTTGCTGGGGTCTGACCCCGGCATCTGCTCTGGCACAGCCCCTGCCCCATGCCCCTGCCCAGCCCATGGCCCTGGGCTCCTGTGAGGTGTGAGGTGCAGCGCTGGCAGCGGGAGAAGGATGATGTGGGAGCTTTGTGGGAGGTGGGAGGCTCTGGGGCGCATCCAAAGCCACCTGCCCCGGGCATCTCTGGCTCCCTTTGTCCAGGATCTCTGTGGGCAAGGCACAGCATCTTGCTGAGCCCTCCCCTCACAAGCAGATCAGCTCAGCTCTCTGCCAGCACAGCTTCACCAAATGCAGCCTCTGATAGCAAAGCCACTGCTGCCTGCCCCCCCTCCCACCCCCCTGCCCCTCCCCAGCGCCCCACATCTCTCCCAAGCTGTGACCCCAGCTGAAGGCTGCCTGGGGGCCAGCTCTTCCCAGCTGCCCCCATAGCCCACGACCTTTGTGGTGGATGGGTGATGGTGGTGGTGAAGGCTCCCTGCCCCGGGGGGAGCTGGGGGGGGATCCTTGCTTGCCCCTGACTGCCGCTCCGCTGGGTTCACCCACCTGCCCCGCTCCCCAGACCTCTCTGGTTCACCTGCTGAAGACAGTGCGGCTGCTGCGGCTGCTGCGGCTGCTGCAGAAGCTGGACCGCTACTCGCAGTACAGCGCCATGGTGCTCACCCTGCTCATGTCCATGTTCGCGCTGCTGGCCCACTGGATGGCATGCATCTGGTACGTCATCGGCCGCAAGGAGATGGAGAGCAACGACCCCCAGACCTGGGACATCGGTGAGTGGGGCTGCCTGCATGTGGGGGCTGCGTGGGGTGGGGGCATGCTGGGGACACCCGGCCTCCCCCGTGCTGCAGCATGCCGCTGGCGGGAGGGAGCAAGCAGAGGGCAGTCCCGTGGGGTGGCCAGCAGCGGGGGCTACAGCCCCTCTGGCTGGGGCAGGGACAGGAGCTGTGCTGGGCCCCTCGGTGAGCGCTAACCCCTGGCTGTGCTTGGCAGGCTGGCTGCACGAGCTGGGCAAGAGGCTGGAGGCTCCCTACATCAACAACTCAGTGGGGGGCCCCTCCATCCGCAGCGCCTACATCGCCTCCCTCTACTTCACCCTCAGCAGCCTGACCAGCGTGGGCTTCGGCAACGTCTGCGCCAACACCGACGCTGAGAAGATCTTCTCCATCTGCACCATGCTCATCGGGGGTGAGGCAGGGAGCGGGGCAGGGCTTGGGGGGCTTCGTCTCCAGCTGCCGGAGCAGCGGGTGCGGCAGGTACCCAGGCAGGGTGCTGGGGGGAGGCGATGAACAGCTGTGGGACAGCCCTGGGGCTGGGGTTAGGGGAGAAGCCCCCCATGCTGCACGCCTCAGCCCCGCGTTGCTGGTGGGGGCAGAGCCCAGACCCTGCCTGGGTGCCCCTACGCTCCAGACGGCCCCATGGTGGGCCTGACGCTGCCCTCCCGGCCCCCAGCGCTGATGCACGCCGTCGTCTTCGGCAACGTCACCGCCATCATCCAGCGCATGTACTCCCGCCGCTCACTCTACCACACCCGCATGAAGGACCTCAAGGACTTCATCCGCGTCCACCGCCTGCCCCAGCAGCTCAAGCAGAGGATGCTAGAGTACTTCCAGACCACCTGGTCGGTGAACAATGGCATCGATGCTAACGAGGTAGGAGGTGTTGGCTGGACCGGGCCAGCCCCCCTCCACCCCCCAGTGCTGCACCCAGCCTGGGGGTGATGGGGCTGGCAGGGCCAGCTATGAGAGCGCAAGCGTGTGCGTGTATGTGTGTGCAATCGTGTGCGTGTGCAGATGTGCACATGTCCGTGCTGTGTTGCTGGAGGGACCAGAGCTGCGTGCCAGGTCTGGGGCAGATTCCTGCCAGCATGGGCAGCGGGACGTGGAGCAGAGGCAGCCCACCACCACGGCCACAGCTGTCCCACGTTTGCCAGCTGGGACTGTTGGGGTCTGCGAGATGCTCCGCTCCAGAGGGGGATCTGTCCCCTGGGGCTGTCGGACTGTGGGGGAGGCTACTCCCCGCCACCCGCACCCCAGCACCCCGGCCCCACTCTCCCCAGCTGCTGCATGACTTCCCTGACGAGCTGCGCGCGGACGTGGCCATGCACCTCAACAAGGACATCCTGCAGCTGCCCATCTTCGAGACGGCCAGCCGGGGCTGCCTCCGCTCCCTCTCGCTCCATATCAAGACGTCGTTCTGCGCCCCGGGGGAGTACCTGCTGCGCCAGGGCGATGCGCTGCAGGCCAACTACTTCGTCTGCTCCGGCTCCCTCGAGGTGCTGAAGGACAACGTGGTCCTGGCCATCCTGGGTGAGGGCAGGTGGCGTGGGCTCTCCCCCAGCCCCTTCTGCTGCCCGGCTGGGTGAGGGGCCCCGGGCTGGCACTGCTAGCCCACCCCGGTCCCCTCCTGCAGGCAAAGGGGATTTGATCGGAGCCGACCTGTGCAGCACGGACCGGGTGATCAAGACCAACGCGGACGTGAAGGCACTGACCTACTGCGACCTGCAGTACATCGGGCTGCGGGGGCTCTGCGAGGTGCTGCAGCTCTACCCCGAGTACGCCAGCAAGTTCACGGTGGACATCCACCAGGACCTGACCTTCAACCTGCGGGAGGGCAGCGAGATGGAGGTGGGTGCGTGTCCTCCCTCACAGACCCCTTCCCGTCCTTGCAGCCCCAGAGACCAGAGCAGGGCTGGGGCTCTGCACGGCCACGGGAGGGGAGTTTGCTCCCTGCTCCCGGTCCCCAGGCTCCGAGGCTGGGGCAGGGGCTGTGGCTGTGCCACCCTATCCATGCAGGTATGTCCCATCCTGGCTCCTCTCGGCTTTGCACAACCCAGGCAACTGGAAGCAAGAGCATTTGCAATGCAGGAGGCTGAGGCGGATGGAAGGCTTGGAAATGGGGGTAGAGGGGACTGGGGGCTCACTGTGGGACAGGCAGCTGGGGCACAGCCCCCCCGCCCCGTGCGCAGGAGGCAGCGCTGGGGACTGCCAGGTTTAGTCACGCTGCTGACTCTGGCAGCCGGGGGGATGTTCTGGTGCAGAAATAGCTCTGCAGTGCTTTCCTCCCCCGTCTCTGCTGCTGGTTCTGCACTGGCACCAAGTGGCTGGGGGCTCCTCCAGAGCATCACTCCCCAGTACCCACCGCCCCAGGCCCTGTAGAGGTGGAGTAGGAGGTCACCCTCTAGATCCCAGCTAGCCCTACCAAAACCCAACGTGTCCATCTCCCGGGAGAGGTATAAATAAACTGAGGGTGAGGATGCCAACAGAGCTTGCTCGGTCCTGCAGAAGCCCTGAGCACCCTCCCTGGCTGGTGGCATGCTCCCGGGGGAGCTGATGCTCTGATGGCCGAGCCAGGGCTGGGATTCGGGGTGCAGCCTCAGCTCCAGCTCGGGACACGCAGGCCAAGGTTGGGCAGTTCATGAGTGATGATGGCAGCAGAGGAAGGAGAGTGGGCAAGGGGCTGCAGACGCCAGTGCTGGGGCTGATACATGGGCCCAGGGGAGGTTTGGCCGTCCAGAGGGGCACTGAGAGGCTGGGTGGGCTGTGGGCTGAGGTGGGGAGCGGGCGGGTGCGTGCCCAGCACTGTGTCTGCCTGTGGCCAGTCCCCACCGAGCCATGTGGGGTCCTGCGTGCCGCTGAGCCAGTGCCATCTGCTCTCCCCGCAGGGGCTCTGCCGCTACTCCCGGTCCCCACGGCTGTCGCAGGCACAGCAGGTTTGTGCCACGCTGGGGGTGGGCAAGGGGGAGGATGGGGCAGTGGTGGCTGTGCCCAGCTGTGGCACCTACACAGGGACCAGCCCTGAGATCCTGCCTGCACCCACCCGCAGCCTCATCCGGAGAGCGGTGCTGCCCCGGAGAAGCCCCTTCCCTCCATCCTGGAAGACGAGGAGGAGCCTGACGAGGTCTTCCAGCAGTCACCGGCCACCATCACCAGCCGCAAGCTGCTGCTGCCCCAGCTGAACAGCCCAGCTCGGCACGGCTCCCTGAGCAGCCTCCTGGGTGATGAGCTGTGCCAGATCTCAGCCCTGCGACGCAACTGCCGCTCCCCAGCCCGCTGCAGCCGGGGCCGCAGCCCCTCTCCGCAGTGCCGGAGGGACACCCGGCTCCCGGAGCGGGATGGTGGTGCTGGCAGGAGGCCGGCCAAGCTCCTCATCCCCTCCCTGCACACCTACGGTTCCCCGGACCTCAGCCCCAGGTAAGGCTGGGACATACCGGTGGCTCGTCCTGCTGGTGTGGGTTTGTGCGGGCCGGGCTACGTGAGGTCCCCGGAGGCCACTGGGCATGGTGGCAGAGGGGCGAGGAGGTGACGAGGGCCAGCCCTCACCCCCTCCCCGCCCTAGAGTTGTGGATGGGATTGAAGACAACGGGGGGCTATCAGAGCCACAAGCCTTCTGCTTCAACGTGGACCCCCCGCTGCAGAGCGCGGCGAGGGACTCCCCCACGTCAGGTACCTCCAGCAGCTGCAGGGCCAGGGCCAGGCCAGGGGGGCTGGCCGCGACACTGGGGGGCTCAGGGGGCCGTCCACCACTGGCCATGTCTTCCCTGGCAGGGACTGATGCTGGTGGCCCAGCCCTGGCGATGGAAGCAGAGGAGATAAAGCAGAACATCAGCAGGCTCAACCAGGAGGTGCGGCGGGGGCTGGGGGCACATCCCAAGAGCCCCGGGAACGTGGGTGGGGGGCTGGGCGGGGGGCAGCGGCCGGTGCTCACTCACTGCTCTCCCTCCCCTTCCAGATCAACCACCTCAACCAGGAGGTTTCCCACCTCAGCCGGGAGCTGCAGCGCATGATGGAGCTGCTCCAGGGTCGTCTGGGGACTCTGCAGCCCCCCACCTGCCCCTACCGCCTGCCCCCCACCGCCTCCCCGCCCCCCCGGCCCTCCCCACCCTCTGCCCCAGTGCCCCCCTCGCCCCCACCCGTGCCCCCCAGCTCCCGCAGCTCCCCCTCTACCAGCCCACGGGTCAAACGCTGCCCCGTCCGCAGCCGCTCGGCCCACGCCACCGCCGGCTCCCCCATGCACCCCTGGGTGGGCACTGAGGGGCCATGCCCACCGCGGGGGGACCCCCCCAGCCCCGACCCCCGCAAGGCCTTGGCCTCGCAGCCCCTCTCGCTGCCGCCCCGCTCTGCCCGCTCCTTCCCCGGCTGCTCGGCCGGGGGTCGGCCCCGCGCCCACCCGCAGCCCCGCTCCAGCTCCGCCAGCTCCCACTGACCCCACGGGCACCGGGGTGGCGGCCAGGCCCCTCGCCCCCGGGGACCCTCACCCTGGGGGTCCCTCACCCTTGGGACCCCGGCCCGCTGCCCTGCTGTGCCCGTGACACGCCAGCTCACCAGGTCCCACCCCGGCAGCCCCAGCCCCCCGGGGGGCAGCCACCGGGAGTGGGGCAGCAGCGGGGGGGTCCCCTGCACCCACCACCCCACTCCCGCAGGACCCCCCCCCGGGGGCAGCGCTCGCCCCGGCCCGACACCAGCAGGGATTTTGATACGATTTTATACTCTTTGCCCACGGGGGCTTTTTTAAAACCAGGCCAGGCCCGACAGACCCCCGGGACCCCCCCCCGGCGCCATGCCCAGGGCCGTGGGGCTGGGGCTGGGCAGCGCTGCCTCCCGGGGGCGGGAGGGGCTGGCGGTGGGGTCTGTGCTCGGGGCCGGTTCGGAGGGTCCGGGGGGTGTCTCTGGGGGGTGCCCCGGGGGGACACGGTGGCTCCCGCTCGGTTGGGCGGCTCCCGGGCCTCCGGCGGCTGCGGTTTGTGCGGTGACGGCCGGCCCAGCCCCGCCCCTCCCGCCCCAACGGGAAATAAAGGCTCTATTTTTCCAACCCCGGCTCCGGCTGAGTCTGTCCCCGCCGCCGCCCCCGGCGCCCTCCCGCCGCCGCCCCGGGACCCCCGTGCCCGGGCCCCGCCGGGGGCGGCGGGACTGCAGCTCCCATCGGCCCCCGCGGCAGGCGCGCCTCACGTGAGGCCGTGCGTCGGGGAGGGGACGTGGCTCCAGCGGGGCGGGGCCCGTCTGATTGGCAGGTGCCGCTGCCTGTGGCCGGCGGGCTGGGAGCGGAAGGGGTGGGCAGATCCGGAAGCGGAACGGGTAAAGGCGGAAGTAAGGGCCGGGGCCTGCGAGACTCACCTGCGGTGGGGGGAGCGGCGCTCCAGGCGGTGAGTGGGGCTGGCGGGGTGGCTCATCCCGCATCTCTGCGGCGGGGCCTGGCGCGGCTCGGTGCCGAGCCCTGCTCCGGGTGGGGCCTGGCCTGCGGACCCAGCTGCCTCCGGGGCCGTGTGCCGCAGAGCCGGCTCCCCGGGAGCCTGGCCGGCTGGGGCAGGCGGCCACGGGGGCCCCGCGGTGGGAGCGGCTTGGGGGCGCCGCTGTACCGGGTGGGGCGAGGCTGCCGCGCCCCGGCTGCGCCGTGAGGTTGCGTGAGCCGGGCTCTGGAGCGAGCTGGTGCTGCCGTCAGCGGGACGGGGGACTCCGGCCTCCGTGGCTGCCCGAAATAACGCCCCCTCGCCGGGTCCTGGGCGAGCCGGACCCGCCGGGTGTCCTGGCGAGGCGGGGGAGCGGCGCTGCCGCCGTGCACCGGCGGTCCGGCCTGGCGGAGCGTGGCACTGACTTCACAGGGAGCCGTACCCGGGGAAGGGAGCCCGCGGCGGAGGTGACGGTCTCTAACTCGAGGGGAGCGCCGTGCCTGCCCGGTGAGGGCTCAGCCCTGCACCCCTCAGGGCTGCTGCTCCCCGTACGTCGGAAGGACTCGGTAGCAAGTGCCCGCTGTCGGTGCGCTGTGTCTGCCCGGCTGCTGTTTCCCAACTCCTTTGTCTCTCTTGTAGCGCCGACTGAAAGTTAAATGGAATTTGGGGAAGGTGTGGCACCTGTAAGGGCAGCAATGGTGTAATGTTCTGTCGTAGCTAGTCAGCTGCTGAGGTGGGAATAGAAACTCTAGAAGTCTGAAAGCCCGGCCAGGTTCCCGAGTAGAGAACTGTCTAAATGAAGGATGTGACTTTATCTGCTGAAAATAGGTTCTAGTGGAATGGAGGCTATTCTGGATTGCTGCTGGTGACAAACGCAGCCCCTGTGCCTCCCCAAGGGGCGCTTGTGAAGTGAAATGTCGTGCTGCAGGCTCTTGAGTGAGGCTTAAAGTCTGCAAGGAAGCTTTGTAGCTTGTCTGGAAGGAAACCCAGCTGCGTTCAGATGCAAGGCCACCCTCGGATCTTCGGCACGGGGGGAGAGACCACTGCATGTAAGCTGAGACTGTAGTTGGTATGTGATCCTGCAGAGGCTAACAGTGCAAATGTAAGTGTGAGCAACAGGTTTGTTGTGCTAAATCCTGTGGAAGTTGCTCGACCCTTGTTTCTGGTAGTGCTCAAGGTGCTGCTAAAACTCCTGGGGCTGGGTAGGAGGCTGTGAGGAGCAGTGACAGTTGTAGTTGCCCTCTGCTAACTGACCATGACTCTTGCAGTAAACTGGTCTGCCAGCGAGACTAAATAAAGTGTTGACCTGATCTCAGCTGACCTTTTAGCTTGTTGCTTTTGTACGTGGCTGTCAGAGTTATGACCTTGACTGTTTCCAGGCATGTAAGGAAATCGGAGGGAAGAGAGTACACCAAGGTACTATTTTAAGTCTTAGGTGGAACGACTCGCATCTACTATTCTTAGGTTTTTGTGTGTGGTGGGTCAACGTATATTTGAGCTTCCCTGGTTATAGCGGAACTGATGTCATGCTTGGCACTAAGTTAGGACTCCTGAGCCTACTCTGAAGGCAGGACTCTGGAGCTTGGTTGAGACCAAAAAAAGAAAGATGCTTCTGATTCATATTAGCTTGACACGCCGTGCTGTCTGAGTGAACTTTCTTGGAATATCCTCTTAGATATTCGCTACTGCCTTGACTTGAAAAGTCTTTTCTATTTTTTCAGCTTAACTGGATAATAAGGTGAAAGAACTGTGACTGGAAAGGGTGAGGAGTTCAGAATAGTGTGTGTAGGCAGATCCAAGACAATGTTGGCCTGAATGCGTTCTTGGAGTGAGGAGAGCAGGTAAAGCATGAGTCTATAGAGACCTCCAAGGTTAAGAAAAGCAATGCTTAGATTCAGTAACTGGGACTCGGTGCTCAAATAATCTCAGACTTAAGAATTCTTGAATCTCAACAGTATGTCTGAACACTCAACTACTCATAGCAAAAACCTACCTCTAGAGGCAATCTTTCCCTCTAAGATACACGGGCTAATTTAGATGACATTGGCTTTAAGATAGTGCCAGGCGGTGTAGGTCCCTCGAGGCTGTTTAAGTCTGTGCTGATACCCCTTCAGCTGAGGGAGCAACGCAGGCAAGATGAAGTGGGACTCCTGAAGAAGGGTTTAAATTATCAGAGAGCAGTAAGGGGAAGGCTAGCGTGATGTGTGGATATGAATATAGTAAAATAAAACACTTGTTCAGCTTTACTATGAAGCAAGTTGGGTTTAGGCCCGTTTGCTTTACTAGTGAAGCCAATAGGGGACTGGGCAGTGTCTGAAACAAAACACGCTAGTAATGTATTCATGCTTTGTGTGCTTGGCCAAACTTAATTGTTGTGATGACAATTATCTCCCTCACAGCAAAGCTCTTCTGCATCTAAAGAGGGATCAGCTCTGGAATTGCTCTAGGTCCTGCTAGTCATTCTTCTACAAATCACCATAACTTCTGAAACTGCTGCGTGTTTAGTGGATAGGTGGTCATGGCATTTCGCTGAAAAGGGAGGGGGAAAGAATGCCAAGTACTTCTAGACACAGGAAATGAAATGGGAACACTTCTAATGAAGTGGGTGTAGCCCAAAGTATTTCGGTCAGCATACTTAAGAGGGTAGAATGTAGAAATGGTGGAGTCAGCGTTTTCTTCCCTTGGGGTATGAAGTTTGAAGTCCTCTTATGCAAGTTCTGTTACGTCATTAGAGTAACTCTGTTAAAACACTCCAAATGCTAGCCAGAAACAATGAACCCTCCTGGAAGTGACAGTGTGGGGAAGAATAAAGCTTCATCTAAATCCTAAAAGGAACGCTTTCCTCCCCTGGAGCACAGGAATGAACTGCTGGAGTAGTTCTACATAAACAGATAAGAAAACACTGGTTTTCATGTTTGCTTTTGTTTGGTGGAACTCCAAATAAAGAGCTACTGGAGGCAAGAGATCTTTGTGCAGCCTGGAAAAGATATTATGAAGGTCACTGATTCTTTTGCAGCAAAGATGGCAGTTTTCTGCTTTGCATCGTTTAATGATCATACCTTCTTCATGAAGAGTAGGTGCAATCTAAAGGCACGTGTTGCTGGACTTCTGGTCAGAATTAAGCTGTGTCTTTTGAGGGCATGCTGAGCAGTGGACAATGTCAAGAACAGGAGTTAAGAGCCTTGCTTGCAGAATTAAAAACTTGATGGTTTTGTTCAGTTCATAGTTAGTTGGACCAGACTGCACTCATGACTTACCCCTTCAGCCTAGCTGTGCCTCATCTTCTGTGAAATAGGGCTACGTTCTTGCAGTATCAAGGATAATTGAAAGTAGGTAAGACCCCCCCAGGAAGGAGTTAGTGTGAGGACTGGGAATATGGATGCTCCCTCCAGCTAGTGAGACACTTAATGAAATGAAGGTGATGCAAAACTCTTCCACAGAAGTCTTTTGCTGCAATTCATGCCTTGATAATACTTGGTAGAAAGCTGCTGCTTCTCATTCTGCTCTTTTTAAAGCAATCTTTGCAAATGTATTGTCTCCATAACGTGGTTAAAGTAGGGCTTGACTGAAGCAGTACTGAAAGCTTGCGTTCATGGGTCTTCATCACTCGGATCTGGTGTGAGTTCTCACCATGATGTCAACACAAGTAGAGGTTTGGTGGCCCTTGTTAGAACGTGAGTTCTGGTGTTATCCCTGTTGCGTTCTTGATACACGAGGACCAGGCAGAAGCACTACACCTCAGCTTCGTCTCACTGTCTGTGTTCAGCTGTGGTGATCTAGTAGGATGCTAACTGCAGTTTTAAAAGCAATTAGTCATGCTGTTCTGCAGAATTAAAACTGCCACTGGATTAGGCATGGAACTTCCTTCTGCTGCCTGTGTGACCAATGTGGTAATAACTCTTGTTGCTGATACCTAGTCAGCTGTCTCTTGAGTATTAAAAAAAACGTAGCCCCAAGGTAGCATCAGTAAGTGTGATGCCTTTTTACCTCATGAGGCGTTTTTAAGAATTCCTGGTAAAGAATAACCACTTAAACCTAGGAAGCCCTTTTGAGGGGAGATGTATGGGGTTAAACTGGCTAGAAAAAAGCTTGAGGGAGCTTGATCACTTCCTCTGACCAAAGTTCTGCACTTCTCGACTCAGTTGTGCAGGCTGTGCTTTTTAGCTTGTCTTCCAGAGTCTGATCAGCTTTGCAGGATGCCCGAGTGTTCCTGCCTTGATAGTTTCCTAATGGCCTTAGAGCTGACTTGCCCTAGCTCAGGCAGATGACATCTAGCAAATGAGATTTGGTCTTGGGCTGTATACAGAAGCGTTCTGAGTTGATCTGAACTTCAGATGATCTTGTGCAAGTACAGCACTGCCTGTCTGGATCTCTGGCTTGGCCGCTTGGGCTCAGCAGAAACTTGGTCTTCATCACAACTCCTTGTCTTGCCTCAAAGGCTTTGTGAATCCAGCTTTAGAGGTGACCGAAGGGAGGTGGCTCCCCTCACTGTGCTTGGCAGCTGTCCTTCCCAAGCCCAGGCTTCAGCCTGCATCGGGAAGGGATGGAAGAGCCTCTTCTGCCGGTGTGCCCAGCTGGGGGTAACTGTGTGTTGTACTGTCCAGCTAGCTCAGCTGCACGGAGCATCTGTGCTGGATTGAGTGGTAACTGCAGGGTAGTGGCCTTGAAATCTCGGATAGAATTGTTTTTGAAAAGCTGCTTTGAAAAACAGCCGGCTGCTGGGGCTGCTTCAGAGGCCGGGGCTCTGCAGATGTCAGGAAACAGATGCGTGTATTAAAAGCACGAAAAGGAGCTGGTATTAAAGATTCTACTATACTTGGTCAGGACTGCAGCTATCAACAAAAAGTAATTTAACTTTTTGCCAACGTAAATCCTATTTGCCTCTAAATTAAAATGACTGTGCCCAAGTCTTTGGGAGGCTAGGGCATGGGACTCTGTGGAGAGTTGTGACCAACTTGTGATAGTGTAACAACCATAGGAATACTTCTGGAACTGCTTGCTGGGCCGATTTAGGTCTGTGAATCTACATTTTAAGGCTGTAGCGCAGCTCCTGACAACCATGATGACTAATTCCCTAATTTACAGCTGTTACTGAAGCTCCAGATAATAGCTTTACTGATCAAGAGAGTAAGTGCTCTTTGTTTGTAAAGGGAAGTGCATGTTGTCTGTAGAAAGATGAAGTATTAAAACTGATCAGACCATGGGGCTGAGGGACTGAGGTCTGGACTTCAAGCCTGTCTCTTGGCTCAGCTCATTTCATCTGTAAGAGCTGGGTCTGCTCCTCCTTCCTCTGCAGCATGGACCCTGCTGCAAGTAAGGCTTTTAAAGTTTGCTCTTGTTAATCGTATTAATATGTTGGAAAATCAGGCTGACGCTCCGTGCTATGCTGTTCTGGGCCGGTGGAGCCTGTGGGTTGTTCAGGTGGGTCCTGCACTTGCTGCTGGGCAGGCTTGTGGAAGTTGCTTGTGAATCTGGGTCCTAAAGGTGACTTGCCAGTTCTGGGTGGGAGCAAGGTAGCACAAGGTTCCTGCTGGCGCTGGCCAGCTGCCCATTCAGCCTTAGGTGAAGCAGAACCACTCGGTAACTTCAGACTTTCTTTGCCAAGGAATTCATGTAATGCTGTCAGCTATTTAACAAGATAAATACTTTACTGGGGCTTTTGTCTTGAGTATTTTGATTCTAAGCCAACAAATCCCCAGAGAAATGGCTTCTTGCATAGCTGAGAGCAGAAGCAGCCCTCTTGGGTAACTAGATTCTTCAGGATTGGGTTTCTAAATGTCACCAGCTGCGAGTAGTTCTTGCTGCTGGGTGGACATGGGGCAAAAATATCAGATGCTGTAACTTCTGACACCTAGCAGCTTCCCTGTGGTAGGGAATCTTGTGAAGCGATTGTCTCGTCTGGGGGTTAACATGGGGATCTGGTAGTAATTGCCACTCAAAGTCTTGAATTTGGTATTCATGGAAGTGTACAAGCCCCTACAACAAGTCCTGGCAAGCAGGTGAGGTGTTGAGGGGCATAAACTGCAAAAATGATAGATCTAGAGTTCCTGGTTGCAGGGACAGGTGTTAAAACTTGTCTTTGATCTCCAGAGACTGTTCCAAGTGTTTTCAATTAAAAATATGGCTATTTTTTTCTGTGTGATGCAGAGCTCCTGCATATGCCTCGGTAAGCAGGAGGCAGGTAGGGCAAGCAAACAAACCAGCATGTCCCTTTTTATGGATCTTGTGGCATTATAAGCTGCTGTGTTTCACTAGTTACAAGAAGCTAGTAGGAAAATTAGTACTAGTTAATCTTGATTAGACGAATACCCTATCATACCCTTCCTTCTCATGGCCTTGACTACTTGAATGAGTATGGCAAGCTGCAACTTTTGCTTTTCTGCACAAGATCGCTGTAGCTTGGTCGGTCTGTGTTTACAGGGAGCAGGAGGGGTGCCTACCCCATCCACTCTGGAAGAGGGGGGAATGAAAGGCTCCCTGAGCATCAGAAACTGCTTCATACAGCATGAAGCACTCCCTGTTTCTCAACCCGATATTCACTGGTTGGTGTGGGCTGATCTAGCGCAGATCCAGGCTGTATAATTTAGTTGGCTGTTATTTCTGTGTTCAGAGTGGAGTTCTGTTTGACAGGGATCCTCAAAGATGCTGGCATTGGCAAACGGTGCCAAAGTAATCATCCCTCGAAGGAGACTTCTCACTGTCTACAGCTTTGGTAGCCACCTGCTTCAGTTATTTGGTCTTGCTGTGAACATGTGCTGAGTTGCGACGCTGGTTGTCCTGATCTCACATATGTTCTTAGCCCGCGACCCTCAGCGATGAGTTAGTCATCTGAACTTCCACCGAAGTATCCCAAAGATCTGGCAGCTTCTCAGGTGGACATGAAGTCATGCAATCCTGCAGCCAGACTTCAAACCATCTTTAGATTATGATCAGGTTGTCCATAATTAAGTGGTCAAAGGCTCTAGCTGCTTGAGTGCTTGCTGTGATCAGTAGCTCTCAGTGAGAAGTTGGACGTAGGGATGTGCTTGCCTAGGTAGTTCGAGTTCACATAGCACAACCAGATGGCAAAATGAACAGATCTGTGAAATATAGGTCACGCTAAGACTTGAGGATGTCAACAGGCTTGTTTCCTTGTTTTGCTCTGGGAATCACCCCTATCATATTTCAGGAGGTCATAACTCAGAGGCGTGATTCACGTGGCGTTTAATGTGCAGAATGTTAGCCTGAACCGGTGGCAGAGCTTGCGTACTGCTGATAGACTGCCCTGGTAAATGAATGCAAGGTTAAACAAGCAAAAGTTGTTCCCTTCCAAACTCTGGCTGGAGGAGAAACTGTAAAAGGTGGAAACCTTTTCAGGTGGGTAGAGATACAGAGCTGCTGATGGGCCTCTCAAATGTGGTGGTAACCAAGCAGCTCCTGGCCAGAGCTGCAAAATGCTGCTTCCTCACTGTCCAGAAAAACAAGTTGCTAATTTGCTTCCTATCAGGCTTTCTCATCCTGTCAAAACAGTGTTTGTCCTTTTTCAGAAGAGAAGGTGGGAGTCCTGACTAGCCTTTGCAAGGACCCAGCTCTGAACTGACTTAACCCAGGACTGGCCAGGCCACTCAAAGCAGTGGCTTTTTCACAACTACTCCTCGTGGGTTCTTTCCTACCTACAGTGAATGGTGCTGGCTTAACAGGAGCTTTCTGACTTGCCTCCTGGACAAAACAATTTGAGGTTGACTGTCTCTGTAGGTCAGAGTATGCTCAAGAGCTTTTGTGTTTCAAAAGCTGAAGAGGTTCTCCAGCTGATAAGCTAATGAGCCGCTGCTCTGGATGAGCCCTTGGACTGGAATGGCTGTAGGTTTCCTATCAAACTAGGGAATTGAGTTTAAATGTGAGACCTACTTAAAGTAGCCTCACAGCAGTCAAAACTGGACAGGTTTTGCTCTGGAAAGCAGGTATTCAAATATACTTTTGGTAAGCCTGTGTACTCAGGCAAGCCTGAGCCTTGTTCACAGGACACTCCCGATCAGATTTCAACTTGCTTTAAGTTTCTTATTCACAGGAATCTGATTTTTGCTGGGTAAATGCTGGATCTACTCAGAGCATACCCGGAGTCTCCTTGGGAATGCATGCAGAAGAAGGAGAAATTGGCTTTCAGGGGGTTTTTTGCAGTTGTCTCTGTCAACGAGAAGCTTGAGTTATGAGAGCTGAAGGAAAAGTGGTGATACAGAGCAGATGCAATCAGTTGTAGCATTTCTCCTTGACAGGGAGTGGGGCTTGTGATGGGTACAGCAAATATGCCTAAATCTGTGTAACTGCACGCTTTGAAAGGACTCCTGTTGTCTGCTGCAGGCGGTTGAGCTAACTGGTTAAGAAGGCACTGAGACTTCACTTGTGGTTAACTATGGGTGTAAATCAGCTTGTCTTGCTGTTCTTGCAATGGTTTTGTGCTTCTGCACAGCTCTAGAGATTTGGTGCTGGGGAGATGGGGTGGCAGGTCTGATCGTGGGTGATGCTCCCTGTTTGTGCTGCTCAGCATAGCTGGATTTGAATGGTTGTGAAGAACGTGGCCAGTAGCCTGGACCTGGAATGGTTGGGGATAAGGGCACTGAGGCAGCCGGGCAGGGTGTGAGAAGTGTCAGGTATTGCCTCGGCATTTGGATCAAGCTGTTGAGACTGTTGGGGGTCAGTACCCCTTTGCAGCAGGGATGGGGGGGAGTTGCTTTTAGCTTCTGAACAGGCAGCTGGTGCCCAGAGAGCGGCTGCTACCAAATAACTTCGCTCCCTGTGACAGGCTGCTGGGTGGCAATTCAGAGGTGCCCCTTGGGACTGCTCTGAGATGCAGTATTTTGTGGGTTGGTGTGAGTGCTTCTAAACTAACTGCATCTAGAAACTCCCTTTGTCTGAATGCCTTACGACCTGAAGGGCTGACACAACTACACCCCGTAACTGCTTACATGTGGCACTCATCTCTGTATTGCATTGATGTCTGAAGTTGCTGCCTTATGAACTCGGAGGTGGAAGGAGCTAAAGGTCAATCTGTTACCTCCATGCACTGCAGTAATTGTTGTTCATAGACAAAGCTCTAAAACACCAACTGGTGTGCTGAGTATTCTTTACTTGCCTCACCCTAGCAAGGTGTGTGCAATGTCCACACATAGTGGAAGTGCTGGAGGGCCCACTGGTGGGGAGGAAACCTTGTGTTACCAATATCCTTTCTCCAAGGAGGCTCAGAAGACTTAAGGTCCTGCTGAAGGAGCTGCTGACTGACAGAAACTGCCCAATAGTGCTGTGGTGCATGCAGCTGATAACTTTCCACCGTAGGAAGAAGTCACCACCTGCCTGTGCTGATGGTGGTTGGAGATCAAACCCACCCTCTGGAACTGGTACGGCTGGTCCATGAGCATGTCACTAACTCTGACTACTTCTTCCTCCAGTTGCAACCTGCCTCCAGGTGGATCCCAGTGCAGAACCTGCAGCATCCTTAACTCTTGGCACTCCTGCACTTAGGCCACAATGGCAGGTCGAGGTGGAGCTGCTCGACCGAATGGACCAGCTGCTGGAAACAAAATCTGCCAGTTTAAACTTGTTCTCCTGGGAGAGTCGGCAGTGGGGAAGTCCAGCCTTGTCCTGCGCTTCGTGAAGGGGCAGTTCCATGAGTACCAGGAGAGCACGATTGGAGGTGAGTCCCAACTCCAGATGCCTACGGCTAGAAGGTGCTGGCCTCCTTGATGCAGTCCAGGGTGTCAGAAGTAATAATGGCTGTTTCAGTCTGGTCTGGGGTTTTTGCTATAAATATTCAAGCAGCTAATGCTTCAACTCTTGGTTTACAAGTTGTTTGTTAGTGTGAAGATCAGCACAGCAGAGAGTAATGCTATGGCAACTGTGCGCTCTGCTTCTAAGGCGTCTTTGCTTCCAGCGCTTGAATTCCTGCTTCTAATTAGAACAGAGGCCTTCAGCTTAGTTCATAGCACTTAATTATCTTTTCAGACCATGACCTGGGATTTTGGGGCTGTTTCCAGCCTGATACTATTAACTACTTCCACAGCTCTTTCAGGTCTGGTAGTTCTTTAGCTTGAAATAGTTACCACAGTGTCACCAGTCAAAGGTCAGTCGGCACCTGGGTCTCTGGGCAGTAATACTAGGTGTGTACTGAGAAAAAGCTTGATTTTTCCCTATAGTAACCCATGCAAGGAGTAAGTATAGCTGTAAATATAGCTTATGGGCAAGCAAGGCATAATGCTGTGCTGCAGAGGGCTATGTGGGCACTCTGCTGTTCTGCTTCAGTCTGTGTCCAGGGCTGCTTGCCTTTATCCTAGTTGTAATGCATGATATTATACTTGCTGGAACAAGAAAATAACCAGTTACACTGCACCCCCCAATTTAGTAACTGGGCTGACTTCAGTGCTTTGGTACTGTGGTGCTTTCCAAAGTTAATCCCAGCGATGCTGCAGCTGTACTGTATGATCTGTGGGAGGAGGCTGCTGGGGAAGGGACCGGCAGTGCTGCTGCTCTGGTGGCTGACTGCTGCCTGGGCTCAGGGCCACCTTCCCGTCGGCTCTGTGGTGGCTCTTGGGTTCCTGGGTGCAAGGGGCTTGATGATGCAGCAGAGCTGCGACTTCCACAGCAAAGGGCACTGCACTGGCCTCTGTCTGGGGCTTCTACTCGCTCCCGTGCAAAAGCAGAACTGCTCCAAGCTCCTGGGTCTTGCTTGCAGGGGCTGTCCAGCTGGAGGTAAGGCAAATGTGCACCCTCTTTTTCAGCTGCCTTCCTAACACAGACAGTCTGTCTGGATGACACAACGGTGAAGTTTGAAATATGGGACACAGCAGGACAAGAGCGGTACCACAGCCTGGCACCGATGTATTACCGAGGTGCCCAGGCAGCCATTGTTGTCTACGACATCACTAACACAGTGAGTACTTCGTAGGGCTGTGTTGTGGTTTAACCCCGGCTGGCAACACAGCCCCATGCGGCTGCTCTCTCACTGCCCCTCACCCAGAGGGATGGGGAGGAGGATCGGAATGTAAAACTCCGGGGTTGAGATAAGAGCAATTTAACAGGTAAAGCAAAAGCTGCGCGCGCACGCAAGCAAAGCAAAGCAAGGAATTCATTCACCGCTTCCCATGGGCAGCAGGTGCTCGGCCACCCCCAGGGCAGCAGGGCTCCGTCACACGTAACGGTTAATTGGGAAATGCCATAGTGCCAGATGTCCCCCCCCTTCCTCCTTCTTCCCCCAGTTTATATACCCAGCATGATGCCATGTGGTATGGAATATCCCTTTGGCTACCTTGGGGCACCTGTCCTGGCTGTGTCCCCTCCAGGTTCCCTCCAGCCCTCTCGCTGGCAGGGCCCAGGGAACCAAAAAGTCCTTGATTTAGTATAAACATCACCCAGCAACAACTAAAAATGTCAGTGCGGTTATCAGCATTGTTCTCACATCACGGCCAAAACCCTGCACTGCACTGGCTACTGAGAAGAAAGTTAACTCCATCCCAGCTGAAACCAGGGCAGGCTGTCAGCGTTTACTGGGGAGGTGTCTGTGCTTGCAGTCGATGCTTCTGGGATCCCTGGGAGAGTGTCTGGGTTCAGAGTCCCTGCAGATGCCTGCCTGCAGGTCCAGAGTTCCTTAAAAACTGCTAATGGCCTCTTCCTCGGTTCTGACCGAGGCTGTCTAAGCTGATAAAGGATCCTGCTACAAAGTGCTGTAAAGGCAGAACACTTCTTACAGGAAAGACTTGTTCTAATCATATCTTCACTGTGGATTAGAAAAGGCTGCCCTTCCTGACTGCTGCCTCCTGTTTGCTTCCAGGACACATTTGTACGAGCCAAGAACTGGGTGAAAGAGTTGCAGAGGCAGGCTAGCCCCAATATTGTAATTGCACTAGCAGGAAACAAGGCAGACCTTGCTACCAAGAGAGCTGTGGACTTCCAGGTGAGTGGGAATCTGGATCAGTTGTTACCTGAGCAGTCAGGAAAGCAGGTTTTTTGCTTAAGTGGGGAAGGTAGTGGCTATGTGCAAAATGCTTTGAGGGAGAGTGGAAGTCAAGATTTATGCTGCTGAGCACCCCAGCATGCCACTTAATGTGAACTGTAGCCTGCCTTTCCCGTGCGCTCCTTTCACAGCACGTGTAGCTCTGGTTGGTAACGGTTATGACAGATGTGGAGAATAAAGGCCCGCAGAGCACAGGCTTTTGTCTTCAGTCTCTTCTGGTGCCTTACTCATCTGGGGCTGTCTTCAGCAGGGTATGAAATGGTGTCGTTTAGATACAAGACACGTGGAGGATCATTCCCCATCGTTCTCTACTCTTCACAGCTCTTACTTTGTCTAAGGCAAGCTTTCAAGGAGAAGCTCTTATCTCAGACCTCAGCACAGGATTGC
Source organism: Falco punctatus (assembly GCF_963210335.1). NCBI lineage: Eukaryota > Metazoa > Chordata > Aves > Falconiformes > Falconidae > Falco > Falco punctatus. The sequence continues at coordinate 3,363,546 of NC_137599.1, read as the reverse complement.
TTGTGGTGCATCTACAGGCTGTATTACTCTCCCAGCTATCCAAAGTACAAGGTGGTGTGCTGCTTGGGACGTGCTGTGTCTGCGTTTGGCTGAAGTGGCTCACAAACAGCCTGTGCTGCTGTACCCCAGTTCAGCTGCTGGGACAACCAGCCATGCAGCATTATCAGGGGTGTGTGTCTCCCAGCTGTCCTGGCCAGATGGGGTCAGGGATTGGGGTGGGAATGATTTTCTTGAGGTGGGACAGAGTGTTTCTGCAGTGTTTACTTTGCCAACAAGTGAAGTGTGTGAAGCCTGCTTGGACCGCCTCCTGGCAGGATGCCTTTACCACTCTAATGTGATTGTTTGTAGGATGCACAAACATATGCAGATGACAACAGCTTGCTGTTCATGGAGACATCCGCAAAGACAGCGATGAATGTGAATGAAATCTTCATGGCAATAGGTAACAGCTTGTGTGCAGAAGGATGGCTGGAGCAGCTCTGACACCAGCAGTGCAGCTCACTGGAAACCATGGTTGCTCCCATGTCAGCCAGGGTCTGGAGGCTCTTACTGGAGCAGATGACCAGTTTGCTGCACTGGGGTGTACGGTCGCTCCCTGAGTGTTTGGAGCTTTTGCCTTGCAAAGCCTGGTCCCTCTCTCCCCTTACCTGGGGTTGTGAGTAAGGAAGGAGCGGGGTTGATGACAGCCAGAAGTAGGAGAGGGTTGGTTTGCTGGACTCGTGCTGCTAGCGGTGTCCAATCCCAAAATCCTTAAGAGGTGAGAGGGCTTGGGCCAGAGCAGGGCTGAGCCCAGCTGTGCTCCGCAGTGGGAAGGAGGCTGGTCTCTGCAGGGGAGCTGACTAATGTCTTGTTTCTTTCTAGCCAAGAAACTGCCAAAAAATGAACCCCAGAACGTTCCTGGTGGCCCAGGTAGGAATCGGGTGGTTGACCTTCAGGAGAGCAGTCAGCCTAGCAGGAGCCAGTGCTGCAGCAATTGAGCAGCCGTTCCCACCTGACGAGCCCTCGAATGACGTGACTGGAATCCACGCTAACAATCGCACTTACCGTAGAGCGGCTGCTGCCGGTGGCTGCTGTGATTTCTCCATCCCTTTCTGATCATAGGCTGGAGGAAGTTCTTCCACCTGCACCTTTCTGTACAAATACTAATTCAATTCTAAGTCTTAAGTCACTTTTTTAATATATGAACTTCTGCTCTTCCCTCTTCCTGGTGGTGGTGGATGCATGACCTGGTGTCTGCCCAGCCAGCTCATCCCTTCCTGTGGGTGAGGGCCAGCAGCACCCAGGTCCCACAGTACTGTAGTTCACTATTGGAAACAAAGGGATATTGAGACTAGACAACCTTGTTTAAAATTACCCGTGTGTAAAAGCTAAGGCTAATACCAGTACGATACGCCTAGAACAACCACTAAACTGTAGCATTATAGTGACAAACTCTGGCTTTTCAGCCACTTATTGACCAAATCGATTATGAGTATTCTGGGGTGGGGCAGAGGGAAGCAAAACCGGTTTCTTCTGTATTTTGTATTGTATGTTTCTTCATGTAACCAATCAGTATCTTGTCAATATAGTACATACAACTAGCTGCCTGTTGTCTTTATTTGTGTTGGACTCTAGCATGCCAACTCTTCTTCTTTTTTTTTTTTTTTTTCTATCTCTGGTTCTGTTGTAATGCACTAATCCTGTTGCAACTTTTGCAAAAATCTTGTATAGAAAATTGTCCTTTTTTTGATGGTTGTGATGCCACTAATGTTGTTAACCCTACTCTAGTGTGAATACACATGGTTTACTGATGTACAGAGGTGGGGTGGGGGAAACCTCGGATAACTTGTCAGTGGAAACAATATGTATTGCAAAAGCCTGTAATTCCACGAAGTGTGAAGGGAGGTATTAAAATGGCTTCTGTTGCCAGACTCTAACTGATGTTGGCTGCTGCCTAGTGCCTAATGCAATGTCTTATGCATACTGGTATTTAAGAGGAACTGTCAACTTAGTCTTCATCACAGACTTCAGTTTTGTGTGATTAAAAAAAAAATTTTTATAAACCTATCATAATCAACAATGTTCATGTTTCTTAATCAGCTCAAACCAGAAGGGGAGCGGGCCAAAATGTAACAGCGGTGCCAGAGGTAGAGATGCACTAGGCTGCTTGTGGTGTGTACAACACCCAGCTCTTTTGTAGGGAGATGTGACCTTCCTTCCCGGGGCAGGGAGGTGCCTGGACTGCTTGCCCTTGGCCCTCTGCCCGAGTCCTGCAGCTCCAGCTCCTCAAGGGGCAGGAACTCCTTACAGCGATGCTGCAGGTGGCTTGGTAAGCTTGTGGTCTGCTGCGTAGCTGCATGTGAGGAAGCTTGAGGCAAATAGGGGAATTACTTGTTGCTGAATATTCTAGGGGAGCCATCTACAGTGCAGGTTGGGGGGAGCTGGGGGAGCAGTATGCAGAGGAGCTCGGCTGGACAGGCTTGGGAATACTCTGCTCAAGTATTAATGAATAAAATGCCTCTGTCCCTGGAGGGTGATGATGTTGAAAGATGCTTCTCTCCTGTCACTGCTGCATGGACTAATGAGATCCTTACACCCATGGGTGAGACCTGGAGTCGGTGTGGAATGCGGAGCCACCCCCTTGCAGCTCTACCGCGTGTGCTGCTGGGCCAGCACCAGATGTGCTTGGGAGAGCTTGAAGATTGTGATGTGCTGGTTCTTGAGCCTGCTGCCTCTCCTCAGCTGCGTGGCTGCTGCTGGAGCTCTGCAGGGCGGTACAGCTACGATTGTCCCTGGGCTGGGCTTGCCCGTGGCTTGCAGGGTTGGGGCTCTGAAAGCTCTGCTGAGTAGCTGCAAATAAAGTTGTCTGTGTGAACAGCCTTGGCTCATGTGGGCTTCATCCTCTATCTGGGGTCTTGGTGCTTTTTGCTCATGCTGGATTTTCTTAAAATCCTGGAAGCAGGAAGGGGCTCGAGTGGTTTGGTGACTGAGTTCCTGACATCTGGCTGGAGCATGGGCTGTGGTGGCCTCAGGTGGGATCAGCTCACCTGGTGTGCAGCGGGTGCTGCTTGTCTACGTTGCCTGCAAGGAGCTTGTGTGCCAGAGGAGCTTGGGACCTCTGTGGGGCATCCCAGGTCTCATTGCTTCTGGTGTGGTTTGGACTGGTGCTGCTGGTTTCTGCAGGCAGCAAGGAACAGACCTGTTGGAGAAGCGCTTCCCTAATCCCAAATCTGAACAATCTTGTGAACACAATGCAAGATGCTGTTGCCATCTGCTGGCTTCTTTTCCTTGGTTCTTGGTTGATGGCTTCGTTTCTGGCTCCTTCCAGGACTGGCTCTCCATCGCTGTGAAGGAGCCTGTGATGTCCTAAGTGGTGTCTCATGCTGCTGAGCTCGGGGGGCTCGTGGCTGGGGACCTGTGGCTAGCTGCAGAGGTGTGCAGCAGGGCTTTGTGGAGCAGATGCCACCTTGCTGTGGGGAAGGGCTGTCCGAGCTCCCAGCAGCTTTAGCACAAACAGGCGTGCCTGCCTGCATACCTGCTGCCTGCCCGGACCTGAGCGCGGGTGGTTACACGATGCCTGGGAATGGGCTTCACCCTCCGTGCTGCTGGGATCTCACGGGGGGCTCCAGCAGCCCCTTTTCAGGGTGGGGGGGGGGGGAAGTGGGGCACCCTACACCCAGCCAAGCTGTCTTCCCATTCAGCAGCACTGGCCACCGAGTGAGGGGCTGTGGAGCTGGTGCAGATGCTGTCAGCATGAGGAGGGAGCTGCCTCTGCTCCCCTGCAGGTGAGTGGGGCTGCCTCTCCCCACTTGGCAGATTCCTGCATCCCCCCCCCCCCGCCCCAAAGCAGCAGTGCTCACAGTTCCCTTCCCTCCCTCTGGGTCCGTGGTGGGCCCCATTCTGTGCTGCCCTGAGGCAGCAGGGGAGGTTCTTCCCTCTCTGTGCATCCAGATCCTCTGACATCAAGAGCTGAGACCAGGGCCCAGCCTTCCCATCAGTCAACACCAAGAGAGCACAAGCAGGTTCTATGCAAAAGTATTTTTATTGAATACAAAAACATTCCAGTTTAGTGAAAAAAATGACATCATCGCTGATGGAGCTTGTTTGGGCTAAAACCCGAGACTTGCTGCTGTCTGCACTGGTCCCGCCGTGGGCCGTTGGTTCCCCTCCCGTTACACCCGGGCTTTGTTGGCGGCTCCATCCTCGGAGGCTGGTCCAGGCTGCGGGGCTGCGGGGCTGACCTGGATGGGCACGTTCCTCTCCGGGGCAGCCGGCAGGGCCAGCTTGGGGGCCTCGATGCGGAGCTGCCCCTCCTTGGACAGGGAGCAGGTCAGCGCCTCGGCGTCCACCTCCTCGGGCACATCCCACTCCCGCTTCAGCACCTCGTACTTGTAGGAGAAGGAGCCCTTCTCATCGACGTTCTGCGTCTCCTTCTGCCCCACCAGCACCACCTTCCTGCCCACCACCTTCACCGACAGCTGCTCGGGAGCGAAGTTCTTGACGTCTTGGCAGACGGAGAAGCCCTCGCCGGAGCCCTGGGTCAGGGTCGTGCTGGTGCTCGGGGCTCGCTCCATGACAGCGGCTCCTTGGCTGCTCAGGAGCTGCTCGAAGCTGCTCATGAACTCCCGAGCTTTCTCCATCTCCTGCTGCAGCTCAGTGAAGATGGTCTCTGCGTGCGGCCAGAGGGTCCTCACTGTGCCCAGGCGGCTGGCCAGGGAGCTGGAGGCAAATGGTGCGAGGTGCATGCGGCAAAGCATCTCTGCTGCTGTTGCTGCTGTTGCTGCTGCTGCTGTTGCTGCTGTTGCTGCTGCTGCTGCTGCTGTCCCGTCTCCAGTGAGCTGGGAACACTCTGCCCCGGCACTGCCGCCTGTGGCTTTTATTCCCCTTCCCGGGAGGAGTGGCCTCATCCTGTACAGCACGTCATCCTCTGGCGAAGAGTTCAGCTCTTTCCAGCCCGTTCCAGCTCATTCTTCTTACTCATCCATGAGGAGAGGCACCTCTTACGTCGTGCCCGGCATACCTTCGCCCTTAGTCTTGCAGCTCTGCTCTCCTGGCTTATAATTAGCAGCATCACCTCAGGCTCCGAACGGGATGCCTGAGACACCCCTGCCAAAAATCTGTGGCCTTTCTGCTTCCCAGGCAGGCAGCGGGGCTGGGCTCCTCCCTGCCTTCCCCTGCCTTGCCTGTGGCCTGTTCCCTCCCTACCTGTAGGCAGGAGACCCCCTCTGCCCCCTGCCCCATTTGCAGGCCCCTCAGCTGCTGGAGGGACACCAGAACCCAGCCCGTGGTCCCCTCCCCAGGCAGGGTGCACAGGCGAGGTGCTGAGGGGCCAGGATAGGATAGCGGCCAGCCTCAGCGATGCGGGGGGGAGTGGGGGGGCTGGAAAGTGCGAGAGGCATCTGGCAGCGGGTGACGTATTAACACATTGTTTAAAGGGTGGCACCGTCCTTACACTGCTGGCACAGCGTGACCTGCAGCCTGCCGAGCCCCCGGGCGCGGGGGCCAGGGAGGGCTTTACTGACCCCCGGCTGGGGGTCCCGCAGGCATTGCTACATCACGGTGGCTCTGCAGAAACACGAGCTCCCAGCGGTGACCGCAGCTCCCTATTTGCGGCATGTGACGCGTCCCCAGAAGCAGGCGCTGCTATTTTGGCTGGTGGATGATCAGTCTCTCAAAAATAGGCGATGGCTCCAGGAGGGTGCGTGGGGAGAGAGCGTTCTGGAAGGGGCACACCCCTGGGCAGGGGAGGATAAAACCTGCCGCTCCCCAGCCCCGGCTCAGCACCGCTCCAGTCCCTGCACAGAGCAGAGCCGCAGCGCACACCGGGAGCACACACCAGCAGAGATGCTTTGCCGCCTGCACTTCATGCCGCCCACATCCAGCTCGCTGTTCCCATGGCTGGGACCCATCCGCACTCTCTGGCCACATCCAGGCACCCTCTTCGCTGAGCTGGAGCGGGAGCTGCGGCTGGAGATGGAGAGGGCTCGGGAGTTCATGAGCAGCTTCGAGCAGTTCCTGAGCAGTGGGAGCAGCCCCAGCCGACTCAGCATCGCTGCGGAGCGAGCCCCGAGCACCAGCGCAGCCCTGACCCAGGGCTCCAGCGAGGGCTTCTCTGTCTGCCAGGATGTGAAGGACTTTACACCCGAGCAGCTGTCGGTGAAGGTGGTGGGCAGGAAGGTGGTGCTGGTGGGGCAGAAGGAGTCGCAGAGCACGGATGAGAAGGGCTCCTTCTCCTACAAGTACGAGGTGCTGAAGCGGGAGTGGGACGTGCCCGAGGAGGTGGACGCCGAGGCGCTGACCTGCTCCCTGTCCAAGGAGGGGCAGCTCCGCATCGAGGCCCCCAAGCTGGCCCTGCCGGCCGCCCCAGAGAGGAACGTGCCCATCCAGATGGGGCCGGCGGTGGCCCAGCCGACAGCCAGCACCGACGACGGAGCCGAGCGGGCCAAGGCGTGATGGGGAGCGGCACGGGGCTGGGCTGAGCCCGGCTGCCAGGGCAGCTGCTGGCCGCAGAGCGGGGCTGCGCGCTAGCCCGGCGAGAGGAGTTTCTGCACAAAATATGTAGCTTTTTTGATATGTAATAAATATTCCTGACTTTTATTTGCACGGTTTCTGTGTTTGCTGGTCTCGCCTGGCCCCCTGTGCTTGCCATGCTGCTGGCTGTGCCCCTGCAGGACGATGGCAGCCCGGGGAGCCGGGCTGTGCTGGCAGGGGGCAGGTCCCTGGCAGCTCCCCCAGCCCAGCCGTGGCAGAGGAGGTTGGCTGAGGGGCTGCAGCACATGCACTGCGCTGAGCATCCCCCCGGGGCGGCACCGAGCATCCCCCCGAGGGGACCCCCAGCATCCCCCTGAGGGGGCCCCGAGCCCCCGAGGCAGCCTTTGGCCCCCAGACACCCATTTTCGGGATGGTGCTGGCACACTCCCGTGCGGTACCCGTGCCGTGCCGTGCCGCCCCCTCCATTGCTCGCACCTTCCAGGCGCTGCGCTCTCCTTCGCGGCCCTTCGGCGGCAAGTGGGCGTGGCCTCCCATAAGTGGGCAGGAGGGGGCGGGCCCACAGCACATAGATAGCGGAGGTGGGCATGCCAGACTGGGCGTGGCTTCACGCCATATTTGGTGAAAAAGGCGGGGCCTCGCGCCATATTTGGCAGAGGCTGCGGCGGAGAGGCGCGCCTCCCCGCGCCGAGCACCGCCGAACCGGGCACGGTACCGGTTGCGGTACCGGAGGGGGGAACTTCTCTAGGCAGCGATGGCCCCGCGCCGCCGGCACGGCCCCGCGAGGGGCTCTCGGGGTGGTTGGTCCCCGTTGAGCCCGGACCTCGATCTCTCCGTGGCGGGTTCACGCCGCCCGCAGCCTCGGTGGGAGTTCCGCTCCCGCTCGGGGCTGCAGGCGGCTAGATCCGGCCCCGGGAGCACCGGACCCACCCCCCCCGCCGCTACGGACTACCGATCCCGGCGTGCCTGGCGCGCAGGCGCAGTGAGCGCGGGGCGCACGCCGGGCCCGGCATGGCGGAGCCGGAGGCCGCGCAGCCCGGGCGGCCCCCGCCGGCTCCGGGGGCGGCGGCGGCGGGGAGCGGCGGGGCGGGGAGCGGAGCGGCGGGGGCGGCGGCGGGGGGAGCGGGGACCAGCGACCCGGCGCGGCCCGGGCTGAGCCAGCAGCAGCGGGCGAGCCAGCGCAAGGCGCAGGTGCGCGGGTTCCCCCGCGGCAAGAAGCTGGAGAAGCTGGGGGTCTTCTCGGCCTGCAAGGTGGGCTGGGGGCACCGAGCCCTGCATGGGCGAGGTGCGGGGGGGTACAAGGATGTGCGTGGGTGTGGGTGCATGGGCAGGGGTGCAGGAGGAGGGTGCAAGGCTGTGTATGAGTGGGGGTGCAGGAGGGAGGTACGAGGGTGCGCATTGGTGGAGGGGTGCAGGAGCAGGGCGCAGGAGGGGGGTGCAAGCATGTGCATGGGTGAGGGTGCAGGAGTGGGCTGTGGGGGGGTGCATGGATGTGCATGGGTGGGGGGATGCAGGAGTGGGGTGCGAGGATGTGCATGGGTGCGAGGATGTGCATGGGTGGGGGGATGCAGGAGTGGGGTGCGAGGATGTGCATGGGTGGGGGGATGCAGGAGTGGGGTGCGAGGATGTGCATGGGTGGGGGGATGCAGGAGTGGGGTGCGAGGATGTGCATGGGTGGGGGGATGCAGGAAGGAGATGCTAGGCTGTGCATGGGTGGGGGTGCAGGAGGAGCGCTGCGTTGTGTAAGGGAGATGCAAGGACATCCATGAGCCTGGGCTGCAGGATCCTGGGGCTGCATGCAGGGGAGCTGTGAGAGTGTTAGGGTGCAGGTATATGCAGGATGGGTGCTGGGGAAAGCTGGGATGGATAAACTGGGATGGGTGGGACAGGCAGAGGTGACTCGTGGGCCAGAGAAGGTGGCAGCCTTGGCATGAGGCAATGCGTGGGCCGCTGCGTGACTGCCTCTGCCATCCCTCATCCCAGGCCAATGACGCCTGCAAGTGCAACGGCTGGAAGAACCCCAACCCTCCCACTGCCCCCCGTATGGACCTGCAGCAGCCGGTGACCAACCTGAGCGAGCCCTGCCGGAGCTGCAGCCATGCGCTGGGTAACACCACTATGGGGCACCTGGGACCACCGCCCCCTGCCCCAGGAACCCCCCTCCCCTAGGGAGGGGTGGTGATGCTGACCCCTCCAGTCTCACTGTGGTGTGGTTGTCTCTCTGCTGCAGCGGACCATGTGTCCCACCTGGAGAACGTCTCGGAGGAGGAGATCAACCGGCTGCTGGGCATGGTGGTGGATGTGGAAAACCTCTTTATGTCGGTGCACAAGGAGGAGGACACGGACACCAAGCAGGTGTATTTCTACCTGTTCAAGGTGCGTCTGGGGCTGGGCACGTCTCTCTGCGCCACGATGCTGCAGAGCAGGGGCTGCTGTCCCACTGCTCGTCCTCAGCCAGAGAGCTGGAACGCTTACCCTGTCCTGGGAGCGACTGCTCTCCCGGCCTCGAATTCCCCTGGGAGGAAGGTTTCCAGGGAAGGAACAGGCTGAGGTGGACGCCGGCACCTTCCTGGCTGTGTAAATGAGCGCAGCCCCACGGCTGCCCTCTGCAGCCTCGACCGCTCCCTGTGTGCCTGGTTATGGGACTCCAGTAACCTGGTCCTCGCTGTGTGCCTGGTCCTTGGGACTCCAGTAACCGTGTCTGACGGTGTCTCGCAGCTCCTGCGGAAGTGCATCCTGCAGATGAGCCAGCCTGTGGTCGAGGGGTCCCTGGGGAGCCCCCCCTTCGAGAAACCAAACATTGAACAGGTGAGGCTGCTGACTTGTCCTGTGTTTTGCTGCTCTTGTATGGCCCCCTCCCCCTTTGAGGGGCAGCGCTGAAGGGTCAGGTGCCCCTCCACTGCCCCTTCCTCTCCCCAGGGAGTCCTGAACTTCGTCCAGTACAAGTTCAGCCACTTGCCACCCAAGGAGCGGCAAACCATGTACGAGCTCTCCAAGATGTTCCTGCTCTGCCTCAACTACTGGAAGCTGGAGACACCGTCCCAGTTCCGGCAGCGCTCGCAGAACGATGATGTGGCCACCTACAAGGTCAACTACACAAGGTGAGAGTGGGAGGGGGTCTGAGCCAGACAGCATGGGGGTCTGCCCACCCCTGCACCGGGCTGACCCTGACTCCCAGGGTCTTCTCCTCTCCCCACCTCTCCTGGGTTGCTGGTTTGTTATGAGAGCAGATGTCAGCTGGGGAGACTGCTTCCAAATAACATCAGCTGTGACCCCCCCATGCTTGCCCTCTTCCTCTCTGCTTCCAGCAGTGTTGTCCCAGGTGGGATGCGGATGCTCTGGGGTTGCTGGTCCCAGCCCTGATACTGGAGTGCATCCTTATCTCCTAGGTGGCTGTGCTACTGCCATGTTCCGCAGAGCTGTGACAGCCTTCCCCGCTACGAGACCACCCACGTCTTTGGGCGCAGCCTCCTCAAGTCCATCTTTACGGTCACCCGCCGGCAGCTGCTGGAGAAGTTCCGGGTGGAGAAGGACAAGCTGGTGCCGGAGAAGCGGACGCTGATTCTCACCCACTTCCCCAAGTAGGTACCCAGTGCGGGGGTAGCTGCATCACTGGGGAGGCTCTACTCCCTCGGGGCACTCTCCCACCGAGTGTGGCTGCTGTGCTGCCCCCTGCCAGGTTCCTGTCCATGCTGGAGGAGGAGATCTATGGCGAGAACTCTCCGATCTGGGAGGCTGATTTCACCGTGCCAGCCGCAGAGGGTGCCCAGCTGGTGTCTCGCCCAGGTATCTCAGGGAGCAGCACCCCCCAGCTTTCAGGGAGCTGTAGGGTGAAGGACTGAGGTGTGGGTGAGCCTTGGCTGGTGGCTGGGCTGTCGCAGCGTGATGAGCTGCTTCCTGGCAGTCACGGGCACCCCTGGTCTCTTCCAGCCGCGGTCAGCACCGTTACAGTGCCCACCACTCCACTCTTCAGCAAGAAGCTCAGCAACAGCAGCTCTGCTGCGAGCATGGATGCCAGCACCCCAGAGCCCCTGCCAGGTAGGGCCGGTGTGAGCCTGGCACTGGGGAAACTGGGACCTCCCTTGGTCCTTCCCGGTGCTGGATGTGCTGCTGTGCTCCCCAGGGGAGAAGCGGAAGCTGCCCGAGAGCCTGACACTGGAAGATGCCAAGCGGATCCGTGTCATGGGAGACATCCCCATGGAGCTGGTGAACGAGGTGATGCTGACCATCACGGACCCTGCTGCCATGCTGGGCCCCGAGGTATGGGGTGGGGGATGCTGAGGTGGCATCGGTGCTTTCCAGGGCCCGCAGAGCTGCTTTCCTCATGTGCCCCTGGCCGGGCTTCCCCCACGGTGGGTATGTGCCAGTCAAACCCCCTGCACTCCCCGCCCCAGACCAGCCTGCTGTCGGCAAACGCGGCGCGGGATGAGACGGCTCGGCTGGAGGAGCGCCGCGGCATCATCGAGTTCCATGTCATCGGCAACTCGCTGTCACAGAAGTCCAACAAGAAGATCCTGATGTGGCTGGTGGGCTTGCAGAACGTCTTCTCACACCAGCTACCACGCATGCCCAAGGAGTACATCACTCGCCTTGTCTTTGACCCGTGCGTGGCTGGGGGGCATGGGGGATGGGGACACGGTGAGGGGGGGCTCCCCTCTCACCCTTGGCCATGCTTCTGGCAGGAAGCACAAGACCCTGGCGCTGATCAAGGACGGCCGAGTGATCGGGGGGATCTGCTTCCGCATGTTCCCCACCCAGGGCTTCACGGAGATAGTCTTCTGTGCCGTCACGTCCAACGAGCAAGTGAAGGTGAGAGTGTGGGGAGGTGGGTGGTGGTCATGGCCATGGGGGTCCCTGGCAGCCCAGCATCGTGGCTGCGGGGTGGTGGGTGGGGGCTCTGGGGGGCAGGATGGTCTCGCTGTAGCTGGGAGGACCCAGGGGTGTCCCAGCCCCTTGGGTAGCCGGACCCACTCAGCGCTGGCCAGCCCCGAGCAGCTGCCTGTGTCAGTGGGTGGGAGGGGGTCACGTGTCCCGACTTGGGCTGCCTGGGGGGCGTTGGGGGGGGGGGGGGGTCCCTGTCTCACGGTGGCTTCCCCAGGGCTACGGGACGCACCTGATGAACCACCTGAAGGAGTACCACATCAAGCACAACATCCTCTACTTCCTCACCTACGCGGATGAGTACGCCATCGGCTACTTCAAGAAGCAGGTGGGCTCCTTCCTCCGGGGCAGCTCCTCTCGCCCCCCCCCCGCCTGTCAGCCCCCTCCCACCTGCCCCCTCCCTCCTAGGGCTTTTCCAAGGACATCAAGGTCCCCAAGAGCCGCTACCTGGGCTATATCAAGGACTATGAGGGGGCGACCCTGATGGAGTGTGAGCTGAACCCCCGCATCCCCTACACTGAGCTCTCCCACATCATCAAGAAGCAGAAGGAGGTACAGTGGGTGGGTGGGGGGGTGCTCTGCCTGCTCTGGCCCCTGCCGGCTGCCCCCCGAAGGCAGGGGAGGGGTCCGGAGCATCCTGCAGTCCCTGCTCACCTCCCTGCTTCCAACCCCCGCTTCCCACTGCAGATCATCAAGAAGCTGATAGAGAGGAAGCAAGCGCAGATCCGCAAGGTCTATCCCGGCCTGACCTGCTTCAAGGAGGGCGTGCGGCAGATCCCCATCGAGAGCGTCCCCGGCATCCGTGAGTCCCCCCGGCTTCTGCTGGGGAGGGGCTGGCAGGCAGGAGGGCTCCGTCCTCCCTTGCCCGCGGGCCTGGGGCAGCTGTGGTGATGTTGATGCTTGCCTTCTAGGAGAAACGGGATGGAAACCACTGGGGAAGGAGAAGGGGTGAGTGCTGTGTGGTGGGATGGATGGGGCTCGGCTCAGGCTGCTCCTCACTCCTGGTCTGGGGTGGGGAGGTGGGGATGGGGAGAGGCTGCCCACCCTTGGGCTGATGGTTTTGTCCTGCAGAAAAGAGCTGAAGGACCCGGACCAGCTCTACAACACCCTGAAGAACCTCCTGGCCCAGATCAAGGTGCGGGCAGGAGGGGACCCTCTGCTCTGCGGTGCCCATCCCCCTGACAGCTCTCGGAGCTGCTTCCCCTGGGCCAGGCTGTCCTGGGCTCTGCCCTTGGGGGGGCAGGGGGGTGACCCAGGCGCAGGGGGAGCAGGACTCCTCTGTGCTGGTGCAGGCAGGTGCTGCGTGTGCTTGCTCCTGTAACCGGCCCCCCACCCTCTCCCCAGACCCACCCCAGCGCGTGGCCCTTCATGGAGCCCGTGAAGAAGTCGGAGGCGCCGGATTACTACGAAATCATCCGCTTCCCCATCGGTAGGTGGTTGTGCCCAGGCCCCCGGGGCAGGATGGTGGGGAGAGGGCTGAAGACACCCCTCCCCACCACCCGCCATCACAGGGTCTGCTGGAGAGTCATGGTTGGGATGATGGGGTGCTGGGAGCCCTGGGGCAGTCCAGGAGAGAGGGACGAGCCAGGACCCTTGGTGTCCAGTTCCATGGCTGGGGGGGTGCAGAGGCTTGGGGAACCTGACCCTTCCCCACCCCCAGACCTGAAGACCATGACAGAGCGCCTGAAGAACCGCTACTACGTCACCAAGAAGCTGTTCATCGCCGACCTGCAGCGCATCATCACCAACTGCCGCGAGTACAACCCGCCTGACAGCGACTACTGCAAGTGTGCCAACACCCTGGAGAAGTTCTTCTACTTCAAGCTCAAGGAGGGGGGGCTCATCGACAAGTAGGGGAGCTGGCCTGGACCCGCCTTGGCCACCAGCCCCCCCACGGGAGGGACAGGGCTGCCTGTGGGACCCAGCCCTGCTGCATGGGCAGGGGCTGCTGGAGGGGTTATTGCTGCTGAGCAGCCTGGGGGAGCTGGCCCTTCCTTCTGGGGGGGGCGAGGGGGCTGGGGGGTGCCTGGTGCTCTTATCCCCGAGCTGTTGGCTGTCTGTCCTGGGGGCTGTAAGCAGCAGGGCTGGAGCCACCTCATCAGGATCTCCCCAGGGCAGGGGCAGCGTTGAGTTCCTGCCTCTCCCAGGGGGCTGGGACCCCCACCCTGCCCAGCACCGGCGCTTCTCTCCTCCCCAGGGTCGTGCCTTCTGCCCTGGCTCTCAGTGATGGGGCAGGGGCACACAAGTGCTTTGGTTTTCTTCTCCCGTCCACGCACAGGCAGCTTCTGCCCCTCGTATTGAATGTACGGCAGGGCTCAGCCCTGCCCGCCCCGGGCTGGGGGCAGGGATGCTGCTTGTCGTCCAGGGTCCTGCTTGGGAGGGGGTGCTCTGCCCTTGCACCCCCCAGAGGCAGCAGGAGCTATCAGCTCTTCCCTCCCCCCGAGGGCAGCTCTGCCTGCTCCTGCTGCCAGCCAGGCCTGTCCCTTGCGTGGCCAGGGGTTGGGGGGGTGCTGGCAGCCCTGGCTGCTGGGGCTGTGGGGTGCCTGGCGCTGCCGTGGCCCCTGCACCCCCCGCTCTGCCCCAGCCGGTAGCCAGCCCTCTGCACTGGGGTGCAGGGATGGCTCCTGCCCACCTTCCCCCCCCCCCGCCCTCTCCTTGCGCCTCGTGGGCCGTGTTGCCATACCCCTTGGGTGCTGGGCTGGGGGGCGCCTGGCCCCAGCATTGGTTTGTCCCCCACTCTCGCTTGGTCCCTTGCTGCCTTGGCCCGTCCTCCCCCTGCTGTCATCACTGGGTGGGCACTGGTGATGCTCTGTGGCTCACTGGGGTGGGACCAGCCCCCTCCACACATCTCTGCCACCCATTCCACTTGACTGTTGGTTTTGTTTGTTTTCTGGGTCGTGTTTTTTTTTTTTTTTTTTTTGTTGTTGTACGTTGTCTTTTTTTTTTTTTTTTTTTTTTTAAAATAAATGTCCTTGTGCAGACCTAGCTGCGTCCTGGAGTCTGGGCCTGCAGCCTGGGTTGTGGGGGATGTTTGAGGCAAGGGAGAGGGACAGGAGCAGCTCGGAGCGGGGAGCATGCAGAGAGCCCCTGGGCTGGGTGTACTGGGCTGAACTGGGGGGGCTGGGGAGCGGGGTTGGGGGCTGCTGCTGGGGGAGCTCCCCGGTTTCTGTTTCGGTTTCTGCCCGTGGCTGGGGCTCCTGGAGGGGGGTTCACGAGCGGCTGGGCTCGGGCTGGCAGCGCGGCCGGCGGGGCCCCCCCTGGCTGGGGCTCCAGCGGGATGCGCCGCCCCCAGTTTCGTTTCCCAGCTGGGGCCGGCAGGGATGGAGCTGCGGGGGTACCAGCTGGAAGCGGTGGCCCCGGCCCTTGGGGGCTGCAACACCATCATCTGGCTGCCCACGGGTGCCGGCAAGACCCGCGCCGCCGTCTACGTCTGCCAGCAGCACCTGGAGAGCCGGGTGGGCGGCAGGGTGGCCGTGCTGGTCAACAAGGTGCCCCCCAACCCTGCCCTGGGGATCAGTGGGTTGTGGTGCTGGGCTGGTGCTGAGCAGGGGGGTCTCTTGGGCTCAGGTGCATCTGGTGGACCAGCACGCCAAGAAGGAGTTCCATGCGCTGCAGGACACCTTCAGGGTGACGGCCATCAGTGGGGACAGCAGCCAGAAGTCCTTCTTCGCCTGCATGGTGAAGCAGAGCGATGTTGTCATCTGCACGGCCCAGATCCTGCACAACGCGCTGGTCAGCGAGGAGGAGGACATGCACGTGGAGCTGACAGGTGGGCACAGGACCCCAGGCGATGCTCTCCCCACGGCTGGGCTGGGCTGGGCTGGGGGGCTCACCTCGCTCCCCTCTCTCACCCGGTGCAGATTTCTCACTGCTGGTGATAGACGAGTGTCACCACACGCAGAAGGAAGCCGTCTACAACAAAATCATGCTGAATTATCTCCAGCGCAAGCTCAGTGGGCAGCAGGATCTGCCACAGGTCCTGGGACTGACGGCATCCCCTGGCACCGGGGGGGCAACCTCCTTTGAGGGGGCTGTAGAGCACATCCTGCAGGTGGGTCCTGTGCCCCCCATCCTGTGCCAAGACAGGGCACAGCAACCTGGCACAGCTTCCCCTGGGTGTAGCAGGGTGTTCCTCGGGGTGGGTGTTGATAAGCTGGGTGGCCCAGGGCAGATGTCCCCAAATTTACGGGGCTGCCAGCGAGCACCGTGTCACCCTGGGCTGCCGGGCTCAGGGCTGGAAGTGGGGTCTCGCCCTCAGATCTGCGCTAACCTGGACGTCAAGAAAATTGCGTCGGTGCAGGAGGAGGCGCAGCACCTGCAGAGCCACGTCCCCCAGCCCATGAAGCAGTATGACCTGTGCCAAGAGAGAGCGCAGGTGAGGGCAGCTGTAGGGGCTGGAAGACGAGACCCCCAAGCCCTGCTGAGCTGGGGGGCTGCGTCCCCCTGTCTGCTTAGCTCATGCCAGTGCGAGGAATTGGTTGATCCAGAGCTTTGGTGCAGAGGGATCCAATAACCATCTGGGTGCTGCCATGCAAACAAGCCCCCAACCCCAGCCCAGGCACTCTGGGCTGTGCCTCCGAGACCATGCAGAACAGTGTTTCCAGTTCCTCGGGTCCTGAGCCCCTCTCTGCTCCCAGGACCCCTTTGGCGAGCAGCTGAAGGAGATGATGGAGCAGATCCAGCAGCACATGGAGATGCCTGGCCTGCCTCAGAACTTCGGCACACAGATTTACGAGCAGCACATCGTGGAGCTGGAGAAGAGAGGTGAGGAGGCGGCAGGGCGGGTGCAGCAGGGCAGAGCTGGCAGCCACGGGGACATGCCGTGACCATGGCACACCCGGCCCTTGCCAGGCGCCGAGACCTTTTGTCGCAAGATGCGGGTGTGTGCACTGCACTTGCGCAAGTACAACGACGCGTTGCTGATCAACGACACGGTGCGGATGATCGACGCCTTCCAGTGCCTCCAGCAGTTCTATGCCACCGAGAGGGACACCAAGGACCCCACTGAACAGTTCCTCACCGCACTGTTTGAGGGTAACAGAGGGGCCTGGGCGGGGGGTCGGTGCTGGCTGCATTCAGGGGGTGGGGGGCCCCCATGACACCCCGCTTGCCTGCACAGAGAACAGGGCGACCCTGCGGGCGCTCGCTGGGGACCAGCGCTATGAGAACCCCAGGCTGGGCAAGCTGGAGGAGATCCTGCAGGAACATTTCCAACCCCTGGGAACTTCTCGCGGCATTGTCTTCACCAAGACCCGGCAGAGCGCCCACAGCCTGCTCAGCTGGCTGCAGGACACGGCCGCGCTCTGCGGGCAGCACATCAGGGCCGCTGTCCTCACCGGCGCCGGCTACAGCAACCAGACCAGGCACATGACGCAGGTGAGTGGAGGGTGGGATGGAGCTGGACCGACCCTTCTCCGCACGCTTTGTGGGTGCTGCCCCGGGGCTCGGAGCCCTGTGCAGCTGCTGAAGCATCTCCCTCCTCTTCCCCTAGAACGAGCAGCAGGATGTGATCGAGCTGTTCCGCAAGGGAGCCCTCAACCTGCTCTTCTCCACCAGCGTGGCCGAGGAGGGCCTGGATATCCCTGAGTGCAACATCGTGGTTCGCTATGGGCTGATGACCAATGAGATCGCCATGATGCAGGTACCTGCCTGGGCTCCCTCTGGCCACTCTGCCCAGATGCCCCAAAGCCACAAGGATGGGACACAGTCGCATCCCACAGCTGCTGGCAGCTCCCTGGGGGTGAACCCAGCCCCTGGCAGAGCATCTCCTTGGCAAGGCACGGAGGAGTGCACAGGGTGGATCCATCCCCACAGGGTGGTGTGGGGAGGCAGGGGGGGCCAGCCATGTCCCTCCTCTGCTGACTGCAGCATTTGGCACTTCTGCTGCAGGCCCGGGGCCGTGCCCGTGCCAAGAACAGCGTCTACTCCGTCCTCGCCAAAGCCAACAGCAGAGAGGTCTTCCGTGAGCTGCTCAACGAGGACCTCGTGGAGCTCATGGAGAGGGCCATCAGAGCAGTGCAAGCCATGCCTGAGCAGGAGTACCGCCTCAAGGTGAGCGCTGGGTGCTGCCCTGGGCACCAGGAGGGCCAGGCAGCTGCTGCCCACGTCTGATGCTTGGGCACTGCCTTCTGCGCCCTGGTTTTGGCTGCCTGCTCTCCCCTTGGAGCAGCACCGGCTCCTGGGAGGGGGTAGCATCAGGTGCACGGGGCAGCGTGTGCCCACCCTGTCCTGTCTGTCCTGCCACGCAGCTTGCACTCTCTGGGACGGTGCATCTCTCTGTGGCTGTGTGTCTTGCCATGCCTGCCATCTGTCTGTGCCCGTAGCCCTGCCCTGACCCCTGTCCTCCCCCTCCGGGCCCTCTGCAGATCAGCGAGCTGCAGCGAATTGCTGTTGCCAGCTGGCTAATGAAGGAAGCCAAGATCAGTGAGAGGAGGCAGCTGCACGACCCGGACGCTGTTTACCTCTACTGCGTCAACTGCAACATGGCAGTGTGCCGCGGCAGCGACATCCGCACCGTGGAGGGCATGCACCACGTTAACATCAACCCCAACTTCGGGTAGGAGCTGGGCGCTGGCGGGGGCGAGCGGGTGCAGACCAGCTGGCAGGCATCGCTTGCATGAGCTGCCCCACTTTCCCCCCAGGACGGGCAGGGGGTGGCAGCAGCTTGCTGCCAGCTTTTTCTTGGGGACAGTGGTCCAGGGAGATCGTGGGGGCTTTGTGGACTTTGTGACTATGGGAGCACATGCGCTGCCCTATTTCTGTCCCCTGGACCATTGTCCTTAGAGTGTCTTTCGGTTCCTTGCAGGTTGTATTACAGAGTTTCCTCTGGGAAAATACAGTTCCAGCGGGCTTTCAAAGACTGGGAGCCCGGCTGTCGCATCATGTGCAGTGAGTGCAGCCAGGTGAGTGTGGCAACCCCCCCGTGGCTGCAGCCCAGTTGGAACTGGAGGGACAGGAGGGGCTGTGCATTGTTCCCCAGCTCCTGGTTGAGGGATGGAGCTGTATGTCCCTTTGACACGTGCCCGTGTGACGTGCCTGCTGCACATGCAGGATGTGGACATGGGCAGCTGTCTCCGAAGGGGATGTGACCTGGCAGCAAGGAGCTGCCTCCATCCCGGGGCTGTGTGGCCCTGCAGCCTGGGGATGCTGCGCTGCAGGCTGCGTGACTGTCCCCTCCCTGCCCACACAGGAGTGGGGAATGGAGATGATCTACCGGCAGGTGAAGCTGCCCATCCTCTCCATCAAAAACTTCGTGGTGGAGACGCCGGCTGAGAAGAAGAAGTACAAGAAGTGGAGCAGTGTGACATTCCCCGTCAAGGAGTTTGACTATGTGGAGTACTGCTCTAGCATCCACGGCCAGCTCTTGTAGCACAGACTCTGCTCAGAAGACGACTATTCCCAGGCCACTTTCTGGGATAGCAGGACCCTTCCCATCGCCCTCAGCATGGGACCTTCCCTCCAGGCTCATGCAGTCAGTGCTCCCTTGTTCCTCGCTGGACTGATCTGCTGCAGCACATCCCTTGCTACAGCTGCAGCTGCAGGAGGAGGCTTTGCTGCACCCATGCAGGAAGGATGAGACACTGGGATGGGAAAGCACTGGGAATCTTTCCCTGCTGGCAGCTGCTCCCCATGGCGCTGTGTTCCCCCTCCTGCCCTCCAGCACTGTGGGGCACGGGGGGTGTCTCCACAACCCTGCCAGGAGAACCAGCCATTTCACAGGGGCTCAGGACATGGCCCAGCGTTTCTCCGGCAGCCTCTGGTCGGCTTTGTGCTCCCGATGTCCCTCTATTAAAAACGGGTGTGCGCTGGGGCTGGGGGAAGTGTCGGCAGCTTCACTTCTTGTGAGAGCCGGTGGGCTCCGTCTGGGACAGCCCTTGCACCCAGCCCGACCCCCCCATTGCCTGCGGGAGAGCCAGACCCCACCGCCCACCGCGCTGGCAGCGCAGGGGTCCCCGGGGAGGCACCTGTGGGTGCCCCAAGTGGCTGCAGACAGCGGACCCACCCGAGACCAAACCTTCCTGGGGCGCAGAATGAGAGCGCCTCCGGGGCGGCTCAGTCCTGCAGGACTCGCATGGAGCTGCGGGTGGGTTTGACCTTGGCAGAAATGCCCGGGGGTCCCTGCCCCGGCAGCTGGGGGGTCCCCGCGGGGCTCAGCTGGGGCCACCCCGGGCGCGCTGGGCTCGCCGGGCCCCTTCGAGCCGGGGATGCTGAGGGAGCGGCGGGGCCCCCAGAGCTCGGGGCCGGGGGGGTCGGGGCGGGGAGCTCGGCGTCCCCGCGGCCCGGCGGGGGTGCTGCAGCCCCGGCCCCGCCGTGCTCTCCCGCCGCCGGTCGCTAGAGGGAAGCCCCGGCCCGGCTGCGGGCAACGGGCGATGCCCGGGGAGCCCCGGGCGGGGGGCGCGGGGCAGCGGGCCCCGAGGGGGCCGCCCGCCGGCGGGGGGATGCTCAGCCCGTGCCGGGCGGGGGGCTGCGGCGCTCGCACCCGCCGCTCCGTGCGTGCCCCCTCCCCGCGGGACCCGGCCACGCGTGTGGGTGCCAGCCCGGGGGTCTCCCGCTCCGGTAAGCAACGCGGTGGCTCGGGGCGGGGGGGTTCGCGGTCCCTCCGTGCTCCCGGTGGGCGCCAGGAGCTCCCGCGGCGGGCGAGGGGCGGCTTGCAGCGGGGGCTGCAGGCGAGGGCACAGGGGTCACCAGCCTCCAGGCCCGGGGCTGGGGATGCTGCCGGCGGGGACCCTGGGCTGGGAGCCCCCTGCCGCTCCTGCCTGGCTTTGGAGCAGCATCTTCTGCCCTAATGAGGCGTAGCCCAGTTTCAGGTGATTATCCCCCGGGGAAAACATCCAACCAAACTCTTGTTCATCAAAAACTGGGTAATGAGGCCGTTTGAGTTATTTGTAGCTCTCTGCGGGCTGGGATGGCTTCTCCTACCTCTCCCCAGGCAGGATCCCTCCTGCAGGGACCCCAGAGCGTTTTGCTAAGCTCAAATTGCCCTGGTTTGTGCTGGGAGAATCCAGGCTGTGCGTGAACTCGGTGGGTGCCTGCAGCACTGGGTGGTGCGACCTCTCACCAGCCTAGATGGACCTGGCTGTCCGCTTTGGTGCCCCAAACCAGAATTTCTGCAATATTGACCCAAACTTGCCCATTTTTGAGCCTGACCCTGTGGGGTACAGGGCCAGGAGAACAGCACTCTGTGGGACTCTGTGGGTTTTTGCAAATGGGTCTGCATCCAGCCTCTGCTTGTTCCTCCCTCTGCATCCCTGCTTTAACGCCAGCCCCATCTGGCTTCTCCTTCCCGGGGGCTCGGTCACCTTGGGTCTGGCGGCAGGGAGCAGCTGAGCTGCAGCTCTCAGTGCTGCGACCTTGGCCAGCGTCCTTCAGAGCCAGCGTCCTTCAGAGCCAGACTCGTGTGGCTGAGTCCCCAGGCTGCTCATGGCCAGGCCAGCCTGTGTGAGGGTGTGGGGCTGTGCATCCCTGTGACCCCCATTAATCCACCCTGGCTGCCACGGGCAGCCTTCTCCAAGTGCGCGCTGTCACTGCATCCCTCAGCCCAGGGCAGAGGCAGTGGCTGCTCCCCTCTGATCAGCCATTCAGGTCACTCCCGCATCGATCAGGTCTGGCGTGTGCTGATAAACTGGCTTTGGAGCCCCAGGGGCTCAGGGAGGCTGAAAGTCCATGTTTGACCAGGTCTGTGTGTCGTGGAGCTGCCCGAGCGCAGCCCCAGCCCACTCCTGGCAGGCTCGCCCCCAGCACAGTGTCTTCTCTTGGCACCGCTCTTCCTCCTGCTGTGGGTCAGACCCCCAGCTGGGGGGCCCCCTACTCCCCCCACTCCTTGCACAGCCCGGGTCCCCCCCGAGGGGGCTGCACCCTGCTCTGTGCCACCCCGCTCCCTCCTCCCTGCAGCACAGCGTGGCTGTGCCCCCACGGATGGAAACAGATGTACCTGACCCTTCAGGCAGTGCCGGGCAGGCTTGTCCTGGGATTAAACAAGCCTGAAGCCCCACTTCACTCCAATTGCCCTTTCAGTAGCCGGGCTGCTGGCCTGGATCTTGTGCACTGACACATCCCTTGTCAATAACCTCTGGATTTAAGCCTGTGGCTTGGAGCATCTTTGCTTATCTCAGCTCCCCAAAGCACTTACATTCCTAGCCGTCATAACTCCCTGCCTGTATGTGGAGACAGCAGCAAACAGCTGCTGCGGCAAGTTTTGTTGGCGAAAGTGCGGCGAAGGTGTTTTCCACCTGCTCTGTTTTCCACCAGCTTCCCGCAGGCTTCCAAGCCAGGACTTGGTGTGGAGATGGGCACAGCCCCAGGACCCAGCACCCCTCGTGCCTCCGGCAGCCGTGTGTGCTCACAGACCAAAGCAAGGGCAGCGCAACAACTTATTTTCATACAGCCCATTTCATTTCTCATCTGTGCATCAGAAAGCAACAATTCACCTTCCAATGCACCAGCTGAAGAGCTGAAAGCTCCAGGCTGCTTGGCAGCACCTCAGGTTGGCCCTTTCCTGAGGTTGGGTGTTTAGCAGAGACTTCTAGCTCAATCTGTTTAGCTTATCGAAAAGTAGCCTGAGATGTGACTTGATTACAGTGTGCAAGTACCTTCCCAGGGAGAAAACCGCTGGGTATTAAAGGGCTCTTTAACTGAGAGAGGAATAATAAGAACCGAGGGCTTGGAGATCAAGTCAGACAAATTGAAACTCCAAGTCAGGTGCAGGTCTGCAGCAAGGAGGGCGCAGAGCAGCTGGAGCAGGATCCTTGGGGCACCTGTCTCAAAGCGATGCCCTGGCTGGATCCCAGTTCCCCTGGGCTGGGGGTCCTGCCCTGGGGGGGGCTGGCTCCATCCTGCCCCTGTAGCTCTGGCCCTGCGTGGACACCGGCTGAAGCAGCAGCAGGATGAGGCCGGTGGCATCATGGGGAATGGGGGCCTGAATTTTGCTTCCTAGGCACATCTAAAAATCTTGCTGTCGCATGGTAGCTCTGCCAGAGCCTGGAAGCAAGTCAGGCCCTGAGGTGACCTTTCCCGGGACAGCTGGAGCCTCCCTTTCTGTACCAGGGGAAATTCCAGCCTGGTGAAAACTGCTCATCACGGAGGAACTCGATCCCGAAAACCAAAAACCCTCTCTCCACGCTGCTCCTATGTGCCCCCCTCCCCTGCTGCTGGGAGCGCGTAGGAGCCCAAAAAGCACATGGGGACGTCCTCGTCTTGTTCTGCTCCACCATCCCCGCCACCAACAGCTGCATGTCTAACCATTCGGGAGTTAATCTTGACTGTTAGCATGTCAGGTTGCTGGTGGATTAAACAAGGGGATTAGCATCAAACAATTTCCCTCCCGCCCTGAGCAGGGAGACAGGAAATATAATCACTCTGGTTTTATTCTGCTTAGGCTAAAAAAGCTCCCTGGCATGTGGCTGGGCGATGCCAGCCGTGCCAGGGGCACAGAGAGGCACGTGCCCAGGGCATTGCGGGGGCAACCCTGCCTCTGCCGTGCATGGTCCCCCACCGGCACCATGATGGGGATGCCAAGACCAGGGGCTGGTCCCAGGGGGCTTGGGGAGGTGACCCTGCTGGGTGGCACTCATGTAAACCGCTGCAGCCCCGGGGTGCTGGGTGCTGGATCAGACCAAGCCGTTGCCCAGCTGTGAGGTGTGTGTGTGTGCCCGGGCTGATCCGCTGGGCTGGGGCAGGGGATGCAGCTGCTCATCGGATGCCCCCACAGAGGGCATAGAAGCCGGGGCTGGAGAGGGGGATGCTCCCAGCACCCAGGCAGCCACCGAGCCCCCCCAGCACCTTCCTGCCTGCTGCTCCTGCCAGCCTGGGCTCAGCTGTGGATGGCAGAGGATGGAACAACTTTGCAGGTGTGAAAGCAAATCTGTCTTCCCAACAGCTCCCAGGTTCCAGAGCCATCCCAACAGCTCCCGGGTTCCGGAGTCAGGGAATAGTGCCGTGGCTCTGAGCCGGTGGCTGCGGTGCTGCAGACTAGCCAGCCTTCATCCCAAGCTTCCTCCTCACCTGCGAGCACAGGGTCCACTGTCAGCACCATGGCACAGCGCTGCCCTCTCAGCTGCTAGAGAAAAAGTAAAATAAACCCTCTAATCCAGGCTGTGTGTTTGATAAAAAGAACTCGCCCGGCTCTGGGGGCAGGGGCAGAGCAGCCAGCCCTGTGCTTGGCACAGAGACTCAAAGTCTCTTCAGAGCAAAGCGCCGCAGGGGAACTGCCAGCCTCCCATCCCCGTGTCCTCTTTGGCCCAAATCTCCTCGGTCCCTGGAGGTTATTCGGCTGCTTTCATCTGAGGAGCATTTCCAGGGCAGTCGAGTCCCCAGTCAGCTGAGGAGGATGGGACCAGTTGCTGAGAGGAGGCAGCGGCTGGGTTGTGGGCTGGCAGGGGGGCCGGTGCCCGGGGGGCTCAGCATCACTCTGCCTGCAGAAGCATTGCCCTGGGGAAGAGTGGGAGGCTCAGCAGCCGTGGGTGGGCTGCAATGAGGGGGGCACAGTCATTGGATTCCTCATCAGAAGGCCAAGGAACCCTGCAGAGATCTCCCCCTGTGGCATCCGAGGTTCCAGGTCTGAGCTGGTGCGGGGGCCTCTCCTGCCCAGGAGGGGAGATGCTGTTGGGAGTTATTCCTGAGGCGGATTTGCCACATGTCTCTCTCTCCTCCAGCAATGGGCTCCAGCTTCTCCCCGACTCGAGACGGGACTCAAAGAACCCCACGGCTGCTCCCCGGCAGCAGCGCAGATGCAATGCAGCTCCTCTCCCTGCAGCTGCCTCCCCCAAGCCACAGCCCCGCGGCCAAACCGCCTTGTCCCCTCACCAGTGGGGACCCCTCTGGGCTCGCTGCTTTTTGGGATGCTCCAGGGAACCCCCTGGGCCTAAGACTGGTTGATCGGCTGAAATCAGCTGAAAGGTCCTGGGCAGGTGCTGATGCCCGGGCAGATGCTGCCCTGCACGTGCCCATCTTGCTTTTTCTAGGAAGCCAGGCTAAAAATACCATCCTAGGGCTGTGCGGCGAAAGGCTGAGCAGATCCTCAGCTACTGGAAGCCCGAGTGATTTACAGCCTGTAGCCCGTGTGTGATCCCAGCCCCGCTGTCCCTGGGGCTGGGCAGGGACAGGGACAATCCTGGCATGTGGCAGCCGGGGCCGAGGCCAGGGCACGTCTCCGTCAGGCAGAGGCTCAGGGAGGCTGCGGGTATCCCCCTCTTCTGTGCTGCCATAGTGTTGCCTCTCTCATTCTTGCCATTTTTTAGATGACTCTCTGCATTTGGGCTGTGCGTCGGCTGGATGCAGGGAAGCGAGGGGGTGCAGCATGGTGGGCTTGAGACCCAGGGATGACCTGATGGGTGCTGGCACAGCCTGGCGCCCGCGGGGACTCGTGGCACAAGCTGCAATATCGGAAAATTCCCAAACAAAATTTCATGCGCTAAATCTCGGGGCTGCAATTCTGCTGAGACCTGGCTTTATAATTGGATCTGTCAGAAACCCGTCACACTTAATGTGCAGCTGCCAACACGCCGTGCGGCTCCTCGCCGCGCTCTGCGGTCAGCGCTGGCTCTGCCCCTCTCCCTGCCCCTTGGTGGGCAGCGCAGGATGCCCAGCCTTGGGAAAGCCTCATCCTGGCGTGCCCGTTGCCCCAGCCCACTGCAGAGACACCCCCAGCGCTGCTACCCAGCCCTCTTTCACCGCCGGGTGCCCCCAGTCCATCACACCCCGCCTCGCATGGCACCCGGCTGTTTCTCCTCCTGCAGCCGTGGTTATTTTGGCGGATGAATTTTGTTCGGTGGTTTGTTTCCCTTTCACAGTTTCTCTGCTGTTACCCAAAACAGGGCATGGTGGTGGTGGGAGAGAGCAAGAAGCTGCTTTTCCTTCCCATCCTGTGTAGCACCACATGCATGTTCATGGAAATTCTTCGATGTTGGGTACCCTCCCTGGTGCAGTGGGATGTTGCAGCCCCTCAGTCAGGTTGGGCTGTGCCTTCCACCCATCCCCAAAGCCCCCATGGAGGGGCTGGGGCATTCAGGGCTTCCAGGGAAACATCCAGGGTTTTCCAGGAAAAAGCCAAGCTTTCTGGTTTCTAGACCACCAGGGCTGGGTGCTGGGGGGATCTGGCTGCCTGGGATCTTCCAGCTTGAGGAAAGATCCACCTTGCACCTAAACCTCCTGCCCTGGGAGCGGGACAGGATGGGATAGCCCCTGCTTTGGCTTGGTGACCACCTGAGTTTTGCCTCAGCGTGCCTCAGTTTCCCCTTCTGCTGCCAGGGAAGGTGGTGGGACGGTGCCGGTGACGCCGCAGCAGTGCTAGGAGGTGTGGGAGCCCAGCAGCCTGCAGCTGCCAAGGAGGAGTTTGCCTGTGTGTTCTTCACCTGAGTAATCAAACTCTTCATCCAGTGTTTGATTAAAGGCCACAAAACACAATATCTTTGATTCTTTCGCTTTATTTTTGTTCCCTTCATTTGTCCCTTGGAGATGAGGGTTGCTCTGGTACTTATTAGTCACAAAGCCCTAACCTCGCGCTGCGTTCTTGCTATCTGAGAAATGAATTATTAATGGTGCATTAAACAGAGACTGGAAAGGGGCCCTGGGACACTGATAATCAGGAGCTAATTGAGGAAGAAATGAGATACCGCTCCCATTGCAGAACAAGGACTGTGCAGTGCTGTGATACCAAAGGTGACCCTGCTGCAACTCCTGGGCCGAATGCACCAGGCTCTGCTTGCCCAATCTTCACTGATGGGTCATGTGTGCATGCTCTGCCCTGGCTGGGATGCTCTGGGCTGGTCAGGATGCTCTGCCCTGGCTGGGATGCTCTGCACTGGCTGGGATGCTCTGCCCTGGTTGGGATGCTCCATGCTGGCTGGGATGCTCTGCACTGGTTGGGATGCTCTGCGCTGTCTGGGATGCTCTGCCCTGTCTGGGATGCTTTGCCCTGGCTGGGATGCTCTGGGCTGGGCGGGATGCGCTGGGCTAGCCAGGATGCTGCCCTGTCTGGGATGCTTTGCCCTGGCTGGGATACTTTGCCCTGGCCGGGATGCTCTGCACTGGCTGGGATACTTTGCCCTGGCTGGGATGCTCTGAGCTGGTCAGGATGCTCTGCCCTGGCCAAGATGCTTTGCCCTGGCCAGGATGCTCTGCCCTGTCTGGGATGCTCTGGGTTGGCTGAGTTGTTCTGCCCTGGCTGGGATGCTCTGGGCTGGTCAGGATGCTCTGCCCTGGCTGGGATGCTCTGCACTGGCTGGGATGCTCTGCCCTGGTTGGGATGCTCCATGCTGGCTGGGATGCTCTGCACTGGTTGGGATGCTCTGCGCTGTCTGGGATGCTCTGCCCTGTCTGGGATGCTTTGCCCTGGCTGGGATGCTCTGGGCTGGGCGGGATGCGCTGGGCTAGCCAGGATGCTGCCCTGTCTGGGATGCTTTGCCCTGGCTGGGATACTTTGCCCTGGCCGGGATGCTCTGCACTGGCTGGGATACTTTGCCCTGGCTGGGATGCTCTGAGCTGGTCAGGATGCTCTGCCCTGGCCAAGATGCTTTGCCCTGGCCAGGATGCTCTGCCCTGTCTGGGATGCTCTGGGTTGGCTGGGATGCTCTGCCCTGGCCGGGATGCTCTGCCCTGGCTGGGATGCTCTGCCCTGGCTGGGATGCTCTGCTCAGTCCCCGTGCTCTGCTGTCCCCTCCATGTCCTGCCTGTGTGGGCAGGAGGGTTGCAGCAGAAAGGCCATCGGGCACTGTCACTCCCACACTCCAGCTAACCCTGGGTGGAACGGCACAGCCGGGAACAGCCCGGTGGGGCCCAGGACCAGCATCTGTGGCCATGGCAGCATTGGGCAGAAGGGACGAATGTGGCCATAGGGGTTGGGAGATGAGCACAGATTTTTTCCAGGCTGCCCATGCACCTTCAGAGCGCTCAGCCCAGCACCACACCAACGTGCCAGTTGAAGCCCAGCAGAACTTGGCTATGGGGGGATGCGGGGAGGAGAGGATCTTTCCCAGGAGACCAGAGGAGCCCCACCATGCTCAGCCCCTGGCCCCCGCTGGTGTGGCAGGGATGGGAGATGCAATCCTGCAGTCTCGAGGCAGGAGGGCTCATACCCCGAGACGCGTTATTTATTTATTTTCGAGTGTGTCACCTGGCATAAGCTGTGTCCCTGCTGCCCTGCCTTGCTCTCGGGCTGTTGCAGGAAGCTGCCTGGCACGCCGGCAGCTGCGGAGCAAACAGCGGCGTCAGCAAGCGGGAAGGCGTGTTAATAAAACATGCCGACAGCCCGGGCTGCGGCGGGCGCTGGCACGCATGTGGGGGCTGGCACGCGTGTGGGGGCTGGCACGCGTGTGGGGGACACCGGGCTGGGAGCACCTGGGGCTCAGGCAGGCAGCAAGATGAAATTGGGCAAATGCATTCAGGGCCCTGGAATGCTGCTGCATCCCAGATTTTTGATCAGGAAGCAGCTCCAGGGGCTAGCTGGGAGCGCCTGCAGGGAGGAGGTTTCTTCCTTTGGGATTCCCATCGGGCACCCAGGACAGCAGCGTGGGTGCCGGGGCCAGCACCTCTGCTCTCGGCCGGCTGCTGGCATGGGCTGCTCCTTCATCTCCCGCATCCCCAGGGATGATGTCCCACCTTGGCAGTGACTACCCAGGATGCTGACTCCCACCTGGACCTTGGCTGAACTTCTGCACAAGTGACTGGGGGCTGAGCAGCTTCAATCATCTTTTATTTATTCTCTTTTACTATTTTTTTTTACACAGCTTTGAGCCATGGGCCTGTCAAAATTCTCCTCTTCCACCCTGGCTGCATTAAAGCATAAAAAATGTCTCCTTTTAAGCCTGACCCAAAGGGCAAACCTGTGTGAGCTGTAAAACTTTCTGCAGCGGCTGAGACAAAGCTGTGAAAAATGCTGTGGCACGGATGATGTCCCCATCTTGCTGCTGGGGAACTGAAAAGCTCTGAAATGGCCTCTCACTATCACGACTGAGGGCTCAGGGTGGGGGGGCAGCCAGGGGCTTGGTCTGGGACAGTGGGGAAATGGCATGATGGAAAATAGAATTTATTTTCTGTGATATTGCCTGTGTTGCTAAAGCGGTCAGGGTTAATATTAGAAGGTGTTGAGCAAGTCACAGCTTTTCTCCGCACCTCAGTTCACCTCCTGGAAAAGGGGGTCCTGGCAGCTCCCCTGCAGTGCAGGCAGCAGTGCAGGCAGCTGGGCAGGCAGTTGAGCAAACAGCAGTGCAGGCAGCTGGGCAAGCAGCAGTGCAGGCAGCTGGGCAAGCAGCAGTGCAGGCAGCTGAGCAAGCAGCAGTGCAGGCAGCTGGGCAGGCAGCTAAACAAGCAGCACTGCAGGCAGCAGTGCAGGCAGCTGAGCCCCCTGCCCAGGTGGGACCATTCAGCCCCCACCACCCCAGGGCTGAGGCTATAAAGGTGAGCAGGGTGGCCGGTGGTCCTGGGGCTAGCTGGGGACAGGGGTGCTGGGAAGGAGAAGAACTAGGTTTGTTCTGTGGGGAAACAGCTTTTCCTGTTGCTGGGATGGAGTTGGCCTTGGCGATGTTTCCTGAGCCCCAAGGTAGGAGAAACCTTCAGGAACTGGCCGGCGTGTGCAGCTGCGAAGGCAGTGAGGAGCTGGGGCAGGGGCTGTCCCCTCAGCATGGAGCCAGGCATCTTCCCACGTGCCTGCTCCTGCCCAGCCTGTCCCACCGCGATCCAGCAGCCCTGCAGGGGCTGCCCGTGCTGCCAGCATGAAGCCCCCACACAGGCTGGGACCCCTGGGCTTAGTGCCAGCTCCCCATCACTGGGACCTGGGGTACCCCGGGCTGGCCCTGCTCCCCTGGGGGTCCGGCACATCCCCCTGCTCTGTCTCTGCAAGGCTTGCTCGCCCTCCTGCCCTGGCTCTGGCACCACGTGCTGTGGTGGTCCCGATGCGGCTTCTGGGGCTCAGGGGCTGGAGAAAGACAAGGGCGGGGGAAGCTGCTGTCCTTGGCCACCTGGCCACCTGCAGGGGATGCCTCTGCTGCTCCACATGGGGCTGACTGGCCCCGGCATGTCCCGCTACTTCCCCTTCCCAAACACCAGTGACACCTTGGGTTTGCGACCCGGCTGTCCCGCTCCCCTCCCAGCACCGGTGGGCTGGCTGTGCTCCCCCCCCAGCACCCAACTGGGGGTCCCTGCTCTAGCTCTGCTCCGACGTCACACTGAAGCAGTCACCATTCATCCAGACTCTTTGCATAAATATTTATGCACTGATGCAATGCTCTTCTAAATATAAAGCTTTATCTGGAATTTCATTTAAACATTAAGTGTAGATAATTTATTTATAATTAATGTAGACATCAAGTCCCATCTCTGGATTGCCTGTGAGCTTTCATTTATAATTGGGAGGTAAGTCAGAAGCTAGAGGCTGGGCCTCTTATCAGTTTCATTTTAATTTTCTTCCTACAGAAAACGAAGCTGGTGCAATTCATCTCTCATTAGGAGGAAGCACAAAACTCCCCTAAAATAACAGTTTTATGGGGAACATGTAATAAACCCATCTTTGTTCCTTTTCTCGCCTTTGATAATGTTACCAGGGCTCACAGCTCCCTTCAAAGTGTTGCTCTTACTTAAAAATAAGTCTATTAAAAATTAAACCCACTTTTCTATATAATAAAATTTACTCCCTGCAATTATGCAGAGGGGCTAGTTATCTGCCTTTTGTAGATTTTAATTAAAAGTTACAACAGAAACGAAAGACCAACTGCCATAAAATAATAGAAATCTCTCCACTAACGATGAGTTATTGGTGCCTCTCACTCTGGCAGCCTCCGGGAGCTGACGCCGTGGCCAAGGCAGTGATGCCCGGTGCTGGCACGGGGCTGCGGGGGCAAGCGGTGACAGGGGGGTGGTGGGGGGCGCAGGGCTGGGGCCATGGGTACTGTGGGGGGGCATGTCCAGGAGTTGGTGCTGGGGGTCCCTCTGATATCCCTGCAGTCGGTGAGGGGTTTCTTGCACCCGTGGGTGCCCAAATGGGCGCTCAGCTCAGCAGAAAGCCCATCTCCGGACCCCCGGAGTGCTGGCTCAGACCCCTTTGTGCTCTCCCTTCTGCGCCCTGCTTGGAAAACGGGGCCCGTTGTGCCTGCAGCACCCATGGGTGCAGGGTGCTGGTGGCTGTGCAGATCCTGGGGTGCAAACCTGACTGTCCGCACAGCCTGGCTCTGCTGGGGGCATGGCTGCACCCCTGCATGTTTCATCTCCCCAGGTGGGTGGGCATCTGGCCCCTCAGATGCCGGGTTCCTCCCCACAGGGCATCCCTGAGCCCTTCCCTGCAACACGCGTTATGTCGGAGCCGTGCCGCGGTGGCTGCGTGATGCGCTCATCTGTCCCCAATATTTTACAAAGCTAATAGAGGGATGATCAAAGGCAGCTCCGCGCGCATGCTAAAAATAGCAGGTGCCTGGGATGGAGTGGGAGCGAGTGGTGCCTCGGTAACCTGTAAACTCTGAGCATCGCTCACAACAGCCCCGCTGGGACTCACTTATCCCTGTTGCATGTTCTGGAAGTCACATAACAGCCCCTGCTCCTTCCAGGGGCTGGAGCATCCCTACCATGGGGCAGCCCCTGGGCCGCTCTGTGGGACCAGGGCCCTTGTGCTGAGTTTGGCTGCACCGCCTGGTCCCCTGCGGGGACAGACCCCGCAGCTGGCGCAGGGTCAGCAGAGCTGTGGAGCATCAGCTGCTGTGAACATCCCAAATCCCTAAGCCGGCTCCCTAGAACCGAGGGACAGACTCCAACTCCTACTCTTCTTGTCACCTTTTGGTTTCCAAAGCTTTTACTCACATGCATTTTGTCTCAGCCTTTTGTAGGCTCAAGCTGCCCGAGATTTTGGTGCGACCTCAGGCGGCTTTGAGGTTTTCATCCTCCCTTTTGCTCGCAACCAAACCACCCCAGTCGTGCGAGGGCTGCACTGAAATGGGCGCCCACCGCAGGCGCTGCGGCAGCTGTGACGATGCGGGTGTCGGGGTGGCTGACCCCTCTGGTACCTGGGTCGAGTCACTGCCCTTGTCTTGCTGCCTCAGTGACCACCGCAGAGGCAAGGGGTCCGTGGGGCGTGGGGACAGATGCACGGACAGGTCACTGTCCCAGCACTCTTACCCCGTCCTTAAAAGCAGCAGGAAGGTGCCGCTGGACCACGGGCTGATCTTCAAACTGGGTGGCCTGGGGTGTTGCTGGCGCTCGCTGATGTGGTGACAACCTTCCCTTGCAGTAGAGCACTGAGATTTAATTAACGAGCTATTTGCAAAGTGCTCGTGTGGAAAGGGCTGTATAAATGGAAAAGTTTATCCCATTTTTGCAGCTCTTACAGACTGCAAACCTGTGCGCCTGAGGATGCGGTGAGATTCTTGAATCCAAATGTGGATGTTTGCCGGGGCGGCGCCCTCCCTGTCTGTGCAGAGCCAGGTAATCTGCTAATTCAGCTAACGAGCACAGCACAGGCGTCAAAGCCAAAATGCTGCTCTGTCCTGGGGCTGCTGCAACCGCACTCACCCCATGTTGGGGCTTCTCACTCTCCCAGAGGCTGGGGGTGCTGCCATGCCTGCATCCTGGGGTCTCACCACCCGTGTCAGCAGCACGCTGTGGGAGTTTAAGGCAAACCACCTGGAACCCACCAAAGATGGGCCTTTGTACCCAGGGTATTGACTGGGGACCAATCCTGCCCCGTGCTGGGTGGACAGGCAGGGTCAGCAAAGCCTGGGCACCAAGGCAAGGATGACTTCTGTGGGCTGGTGCTGCCCGTCAGTGTGGTTTCTTTAACCAGTTACGGCTGTTGAGGTGTTCTGCTGCCTGCCTCCTCATCTCCTGGCTGTAAAGACACTAACCCACATTGGTCTGGAGCTGAAACATTTATGAAATCTTTATGGGCTTTTGAAAAGATTTTAATTCCCTGACAGTGCTGCTTTCACAAAAAAAAAAAAAATTATGACTCAATGAGCAATTATAGGTTTAACAGCTGCTGAACGGCCACGACAGCTGCCGGAGCAGCTTGGCACAGCTCAGCGTGGTGGCTGAGGAGCCAGCGAGGCTTCCTGGAAAGCGATGCTGGGACCGAGCCGCCCCGTGCTGACCTTCCCAGGCTGCAGGACCCCGGCTGAGCTCCTGGGGCATGCCCCCACCTCTGGGTACCCCTCTCCCATGGGCCTCGGTGCCCGGAATCCTGGGCACAAAGAGTCTCTGCCTGGTGCAGGTCCCTGCTGCGTGGGAGGCAGCGAGGCTGGGGCAGGGGCTGGCCAGCTCTCAGCTGCACCCAGAGAGCCGGTGGGGTGCTGGTGGGTGCTGCAGGAGGGGTTGTCACCCCCTGCAGAAACCTTCAGGCCATCGGTGGCAGCTTCCCTGGAGGAGGGTGGGGCTGGGGGGCTCTTGACCCTGCGGCTGGACCCTCTCGGGGGGCACTTTGGCATCACCTGAGCTGCCAGCTCCTGTCTCCATGGGGTGCAGCAGACCCTGCACAGCCGTTTTGGGAGGGTCCGGTGTTCATGAATCACGTACTAGTTGCCGCACTGGCAGCAGCTGGTGGTGGCACCAGCTCCATGCCCTGGTGTGTGTGGACGGGGTGTCAGGGGGGCGTGCACGGGCAGGGGCCAGCAGCCCAAGGTGGGTCAGTGCCAGTGGCTCGGGGCTGCTCCTCGTGGAGCTGGTCTGTGCAAGGGAAGGTTTTGCAATAATCAGCTGCTTGGAATTGCTTTGCAGGACTCTCACTTGCTGTCCCTCCTCGTCCATCACAGGTGCTTGCAGTGGTGCCTCAAGGGGGCTCCTCCTTGTCGTCCCCTTTCTTATCCACTGGTGATTTGGGACCCCGATGATGCGCAGGAGGGGGCTCTCCAGGCAGGACACGGGCAAGGCTCACGGTCCTGTGGCTCCACATTTGGGATGGGAAATGTCTCGATGGCATCGTGTCTGGGACAGCCTTTTGCTGCTCCATTACCACCACCTGGCACCTGGCTCACCGGTGAGGTGCCATCGCGGCAGCACCCCCTGCACGGTGAGATGCTCAGACCTGCTGGAGGCTGACAATGCAGCTCGCCGTGAAGAAGTAGAGCACTGAGTTAATTGTAAAACTTCTTATTTACTGAATGTGGAGCTGCTGAACTCTGCAAACAGGAAGAAAAGCGAAGCTTCAGCCCTGATGAGTGCCCATTCCCTCACAGGCTCATTTCTCCTCTTTTGAATGCAAAAAGCTGCTGTAGAGAAATGAGCACGGGGGTGGGAGAAACTTTGTGAGCAACTGCAGTGAGACGGAGGATTTGGATGTGCTGTTCCTTCTGCTAATCTGTCCCACAGCATGTTGGTGTGATGCAGCTGGAGACGACCTTCCCTCTGTTTAGAGATTTGTCTTCATTTTCAGAAATATCTGCAGCAAACTAAAAGGTTTAAGGGCGACGAGTCTCTGTTGGCCTTGGCACAGACATTATCTCAGGGACAAGTTGAACTAAACATGAGAAAAGAGGTGTCTCCGGGAGGATTAGCCAGCACTGCTGAGATGCATATCGCATTGACTGCCTTGCCCTGTCTCTGTGCATGTTTCTGGACAGGAAAACAAGTTTACTTGCAGCCTGTTAAGAGTTTGGTTTAAGGCAGCCAAGGCTGGGTCTGTGTGGGAAGGAGATGGGAGCAAACAGGGCTGGGCAAACTTGTATGGGAAACAGAGAGCAGAGCATGAAGTTAGCAGTAGTGAAAACATTTTCATGAGGGATTTCATCAGCAAAGGGCATTTGTGTGGTGGGGAGCCAGCGCCCGGCAGAGCTGGGCTCCCCTTGGTGGGCGCAGACCCAGGGGTTCCACTGAAGACAGTCTGTGTGAGCCCATCGGATCCGACCCTCCGGCTGGCAGCACCTCCTCCCTCCCTCCCGCCCGGCATTTTCACTCTTCTTTTTGACACAGCAAAGTGTCACCAGCTCAGTGACAGGCTAGAATGGGCATGAAAGTTTAGGTTAATTTAAAAAATCCCTGCATGCAGGCTTGCTAAATATACCATGAAAACTTCAGGAAATGGGAAAGACGGCGAGAGGAATATTGCATTAGCTTGAGCGATGCGAATGGCTGCCTTCGGAGGAGGAAGCCAGCAGCCACCGTGGAGCGGGAGCAACTCATCCCTGCTCCCCAGAGCTGGAGCAGTGGGAGACATGGGGTGGGCGAGAGGTGGAGGGGGAGCGACTCATCCCTGCTCCCCAGAGCTGGAACAGTGGGAGACATGGGGTGGGCGAGAGGCTTCATCCCTGCGCTTCCCAGTTTCCACGCCTGGCAGGGAGGGTATGGCCCCCTTTCCTCCTGGTGTGGTGGAGGCAGGATGAGGCTGTAAGGGTTAATGTACATGAAAAAAGTCTGTGGAGGAGCTGCAGCCCTGTCTCTGCTCCTGGGAGAGGAAGGCTACGCGGCAATCGTCAAGCTCCTGACAGCTAAGGTAATGCAAGGTTTGAGATCCATTAGAGTGCCTGTAATTATTTATAGGGAGAGAAAAAAAAAAACACCCTACATTGTGAAAATCAGATGGCACGGCAAATAAATGCACCAAGCTTTGGAGAAAGGATTCTTAAAACCCAAAGTAGTTTATAATGAGAGCCGTGCCGAGGCTCAGCAGGGCTGCGGTACCTCAGGACCCAAGCCTGGCTCCGGTGGGCGAGGAAAGGGGCTTGGGGTGGACAGGCATCACCCGGCACTGCTTGGGCCATCTGCTTGTGTCCTGGGATCAGAACCCAGATCAGAACCCGACATCAGACCTAGAAACAGCTGCTGCGGAGGAGCGAGGAGCTCAGTCTCTCTGCTCCTAGTTTCCACCTCCCCGGTAGCGGCGGTCCCTGGAGCCCTCCTACAGCCGTGGTCCTCGGAGCAGCACGGGGTCTGCCCTGGCTTCCAGCAGCCTCCACCCCTCCGCCAGTGACTTCACGGGGCTGGTCGGACAACTTCATCTTGGCATCAATTCCCCTTCTTAGCGCAGGCGAGAGCTCCCGGAGATGAGAGGCTCTGAGTGCTTCTGCTCGGGAGGAGAGTGCTCTTGGCCGGAGAGCCCAGCAGGGCAGAGCAATTCCCTTGCAGCTGGGCTGCAAAGCTTAATTAGCAGTTTTGCAAAGCGCTTTGAGATCCTCTTCAAAATGTCCTGGAGGAGGGCAAAATGTGATTATATAACGTGTCTAGACAGTATATTCCTTGGGGCGGGGAACAGCGCTTTTTTCTATCTTCTCTTCTATGTCAACACTGTGTGGCCTCGCTCAAAGGTCCTGGGAGCTGCTAAAATATTAAGAACAACAACAGCGATAGGACAACACACGCTTTTGCACTCAAAAATATGTTGATCTTAGCAGAAGCCAGCTGTGTGTCAGCAAAGGAGCCTTTGCCGGGCTGGTGCCTTGTGCTTCAGCTACGATGACTTAACAGCATCTCCCTGCACGTCCCCCCCTGCCCAGCTTCATCCTCCTGGAGCTGCTGGGCTCCTCCGGAGCAGCCGGACTGTCCGGGCAGGGTGCAAGGAGTTATCCCACCGTGCTGCCAGCTCTTTGCACCGCTGCCATGCTCTGCATCAGACTGGGGGCTCTGCCACCAAGGTCAGTCCCCCACGGTGTCACCTCCCCTGTCCCCTCCGAGAGGCCCTGGAGAGCTGGGCTGGCTGCTGCTGCTCGGGGCTACGGGACTGGGGACCACGGTCTTGGTGGGACCAAGCCCTGACCCTCTGTGCCCCATGGCACTGGTGGCACTGGGTGTCTCTGTGCCCTGACCCTCTGTGCCCCATGGCACTGGTGGCACTGGGTGTCTCTGTGCCCTGACCCTCTGTGCCCCATGGCACTGGTGGCACTGGGTGTTTCTGTGCCCTGACCCTCTGTGCCCCATGGCACTGGTGGCACTGGGTGTCTCTGTGCCCTGACCCTCTGTGCCCCATGGCACTGGTGGCACTGGGTGTTTCTGTGCCTTGAAACCAGGGTGCCACGTGGCACTGGTGGCACTGGGTGTCTCTGTGCCCTCAAACCGGGGTGCCCTCCCCACAGCCCCGCTGGGGCACCTCCTCCGCCTGCCCAGCCACGCACCTGGCTGGCCCCCCCAGCTCCCGGGGGTGCCCAGGGGGCTGTGACAGCACAGCCGGGCAGGGGGTCCCGGGGGTCCCCAGACCCCGCTCCACCGGCTGCAGCAGCCTTGTCCCAGCCCGGGGCACACGGCACCGGGGGGTGCGCGACGCCCCCCCCGGACCCCGCTGCGGGATGCAGCACCGGGAGGAGCCGCCGCCGTCCCCCCCTCCCACCCGGTACGGGCGCCGGGGGGGGGGAGGGGGGGGCGACGGCGGCGCGCGCGCTGCCTTCACCCCCCCCCCCTTCCTCCTCCTCCTCCTCCTCTTCCTCCTCCTCCTCCTCCTCCTCCTCCTCCGGGAGCGCGCTCGCCCAGCCGGGAGCGAGCAGCTGGCGGGAGGATGCTGCAAACGGCGGCGGAGCCGGGCGGCTGGGCAGGTAGGGCGGGCGGGGGGCAGGGGCGGCCCGGGCTGCGGCCCCCGAGAGTTGCGGCCGTAGTAAAGTTGTCGGGGGGGTGGAGGGGGATGGGGGATATGTGATGCGCTGGGGAGGCACCGCGGAGCCGGGAGAAAGGTTGGATGTTCGCCCGGGGGGATGTTCCGGTCCCCGCTCTCCATCCCGGCTCTGGGAAGGGGGAAGCCTGGCTGCGCAGCGCCGTGCACCGGGGCGGCGGGGGGGCGCGGAGCCCCCCGGTCCCACTGACCCCCCCTCCTCGGGAGGTGTCAGGTCAGGAGGGAAACTTCTGCAGAGGAACTTTGCCGCGGACCCGGCTGCAGCCCCTTCTCCCGGCATGGGGCCGCCTTTCCCACGGGGAGTGGGACCCGCGTGGGGGTGCGGTGGGTGGCGGTGTCCCCTCGGTTCCCCTCTGCCAAGGTGCCCGCACCATCGGGGTGCGGGGCGTGGGGCGTGCGATCCCCACGGGCATGCTTGGGTCTGCTGCCAGCGCCTGGGCCCAGGTGTCATTTGCCAAGGTGCAGGCACGCAAGCCGGGTTGCGTGGCGTGACCTGGGGGGGTGCGTGGGTGGGTGGGTGGGTGGTGGGGCTGTGTCCTTGGGCACCGCCTGGGCCCTGCTGCGCCGGTCAGGGTGTCGGGGTGCTCAGCACACCCTGCGCGTCCCATGGCTCAGCCGCAGGGTGCCCGGGGGTGCTCACGTCCCTGCGTTGGTTGAGGCACCGAGAGGTTTGTGTTGGAAATGGAGCCGAGGCTGGCTGGCTGTCTCCACAAGGGGTACTCGGCTTTTAAAGAAAAGGACTTTCAGTGAAGCCTTACAAAAGCACTTTCTGTTGGCGATGTGGGCAGTCAACGTGTGTCTCGGGTGGCCGCAGCCCAGGGCAGAGCACGGTCCCCCTGATCGGGCACATGCCTGCAGCATAACGCGCCGAGTGGCAGCCAATGTGGATACAGAAGCAGCATCCTCACTCAGAAGATCCCCTCAGCTTTTACCGTCCATATACTTTGCTATTAACTTGAAGCAGTTATTGCTGAAGCTTTTGATGAGTTGTGCATCGGGGTGGGGTAGGGCTGGCAAACCCCACGGATCCCGGAGCGCAGGGGCATGCCGGTGCCTGCCCTTGACGGCGCGGCGGCAGGGCTGCAAGTGCTGATCGTGCTGGATGTTCGTGTGGGAAAACAACTTCTTGCACAGAAGCTGAACTCCTGGCTCTCCTTGGCACGTGTGGCTGCTTTTTATTTCCAGAGTGAAGCTTGAAAATGCATCTTAAATACAGGGGATGATTCTGCATGAAGGTAAGGGTTTTAGGGCCCAGCTTTGCACTCCTGGAGGCTTTAAGGGTTCTGGGTTAATTCACCGGTGTGAAGGGCATCAGCACCAGATCTGTTGCCACCTTGCTGCGAGGGCTGTGAGGGCTGGATGGGGCTGTGGGTCCCATGCAAGCTGGCAGCACCCCCTGCCCCGAGTGGAGCACGGCAGTGGGGTTTTCAGTGAAAATGTGAGGCAGGAGCTGGCCTCGTGCCGCTCGGTGCTGCGCAAAACCCGTCTTCGTCTCCTTGATTATCCAGGGTGCCTGAACAGGGAGCTGAGATGTTTTGTGTAAGCTGCTGCGTCTGCATGTGGGGCACGGTGCCTGAAAATAGCATCAATGGGCAGTGCCGCTGTATGTGACGGTCTGTGAATAAATGAGGCTCTGTCCCCGGCTGCCAGCCTGGCCAGGAGTTCCTGCAGCCAATGCAAGTAAAATCCACCATCGCTGACTTTTTTTTTTTTTTTTTTTTTTTAAGTGGCTGCAGGTGTTTTCCAAGCCCAGCCTTGGCTTTTCTGAGTGATGTTTGTCACTTGACTGAAACGGCTCCGTGGGGATGGCAGCAACCGCACTGGTCCCTCAGTAGCTGCCGGTGTGACTCTGCTGCCGAGAAACTCTCCTGCCAGATGTAGAGTTCAGAGTCGGTCTGGTAACACTGTGTGCCATGGGGTTTCTTGCTCGTTTTGTCATCTGCCACGTGCATCAAAAAAAGCCCGGTGTAAGCCTGGATGTGGCTCTCTGTATGTAAATGCACAGGGCTTTGCTATGCGTTAGCAGGAGGGTGACGTCACACCGAGCTGTGACTTCCCGCTGTGCATCTTGTGTTGTGCACAAGCATCCCTGAGCTCTTGCATCGTGCTGGGCTGGGTCTCTGGAGTGGGCTGCTCTGGCTGCTGGAGTGATGTTCAGCTTTGACAAAACAGCCAGTCTCTGGTATGGATAAATCAGGTTGGTGGGCTTAATGGTCCCAAAAATAAGAAATATTGGTCGGGGCTGGTGGCTTCCTGGCCTCGGGGCTGCGTCCCCGTTGCTCAACCGTGCAGGGACGTGTGTTGTGGCTGGGGGGGGTGAGGGCTGGGGGTCCGGCTGCTCGGCAAAGCCTGACAGTGGATGCTGTGAGGAGATGCCGTCCCACTGGAGCGTGTGCTGCCGGCTGGATCGGGGCTGCCTCGCCATCCCTCCCCTCCTGCCTGTCTTCTCCTGTCTCTTTCAGCACAAAGAAGCGAGACACCCAACTCAGACGTGCCGAGTCTATTTTTGCTGGCAAGGAGGAGTATAAATACCGCAGAACCTGAGGTGCAAAACTGAATGGGCTGCACAGCAGCACTGCACCCAAAACTGTGGGGTTTCCCCTCCCGCTTGCAGTGCTCCCCTCCGGGTTGTGTTTTGAGGCTGGTTTGCTCCCTGGGCTGTTTATCTGGGGTTGGCTGCCTGGTCTACCCAGCCATTGTAGCATGGGACAAGTGTCCCATCAATGGGCTGATGGGGATGGGGACAGGGATGGGGCAGAGCTGCCCCAGCCCACCCCAGCTGCACCCTCCTGCTGTTTATCCCTGTGGGTTGGTGCAGAGCCTGGAGTGTTGATGTGGCCCCAGCAGAGCAGGATCAGGACCTCACCTGGCTGTGGCTGTCTACGGCCATTCCAACCCCAAAATACTCCTGAAGCATTGCCCCAGCACCCTTGGACATCAGCTGGTGGCCGCTAAAGGAATCCTGGTCTTGGGACTGTTATTTGCTGTATTTCTGAAGATCTTGCCCTTGCTTTGGCTTTTATCTGGCATTTCTGGGGAGATTGCTTATTTCTACAAGTGCACAGTGTAAATCTACTATTGAATAAATAAGAACCTTTGCACAGATGCTCTCGGTCCAGTACTGAACATGTTAATCAAGTTGCTTTACACTGTTGAATTTCCAGGACTGGAAGCAAACTTGTCCTGGAAGCTCGGGACAATCCGCAAAGTGTGCTAGATGTCAACATCATCGGAATAGAGAGCCCCTCTCTCTGCTCTGCATCCCATCAAGCTACTTTTCTTGTTTCTCAGCTCAGTTGGGGCTGGCGTTTGAATTTTCTGAACCCAGAGCCCACGGTTCTGCAGCCCTTTTTTAATCATTCCTAGGGAAAATAAAAATGTAAAAATGTGCACCCGGAGCAGGGTAATGAAGCCCATGAGGGTCTATTTGTCAATTTAGAAACAATATTGTGATGTACAAAGGCTGTTTCTTAGCCTGATGTTCTGAGATTGCCTCCAAAATAGTGTCATAATTTATGTGCCAGGAAGCCCCTGTCAAGAACTATATCTGTGCTCTCAAGGAAATCCAGTCTGCGGCTGCATGGTAACAAGTGCTCATTTTTTATTAGAACCACAACAATTTATTTGCAAGTCTTAAAAGAGTACCTGCGTATTTAAGAAGCCTTGAGCCACTCAGCTGGCGAGCTGCAGGCATGGGAGGTACCCACAGATGGTCCCGGTTTCCAGTGGGAAGCCCACCCAGTGCTCCCCTGGGATGCCATGGATGTGGGTTTTTCTCTTTTGGAGGCATTACAACATCCTTCCGTTGCCAAACCACCGGCGTGCCCAGCCTGGCCGCGGCTGTGGGGCTGGGCAGGTGCTTTTGCTCCCCAGGGCCACGGCGGGGCGGCTGGCCTGGCTCTTTGCCCGTGGTGCAGGCAGGGGATGGGGGCTGAGCACCCCGGCGCTTTGCTCTGCAGAGCCGAGGGATGGAGGGGATCCTCCCACGAGCACCCCTGGCTTTGCAGGGTCTGAAGGCAGGGAAGGGTCCCCCTGCTGCCAGAGGGCCATTTGTGGTTGGGTTTTGGTTCTTACTTAAAAAAAAAGAATCATTTTTTTTTCCCCTGCAATGTAAACAGCCTTTTCCCCAGAATGAATACCGGCCAGGTGCCGGGGAGAGGGGCTTTCGCAGGACCCCCGGGAGGTGCTGCTGTGCCACCAGGGTGGGCAGCATGGACAATCCGGGGGGCCGGGGAAATCACCAGGATCTTCCTTGTGGGATTTGAAGCTCTTGGGGCTGCAGGGCCCGAATGGGGCAAGTGTGCTGAGCCCCAGTGCTGGTGGGGTGGGGGGGCTGCCTGGCTCCGGCGGGGGCTCCAAGCCCTCGACGCAGAACAGATCTGTGCTGCTTTGAAATGGGAACGTTCCCGAGTCATGATTTCCCCTGGCCTAATTATGGAAATTTTTTAATTAGTTGATAAGAAAGATCACTTGGAAATTGCAAGGGGAAACGTTTTGAGGTTAAATCCTAATCGGTGCCCATATCCGCCTGAAGATGGGAGCTGCAAACCTCTGTAGAGGCTGCAGCAGCCGGGGTGCCAAGGAGGCTGAGCATCCCTGCCGCTTCCGACGGCAAAGCGCGGGGCTCCTTTGGCCAACAGGCTTGATCCTAGAGGAATTACAGCCATCTGGGTTTAGCTGGGCTTGGCTCTGAGCGCCAGGCTGTCACTTCATACTTCGTGGGGTCTGGGCTGCGGAGATGCTTTTTGTCTGCCGAGGGGAGGTACCTGCGGGAGGGGGCTGCTCGGCTCGGCTCGACGTGGCCGTGGGGAGCGAAGGGTCTTTTGCCACCGTCCTATGTGGTTCCCTCTGCCGGCTCCTGCCCCTCTTGCTCCAGGCACCCTCTGCTCCATGTGAATGGATCCCCTACACTGGGCTGGTTTTTCTCCCCTCCCAGTTTGGGTGAGTCTGGTGGTCTGGTGGGAGCCCACGTGGCGCAGGGTTTGGGGGGGGTGTGCCTCGCCGGTCCCCCAGACCCGCTCCCCGCTGCCTGCTCCTCCTGCTCCCAGCCCAATGCGTCGCATCTCCGAGGCTGTGGGAGTCACCCAGTATCAGCAGGTCGAGGAGCCCTGGGGAGCTGGGGAGGATGACAGGCAGTAACTGGGGGGTTTATCGCTTGGGCACAGCTCCGGGCTGGCACACCTGGGGGCAGGACCCATGGGCAGGACATGAGCTGGGGCATCTTGGGGGGGGGGGGGGGCGGCACTGGGCTGATGCAGCACTGAGGGGCAGATGCCACTGGCTGTCCCCAGCGTTCTTCTTCCAGTTTGGGTATTTCTGGCTCTGACGCCTGGTTGCTGGCTCTTGCTCCGCATGGGTGGGGGATGAAGGAGCTGTTGAATGTGGGGTGGGTTTCACCAGTGCAAGATCAGAGGCTGCTTTTCACCTTCCTTTCACCTCCCAGTTCTTTCAGACCTCTTCTGCCTTTGAACTGGGGAAAGTAACGCAGCCCGCTGCAGCGGGGAGCGGCGGGTCACATCTTTGTAAAACTGAGTGGCAAAGGGCCAAGAGCTTTTTAGGGTTATTTTTTCCCTTTATCTGTTGGAGCAGGAGAGACATGAGACCGGTGACCTGGTCCTTGCAGGTGCCCTGAGGTTGCTGCCCTGGCTGTCTGGCTGCTCCCTGGACCCCGCCAAGCCCAGGACCAGCATGGCAGAGATGCCGGTGGCCACCAGTAGTGGTTACTGGAAACCAGACCTCCAAAGTGAGACCCCAGCCACTTTCAGAA
Organism: Falco punctatus; assembly: GCF_963210335.1. NCBI lineage: Eukaryota > Metazoa > Chordata > Aves > Falconiformes > Falconidae > Falco > Falco punctatus. Next base: position 3,320,929 of record NC_137599.1, on the reverse strand, counting down.
GAGGGATGAAGCTGAACAGGCCTTGGCTTCATCCTGCCAGGGCGTTGATGCTGGCTGCAGGCAAGCAAGGTACAGCACCCGGAGGGATTTCTGTCTGAAACACTTCAAGCTCTTTCCTCTGGGCAGCAGCAGTTCCCAGGATGGTGCCAGCGGCAGGACCCTGCCCCAGTGCCACGGCCTTCGGTGGGGCTGGTTTCCCAGGATTTCTGTGTGCCTCACCAGCAGCCTGCGGGCTGTGACGGCTGGTGTGGAGGGAACGCTCCTGCTGGCCAGTGGAGCAGAAGCTGTCAGCAGCCAGGTCCATCCCTGTGAAGGAGGGATGCGCATGGGGGACCTGATCCCTCTTCCCTTGCCCGGCTGCTCTTGCCCGTTGCCACCTGCCAGCTGGTCCCAAGGAGGGACAGCAGTGGCCCCGCTGAGGAAGAGCATGAGTGACCTGGCTCTGCCCTGTGTGGCACATCCCCAAGGCATGGTGACATTGACAGGGGCTGCTCCAGTGCCTGGAGATGTGGTCGGAGCTCTGCACGCAGATGTTTCTCGGTGGCCCTGACCAAGCAGCTCCCTGCGGGTTTTTGTGGATGTGGGTAATTTCTGGCACCCGGCGTTGCGCAGAACTTTGGCATTTGGCTCCTCGCACGACTTTGCTTCAGTAATTCTCAGCGAGCCCAGGCAGTAATTCGTGGGTATGGAACTTCCCACCATCTTAGTGGAGAAATAATTGAAGGCTTTGTGCCGCTCCCTCATCCAGCACCAACACCATCCGCTGCGCTCTCCTCTTTTAATCTGCAAGTTGCAAAGATGTAAAAAAGAAGAATGGCAGCTAGAATGAATATTTTTAAAACCAAGAATGCTGCTCAGGGACAGATTTGAGGTGCCAGGGCTGGCTAGGAGGACGTGATGTCCTGTCTGTGCTGGGGGCAACGGCAGCGCCAGGAGCCCCTGCCCAAAGCAGTGCTGCTCAGCACCGGAGCAGAGCTCACCGACAGACCTCGACCCCTGGCAGGATCTGACCCACCTCTCAAAGGGAATCGCTTCTTCTTTGGCTCTTTGTCCTCATGCTGAGCCTGGCAGAGGAGATGCTGATAGGGGCCGGGATGGACCCTGGGGGGGGACCTCGTGTTGCGTTCCTGGGGAGCAAAGTGGGGCAGCCGGGAGCCTCACGCATGTCACTGTGCCCCTGCCCTGCACTCCCCAGCCTTCGGGGGGGTCAGTTGTTTATTGGGAAGCGAAATAACCGCAGCTGGGCTCCTCCAGGCTGTTTTTTTGTGTTTGTTTTTTTTTTTTTTTTTTTTTAAAGTGTCACTTTTCCCCTTACTGTTTGTCATCTGCTCCCCTCAGCCTGCCCTCGTCCCCCCAGGAACACGTGGTGCTGGGGACGCCAGCACCGCCGCTGTTTGTCTTGGTCAGGAGCGCCGATGCTTTGCATTCGTTTGAAGTGCTGAAGACATCTCAGCACAGAGCCTGTCTGTGCACTGGGGGTTGGAGTTTCTTCTGAGGAGCCCTGAAATGTTTTTAGGGGAAAAAAAAAAAAAAAATCCCAAACAAGGGAAGCTTGTTACCGAGCCAGCAGGAGCCGGGGGAGCAGCACAGAGCAGGCTTCTGGCAGGATGGGGGGGGCGAGACCCTGCAGTCCCCCCAGCAGCAGAGCCCTCCCGCCCATCATCGGGTGCACTTCATTGCACGCAAGGGCAGAGCCTATAAATATCCCAACTCCAAATTTTCAAGAAGTATTAGGAACTCTCCAGGCTTATTTTTGAGCGCTGTTACGAAAGGGCTTTAGCGGATTAAAGCGTGCCCAGATTAATCTGTGCTCCGGAAGGCACAGGGTGTGGGAAGGGCAGCCCTGACGCCCTGGGGACGTGGTGCAGGGGGGTCACCAGGGCTCCTGGGCTCCCCATCCCATCGGAGCATGGGGCAGCAGCAGCAGTCAGACCGTGGGGCCACAGCTGGTGGGGCAGGGATGGATGCTTTGGCAGCCGTTGGGCTTCCAGTCCCCCACTTACCCTCCAGCGCCGCTGGGCACCCCAGACCCAGCCAGCATCCATAGGGATGCAGATTTTCACAGCTCAATGTCAAATTTCTGTCCTCTCCACTTTCCGCAGGAGGCAATTAGCCAACAGGCATAATAACAATTTAGTAAGTGTGTCAAATTAGCGAGCCAGTCATGGTGTAGGGCAGGCTGTGCCTTTGGAGAAGCTTTCCATGGGGTGAGGATGTGGCAGGTGGCTTTTCAAATGGGAACACAGAAATCTGAGGGTCCGGCTGCTCATCCCACGCCTGTGTGCGAGCTTGCTCCTGCCTGGGAGCGGCTGCGGAGCTCAGGGAAGGACTCGGGACAGGCACCCCGGCGCTTTAATCCGTGCCAGTGTCTCACCTCCCCGGCCAGACGCGGAAGGGAGATTATTTGTGCTGCTCCATTGCTGCTGGAAGGCACGTGGCGTTGCGGGGCTGGGAGCTCGCAGGGCAGGATGAGTGCAGGCTTAGGCAGTGGACGAGTCAAGGGGATTTGCAGAGCCCCGGCAGCCACCTGCACCACCCGGAGCTCTCGTGACACTGGCACTGCTGCGGTGCCCGTGGGCTCCATGCGGCAGCGAGCGCGGCCGGGGGAAGCACCGAGGTGGGCTCTGGCGGTGGGAAATCCATCTCCAGCACCTGCCTGGGTTTGGCCTCTGCTTAGCAGTGGGAAAGCTTTTTGGTTCATCCTTGGGAGCATCCCCCTCTCTAAAGACTTGGGCAAATCCTCTCTTTGGCGAGGAAGGTGGCAGCGTGCACGGTGAGATGCTGACAGGCGGCAGCGTCCCCCCCAGTGCCTGGGAGGCAATTCCCCACTGCCCACCCCCCACCCCCCAGGTGACAAAGGAGCTTTTTCTTCTCCTGCCAGTTGCGGGGAGCCCAACCCCTCTGCAGCCCCCGCAGGAGATAACGCGGGCTGTGGAGGGCCGGAGATAACAGCAGGCAGGGGAGGATGGAGGTCCGGGGGGTCAGGGCCAGCGTGGAGCTGCAGCAAGGTCCCCACTCGGTGTGTCCCCCCGCAGGGAGGGCGATGGGGAGAGGCACTGGCTGGTGGCACAGTGCCAGCTGCACCACTAATAAACAGCCGGCCCATTTGAATACTAATTAGCACATGGCACATGAAGCCCGTTTTGGCTGTGGATGGAGTGAAGGGTGGTAGGTCCTGGGGGGCTGGCGTGGAGCAGGGGGCTGCATGAAGGCGGTCGCTGGTCCTGGGGGGCTGCAGAGGGTCAGGACAGTGGGCTCTGCCCCCAGCACAGGGACAGCTTGTGTGGGCAGGGTCACAAAGATGCTTCTGTGGAGAATTTGGCCCCTCTGCCTGACCTGGCCCCTGGCAGCGCTTTGGTGGGGTGTAAATCAGTAATCAAGAGGAGGAAGGCCCTGCAGACCCCAGACCCCGGCAGCGCAGGGGTCTCGTGGACCATACACGGAAGCCCCAGCAGCCACGGCTGCAGTCCGGAGTCCTCCATGCATTGCCAAAATTGCTGCATTTCTTCACCTGCTGACAAGGCGTTGGAAAAGGGAGGAATTTTTAAAACATAAACCAAATAAAATTAGGTCTTCTGGTAAGGGATTAAATCAGGGCCCTCAGCTGTATTTATAGAAGGTTCAAAAGTAAATCTGTTCTCAGACTGAATAAATATTTTGCTCAGGCAGGCGCGATCTTCAGTTCATCTGTCTTGGAAAGACTTGACTGAGAGGGGAATTGATTTTCTTCAGCTTGAACAAAGCAAGCAACTCTCAAACCCAGATAGATAGTGAAGTCCCATTATCGGCTAAAATGGGGAAGCAGCTGGGAAGTCATTAAAGAGAAAGTGAAAATGAAGCTGCTTTAAGGAGGCAGCAATTCCCTGACCCCGCTGTGATGGCTGGGGCTGCCACCCCCAGGAGCTGCTCTGGGGACGTGTTGGTCCAGCCCCATGAGAGCATTTGGCAACACTGGGTGACCACCTGCCATCAACACCAGCAGCTCCCCAGGGCAGGTGGGAGTGGTGGGCACTGGTTTTGCTGGCTGCATCGGGGCAGGGACCACCTGCCCATGGCCCTGTGCTGGGGACGTGGCACGGTGGACCCGAGGGTGGCTGAGCTGGGATGGAGGGGGATCGGTGCAGGCATGGTGGTAGTGCCGAGGACATGGACCCCAACCTCTGCTCCAGCACTGATGACCTGGAGGTCTGGAAATGCTGGCAGCTAGGCTGGGAGCTGCCCAGAGTTGGGCAGAGGTTCTCCCCGGCAGCGTTCGCCCCGACATTGGCTTGTTTCGCAGCAGAATTCCAGCTCAAAGAGCTTGTTAATTCAAGCCGGCACCTGGTGTTTTCAGACATCAGTTACTGCTAAGACAAGAGCTTAGTGCTTTGCTCTTGACAAAAGCTGCTGCCGGGTCAGCTCCAGCGTGGCGTGAACTACGCGGCGAGTGCTGCCAGGGCTGCCGGTGCTGCCTGGCAAACCGGGGCTGCAGCACTCCCCTTGCCTTTTCCCAGGTCATCCAGGGAAAAATGAAAGGGAGAACTAAGAAAAAGCCAAAACCCTTGGCAGCCTTGATTTCTTCTCTTTTTATTTCCTGAGAACTGCATCAAGCGAATGCCTGTCTGCAGAAGTTCCCCAGCCCCAGGAGCTCCCCAGCTCCAGTCCTGCCCTGGAGCCCAGCCCTGCCGTGAGGGATGTCCCAGGGCAGGCGCAGGATGCTCCTGGCCGGGCCCATCTGATGCCCACCTGGCTCTCTCAGTGCTGGACCTGGCCCTCCCCATCACTGCTGTCCCTCTGGCCGACCCTAAACCAGCTTTTCCCCCATCCCAGTCTGGGACACCCCGGGCGGGTGGGAGCGGTGGCAGTGCCAGGCGAGGGTTTGCTGTGTGAGCTCTGTCCGCCCCGTTCTAAAAAAAGCCACAAGATGAGCAAAATTATCCGCTGAGTCACTAATCATTCACTTGCTGCTTTAGTCACCAGCTTTCCCACACTGGGGGGACGTTTGCTGCTGAGGGGGCATAAACTGAATTGTAATTGCGCTAAATAGATGTGGCTGAGAGAAATAAAGAGCTGCTGCTGCACGCGCAGCTTCTGACACCAGATGGATCATCGGGCTCTACAGCCACCGGAGGTGCTCAATTAATGATGACTCCCTAACAAACCCATTGATTAATAGCACCCGTGTGCTGCAGCACCGAGGTGTGCTCCCCACAGAGGTGGTGGCAGCGGAGCAGCTGCTGCCTGTGGTGTCCCGTGTCCTGTCCCTGCCCTGTAGCCCCTCTCCACAGGCATCGCATCTCCTGCTGAGGGATGCGAGCTGCTTTTCCATGGGGTGCTGGTGTGGTGGGAGCATCCTCTGCTCGGGAAGGGTTGCTGGGGGTTGGAACCGTGGTTGGGTGACCATAGTGGAGGCACGTCTGAGATCCCGGGATTTGGGAAAGCAAAGCTGCCTCCTGTCCCCATCACCTGAGCCGGAGGTTCTTGTCCTTCAAGCAGAAAATTCTGCTGGAGAGCTGGGATTTGCCACGGTTCTTTCTCAAATGTGTGACCGTGACCTGGAAATACTGAGAAAGGATCGAGCCAGGGCTGCAAACCTGCCTGCGAATGCGTACGGGCTCCTCCAGCCCGGGTGCCAGCAGGCATCTTCTGGGGGACAGCTTTGCTCTGCCACTTGCCTCACAGCCTTTTGGATGAGGAAAGAGGGATTATTGCTCAGGTGTCAACACATTTGCAGCTGCAAACGCAGGGGGACAGATGCTGCTGGCAGGGCGGGGGGGGCGCAGGTGGGTGTCACATTGCTGGAGCCTCCAGACAGAAATAGCTCCCTGCACAGCCCCATTTCCAGCGAGCCCACGGGAGCTCAGCATCGGCTGCTCCATCCCTGGAAGAGGCTCACTCTCGCAGGGGGGTGGGTGCTGCGGGGGAGAAAGGAGCTGGGAGCTGTGGGGTAGCCCTGAGTCTGCAAATCATGGCTGTGTGCGTGGAGCAGGGGCCTCTCTGGGTTTGGTGCAGAACAGTGGGGAATTGGGCTATGGATGGGCCTTTTGTCTGCTGGTGCTGTGCTGGTGCAGGGGGGGTCCTGTCCTGGAGCCCAGCCCTGCCGCAAGGGATGGCCCAGGGCAGGCGCAGGATGCTCCTGGCTGGGCACCACGTGGCATCTCTGATGCCCATCTGGCTCTATTGGTGCTGGACCTGGCCACCTCCATCACTGCTGTCCCTCTGACCGGCCCCAAACCAGCTTTTTCCGCATCCCGGGCGGGTGTCAGCGCGGTGGGGCTGAGCCGGGTGGTTGGGCTGTGCCGATGCCTCCCTGCCTCCCCCCGCGCCCAACACGAAGAGCTCTCTTTTAGCCGAATAACCCCGCCGTGCCGGAGCCAAACGCATGTGAAAGGGCCTGTCTCCGAGCAGGAAAGAGCCATAAAGGGCCTATTTATGTAGCTGGCTCCTTGCAATGTTTTCAGACACAGCCCTCGCATGTTTTCATAACAGCAACGCCTCCATCTCTCGCCAGCTGCCAGCAGAGACGAGCCTTTCGCCGCTGTCCTCCGCTTGCATCCTGGCGTGCCCGGGGCCCTGGGTGGCCGCGGTTGGTGCCAGGGCAGTGCTGGGCTTGGCGGGGTGGGCGCAGGATGCGGGCGCTGCGGTGTTGGCTGCTTGGCGCAGGGCTGGCATGCTGCACACCCACCGCTCGGTGATGCTCCGGCTGCCCTCCCCGGGTACTGAGCATCTGGGTAGTGTGCAGGGCTGCAGCCGGCATGGGGGCACGTGTGCGGGGGTCGAAATGAGGGGCTCCTCTTCCACCCTTCCTGCACGTCCCTGTTTGGAGCGTGTGCTGCCCCTCCAGCTCTCCTGTGCGCTCGGGAGCAACACTCGCCCTTGGCAAGGGGCTGGCCAGCTGCTGCTGCTCCAGTTGGGATGCCGGCCCCAGCACGGGCAGCGGAGGCAGCCTGCAGGACCGTGCCTTGGCTCCCTCTGCCGATCCTGCCTGCGAGGGTGGCTCTGTGCCCACCCATGGGCAGCTCGGACCCTTGGCATGGACGGGCCGTGGTGTCTGGCAGCCGTGCATCCCAGGATGTGGACTTGCCAGCACCTCTGCCCGGGCCACCTTCCCACCGTCTTCCCTATCGCCTGGAATTTGCTGGCGGGCAGCGCTGAGCACGGGGCTGCATCCTGCGCCTGGCTGGAGGAACGGCAGCTCCCCAGCTTCGCCCTGGGAATGCCACTGTGGAAGAACCAGCCTCTCCTCCAGCCATGGCTCCCCTGCTGCTCATCGGCCACGTGCCCGGGTCGATGGGAGCTGCCTGCTCGGTGCCCAGTGCCACCATCCCCCTGTGTCAGGCACCCGCCGGTGACAGCAAGGCAGCCCCCGCGGTGGCAGTGCCACAGTGGTGGCAGTGCCATGCGTGCTGACTGGTGTGGGAGGCAGGTGAGCGGCAGAGGAGGGAGATCTTCCCCGTTCAGCACCGATGCGCGGGAGGGAAGCAGGCACCGAGTGCCTTGGCTGGCGTGGAGCTGAGTGAGGCTCCTGTGGGCACCCCAGCACCCTGCGGGGACCCCATAACTGCCCGAGCACTCTCCAGGCCACGCAGCTGTGACGGGCTCCTTGTCCCCTTTGGCGTGGTGTGGCAGAGCAGCTGCTCAGGGAAGAGAGGGCAAAATTTCGCCGAGTGCTGGGGGTGAGTCCCAGTGCCATCACCAGTCTCTCCTCCTGCACCAGCCGAGCCTGAGCTGGGACCTGAGCCTTGTGCTGTTACAAACCCACCCGAAGCCCCCCCATGCAGCAAGCCGTCTGCGGCACGTACCGTGCACGGCTCCGCGTGCCCGGGGCTGGCTGCTCGCAGCCTGTGTCCACGTGTTTTCCATGGCAGGGAGACAAGTAACTTTTCATGAGTCCATTTACAAATTCCTTTCAAACAGGAAAGCTGACCCACTAGAGCTCATTAAATAACGTTAATGGTGCTGCCCAAATAAATATTAGAGCTGTCACCTGCGCTGCCAGCCAACGCTTGCTGCCTTCTGGCCTTCTCGGAGCAAAGGTTTCTCAGTTTAATTGGACGCACGTGCTTCAGTCCTGACACCAGCGACCTCTGCTACAGCAAAGGATGCTCACACTGCGGCGATTGGCTTCCTGCGACTTTATCCTGGCCCTGCGAAAGCGGGGAGTGACTCCAGCCGGCTCGTGGGAGCCACGGGCTGCTGAGCTTGGAGATAACCAAAGAAACCAAAACAGCATGCGGAGAGGAGTTGACTGATACAGGTCACGCTTATCACCGAACTGATTAAACCCGAGCTCTAAAAGTCTTTTCCTCTTTCTTCTGTCCTCTACCCAGCAAGTAATGTATAACTTCATTAGTCCACGTCCAGGAGACACTGAAAGACATGGACAATTAATTATCATCTGTCCCGTTTAATTTCCCTGCCGATCAGTGATGGTTTCCCAGCGGTTCACAGGCAAGTCAGCGTTTCAAGATGTGAGCTGAGGCTGAAAACCAGCGCTCCTACAGCGCAGCTGCCACTTGCGTAGCCCTGTGATGGGAACCTTGCACCCCCATTGCTCTCAGGGAACCCCTCAGCAGCACCTCCCAGTCCTCACTGCCACCAGGCTCAGGGGGCTTGGGCGTACCGTGCCACCCCTGGGCTGTAGGACCACCATCAGCAGGCTCCAGGCTTTAGGGGCTTGATGACTGGAAGGACCCAAAGTGCTGCCATGTACCAACATGTGTTCCACCCTTCCAGCCCAGGAAGGTGTCCACATCTCTCCCCAGGCTTCCCTGAGGCAGAGCCCTACTGATGCGTGTAAGATTTTGTCACAGTTTGGAGAGTTTAATAATTCTGCCAGATCTGCACAAACACCCTTATTACGTGGCTGAGGCAGATCCTGGGTTTGGGTGCTCCAAGGATGCGAGAGGCGTCAGGATGCCCTGGAGGTGCAGGGTGCAGTAGGGCGGGACCAGTCACCCCATCATCCGAATACCTGCTGTGGGGGAGCCCCCCACCCTCCTGAGAGCTGCTGCCAGGGAGCCCAGGGGTGCCTGTGGTCCAGCACCAGGCAGTGCAGCATCCTGCTGGCAGGCTCCCATCCTGCTCGGGGCAGCCACGCCATGCACCCCAGTGCCTCAGAGCAGCCAGCAAAGCCTGGTGGAGAGCTGGTAGCTGGAAGTTCATAAAAATGAGTAAAACCAATTAAAAGGGAAATGGCTGAGCTCCCACCTCCTGCGAGGCGGCTCAGGTAAGCAGTGAGCTGCCTGAGCCAGCAGTGATGGGCATGGCCGGGCTGTCTCAGACTGGTCCCCAGCCTCAGCCGGCTGAAAGAAGCTCTGGGAGGGGTTTTGGTAAACACCCCAAAATCTCTATAAACAACTAAAAGGTTGCAGAAGTAATCCACAGATGGAGGGATTGCCATGGCTAATCTGAAGGCAGCAAGCACTGGCTGTGTGGTCCCTCTCTCTGAGGCATGAGAGCAGCGCAGATGCAGAAGTGAAGGACAGGTTTGGACCCTGACTTCTGGCTCCTCTGCCCCCCGTCGCTCTGGTGCCATCACTCTTTGCCTTACCCAGCCCCATCCTTCCCGCTGGTGCTGCTGGTCCGGCCGCATCCCCTGCCCGCTGCCCTGGCAGTGCTGGGGCTGATGCTCCCGCAGCCCCGAGGGGAACAGCAGCGGTGGGTCCCACCGGGTCCTGCCCGTTCGGTGCTCGCCTCAGGTCCTGCTTCCCAACTGCTCTGCAGAAAGCATTTCTCACAAGTTTCTTTCACAAGAAATGGTAAGCACAGGCTTTGATTCAGCTCTCCTTTTCCTTTCTTCCTTTTTTTTTTTTTCTTTTTTCTTTTTCACTCCCTTCCTAGCCCAAATGAAGAAAGCCCTTTGATCGTGCCGGGTTCAGACTCCGTAACAAGCATCTCTGTTTGTATTGTGGGGTTGTCTGTGATAACGTGACAACGTGTCTCCTCGTCGTCTCACACACAATGAATTATTTCTTCCACTCTTTTTTTGTATCATCTCTGGGATAAATTACTGCTTCCAGTATTAGCAGATGGGCTTGTCAACCAGTGAAGCATCCTTAAACTCTTAGATTATATGCTGCCCAGCACAGAGTGCCGGCCACTGCGGCTCAACCAAGGCTGCAGTAAAATGTTTGTGTGGGGCATTGTCAGGCTGGCTTGAAAGCAAATTGCTTTGCCAATTTATTTTCTTTCCTGTGTATGAACATATTTTTCTTAAAGGGATGCTGTCACACTGAATATGGAGCTGCCAACTGCAGGCATTAAAAAATCATGGGTCGTCCCATTTTCCATCCTCCCACTCTCAATTCTAAGAAAACAATAAATTCGGGGTTCTTTTTACTTGTCATCTACCTTTCAGCTAGAGATGCTTTTTCAAGCTCTTCCCAGCAGCTGGGAGGTTTGGGAACTTCAGTGCCATGACAAGCACTGCAGATCTGGGGCAGATCATGCCAGGGCGGATCGGCAGAGGGGCGACCCCCCTGCTGCGGGACCCCTGGTGTCAGGCTTGTTCTCTTGGTCCCTTCTCCCCAAAGGTCCGGGCTTGGTGGCCGCGGTCAGAGGGCAGAGCTGGCAGCAGCCCTCGTGACAAAGTGCTCGGGGAGCCTTTCGTTCCTGCTGAAGCTGGTGGGGCTGAACCACGTGCTGGTAAAGCCAATTTTCCCCAGATTTGTCCCTGAACGCATGTTGACCATCAAGCCCGATCCTGCTGCCTGGATTCTGTGCCACATATGCTGAAACTGATGCGGAAAATCCTCCTCCAGCTCTTATCTTTCCAAGCGCTTTTTTTTTTTTTTTTTTTTTAGAGAACTTAATGAAAGTAGTTTTGTTATATTTTGACAAACTTTCATTTTTAGAGGGTGATTTTAGGCAGCGAGCATAGTGCTTAACCAGGGAAGTAAATCGGGCGTTTGTCAGAACTGGGCAGCCTCCCGGGAATGCCGAGCACTGGAGGGATCGGTCTGAACCCAGGTCTCGGTTTTGGCCAGGGGTCGGTGCTTCTCCTTCTCTCTGCTGCAGGTGACACCCAGCTGAAGGGCAGCCCCAGCTGGGCTGTGTTTGGGAGGGCTATAAAAAGGGGAGGGAGGCAGCCCTGGGGGTTTGGTAGGGGGTGTGCTGCTCAGTACCCCTGTGCAGGGATTGCTTTTCCCTCCCAGCCAGACCTCCTGCAACGCTCTGGTAGGTCCTGGTGCCTGTTTCATTTGGGGGGTCCTGGACTGGAAAGAAATCATTTTGCTTTTGGTGGTGTTGGGTGCAGCTCCTTCTTGAGCTTGTGCTCTCCTGAGTGTGAACCTGGGATGGAGGCAGAGCCTTGGTCAGGACACGGGTATTTCAGTCCTGGTGGTTAACATACGTGCAACATATGGTTGTGGAAGGGTCAGAAGGCAGGCGTAATGCAAAGTCTTTTACCAGCCTTTTTAATGAAAATAGTTTTCGAAGCTATACTTTAATGGCAGTCTCATGGATTTGCAGGGCTCAGCTTATTTGCTGCCCCACCGCGTGGGCTCCAGAGCCGCCTCCGGTAGATCAGGTGTTTGATAACTTTTATTTTAATAAAGCACTGGGCTTGACTTTGATGGACTGATCCAAAGCACTACGTGGATTTGAACAGATCCCATTGCAAATATCTTTATTTGATACCCCAGCAATGACTGGATTTCAAATGTCACTTGCTTAGCGCTATGAAATATTTAATTTAGGTTGTAATACAGTAGCCTGCAAGAACTTCAACTTAAATTGGAGGTCTCCGTGCTAGCCAGCAGCTATCCACAGACACGCTTAAAAGCCAGTTTCTGCCCCAAAAAGCTCCTGACCCAGATGTAGCAGTGAGGGGAGCCTGTGGGGACAACCCTGATCATCTTTGCTGTGGGTCCGTGCTGGGACCCCAGCTCGGCTCTGTGAGTTGTGGCCGTGAGCATCCCCTACCTCTGCCCCCCAGGGCACACATGGGTGGGGGAATGCGACCGCCACCGTGATGCTCGTGGCTTTGTGCCTCCGGTGGTGGCCACTGCTGGCCCAGCCTTTGGCGCTGGTGGTGGCTCGCTGGGGGCTGGCAGCCCCTCGCCTGGGGTCGGGACCAAGCTGCGTGGTGATGGCAGAGCTGCCTTGGGCACAGCACCCACGCCTGGGCTGGGCAGGCGGAGCTGGAGCCTGGTGGGCACTGGGCTGTGGCCTCATCCTGCCTGGGCGGGCTGGCTGGGCTGCTGGCCCCCGGGGAGGGTCTTTTCTCACTTGAAAGCAAAAGCTTTGAGCGGTGCTTGCCTGGCGGGGCCTCCGAGCTTCGCTTTCTCTCCTTACATGGCTCTAGCACAAACCCAGCTGCAAGGAAACGCAGCTGAGCCCCGCAGAGGGAGCTGAACCGGCATGCTCCGAATTGGGGCTTTTGATGTTTAATGCGATAATCTCGTTCCGAGTCCTGCACATGTGGTAAATCATCTTCCCCAGGAACCTGCTTCTGGCAGCCTCAGCAAGAGGGGCACAAGGTGCTGCCAGGGCTCGGACCCCTCCCCATGGCAGAACGCGTTTCTCTGGGGTTTATTTTCTGGGATAAAATAGTTGCAGCAAGCTCAGCGAGGAGCCTGGGGTGGGGGTGGGGGTCGGGCCCAGGGCAGGGCAACCCCCAGCAGCCATGGGAGGGACGGTGCATTCGGGGAGCTCCGGTCCCAGCAAACCCGTGCCACGTGCGGCATCACCTCATCGTTTGTGGGTCTGTGCGAGTTGCCATGAGGGTCAGGGCTCTGTCAGGGTGGCAGGAGCCAGCCCTGCGGCCAGAGGAGATGCTGCCATCTCACAAGTGGTGTCTGGATTTGATTTCAGGGGGATTTGAAAGACAAAAAAAAAAAAACAAAAAACACAATCAACCCTGTTTGTAACAACTAAGAAGAGCCGGTGAGGAGCAGCTTGGCCAAGACTTGCCCCGTGGCTGCATCGGGTTGCACTCCATGGGTCTATTTTAAGAGGCAAGCGGGGGAGCAGCCAGAGCTGTCATCTGCCAGATCCCTTCGGCTGGGCACCGCCGCTCCGGCAGCTGCCCCGTGATTAACACTGTGCCAGGGCGACATCCCCGCTTTCCCCCCAAAGCTCGGCTAAGCTGCCTGTTTTATTCTTCTGCTGTGACGCTTCAGATCCCCCACCTTGCCAGCTCCTCCCTGCCGGGATGATGCCCGCAGCCAGCTCAGCCCTGGTGCTCTGCCCACCTGCATCCTCTGGGAGCTTTGTGCCCTCCTTTTATTTTGGCATCATGTGGGAGAGAGGGCTTGGGGCTGGGTGGCTGCACGGGGGACAGGCGCAGCCTCAGCTCGCCGTGGGTTTGTAATAGGTGGCTCTGCCCTAATCCTTGTGCTGATCACAAGAAACCTGAAGGATTTTGTGATCCTGCAAGCCCTGTGCCAGGCGTTCCTCAGCTGGCAGCGTGCGGAGCAGCCGGGGGGAGCAGCAGCCAGTTGGGATGATGAATCGCTGGCGCCTCAATCTTTCCTCTCCTGCTGCTCCCTGAGGCTGTGCTAACATTTACAGCTGAACCCCTGGGGACAAAATGTCAGGCTCCCTGCCTGTATCACATTGCTTTTTTCTCTGCTGGTGCAGGAGTGGGTGGGCTGCTACCAGGAGCCCACCCAGCCCACCCTCAGGGAGGAGCGGGACCTGGTCCTGGCAGACCCAGCACCACCTCATTGATCATTCTGCAAAGACACAGCCCGTGCGCCCTGCCTGTCCTGCCGCCACTGTCTTTTTCACTCTCGTTACCTCACTCTGCCCGTTTGGTCCCTGCTGAAGCTGATTAATCAACTCGTTACCGATGTGGTTTTAGAAGCTGAGGGATCGGGGGACCCTGGGATGGGAGCTGAGAGGCATTTCCCAGCTCTTGGTTCCTGGGGCACATGGGCATGTTCTCTGCGCCGCTGCAGAAAAGGAGCATTGCTCCCTCCGCCGCATCTCTTTCGGTTTGGGTTTTAGCTGTCCTGGCTGTTTGGGAGCAGGGCTGAGATCTGCTGATTCAGGGGACACGCAGCCCTGTGGTGTTAATGATCTCTGATGTGCAAACGAGAGCACAGCAGCAGCGGTGTGCTTGCGCAATGCTCTGTGTGCCCGGGGTGCTGCACGTTGTCCCACTGCCCTTCAGTGAGTGGGGCTGACGGGAGACCTGGGGGGGCATCTGAGGGTAAAAGCCAGCCCGGGTGCTTCGAGGGGCTTGGATTCAAGGTCTGAGCCCCCTGCGTGCCCTGGTCCCTGTGCCAGGAGCCAGCCTGCAGCCCAGAGCTCTTTAGGAGGGCTGGCTCGTCCTAATCCTTGCTCTGACCAGGAAGGTTTATGGACTGATCCTAAAACGTGCCTCGCCCCGGCATTAGCAGAGCATATGTTGGGGCTGAAGGGGGGCAGAAGGGGGCTGGTTTGATGCCATGTTACGAAATGCTGAAAGTGGTGCAGGCACGGCCAGGGCCCTCTGAAATCTGTGGTTTGCCCACGTGGACACAGCTCTTTAGTCTGGGACATCAGAGCATCTCTTTTGTGCTGTCGCAGGTCTCCTGGGCCACCCCATCCCGGGGCCACAGCCCCCCTGTGCTTGCCGCAGCCAGGACTGGCTGCCTCTGCATCCCTCTACCAGCGGCTGGTGCCTCTTAACGAAGCTGCACAGGGAATTTTCTGGGTCTGACCTTCGAGGCAGCCCAGGAAGCTGCCCCATCTCCCCATCCACCAACAAAGCTGATGTCAGGTGCATTCGCCTGCTCTTGGCTCAAGGTAGCTCCTCTGGTGCAGCCTCCTGCCAGCTGGCGCCTGCTCCCTCCCGTGACGTTCAGGGCTTTTTGGAAACTTGCTGAGCCGCAGGCACCCAGCTCCTACTCACCCCGGCTGGAGGCTGGAGGCTGCTGATGAGGGCTGATTTAGTGGCAATCGAACCGCACTTGAAGCGTTCCTTGAAATATGAGCCAAGTGTCGGAAACTCGCCGGGTGTAGGGGCGTTCGCTGTGCCCTGACAGCCGTGGCACACAGGCAGGAGCTGGCTGGGTGGCTGCGAAGGGCAAGGCTCCGCGCTCCCTTTGCCGGCGACCAGGTAAGAGCCTCCCTGTGCTGGGCTGGGGGCACCAGGTGCTGCCTCTAAAGCATCGCTTTGTGCTGAGCCCAAATGGGTGGGTGGGCTGGAAATCGCCTGCACCAGCAGTGAGGGGTCTGTGCCAAGGCAGGACTGTGGTGGTTGCCACCCTCAAGCCGGGGTCCTCTGTTCCCTGGGGGGGTCTGGGGCTCCCGGGGGTCTCTGGAGGGCAGCTGTGGCTGGGGATCCACGGTGCACATACCTGCATGGCGGTGACGGGATCACGGGGCTGCCCCAGATCTGAACTGCCCCTCTGCTGAGATTTACACCCCCAAGCGTGGTATAATTACTGGCTGATTTAGCTCATTCGGGCCAATTTTAATGGGGACACACTGTCAGCTCCAAAGGCAAGTTTCGGCAGAAAAACGCAGACTGAGCCAGCAGTGAGATGCGGTGATTTGAGTTGTGAGTTGAGTCGTGATTTGAGTCGCGCTCGGGTAAGGGACCGTGGTGTTTGCTGGCTGTCCTGGGGATCCTTACAAATGCAAACAGGGCCACTGCAAATTAGCTCATTGCTTCGGGGGGGGGTGGGGGGGGTTTAAGTGAGTTTTGTGACAGCTGTTGGTGGCGACTTTCATACTAATTCTTGTACTTCCGTTGCTTTTATTTACGATGACGTGCACTCAACCAGAAATAAGGAAAGCGGATTCCGTGTTATGAAATCATGTGAACTCAAATCAGATTACTTTTTTTTTTTTTTTTTTTAAGGTTTCTTAGATTTCTCTCTTGGCAAATTCATCCAGCCTTTAGGTTCAGGTGGCTGTTGCCCCGATTCTATATTGTGGAATACGGGATCTTCAGATCAGGAATGTTGATGCTGCTCCGACTCCGCAGTGAAGGCGGTTTTAGTTGCGTGGTGGTTCTGGCCCTGCGTGTTGGCTCTGTTTTGTTCAAGCCAAATAAAATGCCCGTGGGGTGCAAATTGGTGCTGATGGCAGGAGGGAGCCTGAGGGTCCCTGCTGGGGTGGGACTGGGAGAACATCCCTGGGCAGATGCTCGGGCTGCATCAGTGGGGAAACCTCTGGCCGGGCTGTGTTTAACCGCACTCCCTGCACCCCGGGACGGCCTCGCTGGGTCTGTCCTTGCGTTATCCAGATTATGGAGCATCAGAATTGAGGCAAAGGACCCAGCATGCACCGAACCTGCGCTCTCATCGGGATTTTGTAGCTTAGCCAGAACCCTGCTATCCTGGTGGCTTAGCTCATGCCCATCCCACTGCTTTTCTGGGTGCAAGCCTATTCCCTCTGCTAAAAATCAGCTGTTTGGAGATTCTGGGGGACACAGCACGGAGGGTGGGTGACTGCAAGACCTCTGCCACATGCCCCGAGCTCCAACTCCTCCTTTGCAGGCTGAGGGTGTGTAAATGTGTCAGCACGCTGCAGATGTCTGCTGGCATCGCCTCCGCTAATCCCCCTTGCTCCTCCCTGCCGGCGTCGGGAGCTGCTGTCGCCCACAAGCTCCTGGCAGAGCCGCTGGGCAGAAGGTGGCCAAGTGTGGCACAGGCCACTCTTTGGTCCACCCACACAGCCCAGGGGCTCACCGAGGCTTGACCCTGCCTGGCTGCAGAGGTGAGGGATGCTGCGTCAGCACGGTGCGTGGGCAGGCGCGTGGCGGCACGGTGCCTGCAGTCTCGCAAGAGTTTGGTTGGCGTTTAGGAGCCCAAGTAAAGGATGTCCCAGTGTGGGGCTGCTGCAAAAGCTCAGCTGCTGGCCACATGCAGCAAAAGGGTGTCCCCCGCAGAGGGGACCATGGGGCAGGGCAAGCTGGCTTCCTGCGAAGAGTGCCTGGAGGTGCCAGCGTCTTGGGAAATGGGATCTCATTGCCGGGTGCGCACCAAGGACAGGGCAAGGCAACCAGACAAGGTTCTCCAGGGGCTAAAATTAATTTGGGCTTCAGCTCAAGGGTTACACCGGCACCCGGGGGTGCAGCATCCCTGGGACCAGCGCCAATACTGGGACAGGGTCCTGCAGCCTGGGCTGCTGGTGCAAATGAATCCGGCCTGGCTCCTAGGAGGAGAAATCACTTTTGGTGGGGAAGCGTGGTCCATGGGGGGGCTGGACTGTTGCGGTCGGCAAAGGGAGCGGTGGCTGCAAAGGTCCTGGAGCAGATGAAGTCATGTGTCCTCACCCAGCAGAGCCCAACTGCTGCATCCCTTCCACCCACATGGATGCTCCCTGGATCGGAGGCCGTCCTGCACCCTTTATAAACCAGAGCGTTTCTTATATCAGATATTTAACACCTGGATTTTAAATTCTAACATTTGTCAGCACTTTACAGCCTGTTGCAACATATTTATGGTGTTATTAAAGAAAGAAAGAGAGGGAGAGACCTGAGGTTATGGGCTACTATACAAGAGTATAAAAGTGACCTTAGAATTACAAACTTGCTGTGCAGACCCGTCTGCCCGCTGTGCTGGGGACACTGCCCCGGCTGCTGGGAGTGACAGGGGACGAGGGGATGGCAATAGAATCAAATTGTTATTCCAAGTGATCATGAGCAATAAAAGCAGCAAGGACTAGAGGGGAAAAGCTCCCCTGGACTCTGCGTGCTGCGGGCAGGGTGACCTGGGCTGAGGACCAGTGTCTGGCGGGGGACGGGCTGGGGGCTCACCGTGCCGGGTGGGCAGCGTGTTCTGGAAATGCCGTGTGGTGGGAGGGCGGGTGCTTTGACGCAGCGCTCGCCACCGTGGTGACACCCAAGCCGCTCTGACCTTCTTTTATTTCAGAGAGATTTGGACATCTGTCAGGGAGCTTTTCGCACCCGGCAGGAGCCTTTTGCCCCGGTGGGGCTGGCACAGCCCTTGGTGGCTCCGAGCAAAGGGCAGCAAAAAGTGTGGATAGCAGGGGGGGCATCGCAGGTCTGGGGGGGTGTCACTGATGCTGATCAGCCTGAGTAGAGGTGGGTGAGTGGGCAGCTCGGCCCCCCATCCCAGTGGAGCCCTGTGTCCCTTGGGAAGACCACCCAAAAGATGAGGTTGCTGATGGTCCTCCATGGAGAAGATAAAACGCTGGCTTCATTGGCCCCGGGGTGGGATAAGGTGGTGGAACTGGGATGTGCTGACCCTGTGCTTCGTTTTGGGTTTGGCTCAGAGCCCCTGAGTCACCCTGGGGCTGTGGGGGTGTCACTTAACCTTCACCGTGCCTCAGTTTCCCTCCTGTGAAAGGGGCTGTTAGCCCCCCAAAAGATCCTCAATGCCTTGCAGAAAAGGCAAAATCTGCCCCAAAGGAGCCACCAGTCGGGGAGCCGCAGGCCCTCACGCCGTCAGGGACCTGTCCCAGCCAGAAGTCACCGAATTTATGGTCCTGACACCTGAGAAGCAGAACAGGCGCAGCAGAAATTAAGTGAATGAGACAAGCGTGCATGCAATTAGGACAGACCTTTTAAACACTGCAATGAGAGCCGGGACAGGGAGCCACTGTCTAATCAAAGCAGCAGCAGCAATTCCCCCCCCTGCCTCCTTTTTTTTTTTTTTTTTTTTTTTTTGAGACAAGGGAGACTTTTGGGATACTTTGTCCACATAATATTCCAATTTTAGCTCTGCCTCCCGGGATGTAATTGCATTAAAAATACCCAGGGAGGGGGAGGATGCCAAGGGCACCCGGGGACCTGCCTCTGCTGGCGTGTCCCCACCAGCGTTTCACATTCCTGATGCTGATAGTCTCCCACATCTGCTTTCCGGCTGCTCGGCTAATGGTTATTCTGGTAACAGCCCTCTCCCCATGGTCCCACAGGGCTCCCTGCCTGTCCGAGTGTGATCCAGCATCGATCGCTGTGACTTTTGGGGAATGGCCACAGCTGATGTGGCTCAGTTGGAGCTGGGGTCTTTGCTCTGGGTGCAGGGCAGCTGTGCCAGCCCCGCGCGTGCTGAGTCCAGGAGATATAATTTGAAAAACTTCTGATTTTGTAAATAAAATTTATGGGGAAGGTGAGCCTTTCAGGGTTGGGCTGTGCTTTTTTCACCTGTCTCAAGCACAAGGGCTATGAGTTCCCTTTCATTTTCATTGGAAGGTGAAGCTGGAGCTTCAGGAAAAATCCTGAGGTCTCTAGAGAGAGTCCAGGATTGATGGGTACCAGAGGGCTGCACGTGAGCTTCAGGCTCCTAAATCCTTCTGCCAAAAAGTAGTTGTACTTACTTTTAATGTAAAGTTTCATTTAGTTACGCTGCTTAGTATTTTAACTGGTGAAGCAGGAGCTTAAGGACCTTATTGCAAATGATCGTGGAGTAATCGAGGCTGGAAGGGATGTTGGTTGGTCCAACCTTCTGCCCGATGCGCAACTGGCTTCAGGGTTGGAGCACGTTGTGTGGGTCCTGGTCCATCCCTGCATGCGACTCCTCCTCCTTGAGCAAAAATGATCGCAATTCCTGCAGGGGATGGTGGCACTGGAGTGCTGGGATCCCCTGGGGTGACACTGGGCTGGCTCCGCGTACCAGCCAGTAGTGTCGGGGAGCACAGCCTGGGTCCCCGTCCATCCCTGTGAGTCCTGGCTTTTGCCTCCAGCTCAACTAAACAGCTCGTGGAAAAACCTTCCGTTACTTTTTGCAAAAAATTCATTTTAAAATTTAAAAAGGAAATTTAAAATTTGCTAAAAGATGAGGGGAGATGCTTGCTCCGGGGAGCTGGGAAGAGCAAGGTGAGACTGGTGCCTTGAGAATGCCCGAACCCGCTGAGGACTGGTGCGCCCCGCTTCCGCAGGGTGGGGGGTACCCGCGCCCCCCGCATCCCGGCCCGCGCTGCCGTGGGCCCCCACGCGTGGAACGTCTGCGCCCCCGCGGGGCCGCGGCCGGGGCTGCAGCGCCTGGAGAGCAGCCGGGCGCCCCCCGGGGGTCCCGGCACCCAGCTGGGTGGCTCTGCGTGCTCCCCGTGGGTGCTGGGTGAGGGGTGGGGGGTCAGCCCCCCCGGACGCCCCCCTGCTCCCCGCCATGGGTGGGCAGCCCCCCCAGACACCCCTCTGCCCCCCGCCGGGCTGGCTGCTGGGGACCCAAGGGGCACTTCTTGGGGTGCTCAAGGGTCGTCTTGGGGATGGGTGGGGAGGGCTGGGTGCACGGTGGGAGCAGGACTGGGGGACACCAGCTGCGTCCGAGGGGATGCGCAGGGATCCCCCCGGCAGGAACAGTGGGCTGGGGCTGCTGAGTGAGGGTCTCCAGGATGGTAGCCCACCAAACCAGGCAGGGATGGCAGCGGCATTTCAGGCTGCCTATTGCACAAACCAAAGCCTCTGGTCTGGTCCCTGATGGCTGAGGGGTGCACAGGTGAACCCCGAGCTGTGCCTGTGCAGCCCTTCCTGGGGATCCCAGGGACACCCAGGGCACCTTTGGGGCCTCTCTGACCACCCACAGACACCCTGGTCCCCCACCCTTGGCCCCTCGGGGTGTCTCAGCGCGGCGTGCCTGGGTGTATTTGTAAGCAGCAGCTGCCAGCTCCAAGGTGGTAACTGGATCGCCGGGCTCGGGTGACCTTCGTGCCTCTCTGAGGCTCAGTTCTGGATGTCCCACCAGCTCCCAGTTTGGGGTCGGGCAGTGGGGACAGTGTGTCTGTGAGGTGAGGGCTGTCCCTGGCTGACCCCAGCCCCTCCGTGGGCTGCTCTTCCATGTGGCGTCCCTGTCCGGGGTCTGGGGCTTGAGCTCCCCGTGCCAGTCCGTCCCACAGAGCCCAGCGTTTGGGACAGGCACCCCCTTAAAGTGGGCGAGCAAGGGCTTGAGGTGCCGGTGGCAGTCCTCCTGGGGACACCAGGCAGCATGCAGCTCCTTCCAGTTGAATTTCTTGTCCCCAGAGTTGGTTACCATCCCAGCTCTGCCCTGGGTATACTGATGGTGCTGTCCCGGAGTGCACAGAAAGACTTTAACTGGCACGAGGAGTGTCGCCTGGTGCTAGAAACCTGGAAGAAGTGGGTTATTCCTTGCTCCAGCTCCTCCTAGAAATCTGCTGCTCATGTTGTCTTGCCTAATGCAACTCCTCGCACGGATGCAACCGCTGTTGCTCTTGCTCAGGGAGTCCCCCCAGATGCAGGCGGCCTGGGCACCACGCAGGTGTGGGACCTCTGCTGGGTTTTCCTGCCTCGCCTGGCCCCTCTCCCCATCCTTCTGTCCTCACGGCGGGTCTGTCCTTCCTCCCGCAGGCATGAAGCGCCCCCTGAGCCCATCCCACAACCCCGAGAACGGGGTACGGCTGGTGGAGGCGGCCAGCTGCCCGCCGAGCCAGCCCGAGCAGCGCCTGAAGCGGGAGAAGAAGCACCAGTCGTTCACGCTTTGCGACGTCTGCAACATCCAGCTCAACTCAGCCGCTCAGGCACAGATCCACTACAACGGCAAGTCCCACCAGAAGCGCCTCAAGCAGCTCAACAAGGGGAAGATGCCGGCGGCCCAAGGTAGGAGCCCATCCATCAGGTCAAGGTTGCCCAAAGGCTGCCCTCGCTCCGGGATAGCTCCTCGCTGGGCTTGGTGTGCTGGATTCGTGGGATGCTCAGGAACGCTGTGCTGTGTCCTTGGCATCGTCACTCGCTGGGCTGCCTGAGCTCCAGGGGCGTCCCAGGGAGCCTGAGAGCCCACTCTGCTGCGCTGGATGGCTGGACACGTGGGGGTCCTGTCCATGGGCAAAGGCAGTCGCTGGTACTTTGCGTCTTCATGAGCATCTTCTTGGGTTTCTGTAGATGACTCGTGCAGCTGGGATGAGCGCATCCAAGGGTGGAGTGGCTGTCGGCTTCTGGGTTACTGGCTACCTGCTTCCAGGTGCCATCTTGACTCTGTCCGTCCTGCCGTGCACATCTCCTGGAGCTGTGCTGAGTCTGGCTGTTGTTGTCTCGAAATGCTGCTTAGATTTTGGTGCTGAGGGTTACGGATGGACTTCTCAAAAGCTCTCAAGTGACGTTTTCAAATATGGTTGGAGTTTTGTTGGAAAGTGTGATCTTCTGAAACTTCATCTCTGTTTTTCTGTTGGGGTGCTCAGCACTGGCAACCCCTGTTGACCTGCTGTGCCCTGTGCTCAGGTACTGCGGCGCTACATAGCTCTGTGGGTCCCACTGGCCCTTTGACACGTAACGTCCTTGGCAAATTGTCCCGTTGTGCTGGTGGGGGGTGGGAATCTTGCTGCTTTGCAAGGGGAGGGCTCCCATGGTGTGTTTGCCGGGGGGGGGGGGGGGGGGGTCACGGCCCTGGGTCCGTTGTGCAAGGGGAGCTGTTGCCAGCCCTCAGCTCACTGAGGTCCCGGCGAGCGCTGGGATATTGTCTGCTGCGACACCGACGCTTGAAGGGCCTTACACAAATCAGACGAGCTGCGCCGCCTGGGGTCCGTGTGTTTAACAGGGTCGATCTGTTCCAGTGAGAAGGAAAGCACCAGTGTTGCAACAAGGGCAGGTTTTGTTTTCCTTTTAGAGACTGATGTTTATCACAAAAGCCACTTAGCAGAAGTGGCAGCCGAGACAGCTCCGTGCTTGCCCTTGACAAGATGTTTTAAGGTCGGTGGTTTTCTTTCACCAAGCGTTTAGGTGATGGGCTGAGTGCGCTGGACCTCGGGCACTGCATCATTAGGAGGCACAAATGTGGGTTTTGGGATGCCCCTGAGTGTCTGAGCTCCCGGGGGTGACGCGCTCAGTGGCCTGTGTTACTTGCTGATCATCCACACGATGCGATGCTGGGGGTGTAACGCTCCGGGGCTGCTGCAAGTGGTGGATGGTTTCTCCTTTGGGCGGTGGAGCTCCTGTTAATCATCTAATTATTATAAAACACCTCAGCTGTGTTACGGCTGGCAAGAGAGCAGCCCAGCATCATCCCTCCAGGCGGGCTCGACGTCCACTCCATGTTTGCAGCTCCGGGAGGTGCAGAGCCGCGTGTTGACTAGTTGTCAGGCTGCAGCGTGAGCAAGGAGAGCTCTGCTGAAAAGCACCGAGGGGATCCGTGTTGCGCTGAGCCGACTAACCGAGTCTCTGCCTTCCCCCCCTTAGTCCTTGGGGGGCACTTTCTGAGCAGGCGAGAAGGGCTGGTGCTTGTCCCCAGGGTTGGGTGGGTGGTCCCAGCCCCTCACCTGCCAGCCACCGCAGGGATGCTGGTGCACGGCGGGCGCTGTGCCGCCGGGTGGGAGCTCGTGCGAGGGCAAGGACTCGCTTGCCCCCTGTGCAATCTGTTAGCCTTCACCTGGCTGGGCCCCGTACAGCTGACTGCAGCAGATTTTCTCTTGCATAAAAGCAGGGAAATGTGCCCAGAAACGTCACCCTGCAACAACGGTTGACCAGCTCTGCCCGAGCCGCTCGGCTGCGAGGGTTTGTGTGGGGTTAAGCAGCAAATCCAGGGAATTGCTCCTTCCTGAGGCTGGTGAGGACACCTGTGCCCAGAGCTGGTGTCCCCTGGGGGGCCAGGGGCCGGTGCTTCCCCCAGACCCTGCTGCATTTGAGGAGGGTGTTGCTGGCTGCGCACCCTGCGGCTGCTCTGCAGGGAGCAGGGGTCACAGGGGGTCCGGGCACAGCCCCCCAGCTTGGCAGCTGCCCTCCTTTCCTGACAGACCAATTACAGGTGGGATTAATGAGCTGAGGTCTCCAAAGCACTTTGTAGTTAATTGATGCCTTTATCTGGTGTGAGGATAACAAGGAGTTGACGGATAGGGAAAGGGCAGGAATGTGCTGGAATTCTTTAAAACCTGGCGTGTTTGGTGCTGACCCATCACGCCCGAGCCCCCTGCGCCCGGCAGCCCCCCGGCGTGCTATCCTGCTCTGCTGAAGAGCCGTGGGGGGTTGGAGTCCGGTGCCAGTTTTGTCAGGCAATGTTTGTTTAATAACATCAGAAGGGCTGGCAAACAAACCTGCAAGGCTTTTGCAAACAGCAAAGCAGCAGCGGGTTGCAGGGTGGTAAAACCTGCAGTGTCTGCCCCCCTCCCCACTCCCCCCAGCCCTAGTTAGGGGGGTGGGTGATCGCAGCAGCGTGTCCCACACGCACCGTGCTCACTGGGGGTACCAGGGTGGCCCAGCTTGGTGCCGGTGCCTTCGCTGCTGGGCTCACTGGTGGCTCCTGACACATCTGCGGGGGGGGTGTGTGTGTGTGTGTGTGCAGGGTCCTGGATGCGAACTTGGACCCGTGCTCCCCTCCAGCACTTTCCATCTCGCTGAACACTGAGTTTCCTCAGGTCAGTGGTGGCAGGACCCGGCTCGCAGGCGGGTCAGGAGGATGCTTGTCCCCAGCACACCAAGAGGGTGGGCAGCCGGGCGCTGCGGGCGCTGCCATTGCCCTGGCCGCAGTGCCCTGGCCTTGGCAGACCCCTGGGGATCAGCCTGTATAAATACCTGCTCCTGCTCTTGCTAGAGACGGGGCAGGCTGGAGCCATAAATTCCTAGCATGGCAGTGGTGGTCTGAATGCCAACTCCTGCCCTCCCTGGTGGTGGTTTGGTTTGAGCAGGGCCTGGGATATGCAAATGAGCGGCTCTGTTTATCCTCCTTTACTGACAGATGGAAATATTGCTTGCTATTTTAATGGGAACAGGGCTCATAAATTCCAGCCTGCAACTTCCAGATTCTCCCCCTGGACCCGGTTGTGGCTCGATGGGAGGCTGTCCAGGGATGTGTTCCCTACCGAGCCAAAGAATCTCAGAGCACACAAGTATGCTCTTTGTACTTCTGCATCATCCCTGACCTCTGCCAGCGTCCAGGGCTCCAGCAGACAGCCAGAGCCCTCGGGGCTTTGCTGCGCTGGCAGCCTCACGCACGCTTTGCTCTGGCGTTCAAGGTGAAGTCAGCTTCTGCTTGTGCAGGGCTGCAATTTGCTTATGTGGGGAAATCGCAGGCGGCATCTGCTCCCCTCGGCTGCCCACCCCTCCTGCCCCCACCGCAGCAGTGGGGAAGCTGCGCCCATGCAGGATGCTGCTCCTGCCACAGCCTGCCCCGCTCCTCCGGAGCCGACCTTCTCCCCCACGCTTTTGGTTAAAAATGTCATTTCCAGCTTTGTCACGGGGAGCCTTTCCCGGCCTCCTGAGGGATGAGCTGGGGGGGGCACGTGGCCGCCGATCACGAATTAGGGCTGGGAACCGGCTGACACGACGCCCATGTCCCCTTTGCGCCGGTCACACCGATGGCACTGCGGGTGCTCGGTGCCACCCAGCCCCGTGTCACCAGTGCTGGGAGAGGGGCTGAGCCCCCACCCCCACCCCAGCCATCCACAGCTGCCGAGAGGGGACCAGCCCTTTCTGCCTTGCCCAGGGGAGCTCAGGACAAGGCTGGAAAGGCACCTGGGCTGCAGCGTGGGTGGGAGGGTGACGGTTGCTTGGGCAAAGCTGGGTGCTGGGGGGACCCATCACACCCCTCTTGGAGCCCTTCACCTGCCAAACCAGCACCTTTGGGAGCACCTTCTCAGGCAGCTCCTGGCCAAGATGCCGGCTCTGGTGATGGGCTCAGCCCGGCACAACCCACGGAGCGGGCAGGCTAACATGGGGCCTGATAGCGTGTCAGCGCTGGGGCAGCCTCAGGAGAAGGGGGTGTTTTTAAAGGCAATAGATTAAACAAAATAATTGAGTTAAACAAAGACGGGATATTCTGCTGAGCTGGAATCTCTGTCTCGCACTGACATCTACAGCTACATCAAAGGCAGCTTCCGCAGACGCTGCTCGATCTTCCCCGTTTCCCCTCTGGCTTCTCTGATCAGTTATTTCTGCAAAGCTGTAATCGCTTGCATTTAGAGGAACGAAGCTGTGGAGGAGCTTAGCTGGCAAACAGATGTGTTAATCAGTATCATTACAATTTATTAGCTCTATGCCAGGAAGACACCCCCCCCCCCCCCAACCTTAAAAACAAATTATTGTTCATTAGGCATTTTCTTGCATGGCAAATCATAGATTTCCGTTGTCTCCTGTTGAATTGCAGCGCAGGCGACAATTAGATACAGGGATGTCCACAGATGAAAGATGTTTCCCTGTTGCAGATGCCAGTCCAAATCCAACTGGGTCAAGAGTGATTTAATTACTGCCTGTGAGTTTTCAAGGGTGCCCAAGTGAGCTCAGTTTGCTCTTGGTGTCCTCGTGCACCCCCAGCCAGCAGATGGAAAAAACCACCCTCCCCGTTCTGGTGGCAAAGGAGTAGAAGGAGCTGTGCCACCCTGAAACAGGGAGCGGTGGCTGCAGTGCCAGCACAAAGTGCTGGTGAGGGCAGGGGACAGGGGACGAGGGTTTGCTGCCTTCCCTTTTCCTCCTGGATGATCTCAGGGGCTGCCCATCACAGGATGGGCTAGGCTGGCGCGTTTCAGGAATTTACACCCTTGCTGTCCACTGCTTCCCAAAAAGGCCCTTCCACCAGTGTCCCGAAAAAGTCACGGGATGTAGAGAGCAGCTCGTGCTGCCCGGCTGCCGGAGCTGGTGTCCCTGGGCCCTGTCAGCTCCCATCTCACTGAAAGGCAGCGGGAAGCTCTCGCCTTTGGAGCAGGAATCTCCCGGCTTCCCGGGCAGATCCGAGCTGACAGCAGCTCATGTCCCACTTGGCCAGGGGCGGTGGGAAGGACACCCTGCCTAGGCATCTCCCATGCCAGGAGGGTCTACGCCAGCCCCAAGCCCACCTCAAACCACCTTTCCCAGCCCTGGGGGCTGCCAGGTTTCTCCCCCAAACCCAGTGCTGTGGTTGGGTGGGCACCGTTGGGTCAAAACACCCAGAGCCAGCTGTGCCCCGGTGTTAATCCATGTCACAAAGTCTTCCTCTGCTCCACATGCCCCCATGGTGTTCTGTACCCAGACCCTCTCCAGGGCTGCCCAGTGCCATCCCAGTGCTCACACTGGGGCTCCGGGCGCTGCCATCCCCACCCGCTTGGCAGCGCAGCACTGAAATAACGGCTCCTCGCGAAGGGAAAGAGTCCGGTTTCCCCAATTAGCCGCCGAAATGTCTGTCTGTGCGTGTTTGCAGAGCAGAAGGGTTTGAGATGAGCAGAGAAATCGGTGTGACAGCTTCAGCATCGCTGGGTGCGCAGCGGAGCGGATGGGCCCCGGGAGGGGACATGGGGACCCCATGGGAGCCTGTGCCAGGAGCCGGGGAGGGGCTGGCAGCTGCCGGTGGGAGTTATCTTGTGTTGCACGGGGGGTGCCAGCCAAACCCCCCCGATTCTGGCAGCAGGCAGAGCTGCTTCTGGGTGCTGGGGGGGGAACCCATTCCCCTCAAGTGGCTCCTCTGTCACAGCCTGTGGTGCAGGCACGGGGTCACCATGTGTGAAATTTAGTTTATCCAGACAGAAGCGATGGGCTGTGGCTGCAGGGGGGTCCTGGGGTGCTGCACCACTGAATGAAGCCTGGCACCCCCCGGGCATCGCCCAGGCTGTCGGTGGCCTGGGCGAGCTGTCCTCAGCCTGCAAGCGGAGGGTCCCTGCAGCCTGTTGTGTCGAAGGAGGAGTACCAGTTCATGGCTGTGCTCTGCTGGGCTGGGATAACCCTGCCGGTAGACAAGCCTGAAACCCAGAGCATCACCTGGGAAATTAGTGCCCAGGTGTGGAGACCAGCAGCGGGAGGGGAGCTGGGAGGGGTGTCTGACCATGGATGGTCCAGTGGGTGCGTCGCTGCTGCCTGATCCTGCTCTGTGCGCTCCAGCATCTCAGGGCTCAGCTGCCTCCTCTTGCCTTCCCCCTGCTGCTCTCTGCTGTCTGTGCTCTTTCGCTGTTAATTACCAAGAAAATGGGTGCCAATCTAATTTTTTTCAATTTCATGTTATGCACGGAATCCTTTAATTGTCTTTAATAAACAGGGCGATGCTCGGTGGCGCTTTGTCTGCAATAAAATCCAGTGTATTGATTTAAACAATATACAAACATGCAGGATTAGAGTCTAATTGGGGACTAATCGGGGTGCAACAGCCACGTCGCCAGCTGGGCCGGGGCTGGGATGTCCTCGAAGCCGGGGCAGGCGCGGTGGGAACGTGCCCGGCTCCGTGTCGGTCCTTGCCAGGAGCCCCCACCCGTGACCAGCCTCAGCAGCCCGCAGGGAGCTGCAGCAGTGATGCTGCAGGGGGGGCGAAAGTCAGGTTTTTTTCTGGCTTCCCCTGTAATTCCTGCAGTGGTTTGTTGCTCTCCCACTTTTGGGACTTTTGGGAGATATTTAGCAGGGAAAACGAAGGGTCTGGCTGGCTCAGGAGCTGCGCTTGGCACAGCCGAGCAGACCCCTGACCATAAGGTCGGCTGACTGGAATAGCTATAGGTATCGGGAAAAAGAGCAACTGGGAATGGAAAGGAGCGGTGGGTGAGTGGGGAAGGGTTTGGCAGGGGCTGGGTGTAGGATGCTCCCATTCCACCCCACCAGGAGCTGGGCATGTCCCTCCCGGGGATGTCGTTGCACCGCATCAGGCTCTCCTGAACTTCCTAACAGCAGATCCCTGGCCACCCTCTGTGTTAAAGGGTCTTTAATATTCAGCTGTGACAGATGCTTCGTCTACCCGGGTGCTGATCGATAACCCCGTGGCCGAACAGGCGCGGGGTTCATATTTTAAGCTTCTGTAACTTTAGCGAAGGACAAGCATACGGAGTGCTCCTGCTCTGTTGGCCTCGGCTGCTCCCTTCAGCTGCAAGCAAAGATGATTAAAAATAGCTTTTCAGATCAGATTTGAATAACCTGGAATCTCAGTGAGGGGAGGGAGGGAAAATTTACTGTTTTCTTTATGTCTTAAAGATGTTCGGTGGGATCAGGTGTCACTTGAAGAAGCGTGGTTGTGTAATTGTATATTTTCCTTCCTTCTGCTTATTCCCAGACTTGTCTTTTCCCTGTTGGGGGGCGCAGGGAAACCCCTCAAGGCTCCTGGGGGCTGCGAGCTGGCAGGGCTGGGGGGGAGCAGGGATCCTGCCCCAGCCCCGCTGCCGAGGGGTGAGAAGGGCAGAGATCTACCCCATCACTGGGGATGGGTAGAAAAGCTTCATTCCTCTAAATGCTCTCATTATACCAAAAAAAAGCTATTTGGGGGGGGGGGGGCAAGGCCCGCGGGCTCTGTGCAAGAGGTGCCGTGCGAGCCTTTGGCACGTCAGCCTTGTGCCAGCCCATTAATCTGGAGAAAACTGCTCCCTTTTTAAATCCTCTGAAAATACCCCATTAACTTGCTCTCCCTCTGAAAAGCCCAGCTATTCAGCTTATCGTGGATTAATAACTGTATCATAATTAATCTCTGATTTTTATTGAGTCGGTAACTTCAAATAATAAAAAAAAATATAAATTGATTAGCTGTTAACTTTTGCTG
Source organism: Falco punctatus (assembly GCF_963210335.1). Lineage (NCBI taxonomy): Eukaryota > Metazoa > Chordata > Aves > Falconiformes > Falconidae > Falco > Falco punctatus. The sequence continues at coordinate 3,291,695 of NC_137599.1, read as the reverse complement.
AAAGGATTTTCTCGATGCAGTGCCTTCCCCATCAGCTCACCGCCCCTCTGCTCTGCACCCTGACTTCTGGCCAGAGGCTTCAGGGATTCTTTTTTTTTTTTTTTTTCCTGACACACTTTTTCTAAGAAGATCCTTAAAATGTAAACTCTCAGCCAAAAAGTGACGCAGAGAAGCTACTGGACGTTGCTTGTGCAAGCACAGCCTGGTGCAGGCTATTTTGTGATGCTCAAAGGAGGTCGGACCACTTGGAATGGGGATTTGGGGCAGATGCTCTGGCTGTATCCTCCCGCAGGAGGGGTTTGCCTTAAACTAAAAAAAGAGGGATAAAGCCAAAAGATAACAAGCTAGATAATATATATCAAGTATAAACTTCAGGTGGGCTGGCAGCCCGGTGTCTGTGCCATGGGTGTCAGCGACCACGGGGATGTTTGGGAGGGGAGGGGAGCAAGCTGTGATTTCTCAGCGTATTGAGGGGGAACCGGACCCGTGCCCAAGAGGGCGAGAGGTGTCGTGGCCAAGGGTGCAAATGTCCAGCTGAGGGAATGGGTGGTGGGAGGGACCGGGGGTCATTTTGAAGGGGAGACCTGGGCAGCGACTGCCAGCTGCACACGGCTATTGGAGATGGGCTGCTGGCCCCCTGCCAGCCCCCAAAGTGTCCCCTGAGTGTGACATGGCTCCGACCTTCACCAGGCACTTCTCAGGGGGAGGGTGTGAGCCGAGCTCATCTGCCAAGGATGGGGCATCACGGGGGGAGAACACCCAGTCCTGTGCTCGGCCACGAGGCTGATTCCTCCTCCGGTAACGTGCCAGTTAAATTATGAGTGCTGCTTCCCACCCCGGTCCTTTCTTTCTTTTAAAATCACCCTCTTCAAAAGGCTGCCATCATTTCTGGCAGCTGGGATAAAGGGGTTTAGCGCTTTGAGCCCCGGGAAGACGCAGCAGCCAGCGCAGCGTTCCCGGCTGAGCGGCTGGGGATGGGCTCTGGGAAAACCATCAGCTTCAGTCACAGCTTGGGGTGCCGGGGGGCTGAACCTTCTGGGGGGGTGGGTTTGTTCCCCGTGGGACTGTGTGTGGGCGTTCCTGTATTATATTCCTGTATTTACTATATATACTATATATATAATACTATATTCCTGTAAATACCAGGAGGTATTTACCACGTGGTGCGGAGCGATCTGGTTTAGCGATGGACTTGGCAGTCCTGGGTTAATGGTTGGATTTGATGATCTCAAAGGTCTTTTCCAACTGAAATGATTCTGTGCTGTGGACGTGGGGTCGCAGGGGGGCTGTGGCCGTGGCGGGGGGGGCGGGGCAGGGCAGGGCTCCCCTCTGCACCGGGCATTGCCAGCTGAGCTGTGCTGCATGTGGGGGATGCTGCGGGCGGTGGCGATTTTTCCCAAAATCAGGAGGAAGTCACCTCACGTTATTCCTAAGCACTGTATTTTGGGAGCCTGATAGGCTTAATCTTGGATTTTGCTGTAATTTTCCTCCATGTGGTTTGCTATCAAGTTGCAACAATACTGTATTATGGCCACTTAGCTCACACGTGATCTTAATTAGAAGTGGATTAAGAGCAACGGGAAACATGCAGCCACGTAATGTTTCACAGTTTCCCATGTAGCATCAGCTCAGCAGATTTGGAGGAGGAAAGCCTGGAATTTATTTGAAGTGGGGAGAAAAAGTGGTAAAAGCGGCACCATGAGCATGTCTCAGCTCGTTAGCGGCCACTGACCCCTGTCCTGAGAGAGTGGGGGGGGCCTTTCCCAGGGGGGGCTCAACCCTGCTCAGGGGGCAAGGTGCTGGGTCGGTGCTCCGGGGTCAGGCGGCTCCTGGCTCTCGCTGCCACCCTGGGCATCAGATCCAACCGCATCCCGCGGGAGGGGGTGGGCTGTGCCCCCCTGAGCGCAGCCAGCCAGCACCCTTGCACGGAGGGATGTTTTGGTCCTCAAACATCCCTGGGGTGAGGTGAGGACATGTGGGACCTCGGTGGCCCCATGAGCAGCCGCCATCCAGCTCTGGCGTGGGAGAGAAGCAAAGCATCCCGCTGCGTCCTGCTCCCGCGCCGGCTGCTGTCATCGGGGATTAGAGGTGCAGGATAAAACGGGTCGCACCGGGCTGTGCGTGCGAGGGCTGCCGAGGCACTGTCCCAAAGAGCATCAGGGCTGCACGGAGCAGGGGGGGGACCGGGGAGGGCTGACAGTGACCCCAGGGGGTGGCTTGTCTGGGGTCTTGGTGAACAGTGAGGCTGGGGGTGCAGCTTGTGCCTCCCACCCTGGGCATCGCTGGGCGACACGGCGCCTCGGGTTCGCCTGCTTCTCGGTGTGCTTGTGCACGAAGGGAGAAAAGGGGGGGGAGTAAGGGTTTAAAAAAAAAAAAAAAAAAAAAAAAAAAAAAAAAAAAGGCAAATGGGGAGGGGAGGTAGGTAGGACTGAGCTGGATAAGGGCAGGCAAAGGTTTGTGGGTAGTGTAAAGCTGTCACTGTGATTTAGGGTTGGCTGGTTAAACTGTTTTATGTTCACAGACAGTAAGTCGTAAGCAATACAGAATTTTCTATGAAGAGATGATCTTCCCTCGTCATGCTTTATGCCGTCTTTCCCAGAGTGATCTCTCCTTTTTATAACCCCACGGTGTCGCGGCGAGGTTGTGCAGAGGGAGAAAACTGGATTCTGGCTGTTTGAGAAATGGCAACAGCCCGAGCCGCAGAGGTTGGGTCTGTGCCTGGGCAGGGGGCAAGGAGCTGGGGGGCTGAGCTGTGCTCGGGGTGCTGGGCTCCCTCAGCCCGACCCTGGCCTCTGCACCCACGTTTTGGCTGTGTAGGGCCAGGCACGGCCGCTGCTGCCCGGGACCGAGCGGGTGGCTGTGCAGGGACCCTGTGGCACGGTGGGGCATCGCTCCAGCATGGCGCTGCTGGGGACCTGCCCTTTGCCGTGGGATGGCTGGTGTTGCTGAGAACGGATCAGTGCAAAGCCTGCGTGTGCCAGGCAGGTTGCCCAGGAGTGGCCAGTGTGTGCTCCTGCGTGGCCAGATTTCCCCCAGCACAAGGACCGGTGGCTTTTCCTTGGCATCTCCTGCTGGGGCTGCGGCCATCACTTTGCTTTTAGTGCATGAGAGGCGTGATAGTCCATTAGAGCAAGGCTGCATTTAACTGCACGATCGCCTTAAACGAGGTTTCCTTCCTTTTTCTTGCCTCCGAGTTGTTGCTGCCTTTTGAAAACTCACACACAATGCTCCAGTTCACCTTTGATATTTTCTACAGCCATAGAGTTATGAGTAATAGTTTCATTTATTTCACCATTGCCGTGTCAGCGGGAGCATCTTGGCATGCTCTGCGCTGTGGCACCAGAGCGTGTGCCTGTCCCCACGGTGCTGCCACACATGGTCCCCAGCAGGTCCCCTGGAGCGCCCTGAGGGGCACGGAGCTGCGTGTGGACCTTGTGGGTGAGACCGGAGCCAGTGTTATCCCCTGGCTAATTAGGAATCAAGAAGGTTTTGGGTACCTGGGTGCCACGCCAACCCCCCGCTGAGCTGATATGAGGGCTCAGGAGCCCTGTGACCCCCCTGGAAATTGGCACAGGGCTCGGGGGAACCAGCATGGCAGCGCTTTTCACCCTCCAGCCAGGAGGAGGAGGAGGGAGGAGGAAGGCAGCTGCCCTGGCTGCTGTGTGGGGCAGCCCTTGGCCATGGGAAGGGGGTGACAGTGCTGGGCCATGTCGGATGCTGTGTGGCCGGAGCTGCCGAGGTTCTGCCTCTGGCATCAGCCATGCCAGGGCTGGAGACCCGGCGAAGGGGCGAACCGTGGCTGATGTGCTGGGCATCGCTCCTGGGGGTCGCAGCCAGGGGGCTCAGGCAGCTTTCGGAGGGCATGGGCTTCCACGTGGCTGTGCAAGCTTCTCCAGTTAGCGGAGACTAAACCTCTTCCTCTTTCCAAGGAAATTCCTTCCACAAAACCCATTTCCAAGCTGTCGTGCTGCTGTTGATGCCGATTATTAGAGGTCAGGTGCCGCGTGGGCTCGGCGCTGACAGCCCCCGGCGCCTTCGTGCCGGGGTGGGCTCCAGGCATCCTTCCCAGCAGTGCCGGGCGAGCTCAGGATTTCAAACAAAGCACCAGGATTGTGATCCGTGCGCGTGTGCCCGGGGCTCAGTGGTGTGTGAAGGGTTTCGTCATGCGCTGAAATGTGCTTGCAGGTGAAATCCTCTGCCCTCTTTCTTCCAGGAGGGCCCTCCTAAATTAGATGGAAAATATTGCGCTCTCTCTGAAACTATTTACAGGTGTCGTTTCCAACCTTTTTTCCTGATAATTAAATATTTTTAGGTCATCCAGTTTCTCCACCCTATTTGCAGACCTGTCCTGGATGCCTTTGTAATTAGACATCTCCCTGTGAAAGATGATTAACGTGGGAGGCAGCAGCCATGAGCGAGCGAGGTCCCAGCTCTCCTGCAGCCCTGCCCGTGGCAGTTCCTTTATTCAAGCAGTTGCTTGTCCTTGGTGCTCCTCGAGGGCGTCCAGCCCCGTTCCCTCAGAGGGTGACAATCCATCGAGCAGCCCCTATTTAACATCCCCAGACCTGGGGACATGGTGGCCATCCTCCACGGTGACGCACAGGCAGTGGTTATCGTGGCCTTGGTGTTAAACGGCGAGAATTTAAAGCGTACACGTGTAAGCGATGTTAAGCTGCTTTTTGAGGTGGATCCTTACTAAAATAAGGGGGAAATAATGTTTTTAATGCTTTACCCTGCAACAGCCCTTAATGGAGAAGTTTCCATCGCGGTTTACAGCTGAGCCTTTGCACAGGAGCTGGGATTAATGAAAGGGCAATATTGTTCTCTGCTCCTGAAATGGCAAAGATTAAAGCAGCACAGAGAAGAAAAGCTGAGGCATTTGGCTGTTACCGTGGTTCTTAGCAACGTGACGAGACCAGACCTTCCCTGTGTGGGGAAAATTGAGGTTAAACCCCAGCCCACCCGGCCGTGGGCTCCTGGCAGCAGTGGGCAACAGCCAGGGGGATGCATGACCCCCCTTCCCCCGGGATGGGTCACCCCTCTGCGCAGCCAAATGCATCGTTAACTCCCCCAGTTCGCTCTTTTGAGATGCGTAAAAGCAGAAATCTTCAGGAAGAGTTAATTAAAAAAATCAGGATGCCCTGATGCAATCGGGGTCCCTGTTTGGGGGGGGGGGGTGGGGTGGCAGGGGGGAACACAAGCTGCAAACCCCATCCTCTTTGTGTGGGAACCCCCCGGGGGCAGGATTCAGCCCTTAAAATATGTTATCTTAATCCTGAACAAACTTAGGAGCAGGAAAGGTCAGCGCCCGCCTTCCTGGCCCGGTGGGGATGAACCGCCGGCGGCTGCTCCACACCTGAGCCTTCTGCTTCTGACAGGGCTCAAGTTACAGAGCAGAAGAAAACTGATACAGGTCCTCCAGGTGTATCGGTCTTGATCCTATCTGGCATCTTTCACCCCAAATTATACCCTAAATCCTCAGTGAACAAAGTCAGCCAGAAAGGCTCTGGAAGGCTCAGCAGACCTGGGGCTGGGGGGCATGCCTGCTGGTTTTTCCCCTCCCCCCCCATCTCCCCTTCTGGTTTATCGATGTGTTCATTGCTCAGTTCTGGTCACAATTTGCCAGGCTGCTTTTGGAATGGAAGGTTGGGGAGAGCCGGTCCCGGCTGTGTCTCAGCCAGCGAGGAGTTTAGCGCTGCCCTCGGTAGGTTTCAGAGTAATCACTCAGCCGTGGTTCCCGGAGTCTGTCCTTGCCAAGATCCCAGCGAATCGGCGTTCGGGACTGCCTGTGCCCAAACCCAGCCCGATGGGTCACAACTGGACCCGTTCTGCTTCCCGAGCTCCCTCCCCATCTCCCTGCCCTCCCCCCCCTTGGAGCCGCAGCTGCCTGGGCTGCAGGCACGACTTGCCCCAGCAAGCCCGGCTCCGCGGCGGGTGCAGGCGAACGCTCCCTCTCTGCGTGTTTGGGCTTTGCTGCAGGCTGGGGAGCGCTGGGGGGGCTGCGGCCGTGCCGGGGCAGGCAGCCTCGCCACCTCGCAGAGAAACCTCTGGTTCCATCGCTTCCATCACTGCGCTCTGCCGGCAGGGCCCTGAGTTTGGGGAGCCAACAGCAGTGGCCGCGCCGGGGTGTGGAGCATCTGACTCAATGATGCCCATTGCCTCGTTGCCTTTGGTGGGTTGGTGGTTTGGGGTTTTTTTAGTGCCTCCCGCGGTGTTAGGTGTTAGGCAGGGATGGTAGAACTGGTTGTCCCAACCCCCAGGCACCTTTTGCAGCTCAGGTGAAGATGCCCAGCAGCGGCATCTCCATCCCACGGAGGGAATGAGGATTCTTTTTGTGGGAAGAAGCGGCTGTGGGCTTTGCTCCGCGATGCCCCTGGGAGGGTGATGCAGCTCTGGGCCCGGTGGGAGGGTTTGTGCTGTTGCCATGTGCCAGCACCGGGGTCCACGTACAAATATAGCAAGTTATGTGCCTGCCGGACCCACGCTGCGCCGCTGGGAAATTCCAGTGATCCGCTACGGCTGGGCAGGAGGCGTTAATGGCAGGGGGCTGTAATCAGTACCTGCAATTAGCCTCTGCTCCAGCTGGCCTCCAAAGCTCGGCCATAAAACACACCGTCCCACGCTGCCGTTCCTCTCTCCCACCCCTCCGTGTCACGCCAGCTCTCAGCTGTGGTGATGCCAGTCGGGACCTGCCCGCCCAGCCGGGATGAACTCAGCACCCGCCGGAGCAGGGAGATTATTTATGGATGAAATTGCTGTGCGGAACTCGAGGGGCCGCTCAGGGCTGGGGGTGAGGATGGAGGGGGGAGGGTCCTGGCTGTATATTGGTCCGGCCAGTCCTTGTCTGGAGGTCAGAGATGCCAAATTTGCCCGTGGCTTGTGGTTGTCCTGGAGGAAAGGAGAACAGCCGTGGCTGTCAGCCCCCCGCTCCTCCTGGTCTTTACACCTCCCCTCGGCTTGACGTTGGCTTGCAGTAACACCAAACTGCTGATGACATTAAACAAATTAATATCGGGTTTAAATAGCCTGCCGGGAGGCTGGTAACAGGCAGTGCGGGCCCAGCTGTCAATCCCAAATTAGCGAGTTCCGTGGCTAAACTTACTGCTCCTGCTAACGACCCCGAAAGCAATACCTGGTGTGGGGGGCACGCGTGCCCGGTGCGCTGGCTCTGCCTGGGACTTTGCCGGTGCTGCCCCGGTGCCAGCTGAGCTGGGGTGGGTGTTGGGAGAAGGACCCGCAGGATGCCCTGGCCTGGCAGCAGTGAGCAAAGGGGGTCCTGATGGCTTTGGGTGCTTTTCAGAGCACTAAAATATTGGGATTTACCCCCAGAATGCCTGGTCTGGCTGCAGTGCCTGGGAAGGGAATTTGGCACCTTGTGGTTTACGTCTTTGTTTTCGCTCAGCTCGTGGCTGAGAGAGGGGTTCCTGCCTGACTCTTCAAATTGGTTGGCTTGGGGGAAGTATTTAAATCCTTCCCTGTTCTTGTCCCCCTTTGGTGGGGGAGATGAATGTTTCCTCTTTTCACAAGCAGGTTTTTCATCATTTCCCTTTTTAAAAAGGCACCATGCAATCAAGTCGTGAACCTGCCCTCCCGGGAAGCTCTGGGGGCCAAAAATTCAGCCCAGAGAAGGTGCTGCCATCGGGGAGTCCGACTGCCTCAGCCTTTGCTAACAAACGCAGTGGGGAGGGAAGCAAACCCTGGGCTCCAGGGCTGATGCCAAACCCCACTCATGGGGGGCTGGGGTGAACCCCCCCCACCCTGTGTCCACCATGTCACCCCATGAGACGATGCCATGGCTGGGTTGGACCCTGCGCGTTTCCAGTGCTTGGGGCTGGGGTTGAGCGGGGCAGGGACACGTGGCCACTGGGCAGCGTGTCCCCTTTCCCCATGGGGCCACACAGGTTGTCTGGCACCCGATGGATGCTCCGGGGCTGCCTGGGAGGTTCGGGACCTCTCTCACGTGGATAGTGGAAACAGGGATGAATTGATGCTGCTGTTCCTGGGCGGGTGTCAGTGTCCCAGTCGTGAACCCCAAAAGCCGAGGGGCACGCTGCTGACCGGAGGGGGGATGTGTGCGGGATGTGCTCGGGTCCTGGGCAAACCAGGCTCACGCAGTTCAGGGGGACGGGGGGCTCAGCCCTGACCCCACCAGCCGGCGGGGGGATTTTGGGGAGCGGGGCCGGGGTAGCTGCTGCCCTCCCTCCATGAGCGACCCCTGCGGTCAAGCTGCAGCACGGGGGGATTCAGCAGGTGCCAGCGCGGCCCCGGTCCCCATAAAACAGCCCCCTGAGGGGGGATCCCGGGCACTGGGGGGTGGTCTTAGGGGTGCAGAAGGAGCCGGCTGCGGGCTCCGTCCTCCCGGCTCGAAGTTGCTTTGCTCCGGCAGCGCCGGTGCTCGCTGCGCGCCGGGCTGGGGCAGGGGAAGCCGGGGGGAGCCGGTCCCCCCGCTTCTCCTCCCGCTTCTCCTCCCGCCCATCGCCGCCTTAATACCCGGCACCTCCGGCGGGGCCGCTCCGGCGGGGCCGAGGCGGGGCCGGACGCGTGGGCGAGGGGCTCGCACCGCCCGCCGGTGGCACCGGGCTGCGCCCGCCCTGCCCGCAGCCCGCCCGGGCCAGCGGCAGCGCCAGCAGCGCGGAGGCAACGCAGCGGGAGCCAAAATGCTGCTAGGTGGGTGAAACGCAACTTTCCTTCCCCGCGGGAGCTGCCGGCTGCGGGCTGCTCAGCCCCACGGCTCCCCATCCCTCCCTGCTGCTCCTCACGGTTCCCTATCCATCCCCGCTGCTCCCCACAGCTCCTCATCCCCTCCCCGCTGCTCCCCACGGCTCACCATTCCTCCTCGCTGCCCCCCACGGTTCCCTATCCCTCCCCGCTGCTCCCCATCCCTCCCCGCTGCTCCCCACGGCTCCCCATCCCTCCCTGCTGCTCCCCATCCCTCCCTGCTGCTCCCCATCCCTCCTCACTGCTCCCCATCTCCCCTCGCCGCTGTTCCCCACAGCTCCGCATCCCTCCCTGCTGCTCCCCACGGCTTCCCATCCATCCCCATGGCTCCCCATCCCTCTCCGCTGCTCCCCATTCATCCCCACAGCTCCCCATCCCTCCCTGCTGCTCCCTGCTGCTGCCCATCCCACCCCATCCACCCCCACGGCTCCCTATCCCTCCCTGCTGCTCCCCATCCACCCTCATCCCTCCCCATGGCTCCCCATCATTAATCCTCAGGAAAGCCCTTGGCGGAGCACACTGGGTGGGTTAGGGGGGCCCGGCGTTCCACTGAGACCTGGGCAGCATGCAGGGCTCTGGGTCGCGGCGGGGGCAATGGGATGGGGGTCCAATGGGGTCAAGGGCTGGGGTGCTGACCCCGCTGCTCTCCTAGTGGTGTTCCTGCCTGCACGGAGCCGATTCGAGTGTTCCTGCAGGCAGGCGGCTTTTGCTGAGTTACATGAGCTTGAGAAAACGGAAAGAAATCAAAGTACAAGTTGCTCTTTAAAGAAAAAAAATATAGCTACGTGTTTCTTGTTTTCTGGGTAGCTCTGCTAAGGTTATGGGGAGGGGGTGTCTCTTCTCCCCTTTGCAATTTTGACCACAGAGTTAACAGTGAGAAATCGAGGTGGGTTATTTCCAACAAGGAAAGAGCTTCAGAAATACGTGGTGCTTGAGGAGTCTGGGCGCAGGAGCGAGGGCTGGGAACAGACTCAGCATCAAACACAAATATTGATTCACCTGTGGGGTCCTCATCCTGCTCCCATCGGGGCTTCCCACGCGAAATTACCCTCACAAAATTTTCTTCTTTCTCAGCAAATCAGCTCGTTACCATTCCCTACCGTCACCTTGCCCCAAAACCCATTTAAAGAGCTGTTCTTTTTATTTGTGTCAAGGAAGCTGTTGTACCGTACACCCACAAAATGGTCCCTCCCAGCCCAGGCACACATGCAGCCAGTTTCTTCGGCTCCCAGCCTGCTAATCCTAATTACTTACGGGATTCAAGCTGAGTTTGACTCACTGCATCTTATTGATTTTTCCCAGGGCTGCAAAAAAAAGAGAAAGAAAAAGGTTGCGCGCTGACACGGCTTTATTTTGCCCTTGCTCTTTGTTTGGGGGTCAACTCCAACTTGTGTTTCTGCTGCACCCGCGACGCGAATGCGTGATGTTTTTTGTGTGAAATAAGGCTGGGGGGGAGCGACCTTTGCAGAGAAGCTGGTGGGTGGTGGTGCTTGGCTGCTGGATTTGGCTGTTTCGGGCTCGTGGAGAGGAGCTGCAGCAGCAAATGGAGCGTAACGCTGCTGTCGGACCGTTTCACGTGCGGATTTGGGACTGGTAGTAATTTATTTTTTTTTTGGTTGTCGTTACTGGCATTAACTTTCCAACTTGTGCTGGGCAGAGACAGGGGTCCAGCAGGTCCTCGTGGGCAGTTGTTCAGGTTGTCCCTAGGCACGTGGTGTGCACATACATGTGGGCACGCGTGTGTCTATGTGCTTCCATGCACTCGTTTTCCTCTGGTAACGTATCTCCGGTGTGTGGTGGTAGGTGCCTGTAGGAGAGCAGCCAGGCCAGGGGAACCGTGGATGATATTGAACTGGCACGGCTGCCAGGGCTCCTGCGAGGTGCTGGCATTGGTGTCACTGCAGCCTTGCCCCCCGGCTGTCTCCTGTGGAGCACTTTAATTTTTCTAATAATTTAAAACACAGCCTTTTGTCTGTGGGCTGTCTTCCCCTGTATCTCTGCAACGCGTAACGCTACTCAGGATATTTATCTGTAATACTCGTCAGGCAAAACAGGTTCAAAAAAACCCCAAATACCCCAAAACGTGCTTTTAGCCCTGTGGTCTCAAGTATGTAGGAAATGTTGTACAGCCACAAAAGTTTCAATTTTGAACCCATGCTGCTGGGTGCGGTGCCAGGGTGCTGGTGACCTTGGGGCTGGAGATGTGGGACCGTGGTGCTTTGGGTGGAGAAACGTGGTGGTTGCAAGGTGGGTGTGCGGTGGCCGCTCCCTGGGAGCGTTAAAACATCCTCCCCCCGCTGGGTTTTGAACACCTCTTCCAAAAAAAGTGAGGACTCAGGGGTCACCTGGCTTCGCTCCGACCCACGGTGGGCAGCGCAGGGTGGGACCACGCCTGGGTCCTGGTGCTGCGGTGAGTTTGCGGTTGTTAATTGGCTGCTTAATGAGGCTTCTTGTCCTCTCTGCCGTTGTGGGGGCTAATGGAGAAGGGAGACCATCCCCACCGAAAGCCTGGGTTTGGCTTCGGGGCTCCTTCGTCAGATGGTGGGACTGAGCTTTCCTGGAGGTTGTTTTGGGTGAATTTCCTTGTAAATGCAATGGTTGATTTTATGGCTGGGGGCTTGCTCTGAAAAATGTCCTGGGGAAAACATCTGTCCTCTGGTTTCAGCCATGAGACACCCAGGGGGGCGCGGGGGGCTTTGAGCTCCTCTGACAGCCTCAGCCTCCCCTTCAGAGTATTTTTAGACAAAGCTGTCATTTAATCTTGACCTCCAGTATGATGTGGGCTAGAAAATATCACTGCATTTCCAGCATCAAGCCGACGGTACGATTCACAAAGGGTTGGTTTTTTTAGCTCATTTTTGATTACACCTGACCTCGCTGGAATAATGAGTTGCTAACAAGTATTTTGAGCAAACATGAACTCTTCTGAAGTTTCTGCAGCGATGATGCTGCTGGTGGCTGTGCTGCCGGCACCAATGCTTTGATGGTCCATTCCAGCACCGTCTGATGTCCATAAGCTGGTAATGACTTCAGGGGCTGGATATTTAACATTGCTTTTTATTTTATTTTTTTTTTTCCCTTTTTCTGAGCGGGATGTTAGAACAAGTAGGCTGGCTGTTCCCACTCTTCTCCGAAGTGATTATATTAGCACAGCTTGGGTAGGAGTGGCGGAAATTACAGTGAAATACTAGCGGTAGGAAATAAAAATCTAATTAAAAAATAATGACAGATGTGTGTCATCCTCCAAACCCTGGGTATGACCAGCCTGGCCCCAGGGCAGCCGTGGTGGGGAGTTGCACACTTGTGCAGCTGTCGGCACAAGCGTGACGGGTGTTGTGCTCGGGGCTCCCAGAAGATAACGTGAGCAGAAAGAAGGTGGGGGGAGGCAAGGGGTTCTGACCTTTATAAATCTTGGGGGGTGGGGATGGTGGAGAACGTGGAAATGGTTGGGGTTTGAAAGTCCTCTTGGCCCCCCAGGAATTGCACCCCTGAAGTGAGACCCTCCTGCAAGTGGGGTGATTCCCCTTTTGCCCCCCTGAGCAAAGCTGGGAGGGACTGGCTGAAGCCCACATGGTTTCAGTGCTGGGGGGGCATTGGGGACAGCTGTGACACCGTCATGTGTGGTGGCTTGGGTCTCGCCACGGTGGTCTGTGTGCATCGCTCCGGCATGTCTGGGATGGCATCACTGAGAGAGGGGGGCTGCCACCAGCCTGGAGCCCCGCTCTGCCACCGAGCTGCCGGGTGGCCCCGGCCATGTCACTTGTCCTCTCCGAGCCCCTCATGGCTCTTCCCTGCTCTGCGGGGGCCCCGAATCCTGGGGAAGGGTCAGCCCAGCCCCGGCTGCGTGAGGCAGGCACCTGCCTTAGGTGCTTCAATAATAGAAATAATTAATTTTCACTGCTAATGGAGGAAATGCCGCACCATGAAAAGTGCGCATTGGCTTAGAGGCGATTCAAAAGGCTGGTAGAGATGGGAGCCCCTTAATTTTTTCCAAATGGGTTATTTCACTGGAGATGGTGAGAAAGCATCAATTTAAGTATCTTTTTTTTCTCTTTTCATTTCTGCCAGTCGCTCCCTGGCCATAATGAGTTGGAGTCGACTGTCATTTTTATGATTTAAACAATGCCTAGAATAAAGGCTGAACTAACGTGGGGCTCCGGTCTCCCCCCACCATACCAGAGGAGAAGGTGATGGTGGGGAGGGGCGGGCAGGGCTTTGGGGAGCAGAGCTCAGATCAGTGTTCAGCACTCGCTGCCTCCCTTCTGCTACTGCCCTGGGTCAGGATTAGCCCAGCTCATTCCCGAGCTCCTCCGTACCATACGCGGGGATCGGCGAGCTTTTGGCTGGGCTGCAGCAGCCCCAGCAGCGACACAGGGGCTGCTGAGCTGGTTGGGGTTTGATGGGGGCTCCGAAAGAGGGGAGGGCATCACTAAATGCTGATTTTTCAGATTATGAGCTGGCAGGTGGGGAGAGTTGGGAATGACGATCCAAGGGGAGGTGGGCTCGGTGCTTGTGGATATGGGGAGGAAAGATGCTTGATGGAGCAAGACCTGCATCCAGTTTTGCTCCTCGGGAATTGCTTCTGATACCAGTTGTGCAGGGTTAGCGCTTGCTGCAGCTCTTGGGGTGCTGGAGGCAGCTGAGCTGCCTTTCAAGGACCAGGTGCATCAGCGGGGGGGGGAGCCCAAGTAGGGGGAGATTATCTTGTCTGTGCTTCTGTTCTTGCTCCTCAACAAAAGGGCTTTGCCCTTCTCGGCTGCTGCATCGTGGAGAGCAAACTGGCCCTGTCTGATCGGAGGAGTGTTAGCCCAGAGCTGGGTTCGCTGGCGGGGGAGAAATGAGCGCTGTCCCCCCCTCCCCAGCCCGAGCAAATAATCGTGTTTGTGGCCATGCCCGGGAGTTTGCAGGGATGTCATCTGAGTTTATTTCAAGGCTTGTTCCCTGCCAGCTCAAGTCACGCAGCAAAAGGTTGTGACAAGGCTGTGCAGGGGAAGGAGGCAGCATGAAGCAGTGTCCTGCAAGCTGGTAGTGACTGGGGGCATGGGGGGGGGGGCTGTGTCAGCAGCTCGGGGGGCCACCTTCTCCAGCAGCACCCCATTACCATGGCCCACTGCCCACCCAGCCCCCTCCGCAAGGACCTGAGCTTGCCCAAGACAGAGCCCCTGTGCCTGCAGCAGTGCTGGAAGGGCCCCCCCGGCAGATGAGGAACAACCCCGCTGAGCATCCTGGAGATGTGCAGGAGAGCTGGGACACAGCAGGGAAATACTGGAGTCCCCAGTGTGTGCCCCATCCCCTTCCCTGAGCTGGGGCACCCTCTCCTCCCCGTGACCCTCCGGTCCCTGCAGCGATGCTGTGGAACAGCAGATCTGGCAGGAGGAGCCAGCCCTGCCTGGCCAGGCAACAGCCCCGGAGGGTTGCAGAAGTATTTTTAATTTGTCTGAGCTGACATGGTGTTGAGTGCTGTCTCCCTCGCAGAGGGACGTCTCTCTCCTACACGAGACAGCGGCTCCTTGCAGCCTGCCTTCCTCCGCCATGCACAGCAGAGATTAAATTGAACTGTCATCACCTTCGGGTGCAAGGGATGCTGCGGCGGGCAAAGCCTGGCGGTGGGGCTGGGGTGGCTCCTGTGCATCCTCCCGTGCATCCTCCTGAGCATCCTCCCGTGTGTGCCCCTGCTGCTCCCATTCCCCGGGTGGTTTTGGGACCTGCTGCAGGTGGGGGTTCAGGTGCAGAAGGGGAGCAGGGACCTGCAGGGCAGTGTGCTCCTTCCCTCCCCCCAACACCCCCCCCCCCTTCCCGTGCAGAGCTGACACTGCTGCTGCATGCTGGGGCCTTCCCCCCCTGTTCCCATGGGATGGGCACCACAGGGTGGGCAGGAGAGCCAGGGGCTGTGAGGGGATGGGGGTCTCCAGGGTCAGCAGCCTCGGAAACACCAGCATTCTGCATCCCTGCTGGAAAAGCGTGAGTCATTCCCTGGAGACTGAGAGACTGGCTTAAAGCAGAGAATGAAACTGAAATCTCATAAATATGTTTGGATTCGGGGATTTAATATTTTGGGGGGTAATATGGCTGGGGTTTCGGTCTCTTCTGTTCAGCTTCTTATAGTTGCAATGGCAAACCCTCAGGGAAACGCAGCTCCCGGCCGTGGGGCTGGATGTTAGCAGGGGGTGCCAGGGTCTGGCCCCTCGGCATTCCCGGCAGGAGCCGTGTGCCTCGGGTTTGGTTTGGCTGTCAAAGGCACGGGGCTGAAATGGAAACTGTGGCTCACGGGGCAGCAGCCACCCTCGTGCCACGCTGATGATAAATGTGCTCGTGCAGACAGGGCACCTGCCCGCCAAGCTCTCTAGGCATGTCACGGGGGAGAAAAATAGCAATGATCGAATCAAACCAAGATTACTGCTGCTGCATAGGAGTAAACAGAAATATTTCCATTTAAGTTCCTTTAGGAAGGGCTTCTGACATCCTGCAGGGATGCAAGGGCAGGGGTGCTCGTCAGGGTCGAGGACATCCTGTAAACACTGCCCCAAATCCACGTTAAAGCTGGAGGCTTCCAACAGGAATGTGAATTTATGGAGAAAAGGGAAAAAAGACAATTAAAAGACTATTTCATATGAAGCATTTCAGCTGTTTCCTGTAGCCTCCTGCCACAGGACCCCAGGCAGAGGCACACAGGGCAGGAGACCAGTGGGTTCAGCTGTGCCCCCCTGGCACATAGCAGGCAGAGCCCCCTGGCTTCCTCCAGCACCCATGGAGTTTGCCCAGTGCATCCTGGTTTCCCAGCCTTCTCCCTGGGCTGGGATCCCGGGGTCTCTATCCCTGCCACTCGACCCCTCGAAGGTGCCTGTGTTTGTCCCTGCTTCCCCTTTGCTTCTGTGAGGCTGCCAGGGTTTGGCATTAACGCAGGCGAGGATGCTCGCTGGGCACCGAGCTGGATGGCTGGTGGGGCTGGAGCTGCTCCTGGTGGGTTACCGACCCCTCCAGAGCCAGGGCCCTTTGTGAAGCCAAAGGACACAATAATCACAGCCCCTGCCCGGGGCTGGGGCAGGGTCCCCTTACCCTGTGCTGGGGGACGGCTGCCCATCAGCAAAATGCCCCACGGATCCCACCTGCCCCATCCCCATGGATTTCTGGCCATGCTTGGAGAGGGGCCCGACCCCGCTGCCATGGTTGGTTTGCCCAAGGGGGTTTTTGGTTCCTGCCTGGTCCCCATTGCTGCTTTTTGTGAGTGGGTTTGTTTTGCTGCTGTGGATTTTTCCTGCCTGGATCCCTTTGGCTTGTGATAATTGTAAGCAACGGCATTTGTATCTTCTGTGCTGGTGAAAGCGGAGGGGGAGGGATGGGCAGGAGCTTTTGCCAGATCCACCTGTTTTCCAGGGCTTTGCCTGGGGCTCCTTGGCATTCCCCATCCCTCTGTCCTGGGTTCGGGTGCCTCTCCCGCCAGGGCTGTGGGATCAGACTGGGCTGCTCCCTTTGGGAACCCGGGGGGGGGAGGAAAGCAAGCGTGTTCCTGGCTGGAGACCCACTGTCCTGCCCATGGATCCCAGTTTTGGGGAGCCGAGCACTGTCGCTCCCTGCCCTGGGACCACTGACCTTTGCAATCCCGCTCCGGCTGCTGCGAACCGGGAAGATGTGGCAGCCTCTTGCCTGAAAACTGATTAAAAAGGCTAAGTCCTCTTTTCTCGCTTGTATTAGCACAAGAATAAATAGTGCATATTTTCACCCCTGGGAGCCCCATCTCTGGTTTCACTCAGCTCCTGTTAGCATTAACCCTGGGCTGAGGTGGCCGGGCAGGAATGTCCCTAGAGCAGGAAGAGCCTCTTGCCCCAGGACATGTGGCAGAGCCTTAAGAGAGGAATTCACCGGGGGGCCGCTGGTCCCCTCCCTGGTGCGGAGCCAGCCAGAGACAGGTACAATGCAGCCCCTAATCCGAGCACATACCGTGGGGCCGCAGCCCTGGTCGATGCCTGACTCTGTGCCGGGAGCAGGTGGAGTCGGGTCCAAGAGCATCCTCCGGCACCCAGGTACCGTGTCGGGGCTGGGGAGGGGGGAAGGGTGTCCCCGCCGGGGGCTCCTGCAGGACAAGAGTGCTTTTTGGGATTTTAGTGTCCTCAGGTGCCTTGTTTGGGGGAAAGCAAAGGTGGCCTAAAATCCTATTTTTGGAAGAAGTTTAGAGGCTCTAAATTTTGCCTGCATTTAGTGCTAGAAGAAGGGGGGTTTTTGGTGTGAGCGGAGCCCCCGTGCTCGCTGGGGAGCCCCAGCGCCAGGGTGGGTGCCAGGTGCCGGTCCCAGTGCCGCTCCTGCAGCTACGGACCAGGAGCAGTGTGATGGGGCTTGGGCAGGAGCTCAGTCCAGGTGTTGGCAGAGGGGCTGGGACCTGGATTTTATAAGAGCTCGATGCCCGTGGGCAGGGCCGGGGAGCCGCTTTGCCCACCTGAGCTGCCCACGCGCATCCTGGCTCTGCCCAAACGCAGGGATACCCGTCCTGCCTGGATGCAAACGCTTTTGCAGCTTGCCCTGCCGCACGTGCTCAGCGCTCAGCCAAGGGACCCAGGGTGGGGGTTCCCCGGGGGGGGATGGGGGACCATGAGCCGGTCACCCCGTGCCCATCACCATTACCCCCTTGCACCGGGGGAAGGGATGCCTGCTGGGGAGCACAGCTCTCCACGCTCCCCTTCCCCAAGAGCTGGAGCCCCCATCGCCCAGCCGCTGGCCTCGTGGCCAAGCCATGGCCACCACCGCCACCACCGCCACCACCACGAGGCCTTCCCAGTGCCTGGCCACCGCTAGTGGCCACTGCCGCCGCTGGCTGCTGGGAGCATCGGTGGAGCCAGACAGTCCTCGCAGCAAGATGGCTGCTCCCAGGCTCCCGTGAGCGCGGGGCACCCGCCGGCTTTGTTCCCGCACCCGCCGCGCTCGGGGTCACGGCAGCGCCAAGGGCCACCGGCCCCATGCACCCAGCGGGGCTGCCGCGACGGGGCGGGGGCTGCCGCTCACTGCCTCCCACCAAGCTTTTTTAATAATTTTTATTTTATTTTATTGCTTTTGCATTGTTTGGCTGGGTTTGTTTTTGGTTTTGTGGTTTGTTTTTTTTTTTTTAATGTCTTTCTTTTTTTTCTTTTCTTTTTTTTTTTTTTTTTTCCTATTTAAAATACAAAAAAATCTGGGAAGTTTGCAAGCCCCCTCACCCTAAAGCTTATGGCAGCCTTTAAATGGTACGTATGTAGGGGAGGGTGGGCGTGCGGGGAGGGTGCGCAGGGCTGGGTGCTGGGGTCGCGCGCTGCTCCGCTCACCCTCCCCGTGGCAGGCGTTAGGTGACCGGCAGCCAGGGCTGATGCACGGGGGCGTGAGGCTCAGGGCAGAGCGGCTCGTCCTCTTGCAAGTAAATCCGGATCCTGCTCAAACTTCCCTGCGGACGCTGCTTGGGGGAACAGCAGGCTGGTGGGGGGGGGACCCTGGTGTCACCCCCGCACGCTGCCGGTCCCCGTGGCCAGCACGGCCGCAGCGGAGGGTGCTGGGGGCTGGGTGCACAGCAGGCGCTGCGGGAAGCGCCGCGGTGCTCTGCTCCATCCCACGCTCTCCCTGGCCCCGTGCTCCCCAGACACTAATTGTTCTTTTTTTTTTTTTTTTTTTTTTTTCTTCTTCTTTCCAAGGTTGCTAGAGCGAGCACTGGGGGCTACGTGTAGGTGGGCATGGGTTTGGGAGCAAATGGGGTCACTGGCATGGGGGGATGGAGGAGCCGGCCCCCCAGGGCTGTGCACTGCCCTGGTTGCAGCACGGCTGTTGGGTGGTGTGGGTCTGGGGGCAGGCTGAACCATAAGCAAGGCTGTCAAAGGTGACAGGGCTGTCCCTGCAGTGGGGGCACCTTCTCCTGCCCTGGGGACAAGCCCCAAGCCTCGCCGGGGCACGGCAGGGACACTGGCACTATCCCAGCCCTGGCAGAGCCTGCATCCCTGGGGAACATCTGATGGGTGCTGGCAACTGCAGAGGAAACTGAAACAAAATTCAGCAAGACAGATCGGGGCTTTGACTCTCACGTGGCAAGTCTGTCACAGTTTCCTAATTAACGCGCTTCCGAGGAGCTGCCGCTGTGGCCAAGCGCTCAGCGCCCGAGAAAGTGGCTGCAGCTTTGTGGGGACCTCCCGGCTGTGGGAGTTGTGCCCTGGATGCTCCGTAAGCAAGGTGTGGGACCAGGTGGGAGACCTGGCTCTGGGAAGCAAAGCAAAACCACGCTGAACAGGCTGAGAGCCGGGGGCAGTGAGAATCCCCGCGCCCCTCGCAAGCTTTGAAAATTTTGTGCTCCTCCGTGGGCAGCAAGAAAACTCCCAGCAGGGCCATGTCCTGGGGTTTCTCTCTGCCCCTTTGGAAGGATTTAATGCTGATGGTGGTCAGGGCTGAGGTTTGGGCTAGCAAAGCCCTGGTCCTTCTGTCCCTGCCTCCCTGCCCTGGCAGAGCGCGGGGTGGGAGCGGCCAGGGCTGGAAGCAGAAGGGTGATGCTCTGAAGATACACACGTGCCCGGTGAAATAGGACAGGGAGCCAGGACCGTGACGCACCTGGACGGCAGCAGTGGGAAATACGGGCTCTGAGGGTCCGCACCATGCCGAGGGTTTGCACCGCAGCACCCACCTCCGCAGGGTGAGGTGCTTGGTGCCTGGCCAGCACCTGGGAGATGCTGGTGCTGCCTGGTCCTGGCCAGCTCCTGCCTGGGGGCTGGTGTTTTCCTCTGGGGGGCTTCCAGGACTCTAATGCTGTTTTACCATGTTGCTCTGGTTTCTGTGATGGAAGAACATAAGCGGGAGCGCTGCTCCCATCTGGTGTGGCAGAAGGCTTTGGTATATCTGCTTTCCATCGGGAGGAGGACAGGGGTCCCTGAAAAGCTGGGTGCAGCCAGAAGAAACACCCAGAGCTGGAGGGGAAGGCGCACGGCTGGGGCTGGACCTGGGGGGACCAGCAAAGCAGTGAGCCAGGGCAGGCGGTTACTCCTGGGCACCCCGAGGAAGATGCTGGGGCTGAGGGTGGTCACCCCTTCCCCACCTACTGTCAGTAAAGGACGTTTCTCAGCCCCAGGGAGGGTGGCAGGGCGAAGGGAGCCCCGTGGCTGCTGTGCCGTGGCTGCTGTGCCGGTAGCTCCACCGCCAACCAGCCAGCGTCACCCAGGGCACCCCGAGGGGAACCCTTGCTCCATTTGCAACTCTGGGAGTTGGGATATTGCTCTGACGCCTGAATCATGAGGCTTTCCGCTTCTTCCTGAGGGCTGTGGTAACAGCTCTGGTTCTTGTGTGGTTTGTTCTTTAGAAAAACCCCAAGTTCCTTGTTGGTTTCTCAGCAAGTCACATGGACTGACAGGATTCCATGGCTTGCACTGCTGCTGAGTGTCCCTTTTCTTTCCTTTTTTGTCCATGTTTTGGTTCTCCCTCCTTCCCCACCTTGCGCTGGGTTCCTCCTCCTCTTCCCACCACCTTTATAGAGGCTCAGTTTGGTTTTTCAAACCAGTTCATGGAAGAATGCGAGGATTGGTCTGAGTGGGGCTTAAGTACGGGGAGGGGGTTAAGTGGATGCTTAAATACTTGAGCTACCTGGTTTAAATATGCATGTAAGTGCTTTTCGGCCTCAAGCTCCAGAGCCCTGGCTGGAGCTGGTCCTGTGCATCAGCCACCCCCGGGAGGGATGCTGGGCTGAGGTGCTGATTGCGCAGGGCACAGCCCTGCTGCCACGGGACATGATGTGGCTTTGCCAGTTCCCTGGGACGGGGACAAACAAGGGAGGAATGAAAAGCTACACGTGTGCAGACGAGCACGTGGGCACTCGCCGTCAGCAGCAGGTGCTGCACCTCGAGGGGGCCAAACGCTCGTTTGCGGGTGCTTGGTCCAAAGCCACCTTTGAACCTTCCACACCTTCCCAGTATCGGCTGCAGCATGGAGGTCTGGTCCGATGGGAAGTGTGTGTGGGTGTCCCTGTGCGTACGAGGAGGAATGTGCGTGTGTGCCAGTGCCACTGCTGACACCAAGAGCTGCTGGTGACACCCGTGAGGCACATGGGGGGGGTCCCCCCATGCGGTGCTGGGGCTGTCACACAGCCCTGCCTGCCCTGAGCGCTGCTGCCGCAGCTCTTCGTTAGCAGCCGAGAATAAACGATGTGCAGAGGCTGAGGTTTGCAGAGCCCTAATCCCTTTCCCTTGTGTCTCTTTCATCTCCAGTCGGACCAGGAGAGTTGTAATAGACCTTCTTACTAAATTAAATGTAGAGGCTGCTCCTCCAAGGCACGTTTCAGTTCAACCGTAGTGTTTGATTTCCCAGCCACAGCAATATGGTGCCTCCAGGGAAAAAGCCAGCTGGGGAAACTTCCAATTCCAATAAAAAGTGTAAGCGCTATTTCAATGAGCACTGGAAGGAAGAATTTACCTGGCTGGAGTTTGACTATGAGCGGAAACTCATGTTTTGCATAGAGTGTCGGCAGGCGCTGGTGAAGAACAAGCACGGTAAAGCGGAGAACGCCTTTACCGTGGGCACGGACAACTTCCAGCGCCACGCTCTGCTGCGGCACGTCACCTCCGGCGCGCATCGCCAGGCGCTGGCGGTGAACCGGGAGCAGCTGGCTTTCGAGACCCGTGTCCACAGCCACCCGGAGCTGCGCTCGGTCATCAAGGTGGAGGTGAACCCGGCGAAGGTGGCCGTCCTCACCACTGTCTACTGGATGGCGAAGGAGGAGATCCCCGATGAGAAGTGCTCCTCGCTGCTCGACTTCCAGAAGTTCAACCTGTGCCAGGCGCTGCTGGCCTCTGAGCACAGCGAGTACTACCACCCCAGCAGCGTCAGGGAGATGCAGGTGTGTATGCGGGGCTGGGGGCTCTGCACCCACCTTCGATGGGTGCTGCATGGCTGCCTGCCCAGCTGCCTGCGCCCGCCGTGTTCGGGGCCAGGTGTCGGCACTGCCTGGCTGCAGCAGGGAGCTCCATGCTTCCCAGCGCCCCATCAAACGTCGCCAGCACCCGCTTGGCTTTGGTTTGGATGCTGCATGTGTGAACGGGTGCCTTAAGCGTAAGCTCCCACCCCAGGGGTCCCGGTGAAGCACAGGGAGCAAGTGTGTGCTCTGCCTGGGTTATCTTTGTGGCAGGGATCGCTGGAGCCTCCCGGTGCTGGGAGCCCAGGAGGGATGGAGCTGGGTGCCGTGGCGTGGGGCAGGGAGCTGGTGTCCCTGACTCGAAGGCAGAGCAGGAGCTGGGGCCGTTGGCTGCTCAGGAGCACTGAGAGCCTCTGCGTCAGCATTTGCTGATGGGCACAGCTCCGTCCCTGTCCTTGGACAGGTAAGCGTGCCCGTGGCATCAGGGCACATCCATGATGTGCTTGGGACCACCAGCCCAGTCCACAAAGCCAGGCTGCGCTGGGGCATGCTCTAGACCCACGGGGAGCCAGGCGATGCTCCTGTTCTCCAGGAGCTTCCGTGGCGACTGAAGGTTCCTCCACATTAAACATCAATGTGGCACTTTCCTGGTGTCATTCCCTGATTTGACAGACCAGGAGAAGGTGATGGGCTCCATCAAAGGAACCTCAGGCTCGTGGTCATGCATGTGCTTCCAGCCACACAGGGCGAGCAGGAGCATCCTCTCCCGTCTGAGCCTGCCAGGCTGCTTGGAGGATAAATTAGCACATGAGCACTGTGGGTTTCTCTGCTTTTTGCCCTCAACTGGATGATCAGAAAGATCAAGTAGCTAGAGAATTTAGAAAGGATTTTCTTAATTTTACAAATGCTTCATGCCTGTTAAAATGAAATTAAATTTTTACTGAGTCTTGGCCATTTGCCAGGCTTGTTAGATCTCTGAAGAGCCTTATTTTGCTGCAGTTAGACTAAATCTACTAATTAGATTTCTCAGCCTGAAGTGCTACTTACATCGTCCACACACACCTAGGAAGTTTTCCCTTCAAACTGGGGCGTTTGCCTGAAATGGGGGGAACTGGGTAAAGAAGGAGAAGATGCAGCAGCTTTTGACTGCTGCTCCTGCCCGTGCTGGGCTTGTAAAACACGAACGTAATTGCTGAAGTTTGAACCGAGGCGGCGAGTTGTCGGTGTCCTGCCTTGCTCCCGGCACGGGCAGGGTCTCGGGAAGCGGGTGACGGGGTGGCGGTGGCTCGGTGCTGCTGGGGGCTTCTTCCCCCAGCTCTGGGCAGGGACCCTCGAGCATCTCTGCAGCTTCACCCGGTGCTTGGGCTGCAGGCCAGGAGTAGGAGGAGACCGTATATCAGGGGAAACGGCATTTCCAGCTTGTATATGTCCTCGTATGTACAGATCGCGTAAGGGCTGTTCACCTCGGGACCTTGCGCCGCTTTTGGGGCGATCCGAGGGCGGGAGCCTTGCAGCTCGCTCAGCGCCGGGTGCTGTGCATCTCCCGCCTGTTTTTGAAGTTCATTTGTGTTTCTCTTTCCCTCCCCGCCTGCCCTGCGCACCTCCTTTAACTGGCTCAGGCAGCGATCGCCAAAGTCCTGCACAACGAGGACAGGCACAGGATAAAAGCCTCGCCGTTTGTTGGGCTGGTGGTGGACGAGACGGTGGATGTCCTGGAGCACCGCAGCCTCGCCATGTTCACCACCACCGTCTCCCCCTGCAACGGGCAGACCTCTGCCACCTTCCTGGGGAGCTTCGAGCTGCCTGCTGGGGAGGCCTCCACGGTGGCAGGCAAGGTAGGCGAGGTGATGCGCTCCTTTGGCATCCCCACCATGAAGATCACCTGGCTCAGTGCTGACAGCACCTCACTGGTGGCCGAGCGGCTGAGCGGGGTGGGGACCGCGCTGACCTCCTTCTGCCCGCTCCTCACGGAGATGCACTGCCTGTCCCACGGGAGCTCCCTGCTGCCAGCCAAGAGCATCGTCAGCATCGAATACCTCCAGAAATACGAGACCACCGTGGATGCTGTCTACAGGCTCTACTCCAGCTTCAGGGGAGAAAGCAACGGCCTGCAGGAGCTGCGGAGTGTCCTGGACCTCTGTGAGATAGACCTCGGGAGCCCCAAAGCCATCCACTGGACTTCTATTTTCCCAGCCGTGGAAGCCATTGATTCCTCGTGGCCCACGCTGGTGCTGCTGCTGGAGAGCGAGGCGGCACAGTCGCCGGTGGCCCACGGCCTCTGTGAAGAGCTCAAGAACTTCCAGTTTGTGGCCTTCACCAAGATCCTCTTGGACGTCCTCCCCATCTTCCAGAAACTCAGCCACTTCTTCCAGATTGAGGACTTTGACCTCTCCATCCTGAAGCCCATCGTCTCCGCCACGGCTACCACCCTGCAGGCCCAGAAGAGTGCCAGCGGCCAGAACCTCCAGGAGTTCCTCAACGAGATGAACGAGCACCCACGGGATGACCGGGAGGGCGAGAGCCGCCTCTATTACAAGGGCGTTGAGTTGGCCAACTGCTCCAAGGTGCATTTGAAGCACTTTGAGCGCTTGAAGGAGAGCTACTTGGAGAGCGTGCGGGGCAACCTGCTGGACAGGTTCCCCAGCAGCATCCTGGAGGCCATCAGCTCCTTCTCTGCCATCTTCAACCCCAAGTGCTACCCTCAGTCTTTGGAGGACATTGGCAGCTACGGGGTCAGCGAGCTGAATTTCCTCCTACAGGCTTACTCCCGGGTGGTGGTGAGCGAGAGGGCCCTGAGCGATTTCCCCCTCTTCAAGCGCATCGTCTTCAGCCTCAGCCAGCTCTCCTTCAAGGACCTCTGCGTCAAGCTGGTCTACAGCAACTCCGAGATGCATGAGCTCTTCCCGGACTTTGCTGTCCTTGCAGCCATTGCCCTGGCCTTGCCTCTGGGCTCGGTCCTCGCCAAGAAGATCAGCCGGGGCCGGGAATTGCTGAAGCGTGGCCGGTCACGCCAGGCGAAGGACGAGGGGCTCTCTGACCTCATGAAGATCGCCATCGACGGGCCAGCCATCAACGAGTTTGACTTTGCGTTGGCCATCGAGTACTACGAGAGCATGAGGGAGTCCGGCTTCATCGTGGCGCAGGTGAAGTGAGCGATGCCGGCGAAGGCAGAGCCCTGCGGGCAGGGAGCTGGGTCCTGCGGGCAGCCCCCAGCACCGGCTCGACGCCACCTTTCCCCACCGATGGTCACTGCCGGGGCCGGGCAGCCGCCGCCGGTGCTTGGTGACCTGCTCCGTGCTGGGAAGAGGAGACGGGATCCTTCACAAAGCTGTGCCAGTCCCATGACCACCCCTCCCTCATCCCCCAAACACCCGGCTGAATTGGCCAGAATTTAAAAACTTGTGGCCACCTGAAATCCCAAAATACGATGAGTTGTTTTTTTTTTCAAGGGTTCGTTATTTTTTTGTTTTAGGGAGGTGAAGGCAAAACTTCTTTTGAGCTCAAATGTCACATCGCCTTTGCACAATGATACCCAGCAGCTTTTCCTTAATGCTCTGCAAAAATATCTGATTTTTGTTGTTTTGGAGCCTCAAGAATGAATTCAGAAACAGCAGCGCATCTTTCTAGCTCCGCGGCAAGCCCCAAAATGCCTGGTGGTGTCTTGTTGGTATTCCTTGCGCACAGCACAAAATATTTTTAGCAGTGGCATCAAGTCATGAACATTTCAAGAGCAAGAGATTTAGAGAATGATACTGTAATCATCGAGGAAATAGTAACTTTAAAATGCATCAATATGTATATATGTGTATGTGTATATATATAAAAATATATATATAAGTATATATATTAAAAAGGTCTATCTTAATTTTCCTAGCGTTTAAAATACAAAGATATCTAAAAGGACTTTTTTTTTTTTTTTTTTTTTTTTGCAATGACAGAATAAATTATAAGCAGGGAGCCAAAAATAATAAGTAGTGAACTCCTGGTCTTTCCAAAATGTCATCACGTACCTACGTTCCCTTCGCACCCTGAGCTCTTTGCAACCTTGCAACCAAAGAAAGAGCCTTTTACCATCTGCTTTTGGGACAGATGTGAGTTGTTTAGCCCGTGGTTTTCCTTTGAAGCATTCCTTTTACCCCGCGGCGAGCGATGCTTCGGGGACCTGGAGTGGGCAGGGGCTGGGGCTCCTCCGCCACCGGCGTCGGGGTGCGCGAGCACAGTGGCGAGCGGGGCGGTGGTGCTGTGTGGCACGGCCGGGGGTTATGGGGCTTCTCTGGTTTGAACTCAGAGGGATGTTTTCTTGGGGTGGGGGAGAAGACCCTCCTTGACCGGTTTTAATCTGCAATAAAGCCAACGCAGCAGCCTGAACATCACATCGGTTTAATTCCTGAGCGCCGGGTGCTCCCGGGGAATTCGGCTCCACTCCTTCCCTGGGTAAGTTCACGCTGTCCCACAGGTGCTGGGTCTGTGTCGGGCAGGATTTGACCCCATTGTCCATAATGATGGTCCCCCTTGGTCCCATGCGGTTGCCTCTGGCTGGGACTTGTGATGCAGCCACATGGAAGGGCTGCGTTGGGGAGGGTGTCTTGCTGCTCCCCCTCCTCCTTGCCCCGGGCAGAGGGACCTTCCTCCAACCCAGCCCTGGTGTGTGGAGCCCCTCCAGCCCTGGGGTGGCCCGAGGGGTTGCACAGCCCCGGGAGCAGTGCTTGGCCGGCGCAGTTGCCTCGCCTGCGGGGGTTTGCCATTTGCCCACCCCAGCCGGTGCCGTGCCCCCAGATGCCCATGTCAGATGGGGGGACAGGGTGTTTGGGGGTGCCTGGTGGTCTCGCAGGTTCCCATGGGCGCACTGTGCCCTGTGCCTGCAGCGGAGGCAGGGAGAGCCGGGATTTCCGTCCTCGGGGCTGGTGGCAGGTCACCGCTGATGGCCCAGAGGCTGTGTCCTGTGTCCTTCCAGCTGATCCATAAGGTGGAGATGCTGCGTTGGTGGCAAGTGTGTCTGGGTGAAAGCTGCTCACTCACAAGCATCCCTGGGTTTGGCTCTGTGTTTCTTGGCGTGCCCGTGTCCTGCGAGCTGGGCTTTGCTGCGACTGCTTTCTGGCCAGACGGTGCCTGTAGAGTGGCTGCCGAAGGCTGGAGATAGGAGGGTTGGGCAGGATGGTGCTCACAACGTGCACTCTCCTGTTCCCAGGGGGACTGGGAAGCAGCATCGGCACCGGAGCGCGTGGCACAGAGCAGCTCTGCAGCCCCCAGCTGGAGGGGCCTTTGACCCTTCCCGTCGGAAAGTGGGCAGGATGGAGGGGCTGTGCTCAGCCAAGGCAGGGGCTGTGGGGGCCAGGAGCGTCAGGGCAGCCGCAGCATCGCTGTCTCAGGGCCAGCAGCTCCGCTGTGGTGCCGGTCGGGTTTGTGGAGTCTGGTGGCTCCAGCGTGGTGCGATCTGTTCATCGCTGGTCCAGACCCAGAGCAGTGCCGGGGCTGCTCTGGTACTGCGGTCCTGGTCCAGCATCGCGACTGGGTGTTGCTTTTCTCCTGCCGGCAGCCTTTGGAGCACACACGTGTTTCCCAAAGAGTCTCCTGGAAAGAGCTGGAGGGAATTCAGCTCATGCTTGGCCGGAGACAAAAGCTTTAAAGCCCTGGGTAAGGGATTTGAGACACCACCAAAATTTGTTGAGAACACCTACCAAACGGGAGGGAGCCAGACTGCTCCTGTGTGAATAAACAGCTCCCGTCTCCATCTGTCCTGTGCAGACTCCGCACCAGATGCTCTTTCGAGGCAGCCGGCGCCTACGGAGATGGGTCCTTGGCAGATTCTCGTGTTGGTAGGAAAACCCACAGCGATGTCTCCGCCGTTTTCCAAGGCATTTCTTGGAGGTTCGCACGTGTGTAACGTTAGAGCACAACAGTCACTCTGCTGTGCCTCACAGGGGACCTGGGAGCAAACCCGGTGCAGA
Source organism: Falco punctatus (assembly GCF_963210335.1). NCBI lineage: Eukaryota > Metazoa > Chordata > Aves > Falconiformes > Falconidae > Falco > Falco punctatus. The sequence goes on along the minus strand of NC_137599.1, from coordinate 3,264,191 downwards.
TGTGCGTGTAGGCGCTGTGTGGGGCGAGGAGGTGGGGGGCACAGGCTGGGGACGGCGGCCAGGCATGGTCCCGGTGGGTTTGGTTGAAGGAAAGACTGAAACATGTCTTTAAATTCCAAGGGACCCCTTCCCGAGTCGCGTGTCTGCAGGGCAGGAGCTGGGTTGGGAAGGGATGAGCTGAGGGCGCTGAGCTGAGCCCCAGGCAGAGGATGCGCAGTGCTGCGGCGCTGATGCCGTGTGGTTTGGTGTCTTCTGGCCAGGCCTGGATGCTCAGTTAAGAACATCCATGCACCCTCCCTGCGGAGCTGGGGGAGGGTGGGCACAGGGTGCTCATGCCGGGAACGTGGGGCTTGTGCGCCCCTCAAAACGCTCCGGAGCCCCGAGCATGTCCCGGACCCGCAGGACCCGCAGTGCCGGAGCAGGGGTGCCTGCTGCAGAGGTGGGGGCTTCTTTGCCAAAACTGGGGGCGGGATGATGACAGCGCTGTGGCAGAGGACAGTCCCGCTCCGGAACTGCAGGCTGAGCATCTGGGGATGCCATTCACCAGCAAAGCCCACCCTGCCGGTGGCCGTGCCCGTCACCGCGGGCAAGGTCGTGTCATCCTATACAGACCTGCGGGCCCTGCCACTCTCCCCGGAACAAATCCCCTTAATTGAGTGTCTAATTAATACCTAAAAATACAGCCCGCAGCTGCTGCCGGAATCTGCCCTGCAGCAAAGGTGAGGCACCGGATCCGCAGTGATGCGGCCCCGTAACCTTGGGAAGATGCCCCAAGAGCATCGTGCGGGTACCCGGTGCCCTGGGGGGTGCTGTAGCGTGTTGGGGTGGCTCTCTTCGTGCCAGGGTGGCTCTCTCTATGCTCGGGTAGCTCGCTCCTCACCGGGGAGCTCTGCTGGCACTGGGTCTGTGGCTGCAAACTCATCTGCCCGCTCCCTGCGTGTGGCACTTGGGTTTTTGTGATCATATGAGGTTCAGGCAAAGCGGAGCTGATGGAGCCTCTGTCACTGTGCCATGCAGCTGCTGTCCTGTTTGCCCTCGGTGGCCGGGGATGGCCAGCCGTGCCGGCTGCAGCGCATCCCTCCCGCGGCAGGCACTGGCTTTCCTCCTTCTGATGCCTGCAGGCGCTGTGGCCGCTCCTCGCAGGGTGCCTCAATGACGATGATGATGCTGTTGGAGGCTTTCATCCCTTTTCCTGCTCCTGAGGGTCTTGTCTACTTCAGTGGCAAAACCGGGAGGGAGAGATCCTGCCCCCTCTGCCGGGTCCTGTCTCGGCTGGGATTTCTGGGCTCTTGACCCCTGGGCTGCAGACCCAGCCCAGGAATATGTTTAATCCACAGATTTGGGCTCAGGGATGTGCCAGAGTGGCTTGGTGTGGCTTGTCTTTACTGTGGTGGTGGGCAGTGGTGGGCAGCCCTGGGACCCTGTGCCCCCCCAGCCCCCCAGGGAGCAAACCCCTCGGCTGCGGGGCTGTGCAGCAGCAGCAGCTGGGTTTTGCTGGTGCAGCAAACTCCCTGCGTTGGGTTCCTGGTGATGGGGGAGGAGGCATTTGCCTGCCCTCTTGTTCCTCTCGGTGGTAAATGTAAAATATATACATTTTTTTATTATTTATTTAATCTTTTTTTTAAGGCTAGTGCATTCAGTGTAAACCATACTGACAAAGGCAAGTGGAAACCCTTGCAACCCAATCCCAAATGCCCGGGCCAGCCGTCTCAGATGATTTGATGCAGAAATACTGTTTCACGCCTCAGAAGGTTAATTATGCATCGTTCACCCATTTCTGCTTGCCTTTGCTCCCTCTCTCCTGGCTGTTGCAATAATTTTATTTATTTATTTTTAAACAGTTTCACAGATTTCCCTTCTGGGCGACTCTGGAATTAACTCGATCAATGCACGCCTGATGAAGCAAAATGTAATTTTTCCCCGGAGTCAAGCCTGACTCCGGGACGGCTCCGGTGCCGCTGAAGAGCCGCCCGTGTGCGCTCTCCCAGAAAGAGGTCGTTACTGCCCGCAGGGCGAGCACTGGCTGCTCAAATTCTGAAAATCTTTCAAACTTTGCATTTCAGATTCGTAGCTCAGCTCCTGCACCAGCCTGGTTTCTGCCGGCGGAGGGTCAGGTGCCGAGCAAAAAGCAAAGCGCACATGGGAGAGCAGCACCAAACCCACTGCTGGGCGGGGGTCCCCACCCTGCACAGCGGGGTGAGGGGGGCTGCAGGGGGGGCGAGTGCCTCGGCATGGTCGCGACGTGGCACCGGTGACCGCGGCTCCCGGTCGGTGGTTCTGCGGGAGCACTCCATCCCTTGGGCACTGACCGCTTTCGTCCTCCCACGAGGGACTGCTGCTGTTCTTGGCAGCTGCCTTTGAGGTGAAAAAGAGCAAAAGAGCCCAGAAATAATAAAAAAAAAAACAGGAACAGTGGCCTTGACCTTGTTCCAGGCAGCGGGACAGGGCTGCCCAGGTGGGCTGGAGGAGGGAGAAGGTGTGAATGCGAGATGCAAATGAGCTTTTTCCAGCTCACAGCGTTTTGAAACCTTATTTATTGTATTTTATTCATTTTTTTTCTTTAACTTTTCTGCTCTCCGAGCTGTGCACAGGCACACGACCCCAGCCCAGGCCCTCCGTGGGTCAGAGGATGCTTTCCCAGCAGGGGGATGGATGAATCCGGGTGGAAAACCTCAGCCCTCGGGCTGCTGAGCGGGGCGAAGCGCTGGGACGGGGAGCAGGCTGGAGAGAGATCCCCTCTGTGCAGCCTTCCCTCCTTCCCAGGGGCGTTTTTCTTTTAAACAGAAAATTATTAATAACTCCAGGCTATTTTTAAATCACACGCCGGAGCTCGCGGCTGGTTTGCGGGGGACGATGCGAGGCAGGTGGCAATGCCTGGCCGGGGAGCGGGTGGCTCCAGTGCAGGAGCCAGCGGCTTAGAGTTGGGGGGAGCCCATCCCTGGGGATTTCCCCCCAGAATACCTGTGGAGGGGCACCCACACGGCTTGGAGGGTCGCAGGGGTACCCCAAATTCAACACCTTTGCAAAGCCGTGGCGGGGGCTGCTCAGCTCTCTGCCCCCCACCTGGCACGTGCTGGGGTGCGTGGGGCTGGGATGCTCCTTCGGCTGCTGCTGGCACCGAAAAAAATTCCCAGCTTCGGTAAGGGGGAGCCAGCGTGGGGAGCCCAGGGCTGCGGGGGCTCCCGTGGGAGAGCCTGGGGAAGGGGCTGCTGCCCCAGGGGAGGTTTTGAACCTTTCAGAGGGTTCAAAGCGAATTCCCGCACATCTGCTCTGCCGCAAAGATGCTGCGTTGGGCTTCAAACTGGCATGCTGGTTTTGAGCCCCAAAGGCAGAGCGGTGCCCAGGGGCCCCCCCCAGGCTGGGACCTTTCACCGAGGAGGGTCCGGAGCCCGTGGCAGATGGCCCTGTGTGGTGTGTCCCCATGTGGCGTGTCCCCTCACTGTGAGCAGGGGCCACCAACGCTAATGCTGCTCTTTCCCCTCTGCCTGCCCAGGTCCCTCCGGACACAGCAGCCCCCTCTTAGCGTCGTTGCCTATCCCCGGCCGTCCCCTTCATCCTCCCTTGGACATCAAGCACTTTCTGACCTTCAGGCTCAACGGGACGTCACCGCTCAACCTCTTCCCCAACTTCAACACGGTGAGTCCCACAGGGGTGGGTGGGCATCGGCTGCCAGACCCCTCCTCCCTTGCAGGAGTTCCTCTTGTACACCGCACCACTCCTCAAACCCTGGAGGGTAATTTCTGTCTTAATTACCGGGGTCTTTGGCTGCTGGCTGCTGGTGCAACACACCCGCCCTGCCCTTAGCTCGGAGCGGTTCCTGCCCAGCCATCACCCTTATATACCAGAATTAAAAAGATGGTGTATTCTAACCAAGATCAATTGGATTTTGCTCCTGGAATCAATATTAATAAAGTAGCTCTGGAGAGCAGTTAATTAGTTGAAAAATAAATAAATAAAAGGAAAGAAAGAAAGAGAAGGTCTGTAAAGACACAAGGAGCATGGCTGGTGCTGCAGGTGTTGGGCGAGCCGGGTGGCTGTGGGGCTTCTCCTGCTGCCTGGCTGGGCTCAGGGTCCCCAACCTCGAACCAGAGGACCAAGTGCTTGGGTTATGCAGTTACACGTGTGTCTCTGCAGACGTTCTGTTACATGTCTAAATGGACATGGATGTGCCCAAACACGTGTGACAGTATCTCGGGTGTGAAGCGGTGTTTTCCCAGCTCTGTGCCGCTCTCCCCGGCTGCTGCCAGCCCGGCTCGGGTCTCCATCATCCACCCAGGTATTGCCCTGCGCCTCTTGCTGATGGGAGGGATGGGATCCGCTCCAGGAGCCCCTCTCTTGCCTTGCTTTGAGTCCCTGCCCTGGTGTTTCAGCCGCCTGGGGTTCCCTTGGGAGCGGGCTCCTGGCATCGCTGAGGAGCAGGTTTTGCTCTGCAGAGGGACGTGGGGCGGTGGGGAGAGGGACCTGGGGCTGCTCCCCCCTGCAGAGGCACGGCTGATGTTTTTGCGTTTGGTAAATGCCTGGTTTTTTCCCTTGTGAGCCTGGAGCCGGGACTTTCCTGAGCTCCCTGCTTGCTCACCAGCCTTTTGTAAATGTCTTTGAGATTAAACGTGCTGGGAAGGTGCAAATTATCGCCGAGATCTTCAAAGACAGCCGTAGAAATTAAGTACAGGATTCCTGTTGCTGTTGAATGGGATTCAGCCATCTAACTCCTTTAAGCTCTCCTGAAATCCCAGCTTTAGCCTGTCTCTCCCCTGTGCTAACAAGCAGAAACAGAGGAGAGGATGATTTTTTTGATGCCATTAAGGCTGCTGCTCTTTGTCTGGGCTCCTTTTTATAGTCGCTGGACTCAGTAGCTAACTTGAACCAGACCCTGTTGTTTGTTCTCCTTGGCTCCTGCCTGCCCCTGCCTTGGCACGCGTCCTCCGGGGTTGTGTTGCTTTAAAAAAAAAATAATAACAATTTGGGAAATGAATCTCTTGCTGGAGCTGCCCAGCCCTGTCGAGCTGCTTCTGTGCTGGGCGGGGACTCCTCTGCCCCAGGGGGTGTTGGACATGGGGATGGAGGTGCTGGGGGCACCTTGAGTTCAATGCTCTGAGCTCACATCGGTGTGCAATATTAGCTGAGCGAAGCCAGCCCTGACTGTCTGGGGGTGTGAGCTGCCCCTTCGGGCTGTGTTTGTGCTGGAGAGGCGGCTGAGACTGGGGGTGCGAGGGGTTCAGTGTCGTGCATGGGCAGGCGGCTTCGCAGGGAGCCAGGGTAGGGTCCCGGTCCTCACGGTGTGCAGGGCTCGAGCATCCCTGCACCCCAGAGCCGGGCAGGCAGCTCCTCGTTTCCCTGCCCAAGTCACCATGATGCCAGGTCAGCCTGAGGCAGCTGAGCCTCAGGGGTGATTTAGGAGGCTGGGAGGGGGCGTCACTCGGGGTATTCTACTTTTTGAGAGAGCTGCCATATCGGAGTTGCTATAAAAAGAAATCTGAGGGTTTGCCTTTGCTTACCCGGCGTTGCTGGTGATGCTGTGCAGGATTCGGCGCTGCCCCGCAGAGCAGGAGCAGTTTGCAGCGGCACAGCAGAACACTTTGCACTTTGAGCAGGTCACAAGGCTCCCACGAACCCAGCAGATGTTTAACTCTGCAACAAGCAAAACCTTTCCAAGCTGAGCTCTCCTGCCACTTTAACAACAACAGGCAGGGGGGGAAAGCCCTAATGCAACACAGAAGACGCGTTTCATGCTCAAAATGCCCCTTTGAGCTCTTGGGATGTTGCAGATCCTCAGGACCCAGCAGCACCTTGCAAACCACAACAGGAGACGCAACCTGAAGTGATGCTGTGTCCCTGTGAATTCCCGTTTCTGACCTCGGTGGGCGGCAGGGAGCTCAGCACAAGGATCGCTATTTATATCGGTAGGAACATCCAGGGATAAAGTAATGTGAGTCAATAAGAATTGACTGTAAACCTGAGATCTTTATTCTCCAAGCGTGTGGTGCCCAAAGCCTGCCTCTGCTGGGAAGTGCCAGGAAGGGGCTCAGCCCACCCGGCTGCGGGTGCTGGTAGGTACCGCTGTGGCACAGACCCTCACCAGCCCCGGCAGAGAGCTGGGAACACTTTTTCATCGCTGAAACAGCAGTGATGGAGAAGCTATGGAGAAGTTGATGGTGGGTTTGTATTTTTATTCAGAGAGAAGTACAAGGGCTCTGAGGTGGCATCCGGACTTCGGATGCGCTTGGTGCTGCGTGCTGGATGGCGCCAGGCTGGGCTTCCAGTGAAGCCCCCTGCGCATGGCAAGCGGACCGCGCTCGACGGAGCGAGGGGTGGCCGTGGCAAGGGGTTCTTCAGCCCCCCGGGGGTGCTCCATGGGGCTGGGTGCCCAAAGGCTTTTCAGGATGCGGTGCTTGTGTTTGCTGTGGGATGGCAGGAGCAGTGGTGCTCACCAGCTGCACTGGCTGTGGTGGGATGCGCGGGGCTGGGGCGAAGAGCCAGGCTGTGGTCCTGGGGAGCTCGTGGCTCCGCACCTGCCTGGGGTGGTCGTGGGCAGCGTGGGTGCTCTGATGGGCACAACTTCTCGCCGCGCCGTGGGGCCAGGCGATGGGGGCTTTGCGAAAGCAGAAGTGGTGTAAAGACCCAGGTTGGTGCCATCGCCTCACACCCCGGGAGGACGAGGGGGTCCTTTGCTGGCGCCGCTCAGCACCACTGCCCTGGAGTTGGTGCTTGGCCACAGCCCCGGTGCTGCTGGCTTCAATGGCAGGTTCAAGTTCAGGCCAGGACAGTCCCCAGCCACCTTTGCATCCTTGTGCCAGCATCCCCCTTTCCTCTGCATCCTCCTTGGTCCCCCAGCCCTGTTTGGTGCTCGGGGGGTGGATGAGCCCATGGGAGCCACCAGCCGGGTACTGGCAGCTGATGCTGCTGTGAAGGTTAGAGCCGTTTTTCTTTTCTTTGTGTGGAAAAGGTAGCTGTTTCTCTTGAAAACAAGTGCCGGCCCTGCTTCTGGCCACAGACAGGCAGTGCAGCGATGCTGCCTTTAGGACATTGCAATGTTTGTCGTCAGGGGTGGAGCAGCATCTTTGCCATCTGTAGCTTCCTCCAGGTCTCCACTGAACTCCAAATGCTTCTTCGTTTATATGCCAGATAAGTGAGTAAAATTTCATAGCAAACAGGCACTTCATTAATCACCTGCTTTTACCATTCTGCTCACTCCTGGAAAGGAATTTGGGGTCTTGATAATGGCTCTGTTGTCCAGGCATGTGCCTTGAAGACTGATGCACCTGTCTCAGCAACGAAATAGCTTTGCAGAGAAATACGATCGCCTGAAAACCCAAGGCTCTACTGACAGCAGGACTCAGATAAGATAATCTTCCTATGCCACAGGGTAGGGGAACAATACTTGCATTATAGATTATAGCCGTGCTCGAACAAAGAGGTTATTCTTATTTCCAACCCCCCCCCCTTAATAAATGCATTTCGTTTAAAACAATTATGGCTTTTCGAAGAAGTTTGCTGCCTGGACTGAGGAATGACGCCGAGCCCCGGGGAGAGACAGAATCACCAGGGGCTGTCATCAGCCGGCAGGTATCTGCCCCGCCGGCAGCGGGAGCAGCGTGCGGATAACCAGCGCTGCTCTGCCTCCGCGCTCGCGCCCGCCGAGGTACCGGCAGCTGCGCCGTAACGTGTCGTCTGCCTTGTGGTGTGGTTAGGGCACGGTGCATACGTGCAGCCCGCGGTGGCTTTGCATGGGCACCCTGCCCCCGGTGAGCTGTGCCCGCGGCGGTGGGCACCGTGTCCCCTCCCCTGGCCCTTGCTGGGCTGCGCGGCGGCGGCTCTGCTCCCCCCTTCGGCTTTGCGCAGGGATGTGGCAGCTCCGTGATGCGGAGCACATGGAGGGTTAATGGCCGGCTGCCCGTTTTGATCGCCTGTGCCCCCCCCGTTTTGGTGGTTTCCCCTTCTGCCAAGTCTCTCAGGAACTGGCGTGGCACTGGGAGGTTGAGGGCAGCAACTGGGAGCTCAAACAGAAACCGATAATTTGCCACCCGTGACCCTGGTATCTGGTGGGGGGAGAGGGACCGGGGGGACACGCAGGGGAGCACGGTGGGGTTGGGGAGGATGGGGTCCGTGGTCTGTGCCCACACAGTGGCCTCATCCCCTCTGCCAGACTACTGTAGGCATTTGGACCCTGCAGATTTGGGGTTTTTTTTGAATTTTTTTTTTAAAAAAGTCCAAGAACAGGCATCAACACAAGGCAGGTTGCCCTGTGCGGGGGGTGTCCCCGAGGCCAGTGGGGCTCCTCTGCAGCCCCAGCTGCTCGCTCCTTCCAGACACCAACCAGGCATGAGCTCTGCCGGCGTTTGCAGCGGCTCCTCGGCGAGCGTGGTGGGTAGGGGGGCTCGCCGCGTCGCGGTGCCATGCCGGGGCAGCCAGCATGGCATGGCACGGCACCCAGCCGCCCTCTGCCTTCCTTCCCCTTCCAGATGGACCCAGTGCAGAAGGCGGTGATCAGCCACACCTTCGGCGTGCCCGCCCCGCTCAAGAAGAAGCAATTCATCTCCTGCAACATCTGCCACCTGCGCTTCAACTCGGCGGTAAGCGGGGCCGGTGGGCGCGTGGGGCGCGTGGGGCCGGTGCCAGCGCCTGCGGCTCAGCAGGAGCATCCCGCGGTGGGGATGCCCGGCGTGCAGGTGGCAGCTCCTGGGAGCTCTGCCCTCCCTCGCTCTGTGCCTGCCCTGGCTGGTGTTTCCACTGACATCTCCCTGCCCGTGGGCCCAGGCGCTCCCGATGCTGCCATGTCCTCTGTTTGCTGTCCTGGCTCTTTTTGCTCCTTGTCATTTTGTTCAGGTCTGTTCCCTGCTGCCTTGGTCTCGGTGTTTGTGCTTAAGCTGCTTTATCAGCCTGTGCAATTCATATCTGGTCCTTGGGAGCTGAATATAATCTTCCCTGCCTTGGCTTGCCAGAGCTCTGGTGTGATTGTTTTTTTTCCCCAGCTTTTTATTCTAAGTAAATCAACCACCTTGTAGAGGGGAGGAAGGAAACATTCATTCATCCCCGCGGTAATGAATTGCACACAGCTGATCTTTGGTGGGGAGAATTGATAAAAAGGTTTGAAAGGGAATTCTCGCTCGAAGCTGGTAGGAGAGGGATGGGGCTTTGCTGGGAGTGGAGCGGCAGGAGCCTGCTCCGCACGGGCAGCAGCTCGGAGCCCTTCGCTTGGGTGGCACAAGCCCATCTGCCCCCTCCTGCCACCGCTGCGTGCAGGGCAGCGATGGAGGCAGGAACGTCCCACGCTCAGCCCAGCCCGGCACATGTGTTACCAGCCTGGGATCATCCCCCGGCCTCGGCTGTCCCTTCCCGGAGGAGCGAGGCAGCGCTGAGCCCCCGTGCCCACGGGACGATGCCCCCGAGCGTGGTCTCATCTGCCGGAGCTGCCTGCGCGCTCGGTGTCTGGCAGCGCACGGGCTGCCGGGAGCTGCTCTCGCCTCCCCGGGGCAGCTGTGCCCTGGCCAGCCTGGCTCTGCCTCCCACCGCGGTGCTGGCCCAGCCTGGCTGAGCTGTATCAGCACAGCCCGGGGCTGGGCGCTGCCCTGCCAGCCAAAGTCAGCGTTTCTGGGCTTAATTATTCTGCTCCGCAACGAAGCGGCTCGGGGAAAAGCATCGCTTTCCTCTTCCATGCCGCATCCTGGCTGGAAGCGCGGTGCTGGGAGAGTCGGTCCCTTGTGGGCAGCCTGAGCCGCTCGCCCCCCACCCTGCCCGTGTCCCCCCCGCCGAGGTCACATCTGCGGGAGAGCACGTGCTGGTGCAGACCCTCACACGCCACTCGTGTCCCTGCGCAGAGCGGTGCCGGGTGACCTACTTAGGCTGCAGCCCAGCCCCGTTATCTGGTGGGAATTTATTGTATTTGCTAATGAGGCCCCGTGCTCGGATGGGCCGTTCGCGTTCCCACGTACCCAGCATCGCTGCGCAGCCCCGGACACTGTTCCCAGCCCCTGGAAAGCCATGGGGGGAGGGAAGGGATGCTTCTTCCTACCGAGCATGGGGAGCCTCAGCCGGCCTCTGAGAACGCCGTGCAAATTAATCCGTGCTACTCAGTGGTACAGTGTCTTAATTCATATTGGATTTATAAATCACGAAACTGCGGTTGTTTTTAGGGACAATGCGGCATTGTCCCTGACTGCAGCGTACACAAATGTTCGGGTGATTTTCTTTTGTGTATGTTTTTATCAGTTCGGTGCAGGCATGAACCCATCAACGTGCACTTCATTATTCAGCATTTGCTGGGAGAAGGGAGCCTGTGAATGTAAATTGCATGTCAGACACCCGTTAGGTTACAATGGGAGACGTGTCCTCCCCGCCAATGTACTTTTTTATTTTATTTTTACAGCTAGCAATTCATTGCATGTTTCTGAAGCCGTAAATTTTGCCTGAAAGCTTCTTTAAAAAGTGACTTGATGCATTTAATCGGAGCGGGGTCCTTATCTTGGGCGTGCAGTGCGGTGATGTCTTAGCAAAGTGATACCTTGGCCCGAATACATTTGTGTGCAGAGCGGTCTGGCGGGAGGAGGAAAGCAGCTTTGTGCTGCACCCAGCTAAAAATACCACCTTTGAGGCGGCCCTGGCCCCGGGGGGGATGTCACCAGGGGAGGTGGCTGCATTGGAAACGTGTTGAAGTGGCCACGGCTCGGGGCTGACCCCTTCGCCCGTCCTCCCTGTGTCCAGCCGGGTGCCCGGCCGCAGCACCGACACAGCCGTCCCCATCTCTCCCTCCCCAGAACCAGGCAGAAGCCCACTACAAGGGCCACAAGCACGCGCGGAGGCTGAAGGCCATCGAGGCCATGAAGAACAAGCAGAAGGCGGTGGGGGCTGCGGCGGGGGCCACCGGCCGGGACGGCACAGCCGACTTTGCCCCCAGCCCCGAGGGCAGCGGGGAGCCCAGCAGCACAGGTACGCGGGCAGGGGGGGCGGGGGGGGGGGTGTCCTGTGCCAGCAGCCTGTGACACCGGAGCGAGTGACCTGGCCGGTTCCCGGTGGTGTTCGCGTTCCCAGCCCTGCAGCATCCTGAGGAGCCCGATTAAATCCTGAACCGCAGCTGCCTGGTGCCTGAGCATCCCCCCGCATCCCGCTGCTGCTCAGGCTGCGATTAGTGCAGCGTAAATGCCACCGCCAGCGTTAATAAATGAGCTTTTGTGCTCCGCGGGGTCCACAGCACGGCTGGCTGGGGGCAGTGGCGCGGGGGAGGGGTGGAATCCAGCCCAGGAGCCCCTGGGCAGCTCACGCTCCAGGGGGTACCTGGCCCCTGTGCGTCCCTGCAGCGCTGTGGGGAAATGGTGCGCAATTGCCCTGGGATTTGGTGTCTCTGGGAGATGTTCAGAACGGCTGCGGGAGGGGCAGTGTCCCCTGACCAGGGCTCTGCTGCCGCGCAGGGATGGGGCTGGTGGGAGCCAGCAGCACCGGAGCTCACCCGGGCGTTTGGGGAACCAGCCCCGCCGAGCCGGGCAGCACCGGAGCTCACCCAGGGGGTTGTGCTGATCCCGGCTGCCCTGAGCCGCAGGGATATGCCGTGTCAGGAGAGACCTTGGGAAGAGCCATCCTTGAGGGGATGAAGATGAGCAAGCCGTGCCTGAGATGGCCCTGGGGAGGGCGAGGGTGCTCGCTGGACTCCAGAAACCCCGTTCAAGCCCAGAGACCTTCCCCTTTCTGCCCATTTCTTTCTTTTTTCCCCTTTCCCCCTTTCCTTTCCCTCCTGCCAGCTCAAGCCAACGGTCTGCAGGAGCCGGAGGGGGAGTGCAGCAGCCTGGGGCTTGTGCCCGGTGCCGAGGAGTCGCCAGCCGAGCTGCCGGGCAGTGTCGCCCCATTGGGCTCCCCGCCGGCCTCGGAGCTGTCGGAGGGCACCTCAGATGCCACCAGCGTGGCCTCCTCGGCCGCACAGGCAGCTGAGGCGCAGGCAGCCGAGTCGGGCAGCAGCATCAGCTCAGCCCCCGAGAGCGAGAAGGAGGGGAAGAAGAGCAAGCAGCACCTGTACTGTCCCACCTGCAAAGTGACCGTCAACTCCCTGTCCCAGTTGGAGGCTCACAACACCGGTAAGGGCACTGGGGATGGGGGGATCCATCCGTGCACAGCCCCGAAACGGCAAGCATTAGTGAATATTGTCTTCATTAGAGAGGGGTTCGTTAAGGTGGCTTGCAAAGATAAGTGGTGGCGGTGTACCTGTGCTGCGACTTATGGAGTGAATTTTAGCAAGGTCAAATGCTCTCCTATTGTTCATGTCGCTTAATTAAAGACAATTTTCAGATGCATTTAATCAAGTGATTGGAGGCTACTTTATATTCCATTGCAGTGTGTTTTTAAGCTGGTAGTGACCTGAGTGCCAGTGCCTCTTTCAGACCCAGGATAATCCTTCCGAAAGCAGCTCCGCGGTTCGGGCTCGTGGTTGTTTTGAGAAGCCCCTTGGGAATCTCACGAGCTTTGGAGCCCAGCAGCAAGCGGAAGAAGACACGGGGCAGGCAGGAGTCTGGGGGTGGTGGTGGTGGTCCTCTGAAGCCTGGGGATGGCTGGGCCCCCCCCAGGGGTGACAGCCGTGGTGCAGGGGACCCTCGGTGGGGTCTGCAGCGCCAGCTCCTGGCTCACCCCTTTCTCGGGAGGATGCTAAACAAGGACGGGCACCCCAATTTTAAAGGGAAGGGCCTTCCCTCCCCCAGTTCAGCAAGAACTGGGAACCAGTTCCCCCAGCCCCAGCTGCCTGCCGGGGCGGCAGCAGCAGCCGTGCGCAGGGTTGGCTCGGGACGCCGCTGCGGCTTAGCTGCAAACGTGTCCTTTTGCTTTTGTCAGCTCCGGTTACAAGTTTAGGAGCTGATTTGAGGAAAAAGAACAAACAAGCAAACAAACAACATGTTTGCAGGCTTGTGCTCCTCCATGGCTGTCACATGGACTCGGGCTCCTTGCTTAACGCCTTAAAAAATAGAATGAATTAGCGGGGGTTTCAATTACTTGCTCACCCCCACCCCGCCGTGCTGGCGCTGGCAGGGGCAAGACAGAGCGCCCTGTCCCCAGGTGTGTGAGGATTTCGGGTTCCTCCTTCCCCTCCTCCTGTAACCCTGCTGAGCTATTCCTGGCTCTGCGGCCAGATCCTCTCTGACCTTGGGCACAGCTGAGATGCTGCAGCATGGCAGGCGATGTGTGCCCGGCTCTGCAGACTCTGCTAACGCCCGGGGACAGGCGACAGGCTCCAGCACATGCTTAAAATAGCAGTTTCTCCAAAGGTCTGGCACATGAAGAGCAGGGGAGGTGGGGGGGGGGGGGGATGTCTCCGAGAAGCTGAGCATTGCTGGTCTGCCTGCGAAGTGCAGCTGGCCACGAGAGCTTGGCAGGGTTTGGGAATGGGCTGCTGCATCCCTGGGAAGAGTCCGGATTCCCAGGCAGGTCCCTGTCCCCTCTGCCTGCCAGTGCTGCCGGGCACGGGGGTTGGGGGGGGATGCGCGGTGCTGTCAGGCGGGTTGCTTGGAGGGCATCCTTCTTGCTGCTGCGGTGCTGGGTTTGTTTGCAACGTCAGCGTTCGCTGAGCATCCCCTCTGCCACCCAGGCGCCAAGCACAAGTCGATGCTGGAAGGTCACAGCACCCAGATGCGGCGAGGCCGAGGCAAGCTCCTGTCCCGGGCAGGGCACAAATCCAAGCGGATCGGCAACAAGGGCAGCATCAACATCCAGAACAAGGCGTTTCACTGCCAAGTGTGCGAGATCTACGTGAACTCGGAGACCCAGCTCAAACAGGTGACGATGCCAGGCCGGTGCATGCCTGCAGAGCCCTCTGGGGGGGCTTGGGGTGGGGAGGAGTGGGGTAACCTGGCTGTTCCCTGCAAGAAGCTGCTGGGCATCCCCCGTGGACCCCAGTGGCGTGGTGCTGTGGGTCTGCCCTCGCTGTCGCGGCTCTGGGTGACCCGGCTGTTTTCCTCTCGCAGCACATGAGCAGCCGGAGGCACAAAGACAGGCTGGCGGGGAAGCCGCCCAAGCCCAAGTACAGCCCCTACAACAAGCTGCAGAAGAACGCTGCCCTCGCAGTGAGTATTCTCAAGGTATCTGTCTCCCTGCTCGTTACCCACCCGGTTTGCTCTCCGAAATGTCGTTTGCCACGTTAGCCATCTCTTGCAACAAGAAACAAAAGGGCTGCTTTTCTTAAAGCCTTGGTCCCCGTGATACAGGGAGGGCGGGCTATAGTGGTGACAGGAGTTTCCAGCCTTTATTCCCGGGAAGGGAAGCATGGGAATAACTCGGGAGTCCTCTGGCAGCAGCGCCTGGGATTCTTCCACCTGTTTTTGTGGTTTCTGAAGGGGAGAGCTGTGGTGGTTGGGTGCTTGGGGCTGGCACGGCTCAGTTAAGTCAAGCCTAAGTGTTTGCTCGCAGAGCCGCACAGCTTAGCAGAGAGTTTGGCAGCAAAAGTCATCCCAGGGCACCAGAGGAAAGCACTGATGCAGAAAACAGCCCAGGCATTGCAAAAGCCAGGGTAGGGGGTAGGTCTGTGGGCTGGCGGGATGGGGCTGAGGTGATGACGGGGGCATCCCTGCATGCCCTGACCTGGCATGGGATGGGATGGAGTGTGTGTTGGGTTGGGGCCAGGGGCTGCATTTACTGCAGAGACGCGTGGAGAGCTCAGCTGAAAGCAAACATGGGCAGGGGCTGCTGCGGGGCTGCCTGCCTGGCCGGGGGAGCTGGGGCTGGGGGCTCTCCTCCAGCTGGGTGCCTCACGGTGTCTCTTCCTCCCTCCCCGCAGTCCAAGCTGGCTTTGCAGAAGCATCTCACCAAAACCCTGGCAACCCGCTTCTTGCCAAGCCCGCTCACCGCAGCCGCCGTCTGCGCCATGCCTGGCCCCCTTGCCCTGAGACCAGCCACTGCCACCACACTCTTCCAAGCCCCGATCCTCGGACCAGCCCTTTTCCGAACGCCACCAGCCCACGTCCGCACCACGCCGGGCCCCATCGTCTTCGCACCCTACTAGAGCCGCTCGCCCGCCGAGGGTCCATGTGCCGCGGACCGGGCTGTGCCGCGGTAGCTGCACGGTGCAGGGCGGCACTGCCGGGTCAGCTGTTCTTCTGGCTGGTGGGAAACCATAGTCATAGACCTCAACCCCGGCTTCTCCTTCGCTTTGAGTGGGCTCCTGCTGGAGCGAGATACCCTGGCAAAGCCCAGCCAGCCCCGTCGTGCATCCCTGCCGCTCCCCCTGCCCGTGCCAGCGCCGTGCTCAGCAGAGGAGCCCATCGCACAGCCGGGCGGCACGCAGGAGAGGATGGTGCCCGAGTCACCGGGACCATCTTGCGGCCAGGGGCTGCCTGTCCCTGGCCCGCCGGCTTCTTGTTCATCCCCCTCCCAGTTGCCAGACTGGAAGAAGAGGAGCTGCTTGGTCCCTGGGGGAAGGAGCATCCTTCTGGCAGACTGGTCCCTGCTAGCCCAGTGGGAAGGGAACTGCGATGGGAGCCTCAGCCCAGCTCTTACTGGGTGAAATGACCCCAGCACAAGCAGAAAGGTGGCAGTTCCCCTCTCAAACCGGGCTGGCTGTGCCCTTGCCAGCCCCACACTTGCCTGTGCTGGCTGGGGGCTTCCATGCTGCCCACCAGCCCCCTACGCCCCACAACCCCCTACGTCCCACCAGCCAAAGAGCCCCTGCGGCGGCAGGCACCGGCCACACTGACGGTGTGTGTCACTTCACTCCGAGAGCAATAGCCGAAGCCCAGGGCCGGTGCCTCCTCCCTCCGAAAGCACAGTGCCCCTGCCCTGGCCCCCAGAAGCACACAACTTGGGCATGCATCCAGCCCATCCAGCCCATCCAGCGAGGATGGGACTGCCGGGCCGCCCGGTGCAGGCTCCCCGAGGAGATGTCCCTGTGCTCGGTGCCAGCTGTTTGCCTCTGTCCCACCCGTGGGGGACAGCCCTGCCCCTACCTCCCAGGAGATGCTGTGTGAGGCTGAGTGAATGTCCCTAAAGCACTTTCGGTTCTCCAGTGAAAGGCAACGCTGCTGCTCGCCTGCCGGCCAGCTGCCATGTCCAGCCCTGCAACCCCGTCCCTGTTAGGAGCTTCCAGGGAGTTACCGATGATTCCCCAAAACAAAGGTGTCCCCAGCAGCCCGGACAATCAGGTACAAAGGAGCAGGCGGCACCCGTAGCCTACGCCTGGCACTCTCCCTGTGGTGCTCCTGTCGTAGCCTGCAGAAAGCTGGGCTCGCAGGGACCCCGAAGCCGTAGCTCTGCTTTTCACTGTGCTCAGAAAGCCCAGCGCTGACCTGGTCTGAAAACTGTAACCGTGGCGCTCCGGGTTCCCAGCGCGCTGCTGTAAATAGAAATATGCAGGAAAGTTGCGACCCAAATGGACCTTACGCTGGAGTGACAACCCACCCCGATCTATGCAATCCAGGGGGAGCAGCTCGCCCACCGCGTTTGCTGTCTGCGTTTTACTTTGGTGCTCACGCTGTCTGGACAGCCAGGAGTCGTGGTCCGAGCAGAAGAAAAACAACGCAACGCTTGGCTCTGTGCAGACAATTCCCTTCCCGTCCTCTGGCCCACTCGGGAGACCTCTGCTGTGGGCCACGTTCTCTCCCAGCCCTTGGGAAGCGGCTGGTCGGTTTGTGGACCTGGGAATCCACACGCACAAGCACACATATCCGACGCCTTGGCCCTAAGAAACACCTGGATTTCACGAGTATTTTGCCCAGCACGCTCCACCGATGCTCAGGACGGGGTCCTGGCAGCGGGAGGTGAATGGGAACCGGCCAACGGGTAACTCACACGGCTGAAATGCTTCTGCTTCCCAGAGCTGGTGGGAAGGAGCTGGAGCCTCGTGCGAGGGCAGGAAACCTGCACAGAGGGAGCGGGGCGGCACGGAGCCATACGCCTGCGTCTGGAGGGCCTGTTTCTCATGCCATGGGTGGCACGGACCCGTGGTGCCACTGCTGCGCTCCTGCCGCAGAGGACAGGAGTGTGTGGGAGCCCCTGGGTACGGATGCATCTGCTCAGGGCATCTCCTGTCCACCCCAGGGAAGGAGGAGGGTGGAGAGGGGCCACCAGGAGAAGATCCAAGCTTGTATGGAAGGCTGGAGGTAGACACAACCGAAAGGTCTTGCGGTGGCGGTGGGAGATATGACTTGGAGCGCCAGCTGAGGGAAGGCAGGCTCCCAGCAGCAATGGCTTTGACGGGGACAGGGAAATGGTCCCGCAGCCCAGGGGACACGCAGCCTGGACCCTGCGACCCACAGGACAGGAGCCTCTGCTGGCTGGGACCCACGGGCAGCAGAAGGGACGCAGCTCCAAACAGCGCCGCAGTGCCAAGCAGCCCGTGGTCAGCTCGGCTCCAGCCCTCCCCCTGCTCATCTCACTGTGCTCTTCCCCAGGCCACCTCACCGGTCACTTCCAGCCCTGGCTGCCAGCAGAGAAGGGCAGCGTGTCCCCTCCTGCAACGTGCCCACCAGCCTCAGGAGCCGGGAACAGCCAGCCGCGGCTGTGCTCCAGCCTGCAGGAGCCGCTCGACACTGGTGGGTCGTTCCCCTGCGTTTTGTTCTAAAAAGCCTGTGCTGGAGCCAGCAGCGGCTGCTCCAGTCACTCCTCCACCAGTGGAGTCCTAATACACTCCTGTACTTGGCACTTTAACCCCTTGAAAGCCATTCCTTCTAATAACAATAATACTGCAACGAGCTGCATAAGAACACACTCCCTCTATCGCATCCCCCGCCTCCAGAAACCCTCCCCGCTCCTGTGCTATCCAAAGCATTTACTGCCTTTGACTTAGCGTATGCTGTACTAGGTAGTAGGGCATAGTCCATAGCGCTCAATAACGTGTGCCCCTCTGTAAATAACCTTGGAGTGATGTGAACAGTTTGATTAAAAAAAAAAAAACAAACAACAACCAAACAACAAACCAAACACAAAAAAAAAATCCCACAAAAAATGGAATAAACAGACTCTAGGGACTTGGCCAGTACCCCTCCTATAATGTTCATTGTATATTTTTTTGATGTACTATAACTGTTGGGGAAAAAAAAAAAAAAAGGAAAATATTTTGATAACCGAATCTCATCGCTTTATTGTGTTACTCAGTAAATAAAAGGAACAAGTATAAACGAGCCAGGGCTTTCTTGTCTTTTTTTTTTTTTTTTTTTTTCTTTCTCCCCCTAGATCCAGACTAGCTGACGGGAACACATGTTGCTGGGCAGTGCGGGGACACCTTTCCCTTGTCTTGTGGCGGTTCTGAGAGGAGAGTCAGCACCGTGACAGATGGGCAGCGAGAGCTGCCAGAGCCCTAAGCATCGGGGCGTGCAGGCTAAGCACAGTGCCGGCTTCTCCAAGGTCATGACTGAGTCTGCACTGAGGAAGAGGAGGGCTGCAGTGTGGTGGATGGGCACCCTGCCCTCAAAAACAGCACCTTGCCCTGCACTATATATTTACTAGGGCAGGACAACTGAATACTCCTGCACATAAAGGAGCAGTAGGCACTGCAGGTAAGGGGCAATCTGCCAGGAACTCTGCTGCAGCACCGCAGAGCCAGCTGGGGTAGGACAAGGGAGAGCTGCTCTGACAGCGGCTGAGCTGGAGGCAGGGCCAGCAAATGGGCTCTTCTGACATGGTATCAGTAAACGTAAAACTGAGCAGCTCAAGAGTGAGGGAATTGTTTCCTCTGGCCCGGCTGTGCTTGGCCATGGAGCTGATCCCCACCTGCTGGCCAGCCCCACTGTGCCTCCTCTCCAGCAGGCCTGCCGGCCTGCTAGCCTGTGCCTGGAGAGCGGAGGGACCTCGCGTGGGGAATCCTGGCTTTCCTGTAGCACCTCCAGCATCTGCAGGGGCTGGGCAGTGAAAAGAGCAGTCCCTGTCCCAGTGCAGGGAGATGGCTCACCTCTCTCATCCTCAAAAAGCAGCCCCAGCCCTGGGACGCCCATTCCTCGTGCCACCATGCTTCCCGCAGGCTCCGTGACACCCAACAGGCTTGGCAGGAGGTATGTGCAAGGGAAGTAGGGAGGTGAGGGAGGGGAGGTGGCAGTGGAAGGGAAAACAAGGCTCAGCCATCCATGGATCCGCTGCCCTTGTTCTTGCGACTCAGGGGAAAAGCAGACTTGCTTTGTGGCTGTGTCATTTTACTGGCCAGGTAGATGAACGGCTCGATCAGCGTATGCCGGTCAGCCACAGACACCTCCCACAGCTTCACCTTCTCGCCCTTGGCCCAGTGCTGGGCTGCGTCATGGTCCACCCGGCGCTGCTCCTGCAAGTCACACTTGTTGCCCAAAACCACGATGGTGACCTGTTCAAAAAAGGGCAAGAAGAATCCCTGAAGGTACCAAAATGCAGAGCTGAGCAGTGCTGTCTGGCTCTGCCTCAAGGCCCTGGGTGCCAGCCCAGTCCTGCAGCTAATTCCCTCTCCGTGCTAAGGCTCCCTTCTGGCAGCTTCCCCTTCTGTTCGGGTCTGTGTGTCTCAAACCAGCCCAAAAGCGGGAGGGCCTGCTGAACACTTAAGACACTCAGAAGGCATCCCAGGACAGCAACCAGTTACAGTTGAGAGTCTAACAGAACAGGGAAACAGGGAACCCTGTCATTGACTTGTGACAAGCTAGAGAAAAGGGGAACCTCTGGGTGCGAGCTTGAACAAGGGGAGCAGATCCCACTTTGCAGCCCCTTTTCCCTGGGATTCTCACCTCTTTCTTGTCTTTGGACTTGTCAATCTCCTTCTTGAGGAGCTCCACTCGCTTGAAGGACTCCTTGCTGTCGGTGCTATAGACCAGCACGTAGCCATCCGTGCAGGAGAAGCAGTGCTTGGGAAGCTCCAGGCCATCCCGCAGGCCCCGCGTGTCGTAGAAGCGCACCTGCTCACGCACCCCCCGGTCTGTCTCAATGGAGCCCACGTAAATGTCCTCCTGCGTCTCAATCATCTCGGAGCCTGCCAGAGAGGGGGCAGGGGGGACATGGGGATCCTGACCCAGGAGCTGGCCGCGGCACAACCCAGAGACCTGTCCTGCCAGACACAGGGCAGGACAGCGAAGCTTTCCTCCTTCCCCACTGCGTGTTTGGGGGGTCTCCAGGCACAGCCCTGCCCAAGGGGGCCAGGCCCTGCCCCCCCGCAGCAGGGGGCTGCCCAGCACCCAGCGGAGCAGCCAGGCAGTCCCGTCCACCCCCCGACTCACCAACCACATGGTTCCCGTACAGGAGCTGCTCCAGGATCGAGGTTTTCCCAACAGAGGCCTGGCCGCACACGACCACCTTGCAGCTCTTCCCCATGCTGCCTCACCCTGGGCTGCCGGAGGGATCCGCCTGCAGGACAGGGCACTCAGGGGGGGCTGGGGGGCCGGGGGGCTGCCAGCGCTGCTCGCACCCACGGCCCTGGCCGGGGACACGGGCCCGAGGGGAGGCCGGACCCAGCCCGGGGGGCGACACGGGCCCGAGGGGAGATCGGACCCAGCCGGGGGGGAAACACGGGCCCGAGGGGAGATCGGACCCAGCCCGCAGGTGCCGGAGGGGATGCAGCTGTGCCCACAGCCAGTGCAGGCCTGAGGGGCGAAGCGGCCCGGAGGGCAGCCTGCGGGACCGCCCGGGGAAGCGCTGCGGCCGAGCCGGGCCCGGGGACCGGCGGGGCCTCACCTGCGCGGTGGTGCCGGCGGCGGAAGGGGCGCGGCGAGGCCCGGCGGACTCACAGCGCCCTCTGCGGGCGGGCGGACTGAGGCCTGCCGGGATCCCCAGCCTGCGGGGCCAGCGCTGAGCGATCGGGCACGGCCCCGGTGCCCGTTGCCCCCTCCGGCCGTCCGGGCCCACCCCCCGGCCGCCGCCTCCCGATGGCGGGCGGACCCCACAGCCGCCCCCCCCCGCCCGAGCGCCGCTCTTGCCGGCCCGCGCGCCGCCGTCGCTGTCCGCGGCAGCCCCGCCCCTTCCGGCGCCGCGCCCGCCCCCGCCCCGCCGCCTGTCCCCAGCCCGGCCCGGCGGTAAGATGGCGGCGGCGGCTGAATGCGATGTGGTCATGGCGGCGCCCGATGGACCCGGCGAGCTGGAGAACGAGGAGGAGACGCGGAGGTAGAGCGGCTGCCGCGGGCCGGCCTCGTCCCGCCGGGCGGGGGAGGGAGCGGCCGGGTCCCCGCAGGCAGGCGGGGCCGGGGGCTGGCTCCCTGGGCCGGGGCCCGGCGGGCGGGTGAGGCCGGGGCAGCCGGGGGCGGCCCTGGGCCGCGGGGAGCGGGAAGGGGCCGGGGCGGCGGGGCCCGGGGCCTCGGGGCGGGGGAGCCGCAGGTGCTTGGCCGGACCGGGTAGGGTTCCCCCGGCCCCTCCGTCCCGGCTGTCCCGGGCTGCCAGCAGGGGGGCTGGGGGGCGCCCCGGGGTGCGGGGCGCCGGGCAGGGTGCGCTCCCGGCGGGCTGCGGCAAGGCCCTGCGCGGGGCGGGCCCTGAGGGCAAAGGCCTTTCTCCCAGCCCAGCCTCGTCCCGCGGGGAAGCCGGGGCTGCTCCCACCGGGGGCTGCTCCCACCGGGGGCTGCTCCCACCGGGGCTCGGCGGCTCGGGCCCACCCGGCGCTGTGACATGCCACATGCGCGGCGGGGCTGTGCGTGCTGCTTGGCGACGCTTATTTTGGGATGTCTTGGCTGCACGTTCCCATGTGAGATCTCATGGCCTCTGTGTGTACCAGGATTAGAACATACACCCTGTAGTGGAGTCGGGCTGTCTTCAGTCAAGTGGAGCTTGAGTGTCCTAGAAATATAATTAACGTTATTTCTGTCTCGAGGCCACACGGGCTGGTGGTTGAAGAGAGCTTTTTCCCATCGCTGAGGAGGAAAGGATTAAACTGGTGTAGAAGGTGAAGCTTCTAACTCCTAGATATGAGTGCTCTTTGCTGCCTCATCATACCCAGTTCTCTTGTCCCTGGTACCGTTTGAAACCTACACGTAGCAATTTTCACTCTGTCCTGACATGCTGTGAATAACGGGGAAAATATCACTTGCAGGTGAATGTTTGGGCAGAGTCCTGCTCTGAAAATGTTAGTGTAATTAAAGAGCTGCTTCAGCCTCCAGGAACTGGTTTATTTCTAAAGCGATCTGGTGCACCTTGCCCAGGGGAGCAGACGGTGTCATCTGAGGCTGGGGGTGGTGGGAATCCCAACCTTTCTTGCATGTTTTCTTCTCAAGAGCACGTGAGCTGGTTCCCAGTAGCAGCTGAGTGTTGCAGTCTCTGCAGGCGGTGAGATGGGAAGGTCCGATGTCTAGGAAACTCCACTGGTTCTGCAGCATCTAACGCTGGCAGTTGGTTATCTCCTGGGGAACTGGGGAGGAGAGAACTATTTCTGTAGAGGGTGAGGCAATTGCTCTAGAAAATTATTCAGCGGATGGAATTAAAAGGAGACAACAAAACCGAAAGCGGCCTCTGAGGAATAGCATTTTCAAAAGAATATTGATGGCCTGAGGTGTGTTGTGATGCTTGTTTACTGTTAGAAATTGAAGGCTTGAGGAGGCGTGCTGGGAAGGAGCTGGCTTCCTGGTGATGTCATTCTAAAGAGTTAAATTAAGTGTGGCTGAGGAGGCACCTGGATGTTGTACATAGGCTACCTCCAAATTGCGTGGCCTCTGAAGTTGGGAAAGCCCTCTTTATGGGTAACTCATGGCTTCCCCTGGGCTAGTTAAATGTGGTGTTTGAAATGTTAAAAATACCCAAATGTAAAAACCATGCTGACGGCGCAGTCATCTCCTGGTAGTGACCTCTGTCATGTTCCCGTGCCTTCCTCCTTCCCAAGTTTCATTGCAGAAGCGATGGGCGCAGCAAACCAGTCATGAATAGGATGATCTTGGGAAAGGCTGAGCAGGTGCAGAAAAAGAGTAATTCATGGGCAGCGTTTGGTCCTTGCCCCACCGAGGGGAAGGTTCAGCTCTAACAACAGAGGCAGTCTCGGACATCTGAGTTTTTTCTTGGTGTATTAAGGCCGGTGCTGTACTCTGTGACTATTACCATGCAGTGCTTTTGTTAGGTGCTTTCACAGGGTTTCCTTTTTTTTGTTGTTGTTGGAAATATTGCTCCTTTACCTTGGTAAAAGAAATGTGTGGGTAGGAGATGCTCTAAACAACGCTATGATTCTACTTCCAGTTATTTTTTTTTGGATGCTCAGAAAGTGTAGGCCTTACACACACATGCCTTTCTGCCAGCTGGGGTAGATTTTCCAGGGGTCCTGTGCATTAATCTCTTCTCTACTTTGGCCCTTCCTTGCTTACATCAGTTGCTTAACTTCTGTGGCTCAGGGGATCTAATGTAAATTAAGAGTGATAGTCACTGTATTAGGGAGAGTAGTTGGAGGCTTAATTAGGTGTGTAATGTTTGTAAAACCCCTTACAAGGGCTATGCAGGCATTCCACATTAATGGGCATGCACAGGCATACACCTGAATCCTATTTAGTACAGCCTTTATGATGTGTCTGTGCTAGCTTCTTTTAAAAATAGAAAAAAAATAAGTGAAAACCTTTTCTGATTCATTGCTGTAAGTCAGCATCAAGGGTTTGACCATGTTCTGTGCTTCTGTTTAGGAACTACAGTATGACAAGATGCAGATAGTTTGCTTAAGGACTCACCTTTGTGTAAATGCGTGATTCTGTTCTCTGTGGCCTAGTAAAAAATCAGGAAAATAGCAAAAGCGGGGTTCTGTATTTCAGAGTGATTGTAACTAATGCACCGAAACAGCTGAAAGCATGCCAAATGGCTCACTTACAGGTTGTTTAAGGCACAGGAATAGAGTGTGGTCACAGGATAATTATTGTCTGCTGCAGCATAAATTGTGGGGGCCCTTATGGAAAAGGGTTGATGTAATTGTGTTAATTTTATCTTCTGGGTAGCGGTGCTGTTAGTGCCGGCTCCTCTGCTGGGGAGCAGCTGATGAACAGGGGCTGGTCCACCCCCAAAAGGTCCCACTTTTTTTTTTTTTTAATTAATTTTAAAGGTTTCTAACCCATGGAGAGAGTTTTTCCCTTTACCCAGCTGGTCTGCAAGCTTGGGGTCACTGGAGTTTTGCCAGGGAAAATTTCCTTGTCATCTTCCTGGCAGCTCTGGGTTCTGTCTGATGTGCATGCCTGGGGCTGGATCTTTATCCGTGTTCTTCAGCACTGGAGGGTGCAGAAAGAAGTATCCAAAATCGTTCAGAAAATACCGTTATGAAATGGTGTGCCCAGGCGGTTGTTTTTACAGTGCTTTCGCTGCAGACTTCAGCTGTGTTGATGCCTCAGTAGGAAATCGTAGCTCACCTTAGTAAAGCGATGAATGTGAAATTTGCCGCACAAAGTAAACTGTGCAGAAGTCAAGGTTGCAGACCTCGCCTGACTTTGGGTCACTAATTAGCATGACAGATGTTGCCTGGAGGTTGTCAGGTGCTGGTGAGTAGCAAGAGGCTTTCCACTGGTATTTTGCATGAAATGAGTTGCATCTTGGTCAGGCTCCTCGTGAATAAATGTCATTACTTGCCTGCTTTCTCAGGGCGTGCTGGCAGGAGGGGGGTTGAAGTTAGCTCTCGCTGGTGGGTGCGCATCACTACGGGATAGCCTGAAGAAGGTTCCACTATTCCTGTTCTGCTTGTAAACAGGCGCTTGAGTTTCCCAGGCTGTAAATCCAGCCTGGTTTACTAATCTGTAATTACTTTATGATCTTATGATAACACAAGGAGCAGCAGAAGCTGCTCGCATAGTTGTTTACTCTCCCATAAATTTGCAGAGCGTTCGGATGCTCTGAATTAGGTAGTTGCTTTTTACAGTATGAAAAGGTGGTCAGTACCTACAACCCCAGCCTTTTTCTTTAACATGAGACATGTTTTTTTAGGGTGAATCATGTTGTAGAAGCAGTTGTTTCACCATGTAATCCTTACAGCTGGCTGGTTTCCTTCATTTAGGCCTCTGTGGGGAAAAAAGCAATCTTGAGCTGATTCTAGACCCTTCCGTGGGTTTTCATGACAGGTATGATGTGACCCTGCCAGAAATGCTCAGACCATTGCTATGAGCTAGGTTAATACTGAGCTCTGCAAGCGAGGTGCGTTGCATAACTGCGCAATTAAAGTTCGGGGCTTGTCCGGCTGTTTTCACTTACAGCTGCAGGGTGAGATTTGGTTCATTTCTTTGGTTTCTTGTGGCGTGTTTTGGTTCTTGCAGCTTTTGGTCTTGGGAATGTTCTGGGGTGTGTGTAGAGGATAGCTTGGGGGGGGGTGTGTGTGCACCTTCTGGATTAAATGCCAGTTAATCTGTTTCTGCTCTTGTGAGAGACTTTGCTTTTATGTTTCAGCTGCTGAGTCTTTGCATGTACAGATATTTGCATGTACGGACTGGAGATTGCCCTGCTTTGGGGCATGCTGTGAGTAAATGTCATTCATTTTCATCTCTGTATGGCAGCTAGTAGTAAACCCAGTCCTTGTTCGGTGGGGGGTGCTGATGTGCAGAGAAATGTGTTGCGTGGTGCCCTGCTCCGTGTTCGGTGTGATCTCTGCTGCAACAGGGTCAGCACGATGCTGCCTAGCTGCAGAGGGTGAGCACTGTGTATGTTCCGTATGATTTTGTGGTGTTTTCTGTACCAGAGACAGAAACTGCCAACGCTGCTGATGGGAGATGAGAGAGAGCGAGAGAGAGATTCCTCTTGCTCTGAATCCTCACTCGGGGTGTAAAACCTAACCTGGAGGAAGGGTCTCTAAAGCGTACGGGGAGGTATACCCTGTACATCTCTGTGACCCATGTAGTGTTTGGCTTCTCTTCTGAGTCCTGAAAGAAGGGAGGGGGGAGTATCGTATGGCCAGTGGCAAATATGACAGCTAATTTTAAGCTCTAGACATCTGCCCACTGTAAAATGTATTGAGATCACCAAACTTATTTTACCCCAACAGCTGAGTAACATCTGACAGCTGAGAATCTAGACTGGATTTCAACCAAAAAAAAAAAAAAAAATGCTGGATAAAGGCACCGTATCCTATTAAAGAAAAAGTCTCTGCAAGAATTGCTTGGGAAAGGCAGGTGTGTTTCTTTTGTCAGAGCATGCCAAAAAAGATGGCTTGGTCAGGGACAGGATTTTGGAGCCGCCTTTAAATCCTAGATATTTTAGGGTTTTTGTCACTGTTTCGTAATGGAGGCAGGAAATGAAGTAGGAGTGAGGGTCAGGAGAGCAGAGAGGGAGCAAGTCTACCACCTGCTTACGTGCTAATTTCTCTAGCTGGGGAGTGTTGCTTTGAGCATGTACCTGAGCGCACAGGGTCTGTGCCGCCACGTCTAGACCCAAGAGATGCTGTTTGTACTGATGCCCAGAGTTTCTGTCAGCTTAGAAAACGAGGTGTGTGTTGTGAGGTGGGTCTGCAAGTGTCTCGTTGGGAGCTGGAGTAGGAGGGGTGGAAGCCACGATCGGCGCTCAGGCGGGGGCAGCGTGTGGAAGCTCTGAGGAGGCGGCAGAAGTTGTTAGGCAAACGTGGGATTGTGTCAGTGGTGCGCAGGATGGCTGCTTCTCATAGCTCTTCTGTTCTGGGAACGAGCAGGGGCTGAGCTTTCAGCAGGGCACAGGGAATAGAAGGAGCCTTGTGATGGTTCCTTCTCCCACCAGGCAGGCAGCAAGTTCCTCGCGCTGCGGCCTCTCAGCCTCCAGCTCTGCGAGGAGCCCATCAGAACACATGGCTGCTGCCTGTCTTGGTGGCAGGTCCTCTGGGCTGACAGGGACCGGAGCACTTGAAGAGTTAGGAGGGGTCCCGAGCCATGTTATTAAAGAAGAAAAAAGAATTTACTAGCTCACAAGCAGGGAGTTACTCCAAACAGTTCCCTCCTTGTGAGCCAGTGGTACACTCCAGCAATGAAAGACAAACTTCTTCCCGAGATCCTTGGTGCAACTCTTCCTTGTCTTCTGCACCCAGCGTGGAGAGGCCCTGAGAAGACACTAACCTCCCATCACAAAGCAATCCATTCAGCCTGGGTCGTATTTTTAGCAAAGCATGATTCTTCTTCACTTTCAAAAGTAGCAAGTGGGGAATGCAGCCTACATCAGTGCGAGATGCAGAATGATCTCATTCAGGCTGCAGCATCTGTTTGGAGCGAAACAATTACCAGTGATATCAGGAGATCTGCATTTTTTTTCTTGTTATAGCCAGAGACCGTGGTAAACAAGAACTGTTTTCTCTGTGTGCTTTCTATGTCAGTGGAGCGCAACTGGGGAGAGATGCTTCTGTTCTGTGTCTACGATCGCAGACCACAAGCCTTGCGTTTCCAGCAACTGGCTTTGCCTTTGTGCTTTGGAGGCAATTTGCTTTTTATTTCACAGTCTTTTTTTTTTTTTTTTTTTTTTTTTCATCATTGAGCTTTAAGCCCCATGACCAATAGAAACACCGGTGTGCTTCCTTTCTGCTAGTGTTATCTGAAGCGATGTGACTTGTTGATATATCAATCCGTGGTAAATGCCTAAAAAGAAAATAGATCAATAAAAAAAAAAAAAGAGTAGAAAACAGTAATTCTCGTGTGTTTGTGTTTTCTCTAGCATCTCAGAATACCGGTGCTTTGTGAAAGTTGGTTTTGCCATGGATCTGTTTTCCTTCTCCCATTTTCCCAGCTCTTCCCAGCAGTTTGTTGGCAGACAGGGTGCTCTGGCAGCCAGCCCTTTAGCTGTATCTGTTAGACAATGCTTCCTCATAGCATGACAGGTAAAATTGCTAAAAGTCTTGTGACTCAGGGACCGGTACGCTAAGGAAGTTACTGTGGTGGCTCAGAGAAGTTCTGCTGTTAATGCTGTGCACCCCTGTCTTTAGACTGAACAACAGAGAGCTTCCGAGGGAAGGAACTTTAAAAGCATTTGTGATTTTCTTTTCCATTTCTGATTGTAGAAACAACCAGAATAAAGTTTTGGTTAAACTACTTATTGCCAAGGTTTCGGAAGTGCAGAATTGCTGATTTAGTTTTTCCGCAGTATTTTGAACATTTGATCTGTATTGCTCCAAAAAAAAAAAAAAAAAGCGGTTTTGTTTGGACACATTTTTAATCGTGCAAAGCGCGAGTCCTGCCGCTTGTGATACAGATCCATCCAACAGGCACGTAATCATCACTAGATCTTGTGGCCCTCACAGAGGAGGAGCACAGAAGGGTGCTGTACCGCTGCTAAGGTCTGGCAGCGTGCTGCCTTCTGAGGAAGAGGAAGGCTGTGGGAGAAGCACCTGCCTCGGGCGCGATGCTGGGAAGGCTGGGGTGGAGGAGGTACGGCACTTTCCCAGCGCAGATGGGTGAGTTCATCATTTGCTGGAACGGGAGCAGGTGCAGCGGGGATGAACTGGAGCCGGCAGAAGACCCTTGCGAGGCAGTGGGGTGCATGTGCTAACCCCCTTCTTTACCACACTGTTGGTTGTTCACCTTATTTCAAACAGAGTAACTGCAGCGTGGTGGTTTGACTTCAGCAGGGGTGCGCCTGGTCCGTGGCCGGAGTGTAGCTGACAGCAAAAGTTAAAACTGAAAGTGAAGAGCCCACACTTCAGCTGTGGCCTGCGGGCCCTCGGCGGGGCAGCTCCCTGTGTCTATTGTTTTGCCAGCTGCCAAAACTGTGATGGTTCAGTGAAAACAACCCTTTGCATGAGGCAGTTGTGTGGGAATGGCCAATGGCAAGCCTGAATGAGGTTAAAAACATGTGAACTTGTTTCAACACAATTGCCTTTGTTCTTTCTGTAGTAGGCTAGCTGAACATTGCTCTCCTTCACTGGTGGGGTCCCTCCTCCCTGCTTCGGCTCCTGCGCTGCCTTTGCCGAGATGTGCCCTAGGAGTGCCGGGGGTGCTGGCAGTGCCCCCCACCTTGGCGAGGACACTGCGGCTTGACTTCACTCCGTCCTGGGTTGGCAGCTTCCACTAGATGAGTTTCTTGCACAAGGATCTGGTCTCTAGGTACTTCTGAAATAAAAGTGCGAAATGGTGCTTGGCTCTTACCAAGCCTGCTCTGCACCCTCACGTTTTGGATTTGGCAACTTACTAAAACGCAGGACTAGTCACAGTCTTCCCTTTGCTTTTTATTTTACATACCGAAAGAGGCTTCTCACTACGGCGCGTTCTAACAGTACGTCCTCTATAGTAAGAGCACCTTTTCCACGCTTCAAATGCATCGTAGTTACAGCCTTCAGTGAAGAGAGTCAGCTTCTTTCCTGTTAGGTTTATTAAGAATGTGATTCGTGAAAGGCGAAAAGTCTTGGCTTCCTCTGGGCAAAACACAGTTCTGTAACGTGCCCAAAGCTGCGTCTAATTTTTGAGAGTTTTGTAAAGGTGTAACGAAATACAGAACTGAATCGCTTGCGTTATGCTTTCTGTGATAGGTGAGCCTAAATTTTTAAAGGTGAAGATTATCTCTGTGTTTTTAGTACGTGGTAGAGTGAAGACTGGCTCTGACGCGGGCCTTTTGCCTGTTGCAGTAGTGTTGCTAGATACAGAAACAAAGCTGCTCAGCCCCGAGAGCCATTGAACAGCTCGTGCTGGATGTTGGATGGAGGCATTTGTGTGTAAAAAGTCCTGTGACTCTTCACTCTCTAGTCCTGTGTTCTCTGAGCTGGTTTGCTTTTGTTTATCTTGGATTTCCCTGTAAATAGCTTTCCCGTGGCAAGTGGTACAAAGAGATGCCTTTGCTTCTGGACCCTTCTTTCAAGAAAATGCTGAAGCCCAACATTTCAGCACAGCCTGGAAGTGACCCGTGTTTGAGCCTGCAAGTGCAGCGCTGCCTTGGCAGGCTCGGGGTGGGGATCACCCGGCTGTATTAGCTTCCTTGGCTTCTGTGTTACTGCTTCAGCAAAGGCTGCGTTGGGATCAGTTGGTAGTCATCCGAGAGGAGGAGGGTGACCTGGAATAATCCACTTCGACGGTACTGCTCGTGCTACAGTCGTTTCCCCGTGGCTGGACCGCTCTCGCAGAAGACTGCTGGTTGTTGAAGGACAAGGGTGGCTGGGGCTCGTAGGTGTGCTGCCCGCATCCCTGGTGGCACATGAAGGATGGAGTCTGAGATGGTCTTTGTTCTGATGGTTAGAATTTGTCTTTGTCTGGGGTCAGAGTTCTGGTTGTGCAAGTGCTTTGGAAAGTGGACAAACAGTGTCTGTCTCTGGCTACAGCAGTGAAGTCCCAAAAGCACGATGCAAGTCTTGATGGCTTTGTTTTATAGTGGAGTGTTGCTTCTTTTGAGTTGGCCTCATAGTTTTTAAGTGTTAAACAGTCCTGGAGGGGAAGCATGTGAATTAAATCACTGAATTTAATTCAGTGAAGCTGAATTAAACTTTAGCAGCATCATACAAGTTCCCTCTTGGACTGCTTATCTGAAATAGTGAGGGTAGATGGGAGAGGAAGGATTTAATTCCCTTCAGGGGAAACTTTGCTTTCAAGAGTTTAAGGGATGCTGCTTTAAACCATATGTTGTGTGTTTTTAAATGGCCTAAACTGTCTCTGCAAATGCTTGCTCTTGAGTGCAAGGACTATTTTTGGACCTGTTGCCAAGGCAGTGCCAAGCTTCTGCTTGCACCTTTATTTCTCTCTGATTTAGCTGTCTTTTGACTGTAGAAATTGTTCTTGGCCCTGTTTCTTAAGTATGTGGGACTACTTCTGAAAGACAGACAACACTGTTTCTTGACTTCAGTGACTCCTGAGGTTATACAGCACCTCACAGGAGCAGGCTGGTTTGATTAACCCTGTACGAAGGAGTTTTGGTGGACTCCACGAAGCCAGTGTACTGAGGCTGAAGGGAGGGTGCTCACAGGTGGCTTTAGTCTGCTGTTGTGTTCCTCTAACGTTTGGCTTGGTAATATCCCGAGTATCGCTGCTCATGGCCCTGGTAAAGTGGTGAAGTATCTGAGAAGCCAGCAGGACGTGAGGTGTGCTGTGTTCTCATGCACAGTGTGTACAGAGGAAATCTCACAACAACCCTCTACGAGCATTTTGGAGCACTGAAGAGTTATATTAAGGTTGTTGAGGTGCTCAGTCATGGTCAGAACCTGTTCTGGTGCTCAATTCCTCTAAAAATGTGGTGTTTTGCTTCCTTTCAGAGAAGCAGAATCATTCAAGGAACAAGGAAACGCATACTATGCCAAGAAAGATTACAACGAAGCATACAACTACTACACAAAAGCCATAGGTGAGAACAGTTGGTAATATTAGTCTTTGCTGAATACCATGTCTACAAATCAAAGCTGGTTATTGATTTAAAATACACCAGAAGGGTTTCTAACAGCACGTGCTGGGTGAAAACCTTTTGCTTGCTTTAATTACCTTGCGAAATTTCAGCAGATAGAGAATGCAAGTCAGTACCAGTGTGGGTGATTGCAGCAGTTCTTTGTTTCTGCTCCAGCCAAGGTATTCTTAACACGAAACCGATCCAGCTTTCCCCCTAACGCAGGGTCGGCAGTGCTGCCAGGCTGAACACCGTAAAGTTTTGTTCTATACGAGTTTATTCCTGCACGTAGTGTGAGGAGCAATAGTTTTATGACTTGCTCTTCAAATCAGCCGCTTGACCATCTTGCATAGTCTTAATCCGCCGGGGTGACGTTATAAAATTGGGGAGGAATGTGAGTTTTTCATCCAACCACAGCTTTTTCAGTATGTTCTACAAGTTGGGTAGCTGCTTGCATTGCACTAACAGTGAGTGCTCTTGTATCTTCTCCAGACACCTGTCCTAATAATGCCAGTTATTATGGTAACAGAGCTGCCACGCTCATGATGCTGGGGAGATTCCGAGAAGCACTGGGAGACGCTCAGCAGTCTGTCAGATTGGACGACAGCTTTGTAAGGGTATGTGGAAAACTTCATACTTCACGGCTCGGTACCCTTGTCTCTACCTATTGCAGCTCTTGCAACTCCCTTTTAACCGTCTCCTCAGGGCCATCTCCGGGAAGGGAAGTGCCATCTTTCCCTAGGGAATGCCATGGCTGCCAGTCGCTGCTTTCAACGAGTTTTAGAACTGGATCATAAGAATACCCAGGCACAGCAAGAGGTGAGAGCTTCTCAAAATTGAAATATTCCCAGTAGATAGGGCTGTCAAAGGGAACGGGTTGGACTGGTGAGCCTTTCTCTTCAAATTTGCAAGGTGGAATCATAGTCATCACGAGTAACGACTGTTAGCATGCTGTGAGGGAGTGAGAAGAACGAGATCCTGTCAAAGTCTCCCTGTTTCAGTAGACAGCCAGGTTGCACAGTTACTTTTGTGTGTGGTTGTCCCTTCTTAGCAGAAAAGCCTGAAGGCTAAACTGGTCTTTCACCCGGTGCCCCAGAGGAGAAATGGTATGTGCTGGTAAGGGAGCAGGGGAATGAGTGACACAGTATGTGGAAGGCTGCTGCCATTTCTGTACCTCATTCACAGGGAGTGCGTTTCCCTGGGCTACCAGTTAGGTCACTTGATTTCAAACTGGTTTTAATGCTGGCAATAATATTCGTGTAATCTGCGTTATTGTTCCACGGTCTGCAATTGCTTTTGCTCTGACACTTTAGGGTTTAGCTGCTTAAATTAAATTGGCTGTTTGATGGTGTTTCAGAGCAGTGACTGTCCTGCAACGCTTGCTGTGTTCTCCTGTCTTTCAGCTGAAGAACGCCAGTACTGTGCTTGAGTACGAAAAAATAGCTGAAGTAGATTTTGAGAAACGGGATTTCAGGAAGGTAAGGTGTGGTTGTTTGACCCTGGTTGAATGCCAGGTGCCTACCAAAGCCACTCTATAACTCCTTTCCTCAACCAGACAGGGGAGAGAAAATATAATGCCTCGTGGGTTGGGATAAGGGCAGAACAATAAATAAAATTTAAATAATAATATATAAAAGGCTCGTGGGTTGGGATAAGGGCAGGGACATCACTCGGCAGTTACCATCACTGGCAAAACAGACTCGACTTGGGGAAATTTAGTTTAATTTATTACCAGTCAAATACAAAAAATAAACCCCTTCCCCACACCCTTGCCTTCTATCTGGGTTTAACTTAATTCCTGATTTTTTTGGTTTTTTTACCTCCTCCCCCTGAGCGGCACAGAGGAGCCGGGAATGGGGGTTACAGTCAGTTCTTCACACGTTGTTTCTGCCACTCCTTCCTGCTCGCACTCTTCTCCTGCTCCAGCGTGGGGTCCCTCCCACAGGGGACCATCTTCCATGAACTTTTCCGATGTGAGTCCTTCCCGCAGGCTGCAGTCCTTCACGATCTGCTCCAGCGTGGGTCCCCCGTGGGGTCACAAGCCTCACAAGGAAACCTGGTTTTGGCATGGGCTCCTCTCTCCGTGGGTCCACAAGTCCTGCCAGCAAACCTGCTTCAGTGTGGGCTTCCCACAGGGTCACAGCCTCCTTTGGGCATCTGCCTGCTCTGACATGGAGTGTCCTCCACGTGCTGCAGGTGGAGACCTGCTCCGCTGTGGACCTCCGTGGGCTGAGGGGGACAGCCTGCCTCACCATGGTCTTCACCACAGGCTGCAGGGGAATCTCTGCTCGGGTGCCTGGAGCACCTCCTGCCTCTCCTTCTGTACTGACCTGGGGGTCTGCAAAGGTGTTGCTCTCACATAGTTTCACTCCTTTCTCCTGCTGGTGCAGATTTTTTTTTTTTTTTCTGCCTTCTTAACATGCTGCCCCAGAGGCACTACCGCTGATTAGCTTGGCCTCGGCCAGTGACTGGGTCTGTCTTGGAGCCAGCTGGCATTGGCTGCATTGGACATGGGGGAAGCTTCTGGCATCTTCTCACAGAGGCCACCCCTGTAGCTCCCCACTACCAAAACCTTGCCATGCAAACCCGCTACAATGAATTACAAGTGAAGAGGGTGACTGGCTCACGCGGAATATCCTCTATTACTGTTTGCTTTGCAGGGTGAGTGGAACCACGAACGAGCTGTTTGAATACAGATTTTGTCAGCAGCAGCCTTTGATCACGCTTGGCTCCTAGAATGCATATCCAGGATTATTCTTAACTCTTGAATAATAATAATAAAAGAAAAGGCAGCGTGCCTGCCATTATTACAGCGAGGGTCGTTGAAGGAGGGATGCAGGTCTGCGTGGGGGCATTCTCCATTACTGTTTCCAAATCTTTTTTCCCCGAGGGCTGTAAGAGGATGCAGCTGGTACTGACCTGATAGAACAGGAAACAACAGCCTGAAATCTGAAAGGCACCAAACACTTCTCGTGCAACAGTTTCTGTTCAGTGGATGCGTGTAAGGCCCAAGTTTGGCCCAGGAAAGAGGTTGTCCAGCACGTTAAGCTCATTGTTCAGGTCACTGACTCTTAGGCTTTTGGAAGGGTAAATTCCAGCTTTGTATCACCTGGCTATAAGGAGGAAATGGGTGTATGGTCAATGTGAATGTCATGTGTAGGAGTTGCCCTGCCTGTATTGCATGTTCTGGGCTTTTGCATCTGTCCCTTCACATCTCCTGCCTCACTTCACTAGGGAGGCTTGCATGAAATGTGATCTTTGTTTCTGGAGAGCTGCTCTTGCTCCTTCCTCACCCAGAAGCCATTGGCTTCTTAGTCTGGAGCACAGTGCTTCCCACAGCAGGCAGTCGTGATGTCACGGGCTGGGGAAGCAGATGAACCTTCGTGGAACAATGAGCCTGTTCTAGTGCAGATGTCCCCACCAGAGAGGCAGAGATGGAAAAGACCTATTAGATCACCCTGCCCATTGCAGTCAGACCAATGTAAGATCAGTCCCTGCACTGTACTTTTTTGTGTTTTGTCCAGTCCAAACTGTCTCAATCTATTGAATTTCTGTCCTTCCCACGTGCCTTTATGATGCAGGAAACAGGGGCAGAATTGTCTTCTTGGCTCTTTCTTCAGACCCTACGGTTTCAGAAGAGTTAAAGGGATGGACTTTCTACAGGTGTCCTTTGAATCTTCTGTGTAGTGTCGTGTTATGGTAACATAGCAGGTGCCACAAACCTTTGTACATAAAGCCCTTTGAAAGGGAAAACAAAAAAACCTGTACGTGAGGAAGATTTGCTAGCATACGTCTCCAGCAGCAGAAGAAACCGGTGTCTGCACACTTATCTTCCTGTTCAAAGACAAATACGAAATCTAAAATGTGGCACTGGTGCAGCCTTTCAAACTGGGCCTTTGGCTGTTTGCTTTGCTCACGTTTGTGTTTTTTTTCTTACACCAGGTTGTGTTTTGCATGGATCGTGCTTTGGAGTTTGCTCCTGCTTGTCACCGATTCAAAATCCTCAAGGCTGAATGTTTAGCATTATTGGGTCGCTACCCAGAAGCACAGTCTGTAGCAAGGTGAGCGTCTTAAGGTCTAGAGTTTGAGTAACTGGTCGTGTGTCCTGGCTGTTGCTTGTTTTCCACAGCCTGAAATAAACGAGGGAATCTAAAAAAGAAATAGTCCTTAGTGCAAATTGCAAAGAGGAGGAATGCATGGATTTATCCCCTTTTAAAGTTAATCTTGCCAGGGAAACTGCATTTTGACTCTGTTGATAACCGGCGGTCTCGCTTGAGCCAGTTCCCGTGCTTTCTGCGTATCTGTACCACAGAGTTGATAAAATAAGTAAATAACTCAGTGGAGGAAGAGTGGTTTTGGAGATCAGAAGGAAACTGGAATAGGGAAGCATTTTCATTATTTTTTTTTATGTGTCTATTACAGTGACATCTTACGAATGGACTCAACAAATGCTGATGCTCTGTATGTCCGTGGTCTCTGCCTTTATTATGAGGACTGTATTGAGAAGGCAGTGCAGTTCTTTGTCCAGGCACTCAGAATGGCTCCTGATCATGAGAAAGCGTGTCTCGCCTGCCGTGTAAGTGTGGAAGCTCGGGATGGGGCTGCAAAATTGCCAGGATTTTTTTATTTATTTATTTTATCCAAATGTCTAACTTGGTTCTGCTGGATCAATCCCTTCTCCTCTCCTCAACGTTATTATTCCCCAGATCTCCACTAGCAAGTAGCGTGTCCAGCCCTTGCCAAAGACAACCAGTGGCTGCTTTAGGTACAACTGAGTTGCTAGAAGCAGTTTCTCAGAAGTTTGTGATACTTCGAAGGCTGCCTCCCTTTCATTCTTCTTTGTTCCTTGATCAGATACAGGAGCAATAAAACTAGGTCTGTCTATTCTAAAAGAACTTCTGGCTTTCAGATTTAATATTTGTGCCTACAGGTTGACTTGCATTTAAACACTGATCCTTTCGCGTTGCACCTTCCGTGTTTTAGGTCTTTGACCAACTTTTAAAATCTGTTCACTTGTATAAACTCTCCAAAGGTGATGTCCCATTCATATTTTTTAAAAAAAATCCTTACATTTATTTCACTGTCATGTTCTCGTCTTAAAAATTAGGCAACCTTTGTTTGTTGGAGAACGCTTTTAACTGGCACTGGCTGTTCCTTAGCGCTTGTCTTCAGGGAAAGGCAAAATGTTTACAGCCCATTCCAGCTGCTGTAGCAACGCTGTGACTTTTGTATCCTGCAACCAAATGATGATGGTTAGGTTTGAGGACCATTGCCCAGTAAAATAAGATGCTTGGTACCCCTGAACCATTTACCTTGTGTCCTTATCCAGGGTATATTTTCTTTCAGAATGCCAAAGCACTTAAAGCAAAGAAAGAAGATGGGAATAAAGCATTCAAAGAAGGAAACTACAAACTAGCCTATGAACTATACACAGAAGCACTAGGAATAGATCCAAATAATATAAAAACAAATGCCAAACTCTACTGCAACCGAGGGACGGTTAATTCAAAGGTAAGAAATGGTCACCTGGCAGGTAGTCTTTCATCCTGTTCCTCACCACATAGTTTATACATTGCACATCGATTATTCTGGAAAGCCCAGGCTTCTCTGGCTGCTGGGGCAGCTGAATCTTTCTAGCGCTGTAGGCAATGGTTCAGGTTTTTGCACTTGCACAATGATTGGATCTGTTCCAGACAGCCGGTGAAGTTGACTCCTGAAGAAACAAAACTCAAATACTTGGGCTGCACAGGGTGGGAGGGAGAGGAGGAATGTGGTTTAGCCTTAACTGAATCAGCATAAAGGCATCCTTATTTGTTTCCTTCTGGTAATGAGGTATCTTTTCTTTGCTTATTTTTCTGGTAGGTCATCTGTCTTTGGGTTTTTTTTTTTTATCTAAAAAAATACGACTTCATTTAAAAACACTTGGACACTTTTTCCAGGTTTGCTGTGGCCTTTTAGAGAAACAGCCACGTGATAGTGCTTCCAGTTTCCACCCTGCACTTCCTCCAGGCATGTTTCCTTGTCAGCTGCCTCTGTGTGGTGACAACTGGTCCACCTGCTAGCAAGGCTTTTCAACACCCCCACTTGGTCAAGAAACAGAGGCTGTTTGCAAAACCTGGGAAATGGGATGAGCTGGAGGCAGCAGTAATGAATATTTTCTGTGGCTGTTTGTGTCTGAAAACAAACAATGCCGTTTAAAAAAAAACAACACATTTGAATTACTATTTTCTGGGCTGGGAATTAGTTTGAACACAAAATAACTTGGTTTCCAGATCATTCTCAGGAAGACCCTTGTTTCCAAGTGCATTTCTTTAAAGAGAAGCACCATGTAGTTCTATCGTTTCGCTAGCCAAGCTTCTGATTTTTCTCTAGGGATCAAAAGCTCTGTGATTTTGGGAGGGCTGAAAAAAATTTCCTAGATGCAGACACACACAAGAGTGAGATTTTTCCAAGTTTCTTTACGCTTTTCATTTGCTTAAAATTAAAATACTGCTTGGCAGAATTTGTTCTCTGCTTGGGATTCACTTCGCTTCTGTCTGACGTTACAGCTTAGGAAACTCGAAGAAGCAATAGATGACTGCACGAACGCAGTAAAACTGGATGACACGTATATCAAAGCGTACTTGAGGAGAGCACAGTGGTAAGTAGACCTTTATCATGGACATGCTGAGCAGGTTTGTGGGTAGGAACCTCCTCCCTGCAGCACTGATTGTCAGGGATAACAAATCTGAAGTTTAACTGAATAAAAAGGTTCTGTCTTAAGGGCTCCTGAATTTATTCCTTTTCCTTATGGTGATGAGGTGGCAGGGGAGGCTCTGTGCAGTCTGTCCTGCCTGCACGGATCTGGGACTGCCTGTTGATTGTTGTATTCAGGCAGGATTTGTTCTAAAAATTAATTTACTTACGGTTATAGACTAACCTAAGATATTCTGTCCCAGAGAACCCCCCTCAAGCTTTTTCAGAAGGGCTGCTGCAGTAAGAGATCTTATCCTGGCAGAGCTGTTCATGCTTCCAACAAAGCAGGTTTTGAAATGGGATGCCCTGCTTCCCATAAAGGAGAAATCAGCCGAGACTACGCGTATTTCAGCCACAGATAATACCGCAGTGTAGCGCGCTGGGGCTGAACAAGCAGTACAAAGGAAGTTTGGGGCTGTACGTCTCCTTTGTAACTTGGCACCACCCAGGGAAGTAGTCAAAGCTCTTCTGACCGTGGGGCTGTCTGCCACTTTCTTCGACACTGATTATTCCCCAGTTTGTGACAAAGCAGCCTGGCTCATAGATGAACCAAAACTGTTACTGCAGCCTTCCTGTTGTGCATTCCTTTTAATTTACAACTTTCAGTGTTCTTCTCAAGCTCCACCTCAGTAATTGCTAAGTTACAGTAAGTAGTTAATATGTGAGTAAGGCTGAAACGCCAAGGGACAGGCACACATCCCTCTGAGGTGCCAAGATTGTCACTTCTAACCAGCGTTGATCGTGTACGGCTGTGCACCAGCTTCAGCTCTGCACCAGCTTCCTTGAAACCTTGCTGGCCGCTATTAGTTCCTGCGGCTGGATAAAGTAATTATCAGATCGTTAAAGTAGAACTTGTGCTGCCAAATGAGGTTGCAGGCTCTGCTTGGAGCCCGAAGTACAGGTTCCTGTGCCAGGATTTCCCACAAATAGCAGGTGTCTGGGCTTCCAGTCAGCCTAGCAGTGACCCTCTGTGGGTTCCTCTGATGGTTGCTTTTTCTGCAGATCGGTGCACATCTTTTCCTTAATTGATATCCGTCCAGAAAGCTTGTACCTGAACCCCATTTTGATATTTCCTGTGAAGTACACCTTGGCCACCAGTGTTTTTTTTCCACAGTTACATGGACACAGAACAATATGAAGATGCTGTAAGAGACTATGAAAAGGTTTATCAGACAGAAAAAACGAAAGGTGAGCATACTGGCATTCTTCTTGTGTGCGTAAGTTTGCCTTAACTGGCAATTTTTTGTTGGTGTTGCTTTCGTTTGCTTTTTCCCCCCACAATACGCTCTGATTTGCAGCCTTTCACCCCAGCAGGACGATGCTGCAAAGTCCTCAGAAGTGCTCTGAGATGCCTGTCTCAGGAGCTGGTTTTTCTCCTCGGCATTCAGTGCTGAGAAGGCAATTTAGCTTCTAGCTGAAGCAGTGCTCTAGATTCAGAATACCTGGTTATGGTTCTCATTCTCAACTGACATCTTGCTGGTTTGGTAGCCTGAAATGAAACAGTCCTTGTGGTTCAGTGTCTTAAAAACTGGTTTAAGAGCACTGGGGTGTTTACCTGTGTTAGGAAACAGCCTTAAGTGGACAGTGAGGCTTTAATTAGCTGCCTGGCTGTAAATCCAGGTGGGTTGGTTACTTGCAGCACTTGAAAATTGTTCAACCCAGATCATCTCAACGTGTTGGCCTTCAGCCTCTTTTGAAGCAGGAGGTTGTGCCTGACGC
Source organism: Falco punctatus (assembly GCF_963210335.1). Lineage (NCBI taxonomy): Eukaryota > Metazoa > Chordata > Aves > Falconiformes > Falconidae > Falco > Falco punctatus. The sequence goes on along the minus strand of NC_137599.1, from coordinate 3,224,660 downwards.
TAAAGCATTGCACTTCTTTCTAGAACACAAGCAACTTCTCAAGAACGCACAGGTGGAACTAAAAAAGAGCAAACGGAAAGACTATTATAAAATCCTTGGGGTTGACAAAAATGCCTCTGAAGATGAGATCAAGAAGGCTTACAGGAAAAGAGCACTAATGCATCATCCAGGTATCCACAAACAGTCCGTTATTAGAGGATGTGTTGTTGCTTTGATCCCCTTGCTGCGTGCATGTGCCCTGTGAAACCATCACTCAGAGGCAGGAATAATTATTTATTAGATAAATAGAGGGGGAATTTCTGGACAAAGAGCAGTTCTGACCCCGCACATCTAAAACACATGCTGTGGCAGCAGCTGGGAAGGTGTAGCGTGTTCCATTTTCACTAGTGACGTGCTTTCCTGCTTGTTTTTGTGTCCCTAGACCGACACAGTGGGGCAAGCGCAGAAGTACAGAAGGAAGAGGAGAAGAAATTTAAGGAAGTTGGTGAAGCATTTACCATCCTGTCAGATCCCAAGAAGAAGGCCCGCTATGACAGTGGGCAGGATCTAGAAGAGGATGGATTGAACATGGGAGGTAAGTGTGCCTTAGGATATTCTACCGTGGCAGCCTTTAAAAAGATTAGACCATTTAGTGCCTTCTCCTCTTATGCAAACCTCCCGTGTGTAATAATTCTGTGAACTGACTCTGGTCTCTGGAAGCATCTGAGTGCAGATTTTTGCTGGAAGATTGAAGTTGTGAACAGGCTAGGTTCTGTGGTGGATGTTATCCTTGACTGAGCTGGTAGGTAATAGCTGCCATTAGGCAGAAGTCTTTCCTAGGAGGTGTAAAATAGTATAACAGAAAGATGTGGGTCCCTAAATGCTGTTTATCCAAAATTCTTAGTTCCCCCTGTAAATGAAATTATCTCTGACAACTTGATTTTACCCGTTTTCTGCTCGTCAGTGGCCCTGTACTCCGCTGCCGCGTGGCAGTGCCCAGCCAGCAGGCTGTTTGTAGCTTTTTGTCCATTTCTAAAATGCTTTGTGGGCCCTCGGTTAAGTGACGATTCCTAAACCTGTGCAAAATGTAAGTGGCTCTGCAGCTCACAGCTTCCTTTTCTTCCCTGTAGACTTCGATGCAAATAATATCTTCAAGGCCTTCTTTGGTGGGCCGGGTGGCTTCAGTTTTGAAGGTAGGTGGACGTGTCCTCTCAGCTTTGGAAACGTAAGTACACAAATCGCTTGACAGGGACAGCAGAGTTTCCCAGAGCAGATGTGCTGTTGGAGAAGGCTGTTTGATTTTTTTTTTATTATTTTTTTTTTTCCACATGAAAGCATCTTAAGAGCTTTTGGAAGCTTCTGTCTGCACAGCATCCCAGCTGATGGCCAGTTCTGGTTCTTTTGTCTTTTAAAAGCAACAACAACAAAAAAAAGGGTTCCCTGTTGTAGAATTGTGCGTAGGCTTTGCCACCTGAGTGAGGAACGGTTGACCGTAACTGGGATACAGCTGCTGGTGCTAAAGCTCGGTCAGAATCCATTGCATGGGTACTGTGCAGCTCTCTCCTGGTTTCCTAACCCTGAATCCTGAGATCCTCTGCCTGCAAACATTTTGAGGCGCCTGGAAGCCACGAAGAAGGTGTTGCTCAGCGTCCCTTCCAACTTTACGTGTGGTCAGGCTTTCTCTGCACGCCTTGCAGGGAGATGGCTACGTACAGCCCCGAGCAATAGCGACCTACCCCTTGGGGAAGGGCGTGTTCCTTAAGGTGTTTTGTTGTGAATTGTGAGACGTCTCGCACGCTTCGCGTGCTCTTCACCTTCCTCCTTGCACACGTGCTGGTTTGACCTGTGTTACCAGTAGCCCGCTCTTCTGCTAGGTGGGAATTGGCTGCTGGAACTGCCTAGCAAAGATCTCACCTCCCCTGCTCGGTCAGATGCTTTTGTTTGATTTAAGTACTGGCTTGGCATCGAGCTACGCAGGCCAGTAGTGAACCAGCTTGTCTTTGGCATTTGAAAACACTAATACATTTCATTTTCTTTTTCAGCTTCTGGGCCTGGAAATTTCTTTTTCCAGTTTGGCTAAAAAAAAAAAAACAAACACCAAACCAACCCCAACCACACATACCTGATCTGCTTATTTTAACCTTGAATATGGACATACTTAGACTCCTTCCTTCATCATGTCTCATTGTACTTAGAGCAGTTTCATTTTTCTCAGTTGGAGACCTCTGTTTTGTGTGCTTTTGTGTGTGAAGAGGAAACCAGCTCGGGGAGGGGAAGGCTTGTGAATTTTGTTTTACTGTTAACTTTATTAAAAAAAAAAATAGAAAAAAAAAAAAAAAATAAAGCTTTGAATCTTTTGGTTCCTCCATGCTGGCCCATACTTTCAGACTGTTCCTGCTCCTCAGTGGAGAGGATTTCCCTGAAGTCCTCCCGGAATCTCAACATGTAAGAGGGTGAAGTGATCTCCTATTTTGTTTTGGTTGGCTCCGAATGGCAGCATGTCTAGGGTTTGTAAGTACTTTGTAATTTATATTAATCTTCTGACGATATTGCCAAGATCCAATCGAGTTTCATACAATCGCATTTTACCTGCCAGCTGTCTGGTTTTTGCCTTTTTTTTTTTTTCTTTTTTCCCCACAGTTCTACCAGAACAGTACACTTGGGCATTAACTTAAACGATAATGTGTGAGTTTAACAATTTTGTATCAGAAAAATGCTTCTTTGGATTTAAAAGAGCAGCTTATGTGAGAATTCCCTGTGATGCAGCTAGAATTAAGGGCTTTGTGTTTCCACTCCAAGAATTGTTCTGTTTGAGGGAATATTGAATTTGCTCTGGGCTGAATTTCTTCACCGTACCTTTTTTTTTTTAAATCACTTGAACGTTTAATATTTATGCTAAAACTTGATTTTATTGAGCTTGATGTTTGATTTCATGTTACTGATCCATAACGCGGATGAGCTCTTTCTGACTCTGAAGAAATGCAAAGTAAAATTCAGGTTAATCACTGAAAACGGTTACTGTGTGCGTGCAGCAGCGTGCTCTCATAATGTTTACAGGAACTGTACAAATACGTTAAACTAGTCAAGTAGTTTGCAACTAGAAGTAATTTACTAGTCCAAAGAAGCAAGAAAATGCAAAGTCAAACTCTGAACTGACAGTCTGCCACTTGCTTCTCTTGCACAATGTCAGGACAAGTGCTGGAGGGATGAGTAAAGCCTGGAGCTGCACGCGGCTGCACCGTCTGGAATTGGAAATGGATTTGGTTCGGTGGTGCTGCCGGTTACCGTGAATGCCGTTTTGTTTTTCACCGTAAACCTAGTGTCACAGCAAGACCTCAGCTGGGAGAGGACTCTGCCTTCCAGAATTCTTCCCTTTTTCTCTAGAGCGTGAAGAAGCTTTTTTGCGTAGGTGCTTGGTTGGAGCTCCGTCCCGTCTGCGCGGCGGTGGTGGAGCGCGGCGCGTGGCGTTGGCTGGCGGAGCGGGGTTTGAGAGAGAGCGGCGACACGAGCGAGCAGGGCAGAGGCTCGGCGGTGTCGCCGTATCGGGAGTGTTTTGGACCGACGTGCGGTAGCGTAGTGACGTTTGGAGGGCTGGATTTGGCTTGGCTGAGAAAACAGGGGTTCATACCGATAACGTGCAAGACTTTCCCTAGAGGAGCCGGACGCTGACTGCTCCTATCGTAGCTGATTTAACTTCTTACTGCGGGAACAAAAACCGGCAACGGCTTCGTTGCGTGAAATGATTACTTTGAACGCTAACATTGTCTTCCTTCCTGCTGAGGGCTGTGCTTGTCCTGCTCGGTGGGACAGAGCTGCTAGACTGTAACACACGTTACCTTCATTTCCAACCGTTGCAATAGTGTCGTGGTGCTGCCGCCGCCGAGCGCCGCGGGGCCGGTGGTTGGGTTTGGTCAGAACCTTTGACAATCTCGTTTTCATAGAGGGAAGGTTTAAGGGCTTAAATTCTAGTACTGCAGAATAAAGGAAGTATTTTATCCTAACTCGCTCGCAAGTCAGCTTTTCAAACGAGCCAATGTGGAGTTCTCTTTCAAAAAAACAGACTCTACAAGGTTTATTCGAACTTCCTTTGCACCAGTGTAACGTGATGGACTTATCCGGATTGCACTGAGGGCAAAAAAAAGGTCTTAGCATCTTTCAGACGCTGAAATGGTAAATATCTCGGGAATTGAAATACTGGTCTATGCATATTGGAACTTCTCCGGTTCTCATGGCACTTGTAAATCAGAGTTTACAGGACTTATTTTAGTGGCATTTTGGATTCATAACGTCTCGTCCTGTGTGTATTGATATTACTGTACAGTTTGGACTTTTCTTGGTCTTTTATCACCATGCACAGAGACGTGTCCTGCATTTGTCAGTGGGTTTTATTATTATTATTATTATTATTATTATTATTATTATTTCCCCCTCCCCCCAGTTAAGACAGACAGGCTTGCTTCCTTCTCTCCAAACGTTGAATGAGACCGTTCCTTGGAGGACAGAAGTGGAATGGCTTTTCTTCTGAGAGAGAAAATGTATACAGCAAATATTTATAAACTGTACATGAACGCGTGATTTGATGTAGTTAAATAGGAATATGGTGAGTGCCAAGACTTTTCGAAGGAGCGTTATTGTGTGATTCGAAGCGAAGGCAAACGCGCGTTCCCCTTCGCACGGAGCAGTGGGCTCGGAGCGGCGTTCGGCGACGCTCCCGCTACCTCAGGACAGCAGCAGCAGCGCCGGGAGATAGAGGGGCAGTGGCGTTGGAACCTGGGTTGGGTCCTGGTGAGGCTCGGAGACACGGGGCTGTTTCTGTTGGAAAAAAAATCCGCTTAGAGATGCGCGTTGCTTGAAACGTTGCCTTTCACACTTGGTAGTTCCGGAACATTCTTCATAGGTTGTGTTTTGCCTATAGCCACAGGGAACCTTAGTGCTATTTTTCTAGCTGCTACCACTCGGCCGACCTCCCCGGCTTCCTTCGGCTCCGCGGGGACTCCCAGACACAGGAATTCGCCACGGAGACGGTGAATAAGTATCTGAAAGTGATACGATGCCTGTGGTTTGGTTTTTCTAGAATGATAAAGAGCTGATGGAGGCGGGAGGAGGCGGTTGCTGTAGGTGATGCCCTCGGAGCACGGTGGGACGTACGCGCACCCTGCGCCCTTTGACGTGACTGTAGGCCACCGCGTGGACTTGGCGGGTGGACGAAGCCGATGGTAAAGCCTTTCCTTTTAACAAGAAGAGTTTTCTTTCCGGAAGTCAGGCTTTGTAATGATCGCAAGGTTTTTTGGGGTTTGTTTTTTTTCTTTTTTGGCATAACGGTAAGAGCCTTAATACTTAATCCCGAAACACACTTCAGCGTGCCCCCAGAGCGTTCCACGTGCAGAATTGCTCGTGCCCCGCTCTGCCGGGCGGACAGCCCAGAATGCAGGCGCTGAGGAGCTTTTGCTGTGCGGTGCTTGGGCCTGCCGGCTCCCACCCGGCGTTCCGCAGGGGCTGGCAGGTGCTGCGAGGGCTCCTGCCGGTGGGGAGCACCCGGAGGCAGCGGAGCAGACGTGGCCGACAGCTGGAGCGGGCTGGCATGGAAGGGAAGGATCTTTTAGCAGAGGGGACAGAAGGAGTTGCCATTGAATGGCTCTGTAACAGGTGGAGATACATATATATGTAGCTGTTGGCTACAAGTTGTAAAGTCCAAGGAAAAACGGGGTGTGTGGGGAGCGTGGCTCCCGGCTCGGGCAGAGCAGGCGTGTGACGTGAGGCTCCGTTGTCGTGACTGTGGTGTTTGCAAGGAGATAAGGAATTGTTTGACTATTAATGCTTTCCCTCTGATGGTTTGATTTTTTTTTTTTTTTTTTTTTTTTTTTTTTTTTTTTTTGCCTAATCATGGTACTCGTGGTGTCTGAGCTGCTGTAGGGCTAGTTTCAAATAGTGAAATGCAGTTGCATTCAAGTGAAAATGGAAGGAATTTCATGCTTTAAAAATGAAAACATGCATCAGTAACGTCAGTGTGTGGGAGATACTTGCATGTACAATGGTCTGACCTCTAGACCACAAAGCCTGGTGTGTTTTTTCTTGTGTGGATTTACTTTACAAATCTGATGCTGTGTCAGCTCCACCTCTTGCAGGGGAGTATTGAGAGTCCTTTCCAGATACACTGAACCTGGACTTGAACTCAGATGTAAAGACCATTAAGATGCTTCTGGCTGCCCCCGTTGACAGGCTCTTCGTTGTTTCGGCTACACGTGCTGTGTAGGAAAGTACGTGGTTTTGTTTGTGAACTTTGGAAGTGTTGCTGTAAAGCTGGATCCTTAGTGCTAAAGGCTTCTGACTGTTTTGTAAATACGTAAACGCAAATTGGAGAGAGAAAAAAAAAAAAAAGGGAGAAAGAAACAAAAATGTTTAGAGACAACAGTATTATTATCCGTGGAATATTGCCAGTCCCTCAGCTTTCTGTATCTGACGGGGATACAGAGGGAAAGCTGCTGTGCTGTTGTTTCGTTTCCGATATGGAAACTGGCTCAGCTCCTGTGCCCACCCGCACGCTGGTCCGGGAGCCGGCTGAGTCGCTCTTCGATGAATTGAATGACCAAAGCGTTTGCACCACGCAGTGGTTTGCTCTTCTTTCCAAATTACTTCCTCCGTTTCAGTAATAACTAAAGATAGTCACTTCTCTTCAAGTGGATGGTTTGCATCCCGTCTAAATTTGTGCCTTGTACCCTCCCCTCCCCGTCCCTCGGGAAAAGGGCAGCCTGTGTGTGGCGCCGGCCGGGGGTTCTCCAGGCGGCGCTGGGGTCCGTCCCAGGCCACCGGGCTGGGGGGTGGCAGCCTGGACGCGGCCGCTCTGTCACCCTCCGCTCACGCGCAGCAGCTCTGCGTTCTGGAGATGTCCCTCTTGTCCCCGTAAGCGGGGACCCGCGCTTGGCTTGGAAAGATGATGCGTGATGCTTTGCCCTTGCCTGACTTCCCCCGCGCCTGCAGAGGCAGGGACAGGATTATCCTTTCTTCTTTGCGTAGTGCAAGGCAAGTGTTGGCTCTAGCTTGGGTCCGACCTCCGAAGGAAAGCTCCCGTGTGGAACGGTGTGAGCAGGGTGCTGGGCTGCGGCACAGTCTGCGACAGGGTGTCACGGAGCCGCGGTATGGGGGGGCTGGGGACAGCAGCGGGCTGCTCCCCCCGGCTGGGTGCGCGGCGTGGGTGCTGTGCCAGCCTGACCTCGGCGGCCCCACCTTCCTCCCTGCTTTCCCGTCACCAGCTCGTGCTTCAAAAGAGAAAACGGGGTGAAGCAACGTTGGAGGGATTGAGTGCGGAACAGCAAACCCAGCACCTTCATTGCATGCCTACCTGCTGTGTTGTAACAACGTTAAGGAGTAGTCAGACAAAACCAGGCACCGATGCGAAGCCAACTTGGAGAGGACGCTAACCCCCCTACTGCAGTATTTATCCGAATCGAAATTCTGAATGTTTACCTCAGTGTAAATATCTTAACCTTTCCCCTGGGAGGAAAGGGGTATTGCATGGAGCAATCACGGTCCCCGTCGCTTTGCCAAACACGTCATCCTCTCTAAGCCAGGCTTCGCATCGGTATCGACACTGTCCCTCTTTGGACCCTTTACCTTTCTAGGATGTGAATGGTAAAAATGTGAATATTTGTTGTTTACTTCATTAGGCATAATTCATAATGATGTGTTTATATGAAGAATATCACAGACTGAAGCAAAACCATATGCAATTGGTTTACTTTATTATAAACTGTATATGATGTACAAACTAATAAAAACTTAAATGACGACAGTCTCACTGTTGTTCTTGAACAGGCAAATAAACAAGATATTCCAGCTGCGCGTTCCAGTGCGGGATGCGATCCGGAGCACTGGGCTGTTCCCTGGGCACTGGAGGGAGAGGGGTCAGCGTGCTCCTGCGCTCCCGTTCGGATGGAGTGAATCCATCTGGGATTTCTGTTGGGAAAGGCCTGAGCCGGGCGCTCGCCCCTCTGCCCACGTAGGAGCTAGCAAGGGTTTCTCCGGTGAAGGTGAGGGAGGATTACAGGTGCTATGGGGGTGTGAATATTATTTTTTTTTTTATGTTGTAACAAGAATTTATTGTCATCCGTCTTTCTGAAACTGTTTTGCTTTGCTAGTAAACTTGCAGAGCATTTACCGGAGTAGCCCCAAAGCACACCCTGCACTTGTTTTAAACATTCAGCGGAGAAATGAGCCTCACGCAGGCAGTGCTGGGCTTCCACGCAGCGGCTTCAGCGCGCGCCCAGCCCTCCCCACACACCAGCTCCTCAACAGGTACGAGCCCAGCACCCACTTGCCAAACACAGTAAGTATTTACATTTATTAATACGGGGTTAATGTCACTATGCAGTTCACCAAACACCAAGCCATAGCGGGGGTTTAAACTGTTGCCCTGACCTGCATCCGTTAGTTGAGCTTTGTGTTACAGTAAAGTAGTGACCACGTATCCACTGACCAACTGGCAACGGTCTGGCCAAGAGCAAAACCAGAAGTTTCGATAAAACAGGCTATTTAATAACAGAAGTGCTTCATCGTTAACTTTTTTTTTTCTCCAGCCAACGGTTTAGGTTTGAGCAGACTTAAGTTACGCAGTTACGGTACCTCCACTTCCTAAATTACAATGTTACTGCCATCCTAACTTTTAACATTCAAGTGCATTAGAGAAAAGTAGTAAAATCTTGCATGAAGTATAGTCCTATACTTCAGACACGATTTTAGTTTCTATAAAAGATGGAAAAGACGTTTGTCTTTTCCAGTCCCTGCCAAGGCAGGATTGTTCCCTAAAGGACAAGGGCAGTGCTTGGTCCAGCCTGCTCTGACAGGTGAAGTGAAATGCCTGGAGCCACGCGGCGGGATCTGAACGCCTCTCCTGCTGTTTTACTTGTTTCCCTTTAAGTCCACGATAGCTGACTTTAAGACATCATCTGGTCACAGCCTTTCCCTCTGCTCACCAGCACATCCCTTCCGTGCGATGAAGGATGGGTGAATGGGGACGTGGCACGGGGCTGCAGGACCCCCCTCGAGGCTGTTCCGTACCCTGCTGCCCTCCGCCCGTTCTCCTCTCACCAGCTAAACTATGAGTAACTGCCACGCCGTGACCCACGGCTTGATTTTCACCCAGCGATTCAGCTACCGCACCGGGGCTGCCGTCGGTCCCTCGGGTACGAGAGGCAGCGCCCAGGTCCCTTCACTTGGCTTCAGGGCAGTTACACAGGCTTTGGTCTGCCACTGCTCGTAGTACGGACATGAAAGGTCTAACGATTGTGGTTCGTGGGAAAGTTATAAAAGATCGTGGTTGATCTTCCGCCGAGGAAGAAAACAAGCAGACCACGACAGCTAGTTCTCTCCAAAATTCCATTGAAATACTCGGCAGCGCTTCGGTTATTGCTTCTCCATCGGTCACAGGCTGCTTGTTTTCTTCCTTGTTCTGAGGCCGGTAAACTCTCCCCAGAGAGGCTTCACACAGGGGCTGGCAAAAGGGCTTACTTTAGTAAAGGTAGAATTATTCTCTTTACACTTTTAAAGGTTACAGGAGTTACTTGCCTTTTAAAAACGAACAAACAAGCTCCCCTGCCCATGCTCCTAGATGATGGCGCAGGAACTAAAAGCAGAGCCCCGTTTGTTGGTGCTCTGCGTTGGCACAAGTTTTCCTTTTCCATAGTAACCCGAGAATATCGCCTTCACATCGATCTTTTTAGAAAGGACGAGCATCCACATACCGTTATCAAAATACAGCAGTTTCCCTCCTCCAATTTCCCCCACTTCATCCCCTTTGTTCCCCGCCTTTTCCAGTTTCACAAACTCCAGCAGGTCGAGCCCAGTCTGGACGGCTTCGATGCCGTTGGCGCAGCCGAGGGTGATGTGAGCCCGGCTGCCTTTCGGGAGGTTGTCGGCGGGCAGGATCTTGTCGGCATCTCCGGGCCACAGCAGCAGCTGCTGTTCGCTCAGCTCCACGCGAGCCCCAACAGTTTTTGTCGTGATGAACAGAGCAGAAACGGCCAAGGTGAAGCCTTTGCCGTAGGAAGCCTTCACCACCTGCGAGAGGAGGGAGACAAGCAGAGAACGCGGCTGTAGCCGGCTGTGGATGGGTTGGGGCTGACCTACACGGGATGCTGTGTGCAGCTAGATCGTGGCCTGAAGTTCCTGATCCCCGAGTTCTGAACTGGTTGCATCTTTTTCCTTGGCAAATTGCACTATTTAACTTGGGTTTACCCATCTTGAAATAACGTAGCTGGAACTGTAAAGATCTTAAGTCATCATCATTCAGCTTAAGCTACTGGGGATGATGCTGGGGGGGCGATGGGGGGTGGGAGTATTTTGTTTGGAAACCAACAAGAAATAGTCACCACCTCTGCCACAACTACGACTTTATTGCACGGCCATGTGGACCTACGGACTGTCCCTACCTCTGGCCTCTCGGCACAAGCAAAGCCACATCCCAGCCCACCCTGAGGGGGCTTCTGGATCCCTGCTGGGAAGGGGGAGGGGGGGAGACTGGTGTCCCAGGGGGGACTCGGAGCCCCCGTACTCACTTCTTGCTGCGCGTATTCCTCAGCTCCAGCTGCTTTGCCAAACTCTGTGTATTTTGTGGTGCAGTGTAAGACCCCGGGCGGCCTCTTCACAAAGTAGCTGGTGAGATCGACTTTTACTTTGGGATCTTCAATAGCGGAAGCAACTGCAAATAACAGGTAAACAGTGTTGCTGTCAAAAAATGATCCCCTTGATGTCGCCCCATGAGCCTAAAACCCACCTCAGCTTTCTTCCCAACCCATCCTTCGTGTTTCGTCTTTTGTACTGCTGAATAAATAAAAGCTGGGTAAATAAAACTGCTCAGCCAGGCTAACGGGATGTTACTAGAAAACAGAAGCTTCTCTGCATCGAGCTCTCAACCTCGATGACTTAAAGACTCCCTCGAGGGACAAGATTGTCCTGTCCTTCCCTTTTCTCTGTGACTCTTTGCATTTGTTCTGCCTTGCCCATAGGCCACAGAGAACCAGGGATGCCCAGCCACCAGGCGGAATGCCACTGCCAGCCCAGCCCAGCTCCCTACAGTGTCAGAGCTAAACAACTTAGGAAAAACTGTTTCATTTATTTTTTACTTACAAAAGCAACCTTGTTAACTATGGGAAGCAGATTAGCATCTTTACAGGGTTTTTCTTGTTGCTAACTTTAACTAGAAATTCACTTCAGAAGCTGACCAGACATTCCATTTGCTGAGCGTTAACATTTCATCAACAAAGAAAGAACTTGGTAAGATACTTCTATACATACAGTATTTACTCTCCTTTTTGAAGGCTTTGAGGCTTCCAAGCTCATCTAAGAAGGCCTGCCCAGCCTTCCTCAGGTTCTCCGAACTTCTTTTGCTCAAAAACCACCCAAAATACATGGGTAGGAATTCCTTCTCCAAGCTGGGCTTCATCTTCTTCAGGTCTTCCACTGACAGTTTCCATTGATTCTTTTCCTTCAGCTGCAAGCAATCCATTCGCCACTGGGTTTTGGGCTCGGCAAAGATGACTTTGTACCGGTACTTGTCAGCAATGTCAAAGAGTTGGTCCAGTCGTTCCCTCTCATGGTGAGTGTCATCCAAAACGATAACACTGATATCTCGTTTGCAATAGTCAACTAGATCCTCATCCACCTTTGTGTACTCTTCAGGGATGCTGCTTCTTATTAAAGGTGTAATTTTATAGCTATCGACAGAGATGACCTTGCAGGCATCTTTATACCTATCTTGGATAGCCTGGGCAAGAGTGGTCTTCCCGCTGCCAGGCAGCCCTCTTAAAATAAAAAAGGTTTTAGATTCTTTGACCGTGGAGATGGTATCATCGTCGTCAAGGAACGGGAACTGCAAGCTTTCAGGCCTTTCTTTCGCTGACTGAGTAGACATTTTCCTAAATATTTTAGGCAGGAACGTGTGACTCTTCTTTGAGAAGCCTCTGTTCTGAAATGCAAGAAGCAAAATGTTTTGCAGGCTAGCAACCCCGAGAGACCGCGCATTCCCACCACACGAGCCAGGGCGAACCTTTCCGGGGAGAAGCATCCCCTCTGCCCCATCCCCCCCTGTCGTACCCCCCCCGGTCCCCAGCCTCCGCAGCCCCACTCACAGCTACCCCGGCCGGTCCCACAGCGGGGACCCCCGTCCTGTCCCACCACCCCGGCGCCGGCCAGCTGACCCGGGGAGCTGGGGGTGCAGCTCCGCTCCCACTCCAGCCTCAGCTCCGCTCCTGCCCGACCAGGAAGGGGAAGTTTTGCCCGTCACGTGGCAGCCAGCAAACCGCCAGAGCGCGACAGCCTGGCCAGGGCACCTGGAGCATCACATTTATTTCTGAAAATAAATACTTGTGGCTAGTCAATCAGGAGGGTGCAGCCTGCTGCGGGGGAAACGAAACTCCCAGCAGGTTGCAACAGCTGCTGCAATCTCATCACTCCGTTTGAATAAAGAGACCACAAAGGGATTTAAGCCTGTTCAGGATCCTCCATCCCCGTAGGAAAGGCTGGTTCCGAGTGAAGCCTGCAGCGATGCTGCCTCTTGTTAGGAGCTGCCATCTCTTCCCGCTTCGCTGAACAGCAGCAGCCCGGCTGCCTCAGAGGGGGGGATCTGGGGCGGGGATCTGGGCTCCTCTTGTGATGGAGAGCAACTGAACTGGTTTCCAGTAAACGAAACCCCCTTTCCCAGCAGCTGCGGAGCTCAACACGAAAGCGAAACCAACCCTCTGAGCAATGGTGAGTGAGCCGGGAAGAGCTGCTGGGGCGCTGGCGCTGGCTCAGCCACCGCTCCGGGAACTGCAATGCCAGCAGAGACTGGGAAAACACAGGACTGGAAGGAAACGTGGGATTTCTCCACCTGCACGATTTTTTGACAGCATCCACGGGGCAGCCACTGGTTTTTAGGTCAATATGTGAACTCTCCCCCCTTCCCTCCCCAGCTGCCTCCTGGCCTGGCCCAGCCCATGACCAGTGGAGCGATGCTGGAGGAGCCAGCGTTGCCATCGGTGCAAAAACCGGGAGCGATGCTGGAGGAGCCAGCGTTGCCATCGGTGCAAAAACCGGGAGCGATGCTGGAGGAGCCAGCGTTGCCATCGGTGCAAAAACCGGGGGATTTACACACAATGTCAATGCTCTGCCCGCGGCAGAAAAACGCAGCTTTCCCGTCTGCAGGGCGAGGGTGTTGTTTAAAACCCGTTTCAGTTATTAACTTTCCTAGCACTTATTCTGGAATGTGGAGGTGGGTTTTGGGTCCAAAAGTTCCCCGAGAGCGGGATGAGGGAGTGGGATGGGGGCTTCAACAGCCGCGTTGGGCAGGATCACTGCCTGCCCCGGGCCAGCTCCTGCACGGCACACCGGGATGGGACAGCCCCGAGCAGCCGTGCCCGCTCCTGGAACCGCTGCGGAGCCAACGGGAAGAGCAAGGACCCCCGCGGGGCCCTGCCCACGGACCGGGGGCTCCTTCTCCTGGGGACCCCCGCGGGGCCCTGCCCACGGACCGGGGGCTCCTTCTCCTGGGGACCCCCGCGGGGCCCTGCCCACGGACCGGGGGCTCCTTCTCCTGGGGACCCCCGCGGGGCCCTGCCCACGGACCGGGGGCTCCTTCTCCTGGGGACCCCCGCGGGGCCCTGCCCACGGACCGGGGGCTCCCAGGCCATGGTACAAGGCGAAGCAGATGGCGTGAGCCTCTGAGAGCTGGTCCTCTTTGGGGGGTGTCCTGTGTGCCAAGGGGGGGCTCGGCCTCGCCGCTCCGGTGGCCGGGCAGGGGCTGGGGCAGCCCGGCCACTTTGCTGCAGGCAGCTGCTGGCGCTGGCGGTGACTGAAGCCGCTTTTCAAAGGCGCAAACAAAAGAACAATGATAGAAAACACGCTCCGGCCCCATTGTTCAGTGCCCAGCGGGGAGGATAATAGCGGCCTTCATGGGCCGGGGCCACGCAGGGCTCGGCCGGACAATGGTCCCACAGAGCCCCGGCGCGGCGCCGGGCTCTCGGCTGCACAATCCCCCATTGAGCCCCCGCCCCACAAAGCCCCCGCTTGTCCCCCCGCGGGGCAGCGCCTCGCCCGGAGGGAGCCGCGGCTCCAGCGTCAGGGCACTGGCGATGCCGGGGCTCCGGCTGCCCCCCAGGGTGGCCCGGGACCCCCGGGACGGGGCTGTGGGGACCCCCTTGGGGCTGGCTCTTGGGGCTCAGCCGCGACGCCCCCTCCGGACCCCGCGTCCACGTGTCGGTGCCGCCGCCGGTACCTCCCCCCCACCCTCCCCAGGACGCCGCGGCTGCCCCGGGCCCCGCTTACCATGGTGAGGGCAGCGGCTCCGGGGCGGCCGCCGGTGCGGAGCGGCGCGGCGGGGAAGCGGCTCTGGGGCGGGGGCGGCCGCGGCCCCTTTCATAGAGCCGGGGCCCCCCCTCGCCCCGCCTGTGGCCGCGCAGGCGCGGGGGGAGCGGGGGGCCGGGCTGGGACCGCCCCCGGGGCGGTGGAGGAGGGAGGGTGTGCGGGGGCCTGGGCGCCGGACCGGGGGAGCCGGGCCCGGGGGGTGATGTGTCTGGGGGTTCTCCGGTCCGGGAGAGCCTGGCCCGGGGGCTGGGGGCTGCTGGGGGCTGCGGGCTGCCCGGTCCGGGGGGAGCCGGGCCTGGGGAGGGAGCTGGGAGCTGCCGGGGCTGCGGGCTGCCTGGTGCGGGGCGGGGGGTCTGGGGGCTGCCCGGTCCGGGGGAGCCGGGCCCGGGGGGGCTGGGGGCGAGGGGCGGGCGCAGGTCCGATAGCCAGGGGTGCCCGGGGACGGAGCTCCCGTTGCGGCGGGCCCCGCTCCGCGCCTACGTCTCCCCCCCGGCCCCGCCGCCCCCCGCCCCGCCGCTGCCTGCGCGGCCGTTCGCTCCTGCCGGCTCCGCTCGGTCCCCCCCCGCGGCTCCCTCCCTCCGCTTCCCGCTCGCTCTCCATCCTCCCGGTCGCCGCCTTTGGGGTTTTCGTCGCTGCGACCGTCACCTGGGGAGGAAAAACCCCTCGGAAAGCGCGTCCCAGCGCTCGGCTGGGCACAAGCTGAGCGGGACCCCTCGCCCCCAGCACCCCGGTCCTGCTGTGGCCCCAGGGGGTGCGGGGTGCCCAGGCGCGGGGGACACGCGGGAGGTGCTGCCCTCTCCTGCACAGGCTCCACCACCCCCAGCTGGCGGAGCACGGTGCTTTGATGAAGATTTTAATTCGCTGTTTGCAAGGAAATCAATGCTATCTGAACTCTTAAGATGCAGCTGATGTTTCTGAAGGCCTCAACGCTATGGGTCTCGTTTATTCCCACTTTCAGTCACGTTTCGCTTCTGCCTTCTGGGCACCGGAGCTGTTTTCTGTGTTATTAAAAGCAGGTTTTTAAATGGATAGCACTGAGGAGGAAACCAGGCTCCCTCACCGGCATCGAGGCTTCGCTGCATCACTTGCTTTGGTTTATACCAGCTCAAGGCGAAACTTTCGCTACCAAAAAACTGAAGCCACAAATTATAACTGCGCTATGGCCTCACATATAAATTAATTCCTGCTACTGTGCACTAGCAGAGGCGATGCAATACGGGCCAGAAATGTGGATACTTGCTCCCTGGGAACGGGGTGCTTTGTTCCCATGCCTTGGCCTGTGCTCCAGGAAAGGGAAGTGGAGAATTTTTATACTTATGGGGTGGCGAGGTCTAAATGACCATTACCTTTAGGAAAGTTAACTGTTGTTTCTCCTTTTCTTTTGTTCAGCTCTTCAATGAAGCTTTTGCTCACGTCATCTAAGGCCTGAAAGTGATACAGCTTATTAATAAGAGCTCTAGAAATGCAGCTACATACCTACATTTTTCCTGCTTTCTTTTGATCTCTGCTGTCACTACCTGATCCTTTCCTACCATAAAACTCTCTGCAACAATATGCTTAATTTCTCCCTGCAGTGGTTACTACCTGTTAGCATCCCTTATCAAATGTCTCCTCCCCTGAAGGTTCCATCTCTCTCACACTATCATTTTTCTCCTGGCAGGAGAAGAGGCTCTGCCTGAGCTCAGGACACCCGTGAGGGATCACCAAATAGGTACGTCCCTGTGCTGTAACTGTTCCCTGGCAAGCTGTGTGTGCTCACATCACCCACAACCCACCGTCAGGTCAGCGAGGGCTGGCTACCAAAACGTGCAAACTGCTTAATTGTAGGTCACTGGCCATGCCCAGATCTTCTTCCATGGTTTGATGCAAAGTGGTTTCTCTGGGGCATTTTGGAGAGGCCAGAAAAGGGTGAGCTGTGATCAGAGGCTGACAGCTGAGCACAGAGAAAGCGCTTATCCTGTGTGTGAAATCCTTGCCCCAGGGAGGTAAAAAAAAATTTTTGCCCTCAACCTGAGCAGGGCTAGGGCTTCATCCTTTTATATGTTAGACTGGTTCATAAACTGGGGTTAAGTTTTCTAAGCCAGGAGGTTTCATTACTTTTAATATGTAAATGGCTTCAGAGGCTGCATTTTCCCCCTCTTAATACACTAGCTGTGTAGCGATGTTTTCTCAATTCACAGGACACTAGACAATAGTTACAGCCAACTTATTGATGCTGCCCCAAGCTTCTCTCCTCTTTGCAACAGCCCACTTACAATAATGATGGCCTTTTGAGCAGCTTCGCTGTGAGTAAGCTTTGCCTTCTCGAGTGCTTTTTCAAAGTGGATGATTGCAGACCGGTAATCCTTTAATTTTACTGTAACAGACAAATGAAAGCATCTGTGTTAACCCAAGACCAAGAGAACAACAATAGTTAATCAAGCAAGTCTCCAGTGAGAGGTCTTGACCTGAGCAGTTACTTTGGCTGTTAAACGGCAGAAATGTTTTCACTAAGATGCTGAACAGACAGGCTGTCTCCATCCTTAGAGCAAAATTTGTTGTAATGCCTTTACCTTGTGCTTGTGCCACTAGTACCGTAGCATGGAGTTGCCACTCAGCATCTCCCTCTTCATCTGCTGACTGCAGGGACTTCTGTCCGTAATTTTGGGCTGCTTCAGCTTTATTCAGCTCAAGGTAACATCGGCCAATTTCATGGAACAGCCAGGTCTTCTCCAAGCTGGATTTTGCCATTGGAATCTTCTTCTCCCAACTTCAAGCAGAGAGAAAGGCGATATTTACTGAATCTTACTAGGTGCAGTTATAATTTCAACCATTGATTTTATAAACAAAGGGTTCCAGGTACTGTTGGTATGAAAAATTTCACAGCCCCCCTTGCCAGCAGTATGAATAAAAAAACCTCAAAAGACATAATTAATTTAATTCCCAATTAATGTTCTTATTAATGCCTCTTCTGTTACTAATTTTACATACGTGTCAATAGCTTGCTGGAATTTGCCGATTCGGGCATAGACTCTGCCAATGTTATCAAGGGCTCTGGATACAGCATCTGGCAGATCACTGCGTTGAAAAGAAAAAGAAATTGTAGTAGTTGACATAGGCTTGCTCCTGATACTTGTAAGTTTTCTTTGGTGCTCAACGTGACTTCAGGGTAAGTGTTAAGAAGTAAAGGACCGATGACACTGAAAGTCATAAAATCAAGGTGGATCTTTGATTTTATCTACAGCTGTTGCAGCTGACACCCCATAACACACAGGAGAAAATGGTTTAGGTTTTGTCTCTGATTATTATTTTTCTTTGGTGCAAATCTGGCAGTCCTTGTGAAAGTCTGTCCATTTTTCTTTGCCTCAGTTTCCCTTTGTTGCTTTGTGGGGCCCGAGGAAGTCGCTTACCAGCTCCTGGGTCCCTACCACTAACAGATGATTTCTGCCCAAGAGAAAAGGGAAGAGCCAAAAACGTGTCTGCAGTGTGTCTACAGACTCCTGGTAAGAGACCCCGCTCCCTGTGTTCTGAGCCTCTGCCCCATGCTAGAGGCAGCTCCTTCTATAATAGCGTAGCCTGTGGACTTTAATTTTTTTTCCTTAATTGGTCCTTGCTCCCATCTTCAGAAGCAGCCTACCTTGACTACCTTTACCTTATAAATGAAAAAGCTGATGAAGGGAGGGGATAAATGCCTCGCTGGGGGTGATCGCTGGCCTCCAGCCACCAGAGGACAAGGCCCCCCAGCCCTCGCTGCGCTTCTGTCCTTAAAAGTAACTTCACATCAGATTAAAAAGGGGCTAAAATTACATATCCATCTCATTCCTGCCTCTTTACTCCTATTTCTCAACTTCATCTGGCATAACTGGAGATTTGAGATCACCAGGAGAGAGGCAGACATTTCTTAAACCAATATTAATTTTAAAAAGTGATTTGTGAAAATGATGAACAGTAAGTGAGTTACATTTTTAAAGCCCTATGCAGTATTGGAAAAAATAAAACCAAAATAAGGTCAATTCAAGCAACTATTCCATGTTTTCTCCTGTGCTTTGCAAAACTCTTACTAAATCTTAAGACTATGTTTTGTTCCATCCTGTTTTAGCTGAAAGAGCCACCGAATGTGTTCTGTATGGGCAGGTAACTGTACCTCTTAGATAAATATTTCAAGCCTGTTGTTATGGTTTGAATGCAAATGATTTTAAGAGAAAATGTAGCAGAAAACTTGTGCAATTTAGAGCCTGACCTTCCTGAGAAGGAAATACATACTAGAGGCTAAAGTGCTGAGACTGGGACTTGCATTTTTTGCTTTGCTTCAGCAGAGGTTTAGGTGTGCCACATGGTCGAGGGCCTTTAAAAATCCGCTTTCTTGTTTTTGAAATAGTGGCGATAGTAAGTCACTAGAGACCATGATACTTGGGCAGAGTGTGAATGCATTGCCCTGTTAAATCTCCAGGTGGGAATTGTTACTTTATGCTAAAATATCTTAACAGAGGTACTTCCCTCTTTCCCCCTCCCATCTGAACTTCTCAGCACTTACTTCTGCCTGGCAAATTCCAGATCCATTTTGTGGCTTTGCAGAGCTGCCTCCATCTGGCCCATCTCCAGCTGGGCATTCCCAATGCAGCTGTAGAGGTTTCCAATCAGCTCCTTCTTGTTGGGAACTTCATTATCTGGCCACCCTCGTATTGTTTTTAGCACACGCTCAGCTTTCTTGCAGCTTTCTTCAGGGGAGTCGCCAGTCAGCACTGGAGGCAAAGATGGAAGTTTATGCGAGTGTATGGATGCAGTGATGCTGGGGAAATAAGACTAAGTGCGATTGTGTAAGCCTCAGACAGAGCTTGGGAAAGGTTAGAGCTACTAACAGTTCATGCATCTCCTACACTCCTCCCTCCCGTCTCCAAAAACTCTGCCCCTGGGAGATGGTACTCCTGACCCTCCACCTGGCACTACTGGGAATCACTTTCATCACAGCAAGTAAAGGGAAATGACCCTGGTAACACTTCACGCTTGCTGAAGAAAAATAAAGGGGAATGATGTTTGTTGTCTGACTTTTTGAAAGTTCGTAGTTATTGCAGCAGGGCAGCCTGGTCTTGGAAATGAAGTTCTAACTATGGTACTTAAGTTTTTGTCTCCTAAATTAGCCCCTTGCACTTCCTTGGTGAGCTGTGTTGTACCCAGCTGGACGATGGTGCTGCGGGAGGGAGACTGCAGGATGTTTCCCACACCACCTCCACCGAGCTGTTGCAACTTAAAAGGACTGAACTCCAGCAACAACTAGACACTTTTCTCCTGGGTTGTAAATATGTAGCACAGGAAGAGAGAAAGAGACCAGAAGCAGCTGAATTACTCCTTCCTTCCAGACCAGTTTTTCAGCTGCTTCATCTCTCTCCAAGGGTATTTTGGAACTACAGAAATTAACTCCAGTGGCCTGCATTCTCTCAATAAAACAACTTCTGATTAGCAAACCAGAGGTGTTTGCTAAGCATGCAGCAGTGGCCTCCCCGGCTTTGGTACCTAAGTGGTGTCCTGAAACCCAGTCAGCAAGACCTCAAGTACAGAAAAAGCTGAGGAAGAAAAAAAAAAAAAAAAGTCTTGGATTCTGTATCCAGTGTTGGGAAGGGTAAAGAATACAAAAGCAAATACTTCCCCAAAAATGCCTACTAGCATTTGTTGATACTTGCACTGCTTCTATTGTTCTGGTCTGTAATTACTACAGCAAATAATTACATGTGCTAATCATGATTTCTTACTGCTTCCAGCCAGGACACCTACACATATCGATGTCTTCCATACTCTTCACAATGTATCTGCCAACCTCAGCTGCGTTTCGTTTCTTATCCCGGATCCACCTTTGCTGCCTGAGCTTGCGCTCTCTCACACGGGCATAAATAGGCTTCTGCTGCTGCCAGAAATCACTGCGTGTGTCGAGGTAGGAAATGCCACTCAAAACCAGGTCTGCTACTTTGATCCCCTGCTTTGTGCTGCTCTCCATCAAATCTGAAAAGAAAATGGTAGAACCCGGGAAAGTAGTAATGGATATGAAGGGCGAAGCTGCAGTTCAGTGAGGGACTGCTGGTGCGTGTTTTTCTGCTCTGACAGGGAGCGACAGTTTTTGGTGCTGCTCAGAGCTGGTGCTTTTACATGCCTGGAAACCATAGCCCACATATATTATTAATGCTAGTAATACCATAAAACCCGTGAGTAGGCTAAATTCTTACTTATTTCTCGATTACTGGGTAAAGAGTTCCCTAGAAAAATGACTAAAGGGGAATCACCCTTCTGCCTAGTTCTGAAATAAGCTACTTCTCCAAATCCTGACATCTTGATCTTAACGTCATCTATAATAAAACCACAGATGAATTGCAGTCTTATGAGCAATGCTTTGCACTTAATGCAAGTGTTAGTGAATTTATCATTATGACAGAAATTAAGTAATTTGTAATTAATCTGTTTCTGTTTTTTATTTCATCAGCACAGATTGCTTTGAGTTGATTTACCGTTCGTTATAAAAGCCTGCCGTTTAATAAGGAAGGAAATACACTCAGACAATGTTATGAATAATCGATCTGACTCCAGAAATACCTGTACTCTCCAGGCACCTGCCTCTCTCACAACCACTGCAAGCACGATGTGCTGTGCAAGCTCTGATACAAATAAGGAAGAGTAGTCATAGGGATATAAAAGAAGAAGAGGAAAAAGAACAAGCTTAGAAGGAACATTTAGTTAAATAAAGTGGAGAAAGACCTTCATCCTTGAGCAACTTTTCTAGGTAGGCCTTGTCAGCATAAAGCTCTCCAAGAAGCTGTCGCTCTGTTTTTGGATTCCTCACAGGCTCCTGTTTCCTCGTCCATTTTTGATCCTTAGTCAGTTTGATTTGCGGTTTCTGGGTCGTATGTTTGCTCTACGGCAAGAAAAAATAAAGGAAAACAGGGGAGATTAGTGGGGAACACTAGAATTAGCAGAATTCTGTTTACACTCCATATGAGCCAGCTTATTTTTTAAATAAAAGCACAAAGTCAGTGTCTCACCAATTGCTTTGGTCATGAGCAACTGAAATTTTGCAACCAATTGTGCCGCCTCCCTTCCAAGAACAGAAGAGGGCATTATAGTAACAGCAAGAATTAGTCCTGCCCCAGTGTCTCGTGCTGTCCTGCAGGGCTTACTGCTCAGCGCTGTGCAGGGACATTAAGGCTGTGGGAGAGGCAGATCTAGGTGTCCACGTTCAAGGAAACAGAGGCTGTAACAGCCAGGGCTTCTGAAACATCAGGAGAGTATTTCTAAAGTTTCATATTCAAGACGCTGACAATTACAGGGCTAACATTTAGGCCCCTTCGTACAAATTATTTTTACCACTGAGTACCTGTAATTCCAGGTGAAAGAAGACACGAGCATTCACTGCACTGAGTTCGAAGGAAAATGTGGCTTGGCATCTCAGAGGAATAAGGCACTATTTCACTGGACCAGCCCAAAATTAAGCAATCAATAAAGTGTCCATTATCAAAAATGTGAACCTTCAACATCCGGTAAGACCAAAGTAAATATTGTAGATAAATGTACCCTGGCTCCAACCTTGCTGCTGTTACTGATTAGCCTTTGATGGGTGATCAGCAACACCCAACAGAAACAGTCAGGCTGGCAGAGAAATTTCAGCCTGGGCTTTGTTTCTCCGTCCTTGCTCTTCCCTGCCCTTCTGCCTTCTCCTTTAAATTTTGTGTAGCTTGAGCCAGAACTATGTTAAAAGCAGGTGCGTAAATACTCTCATAACAGATCACTGCACTTCCTATGGTCAGAAGGTGCTTCACTAGGCCAGCTGTGTCTGCATTCATGTTGCTGCAGAAACTGTTAATCCTCTAATGCCTATTTCAGAAAGTATTAGTGGTATAATAACTGTAGCTAGCTTCTAAAGCAAGAGCTCTTCAGACCGTACCTCTGCCTGCCTGCTTATAAAGCACAGATCCTCTTTGTTCTCCAGTTTAACTGAGGATGGACCTGTGAATACAGAGAAAATAGTTGTTAAGTGTTCAGGAACAGCAGATCAGAGGCTTTGAAATTAAAATCATTCTAGATGTGCCAAGCCTATAATGTCCCATTTGAAATAAAGCTTTCTACTAATCCTTTGACATGAAATATGTGGATGTTGGTGTGTTCTGTAAGCAGGGAATACAGCTCGTAGGTGCAGCTCCTCTCGGGATTTTAATTACTATTTTCACATGGCACCAGGGGGCTCCCATCACAATGCAATTCCTACAGAGACATGCTACATCCTGCACAGAAACAGAGGAAGAAAAAGAACGGCAAGCCCTTCTGAGGGATCACAGCAGAGGTTTAAAATGAAAGTAAAGCACAGGGATCTCCAGCAATCCAGAAAACTAGATTAAAGTTTTTGTGCACTGACATTAGGGCAAACCTCCTATCTCGTTTTCACTCTGACATCCAGTTCTGCCATTCAGATTGCACTCTGGCAGTGGAAGTAGGAGTGAAAAACAGCGCTTTGTTTTGGCCTGGTCAGAAGGAAGGAAAGAGCTGTTGTAGAAGGAAATCCTCCAGCAAGGCAACTGGGCCAAGATCAGCAACACGAGTACTTGCATATCACGGAAGGCAGGTGTTTCTGAATCTGCCAGGCAAAGCAGATTCAGTACCGCAGTTTTGGGGATATACCCCATTAATGTGCGGGCATTTCCCAGCTATTTAAACATCTAGATCAAATGCTAACGTGTTGCCTTGCTTTTCCCCTGCATCTAGGAGCTATCACTTGATTTAAAGTCTTGAGTTTTAATCTGTTCATTTGCCTACAGCCCAGATGCTTGAAGGCATTTAAAGCTCTTAGCTCAGTATATCAAGCATGGCAAGCATTTCAGCCGACCGTTGCAAAGATTTGTGTTAAGCTAAGGAAGCAGCAGTAATGGAGGAAAGCGAGCCAGATCTGGGAAGTCTCCCTGTTAAAAATAAATATCACATTGGAAAGAGCTTCAGGCTTTTACACAGCTGGGACATGAAGTTAATCTGTGGCACTGGAGATGGACTGAAATTTTGAAACAGATTTTAGGGAAGAGTAAGGCACTTAAATATCTCGAGCATCAGGGCCTGTGTAGGGGGGTGCAGCAGGGTGTGTCCTGGCTCTGCGAAGGGACAGGCTGTTGGGGATCCACCTGAGCAGTAGTTCCTAACTAGCTGGGCGGGTTTTACAGCAGCCAGGTGAGCTACACACGAGTCATGCTGTGCTGGTGTAGGAGGCGGCAGCTCCAGGTGACACGTGCCTGAGAGCGGGTGCATGTCCTGTCTGTGCTGGTTGCCATATGAGAGCATGGCTAAGAGAAAAACTAAGGCAAAAGGGAAAAGTTTTCAGTTTGCTTTAAATCTCACTAGGTCCTTGGCCTTTCCAGTCTCCTGCAGGACTATGTTCTGTGATCTAAGCCAGAAATTATGAAAGCAGCGCTCCACTGCAATAGTCAACAGTTTCACTGGTCTTATGCAATGTAAACTGGAGGAAAGTCAGGATCTCAGGAAGGCCACGCTCAGGTAGCAAGGCAAATTTCATTACCATTTTGAGTATTGGGATAAAGATCTCAAAATGGATTCTGTGACCAGCACCGCTGCAAGTAGATGAGCTGCTTTGTTCTGTATTACCTACAAAATCTTCATGGTGACTTTGGAAATGTAAGTTAGTGTCATAATTTACTCTACATAACTGAAGTTATTAAATACTGTATATGACTAGGCATTCAGCCAAAAAAAAAAGTAGAAGAAAAAAAGAACAGTGCTGTGCTTTTTTTGGTGCTTCCTGGTTTCATCTGAGGGTGGCCACTGAGCACATGAATCCAGAAGCAGAGACCCTGTTGTTCAGGTCCTTGGGTCACTTGCAGAGCTAATTTCCTACCAGCTGTTCACTGAACAGCTTCTGGCTGTGCTTGTAGGGGACGTAAAATGTGACATCTTACTTCCAATGCAGTTGATGATTGCCTCCTGGGATTTCTCGATACCCAGCCTGAACTTCTGTAGTTCTGGACGTAGTCTGTAGCCTCGATGATAAAACACCAATGCAAATTCAAAATCACCCATGGTATATAATGTCTCAGCTTTTTGGTAAAGTCCCTAAAATGACATTTAGGGGGGGAAAAAAAGGAATAAAAAAAGAGAGAAAAAAAGCTTCAGAGATCTCAATTAACTTCCTGCTAGGCAGAAGTGAGAGCCCTGTGCTATTGCAATCTGTATACAATAAAACCCGACCCTGGAATTCTTTCTCAACTGCTGCCTACGCACCTCCACTTCTCTGGAAGCAATAAAAATGTCAAGGATGTGTTTAGAGTTAGCTGTTTCTACGCAAGACTATCTCCCAGATGCATCAAGAGTTTCACAGAAAAGTTAAAGGGTGGTTAAAAGACCACCCCTTGCAGACCCCAGACTCTTACCACTTCATGCTCTTTACCTTGGAGAATGTTTTGTCATTTTGGAGAGAAGCTTCAGCATCTTTCAGGGCATTTTCTGTGTCTCCAAGTTTCAGGTAACATTTTGAGCGGGCAACTAGACCGTGCTTGTCTCCTGCTCTCAGCTTCAGCGCCTGCAACGCAGCAGACACAGTATGTCATCAGTGCTGGCTCAACAGGACAGGTATTTACAAGCATGTACATTCGATGCAACCTGCTCTGTCCCAGCCTGGGTCCTGATGATGGATGGCGATAAAACCAGTATTTTTACTGAAAAAAACCCCAAACTCCTCTAGATGTTCACACGTTCCATCTGCTGCAGCCACCCTGTCCCACGCCGGAGGTGCTGCAGCCCCTCTCTGAGCACTGCCCCCAGCCAACAGGAGCTGCATCCCCTCGCACCGCCCACGGGTGCCACCTCCCTTCGTGCTGTGATCTCCAGGCACCCGTGGGGACCCTTCCCCTCACGCCACCACCTGGACGGGCCGCCTGTCCCCACGCTGCCACCTCCCCTTGCCGTGGGATGCTCCGCCAGCCTCTTCCCTTCGCGCTGCCACCTCTGCCAGCCGCCCCCGCGTCAGGCAAGTGCCACGGCCCCGCACGTCCCGTCGAGGCCCTCACCCCCGAGGCGCCCCCCCCGGCCGCGCCTCGGCGCCCTCACGTTGTTGAAGCAGGCCAGGGCCTTGCCGTACTCGCCCCGCCGGCACAGCAGCGTCCCCTCGGCCATGAGGCTGGGGAAGGTGCCGGCCGGCACGGTGCCCGCCGCCGCCATGGCCGCCCCGCTGCCGCCGCCGCCGTCGCCTGGCAATGGTCGCCCGGCAACGGCCCCACTTCCGGCACGAAGCCCCGCCCAAACGGTGACGTCAGCACGACGCGCCCGCCGACGTTTCCCGCGCTGCTGCCGCCGCTGCGGCGTGTCCCACCGGCCGTGGGGACCCGCGGGTGGGTCAGCGCCATGCGTGGGCCGCTGTGGTTCCGCGGCCGGGCGCCGGGGAGGCTCTGCCGGTGGCGGCCGCGGCGAGGCCGCACCAGCACGGCGGGGCAGGGGGGCCGGGCAGAGGGGCGGGGGGGTAGGGCACGGGTGGGTGGCGGGGGGAAGCGGCGGGGGCAGGGGCTGCGCTGCTTCGGCGGGACTGAGACGCACGTTTCGCCCCGAACCGTGCGTGGGCTCTGGGTGAAGGTGGCAGCGGCCGCGCACCGGCTGCTCGCAGCGTCCCCCACCGTGTCCCCCCTGACCCGACCCGCCCGGCCCACGGGGCGGTTTGTTCTTACCCACGTGTTTCCAGAGCCCTGCGCGGGAGGCAAGGCCAGAGAGAAACAGGGGGTGGGAGTGCAGGCACTTGGTAAAAACCGCTTTGCAAGAGCAATCGTGTGAGCGCCTGGGCTACGGCACACGGGTTCCTCTGCCCGGCCAGGCCGGTGCCTACGGCGGGGGTTTGGCGAGGGCAGCCCCCCACCTCACTCTAGACTAAGTATCTTTCAGTATTTGCAGGTAGCCCCTGGTGCCAGTGTCATCACTGCAGTGCCCAGGCCCAAGTGATAAATGGGAGATGCTGCTGGTTTTCTCCTCCTATCAGCCAGCCGCTTTAGTCTTGACTTTATTTTGGCTTTGGGTAAGACCCTGCCGTGATTTATGTTTGAAGCAATTTGTTCCTGCCAAGTGACTCACAGTGGGTGCGGTGTGGCTGTCCTGCTCAGAAAGGCTCCTGCTCCCAGCCTGTAAGATTAAAACGTCATCACGGGCCAAATCGGTGGTATGCTGCTGGGTTCTGGATGCGGCTCTGGAATGGCATGGCTCGTCCTTAGACTCTGGCTCCTGGGACAGGGCTGGAGTGGCTGCACAGCACCGTAGTGTGGGAGGTGGGCAGGGTGCCTCACGCACGGGTGGGGACACAAACAGCAGTTGAGCCCTGGAGTGGGAGGCCAGCGTGACACACCCCTGTCCCCAGGGAGTCTGACCGAGAATTTCAGTTTAAGCTTTTGGTTACTTATTTTTTGCAGAGACTTTACCCACTGGCACCGCCGGGTGTGACATGCTCTCCCCAGTGGGATGGGCAGGAGCATCATGTCTGTGTCCTCCAGTCGCCCTCGGCGTGGTGGCTGTTGTGGGCCCTGACGTCAACCGGTCTGGGGCAAGGTCACCCCCAGAGGCCACCCCAGGGCGCTTCCCTTTAGCGCTGCTGATACGTACTTTACTCACAGCCTGAAAATACCAGGGAAAAAGTGAATGTGCGGTGATTATTTCTGGCAAGTGGAAGAGATGTGCTGTCTGCCGTTAGAGGCTTGTTTGAAAAGGGGGCAGCGGGGTGGCTGCACCCTGCCCGAGGCCTGGCAGCCCCTCGGAGGTGTCACTGCTGTCCGTGGTGTCTCCGCACCTGTTGCCCGTATCCCATGGCATTGCGCTCCAGCAGTGATGTGCGCCGCAGAGCTGCTGCCTGCTGGTGAACTGCACGGCTCTGGGGCTCGCACCACCGGGCACCTCCCGCCCCGGCAGCTCCGACGCCCCGGTGGGGGGATTCTCGGCCTGGGGAAGGGCAGGCGGGTGTGCCCCTCTGCCAGGGCCCGGTCCTGGTGGGTGGGTAGGGCGGCCAGGCCGAGCGGCGCCGCAGGAGCAGGTGTGGGGCCGCCCACTGTTGCGGGGGCCCAGCGGGGCGGCTTCTCCTCCCGCTGCCCGGGCCGAGGCCGCGGCCCTTTGCGCCGGGGGTTCAGGGCCGAGCGGCGGCAGGGAGGGGCGGAACTACGGCTCCCACAAGGCCGCGCGGCTGCGCGCCACCAGCGGCAGCCAATGGGAGAGCGGCGCCCGCTCAGGCAAGGGTGACGTCACGGAGGCGGCGGCCAATGGGCAGCGGCGGCGCCCGTAGGCCGATGGGCCGGGGAGGCCGCGCCGCGCCGCAGCGAACAAAAGGCGGCGGCGGAGCCCGGGGAGCAGCTGGCGGGCGGCGGGCGCCCAGGTGAGTGGTGGGGCTGGGGCTGTGCTGCTGCAGCGGGGCCTGTGCTCCGCGCCGGGGGATGGCGGGCCGGGGGAGGCGGGTGGGGGTGTCCGCGGGGCCCGGGAGCGCTGCTGGGCGCCGCCAGCCGGCCCCGTTCCGGGCAGCGGGCGGGCCCTGGGGAGTGCCGCGGACCGTCGCCCGCCGGCAGTGGGTTTGCAGCCGGGAGCGGGACAGAGCTGGAGCCCCGAGCTGCCTCCGCCGGCCCTGGCCTTGCGGGGGCCGGGCCGCCCCTCGGCTGAGCGCTCCCCATCCGCCGGAGGCGGCAGAGCCGGCCCGACAGCGGGGCCGGGGAGGCCGCGCCGGGGCTGTGTGCGGGGGACGCGGCACAAATATTTGACGAGGGCCCGGGAGGAACGGGCGCTGGTGCGTGCCCGCAGCACAGCCCGGCTTCGCCTGTCCGCCCCCAGTCCCCCGCCGGGCACCGCACCCCGGGGCAGCACCCCCCGTCGGCACCCCTGCGGCCGCGCTTGGGCACGGGGGCAGGGGGGCTGCCTGTGCCTCTCCCTCTCCTGCTTGCCGGGAGGGGACCGGACAGTTCCAGGAGCTGCGAAATGGCTCTTTTCCAGCTCTTTTGTTTGCTACTGCAAACACCTGCAAACTGCAAACACCTGCTGTTTACCTTGCTGCTTTGGATACCTCTTCCTTTTGCCCGGGCTCCTCTTTTCTCTCTGTTAAACTACACTTGTCTGCAGACTGAAAACTTCCCGGCATCCTCAATACGTTCTGTGTAAATACTTGTATTTCTTTTCCTGAATTGGATTTGGAGCTCGGAATATCAGCTCTGCCATCTAACGCTGTTATTAAAACCTCGTAGGGTTTTTTTATTTAGTGTGTGAGGCTTGTGTACCAATGCAGAAAGCTTGCTCTCTGTCCAGCTAGCGGGGCTCTTCCCACCGTGAGCAGCTCTGCTTGAAGTGGGAGCCGGCACGACCGACCGCCACGGTTGGGATCCTGCCCAGCCACACAGGCCAGGGTATGCGCTGCTGCTGGTTGCTTCACGAGTGAGGTGGGGAGGGGAAGGATTTAAGGAATAAACTTATAAGGACCTTCCCCAAGGCTGCAGGATAAGATGGTCTTTAAAGATATGGTTCCACATACCCCGCTTCTGGCACTAGGCGCTTACCAGGGCGTTTGGAGCCTGTCTGCTGCTCTCCGTTAGCCAGACTTCCCTCCTTTCATAGTCTTTTCCCCTCCGTGGCTGCTGTCTTGTTCTCAAAGGTTCCATGTCTGCAGGGAACCTCCTCCAGTGCTGGGCATTCAACGCCCTCGCCACCCTAGTGAGTGCACCTGCTTGCATCACACCAGCACAGTGCCAGGCATTTTGTAACACCTAGCGCTGAGGTATCTTGACCCGTGAAGTTGGCCGACTGCTGCAGGGTCTTGGCTGTTGAGCCCTCTCTGTCCTCTGATGAAAGCACGTGTGTTTGCCAGGTGGAAGCTGACGTAACTTGTCATGCTGCTGTGGGCTGAAAATACTGGCTGATCTTGAACTGTGTTAATAAATGACCTGGGATGGAGCGGGAAGGTTGCGGTTTTGTTGACATAGTCTTGGGAGAGAGGGCATGAAATCTTTACTGGAGAGGGAACCCTTTTCTCCCAACAAAAGCATCGCTTGGGTATGGTTGGAGTATGGTGCTGATCTGGATCTAAGAAAATTCCATGCATGAGCGCCGTGTTCAGTATGAACACAACTGGTGAAGCTCATAGAGTTATACCTCTGAGACCAGAAAGGGATTAAAGAAAAAGAAACCAAATCAATGTCTTCACTTTTTTTTTTCTTTTCCTCCCCTTGCAGAGCAGACCGTATTGTGCTGAGTAGTGCCCTATCATCTGATCTCTTTAGGAGTCAAGGATACTTCACCCAGGTTCTGTTGTCCACAGTGCCTCTTCTTGTTTCTCCATCTTCTTTTTTCTTTGGACTGCGTTCTCCCTTCAGCTGATCACTAACATATCAGGGCAGATTTATCGGTTGTGTCACAGCAAACACAACATCCAGCTCTTTAATCCTAACTTGCTGCCATCACATCATTTCTCTTGTGAATACACTCAAGAGACTTTCCCCAAGCACAGTTTTTTTGGCATATTTGACAGGTGGTGTTTTGAGGGAATAAATGCTTCTGAGCCATCGAAATTGTGATCAAATCTTTGTACTTGCTAGTGAAGGCTGAAAACCAGCACTTTTTAAATCGGTGGGTATGGCAGAGGTCTCTGATGTGGTGCAGGGAAGCAGTTTGCTTTAGAGCCTCAGTAAATGACCACAAATCATTGATGAAACTCAGTAAATCAGTGACGCTTCCAGAAATAATTTTTTCTTATGCCAGTAACCCACTTGTCAAATGAAGACTAGATGTGTGATCTGTTCAGCAGAGCTCATTGCTGAAGGACAGCATGCTTCAAAGGCAAGAATGGTCCTTGTAACCCAGGCTGGCTCTGGACCTGACCCTGCTTTGAGCTCGAGGTTGGACTAGGTGACTTCCTGAGGCCCCTCTAACCTGGACTATTCTGTGCTCCTATGATCTGTTGCGTTGTAACTGAAAAAGTTCGTGGCACACGCTGTGGAAAATGCTTTAAAGTGGCAGTAGATTGTCCTTAACTCAGCATGTTTGGCCAGCAACCAACTGTGTTTCCATAGTACACCCCTCAAGGGAAAAGGTAAGACAGTTTATAATAACTGGACCTGAAGGCTTGTGGTGTAGGTACAGTACAGAACTCGCAGAATGACCAGCAAAGCATCACAGGCAGCCAGAGAGGCATTATGGGTTAGAAACTATTAATTCTAGCTGCCCCTATCCTAAATCTTGTGCTGCAGAGGATGCACATTAAGAGCAGACTGCAAAAGGCATTTTGATCTACTGACATGACTCTGCCGTTGTGTGTGGTGGTTGTAAAATCTGGGGTCTAAAGTATTAAGAAAACTACAGTTCAGTCTCACCTAATGAATCATGAACACAGCAGTGTCTGGGAGTGAATCGGTGAAAGGGAACATTATCCTATAGCTTGTATTTGGTACAGAGAAAGGGATGATATTTTTTTTTCTGCACCCCTGCTGTTTTTCTTCAGAGGTACATCTATTACTCCATCAGCATCGGTTGGTACTGCAGGTGCTGAGCGTGACTGAAAAGAAGATTATCAAGGATAGAGGAGAGTCCTAACCTGCCTCATTCTTGGGCAGCTGCAAAGATTCTGCTCCTCTGCTTCTGTGGTGACCTGCAGTCCGTGCTCCTGCTCAGTGTTTGCACAACAGATGCAACCAGTTCATGGAGTCTGCTCTGATTATGTCTCTCTAGTTGATGAGAGACCTGCACAGGCACATACAGCTAGGAACTGCTGATGCCCTATGGATTTATTTTTTTTTTTTCCTCCCCTGCTGATCTTTTAGCTTAACAATTCAGCAGACCGAAGCA
Source organism: Falco punctatus (assembly GCF_963210335.1). NCBI lineage: Eukaryota > Metazoa > Chordata > Aves > Falconiformes > Falconidae > Falco > Falco punctatus. Next base: position 3,193,553 of record NC_137599.1, on the reverse strand, counting down.
ATTGTTTTGTGCTGTCTATCCCATGAGAAAGGCAGGGTTGGAGCAGCGGAAAAACCAAGTGAGGGGTGTGATTAAAGACTTGCTAATGATTAGGAAATGTCACGGGTAGATAAGGGTTCCTGTTGTTCTGTTGCCATGACACAAGGATTTTGTTACTTTTCATCTACTGCTATTGTAATAATCCTCTAAGTTTTCTCTCTTTACTCTAGTATTGTTATTGCAAAAATGAGGTGATGAAATTGGGAGAAAAATTAGGGGAGCAGCAGAACGTAGTGACATAAAGGCCAGTAAAATTCCTGACAGAGGAGCAACTTCACAGTGCCATGCTTTGTGGGAGTGCGTTTTGTGTCCCTCGGGTTTAAGCAATCCCATGTTTGTTGCTTGTTCCCACTGACTTTTTTTTTTTTTTTTACGGAACTGTTTTTAAGAAGACTTGAGGAATGTCCTGGGTCCAGTTTCCTGCAGTTGCACACGATTACATCTTGTTCACTGGCATAACTAGGATCGGCTTGATTATTTTAATTTGTAAATGTGGACTGAAGGTCTATCTGCAATACTGTTCAGGGGCTCTGTGTCACCCTGGACAAATGAAAAATACTTAGTTGTTTGTTGGGGTTTTTTAGATTAAGAAATAAGTTTGCCGTTTTTCTTTTCTCCATCTGCTTCTACCACAGTGAAATGTGACGCTTTTTTTTTCTGGGACTGGCTTTTAGCATAGTGTAGACAGTTGATGGATTTCTAAGGGCTTTGAAAGAAAGGGTATTCCAGCTTCTTACCAGGCAAAGTAAATAGCTGCAGGTAACTTGGGGGCAGGATTTGCTCTCAGAAATAGTACTGCTTTAAAGCAAAAACTGTAATGAAAAGGTTTCAGCGCTACAGTACAGGTGATTTACTGTAGTGTGTGTGTGTGCAGCTGTCAAGACAAGGTGGCAGAGTGGTGTTTGTGGGAGCGAAGTGTGTCTCTGCATGCTTGCAGAATAAGGCTGGGGTTTGTTTGGTGGTGGTTTGGTGTTTTTTTTCTTACAGTTCTGCCAACCACCAGCTCAAGGTAGAGCCACTTCTATAGTTTTGGAAAGTCTTCCTCTGTGTAGCTAGTCCATGGCCGGCTGAGCTGTATAATAAAGCTGTAAGCTTTTGGTCAGAGAAGATGGCATGTTTTTTCTTGATGGTGCTTATCTGATGCACAGACAATGCCTCATAATTAAGAAAAAAACTTTCTCAGAATGATACTGTGAAACTGATCTACAATTAGCAGAGGATAGATGCAAACCAGTTCTGCAAACCTGCTTGAGAGTCTTCTTAGCCTGATGCAGCAAACTCTGGTTGCATTCTAGTAGTTAAACCACTCTCTCTTGCAGCTTCCTTGCTAATAAAGATTAAGCAGTCAAAGTGACTCTGCTAATCTTCGAAATTTGATGCAGATTACAACACAGTTTACACTCCTACAGTTCTGTGGCATTTGCAGGGCAGAGAATTGCAGTTGGCAAGGCAATTTTGCGTGGCAAATACTCAGTTGCTGTGTAAGCACAAGAAGCCATGCCTGCAACTCGTTCAGCACGCAGGATGTCTGCCAGCTCCCTGACGACATGGGTGGCCATTGCCACTTACCTGTTGTAGATTGCTTCCCCTTGAGACTGTTGCACACCTTGCCCCCTTTCACCTCCCTTTCCTTCCAATCGAAACTCCTATCCTAGAAAGCTGCGGTGGTTTGACACCAAGAAGAGATGAACGTTCCTCCAACTTTGGTGTCCACACTCAGCTTACAGCCAGGATTGCAGCCTGCCTAAGAGGGTTGTGCAGTAAACCTTCCAACTCCTAAAGTGTTTGAGGTTAATCCACTGGTACCCAGCGTTTCCCCTTCACTGATTCTGTTTCCTCTTCCAATACATGCTGCTGTTCGTTATTCCCTGATAGCTGTGTCTAAATCCTCACCTTGAGATAACGTAGTTATCTCAATGTCACTCCATCTTTTGTAATTGGGAGTTCTAGATCGCTTCTAAAGTTACTGCGGAACGGCTGCTCGTAGCCCCAGGACTTGACATAACTCAATGGCTCTCAGTGTTTTTCTGAGACAGCTCTATTCCCACAGCATCGTTGGATAATGTATTTTTAGGAATGCTTATTAGAGAGCAAATGAAGCTAACGCAGCAGACTCAGCGTAGTGTTTGTGTGGGCTGTTACGTTGAGGGGGGAATTGTAGGATGTGCATCTCGCTCTGCAGTGCCAGACAAAATGTGCTTGGTCTCCTTTGGCTTGTTCACAGGAGCTCCCCCCTCCTTAGCCTATGCTGGCTTCGGCACGGGGGTCATAAGAACAAAGTGACGTTATTTTTAGCAATATTAGGTGCAAGTGTTCATGGTGACAAGAACATGGTTTCGATTCTAAGAGTGCTTTACAAAGGTTCTTTTGATTCTATAGGGTGCTTTAGAAACCTTGTCTGATGCTGTTTTGAAATGGGATTTAATTGTAAGCTGCACTGAATAGTGTTGGAGCTCTACATAATAATTCTCTGAAAGTAGGAACACTTTTTTTTTTTTAACATCTTTTGCCCTTTCTGTAGCTTCTCATCTTCTATTTTAACACTGGAATTGCGTTTGAAAAGCTGTTAGAAGCAAATCTGACTGCCAGTTCTTAAGCCTAGTTACCAGCTTTCAATAACAGTACTTAGTCCAGTCTGTTTCATTCTAGAAACTTACCGAGAAGGCAGCCTGCCTCCTACTCCTCCTTTCTGCAGAATAAATATTTTGTCTATCTGGGGGGAACACACAAACCAAACCTCTTTCTTCCTGCTCTAGGGGAAAAAAGGTCTTTATTTCTAATGATGGCTAATTATTCCCTGGCATACTCTGTGCTTGCTTATGGGATTAATAACCCAGTTGATTACTAGTGGTTATCACCCAGAAGGTAGCACAGAAATAACTGTGGAATTTTTAAACTGTGTATTTTTGTGTATCTTAAGTGAGGCATCTATTTTGTGATAGCCTGGGCAGTTAGTTACTCTTAATGAGCCATTCAGATACTTCACTGTCCAGATACTCGGGTAGAATCTGAGCTCTTTTTTTCCTGCATTGGTGCCTTTCTCCTTCGCAGCTCTGGTTTTTTGGGTTTCCTGCCACGTTGGCTGTGCCTGGGGACAGTGACATGACCTCCAGTCACTCTGAATGCAGTGTGAGCCGCTGCTCGAGCTTCTGTCAGCAGGCTGACATTTCAGAAAAATCAAAACTGCTTACTGACCTCTGGCTGATCGCAAGACATGGTTCTGATCTTTGACATGTGCAGGCAGGTTCACTGGGATTATTCTTTCAAATAAATGTGTATTGCAGCTAAAAATAAACACCTCTGACACCTATGACTTTGCTGCATACCAGAAAGAAAAGTTACAGTCCTGAGATCGGAGATCATTTACTTATGTCAGTTCAGAGTATACTTTTTAAAAGAAAAGGCGGCAGTCTCCAGGAAAGGCATGAAATCAGAAATTGTTAAAAAAATATTTTTTTTTAAAAAAAGGGAAACTGTCTAACTCTAATCTTCTTTGTTGTCTTGAGCATCTTACTCTGTGAGGTGTGAACCTGTTTCCAAGACATCTAGGTTCTGAAACAAAACAAATAAACCAATGATGTAAATGCATTCTGATCTCGATAATACGGTCAACATTTTCTTTTGCCTTTAGAAAAAGGTACAGGGGGTTGCTAATTTGCTGGCCGTTAAGCTCTGCTTGGAAACATGGCGTGCCATAAGAAAGCAAGCGGGAAGGAGGGTTTGCCTCTCCTGTAGCTTTGTCCCTCCCTGTTACTGAACTAGAACGAGTGGGAGGTGTGTTACGTAGGTCCCACAACAGCAAATGCAGGCTGCCGTGTAGTTTGAGGCAAGGTGCCTGAGCTGAGCGCTCCCCTAGGTGTGGGGGATGCTCGGAGCTGGCAGGTTTGGTAAAGACGCAGTGGTGGCTGGGGCGAGCCGTGAGGATTACACCTTTCCCTGCAGGCAAGGCTGGACCAGAATAGTGTTCAGGGCAGTGGGATGGGGCAGAAGTTTTAAGCAACACAAATATTTCTTGCTTATCAGGTAAGTTTTATAGCCTTATTTATAGTGGGGATGCACAGCCCCAGCTCTGTATTTGCTTTAGTTTTGCACTGAGCATTGATCTGGGCAATTTTGTGTTGATTGTGAGTCTTCTGTGAGAACTGGACTCTGTTCCTGATTACTACACTTTTTTTTTTTTTTTTTTCCAATTCAGATTAGGTAGCCATGTCAGCCAAAGCCATCTCTGAGCAGACGGGGAAGGAGTTCTTGTATAAGTATATCTGCACATCCTCTGCCATCCAGAACCGTTTCAAGTATGCCCGAGTCACCCCAGTCACTGACTGGGCACGGCTCACCCAGGACCACCCTTGGCTTCTGAGTGAGGTAAGGAGAGCGACTTGCTTTCCTGTAGTGACTGAGCCCTCGTCAAACCTCTGCCCACTCAAACAACGTCATGCCGTGGCAGGTTGCGAGCAGAACTGTATTCCGGATCTTTCTTGAAGGACCGGTCGCTGCTGCTGCTCTGCCACATTCATTTGCAACACTGATGAAGAAACAAGCCTTGCTTCGGGGCCGTTGTATCACCTTCTAGGGGACCTGATTATAAAATTCCTTCAAGGGCTGTGAAATACATGAGCAGAGATAACTGCAAATGAAAATTGCTAATAATCACACAGAAGGGAAACGAGGGTAATTCAGGCAAAGCAAGAGTCTCTTGAGATGTCAGTCCCTGTTCTCAAACCCTTATTTTCTGAAATCATGGAGTGCTTTCTCCATGGCTAGTTTTTATGTTCAGTTAGGATACTGCTCACATTTCTTGCATCCAAGCAAAATGTCAGGGAAAACATTTTTTTTTCTTTTTCTATGCAAAATCTTTTATATCTCCTTGTGCTTCATTCATAGCCATGCACTTTCTGTAGAGAAAACATATCCAGAGCTCTTTTTATTAGTTGTCCAACCTGGCTCCTTTCCAGTGATTAATTATATTGAGTCATTGGTTGGTAGAAATGAATGTTGCAGTCTTTTACTGACTGACTGATAGAAGCGCTGCACTAAGTAATTAAATGTTCCATACTCAAGTGGATCAGTGAATTGCAGGAAGATATCAGCAGTGCCTCTAAAGAGCCTTGCAGAAAGCCAGAAGGGAGCAAGGATGCAATCCGTCCTTTAAGGCAGACTTCTGTAACGCTAGAAGGGGCTGGAGGGTCCAGCAGAATGACCACAATCAGCGTTCTGTACCACAACGTGTTACGTTCTGACTGTACGCTGCAAGTTGCTGAAGTTCCAGGACACATCAGCTGTACAGAATGGCACCCACTTCTTATTTAATAATTAAAAAAAAAGTCAACTTTATCTCCAGCTTGCCTGAAACGGGCAGGACCCTGGCCCTAGCTAGTCTCACATGCAGATTACATAGTGACAGCAGGAGGTTTCTTTGTAAGTAGCTGTGTTTGCTCTGCCTCTGATAGTTCCTCCTCATGAGCCTCTGCTCACAGAGAAATATTAACTTCACGATACATCTCACAAAGACAGTCTGCAAAACTGATAGGGTGATGCATGCTTTTCAGTGTGATTTTTTTTTTTCTTTTTTTTTCTTTTTTTTTTTCTACAGAAAGTGAGTACATATACCCCATCCTTTGCTTTGAAAGAGTTATCAAAGTTCATCAAAAAAAGCCAAAACAAACGGTCAGCTCAATCTCTGATGTGTACTCATGTCTGAGTAGAAATAAGGCAGCTCTTCGCAAAGTGCAGCGTAAAAAAAACCCTGCAGGCATGTTGTACTAGGAGATGGCTTTGCTAAAAAATTAAATAAATTCTGCAAGGACACATTGTACAGAATTTTAAGTTTTTGTTTTACCATCTGCAGAGAATCACTTGACCGAAATCACTTTCTAATGCTTCTTTCTTTTCACCTCTTGCACAACATGTAGCGTTTAGTGGTGAAGCCAGATCAGCTAATAAAGAGACGTGGGAAGCTCGGGCTGGTTGGAATTAACCTCACTTTGGATCAGGTGAAGGTTTGGCTCAAACAGCGTCTGGGCCAAGAAACCACGGTGAGTGCCACCTTAGCAACAAATAAGAATGTTTTTATTCTGTCTTTTGTGCCTACTTGCGTGATAGGAACTGGTGTGCGGGTATTTCTCTTGCTTACGGTCATTTAAAATGCATGTTATGCCGATACCAAAGGAACTGTCCCACGTGTGAACTTCGTGCTGGTGAAGGAGCACTAATAAATGGCACACCTTGACAAGGGAGCATAGCTTGGAGCTCCCTTCTACTGTTCACTGCCCAGGTCTGCTGTGTAGGGCCTGTGTGGTGGGAGCTCGGCAGGAATTAGTACTGTTTTGAAAGTCCTTCCACTTGGGAGTCAGCAGCTGACAGCTCAAATGCTGTGCCTGGTTGGCATAGCTGCTTCACTTTAATACCCAAGGCAGATTTAACAAGGCAAGTATAAAAGCTGTCATAAAATTGTCCTCTTATTGTAGCCAGCCAGTGTGTTTTGGCTGATGACTGTTACTTCAAGTCCTTTAACTCAGTGCTGGCTTGTAATATTTACTCTGCTGGGAATGATGCTGCAATGCTAATGATAAAGAAATGCCTGCCATCCCAGCCGCTGTGTTTCAGGAGCTGATAGAGTTCTGCTGCCTCAAGGCAACGGATGCCTTGGTCCTACCCTGATTGATTTGCTGCTGGCTCCAGCGCCGAGCTGTGCAGCCGAGCCCGTGAGGCTTGCCTCGAGGCTGTTACAAAACAGCAGGCGACTGCGTTCTGAGTGTCTGCCCATCACGAAAATGATGGATGTTGAAATTGCCCCTTTAGCCCAATACAACAACCACATCTAAAGGAAGGACTGTGCCAAAGACTTGTGTCCAGTGATGTTTGATCCTGAAGCATTGTCCTTGGGAGCGGAGGCTATCTCCTGTGGCCAGTGCAGGAGTGTTCCTTGAGTCAGGAAACTTGGATGGTAGGAAAGCATCGATGCAGGACAGTTCCTGGGACCTTGCTGTAGCTGTCTCTCCCTGCAGGGAGAGGCTAAAGGTTTTTCTTACTGGTCTATGCTCACTGACACCACTTCCAGGGAGAGTGCTGGGCACAGGCTTTTGCCCCTGCTGCTCCCCATCTAGCTCAGGTCCCTCACTTCTGTGTTGTGTGGTTGTTTTTTTTTTTTTCTTCGAAGCTCCAAGAAGTTCAAGCCGTCACATTTCAGGCTGCACTAAGCAGTGCTCTGTAAAGGTGCTGCCTCTGGGACAGGAGACGAAGAGCAGCCACCCTGGTGTGATTCTGACGGCAGTCTGGCCCGTTAGGAAGGGGGAAGGTGGCCAACTCCTGTAATAACCTGTGAAGTTCACATACCCTGGAGTGCTACAGCAGCACGTCTAGCAGCGATGGTGCTTGCTTGATGCTGTGCTGGAGAGGGAGGAGTGTGGTTCCCCAGGAAACACAGTGGAGAGGTCGGGAGGAAGTGATTTTAGAGCAGTGTTGATTAATTCTCGATGCCTGCCTTGTGCTGTCATAAATGTGGATATTGGATAAGCGTTTATTGGTGTTTGTCTTTTTTTTTTCTGCCTGCAGATTGCTAATGCCAAGGGGGTCCTAAAGAATTTTCTGATTGAACCCTTCGTGCCTCACAAGCAGGTTAGTATACCAAATAAAAACTGTTTAAAAGTACTTTTAAATCTCTTTTGACTTGCATGCAACTTAGATGAACTGATACAGAAAGCAGAAGTTTGGGAGTGTGCTGTTAAGCCGACAGTGTCAAGATGTGTGGTCAGAGCTGTCTGCAGGCACAGCATTAGTCCATGCAAAGAGTTGTTAATAATCATGCTGGTTGCGGTTGTGCTGTTGGGAGGAGGTCACAGATGACCTGAGAGGGACCGAGGTGGTTGGTCAAGGCAGTTCACTGCTCCTTGAATCTGGTACTTCTGTTGCTGTGAGATATCTCACCTTGTGCTGGTGAAATATTTAAATTCTGCCATGGTCTGTGGGAAGAGTATAATAATCTAAGATAGAGGTGGTTTCAGTGCATGCAAGGAAGGAGCCTGGTTTGCACTTGAGCCGTGTAAGATGGGAACAGTTTTCTCTAGGGAAAGTCCCTGGCACGTTCACCAGGATGAAGCACTCTGGGCCCTGCCGCTCTCCCTCCCAGGCCAGCACAGCCCGTGTTCCCCTGGGAAGTGTCTGGGCTGCCCCACTGCTGCTTCTCCTTGGAAAGCTCAGTGGTGTGCTCAGTTACCTCATCCCTAGCATTGACACAAGAGCCTCGGTCTTCCCTAGGTGTGGCTTGCTAACGCTTGTGCCTGGGTCTGTGGTACAGGAGGAAGAGTTCTACGTGTGCATATATGCTGCCCGTGAGGGAGACTACGTACTCTTTCACCACGAAGGGGGTGTGGACGTGGGAGATGTTGATGCCAAAGCTCAGAAGTTGCTTGTGGCAGTGGATGAAAAACTCAATGAATCAGATGTAAAGAAGCACCTCCTGCAGCATGCACCAGCAAATAAAAAGGAGTAAGTACATGTGCCCAGTTCCAGGCAGGGCCAGCCACCCAGAAGCTTCTCCTCTTTATTTCCATGCAACATCCCTTTGTTCTATTTCACCCTAAAGCTTGCTCTTCTACCCTTCTTGCTGCTCTCAAGAATACGCCGTGCATCCTAAATCAAAGATGTTTGACCTTAACTGATCTGCTTGGAAAACTCAAAAGTAAGCGTTCGTAGTGCTTTGAGCCTTCACTTGACAGGAGCACTTCGTGGTCTACTGAAGTCTTGACCCCTGCGATGCTGGAGATGTGTATTGAATTCTGATCCTTCATGCCAGCATAAAGAGTTTCTTATATTTAGTAGAATTAGTGCTAAGATGTGGATCTGATTGCTGATTCAGAAATGTATTTTTTACCCTGGCCCAGTCTAAGCTTCTTCTGACTATCCTTTAATTAGATGCCTATACCTAGCTATCTTAACGAGTCATGATTTTTCCAAGCATAATGTAATCACTGATGGCATTGATTAGCACTGGAAGGCTGAAGAAGCCTGTCACTAATATAGTTTACTGCAGTCTCTTCCCCATCCCAGCTAATGAAGCTTGGTTCTGACAAAAGATGTATATCTGACAGTGAGAGGCAGTGATACGTTTTTGTCTCTTAGTGAGATTAAACAGACCAAACATCTATGTGACCATTGTGAGCAACTGTGTTCTCAGCAGAGTCTGGTGGAGTGTAATTAAGATGAGTCATCAAGGTCTTTCTTTCCTTGAGTCATCACCTAGGCTTCTTCCAGAGAAGATGAATGAGAATGAAAGAAATTGATACAGAGTAGGTCTGCAGATTGCCACGAATATAAATGAAGCAGAGCAGGCTGTGCTTCGTATTTGGCTGCTTTAATGAACTTGTGTTAAATTTCTTTTTACAGAATCTTGGCTAGCTTCATCTGTGGCCTGTTCAATCTTTATGAAGATCTATATTTCACGTACCTCGAGATCAATCCATTAGGTAACAGATATTTTTGGGAGCAGGACTTTCTGTTCTAAAGTATTGGATTGTGTACTTTATCCTTCTAAGTAGTTTGCAACAATACTAGGTGGCATATGCAAAAGTAGTACAAAAGTGCTGTGATGTGTCTTGGAGCTATTAATTGAATGAGTCAAAAATGAGGACTGCTTACAGGTGATGTCTGTTATCTAGTTTCCTGGTGGAAATGAAAAATTGTGTTGAAAAAGATGTCAAGTCAGAACTGAAGAACGTAAAAATTGCTCTGTTGGATCAGAACAAAATGGTACCTGAGCCAGGGCCTGGTCCATGACCATGGTCACTAGTTAATTCTTCAGGAAACATGCTGGGTTTGGTAAATACAACCGACTGACTGATGTGGAGGAAGGGGAGCAAAGGTGACCTAGCTTTTGTAAGGATGTCTGCATGGTATCAAATTCTATGAGCGCATCTGTAACACACATTTGTACAAAACAGAGCTAATTCTGCTATTTTTTCCAAATGCAGTGGTGACTAATGATGGTGTCTACATTCTTGATTTGGCCGCAAAGATTGATGCGACTGCTGACTACATCTGCAAAGTGAAATGGGGGGATGTGGAGTTTCCCCCTCCCTTTGGCAGGGAAGCTTACCCAGAGGCAAGTAACAACCCGCCGTGGCCCGAATTCCTTTATTGTGGACAAGATTAATTCCTCATTACTTGTATGTCCATGGCAGTGAGGTTTTTCCAGTGGGTTTTGTTGCTGTGTTTCAAGTACCTCGGTACTGTTATCCATGGTAAGAGCTTGTGCAAACCTGTAGGACTGCTCGTAATGACATTCTGAACTGCAGCTGCTTTCCATCTCTGCTTGGATATTGGTTTGGTTCTTTAATTCAGAATTGACTTTTGAAAATGGGAGGCTTATATTTAACTTGATTCAGCTAGGTGCCAAAGCTCTGTACTTGTACAGTCTTTCTTATGTGGTTCTTGCCTGCGCTGCTCCCCATCAACATCATTATTTTTTGTGGGAGCACTGGTTGTTAACAGCCTCGTGGCAGCTGATGCTCCCTCAGTGTTTCAGTTTCTGAGAGTAGAGTGGCAGTTGTGTGCAAAATCTGCATGTGAGTGTGAATCCAGAGAAAATAATTATTCTCTCTCAAACCTTAAAGTAAAAAGTTAAGATGTTAATACACCTGTTTGCCTGAAAAGTGGTGGCTAAGAAGAGGCCTGCAGGCAACCTTTTTGTTTTGAAGTTAAAATGCCCATTCCCTCTCGGAATTCCCTGGGTTTGTACTGCTGCTTGCATAAATACTCCTTCATCCATAGCCTCCTGGCAGCTTCAAAAACTGTTGGAAGTAGAGCTCTCTCACTAATTTTGTTACTTATTTCAGGTGACTTCTGCTGTCTCCAAAAGGATTTCTGTCCTCACTTTTTCATTTTAATAATTATAATTATGCTTCAGTTGAGGAAGGTTTTTGTAACATGGCCAGAAAATCCATTTAGCTGTTTCTCTCCATGTAGCTTGCTGGATGCCAACACTTAACTCAATTTGCTCTTAAAAAGGATTAGTACAGTTTTTGTCCCTCTGAATCATCCCTCTGCAAGGCACTGTGAAGGTTATTATGGCAGTGTCTCTGCTGAGAATTTTAATGAACTCCCAATGAAGTGCTTCTTAACAGGCGAGCACACTGATACAGGAACACCACGTTGAGCCAAATTACAGTGCTCTCGGTGATTACATGCTTGGCTACAGCACAACCAGAGAGTGTGTAGCCATGGGTGTGTCGATTTTTAAATTTCCTCTGGTCTCAGTCTGCAGACAAGGTCAGAACAAGACACTTCAGTTCAGAGGCATTTGATTCTGTGACTGTCATGTGCAGAACCAGGGAACCTGGAAGCTTCCCAGGGCTGGCAGAGCAGTGGTGGAAAAGGCCACTGTTCATGGAAAAGCCAGTGTGGTACAGCCCAGTGAAATGCAGCCAACAGTCGGCTGCATTTCCAAAGTTTTTCATGTGCAAACAGGAAAAATCTGCTTCTGGATCTGCACTCTACAAATGAAGGAATGTCAGATTTATTTATAGCAATCACTTGTGAAGTTCACTTGGGACAGAAGGCCTTATAAAGACAAGATATTCTTTGGAGGGTATGATTATTTTTTTTTCCACCCCCAAGAATCAAAATTTGAGTGTATGCTCAGGTTGATCCCCTTTGAATTTGTTACAGGGAGAATGGCGCCAGCTGCCTGCATCCCGTCCGATTTCAGTGCTCTCTTGCAGAACACCTAATGCAAATCGGTCCTGGCCACGGAGAGATGAAGCTGGGTCTCTCTCCCTTACAAAAATGGTGTTGGTAGTTCTGCTGTCCCCTTGGTTGTAGGTGACATACGTGGGAGCTCTGCACGTCCAAACGGGCCCTGCGCTATGAGCACTCTGGTTTGGAAAAGGAGGATGCAGCAGGAAGTTTACATTGTGTGCTGGTGTCTTTGCAGGAAGCCTACATCGCTGATCTGGATGCAAAGAGCGGAGCCAGCTTGAAGCTTACTATTCTCAACCCCAAAGGCAGGATCTGGACCATGGTGGCTGGTGGTGGTGCCTCTGTGGTTTACAGGTAACAGGAACAAGGTTTCTAGAGAGGGGGGTGGATTTACAGTGCTGGAAGAAAATAACAGATATAACTGGTGCAGCCTCTTGAAAGGAGATGCTTCTAAAGCAATCGTTCTCCTGCCACGACTGCTTGGGACCTCTTCAGAACGAAAACGCTGTACACGTTTCTTACCAAGTTGCGGAACGTAGTGTCCCTTAGAGATAATTTAATTCTGGGAGGTTGAGATACGGGTTTTTTCACTTGGAAAGATGCAAGATGGCTGAAAGCTGTTTATGGTAATATCATTGCTGTGGTAGGCACTGAGTTCCCATCGTATCTAGGAAGAACAGCAACATTAATCATGACTGGCACCAAGAGGAGAGCAGGATTCTTTTCAGCAGACAGCCTGATCTCTCTGTTGCAAGTCCCACTTCCCCAGGAATTTGGAATGCTTTATTAAGGCTTCAATAATGACTCATAACTAACCTCTTCATATTTTTTTTTTTTTTTTTTTTACAGTGACACCATTTGTGACCTGGGGGGTGTGAATGAACTGGCTAATTATGGGGAATACTCAGGAGCCCCAAGCGAGCAACAGACCTATGACTATGCTAAGACTATTCTCTCACTCATGACAAGAGAGAAGCATCCTGAAGGTAAGAGTCGCTGCAATTTCAAAGCTGTGAAGCTGCATGTGGAGGGGGAAAAATGAACAAATCCAGGCTGTTACTATGCTAAGACTTCCCTGGCAGAGCTTTTCATGTACTGCTGTTTTCTGAGTGAAGCAGTGATGGATTTCTCTCAACTCTGAAGCAAGAGCTAGGACTTGTAGTTTTCAATGTACCAAAAAGCAAGTGTGGCTTGAAAGAGTCTTATTGGAAAAATTTGTACTTGATGCAAAGCTCTTATCTTCCAGGCTCTGCTAAACACAACTTCAAACTACTGGCTAGTCCGAACTGCAGCATTGTTTCACTTTGTCCTGAACTGCTTCATAATCTTAGAGTACACTGTGTTCTAAAACCAGTTTTGGTTTATGTGTGTTTCTTCCCTCAGGTAAAATCCTGATCATTGGAGGCAGCATTGCTAACTTCACTAATGTTGCGGCCACTTTCAAAGTAAGTGACTACTCAGAAGTATGGGTAAATGCCCACAGTCCTTAGTCCGAAGCTGTTCCTTCCCAGTTTGGTGATGTGCTGAGGCTGACAGTGCATGTTTTCTAGGAGTTCCTGAGACTATGGGACAGGCTTCCCAGTTCATGTGTCCTGTGTGTTTCTTTTAGGGCATTGTGAGAGCCATTAAGGATTACCAAGGCCCTCTGAAGGAGCATGAGGTGAGGATCTTTGTACGAAGAGGAGGCCCAAACTACCAGGAAGGATTACGTGTCATGGGCGAAGTTGGTAAGGAGCACCCACTTCCTTAATTTTTGTTCTTGCATCTTGTTTTTTCCACCTGCTTTCTGCTGAACCTTTTCAAGGTTAAATGCTTCACTTTTGCCAGAAGCCCATCTTGAGCCTTTTTTCTCCCAAGGCTGACTGTGCTTGTATGCCTACACAGGGAAGACCACTGGGATCCCCATCCATGTCTTTGGCACGGAGACGCACATGACGGCGATTGTGGGCATGGCGCTCGGCCATCGGCCGATCCCCAACCAACCGCCTGCTGCAGCCCACACCGCCAACTTCCTCCTCAACGCCAGCGGCAGCCCCTCGGTGAGTTTCTTCCCCTCTGTGAACGGGAACACTTGTGAGGAGCCTCCTGAAGGCAGCATCCCCACTCTGAACAGGTCAGAAATGGATCTTGGCCACCACTGTGTTGGTACACAGCTCTAGGAAAGCTAAGATGACTCTGCCTGGATGGTGTATCAGGAGGGACCTCCCAACATCACCCTCGCTTGTGCAGAAAATGTGGCCCCTCAAAGCCCAATAGATGCAAGTCACGTTTTTGTAACTTGGTCATTTCGTTTGACCAAAATAGTCCTACCTCAAAATGAACTTTCTTTGTAGACCAGCATAGCCAAGTGGTCATCTCCTCCTGCATGCTCCAGACCTTCTCTGGCATGCTATCCCTTACTGACTTGGCTTCTGAATCTTTCAGACTCCAGCACCAAGCAGAACAGCTTCCTTCTCAGAGTCCAAACCAGATGATATCGCTCCAGCCAAGAAGGCAAAACCAACAGCACCTCTTGGTAAGTCCAGCATTAGAAATGATTGCTAACAGTTCTCTTCTGCTCCTAAAAGACAGAATGTGGACTAGAGTAATGCTTTTGTCTGGATATAAAGGGAAGCAATTTGGTGGTACCAGTCTCCCTCTGCTTTGAATTTAGTTAAGTGCTTTTAGAATGTTGTCACTTGTGCTGTTAGCTTATACATGAGGTGAGCCAGAGTTGCCTTGATCTGGGATGCTCCTTTGAAAGGGAACAGCATGGTTTGAGAATTCCAGCTTTCCCACGTGCCCTTAGGCAAGGCCAGCGGACAGCAGGTGTCTGTGCTGTGTTGCTGAACTGAGGCCTGCTTTCCAGTTGAGTACCTGGGGGTGTTCCCACAGGATGCTGCTGGAACAGTGTAGGTATTCAGGAAGGACTTTCTGATATATGCTGCCGCAACACTGTGTAGTCAGGTAGTTCGGTATGAGTTGTGATATACTCCTCACACGTTTAGGATCAGAGCTTACTGTGTAGTGTGTTGTGTGGTGGTGGTGGATTTTGGGTTTGTTTTTGTTTGTTTTTCACTAAAGTCTGTAGGAAGCTGCTTTAGCATGGTGATATGCAAGAGCTTTGGCAGCCTTTTGCTTGTATTTGTTGGAAGCCTTATTGCGTAAGAGCATGTTGTATGGGGATAAAACAACAGCAGAACTGGGCGGGGACAGACTGTGGTAATTTCTTTCTCCTCTGAATGTGAGGGGATACTGGCCTCATTACAACCATATGATGTTGATTTGTCATATGAATGACGGCAACATTCATATCTAGTTCCAATGAAATGCATCACAAAACCCACTACTATTCTCTTAATCATTGTGCGTAGCATTTTGCATGAGCAATGCTTCAAAAAGACATTGAAAATAAACATGTGCCATCAAGACTGCAGCGCGAGGAACTGCCACCTGAACCTGAAATGTGTTTGTGCTGGGATAAGCAAAAAGTTTCTAGACTGCAGAATGCAAAACTTGATTTCTGGATATTTGGAGAGGAAGTACAGTGGAGAGTGCTCTAGCCTGCTTGTTTTCTAACAAAAGCAAAACCCAAAAGGCCCAAGTGCTGTGGGGAGGAGGGAAGCTGCAGCACCCTGCTGCAGGTGCCCTGCCGTTGGGATGACAGCAGCCAACTCTGTCATATTGTTGCATGAGTGATTCTCTCTTTAACAGATTCAATCCCAGCTTCAAGACCTGGTTCAGGTAGGACACGTGACTAGCTGAATGTGCCTGGCCTTGCTGGCAGCTGACTTTTTTTAGTTCTTGGGTTTGTTGCTGTTTTTTCTCTCCAAAAGTTTGCAGTGTTGTCTGGTCCTTCCCTCCTGCCCAGCATATACAGCTATCACCGTAAGAACTTCTCATCTGTTTTTTCAAGTGCAGGTCACATACTCCTTTGCCCAAAAACTTACTGCTTCTGAGGGAGGGAAGGAC
This sequence comes from Falco punctatus, assembly GCF_963210335.1. Lineage (NCBI taxonomy): Eukaryota > Metazoa > Chordata > Aves > Falconiformes > Falconidae > Falco > Falco punctatus. The sequence goes on along the minus strand of NC_137599.1, from coordinate 3,177,869 downwards.
AGGTCTCAAACTTTAATTTATCTTCCTTCCCCCCCCTCCCCAGTCATTATAGAGAAAACCAGACCTAGGCATATTGTGAAAAGCTCTGTACTCTGCTTTCAAAAAGAAGGAATTGCTAACTATGCGTAATAACTGGCCTTTTGTTTCAAAGGGAAACAAAATAGTGCAGGTGCTGTGCTTATGAGCCTTGAAGGGCATGGAAAAGTCACTGAATGAACTAAATGTTCTTGTTGCCTTATCAGTTCAGCAAACCATTAAAGCTTGTGCTCAGTGAAGTTACAGGGACTTTAAGCATTCTTTTGAGCTTTGTGCCAGATGAGAAGAAACTGCTGAATCAGGGTTAAAGTAGAGTTTCAAGCCATCTCCCCTATCTTAAGGGGAGGGACAGTAGAAGGGGAAGTCTGATTCTTCCTTGGGTGGTCTCAGACAAATAGCATCACCTTTCTAGGCCTGCATTTTCCTGTTTCGGTGAGTACTAATACTACCTTCTTGCAAGGACCTGCAAGATACATGGAGTTTTTCAGGGTAGGCAGTTTTTTAATAACTGGTCATGTGGCAGTGCATCTAAACCATGAACGTGTAGGGTTGGAGAACAGCGGCTGATTTCTTGTTAAAGCCAGAACAGTATCCTGTTTAATCCCCAGTGCTGTTTACCTTTAATTCAAAGCCAAAAAGAAATTAGTGGTAGACTGAGTTGGCATCAGAACTTGGATCAGTTCTGAGTTCCTAAGAGTTTTACAGTGAACTCTGCCTGGAGTCAAAGGGAGTAACTCAACATTTTGCTGTGCCAAGTGGCATAAATATACTTAAAGCAAACAGTCCATCCTCGCTAGCTGAACTGTTGCCTTTCCTGTGACTCTGTCCCCTGCAGCCAAGTTTTGGGCCATATATAAATTCTTGGAGCTGTCAGGTTTGTGTTGGATTCTGATCATCGAAAAAATCTGAAAATAAAAGCTGAGCATGTAGAGCTCCTTTGCTTTCTGTGTCCCTTCCATTTCCTGCTTTTCTTTTTTATTTCCTAGCAACCTACTGTGATGCCCTGACAAACATAGGAGGCAAACCTCCTGTGGTTCTCCCAGACTGTAGGCCATATGCAAATAAATAAAATTCAAAGTTCACTTCCTCTTCAGCTTTGCAGAATAAAACTATCTGGGAGGAATGGGAATAGCCCATGTGAGAGGAGGAAGAGGCAGTTTTCACTTCTCTCTTCCCTTCCTACACCAGCTCTCTGCTACCTGTGGTGAAGCATTTCCCAATTTGATAAAGCCCAAAACCTGGCTATTGTGTTCAGAATCCTGGGAAGGGGGATGCTGCTTCGTCTACAGTTTCTTCCTTAATTTGAACGGTGTGGCTACTATATCCTGGAGTTCATCTGTTGGGTTCAGTTTGGAGGGAGGGGAGTATACTCACCTAGGAGACTTTCAGCAGACATTTGGCAAAGTTACAGCTCTTGTCTTGCACAGATGTACATTTTGAATGTGTTTTTGGTTTTGTTCTGTTTTTTGGTTTGTTTTTTTTTCCCCCGCCCCCCCCCCCCTCCATCTCTCTGAGCAGGTAAAGCTACAACTCTGTTCAGCCGTCACACCAAAGCTATCATTTGGGGGATGCAGACACGTGCTGTGCAAGGAATGTTGGACTTTGATTATATTTGCTCCCGGGATGAACCATCAGTAGCTGCCATGGTTTATCCATTCACGTAAGTAGCCTGTGTTGACGGCATTCTTTTTCTGACTGCTTCCCTCAAATTCTTCTGTTAGCTTCCTCCTCTTCTAGTCTCTGCTGTTCTTTAAGCGTAGCTCTGCCCTAGTCTACATCTCTGCTTTAACACCTCCTGCTGTGCTCCCTTCCACCATCAGGTTGGCTTTGCAGACTGCTTCATGTTTCCCTCAATCGACGCCCAAAGGGCTGCTCTGTTGAAACAGCTTAATGTTAGCCACACAATTTAAGTTCCACTTCATGCCCCTTCAAAGGGTGTCCAAATTCTGTTCCTTCACTCTGCAAGTAAGGCAGCCGTGACTAGTTGGGCTTTCTTTAACAGCCCACTGGCTTAGCAGAGGCAGTAAGGCTATGCATGGTTTCTTCCACTCTGCTGTTTGCTGCATGCTTGTCTGAGACTTTTTTTGATTTGTGTCCACAGCAGCTGGACTTTCCCCCTCCAAGTATTAGCCAGAATTGTAGCAGCTCTGTTAATAGACAAAAGCAGTCTGTCTGTTGTGTAGCCAAACAAAATTAAAAAAAAAAAAAAAAACAAAAACAAAACCAAAAAGCCCACACCACAACTAAAATCACGTTCATCTTGCTCACACTCTTTCCTGTAGTGGCAGTAGTTTCTTAGCAGGCAGGAAGAGTGCAGATCCTTCTGTGGGATAGAGTTCTCTTGTGGTATTCACCCTCTTTTACCTCATCCCCACAGCTAACGGGGATGAGAGGCTACTGGGTGTTTCAAATTGGAACCTCCAGAGCACAGCTGTGCATAAGCTGGTTTGTTACTGTACCTCACAAGTGTGTGTGGGGGTCTCCCTATCAAACGGGGCAAGTAGCAAGAAGGAAAGGAGTGGCTGTCTGGCCTGCTGCTGAGACAGTGAGATGGGAACCCATACAAAGGTAGGAGGTTTGTTTCATTTCTGTGGTATTTACAGCCATCCAGGGTAGCTGATGTCTAATCAGCCTCTGTCCTGCAGAGAATTTTGCCTCTTGACAGTTAAGTACCTTGTACTGTTAGTGTGCAGCTTTGATGATAATTGCAGCTCTGTGATAACTTCTCAGCAAGTGCAAACCTCAGGGTACTAAAACTGAGTGCAGGCATAGCCACATCTATAGATGAGTAGCAACCCCTTGCAGTGTTGCAGTTGTTTGATGAAGAAAAAGCAATAGGGATTAAAAGTTTTAAGGTTACCTATAATTATCTGACTCTGCTTGACCTTTTGGAGGAAGCCAGGCTGGCAAAACCTGGAAAGTTCTGTGACAAACGTACCAGTATGAGAACACAGCCAATTTCTGAACACTCTTAAATGACTGAGCAGTATAGACTTCAGTGAAGCTCCAGTCGGAGCATCTACCATATATAAAAGACAACACCTACAGCGAAACTTGCCTAGGTGCATCCCCCACAGTGCGTGTGGGGCAGGGTGGGTAGAGTCTCACTGTAGCAGAATTGGAAAGCTGGCTGGCCCTCGCGTTACTGTCCTGGCTGTTCGCTGCCAAAACTGGTTTACTGGTTTCCTCTTCCCCCAGTCCAGTATTTGTTCCAGCCCCGTAACGCAGCTTTGCATGCATCTCATTCATTATTCTTTCTGTGCCTCATTCTGTCTTCCAGCTTGGAGTAGAATTGAGGCTCTGGTAACTTCACTCTGGGAGAGCTTATTCATCTTGCTGGATGCCTCTGTCCCCATTAGCCCGTCTCCTTCCATATGCTGCTCTGTTCTATACTCTGAAGAACCTTCTGCTGTTAGTATGGTCCCTCCCCATATACGCTCACTTGCTAGTGAGTGTCTTGCAGTCGGTCTTGGTGTCTGAGAATTGGGGTTTGTAAACTCCTCTATCTGCATGCACTGTATCCCTTTGTCTTTCCAGTAGCCTTAAGGGTCAGGGCTTTTTCATCTTCTCCTCTGTAGTGGTGACCACAGGCAGAAGTTCTACTGGGGCCACAAAGAAATCCTGATCCCGGTGTACAAGAACATGTCAGATGCCATGAGGAAGCACCCAGAGGTGGATGTTCTCATCAACTTTGCATCTCTGCGCTCTGCTTATGACAGCACTGTTGAAACCATGAATTATCCACAGGTGAGTGAGGGATCTAGAAGAAGCCCGAGAAAAGAAGGAAGATCTTGTCAGCAGGGTGCCAGTGTCTCTTAAGCCATGATAGCATTAGCAAACTGTCTTCGTCTTCCAGTTTGGCCGATAAATACCTCAATGCTAACTCCTTACAGACTCTAAGGAGGATACTGGAGTTACAAGTCCAGCGTTAGAATTTGCTATGCAACGTGTGTAAGAGGAACTCAGCACCTCTTGGGCTGATGAAAATACCGTGCTGCTCTAATGTGCAAGGCAGTGAAAAAAATCCTCTGAATAGTGCGCTGAGACTGCTGTGAAGATCACAGCAGACTGTGGAGCCATGTGCTGGGAGAGCATACAGCGTGACCTCCCAGAGGTGTGACAAGAGGCAGAAGCCGCTCATGCCCCTTGAGCAGCTGTTTACCTTCTCTGTCCTGCAGCTTGTTAAGTACTAATGGTTTTCTTCATCTCCATGCAGATCCGCACCATTGCCATCATTGCTGAGGGCATTCCAGAGGCCCTGACACGCAAACTGATCAAGACAGCTGATAAAAAAGGAGTCACTATCATTGGGCCTGCAACGGTAAGTACTGATGACCTTTTTGTCCTCTTGTCTCTTAATCTTCACATCAGCTTCCTTTGAAGGGCAAAATACATCCCACAATCCATTTTCTCCGTAGTCGTAAAGTGCACATGAGTTCCTCATTTTAAGCTCATGTTACTGTCTTAGTTGTCAGTATTTATACAAACATCAGGTCTTACAGAAATGTTCCTCATTTTCATGTATATTTTAAAGGACTTTACATCCTTCTCTAACTTTCTTGTAGGTTGGTGGGATCAAACCAGGTTGCTTTAAAATAGGCAACACAGGAGGCATGCTGGATAATATCTTGGCATCAAAACTGTACCGTCCTGGTAGCGTGGCTTATGTTTCCCGGTCCGGAGGAATGTCCAATGAGCTCAACAACATCATTTCCCGAACCACTGATGGGGTCTATGAAGGGGTGGCCATTGGAGGAGACAGGTAGGAGTCTGTGTCTTCAACAAAGACACAGTTGGTTGTTGTTTTTTTTTTTTTTTTTAAGTCAGTCAACAGAAGAATTATTAGTAATTTGAAGGAAGAAGGGCAGGTTGGCTGTTAATTGTTCTTCTTTCAGAAAAGTTTCTGAAACACATTCACCTTCTACCATTTTCCCTGTGTTCTACCCAGATATCCAGGTTCAACTTTTATGGATCATGTCTTGCGTTATGAGGATACTCCAGGAGTGAAAATGATTGTAGTACTTGGAGAGGTGAGTGAGACCAGTTCACTCCTCTGAGAAATACCTGTGTGTTTTGTTTTGGGAGGATCTGACCTGGCTGCAAGGATACTAAATAACAGCTGTAGATATGTGGCAGTTATTCATACTGTTCTTGAATATCCCAGTTTTTATTTCGTACTGCTTTAATCAAAAGAAATTGAATGTATTCCACAGACAAGCAGTCTCCCCTATTAAAAAAAAAAAAAAGGAGGCTTTGTTCTGAGACTTCAGCTGTTACTCAATGAAAAAGGAGGAAAAAAAAATTACAAGTAATGGTTCCATGTGCATCTTGGAGCTGGTTTCTACAAAAATACAGTGTTGAACCAGCTTGGTGGTCTTTCTTTCTGCAGATTGGAGGCACAGAAGAGTATAAGATCTGCAGGGGTATTAAAGAAGGTCGTATCACCAAGCCAGTGGTGTGCTGGTGTATTGGTACTTGTGCCACCATGTTCTCTTCAGAGGTATGTGCAAGAATGGGGGCAAACACATAAAACAAGTATGTATCCTCAACAGGAAGCTAGAAAGCCAACAACATCTCCCACTGTGCCTAAACCTTTCAGAATTGCCAGTAGCAATTTAACGTGCAGAAGTTAAATATAAATAATAAAAGCTTTTTGTGCTTCTGTAGTCTGCCACTGGAGATTGTCAAGGGATTCTGCATGCTTGTAAAGGGAGCCCAAAGATCCCAGGGAACACAACAGGTTCTAATAGCACTGTGCTTCTGGAGTGGTGGGAATGGGAAGGATGCATGTTAAGCAGCTCTGGAATTTAGAGAGGCTGAACATCAGTGGAGAAGCCTGGAGCAATTCCAGATCAGAAAACGCCCTGCATATTGCAATGCTGACTGTGGTTGCAGCCAAGAGTTCTGTTAGCCAAAAGGAAGGCAGATGTCACTGGTATTCCTCTGTCACCAGTTTCCTAGTCAGTTCTTTATTCTGTCTTACTCTCTTCAGGTAAACAACTTGTATTCCTTACTGCTGTCTCCTCCCTTGTTTGCAGGTGCAGTTTGGCCATGCAGGAGCTTGTGCCAATCAGGCTTCTGAAACTGCTGTTGCAAAGAATCAAGCCTTGAAAGAAGCTGGTGTGTTTGTTCCCCGGAGTTTTGATGAGCTGGGAGAGGTCATTCAGTAAGTCACACCACCAGGGCACATTCAGCAGGGACAAAAACTGTTAGGGCACTGATTCTAACCTGATAAAGGAATATATTCCTGCTTAAAGAAAGCAACTTCTATTGTTTATGGGTTTTTTTAAGGTCTGGGTTAAGACCACCATGCTTATATCCCTTAAAAGGGCTTCAGTTGATAAATGGATTCTCTCCCTAGGTCTGTCTACCAGGATCTTGTGGCCAAAAGAGTGATTGAACCAGCTGAGGAAGTGCCTCCTCCAACTGTGCCAATGGATTACTCCTGGGCAAGGGTAAGCCGTGCTTTTTTTACCTGCTTTTTGGTTCCTTAGGAACTAGACGGGGTACTTGCTGTGATTCTGGACGCTTCTGGTGATAATGGTGTTGCCTTGGGGTTGTATGACACACTTTATAGCATTATTTGTGAGCTCACTGGCTACGCTGGTTCTAGGCTGTGGCAGCTGCTCTGAGGGCAAGCTTTAAGGCATTGCTGTTTGACCACTCTGCCTCCTGCTGCCCCTTGCTTCTCATGTGGATTGTTCAAAATCCCATCTTTATGCTGCAATTTCAGGAGCTGGGTCTGATTCGCAAACCGGCTTCCTTTATGACAAGCATCTGTGATGAGAGAGGTCAGGAACTGATTTATGCTGGGATGCCGATCACTGAGGTCTTCAAAGAAGAGATGGGAATTGGAGGGGTTCTGGGCTTGCTCTGGTTTCAAAGGAGGTGAGGCAGCTTTTGTGAAAGCTCACAGATTCTTTGGCTTGAAGGTTTTTGCGTTTATTAATGGGCTTTTAAAAAGAAAAGTAACTCCAGGATTCCTTTGTGAACGTAAATTCACTGGAAATGCCATCTCTGTATTCCCTCTTTTGAGACCGTGTCAGCATTTCAAGGCTTCATACAGCATTTTTAGTCTTGGGATGTAGTTTTCCATAAGTTTTGTGGTGCGTTGAGGAAGTTTCTCTATTCTAGGCCTGTTTCATGCCGACTCTTGCCTATTGCAATAGTCACCTTGACTCGAGAGATTAGGGAGTTTACAAACGCTTGCTAACCAGCCTACAGGGAACATCCTGAATGGCAGAAATTTGCTGCCTTCATCTGATCATGCGTTCATTAGAGGCACTCCTGGCACCAGCTGGAATCTCTAGCTCAGCAGAACAGGATGAACAGAACTGTAGCGCAGCCTCACGGCTCCTCTCAAAGGAACCCACAATGCCCACGGAGTGTTTGCAAGCTCAGCCTACAAAACTGACCCTCAGCCCCGAGCTAAACAGCTCCTGTGGAAACTGAATAAAAACGTGATGCCCGAGAAGGATATTGGAATGCACTGATGGGTATTGTGACCCTACGGCTCCCTTTCTCTGTTTGTCCTGGTTTTGTCTGGGATGGAGTTAATTTTCTTCTTAGTAGCTAGTACAGTGCTGTTTTGGCTCTGATGTGAGGAACAGTGTTGATAAAGCACTGATGTTTTTAGTTGTTAAGTAATATTTATACTAAGTCAAGGACTTTCCTGTTTCTCAGGCCTTGCCAGCCAGACTTTTCCGTCATACACCTAAAACAAAAGTCACTGTCCAGTGTAACACTGTCTTGTTATTTGGTTTTCTTTACAATCATTGACTTTACTCTCTCTCTTGCTCAGGTTACCGAAGTATGCCTGCCAGTTCATCGAGATGTGTTTGATGGTAACAGCGGATCATGGGCCTGCTGTATCTGGAGCCCACAACACCATCGTCTGTGCCAGAGCTGGAAAAGATCTTGTCTCAAGTCTTACTTCAGGTCTTCTTACTATCGTAAGTGCCTAATATTCAGAAGATTTAATTTTGTTGCTCACTATTCTGGCTAGGTTTTATTACTTAAAATGTAAGATTTAGACTGGCTGCAGAGCCGTGGACAGGTTGTGTCTCTTCACTCACGCTTTGAATTTCTGTTCAATTCAACTCTTAATAGCTCGACGGACTAGGTTTTAAACCTGGAGCATTTTTCTAGTAGGCAAGACTACTTTGATGTGTCTCATTTGAGTCTAGAAATATTTTATAGAGGCCAAATCGCTGTCAGCATTGTCCCTATATTGTTGCCTATTCTCTTCCACGACTGAAGGGTAAAAATGTGAATAAATAGACTTTAGATTGTGTTTCCTTCCACGCTCTGCTGCTAGTGGAGATGTGTTTGCTATGTATTGGCACTTACGTTGCATTATAAATGGATGTTTTATCTCAGGTGCCTGCCTAACTTTACTTTCATGAATGCCACAGTGGTAGGCAGGGCAGATGGGGAAGATAATCTCGTGCTTGTTTTGTTACCTTAACTGTGGAGTCCTTTGCTATAACTCCCTTTGTGTACTGTACCCAGGGTGACCGGTTTGGTGGAGCACTGGATGCTGCAGCTAAAATGTTCAGCAAAGCCTTCGACAGTGGGATTATACCTATGGAGTTTGTGAATAAGATGAAGAAAGAAGGGAAGCTGATCATGGGCATTGGACACAGAGTCAAATCAGTAAGAAAACTGCATTGGTACCGGAGGTGTTTTGCTGGGTTTTTTTTTTTTTTAAGGAAGGGTGGGGTAGAGAAAAAATGGAAAGAATGAAAAGTAGCAACTTTCACAGGCAGCTACTTGAGCAAATTCTTTTAAACCTACAAACAGTAAAGCTTATGGCCAGTCCCTGTGTAACAGGTAACATCAGTGACTGTAATGTGTTCTTACCTTGCAGATAAATAACCCAGACATGAGAGTTCAGATCCTCAAAGACTACGTGAAGCAGCATTTCCCTGCCACCCCACTGTTGGACTATGCACTTGAAGTAGAAAAAATTACAACTTCCAAGGTGAAATACGCTAGCATTTGGCTCCTCTTGAGCATTCTTTCTTACTGGAGCAGAAGTGAACAGGGATTAATACTGTATTTTAATTGCAGTGCTTCATAAATTGTTGTGGGGTGGGGTTTTTTTTCCTATGGGTACTTGAGGCCAAGTACAACTACAGTTTGGCAAGGCCGAAGACATTTGTGGGACACTGCAAAAGTGCTGAGCAAACCAAAACCCATTACCTGTGTTGTCCACTGCCCACACTGGAACTGCTGTGTTCTTGAAAACTGAGGCAGAGGTAGCACACGTGATGGGCTGTGGCAGATAATTTATGTGGTTTGAACCAAATGCAGGCCCATTGTTTGGGGCTGCTTTTCCACCATTCACATTAAGCACAGCTCTTGCTTAAGTTGCTGAACAGCCTTCTCTGTCGCTAGGCTTGTGTGTCCACAATTATGGGCAACCCTCAAATTACCTTACGCTTGAGGATGGAAGTTGCTAGGTGAACATCATTTGCCACTGTTAACATCTTTACTTGGGGTGTGTTTGCATTTCCTGCAGAAACCAAATCTTATCCTGAATGTAGATGGCTTTATCGGCGTTGCCTTTGTTGACGTACTCAGGAATTGTGGCTCCTTCACACGGTAAGTATGTGGCAGGCTGTTCTCTTAGGTCGTGGTCCTATAAAAATGATGGGAGCCATCCTGCCAGCTCATGTGGGGCCAGGATTTCAAAAGGACATTGCAAAGGAAGTGTAGCCTGGACTTGGGAGAAGAAAGCTTTCACATGAGTTTGGTGTTGCTACTGGCATTAGAGCAGACTCGTAGCCTTTCTAAGATTGATTCCTTAAATAGATCGCTATGAGGAACTATTTATTTTCTTTTGCAGGGAAGAAGCGGATGAATATATTGATATAGGAGCTCTTAATGGCATCTTTGTACTAGGCAGGAGTATGGGATTCATTGGTAAGTTTGCCACGTTCCTGCCCTTTCCATCCTACTGGGGGATGCCCTGCTGCCATGAACATGAGAGAAATATAAAGCTCGATGGGGGCTCTGTCTAAAATCCTAGTTGTACAAATCCAGAAATCACAGTTGTTTCAAGGCAAAGAAAGAGGAGGAGGAGGAACAGAAAATTTCTAACGTAGACCACTTTGTTTTAGGACACTACCTGGATCAGAAGAGATTGAAGCAAGGTCTGTACCGTCACCCGTGGGATGATATATCCTATGTTTTACCAGAGCACATGACCATGTGAGAACCTGTAGTATTGCCTCAGAATGTCTCTTCAAGAAGACAGAAGCCTGCACAGAGGACAGTCACAAATGGGACTTTGATGTATAAAGACCATTGGTACATAGACATTAAGCTGCCTGGTCAAACTGTGCAAAGCAACTGTTTTATAAGAATAGAAACTTAGTCTAATAAAAACCAAAACTTGTGATGTTCCATACGTTACCTGCTGTATTTAATACTGTCTCTCACCTTTTTTTTTTTTTTTTTTCTACTCTTGTTTCATTTTGTTCCCAGAAAAGATTTTTAAGAGTTTGGGGTGGGGGGAAGTTTTGCTCCTAGGTGCAGTCTTACTGAACTTGCAGAAGATCCATTGATCTGGTAACAAGCTGTAACTTTTCCCGACAGGAAAAGTACCCATTGTTCCCATAAGCCATGACTTTGGATTTTTATTGTTGATTGTTTTTCAATTTGTTTACTGTGTTCTCATCTTCAGTCTGATTGTATCCTAAACAGTGGGACCATTGCTGATGTATAACCAATGTTACTCAAACTCTGGTGTAGTAATTTAAAGTGTAAAGTTGTAACATACTGCTGTTAAAACTGTGAAACTACATGTATTCCGGTGTCTGTATTTATGCAAAAAAAACCTCCTTTACTACTAGACTGCTGGTATCTGGAATGTCACTCTCATGTTATCTGCTGATGCAAAAATAATCTCAGTAATAACTTCAGTGTCCTACTTGTCTGTGTATTGTAACCTAACTCAAATAAATGATACACTACTAATTTACTTTTTTCTCTACTTCTGGCTTCTAAAAGTTGTCCTAAACAGTATCCAACAGGCTCTATGACAAACCGGGAACCAGGCATATGACAAAATTATTCCTTTTTTTTTTTTTTTGGTGTGTGTTCTGGTCGATTTAAAAAAAGGGAGGGGGGGGGAATAAAAACCACAACAAACACACAAAAAAATACAGACTTATCCTCCCGTGTTTCAGTGTGGGTCAAAAAGATGAAATTTAGCAAAGCGGGGAAGAAACGAGGAATGGAGTTGTATAATGCTCTATCGATCATTTATAAGAGTTGGGGAATTGTGGTGCATAGTAAACGTGAAGTAATCACCTACAGCTCACCTCATTCTAATTAAAAAAAAAAAAAAAGTACCTTAGGAGTGAGTGAATTCCTGATTGTAAAGTCCTTTTTCCCTGCAAGTTTGCCTGAGAGCCACGTTAATGAGAAGCAATTAGCAGAAGGCCGCAGAGCTGCGGTACCTGTGGCAGAGCCACCCAGCCCCCTGACGGCTGCCCGCGGTGGCCTCCCCGGCTGTCCCCCAGCCCCGGGGCAGGCCCGGGCTCCCCCCAGACGGGTGTCTGGGGGCGAGGGGGGCCGGTCGCCCGCCCCCGCCGCGGGCTGAGGCGGCCGGGGCTGGTGTCCCCGCCGCGGTGCTGGCCCGAACGCCCCGTCTGCCCGCTGCGCAGCGAGGGGCCGCACGGCGCTCGCGTCCCTGCTCCCCTCACGGCACCCCCCGCCCCACTCCCAGGGGACGGAGGCGCCGGCTGAGGCCGCCCCGCCCCCCCCGCGCTCCCGCCGCCATTTTAGCGCCGGCGCTGGCGTCCCCTCCCTGCTAGGAGGCAGCGCCGCCAGCCCCCGCGCAGGCGCCCTGCCCGCAGCCCGCCATGTCGGACAAGATGGCGGCGGCCGCGGCCTCCCCGCAGCAGCAGCCGGGCCCCGGCGCGGCCGAAGCGGAGGGCGGGTGCTCGCGGGGCGGCGGCGGGGGGATGGATGGGGAGGCTGAAGCGGAGGAGTTCGGGTGCCCGGCGCACTGCTCCGGCCTGGCCTGGCGGCAGAACGAGCAACGCCGCCACGGCCTCTACTGCGACATCACTCTGGCCTTCGGCGGCGGGCGGCCGGGGGCGGCCCGCGAGTACCGGGCGCACCGCTCCGTGCTGGCCGCCGCCACCGAGTACTTCACCCCGCTGCTGTCGGGGGGCTTCGCGGAGTCGCGGTCGGGCCGTGTGGAGCTGCAGAAGTGGAGCTCGGAGGGCGGCCCCGACCCCGACACGGTGGAGGCCGTCGTCGGTTTCATGTACACCGGCACCATCCGCGTCAGCCCCGGTAACGTCCATGAGGTGCTGGAGATGGCGGACAGGTGAGCGGGGCTGGAGGGGCTGGAGATGGGCGACGGGTGAGCGGGGCTGGAGATGGGCGACGGGTGAGCGGGGCTGGGGGCTTCGGGGGGCTGGAGATGGGCGACGGGTGAGCGGGGCTGGGGGCTTCGGGGGGCTGGAGATGGGCGACGGGTGAGCGGGGCTGGGGGCTTCGGGGGGCTGGAGATGGGCGACGGGTGAGCGGGGCTGGGGGCTTCGGGGGGCTGGAGATGGGCGACGGGTGAGTGGGGCTGGGGGCTTCGGGGGGCTGGAGATGGGCGACGGGTGAGCGGGGCTGGGGGCTTCGGGGGGCTGGAGATGGGCGACGGGTGAGCGGGGCTGGGGGCTTCGGGGGGCTGGAGATGGGCGACGGGTGAGCGGGGCTGGGGGCCGGGGGCTGACCGCAGCCGCCCCACCAGGCTGCCAGGCAGCCACCTCACCCGTGTTCGTTTGTCCTGCAGGTTTCTGCTGACCCGGTTAAAAGAGTTCTGTGGAGAGTTTCTGAAGAAGAAACTCAACCTCTCCAACTGCGTGGCGGTTCACAGCTTAGCCCATATGTATTCCCTGAATCAGCTGGCCCTCAAAGCTCAGGATATGATCAGGAGAAACTTCCACAAAGTTATCCAAGATGAGGAGTTCTACACTTTGCCCTTTCATCTTGTCAGGGACTGGCTCTCAGACTCAGAGATCACAGTGGACTCTGAAGAAATCCTCTTTGAGACTGTTTTGAAGTGGGTTCAGAAGAATCCAGAGGAAAGAGAGAGGTACTTTGAAGATCTCTTTAAACTGCTTAGATTGTCTCAGATGAAACCCACTTACCTTACTCGCCACGTCAAATCTGAAAGGTTGGTATCGAGCAACGAAGCGTGTGTTAAATTGGTGTCCGAAGCTGTGGAGAGTCATGCCTTGCGCTCTGAGAACTTGCAGTCGGGTAATCTACAACATTCCGCTTGTCCTGTAGCATTGTTGCCGCGTTTTGGACAAAACATGGATGTCATTATGGTGATTGGTGGTGTATCGGAGGGAGGAGATTACTTGAGTGAGTGTGTAGGGTATTTCATTGACGAAGATAGGTGGGTAAACTTACCGCATATACATAATCATCTTGATGGGCATGCTGTTGCTGTGACAGAATCTTACGTTTATGTGGCTGGCTCCATGGAACCGGGGTTTGCCAAGACTGTAGAAAGGTACAATCCAAATAGAAATATCTGGGAGCAAGTCTCAAATCTGATAACCAGAAAGCATTCTTTTGGCCTTACTGAAGTTAAAGGAAACTTGTACAGTATTGGTGGACATGGCAATTTCAGTCCTGGCTTTAAAGATGTGGCCATTTATAATCCTGAGCAAGATAAATGGGTTAACTTGGAGTCGGCACCAAAAATCCTTCGTGATGTCAAAGCTGTTTCTGTAGAAGACCGGTTTGTTTATGTTGCTGCTCGTACCCCAGTTGACAGTGATAGTGAAGATGGGCTGAGGGCGGTTATTATCAGATACGATGCTGAAACAAGGCAGTGGCAGGATGTGGAGTCTCTGCCACTCATTGATAATTATTGCTCTTTTCAGATGTCTGTTGCTAACACAAACTTTTACCATACAGCATCATGCTGCCCCAAGAGTTACCCTATAGATAACGAGGAAGCCAAGATAAAAATCTCTGGCAGGGCCTCGGATGAAATACTTGAAAGCTTGCCCCCAGAGGTTCTTAGCATTGAAGGAGCAGCTATTTGTTATTATAAAGATGATGTTTTCATCATTGGGGGGTGGAAAAACAGCGATGATATTGACAAGCAATACAGGAAAGAGGCCTATCGTTACTGTGCTGAGAGAAAGCGCTGGATGCTTTTGCCTCCTATGCCTCAGCCTCGCTGCAGAGCAACAGCCTGCCACGTGAGAATTCCCTTCAGATGCTTGCAGGGAACACAAAGATACCCTATGCCGCAAAATTTGATGTGGCAGAAAGATAGAATAAGGCAAATGCAGGAGAGGCAGATGCAGGAAATACACCGACACTCCCTAAGCTTACGGAGAATGCCACGGTCACAGATTGAGTGCTAGTTTCTGAAATATCACTCCTGATGAATTTAGGAAATACTGTGCTAAAACATTATTTTTTTTAGGCTTGATAAGTCTTTATAAGACATGAGGGTGTTGATTGGATTTGAGGCATAAAAACAGCATTTTTATGTATTGAAAATTAAGAAGCTCAGAAATTGAGGACGGATGGCAATTGAGAAGTTGTGCAAATCCAACAGTATTACTTAGTGGTGCCCAGGGAAAAAATGTAGCCTGTATCGGGCTGTGAAATACCTCTGGGAACAAAAAGTCTGTTATTTCTCTCTTCAGGTCTTTGTTTTCAAGGATTTCTGTGGAGTTAAGTCTCTAACAGTTCTATTTTGAAAATCAAAGATCTCAATAACTTTAGTGGTTACATTTGTGTGTGCTTGAAAGCACCTGTTTTGTTTGCACTTAAATATTGACATTCCTTTGATTCTCTCCTCAGTGACTAAACTTCACATATTGGTGTTAGTGTACTTAGCTTTCCCAAGTTGGAAGCAAGTGCAATAGTTATACCTGTATATGAAAACAAAAGCACAATCTTTCTTTATAAAATTACTTCAGGATATTTCTATGTGTATTAAATATTTTTTATCTGTATGTTGTAGAGAGGCTGCAGAGTTTGTAAATGGATGATTGGTAGAACACAAGACTTCTAAAACAGAGAACTTGAGGCAGTAGATTATTTTTTTTTCCAGGTGTATCTGAAGATGCTTTGAGTTTGTCTTTGACAGCTTCATTAGAAACTTGGGTCGAGAATCAGCCTGATAAAAGGAGCGAAAACCAGCAAAGTAGCCACCCACCAACGTTGGCTATTCACTTCCACCAGTGTGGATTAGTAAGAATGAGATTATACCACAGTACTAGGCTGAACCCTGAGCTATTTGTAGATCCTTTCCCAAATGTTGCACACATCTTAATTCTAGTGAAAAAGTGATCAGAAGAACCCCCAAGAGCCTGCTTCCAGCCTGTCCTTGACAATCAGTACCCTTTGCCTTCGGTACGCTTTCCCGAGAAACTTGCTGTGCTGCAGTGCTCCTTAACAAATCGATCAGCACTTGGGGTTGCTCTTGAAGTGGGACAGTTGAGTCCTCATAGTCTAAATATTTGGATTTCCTTACATACTGTGGTGGCGAGATTTAAGCTGATGTAAACACCTTTTGGTGTTTTGAGGTGGTTTTGCATAAACCAGTGCCCTGGTTGGCTCTGGCTTGCGTAGTGCTGTACTCCCTAGGAGCAGAAGGTGGAATGTTTCCTTTAGAGTTATCACTGTCTCTCAGTTAACTGATCCGCTGAACAATCCCCCCTGAAAGTGCTCCCAGACAGTTTAGGTTACTAGTGGCTTCAGTGCATCCTTCCTGCCTCCTTTTTTCCCCATCCTTCCCTGCGTTTGAATTTTCCAGGTTTTCACATGCAGCCGAACTCGGGATCTTAGGGAAGGGAAAGGGAGAAGTAACCAGGATGTTCCAAAATTTGTGTAGACAAACATTGGTGGAGAGTCTCTTTACTGTCTTTGGTTCATATGATGATTTGCTGGTGGTTTTGATGTGGGCAACTTCTTTGCAAAAGAACTTCTAAACAGTTTGGTTTTGTTTTTTTTTTAATTGTTTAGCTTTCTGAACTGATACTTCTCATTTTCCAATTCAGCAGGCAACCTAGATCATATCTGAAACACTGGGTAAGTCTTTCAACCACATAGTGTGTAAAGATTTCTCTGATGTGTACATCCCTTAATGCTCCACTTCATGGTTCACTTGCCACTTTTGATATCAATAACTTCTTTTTGTAATAGAATAGCCTTGTTAAAAAAAAAAAAAAAGAAAAAAAAAAAAAAGGAAAGAAAAATAACTTGAAAATCCTGACAGTTTAGTCGAAGTTTCCTCATCTGTGGTAACTGTGTTCTGGTTTATTTGCCTGTCGGATCATTAGGGCAGATTAAATTGTACAACGCTGGCCTAATGCAAGAGAGGAAATTGTTCAGGTGTAAGGCTGATGTTCACAAGCGACTGTTACCAAACCAGCTCATGGAGGCCTGTAAGCAAGGGGTTAATCAGTGGAGTTTGGCCCATGAACTCTTACAGATTTGACTGGAGTAGTTTAAGAATTTTACTGCCCCTACAGCAGGGTTTGTGACTAGAAGCACGAAAATGCCTTACGGCTTTAGCACTAAATCCGCTGATTTAACTTAAATTTGTGGGGGCTGATTTTAAGATACCTTACCAGACTTCGCACAGAAGCAACTGAGAAGAGTTTACATGCTCCATCCCACTGACATTGCTGTAGGGATTTAACAAGCAGTTGAAGGATGGTGGTGTGTCAGGCCACCACAGCTCTGTCAAAGCCCTTTTGTAGCCTGTCCACAAATACGGACAAGTTGTAGGGACAAATACCGAGATTATTATTTCAGTTGGAATATGAACTAAGTGGTTTTAATGTGTGGCAGCATGCAGCCAAGTTAGATGCAAGAACAAATTTCTTGCAGTCTGTCTTTTTCTAAGCAAAATTTATATTGCACTTACCTTAAGACCTTCTGGCTGACATACAAGCTGTATAGTTTACTAAAAACATTCCACTCAAAGACAATGTCAAAACAGCTTAGTATCTGGACAGCTTAATTTGCAAATGCCAGCCACAGTTCTGTATGTGATGCGCTATATCTCCATATGCTCTGTTTGCATGGTGAGCGATGGGCACTGTGAACACCACTGGTTTGCTCTAACTTTTGCTATGCCGATTCTGTGGACTTTTTTAAGTGGTTGGGGGTTTTTTAGCCTTGACTTCTAAGTGGACCAATTGCATTGCACATCGTTTTTAACTGATAAATCTTAACTATCCACTGGATCACACGTAGGTGTTTGGAAGAATTGCATTCTTGATTCTGGCTGTAATTTATCCCACTAACCTGTGAATCACGTAACAAATTCCTTGTGGCCCTTGACTGCTATAGCTTGCTGGGTGTTTATAAAACGATCCTATAAACAAATGCCTGGGAATTCTTTCAGTGTGTTTCTAGTGGCTACTTAAATGTCAGCAAGATCCTAGCGCGTATTCAGTAAGTATTAGAAGGCTGACTTCTGGCCTTACTAATGTAAATATCAGGCGGAGTTTTTCCTCCTCCTTATGACAACCATACCTCTAGACCTTACTGAATACGTGCCACAAAACGCATGTTTCATGTCCTGCCTTTCTGCTCAAAGTATTAGTGGAGTAGGACACATCCTGCCTAGCGCTCCGCAGTCGTCGTCGTAATTTCTAGGTGCCATACGTGTACATAATGTTTTATAACTACCTGAATACTCTGTTAGTATGCTGGGTTTGTATGTATTTTTAATAAGACTCCCTTGCAGATAGTAGGATAACACTCCAGAAATGAAGAGAGCATGCCAACTTTTAGCGTGCATTATGAGTAACTACGCCAAGCGTTCTGCTATACTATTTCAATATCATTTTTCTCCATTACAGTAAATGTTAAAACTATTGGCTCAGCTTGTGAGTCACGGAGTAGACTGATTGCTACTGACAAACTGGCTCACAAAGAATTGCAACTTTTTAGGTTATTTTGAACACAACCTTGTAATAGTATGATGTAACGTTCAATGGGCTTTAAAAAGCAAGCTTAAAATAAGTGGTTTATGGCTTAGTTTTATTTTCAGCTCTGTCATATTATGCTAGGGTATAAATCATATCTCTAATCTGACAGTCCTGAGTGGAAGTCTGATAAAACAGGTGCTCCTGAGGATCTAACCCTATTACTAATATGAATGTAAAGTGTGGAACTAACGAGATGTTTGAAGACTATTAATAGTCAGATACTCCTCATAGGTCCATGTCACTGTGGATCACAGCAGCTGTACTCTCCTGTCGATAATAATATAGACTTCAGCAGATTGCTTGGGGAAGCAGCACTCCTGTACTTACTTCCAGTAAGGTAAAGTAGTATGTGTGTATAGGCTGTTTGAAACAAATCCTACTGTAATGTTCTTTACCTTAAATACACTGTACTAAAATTTATTGTAATAAGTGAATTAATGAAAATAAACCTTTTATTTCTCTAGCATTCAGTTGTACCTTATATTTTTTTAAGTTGCTCTGTAGGCTGTGGCCGATACGTACGTTTTGTGATGCCACAGAATGAAAGTTTTATTTTAAAGACTAATGATTCTTTTGGCTTTTATCAGTGGTTTTTATTTTAGAGTACGTGAATATAGTTGCTGCTCAGAAGACTTTATTAGCTAAGTGGAGCTGCTTATTCAGGCAGGCTACTTGTTGAAGAGATGTACCTGACTTCCTTTGAAGCGTCGTCCACATGGCTGTCTTGTCTGGCAATGTACTCCCTGACGTTAGATAGACCCGGCACCACGCAGCAGCTCAGAGCACTGCGGTGTATGCCCATGTCCTGAACATCGTACCACTCGTTAGAGTTTTCATCGTAACACTCGACGCTGAAAATTGTGGTAAAACCGTTAAAGCCACCAATCGCAAACAAAAGATCATCCACCACTTCAATGCCGAAGTTGCTGCGAGGATTGAACATAGTGGGGACTGCGTGCCACATGTTGGTGACTGGGTTGTAAGCCTCCACGCTCCGAAGCCGGCTGTTTCCGTCAAATCCTCCTACCTGTGAATGCCAAAGGTACGGACTTGAAATAGGCTTTTCCTCACCCGCCGAGCCAGCCAGATCAGTTTGTGCCCAAGAAAGATGGTAACTGGTCCTGCCTCATTGACTTCAGTCTGAGCATTGCTGAGAGCGTGGGACCTCAAAGCGCAATGCTTGCTTATTGCAGACTGCTCCCTTAGGTCTTTCTGGAGCTTCCACAAGTATTTTGTACAACTGTCAAGATTTTACAGTTCTACAGAGTTTAGATGCAGTGCATGGACGGGATAAACAGGACCAAGCGAACGTTCTGTGCTGCTGACGCTATTAGCAGCAGCAGCAAAGAAATTTCTTTGCTGCAGCTGCTTAAAAATCGTCCATACATTTTTCATAACAAAAAACATGGAGGTGATAATATTCTCAGGAGGCTTATCAACCATTCTAGCTCTGACTTTCTTACCTAAACCTCAAGCAACAAGCAAATGCCCAGCCTGAAAATCTAGGGAACGCAGATTAGCAAAAGTACTACGGGTGCTGGGTGGTGGCACGGCAGAGCTGCTGCCTCTCTCTTACCGCGTACACTTTGTTTCCATACGCCATCACGCCTACACCGCTTCTTCTGCTTCTCATTGGGGCTATATAGGTCCACTGGTTTGTTGTGGCATTATACGATTCAGCTGTGACCAAGCATTCGTTTCCGTTGAACCCACCGCAGATATACACCTGTTAGAGGAGAAAAAAAAAAATAGGTGTGAGCGTGGCAGTTATACTCTTGGTGGGAGAGCATGCTGAAGAGAAAATGGTGTGGCTGGGTTTTGGGGGGGTTTCTTCTTGTTTTTAATGGGAATGGAGTTTGAAGTAGTAAAAGCACAGGGAGTTATTCAGGCCAGCAGGGATTTAGACCCTTTATTTCCTGAAGTGCATGAAGCAGGTGGGTATAGCGTTTAATTTGTGGCCACAAGACCAGGCAGCAAGTGGGCTCTTGGTGGTAAGCAGCTCTGGAAGAGTTTAGCACTCTTGCCTGCATCTCTACCACCATGCCAGTCAGTTGCCATCTCTTAGAGAATTTTATATTGGTAACTCCAGGATTTAATTAATAAGGTTTATGTGACCTTTCTTTTTCTTTCCAATGATGCATCACATTAAAGGGAGCATTTGTTACCTTTCCGGTTCCCACAGCTCCCTTTTTCTATCTAGATGTGGGTAGCTGTCTTTATCGGGTATGCAGCCCAAGAAGAGGGTCCATATGAAAGGACAGGCATTTGCTTGCCATGTAACACTGCGCACAGATGTTTGTTTGGTTCCTTATCCTGCTCGCCATACTTCAGCCTTAACTGCTTCCAATAATCTCGCGGTCGGTTTACCTTATCGTGCAGCACGGTCGCGTTAGCGTCGCTTCTGTGCTCGTTCATGGGGGCAATCAGTGTCCACTGGTTCGTGTCTGGCTCGTAGCGTTCCGCTGTGTTGAGGCGCATGTATCCATCAAACCCTCCCATGGCGTAGATGAAGTTGTTGAGAGTGGCGACGCTGACGTAGCAACGCCGCGAGTGCATGGGTGCAACCTGCTGCCACGTTTTCTTAAGTGGGTCAAATCGCCTGACACTGTTGAAATAATCCGTGCTGTCAAATCCTCCAACAAGGTAGATAAAGCCTTTTAAATAAACAGTGCCGTGGTAGGCAAGGGGGCTCTCTTGCTCAAGTGTGATATTCAGCCACTTGTCTGCACGGGCATCATACGTCTCGATAGCGTTGGTTGGGCTCCCCCCGCTCCAGCCTCCGACGGCAAACAGGATGGCATAGGGGAGGCGAGGCCGGCTGAGCACGTTGGAGGAATTGGAGTAAGATGGGCCATACATGTTGAGGTTGTACATTTCTGTCAGCGTGTTTATGATGAGGCCTTTGCACTCCTTGTTGTCCTTCACATAATCGTGCGTTTTGACGTTGTTCATGAAGTATTCTGCTTGCATCAGTGCCAGTCGAACCTGAAAAATGCAGAAAGGTGAGAATATTAGCACAGAAGGTTTACACCTTGGTATCCTTTGTGGAATGGTTCCAGCACTGGGTGGCTTTGCTTTCAGGCTACGATGCTGTCTAAAGCTTATTAGAGAACCAGAGAATTAAATATGTAGGTTTTAGCTAACCCAGCAAAGGGTGTGCAGGGGTAAATTGTTCCATTTCATGGCAGGGAGCGTGCCGCTGCTTTGGCACAGTGCTTTCCTGTACGCCCACCGACGCTGCCCTAACGCATGCTGGTATTTGCATAGCATAGCTTGTCTAGGCAAATGTCACAAACTCTGTGTGTGTAGAGATAACGTTCTGCGTGAACTTTGGCCCTTCCTGGATGTGAGGAACAGTTAAACTTAAGCTCTAAGCGTGAGGAGGTGTGCGCTTCAAAAGTGTGCCCCGTGTCCCAGCGCAGGATCTGCAACCCGTGTCCCAGCGCAGCAATAGCCTAACGGTCTGAAAGCTTAATTCTTTGTGAGCACTGTGAGGGGGCTGCAATTTCCTCTAATTTTACAAGAAAACCAAAGTACCTCTGGCTCAGCTGCCCCCTGCCCAGCTCCGCAGAGCCACCCAGGCCCGTGCCGCAGCAGCACTGACCTGGCCCAGCAGGACAGCGATGTGCTGCCTCCTGTTCTGCGGATCGTGAGCAATCCATTTCAGAATAGCCTCAAACACACCATCTTCTTGTTTCACGTTGAGGTCGTCCTTCTCGATGATGTGTTTTAGCTCGTCGACAGAGAGGTCTAGAAACTCTGTGGACACCCTGGTCAGGTCCTCAAAGTGATGGAGGATGAACTCATAGGCTGCTTTTCGCAGGTCAGGACAGTGGTAATAATTTGTGAGCTTGCAGATGCCGATGCAATTTTCCAAGCATAGCTGGGATTTCAGGAACTCGCAGCACTGTCTGATGATGCCCATGATATTGAACTGGTCTGCTGCCGTTA
This sequence comes from Falco punctatus, assembly GCF_963210335.1. Taxonomy (NCBI): domain Eukaryota; kingdom Metazoa; phylum Chordata; class Aves; order Falconiformes; family Falconidae; genus Falco; species Falco punctatus. The sequence goes on along the minus strand of NC_137599.1, from coordinate 3,155,889 downwards.
GCAAACTTTCAACATTGTCAACAGTGATCGGTACTGTCCTGGTGTAGGCGTACTCGATAATAAGCCTCATCATTTCAGATGAAGTGCCGGGGATTTTATATACTCTCTTCTCTGTGGTGTTCCAGCTGCTGGTAAACATAGCCCTGCAAAAACCAAAGCAGTTCTGGTAGGAAAGGCTTTGCTGCGTTAAACCCTGACCCCGTTATCCCCTGCGACTTCTTTCCTGGGCACCAATTTGGGACTGCACACTGGGAGGCCGTGTAGTTTATTAATTAATGTTTTCCCAGCTGGTTGTTTTAAAAAGGAGACACTGCCTTTGGCTGTGGACAGAGAGCAACAGGGCGAGTGGTCACCTTGCTTCAACAAGAATGCCAGAGAACGTGTGGGGCAGGAAAACCTCCTGCCCGACGGCAGATAAGCCGGGCTGGCTGGGCTGCCAGCCCTGCACCGCATCCAGGGGTTCCTCAGACACCACGTCCAGAGCTGCTGTTAGATACTAGGCTGTGGATTAATCCTGGTGTCCAGGGGGGTACCAGGGCTAGGGGCAACTGCTGGAGTCTTAGTGCTGACATAAGCACCGGAGGTGCGCTAAGGTGGTGAGACCCAGGCTGGGAAATTCTGTTTGTCCCCATCCCTTCTTGTTTCAAGCACTGACCTGAAATACTGACTGCAGCTGCAGAGGATGTTCTTGTGAGCGTTGAATTCGACACCATCCACGCTGATGATCACATCACAGAGTTTCCCTTCCAGGCGAAGCTCATTGAAGATGTTGCAAGTCATAGCACTCATCTTCCTCTCCATGTGTGAGGATGAGGATCTACCGGGGTCTAAGCTATCACCCATGTTGAAGCCTGAGGCAGTGGAAGGTGCTTCTCTCTGAGGCGCTTACAGGTCTCTTAGCTTGCCTGCCAACATCGCCTCTGGAACCCAGCCTGTCTGGTGGTTCTGGAATGCGCCCCATAATGAGGTCACAGATGCAAGGGTGACCTGGAGCCGGCTGCAGCGGTGCCTGGGCTGGCAGGGCTGCAAACCCCTCCCCAGGCAACGGGGTCCTGCTACTCCCAGGCCCCTCGCTCTAGGGCTGCCCCAGCCTTTACAGTCCACATTACACCGGACCCTGTACCCACACCCTCTGAATGGTTCCTCTGAGCAAAGACAGCCTTGTGATTCCCCTGCAACCTTTTAATATTATTTCGCCTGGGTATAAAGATAAAGGTCCCCAGAGCATGGAGTGCTTGTGAAGTGCCCTTGTGCCAGCTCACACAGGAGGAGGCTGAGACAGGCTGGCTGATGGCAGCGATGAAGGACAGACAGATGCTCCCGCTGCTCCTTTTGAGCAGTGGAAGGTGCCACACGGAGAGTGAGGGGACAGGGACCCCCATCCTGGTCCTCACTGGCTTAACTCATGGTGCTGCTTTTCCTCTGTGCTTTGCCAGGGCTGTCAATGCCCCGGGTGCCCCGGTGGGGGTGTCCGCCAGGGCTGTTTGTGCCCCGGTGGGGGTCTCCGTGGTGCGGGGGAGCTGTTGGGGCTTTGTCGTGTCACTGTCGGCGTGGAGGGGGGTTGAGTTACACGAGTTTTGTGGTATCGCTGGAGGAGGTGTGACGGTACAGAGACACCCTTTGCCGTGGGGTTTGTATTATTGTTATCTTTTAATTTTTACTTCCTCTTTCGCCTTCCTGGCTCGGAGCGTGTTGCAGGGGAAACGCAACCGCCAGCGCCGGCACCGGCCGGAGCCGCTTCGGGCGCGGGGGCGCAGCCCCAGCCTGGGAGTGCGGCGGGACCCGGGCACCCCCCCGGGCAGCCCCCTGCCCCCCCCAGCCCTGGATATCCCCCCGGCCCCCCCCCGCCCCCCCCCAGCCCTGGATATCCCCCCAGCCCCACTCCCACCCTGGCCCCGCCCCCCATCCCCGCCCCCCCGTCGCTCCGCCCCCTCACCGCGGCTGCGCGGCACCGGCCCTGCGCGGTGCGGAGCGATGGTGAGCGCGGGGGCTGCGGGGGCTGCGGGGGGCGGGCCCGAGGGACCCCGAGTTGGGGGTGGGGGGTGTAAAGGCTGGGGCAGGGCTGGCCCGGGGGAAGCGGGGTCGTGGGGGAGGCGGGGAAGGCGGCCGGGGTGGAGAGAGCACAGCGGGGGCTGGAGGGCATCGCCCCCCCCGCAGCTGCGAGGGGTCGCGGGGCGTCACGGAGCGCGGGGGTCTCTGCCCGCAGGTGCCTGAGCTGGAGAAAGCCACGGTCCGCATCCAGCAGCCGGAGCGTGTCCTGGGGACCATCCGCGCCATCAAGGAGCAGGGGATAAACAAGCTGCAGGTACTGGCCCCGTTTGACTCCAGCACTGGTGAGGCTGGGAGCAGGCAGTGCATCACCCTCACGCTGGGTCCAGGCCTTCATCTGCCTCTTCTTCCTCAGCCTGTCCAGCCAGGGCCTGGCTGCTCCCAGCCCACATGCAAGGGAGCCCCTCCGCGTTTGGGGTTGCAGAATCCATGGACGAGAGGGGGGACAGGGCTGGTTTTCCCGTCGAGGCCCAGGCTGGTGGCTCTCCCCAGATGGGCCGTTTTCCTCAGTTATACAAGCTATAAATACAAGCCAATCCCCAGGCACCCCCTCCACCCACAGCAATAAGTCAGCAGGATTAAGCCATTTGGTGCTGATAAGAGTGCCACAGTGGGAGGGGTGCTGGCTGTCTCAGACGGGGACATCTGCTTGGTGGCTGGCAGGAGTGGCAAGAGTCTGTGCCCTGCTGCGAGTCAGCACCCTCGCGTGAGACCTGCTGGCGCGGGATTTGCACCCGTGCAGGCAGCAGCACCCTTGGCTGGCTGTGGCAGAGGTGCTGGGCGCTGGGATTTGCATCCGTGCAGGCAGCAGCACCCTTGGGTGGTTGTGGCAGAGGTGCTGGGTGCTGGCTCACGTGCACATCTGGTCTCCTCTCGCCTTCCAGGTCATTTCTGACTTTGACATGACGCTGAGCAGGTTCGGATGCAACGGCAGACGCTGCCCCACTTCGCACAGTGAGTGGAGCTCTTTATTTTTATTGTTGCTAATTCTGTTTGGTTTCCGTGTTTGTGTTCTCAGTCTGTGGCTCCTGCTCTCCGCCTCCCTCCTTTGCCGAGCCTGACTGCTCCGTCTTGTTCTCCCTTGGTCCACCTCTGGGATTTGGCCGCTTGCTCCCAGCCTGCTGCGGGAGCTGTCTCGTGCTCTTGCTGCTTCTCCTTCTACTACTTGCATCACGCTGCTCTCTCCCAGTTGAGCAATGCCCTACGATCAGCACGTGCCGCAGGTTCACGGCCACGTTCACCGCTGTGCCGAGACCCCGTGGCGAGCCTGTGCTCAGCTCCACGTGCTTGTTTTGGGAATTGCTGGCGCTGGAGGTGCAGGATACCTGCCTTTTAGAAAGCCTTTTAATGTTTCTGGGCTATGACGTTGGCATTTTGTTGCCTTTACAGATATCCTGGATAACAGTCGTGTCATCAGTGAGGACGGCAAGAAGAAGGTAGGTGCTGGTTTGTAAGGTGCTGCTTTTTGGCTCTGTGGGTTTTGTCCCTGTCATGCATCTCACTCTTGCCCTGCTCTCTGTCCTGGCAGCAAGGTGCAGCTTGGAGAGCTGTGACGCGAAACGCTGCAAGCTCTCCAAGCTGCACCTTGCTGCCAGGACAGAGAGCAGAGCAAGAGTCCCAGCTGCATTTCAGCCAGTGTGATGGAAAAAGAAGTTGAAAAGGGAAATTTAATTTGCAATGCTCCGCTGTGGGCATTTCGGTCTGATGAGGGGAGGAAGGGTGTAGGCGTGTGTGTCTGTACATGCAGCATCTGCAGCAAGGTGAGAGGCAGCCGGGCTGCCGGAGGGGTAACGCTTCCTTCTGAGATCTCCAGATTTGCTCAGAGTGAAATTGTTTGGTAAAATGGTTTTGGTTGTGTTTTCCATTAGATCCTTTGGAGGAATTTAGAAATGCTTTTTTGTTGTTGTTGGCTACAGTCTCTTTAGAGGTGACGTTCACTCTGTTCTCTTTCTATCCGTGCAACGCTCCAGCTGAGAGATCTGCTGCACTATTACTATCCCATTGAAATCGATCCCAACCGGACGCTGGAAGAGAAACGTCCGCTCATGGTGGAATGGTGAGTGCTTGTATCTAATGATCTTGACCTTGTCCTGGCAACTTCTTGCCCCCGAGGACTACAAGACACAAGGCTTGAACTGTCTCTAGGCTTGGTGGCCATACCGGGAATTCGTAGTCGTTATTTTTCTGACTGCCTTAAGGCTGCTGCCCAGGAAGCTCACTCTGCTGCCTTTCTCTAGGTGGACCAGGGCCCATGAGCTGCTGTCGCAGCAGAAGATCCAAAAGGGTGACATAGCCCAGATCGTCAGAGAATCGGACGTGATGCTGAGGTAGGGGCTCGGGTTTGGCTGCCTGTGGCCCTTTCCCTCCTGCCACGGTGCAAGCGGGTCTCCTTGCTTTCACCCCGAGCTGTGCCCGGTCTCCACAGCGCGGCAGATGCAAATCTCCCTTCCTGGGGCTGAGCTCCGATCGTGAAAGAGCCAGAAGTCAGCGCCGTGAGCCACAGCCTCAGCTTCCACCTCCATTGGGTCTTGGCCGGGAGCTGCCAAGGGGATGGATGATGGGCAGAGAGAGCTGCTTGTCTTGCAGGGTGGGCTAGGGGGGCAGCATGCAGCTCCCCTTGTCCAGGAGGGATTTCCTCTCCACACACTGTAAATGCTGGGTCTTATCCAGGCCCTTGGCTCAGCATCACATTTTCACCCACAGCTCAAAAACCTGGTGCTAAAACTTGCTCTTAAAGTTGGCCTCGGCAGCGATGGCCCTAAAAGGGGCTCAGGGCGCCTTGGTCTGAGCAGCCGCCGGTCTCAGGGAGGAGGTGGTGTCCATGTCCAGGTTTTCCTGAGCCCAAGCTCCCCTTCTGCATGGAAATCATGTCCCAGCGGACTGGGACTGTTACATGTTTGATCCCACTCCCAACCAGTCTGACCTGTTGCATCTCTCTAACGTCGGGTTCCTGCGTGGGCTGGCAGCACCCCCTCCTGCGGGCATGTGCCGGCGCGCTGTGCCCTGTGTCCCTGTCAGAAGCTGGATGTGTGCAGGGACAAACCCATTGCATGCACAGGGAATGCCACAGGAATGCCAGTGCCACCAAAAAAATTTGCAGAGCGCGCTTGTTTGGGGAGTCCTGGGCAGAAACAGGAGCCTCGTAGCTGGGCTGAGGGTGCTCACAGCCCACGGTGCTCCGGGCACCTTGCTGCCAGGACAGAGAGCGGGGCAAGAGTCCCGGCTGCATTTCAGCCAGTGTGATGGAAAAAGAAGTTGAAAAGGGAAATTTAATTTGCAATGCTCAGCTGTGGGCATTTTATTCTGATGAGGGGAGGAAGGGTGTAGGCGTGTGCGTCTGTACGTGCAGCATCTGCAGCAAGGTGAGAGGCAGCCGGGCTGCTGGAGGGGTAACGCTTCCTTCTGAGATCTCCAGATTTGCTCAGAGTGAAGCTGTTTGGTAGAACAGTTTTGGTTGTGTTTTCCGTTAGATCCTTTGGAGGAATTTAGAAATTTGGAGGAATAGAAAAAAAAAAAAATAGAAAAAAAACCCCAAAATTTGTGTTGTTGGCTACAGTCTCTTTAGACATGATGTTCACTCTTTCTTTCTGTGCAACGCTCCGTTGTTTATGCATATATATATATATGTATAAACATGCAATACCGTGTAACGGACACTTCTGCCCTAGGGATGGATTCAATGAATTATTTGATCAGCTGCACAAGTACAACATCCCCCTGTTCATCTTCTCGGCTGGCGTTGGTGACATCCTTGAAGAGATTATCCGTCAGGCCAACGTCTTCTACTCAAACGTCAACGTGGTGTCCAACTACATGGACTTCGATGATAATGTGAGTTTCTGCGTCACGTTTGTGTGGTGGGCTGGCAAAGAGGAGAGTTGTCGGGCGAATTGAGGGCTGCAAGATGTTTAACGGAGACACTACTGGGTTAAAAGCTGCTGGTTGACATCTCTAATTAGGTATTCGATGGCTGTAGATGGAGCTGACCCTTTGCTGGGTCCCAGCAAAGCCCGAGAGGCTGGTCGTGGCCTCCTGCCCCGTTTGTGCTGTGCCTTCAAGGGCTGCGAGCTGCTGCCACCCTAGAAGCCCCCTGAACATCAGCCCTGGGGGGTGGTAGAGGTTCCCTGTCCTCACGGGGAGCTGGGGCAGCAGTAAGAGCGGGGACAGATGAGGTGGGCAGGCAGGGTGCGGGGACAGCTGAGCATCGGCTCGCAATCTCGGGGACTCGCCTTTCAAACTTGTTTTTTTGGTGGTGGAAAGGGTGCTGCTGTCTCTGTGTCCAGCGCTGTGTGCTCCATCCTGGTGCAGGGTGAGGATGGAGTTAACTGACCACAGAAGTCTCTCCTGAGCTGAAGGCCAGATGTCCTTTAAAGCAGTGTGGAAGGCTTTTTGTTGATGTACTAAAGCCTGAAAAGTCCCAACGCACATTAGAAAATTGCACGTCTCTTACAATGAAGCCCTCTGTTCCCACGGGTGGTGTGTTGGGACAGACAGTCCTCGGGGGAGCATGGGACAGCGTGACAGTGCTGCCTACTGCTGGGGTCCTGCTGCGCCCTGGGGCTCCCCTCACTGCAGCTTTCCGTGGCCCCTGACCAGCTCCAGGGCAGCGTCTCCATCCTTGGGTTTGGTCTCCCCATCTGGGAAGGGGTTGCCCTGCAGAAGGGGGCTCCTGGGGACTGTCCCCAGCTGTTTCATGGCTGCTGGGTTTCCACACTCCTTGGAACACACCTAGAGCTGGTGCCCTGTGAGCATCCCCCCCCAGTTTGCCCGTTCCAGAAAGGGTGCTGAGGCTGCGGCACGGCGAAGGGTTTGCTGCGGGATCAGCCTGTCTTGTTTGCACAGGGAGTCCTCACGCGTTTCAAGGGACCTCTCATCCACACCTACAACAAGAACAACAGTGTCCTGCAGGGTACGGAGTATTTCCAGCAGCTGAGCACTAGGACGAGCATCATCTTGCTGGGGGACTCCATGGGGGATCTGACAATGGCAGATGGCGTTCCCAGTGTGGAGAACATCCTCAAAATTGGCTTTCTCAATGACAAGGTGGGTGTGAGAAGCAGTCGTCTTGCTTCCGCGCCAGCCTTCCCCAGGTGCGAAGCCTCGGGGGACAGCGGAGAGGGGCAGGCAGCTGTCCCAGTGATTCAGGGGGTGCAAGAGATTCTGCAAGCTGCTGTGGGGTGCATGGAAGGACTGGGGGTGTCTGCTGAGCTCCCAGTGCGCCTGGGGCTTTGTCAGGGTGGTTATTGACCCCTCTTCGGTAGCATCAAGACGCGAGGGCTGTGGGGGCAGCATCTTTGTTCCCAGCCACTGGTGTTTATGGTCCTCTCCTCTCTCTGTGGCGCTCTCTTCTCCTCCCCCATCCCCACGGCCACCCTGCAGGTGGAAGAGCGGAGAGGGAAGTACCTGGATGCCTACGACATCGTGCTGGAGAGCGACGAGACCCTGGATGTGGTCAATGGGATTCTCCGGTACCTCCTTACTGAGACGTGAGCTGGGAAGGCAGCATCCCAGCTCCGGCCCCTCCGCAAGGCGCCTGGGCAGTGAATGTCCTTCCCTGGACAAAGCTGGACTAGATCTGGTACCTGCTGCGCTCCATCCTGACCTGACGCTGGGCAGGCTCCCTGCCCTGGCTGCTGTGTGTTGCGCACATCCTGCCCTCACGCACCCTCTTCGGTCCACGCTGGAGCAGGAGGGGTGAGGTGGAGGAAACTGCTTCATTCCCTTTACCCCAGCTGTGCCCATCCCACCGGGGCTCCATCCCACCCGGGCTCCATCCCACTCGGACTTTATCCCTGCCGTTGCCCAGGGCCACAACAAACCGTTCCATGTTTCAGGTACGGAAACGGAGACCGTTTGCTGTGGTTTGAGGACAGAACCTGTTTTAGATGAAAGCTGTTTAGTTTTATTGTGTTTCTGTCTAAGAAAACAAGACGAACTCTCATCCTGCTTTCTGTGGGCTTCAAAGCGCCCGGGCTGCGCTCCAGTGGTGCTGGCACAGCACCCAGCACCACGCACCCCACGCAAACCCTGCGGTGCCCTCGTCCCCGTGCCCTGCTATCCCTCTTGCTCCATTACAGTTCTTGCTGGAAAAAAAAACCAGCCAACAAGGCTTTTCCAGTCATCCCTGGAGGGCTGTGGAGCTCATCTGATGCTGCTGCACGAAGCAAGGATTAAGTTCATCTGTGGAGGGTTTGGGGGGGGGGGGGGGGGGATGTCCAGCAGCAGGCTGGGTGCTCCCAGCAGCGCGTTTGCAGCCCACTGGTGTGGATGGGGAGGAGAGGCTGATGGCAGCATTCTGGTTTTTTAAGGAATATTTTAGCTAACTGTGTGTGTGTCATAAACTTCTGGGCTGATCCTGGGCGCTCAGAGCAGCGGTAGGAAAAAACCCTCTTATTTCTGTGTAACCTCTGGTAACGTAAAGGGTAAAGCTGTGACAGCCCAGATTCAGCACGGGGCAAATTCTGACCTTGACGTGAGAAACTGCTTTTATGTCCCGTCCCGCCGCCTGTGCTGGTGGCAGCAGGAGCCTGTGCTGGTGCAGGATGAGCCCCGACACCAGCTCTTTGGGGACCAGTACACAGCCCAGGGTGGTAGCCCCTGCCCTGCTGCCCAGGGGCTGTGCTCCACCTGACGGATGAATAAATGTGACTTCTGAAAGCGCAGGCTGCATTCTCCTCCTCAAAATAAAGAATCTTGGCTAAAGCTGAGTTTGTACCCAGCGCCCAGGGGTTGGGGCTGGAGCCGCGCTGCTGCCCAGCTCCAGGTTGTCCCCATCCCTGCCAGCGCCCGCCGGCTGTCACCTGGAGCTCCGTCTGCCTTTGCTGGGGGATGCCAGGAGCAGAGTTTGGGTTTCTCTCTCTCCTGCCTGATCCGGCAGGTGCTGGAGCCTGAAATCCCCCTGGGGCACCGCGCTCCCAGGGACCGGCGAGGCGAGGCTCTGTGCCGCTGCCCCGACATGCAGGAATATTTCACGGCAAATTAACCTGACACAAAGGCCAACTCCGTGGAAACCAGTAGAAGTTATTTATTTGGTGCAAGGTAGAAGTTGTCGTTTGAGGGGTTCGCCGTGACCCTTTGCACTGTTCTCTTCTTGAATTTCTTTTCTCTCGCTCTGCAAGACGCGTTGTGCGAAAGCTTTTATTGCTGGCGGGAGGTGATGGAGCCGTGCTGGTCACAACTGGCAAACCCGAGAATGCGGAGTTAATTAGCTGCATTTAGGTATCAAAATAAAGTTGGGCTGATTTTTTCTCAGTCACTGAGGGCTGTGGCTGCAGGGCAAGGAGGATGCAGATGGGGACGATGCTGCTCCCCGAGGGCCTGGGTGGGAGAGGTTTTGTGGTTCCTTCTCCCAGCTGACAAGTTTGCCAGGTCCCATCCCTGCTGTCTCCAGGGGCCCAGGATTTCTGGAACAGCGGCTGCCTGTAGGATATCAGGATTTTGCTCTGGGAACCTGAGCCCCTTGCCCCAGGGAGGAGGGCAGCGGGGAGCAGAGGCTGGGCCAGCAGCAGGGACCAGCATGAAAGGCTTCTCTTTATTTCTCTTCTCTAAAGAATTTTATATGTGTACATAAAAAAAAAACAAAACAAACCAACACCCAAACCCTATCCCTAAACTAGAAAATGCTGCAGTAGAAGAGGGGAAGCCCCCAAGTGCCCACCCCAGGAGGCAGCACAGGCAGGCGAGGAGGCTGGAGCAGGACGTGCAGTCGCTGGCTGAGGATGAAGGGGTTCGGGGAGGGGATGCTGCTGTCCCGGCCCTTCCGCAGGAGCTGGGAGCAGGGGGTCGAAACGGGGTTTGGCAGTGGAGCGGGGCAGGGCAGGGGTCCAGAGCCCCCCCTGGCATCCTCGGTCCCGCTCCGTGGCAGGGGTGGTGTCAGCAGAGCTGGGGGGCACGAGGGGATGGCACTGGTTGGAGCACGGGGGCTACCGGCCCCGGGGTATCGAGGCTCCCAAGAAAATGGGTGTTTCCCATCTTCTTGCCTGGGTTTGTTAGCTGGGGGGTGGTGAGTTTTCTTGCCCAGGAGGAACAAGATAAAAACCCCTCAGTTAAATAATAGGGGGCAAAAAAAATCAAAATATGCCCTCCTGAAGGGCTGAGGGGGGGGGGGGGGCAGGGGTGGATTTCTGGGGCAGCTGGTGGGGGAGAGCGGCCATGGCACGGCCAGGATGAGTTCTGTCTCCAGGGGAGAGCGGGGTCTGTTCCTTAGAGCTCCTCGTGGATCTTCTCCTGGTCCTCGTCCGACTTCAGCTTCAGCTCCTCGGAGGTGATCTTCCCGTCCTGGTTGCGGTCCTGGTTCCTGAACATGTCGGCGATGACTTTCTCTGGGTCGGAGCTGGGCATGAGGCGACCTTTCCCTTCTGCCACCTGGGTCTTGATGAAGGTGGAGAACTGCAGCAAGGAGAGGGGAGAGATCGTGGAATCACAGGGTGGCTTGGGTCAGAAGGGACCTTGAAGATCATCTAGTCCACCCCCCTGCCATGGGCAGGGACACCTGCCACCAGCCCAGGTTGCTCCAAGCCCCGTCCATCCTGGCCTTGAACACTGCCAGGGATGGGTCTTTGGTCCGTGCAGCACCGGCACGGCAGGGAGCACCGTGACCCGCACCATGGGCAGCAGCCAGGCAGCCGTTGGTGTCCCTGCATGGTCACAGCCCTGCCCGCATCCAGCAGTGATGCTCTGGGCTGGGGTGCTTTTCCTGCACAGCTCTTCAGGCTCCCGAGTGCCCAGGGACACCCTCCTTTGGGTGCTGCTGCCCAGGGTGGGGTCCCCTGCGCCCCCACGTCCTCCCGCACCCCGTAACCCTGCGGTCTGGCGGTGCCCTCGCTCACCTCCTCAGCGGGGATCTCCCCATCCTTGTTCAGGTCCATCTGCTCGTAGAGGCTCGCCGGTGGCTCCCCGTGCCAGATGAAGAGGTACCCCTCGGGGACCCCCTCCTCCATGGAGATGAGCTCCACCTCGAAGCGGAGCACAGCGCTGCCTGGCACCCCCCGCGCTGAAAAGACGAGTGATGGAGGAGCTGCCGCACCTCGGGGGAGCTCAGCAAAGCGCTGGGAGAAATGCCCCCAGCCCCCCCACTGGGGTGAGGGGGTGAAGGAGCCCAGCAGGGGTCCAGCAAGGCAGGACCCCCCCGGTTTGCATTGCACGGGCAGCCGCACGCCGCTCCCCTACCTCCGCTCTCGCCGTGGCCCAGGTGGGGGGGGATGATGAGCACCCGCCTCTCCCCCGCACACATGTTGAGGAGGCCACTGTTCAGGCCCTCGATCACCTTGTTGGCCCCCAGGGTCACCTCCTGGGGCTTCTCGTAGTCGTGGCTGCAGGAGGCACAGGGGGGACCACGCAGCTGAGAAAGCCCCTCGGACCCCGTGGGCAGCCCCGCCATGCCCCAAATCACATCCCTTCCACCTCAAAATCCATCGCCCGCCACCCCGGCATGCCCTGAGCTTCCACACCCTGGATCCATCCCACTATGCCGTGAGGTTCCACACCCTTGTGCCCCTACACCCCAACCCCCTGCGCCCTCCATCCTGCAGTGCCCCCCAACCCCACACCCTCCACCCTGCTGCACAGCCATGGCTGGTGCTGCCCCTTGTGAAGAGCTGACGCTCCCAGCGCTGCTCCGGTGCCCGTCTGCCCCCCCCCAGCTCAGCGCCTGGCAGGATCTGGCCCTGTGAAGGATGTAAAGGTGGGCTCAGGGCAGCCCGGGAGCGCGCACGCACGAGGAGAAGAGCCTGGTGCCGTCCAGCAGGGAGCAGTTGTAGTGGTAGCGGACGAAGTCCCTGTCGCGGGTGGTGATGTTGCAGCCCTCGGGCCGGTACACGGTCTCAATCTCCACTGGGTCCGCAGGGTTGTGGAAGTCGATGATGTGAACATCAAAGATGAGCACGGCTGAGCCGGGAATTTTATCCCCTGGAAAAGAAGGGCAAGAGGAGCTGCTGGGAGAGCTGCTGGAGCGCCACGGGGCCGGTAAAGCCGTTCCCTGCTTCTTCTCATGCCCCACGACGTGTCCATCCCTCGAAGCCCCAGCTCTGCACACTGGTATCAGCTGTGTCCCTGCCCACGATGCCCCCCACAGTGCCCAGAGCCCCGGGGATGGTGGTGGCCCCTGCAGTGAGGAGCTGGCCCTGCTTGGCCAGCGCTTCCCTGATGTCAGCCCCGCGGTGTGCCGGTGTACAGGGCTGGAGGAGGGGGTGCCACAGCCCCCAGCCCCACCATGCAGGCATGCCGGCCCCTGTGGGGCTGCCCTTTACCTGCTCCGTTCTCCCCATAGGCCAGGTGTGGGGGCACGACCACCCGCCGCCTCTCTCCCACGCAGACCCCTTGCAGGCCCTGGTCCATGCCGGGGATGATGTAGCCCTTCCCGATGTAGGTGTTGTAGGTGTGATTGCGGGAGTAGCTGCAGCGAGAGAAGCCCCCCAGCACCGTCATGCAGGAGATCCTGACCCATCAGCCTCCCCCCAACCCCCACACCCCAGCCCGACCCTCCCAGCCTCTGCTGTGCTCCCCCAGGAGCCAAACCTTGCCCCTAGAGATGCAGCAAACAGGGGTGGTCTTTTTTAGTCTATTTCATGCCCGTTACGACCCTCTCCTCCCCCTTCCCCTCCAATTCTCCACCCCCTCCTTGCAGCCGAGCAATGGGGCAGGAGAGGACATCAGAGGACATCAGGGCATCTCCCTGCTCAACCGCTTCGCCCCCCACACCTGGAGTCGAAGAGTGTCCCGTCCATGAGTGTGCCGTTGTAGTGGTAGCGGACGAAGTCCCCGGTCACAGCTCTGCGCTTGCACGACTCCGGCACCTCCAGGTGCTCCAGGAAGACGCCGTCCTTGGGGTTGTGGAAGTCCACCAGCAGCACGCTGAACACCAGAGATGCCTGCGGCGGGATCACGGTCCCTGGGGAGGGGACACGGGTCAGCCCAGACAAGGGTCCTGGTGGCGGGGGTCTCCACGCAGAGCCGGGAGGGAAGGGGCCAGGCACGACGGGGCGATGCCTGACTCACCGTAGCCCTTCTCCCCATACGCCAGGAACGGGGGGATGATGATGCTCCTCTTCTCCCCAGCGCACATGCCCAGCAGCCCCTGGTCCATGCCCTTGATCAGCCAGCCGGTGCCCACGTAGGTGTCGTAGGTGCTGTCTTTGCTGTAGCTGGTGGGGAGGAATGAGAGGGGGACGGGGGGACGGCTCTGGGGCCACGCCAGCTCCCCCAGCCTGAGCAGTGCCATGCGGGAGGTTGCTCTGGGGGCCACGGAGCTCCACCAGCCCTGCCGAGGTGCGGGAAGAGAGACCACGGAGGGGGGAAGGCTGCTCCGACTGGGGTGCAGCGTGGGGCCCCTGTGTCCTCCCGCAGGCCGGTGTCCCCTGGTCACTGCCATCCCTGGTGCCCCCAGTCCCAAGTTGCAGGATGCATCCAAGCTGCAGTGCCCCGTGTCCCAAGGCAATGGTGCATCCCAGCGCCAGTCCCCCGTACCTGGAGTCGAAGGGGGTGCCATCCAGCAGCGTGCCGTTGTAGTGGTACCGCACGAAATCGGAGTTCTCCACCGTGCGGTTGCAGTGCTCCGGTTTGGACAGGGTGGTGATCTGCAGCTTGTCGTTCTTGTTCCAGATGTCCAGCATGATGACATCGAAGTACAAGGTGGCGTCTGGGGGGATCAGCCCCGCTAAAGGGGCAGCAGCGAGGACAGAGCATCTTAGAAGGGACCGGTGCCGAGCCCAGGCAAGGCGAGGGCTCTGTCCCCTAAAGCCCCCCAAGCCCGGTGCTGCTCGGGGCTGCTGGCCACGCGTGCCAGCCCCTGGGAAAGCAGCAGACCCCCGGGGGGGCAGGACCCCTGACTGGCAGGGAAGCCCTGCTTAGGCACCGCTTGCCCTGGCAATGGAGCTGCCCTTTGCCAGCTGGGCACCGGACCCCCGACCCCCCTAATGCTGGCCCTGGGGGGTTTGCTTCCTCCACCCCCCCACCGTGCCGCAGCCCCTTACCCACACCAATGCTGCCGTAGCCCAGGTGGGGGGGCACGATGAGGTGACGCCGCTCGTTCACACACATGCCCTGCAGCCCCCGGTCCATGCCGGTGATCAGCCGCCCGACGCCCACCACGCCAGCCACCGTGGCCCCTCGGTCGTAGCTGGGGCGAAGAGACAGACCCGTCAGCGGCACGGCAAAGGGTGAAGCCCCCAAAGCCGCCTCTGCTGGGGGTGCTCAGTGCCAGCGCTGAGGGCTCAGGGTGGATCCAGAGCCAAACCACAAACCCTGCAGACAGGGAGGGATGGCGCAGGGCTCCCTGGCGCCTGCCCACCGTGGGGACAGAGTGGGGGGACAGGGCTGCCCCCTCCCCAGGGGTACACATAACCCACCGCAGCCAGCGGGTCCCTGTGCTGCAGGCAGAACCCACAGCTCAAACACGTTGATCCTGATGGGATCAATCCTGCACTGCCCGGGGCGGAGCTGCCTCCCGCAGCACCGGTCAGGGCTCTGGCCTGACCCTGCACCCAGCACCCTGGAGGCAGGGGAGTGCAGATCAGACCCCTTTGGTGCAAAGGAGGTGGGTGATGCTTTCAGGTGGGACCAAACCCATCACAGCCGGCAGCTCCCGGGCTTTCTGCTGCTTCCAAATCATTTTGCATATGGCACATTTGGAGCTTTATGCAGCAAGGAGGAAAGAAGACATCCCAGGCCTCATTTTTAAACTGCAGATTTGTTTTTATTTTAAAATCTTCAAGTACTCCAAGAAACAACTGGGGCTATTTCAGATAAATTGAAATCCTTCATCCCCTTTAATGCACAGCTGATGCTTTCTCCTGGCAGCACACTGCAGTCCTCAGGACAAGCAATGGTTTTAGCAGCAAATATCCCCAGACCCCCACCACATCTGGGGCGCACAGCAGCAGTGGCCGTGCACGGTGCAGTTACTTTCTCCCCCATTCATGCTCGCAAGAAAGATAAGACACAATAAACCGGAGCAGGACCCCTTTGCTTTACAGGGCTCTGAAAAACGCCTGCCTGGAAAGTTTTTGTTCCTACGTGGGGCTGGAGCCCCAGCACAGCCCATTTAGTTTTCCTCCTTTTGCTGTGTCCCTGATTCTCCCCCTGCTCGTGGCGGTGCAAATCAGGGGCTGCACCAACACAAACACGGATTTCTAGTCAGCGTGAACAGAGCAGGATTGGTGCATGGGCTGAGGAAAACTAAGACGAGCCAGAGCGAAGCCTCTTTGGTAATGAACGGGTTTCATTCCACTGCTGCCACGTTTCAAAGTGCTTTATGTGTTTTCCCTGCCTGTGCAGCACATGCAAATACATGTTGCTGAATGAAAACCATCTCGCTTAGGGCCAAATCCTGCCCGTGCCTGAGACAGGCTTCCCAGCACCCTGCAGCACCCCGGAACTGAGGCACACACAGGGGTCCCCAATGGGCAGGGGGGGCTGCTGCAAAACCCAGGGCGGCAGCACGGGCGCTGGGCAGGGGCTGCTGGAAAAGGGTGGGAAGGGGCTGCAGCCGCGGGCAGGGGGGCTGCACTCGGCAGCTTCTTGGGGCCACGCCGGGGCCCCCCAGGCTGACACGTGTACAGGGCTCGCTGGGCTCCCTGTCCTCACCCCCAGCACCCACCGAAAGCCCTCCTTGGGGTCAAAGCTGCGGGATCCGGGGCCAGCCCAAGCAGGGGCTACCGGCTCCTCGCCATGCTGGCCCTCGGGGATGCGCTGGGGTGACAGGCACGCGGCTGGGGGGGAGGCATGCAGGGGTCCCCTCCGCAGCACGCGGCAGCCGGGGCCGCATGCATCCCGTAAAGAGCCGAGGGCTATACCTGGAGTCAAACTTTTTGCCATCTTTAAAGGTCCCATTGTAGTGGTAGCGAATGAAATCCCCCATCTGGACTTCCCGCAGGCAGATTTTGGGGATATAGTATCTGTCTATCACCACATCTTCAAGGGGGCCGGGGTCACCCAGCCCCAGGACCCCCAGGATGCTCAGGAGGAGGACGAAGCTGCCGGGGGACATGGCGCTGGGAAGCTGCCGGCGGCGGAAAGGCACGGGTGGGGGGAGGGAAGGCGGGGGGGTGGGGCCCGGCCGCCCCTTCCCGCAGGATTCCAGCCCAGCTGGAATTTCTGTACACGTGGACCCCGGGCCTGGCACGATGGCCAGCCACTCTCCCACCATCAGTCGCCCCACGGCATCGCCGGGGCAATTATTCCCCCCAGGAAAAGTCACAACCACGAAGCTCCACGTCAGGAAAGTTTAATTTTTTATTTTTTTATTTTTTTTCCCCTGGGCGGTTTCATCTGCCAAGGAAAAAGCTGGAGAGCTGTTTGGAAGCAAGTTTGTGCAGCTGGAGGTCCCATCCCAGCGCCGCTCGCTCCGGGTCCTAGTGCTGCTCCCAGCAGCCTATTCCCTGCCGTTATCGCTCCCATGGATTAGGATGCTGCTACTCTATCCCTGGCACTTCTGCAGAGTAAATAACACGGAATGAAATGTTTTAATAACACCTCTGCCCTTCCCTCTGCTGCTGACAGATCTCTTGCTGAACGACGATGAAAAAAAAATGCGAAATTATCCTTCTAACAGTCTTTCCCGGATAGGAGTAGGGTCAAATGCACACGTTGCCCACATATCCCCGCTCCCCCAGACCCACCAGTGAGGGACAGGCACATCCCAGCACATCCTGAGTAGGAAATACGACAGGCCGTGAATCCAAACTGGAACCCGGCTCCTCTGAGCACGGTGCTACTGGTGAAAGCAACAGCTCCAGCAAAACGCTGTGAGCTCCCTGGAGCCTGGACCCCGGCTGAGCAACCTCAGCACCGCCTGGAGCAGCCAGGGGGGACTCGGGGGGCTCCCCATAGCACATGGGGGGTCAGAGCCTGACTTTGGGGGCAACGGCACCCCAGCCAGCGTGCTGTTGAGCTGCCCGTTTGCAGGGAGGTGCTGAGCACTGCTAACGGCCTCTGCTCCGCAGGATGAAACCTCGGCAGTGTCCTGGCTCCTGCCCCGCGCTGTGACATCCCTCAGTGCCACTGTCCAGCCGGCAACAAAGCGCTGGGCTTGGGCTGGGGCCAGTGTGGCCGTGCCGAGGCCTGGCACGGTGCAGCCCTGGGATCTGGCACGGCACAGTCCCGGGATCTGGCACGGCACAGCCCCGGGAGCTGGCGCAGTGCAACCATGGGATCTGGCACGGCACAGCCCCGGGAGCTGGCACGGCACAGAGCGTGTGGCCTCCGGTTTGGCACCAGCCGGCAGCAGCCCCAGCCGGGCTGGGGGATCCGGGGGCAGCGCAGGGGGGTCCCCAGCGCACCCCGGGGCCGCAGCCCAGGGCACACGCCAGCACCCCCCGTGCAGCGCCGGGCGCACCCCCGCGGACCTGCAGCCCCCGCGCACCCCCGGCAGCGCGGGGCACCGAGCCCACCCGGGGAGCGCGCAGCACCCGCGCAACCCCCACGCCTCACCCCGCGGGGGGCGCAGCCCCGCCCCCCCAGCTGCACCCCGCGGGCGCTGCGCCAGCCGCGCAGAGCCGCACTAAGACCCTGCGCGCCCGCCGCGCACCGCCCCTTCCCCGCCGCCCGCCCCCTGCGCGGAGGGCTGCGCGGCGCTGCGCGGGCAGTGCGCGGCGGCGGCGGGGATGGGCGGCGCGGCGCTGGCGCTGCTGCTGGCGGCGGGGCTGTGCGCGGCGCAGTACGAGGAGTACAGCGTGCGCGGGTTCCCCGCGGCCGCGCTGGAGCCGCTGCAGCGCGCCTACGCGCGGGCGCTGGCGCAGTACGCGGGGGCGCAGTGGGCGGAGAGCGCCCGGGAGCTGGAGGCCAGTCTGCGCCTCCACCGCCTGCTGCGCGACAGCGAAGCGCACTGCCACCGCCGCTGCGCCGCGCCCGCGGAGGGGGCCCCCGCGGAAGAGCCCCCCGCCGATGGGGACCCCGCGGCGTGGGAGTGGGAGCGGGAGATGCAGCTCTTCGGGCGGCTGCTGCGCCGCGCCGGCTGCCTGCGCGCCTGCAAGCGCGACCTGCCCGTCTTCCAGCTGCGCTACCCCCCGGCGCAGACGCTGCGCGACTTCCAGCGCCGCCTGCCCTACCAGTACCTGCACTACGCGCTCTTCAAGGTGAGGCTGCGCAAATGCCGCGCAAGGGGGCTGGTGGCAGGGCGTGGGGAGTGGGGGGGCGTCCTGTGCCTCCATCCCGCGTCGCTCTGACCTGCGCCCCCCCCCCCCCCCGCTCTGCCCCCCCATCGGGCACGCCCCCCATCCCATGCCCCATCCTGCACCCCTCATCCTCTGCCGCTTGCCCTACACCTCCTCCTCAGCACCCCTATCCTGTACCCCTCATCCTGCATCCCCATCCTGGGGCCCCACCCTACGCCACCAGCCTGCACCCCCTGATCCGCATCCCCTGAACCCCGCTTTCCTCTGCCCTGTACCCTGCGACTGTCATGTGCTTTCCTGTCCTGCACCCCCCTTGCTGCACTCCCCATCTGGCACCCCCCCCCCTCTCCTCCATCCTGCCCCTGCGCCGTGGCACGTCAGCATCATCTGGGATGCATCAGGCAGGATGTGAGGGGTGCACCCGAGACTGGGGTCCCCTGTGGTTGTGTCCCCCCACCCCACCTTGTGTTGCCCTGTTCCCCCAACATCCCCCTGGCCAGGCAGAGCGTTGTCTGGGGAGGGGGACGCAGGGGCTGCCCCAGCCAAGGGGCCCACACTGGGGGATCCAGTGCCACTGTGATTGCTGTGGGACATGTGTCTGGATGCTCCATCAGGGAGAAGCGCTTCCTCGGCCCCACGGTGCAGACGTGGAGGGAGGTTTCATAAGGCATCACCTCGGGGTGACCCTCCTTGGGCCAGAGCGACTCTGGCAGGGGACACCCCTTCCTCAGGCACCGGTGCTGGTTGGGGTCCTGAGCTGTGCTGCTGGTCGGCTGCCAGCGCGGATGCTGCTTTAGTGCTTAGTGCTGCTGCCCCGCTCACCTGGCAGTGGCAAGGAACAGCCTGGCCTAGATCCTTAATGCCTTTTCCTCTTGCTCTGGCCACGACCCATTTCATGGGCGGTTTGTTCAACAACCCCCCCGTATCGCTCCCCTGAAGTTGCAACCCGAGAGCTCGTAAAGCAGCGGGGGGAGCAGGGGCAGCTCGCCGGGCTCATGGCAGCGCCCAAGGAGAGCAGATGTATGGATCTGACACACACCATGTGGAGCTCTCCTGGCTGGCTGCGGGGGTCCGTGAGGGGCCACGCTGTCCCCGTGCCCACCACGGGCACAGAGCGGGAGGTCGGTGTGGCTGGATTTACTGGTGTCATCTGTGTTCCCGGCTCCTGTCTGTCCATCGGTGCCAGTGGACGGTTGGGCTTGGGGCTGGTGCTGGGGGTGCTGGGCTGTTCCCTGCTGAGAACCAGCCTTCCGCCCTGCAGCCCTGGGGTCTGGCTGGGTGCTGAGCCCCCTGCAGCCGCAGCATTGGCCCCGGCTGCCCTGTGGCAGGCTGCTGCACCAACTCTTCCTCCCTTCCAGTCAAATAAGATCGAGAAAGCGGTGTCCGCTGCCCACACCTTCCTGCAGAAGAACCCCAAGCACGAGATGACCTTGAAGTACCTGAACTATTACAGGACGATGCTGGACGTGGATGAATACCTGGTCGACCTGGAGGCTCGGCCCTATGAGGTGAGGAGGGGGTGGGAGAATGGGTCCCTGGGGCTTGGTGTGTACCTGACTGCCACAGCCTGGTCCTGCCAAACCCCGAGGGAAGCGGCTCTTCCTTGCTGAGCCCTGGTCGCTCATGTCCTGCCCCCAAAAAAGCATCTCTGTGGGATCTGTGCTGGGGACGGAGCCGTCTCGGGGAGAGTGGGGCAGGTCGGTGCTGCTGTCGGGCAGAGCCGGGCTGCGGTGCCTGGCGAGGAGGTGAGCGGCACCCGCTTGGTCCCCGGCAGCCGATATTCGTGCGGTCGGTGAAGCTGTACAACAACGGGGATTTCCGGAGCAGTGCGGCCGACATGGAGCAGGCACTGACCGAGTACTACAAGGCGTACGAGGACTGCCTGGCCAGCTGCGAAGGTGCCTACGAGCTGCAGGAATTCAAGGACTTCTACCCCGCCATCGCAGGTGACCGGGCGGGGGGCCAGCAGGTTCATGGTGGGGGGGCTGGGGGCCAGTGGGCACAATGCCTGACACCTCCCCCCAGACCACTTCGTGAGCGTGCTGCAGTGCAAAGTGGACTGCGAGACCGAGCTCACCCCCAACGTGGGTGGCTACTTTGTGGAGAAGTTTGTGGCCACCATGTACCACTACCTGCAATTTGCCTACTACAAGCGTGAGTGCCAACGGGAGCAGGGGACTGTGTCCCCGGGCCACCCTGGGGTGTTGTGGACCCCTGGGTGGGGTGTTGCTCCCCCCATCACCCAGTGCTGCTCCCCGCAGTGAACGACGTGCGGGATGCGGTGCGCAGTGTCTCCAGCTACATGCTCTTCGACCCGGATGACGCCGTGATGCAGCAGAACTTGGTCTACTACCGCTTCCATCGCAAGCGCTGGCGCCTGCAGGAGGAGGACTTTGAGCCCCGGCCGGTGAGGCGCCCCCCAAGCCCCCCCCATCCCCTGACTCTGCTGATGGTGGAGGGGCTGACATAGCCCCCGCTCCCTCCCCATTGCCAGGAAGCTGTGCGGTACCACAACCAGATGGTCGCCCAGAAGAAGATGCTGGACTTCGCCAAGGAATACCTGCAGGCTGACGACGAGGTAAACGCAGGGTGCAGCTGGGTGCTTTTGGGGGTGCGGGTGGGTGCTGTGGGTACCCCGGGGCAGGGCCCTTCCTTGGGCAGTGGGTCTGACCCCCAGACCAGCCCTGGAGAAGAGGCTGCGAACGGGGCTGCCAACCCCACCGCCTCCTCCTGCCGGTCCCTTGCTGCAGATGGAGGTGGACAGTGGCGAGGGGCTGCAGGCACAGGACCTGCCCTCCGACGGCGAGTTTGAGGGCGAAGGTGACTACGAGGAGGGCTTCTTCGCGGAGTGGTGGCAGGAGCCCAAGACAAAGGGGGACAAAGCTGACCAAGGTGCTGACGCCAGGGCCGGGGGCTGTGCCGCGGGGTGGAGGGTGGCTGCTGCCCCTGTCCCGGTGCCACCGAGCCCTCCTTGTTTGCAGAGACCCTGCGATGAGCCAGGCGAAGGGGCGCCTGGCCCCGACAGAGCTGGACAGCAGTGGCCCTGCGATGCCATCCTGGGGACGCCGGGCTTCAGGCTCCTGCCAGCTGCCGCACAGAAACTTGGGCTGGCGGGGAAGGGCTGATCCTGCCCGGTGCCCTGCTGCAGGGCTGCCTTTGCCGTCTGGACATCTGCTGCCCTGAGCGCAGCCCGATTCCCGTCGGTGGAGCACCAGCACTGCCGAACCTCCCTGCCTGCCCGGGACCCCCTCCCCGCCGCCACCCCTGTCCCCAGTGTCCTCAGGAGCCAGCGGCAGTGCCCCGCAGCACCGGGGTTTACTGTGTCACTCAGCTCCAACCCAGGACCTGTGGACAGCGCGCCAGGATCGGGCCCGTGTTGTCTCGAGAGGTTTGGGGGGCTGCGCCTGCTCTGGGAGCAATGCACGGTGCTGCTGGAGCAGGGTGTGTGCTGGTCCTGCCCCTCCTGGGGGCTTCTACCCCAGTGCCTCCAGCCCCCCAGCCCACCTGCCAGAGCCTGGGGTCCCTCGGGGGTCCCCAGCCCTGGGTCCCAGTGTGCTGGTGTCCCCATGCCACCTGGCGAGGCTGCGTCACCCGTGCCCTGCGTGTGCCTTGAGTTTTTGCCACGCCAGCCCTCTGTAGCCTTAAGCTCCGTTAATTTAATACTTCCTGACTTGCACAGTCGCTTTTTTTTTTTTTTTTTTTTTTTTTTTTAATATTTACTGGTGCTGAACTTTTAATAAAATCTGGACTGGTCTTTTCATGGCTGCCTCTGCCTCGGGGCTCCCTAGAGTGGGGGTGCGCTGCTGCCACAGGAGCTGGGTGCTTGGGGTGAAAGAGGCCCTGTTGTGGGACACGGAGGGATGGGTTGTGGGGCTGGATACCTCCATAAAATGGGGAGACCCCACAGGGGGGCTGGAGGGGGGCTTGTGGGACTGGGGCACTTTGGAGGCCATGAGAGCAGCCAGGCTCTGTGGAGTTGTGGGGGTCCCTAAGGGGGTGCCCCTTATGGGGATGTGTGACCCCCCTGTTGTGCAGGGGAGGCTGCCAGGTGGCATGGGGGGTTGCAGCGGGGGGGCAGCAGGCTGCACCCACCTCCATCACCTGCTGGTTGCTTTAGGGGGGTGCATCACCCCAACGCTGGTCCTGGGGGGGGGGTGCTGCTGGTCCGCAGGGTGCAGCCTGCATCCCCCGATGCTGGTCCAGCGCAGCAGGGTGGGATGAGCCCCCTCCCACCTGCATCAGGGCATTCCGGAGCCTGTTTCGGAGGCCGCTGTCGCTGATGACAAGCCCGTGCCTGCCGGGGCGTCGGGCAGCATGTGGCCGCCTCGCTCCTCCCTGCCGCGTTCCTGCTCCCCGTCGAAGTTGGCTGCCAGGACTGAAACCGAGAGGCTGAATCATGGCGTTGGCCGTGGGGGAGGGAAGGGAAGGGAAGGAAGGGGGCGGCGGGGAGGCTGCCAGCACCCACCCTGCCCTGCCCTGCAGCTCCCATGTACCAGGGCTCTCCCAGCTCTGCCATCCCTGTGTGGGGCTGGACACGGCGGTGGGGGACAGGGCGGAGCCCCCAGACCCACGGGCAGGGCTCGGGGCAGCGCTAAGTGGGGGAGCAGCCCGTTGCACCCCTGTGCAGGGCAGGGCTGCCGTGTCCCTCGGGAGGAGCGGGGTTTGGCACCGGTGGGTCACAGCCACCCTGGCGAGGGGAGCGGCAGCCCAGATCGGGGGGAGCGCTCAGCTGGCGTTGTGGCCCGGGGGTGGGCAAAGGCTTGTTGATCTTCCCAACAAGCCAGGCAAGGGTGGCACCAGGCCCACGGGGCCTCCACCCTGCTCTGATGCGCTGGCCATGGCGTCCCCTTGCCACCCCAAATTCACGCTGGGGGACAGGGCTCCTTGTCCCCACCGTTCCAGCTGGGTTGCCCGGGCTCCTCTCCCTGCTCCCACCCAGTGCAGAGGGGCCGACTGGGGCTGGTGCCCCCCGGGCCCCCCAGGCTGGACCCCGGCAGCGGCGCGTATGGCCACTGTCCCCTGCGGCAGGCAGAGCTGGGGCGCAGAGCTGGGATGGGGGGGCAGGAGCAGGGGTATGGGGTGGGATGCAGGGGGGCAACGCGCAGGGCTCCGGGGGTGAACAGCGCGAAGGCAGCGCTGTGCTTCCCCACCTCCTATGACCTTGACCAACAAGGAACATAAACGAGTTTTTTAGCCGTAAAAAACTCAGCTGTGCTGTGCCGTGCCATGCTGTGCCGTGCTGTGCTGTGCCATGCTGTGCCGTGCCATGCTGTGTCCTGCTGTGCCATGCCGTGCCGTGCCATGCTGTGCCGTGCCGTGCCATGCTGTGCCCTGCTGTGCCATGCCGTGCCATGCCATGCTGTGCCGTGCTGTGCCATGCTGTGCCCTGCCGTGCTGTGGCATGCTGTGCCCTGCCGTGCCATGCTGTGCCGTGCCATGCCGTGCCATGCTGTGCCCTGCCATGCAATGCCTTGCTGTGCCGTGCCATGCTGTGCCATGCTGTGCCCTGCTGTGCCATGCCGTGCCGTGCCCTGCCATGCAATGCCTTGCTGTGCCGTGCTGTGCCATGCTGTGCTGTGCCATGCTGTGCCCTGCCGTGCCACGCCATGTGTCCTTCTCCTCCCTGTGCTGGGAGGGCTCTCGCTGTGCCTTGTGTCCCCCGCTCTACGCCGAGCAATGAGACCCCGTTTTCTTGCAGGGGCATTGGAAGCTCCGTCTCTCGCCTCCCTCCAGAGCTGTGATTTCCTAGCTGAGTCAGCGCCTGCGGCCAGAGGCAGCAGAGGACTGTGAGGGGGATGCAGGATGCATCCCCTCACCGCCCCCCCCGGGGCAGAACCCTCCTGCGCCCCAGCTCTGGGGTGCTGGAGGCCCGGGGATCCCCATTATGGGCTGGGACGTGCCCTGGTGCCAGGTGATCGGTGACTTGGGTGCTGGGTGACGGAGGCTTCGCCTGGGGCCTGTGGGAAGTGGGTGAGCTGGGAGGTGGCGGCAGCAGCTGGTGGGACCAGTTTGGCCAAGGACTGGGGTGACGCAGGCTGCCGTCAGCCGCCCAAGCCCTTCCCCAGCGCCTTGTGCTGCCGCTGCCGGGCTCCTGCCTCAGTTTCCCCACCCGGGCGGTGTGGAGCCCCTTTGCGGGGCCAGGACCCCGCTGCTGCACCGCCGGCTCCGCACCCCGGCACCCATCGATGAACACCCTACGTGACACAGGAGGCGGGGGCAGCCCACGCAGCACCCACAGCAGTTAGGAGGCTGTAATTGTGGCCTGGCCAGGCTGGGGTGGGGGGGAGTGGGGAGGGCAGCTGGGGAGCAGAGCTGGAGGGGCGGCCCCGAGCCCCCCGCCCACGGCCCCTCCCGGCCACACCACAGTGCTCAGCCCCCGTGGGACCGGGGTCTCCGCCGCCCACGGGTGACGCTGGAGGTGCGTGGGGAGGGGGACGCACAGGGGTGAGGCCGCCGGGTGCCCGCGTTCCCTTGCAGGGGTCCCAGCACCCCACACCTCCCCTGGGGGTCTTTGCAGCCCGGGTGCACGTGCTGCCGTAGGAGGGCTCCCCGCACCCCACGCAGTCCTGGGGTCCCCGCAGCCCACGGGGGTCCCCGCCCCCACGTGTGTCCATGGGGTCCCCGCACCCCACAGCCCCCGGGGGAAATCTGTACCCTACTCGCGTGCCCGGGGGTCCCCGCCCCGCCCCGCCCCAATACGCCCCGCCCTCACCCCCGGAGGGTCTCTGGCCCCGCCCCGCTCCCGCCCTACCCCACCCAGTGACGTCACCCAGGTGGTTCCCCCTCACGGCCACGCCCTTCCCCACCCTCTACCTCGCCCCGCCTGCCCCGCCCGCTGCCCAATCACCTGCCGGTGAAGGGCGGGGCGGCCGCGCCCCCGCCAATGGAGAGCACATAAACACGTCCGGCAGGGGCGGTGCCTGACGCGCCGAGGGTTTGACGGGCGTGGCGGCGGACCAATCGCCGACCGGCGGCGCGGGGGGCGGGGCAAGCGGCGGGGCGGGGCGGGGCGCGGGGCGCTGCTCGCCTTTTGTTCGGGCCGGAGCGGGGCGGGCGGCAGAGCCCGCGCAGGGGACGCGCCGCGCAGGTGAGGGACGGGCGGCCGCGGGGACGGGACGGGGCGCGGCCGCGGCAGCCCCCGTGGGGGGGGCCCGGGGCAACCGGGTGTCTCGGTCGGGGGGGCTGGCGGGGCAGGGGGGCGGCGGCTGCGCTCGGCGCTGGGAGGAGCGCGGCGGCCGGCCAGCGCCCTGACTCGGTCCCGCAGGGCGGGCGCGGAGCCTGCGCCGCCCGTGAGCGCGGCTCGTCCCGCCGGGGGACGCTGCGGCGGTCGGTGGCCGAGCCCGGCTGCGGGTGGATGGGTCCCTGGGGTGAGCCCCCCGCGGGCGGCTGGGGCTGTCACGGGCTCCGCTCGGCGCTGCGGGAGCGAGTTTGCAAGTTGCGAAGCCGCAGCCCAGTGCGAGGCGGCGGCTCTGTCCCCGGCACCGCCCCGGGTCGCCGCTCCACGGGCGAGGCCTCGGCGCGCTGCTCGCCCCGGTGGCCCCGGGGCTCTTACGTCAGCCGTGGCCGCCCGGTGCTGTGGCCGTGAGTCACACCGAGTGCCTCCGGGTGCTGCCCGGGGGCCGCCCCAGAGTCCCCCCGGCGGTGCTGCCCCTCGCCCTCAGCCGGCTTTGCAAAGTGCTGCCGGGGTGGGGTGGCTCAGGGGGTCGGGAAGGGGCCGGGGTGTCCTGGCACTACCCAGGCAGCGCCCCCCTGCCCGGGGTCGGGGGTCCCGGCTGAGCCCCCCAAGTGGCTGTCGGTGCACACTGGAGCGAAACTTGACTGGCTTCTTGTCTGGCGTTGGGAGAGAGCAGTCTAATTGCGTTAGCTGAGTGATTAGCTTAATTAATCGGGTTTACAGCAGGGATGAAAGGATAATGCTGGAACGTCGCTGGGAGTTGCCCGCAGATGGAGGATGCAGGCTGGCGTATGAGCAACTTGGGGGGACGTTTGTGCCGCCAGAGGAGCGTTAGTGCTGGGACAGCATGGCCACCTGCCAGGGGCCCCCGGGTGACCCACGCTGCTGTCATGCCCCCACGGTGCGAAGGCAGCAGCCTGCACCCGCTCCTGCCAGGCTGCAGCATCCCTGCACCCCCTCCCGCCTTCCCTGCGATGCTGTTGTGGTTCCTGGGCGAGCCCCATGTCTGGGGGTGATGTTCCCATCAGCTTCCCCATGCCAGAAGGGTCCTGTGGGCTGGGGACACCCTGTGACCCAGCTGGGTCTGTCCCCTGCAGTCGCTGTGCCTCCTTCTCCAACCTACATTGTGCTGGTTTTGGCACTGGTGCCGCTTGGCAGCCCTTGACACCCGGTGGTCTCATGTTGGGCTGCCGAGGAGCTGGGGGTGAAGCATCCCCCTGCCAGCTGCCATGGGGCTGGGGCTGGCGTGGAACTGGAGGGGCTGCTGGGGGCTCTGATCCGCAGCCAGGGTGGGTGCAGTGCCCGCGGGGTCTGCTCCTGGCCCCGCTCCCAGTGGGAGCGGCTCTCCGGCTCAGCTGGTACCGGGGCTGGGGGAATTTTAACGTCCCTTTCTATGTCCTTGTCAGTGTTTTGTTGGAGTCGGCTGGAAGGGTGCAGGGTACCCAACGCAACCGTCTCTGTGCATCTGAAGCCTGTAATCGCTCATTGCTTTGGAGGGTTTCCATAAAGTGTCATGAAAAACCCATTTTACTGCTAATTTGGCTTAAATAAGTTGGCCATCGGGATGGGAATGCACAGAGCTCCTGGCATCGGTGACTGACAGGTGTTTTCCCCTCCAGGGCTGGGTGCCGCATGGGTGCTGGGGGAGAGGTGGGTCCCTGATGCTCGGGGGGCTTGTGGGGCGCTGGGGGAAGGTGGGGCGGCTGCAGCAGGGCCCTCACTTCCAGACAATGGCATTTACAGTCTATTGTCTGTGCATTGTGGTGCGTCCTTGCCGTCTCCAGGAAGCGCATGCATCCCTGGTGGGGCTGAGCCGGGTGATGGGGGGTGCACCGGGGCTGATCTGGGTGATCGTGCCCAGAGCCTCGACCACCTCAGCACTGCGGGCTGCTGGTGGCTTGGCTGTAGCCGGGGACCTTGGAGAATGTCCCCTCTGGTCCCAGTGCTGTATTTCAGTGTAATATTCAGTGCTGACCTAATCCCATTAACTCTCCCCTTTGTTTCCCCCACCTGAAATCCTTAATCAGCTCTAGCAGCCGGGGCAGGCAACTGTGGTGCAGCTGCATGGCTTTTTTTCAGCTGCGGCTGTTCCTGTGATGATGGTTTCCCTTCAAAGCTGTGGTTTGGTGTGGGAGCACTTGATGGGATTTGGCTTTTTATCACACTTCCAGATCTCCAGGGTTTAAGACTTCTGCTGGGCACCATGCCGCTGGCAGATGGTAGAGCCTTGGGGAGCGGAGCTGCCCTTGGCCCCCGTTCCGCACGCTGGGGAAGTGGCAGCTCTTTGCAGAGAACTTGCAAGACTTTAATTGCAGCATCTGCACCGAAGCTTGCGCTCATCTTTTAGGTTTAAATTAGATTGGCTTCTAATTAACAGAAGTTAAAAAGAAATTTCATTTCTATTAAAACAGAACAAGCCTACCTTGGATTTCAGCTTTTATCTTGATGTCAGCCGGTGTTTTCCCACCGAGGCAGGGGGTGTGGGGCACCCACCGTCACCCGGAGCTGGGCATGGGGTGGTGGCTTTCAGTCCCGTGGGACCATGGGGTGTCCAGGAGTTGGGCTGTGTGGATGGAAGCAGCTGGGATGGCAGCTTGGGAGGACACCAGGGCTGCACTGGTGCCTTGAATCACTGCAGTGTTCTCTGCTTCGGGAGGGTTGGCTTTACCCCCCTTCCCCACGGACACGGTGTGGCAAAGCAGTGGAGGACGGTGCAGGTGCTCCCTCTCCAAAGGAGTCTTAAAACTTCGCCTAAGCAGCTAAACACCATGTCTGTGCTAAAACTGGGTTGGCTTTGGAGCCACACAGGCTCTCGTGAGCAGGGGTCCTCACCTTCCGCTTCCCACCTCCGGCGTGGGAGCGCTGCAAGGCTCGGCGGCGGCTGCGGAGGGAGATGAACATACTTCTAATTAGGCAGAGGTTTGAAATATCCATCTACATATGCCAGCCCTGATGGGTTTTGCTGCGGCTGCTGACAGACCCAGAGGCATTTGAACATGTCTCGGTCACTTGGCTCCAAAATCGCTTTGCAAACAGGGCAGGAGCCTTGTGCTGCAGACGCTGGGGCTCCTCGGGCAGCCCCGTGACGCCTGCGCTCGGCTGAGCCGAGCGAGTCCTCAGACTCCTCCTGAGACCCGGAGCTGGCAGCTGGGTGGAGGTGGAATGCTTGGTGTTTTCCAAATATCCCACGCCTGGGTGATCAAACCTGCTGGGAGGGGGTGAAGGCGAGTGAGCAGCGGTACCCAGCTGGGGGGATCCTGCTCTGGTGCTGGAGGGGGCACGATCCCCATGGGGTGCGATGTGCTGTGGTCCCGTGTGGCTTTTGGGGGTGGATGGCTGGATCAAGAGCATGTTCTTCGCTGGTGGGGTGGTGGGGGGGGAGACCTTTGGCTGCTGTAAGGAGCCCTGCCGTAATCGCTGTGACGCGCGGGCAGAGCCCTGGTGACAAATCATTAACTTGCTCCGACAGGCCGGGTGCTGACGGGTGTTGGTGATAATTCCTTGTGAAGCGTCTGAACTTTACAGATGTAATGCAATTGGATGGAGAATTTAAGCCGGGGCTCAGCAGCTCCGTGTCCCTCCCTGCTGCCTCTGCTCCTCCAGCAGCATCAGGACCAGGTGGCAAAATCTCGTGTTTCTAGACACCGTGGCCGGAGCTGGGAACAGCCCACAAGCCTCATAACCTAAATTTAAAGCCTGCAATTATCATGTTCTTAAAGGACAACTTGTTCTTTGTGCTTTTTAAAACAAAATAATGATTATTTTTTTTATCCAGATGGAGTTATTGTGATTAATCGCACCATGCCAGTTCTCCTTTCCGTGGACAAGTGGCAAGTTCCCATCTTTCCCAGCAGTGTTGCTAATGAGATCAGCAAACTTTAATTGAGGAGGGGATGTGCCCACATTAGTCCTCCTGATCCCAGTGCCTCTGTGGGTGGCAGTGTCTGTGCCAGCAACTGGGGATACAGGGAGGGGAGGTGTGCTGCCAGAGACCCCGTGATGAGGTATTGGCACAGAAACATCCCTGGGAAAACCTTGCTGGGGGGCTGGGGTCCTGCCATGGGGCTTGCCAGCCCTGGCACAGCACAAAAACTTGTGTGAGAGGGGACCTGATCCCAAATCAAGGCTGCTGGATCCGTGCTGGTGCCCAGCATTGCTGTGCATCTGGGGCAGGGAGGTGACACTGGGGGCTGTGGCGTGGGTGGTGGGGCTCCTGGGGGAAGCTGAAGCCGTGGTGTGGCCGGTGATGCTTTGGCACAGCTCTTGGATGAGTTCTGGGTGGCAGGCAGTTTCCTGTGCAAGGGCTGGGCTGTCCCACTGTGTCCCATGGGAGAGCGGGTGTCATGCCCAGCCTTGCGCACGCTCTTCCCGTTGCGAGAGCGCTTGATGGATAATACCTTGTCGTTTTGTGAAGTGCCAAAACGTTACAGCCTGGACTCTGCATGTGCTGGAGCTGTCAGGAGCTGTTAATTCAGGTGCAGGTGAGGCACTTGCAGGGGCTTGGGGAAGGTGCTCGGCTTTGATGGAGCGCATCAGCGGAGTGGGTCGTGGCAGGATGCTGCGCTCGGGGCCGGCTCTGCTGCCAGGAGCCTGGTCTCCCCACACTCGGGGGGGATGTGCACCCCCTGCATAGCAGGGGCTTTACGCAGCGCTTTTGGCAGCTCAAATGTCACCTTGTCAGGAACAACTGAAAAACAAATCAGGTTTTGGAGCCTCTTCCAGTGAGGGAGCTCAGGTCTGAAGGGTGGTTCTTGCACCCCTCGCTGCCCTCCCCGAGGGGCTGAAGTTGTTGGAGCTGGTGGGGCGGCTGGGAGCCACTCCGGACCTGGAGCCTCAGCAAACAAAGGCCATGGGCTCCTTTGTGTGTTACAGCCTGCTTTCTAACAAGGGGACGATCCCCCGTTGCCCGTCTCCTCCTCATTAAACTTCAAGCTGCTCTCGTTGCCTTTGAATTCTTCCACTTATCTTCACTGTAAAGCCTCATTGAAAGGGCTCACGGTAGCCAGGATCTGACTCCAACGCTTCTCATTGATGCTCTGTTCTCTGCCCCCTCCTGCGAGGGATCCTCTTCAGAACCATCGAAGCCTTTGTACAGCGCTGGGTCTGCGGGCGCTTTGTCAGCTGCCACCGCAGCTTTGTTAGCTGTCGGTGCAATGGTGTTGCATCTGGGCCCCTCTGGGGAGGGGGTTGCAGGCGGTGGGGGGCTTTGGGGTGCAGCTGTGGGTGCCCTTGCCCCTCGGAGGGCTCTGGTGCTGTGGCTGTGGAGGCTGCTTTGCCCCAGCCTCACCGCCTGAGCGGGCGGTCGCTAATCCCCCGGCTGCTCCAGGAAGGTGGCGAGGACCGGAGATCGCTTGCGTGTAGCGTAAGTGCTTCTAAAATAGACTCTTTTCTTGCATTGCATTTATTGAACTGCTTTAACTGCCTCTCTCCTTTTCTTAAAAGCCTAAGTGACTGTAATTGCTGTTGCCCGCATGCTTCCCGCAGCTGAGCTTGCACCATGTGGCCCCTGAGCAGGGGCATCTCCAGTGCTGCTGCTGCTCTGTTCCTGGCAGGGCTGCAATGGATGTGTGCAAGGACGGGGGGCTCTGTGGGGGACTACGGCAGCCCCTCGGCCAGTATGGGATGCTGCTCCAGGCTGGGCAGCACAGCATGCTCTGCGCAGGGACAAGGGCAGGCTGGAGCCACACGTGATGCCCCTTGCACCCACCGACCCCCAGGTCTTGGTGCCTGTTCCTGTGCAGCCCCTGCCTGGGACTTGGGATGTAGGCTGCTTTTTTTTTCCCTGCCCCCCCGTTGGGGGTCATGGCTGCTCAACCCGGGGACTGCTGCTCCCCAGACGTCCCTGGGCAATAGCTATTTTTGCACGAAGCGGCATTCGTGGCTTCCCGGCTGCTGTTCTGGGCAGCTCAGCCGTACCTCAGCTGGCTCTGTTCCGCCTGCGTGAGGCCGAAGGCTTCTCCCAGCAGCCGGAGGGAAGGGCTGGTCAGGCCGGGGGCTGCGTGTTTGCCAGAGATTTCCTCGCAGACGGTGTCTCAGGGGGAGCGATGCTGCCTGGATGCTGATCAAATGGCTCTGGGGGCGGATGAGCTGCTGGCCGGTGCCTTTGGGCCGTGGGAGCTTCCTCTGCCTTCCCGGCTGCAGGAAGTGGTGGGAGAGGGATTAACCTTCTCCTGGCTCTCCCCTGCATGGGGGTGCCTGAAGCCCCCGGCATGGCTCAGCCCATTCCCCATCGTGGTGCTGGGGCCAGGCTGGAGGTCTGCGTGTCCCCCCTGTGGGGTCCCCCACGTTGCCTCACTGTTTTCTGGGGGGATTCTCACTGTTCCCAGGAGCAAGCGCTGTTTCCCTGGGCTCCTGGCTTCGTGCAGGCAGGGGGGCTCGGTGGTACCGCTGTGCCCCTGCTCTGCTTCCCACTCTGTTCAGTAAAAGCCTGGTGGGAGGGAGACAGGGACCAATAATCCTACCAGCATGCCTGGCTGAGGAAGGGGCTGGAACCCACCCAAGACCCCCATGCTCGTGGCTGACCCCTCCAGGGCAGGTGTTTTCACATGTGCCCCATCCCTGCTTCCCCCTCCTGCATGATCTGTTGCCCTCTCATCTGCTGGCGGGGGTCCTGCCCCACTGCAGCCATGCGCCACCAAAGGCATCACCAACGGCTCCTGCCAAAGGTGAGCCCCGGTATAGCCAGCATCCCCTGCCTGGGGGGAGGGGGGCATCTGGCTCTGATCCTGCTGAGCAGGGAGGGCATCAGAGGATGGGGAAGAAGCTTGTGTCAGGCGTCTGGCCCTTGCTCAGTGATGAGCCGAGGACACTTGACACAGGGTTCAGAAAATGTCACTGCTCGCCACTGGAGCATCTGACATTTGCTCTGCTGGCCCCATCGCCTCAGGTGCTGCTGGGCGAGCAAACCCCTGGGGCTGCTGGTGGGGTGATGCTCCAGGGGATGGATGGGTGCTGTGTTTATCAGGATGCCCACGGGGGCTCCTGGGGAGGGGGAGTCCCCCGAGCTGTGTAGCACCCATCCCTGGTGGCAGCGCCTCGTGCTCAGACGGGTCTAACCTGGTGCTCATTAGCTTGGACCCACTCTCCTGCTCGGAGCTTGTCTGGGGCCGATCACCTGAGCTTGTGTCTGGGCTCTGAGGAGCTTTGCTGGCTTTTGATGTCCCTGGGGTGCTGGCAGTGCAGATGGAGGAGGGGCAGGGGGTGGTGGTGGTGGTGGCTCATGCATAATGCAGGGCTCTGCAAGAAGCTGGTGTCTGAGCTGAACTCGGGGAGGTTTGAAAAAAAAATAAGTGCCTGTCAAATGCCTGTAAATTGTAGAGCAGATGTTACCGGTCAACTGGCAGTGCGGGCAGCACCAGACTCTCCTGCTGGCTCCAGCTCGCTGCTGCCTGGGGGTCCCTGCCCTGGTTGGGGTGGGTGCTGGGGGTCCTTACACCCCCCCCTCTGGTGCAGGGAGCTTTCCGTGCCCTTGGCTCCACTCTCCCCTTGCCCATCTGTCCAGGGCAGCTTTCCAGTGTTGGCCTGGGGGTCCTGGGGTCCCTGTGACCGTAGCCCCGCTGCCGGGGCTCTGCACAGCAGCTCCTGGCCGTGTGGTGCGATGGCTCCCACCGCACTGCCGGGGCAAGGTGCCACGGTGCAGGAGCAGTGTTCTGCCTGCCGTGTGTCCTCGGGTGTGATTTGGTGTTGATTTTTTCTTGGGTTTCCTGACGCAATTCGGAGGTCCTGCCAGTGTGGCCAGGGTAACCCAGCTGGCAGGACTTGCTCTCCCAAACACCGATGCAACAGCTTATAAATACACGCAGGGTGTGCGACGCTCCCGGCTTGGCACAGGGGTTCTCCTGGCCGATCCCTG
This sequence comes from Falco punctatus, assembly GCF_963210335.1. NCBI lineage: Eukaryota > Metazoa > Chordata > Aves > Falconiformes > Falconidae > Falco > Falco punctatus. The sequence continues at coordinate 3,122,705 of NC_137599.1, read as the reverse complement.
CTCTGGCACGGGGTGGGGAGCGTAGCCGGCTCACCCCTGGCACCGTGTGTCACACACTGCCCTGCCACACCACATAGCCCCTCCAGCTCCTGCGTGGGAGTGATACGCCGCCCCCCCCCTCCCCCCCAGCCTCCATTAGTGGGTCCCTCTCTTGCTGCCTTACAAACATGCATTATGCACAACCCATTACAGCCGGAGCAGTACTCTGTGGATTGCTGCTTGACAGCTCAAAAAAAACATCGAATTGACACAAGCCGCTCCCTGCGGTGGCTCCGGGAAGGTGGCTGGGGGTGGGGATGGATGGGGTGGGATGCAGGATGCTTCCAGCTGGGGGGACGGGAGAGTGGTGGGGCTCCTCGGGAATGAATGTTTGTGCCCGGGCTGGGATTTTTTCCCGGTGAGCACCGGTCTGTGCCATTTGCAAGGGCTCGGCCGCTCCTTGGGAACAGCCGGCAGCGCTGGGGCGAGCCGCGCCAAGCCCGTGCGCGCCGTGCCCTGCCGTGCCGCCCCACGCAAGCCGCGTCCTTGGCCACCACCCGACGCCCTGACTCAGCCGTCGGCGCAGCTGGGGGCTGACGGGGGGCTCGTTCCCCCCTTCCCCTTGCTTCCCCCATGGAAGGTGCTGGAGGCTGAGGCTGACACGCCAGCCTGGCTGGTCCCCGTGAGCCCTGAGCTGTGCCGGCGGCTGGAGCGGGGCCAGGGGCACACGGCCACCCCGGTCCAGCTTGGTGCATGAATCAGTGCCGTGGAGGTGGTAATTATGCCGCTGTTTGGATGTGCGGTTGCTGCTGCACCCAGCTATGCCAGGCGGCAGCTGCTCCCTTCGCTGCTTATCGCCTCTGAAACTCTGACTCATCCCCAGCCCTGTGCGGCCGGAGGAGGGGGCAGCAATCCCGGTGAGTGCCCAGGCGGTGGGTCAGCGGCGGCGGGGCTGTCTCCATCCCTCCCTGCCTGCTCCATCATCTCCCTCCTCCTGGGGGGCTGGATGGGGGCTGCTGACTCACAGCCCTGCGGTGTCTGCCTGCCCCGATGAGCTCAGGGGTTAATCCGTGAGCCATCCTCCCTCCCGCTGCACCCCCAAATTAAAGACGAGGAAAACCCAGCCCGGCTCGAAAGCAACCTTGGCTGGTTTATCCTGAGTTTTTGGGATGTGCTGGGCTGCCCTGTCCCAGCACCGTGCGGCCGTGGCGTGGTGCTCAGCACAGCTTGGGGAGTGCCCAGCCCCGGATTGTGCCACAGGCGCTTGTGGTGCTGAGCACCCACGGGAGAGCTGAGCCGGTGGCTTTGCCTTGTTATTTTTAAGCACTTTAGGAGTCTTCTAGCGGGCTTCTAAAAAGGTTTGTTTTATTCTTGGAGCTGGAGCCTTGGGGTTGTCCGCAGCTTTCTGTCTTTGAAAACTGATCTTTAAAAAGCTCATGGGCAGCCGGGGTAGCCTGGAAGGAGGGGGGGGGGGGGGGGGCGGGGGGCTGCTTGGGGGTCCCTCTGCGCCAGGCAAAGCCTGCTCACACCTTGGCCACCGAGGCGGTGAGACACGGCTCAGCCAGCCGTGAGTGGTCTGCGCCGGTTGCAGCCACGGTTCGTGTCTGAACACGAGCAGCAAAGTGCTGAGCTGTGGGTTCGTCATCCCGGTGCCGCCTTTCATCTCGCGTGGGGGAGGAGGGCAGATAGGGATCTGCTCGTGGGCTGTGCGGGGGGCCGGCTGCTGTGCCGGGGGGCTGCCGTGTGATTTGGGGCAGGGGGGTGCTGCGCTGGCCTGGGCTCTGCTGGCGGTGTAACTTCTCCCCTCCCTGCCCCGCAGAGCAGCCATGGAGGTGATGAACATGATGGAGCAGCCGATCAAGGTGACGGAGTGGCAGCAAACCTACACCTACGACTCGGGCATCCACTCCGGCGTCAACACCCAGGTGCCCTCCGTCAGCAGCAAGTGCCTCGGGGACGATGATGAGGTCTACGGGAAGCAGTACACCATCAAGAAGACCACCACCACGAGCTACTGCCAGGGAGGGGGCCAGGGCCAGAGCCAAGCACAAGGTAGGGGCTGTGGGGCTGGGCACGTCCATGAGCTTGGTTCCTTCATTCCTCTGCCTTCCCTGTGAGTTGTGCTCCTTCTGGGCACTCCTCCATGCTGCCTTCCACACCCCGGGAGTTGTTGCTGCCGAAAATATGTTCCCTCCTGTCCTCCTTCCCCACGCCGAGAGGCTCTTGCGTAGGGGCGGCGCGCAGCCAGCCCGCACTAGTGCTGAGCTGTGCACACACATCCGAGTGTGCCGGTGGGTTGGCTCGAGATAGGAACAGCCGATCCCGGCCCACGGATCAGCCGTCTGCTCTGCTGCTTGTCTGCCTGCTCAGGAAACCTGTCTCGGTGTGGCTGGCAGAGCTGCCAGCGTGTGCCGTAAAGCCCCACCAGCCTGCCCGTCTGCTGCCGCTGCAGGGGCGAAGCAGACAGAGCTGCAGCCCCCAAAGCCAAAGGCGATGCTTCCCCCAGCTTTATCCCTTAAAAGAGGGCTTGTTTGCTCTGCTTGCTTCTGCGGTTCCCCATCAGTGGCGGGCCCTGGAAGGTTTAATCGCCAGCTCCCCTGGGGAGGCAGACCCCTGTGGAAGGGGATGAGCCCTCCCGAGCCCTGCGTGGTCCCTGTGCCGCAGAGGTGGGGACTGCGGGTGGCTGCGGCAGCTTCTCGCTCAGGTGATGCTTGTTCCAGCATCCTCGACGGGGAAGGCCTCCGTATCCTCCTAATCCCTAGCGCCAGCTGGTCCCAAGTTGCAAATATCTTTAATTTCTTAATTAATGGGCCTTGTGTGACAACTGTCTAATCATGCTGCCTAATTGAGTGTTGTCTTATCTCTGCGCTGCCGTATCTGTTTACACTTTGAAGCACTGGCTCCTTGCAGAGCCTGCTGGGACTGCTGACGTTGCTGGTGTCGTTGCACTAAGCTCTTGCTCAGCTAATTGAGATTGGAAAGCGGGGCTGGGGAGCACTCCTCAGAGAGAACCCGACTCTCACGCTGCCTCCCCACCCACCCCTGCAGCTGACATGGAGGCTCAGCTGGCCATGACCCGGGCCCAGCGCGTCCGGGCTGCCATGTACCCCGAGACGGTGGAGGACCGCTCGCTGCTCATCACCACCCAGCTGGAGGGGCAGCAGACCAACGTGCAGCGCCTGGCAGAGCCCTCGCAGATGCTGAAATCGGCCATCGTGCACCTCATCAACTACCAGGACGATGCCGAGCTGGCCACCCGTGCCATCCCGGAGCTCACCAAGCTGCTCAATGATGAGGACCCGGTAAGGAAGCCTGGTTTGCCTGCCTCTGTCTCTGGGCTTGCAGGGAGGGCTTCCGCAGCCACGGTGGCGCAGCCAGGCTTCCATCCTCACCGGGCTCCTGGGCTCTGTCCGGCTCCTTTCTCTTGCTCTGTGGCCGCCTCTGCCCTGTGACAGGCACAGTGGGGGGGGCTGGGGCTCCGGTGCCCACCTCTACCCCCCCGCACCTCCTCACAGCCTGGCCTTGCTGCTGGGACACGGCTCTCCTGGCCTTGCGCAGGCACCGAGCGCTTCTTGCCAGCTCTCAGTGCTACTGCCCATCCCTGCAGCGCCTGTGCTCCGCAGACCCGACTGTACGCTGCCCGCTGCCGCAAACTGCGGCACAGTTCCTGGAGCATCGCGGTTGAGGATTGTTAAAAATAGCAATTCCTGCTTGCACCGCCCTGCCCGGCACAACGCGCGGCAGCCCTGGACCAGCCCTCCCCCGGCAGGGTGGGATCCCTCCTGTCCCTGCTGTGATGGGCAGCAGTGGGACGCACTCCCACCCACCGGCTTCTCTTCCCCCCCAGGTGGTTGTCAGCAAAGCAGCCATGATCGTCAACCAGCTCTCCAAGAAGGAGGCGTCACGCCGTGCCCTGATGCAGTCGCCCCAGATCGTGGCAGCCGTGGTCCGCACCATGCAGAGCACCAGCGACCTGGACACGGCCCGCTGCACCACCAGCATCCTGCACAACCTCTCGCACCACCGTGAGGGGCTGCTCTCCATCTTCAAATCTGGTGGCATCCCAGCCCTTGTCAGGATGCTGAGGTATGAGGATGCTGGCGGGGGGTCCCGAGAGGACGGCAGAGCCAAGGGGTCCCTCCCGGGCTGGCGAGTGCCTGGGCTGGGGGCAGAGGAGGGGAGCGGTCCTCTGTGCTGCCTTGTCCATGGAGATGGGGTTCAGTCTCTGCCCTTCCATGAGGGCCACCCCGGGGCCATGTGGCACGGTGGCCTCCTGCCGGGTCCTGCTGAAGGGTGCTGGGTGGGAGTCGGGGTTTGGGACAGCCCTGCGGGCTCCGCTGGCAGCTCGGCGAGCCCGGAGGCAGCTGCCCGCGCTGACGTGGCTCTGTGCCGCCTGCCTGCAGCTCGCCGGTCGAGTCGGTCCTCTTCTACGCCATCACCACCCTGCACAACCTGCTGCTCTACCAGGAAGGGGCCAAGATGGCTGTGCGCCTGGCTGACGGCCTGCAGAAGATGGTTCCCTTGCTGAACAAGAACAACCCCAAGTTCCTGGCTATCACCACCGACTGCCTTCAGCTCCTCGCCTACGGGAACCAGGAGAGCAAGGTGCGCCTGGGGAGCCCTGCGGCGTGGGGTCCTGCCGGAGGGGGGGTGGCAGCAGGGCACTTGCCCAACGTTGCTCCTGGCAGACACAAGCCCAGGAGGCGGGGGTGGGAGCTCCCACCGTCTTGGCCCTTGTGCCCCCCGGCCCCAGCCGGCAGCGGAGCAGTCGGGCTGTCTCTGTCTGCAACGCTGCCGATCCGACCTCTTGCAGGTGGCGCATCCCCGAAAGCACAGACTGTCCCAGTCTGGCCGGTAGATCGGCTTGGCTGGGTTTCTCCCCCTGCTGCTCCAGGCAATGCCTCTATCTTTGTTCTACGGCTGCTCCTCTCCTCCTACGCACGAGTTGTCCCAGCCTCATGCGGAGATTCGGTCCCTGGACCTGCTCTGGCGCTGGCTGCGTGGGGGCTGCTGCCCATCCTGCCCGTGGCGTGGGGCGAGGGACCCCGGTGTGCAGGGCTGGAGTGGCCCAGAGGGGACGGTGGCCATGCATGGCCCCAGCAGGGGTGACCTGACACGCTCCTGTGTGCCAAGGGGTTGGACCTCCTGCCTGACCCGCATCCTGGCACGAGCTGGGGAAACCGGAGCAGTGGTTCCAGCAGCCCTGACCCCCCGCACGCCCCGACCCTGGTGCTTCTGTCTTGCAGCTGATTATTTTGGCCAACGGAGGACCCCAAGCCCTGGTGCAGATCATGCGCAGCTACAACTACGAGAAGCTGCTCTGGACCACCAGCCGGGTGCTCAAGGTGCTGTCGGTGTGCCCCAGCAACAAGCCCGCTATCGTTGAGGCTGGTAAGAGGGGCTGGGGGGCTGCGGCGGAGCTGGTGGCAGACGGGAGGAGGGTGGTGGCGTCGGGATGGTGCAGCTGAGGGTGCCGTCTCGCAGCCGATGTGCAAGACAGGCAGATGCCTTGCATAGCCGGGTGAAACCACCTACATGTGGCCTGGTTTCTTGCGCTGGAAGGCTGCTGAGGTGCTTTCTTGGCACCACGAGTGGGCAGGATCTGGCCCGGCTGGCCAGCCAGGAGCTGTCTCCCCGCTCCACGTTTAGCCTCCGCTGAGCCGTGAGGCTGCGTTGTGTGTTGGAGGCATCAGGCGGGTGGTCCCAGCCCACGCTCGCCATGCAGACCCCGCTGGTTCTCTTCTCACCTCCGCTGGGAAGTGTTGGGTGTTTACCGATGGGCTGCTCTCCGCTTCCCCGGCAGGCGGCATGCAGGCCCTGGGCAAGCACCTGACCAGCTCCAGCCCCCGGCTAGTCCAGAACTGTCTCTGGACCCTGCGAAACCTCTCCGACGTGGCCACCAAACAGGTGAGTCTGCGGGACCCTGTCTCGTGCTTCAACGCAGCATTTCGGAGGCTTCTACATACCAGCTGCCGGGCTGTCCTTCGCCTCTGCTTGTGCCGGGCTGCCTCCACAGCGATGTCCCCGTGCCATGTCCCGTCCCCGTGAGCCGCTGTGGCAGCCTGTGTGCCTGGCAGAGCCAGGGGATGCCCAGGGGATGCCCAGCTGTGCCGACCCCCTGCAGCAGGGGGTTACCTGGCATTGCGGGAGGCTGTGACCGCCCACAGCCCTTCCCGTGCCGGCTGCCAGCACTGGTGCCGTGTCCCCAGCGGCGAGCCAAGGCCACCGGCTGTCTCTCGTGTGCTCGGCGGGGCGTCACTGGGGCTGCTGCTTGCTGTGGCCCAGGGAGCTGCCAGCAGCGTGCCCTGGCACCGGCCGTCTGCGTGGCTCCTGCCCCTGTGGTGGGTGCTGTGGCCGTGGTGCCCGTGGGTTGGGTGGCAGTCGGTGCTGGGGTGACCCCGAGCTCTGCGCTGGGGTTGCTCTCCCCAGCCCTTTGCTGCCTCCTGATGTGTTCCCCATCTGCTGGGGCCGCCTCTCCACGCAGATTAGCGTCTGATGCAGCGTGGAAACTATTTGGGCTGGCGTGGAACCATCGCTGGCTCTGCCGATTGGGGTTGATGGCGGGATGTGGCCATGGCGCCTTTAACTCCTTCCTGCCCCCGCTGCTGGCTGCCTGCCGGCACGGCTGGGACCAGGGTCACCCCGGGACCGCTGGGGCAGCGCTGGCGGGCGCATTGTTTGCACTTCCCAGCAGAGAAAAGCTGCTGGAGACATTAAACTCTTAAGTAAAGCTGCACATGTCGGGAGCGCATGTTGCTCACGCTGTGCCGGCGTCGTGGAGAAGCAGCTCTGGCCGCAGGGGGACGGGGAAAGGAGGGGGACAGCGTGGGAGGCACAAGCGCTGCCTGCTGGGGGGCACGTGGGGCTGGGATGTGGGGTGCTGGGGGTTGGGGTCTGCAGCGAGGGGTGTGCGAGCTCCAGCGAGGGCAGCCACGCAGACCTGGGATTCGAGGGGAGAGGATGCCAGGTCTGGGAGGAAGGGCACAGCTGGGGCCGGATCCTTTCTGCGATGGCAGGGGTCGTCCCTGTGGCAGGGGGCTCCCCCTCTCCAAGGCTGGGTGTCCGGCCCATCCTGGGCGAGCAGCTCCAGCTCCCCACGCTCAGGCGACGGGTGCGGGGCTGCAGCCCAGCCCCTGGCTGAGCCCACGTCTGGCTGGGGTTGGGGGGCTGGTCTGACCTCCCGTCCCCGCTCCTGCAGGAGGGCCTGGACGGCGTCCTCAAGATCCTGGTGAACCAGCTGAGCTCCGATGACGTGAATGTGCTGACCTGTGCCACCGGCACCCTCTCCAACCTGACCTGCAACAACAGCAAGAACAAGACCCTGGTGACACAGTCGAACGGGGTGGAGGCTCTGATCCACACCATTCTTCGGGCCGGTGACAAGGAGGACATCACCGAGCCGGCCGTCTGCGCTCTCCGGCACCTCACCAGCCGGCACCCTGAGGCCGAGATGGCGCAGAACTCAGTGCGGCTCAACTACGGCATCCCTGCGATCGTCAAGCTCCTCAACCAGCCCAACCAGTGGCCACTGGTCAAGGTGAGGGGCTGGGGGGGGAGAGGGGTGTTGGGGGCTGGAGGAAGGGGGCGGCTGGGCTTGAGCGAGCTCCCCGGCTGCTGACCCGTGGTGGGACTCATGTCTGAGGGGGTCTGCGGCTGGTGCTGTGTGGGGAGTGATGGGGGGCTGGTCCCGTTGGGCTGCGTCCTTGACGGCAGCTAATGGAGGAAATGGCTTGTGCCGGCTGCTCGGCCGGAGTCAATACCTGCCCCGGCCTCCCCCGCGGGGAAGGGGCCGGATCCGGCGTGGGAGGAAGCTGAAGTTGGCCTGCGCCATGGAGGGGGATGGGGTGGGACGGGCAGCGGGAGGGGGGCTCGGCTGGCGGGTGCCGTGGGGAGCACATGCTGCTCTGACCCGCGGTCGAGATGATGAATCTCTCCTTCCTCCCCTTCGCTCCTCCAGGCTACCATAGGTCTGATCCGCAACCTGGCCCTGTGCCCAGCCAATCATGCCCCGCTCCAGGAGGCCGCCGTCATCCCCCGCCTGGTCCAGCTGCTGGTCAAGGCTCACCAGGATGCCCAGCGGCACGTAGCAGCCGGCACACAGCAGCCCTACACGGTGAGTCCCCGCGGTGGGGTCTGTCCTGCTCCTGGCACAGCCTGGCACCCCAGAACCCGACCTGTCCCTGGGGGGTGGCCTGTGCCTGCGCTCAGGGTGGTCCTGGGGTGCACCGGCTGCGCCAGGGCCCCGGCTGAGCGCTTGTCCCCTGGCAGGACGGAGTGAAGATGGAAGAGATCGTGGAGGGATGCACGGGGGCACTGCACATCCTGGCCCGGGACCCCATGAACCGCATGGAGATCTTCCGCCTCAACACCATCCCCCTCTTCGTGCAGGTCAGGGGCGGGGGAGGTGTGGGGGCTGCGCTTTGTCACCTCTCGCCTGGCTGGCATGGACCTGCAGTGCAGGGGCCAGGGAGCCACGGTGCTCAGCTGGCAGCACCCACGCTTGTGAGACCGTTTCGGGAGCCGCAACGGCTCCTTGCTGGCTGCTTCGTGTTGCCACTAATCTCTCCTGACAGCTCCTCTACTCGCCGGTGGAGAACATCCAGCGCGTCGCGGCGGGTGTGCTGTGCGAGCTGGCCCAGGACAAGGAAGCGGCAGATGCCATCGATGCCGAGGGGGCTTCGGCTCCCCTGATGGAGCTGCTGCACTCCAGGAATGAGGGAACGGGTGAGTGCCGCTGTGCCGGCGGCTCTCTGCCACCTGGCATCGCCCCAGCTGCAGCCTGGCTGGGGCTTCTGGTGCTTGGGTGCTGCACAGCACCAGGAGCTGAGGCTGCTGCCATCCCCCTGCAGCCACCTACGCGGCCGCCGTGCTCTTCCGAATCTCGGAGGACAAGAACCCCGACTACAGAAAGCGTGTCTCCGTGGAGCTCACCAACTCCCTCTTCAAGCACGACCCAGCAGCCTGGGAGGCGGTGAGCATCGCGCTGGGCACGGAGATGAGCCCTTTTCCCCAGGGAAACCGGTGCCCCTTGGGATGGTCCCATCCTGCCTCCAAAAGCTGCCACCTCCGACCAGAGCTTGGACGGGAGCAAACGGGAGGCAGCGGGGCGGGGGATGGGCTGTGGCCTCAGCTCTCCAGCAGCCCTGCATCTTCGTACGCGCTGCTGGGGAGAGGGCTGGGCACCACGTAGCCGCTGAGCATCGTGCACACGCAAACACGAATCCCCTCTTCACTTGTGTCACCTTCCTTTGTAGGCTCAGAGCATGATCCCTATCAACGAGCCCTACTCAGATGGTGAGTACGGTCCTGCGGGGCCGCCCCCCCCCATGGGCTGGACTCTAGCGGGGCATTTGCCTCATCTCACCAAACCAGGCTGGTTTTAAAACCTTTCTCGGCTGGGTGGCTGCCAGCAAAGTGCCAGGCCCCCTGGCTGGGGATGCTCAGCGGGATGCTCAGCGCCCCGGGCAGCACATGCAGCTGCTCCCGTGTGCAGCTGGGCTGGCCCGGAGGCTTGGGGGGTCCTGCAGCACCGTGTGCCCGAGGTGTGGGGGGACCAGGAGGGTGGCTGAGGTCTGGAGAAGTTTCTCACCGGTGGGAGCTGGGGTTGCCACGTCCCTTTTCTCCGCAGAGCTGGACCCTGGTTACCGCCCCATGTACTCGGGTGACATCCCCTTGGACCCCATCGACATGCACATGGACATGGACGGGGACTACCCCATGGACGCCTACAGCGACGGCGTCCGAGCGCCCTTCGCTGACCACATGCTCGCCTAACCCGCCCCGCAGCCCCTGCACCAGGTGGGTGCTGCCGTGTGCCCGCGGGCGCTTTACCCAGGGCACCCAGTCCCCACCGTGAGGGGGTTGCCTGGGGGAGGCAGGGCTGGCTGCTGGTGCTCGGCGTGCCACGGGGGTCCCTGGCGCTGCCGTGGGGTCCCCAGTGCTGCCGTGGGTCGGCTTCCCCATTGCCCCCTGGGCTCGGGTCTCCTCCAGCGTCCCCCCCCGTGCAGTAATGGGGTGCTCTCCTGCCGCACACAGGTGTTCTCTCCGTACAGAAGAGGGTGGCCCCAGAGCTGAGCATTTGCAAGAAGGACTTGGGAGACAGAAGTGCCTGAGAAGACAAACTTTTCCATTCCCACGAGAGGTTTTATTTTTCGATTATTTTTTTTTTTCTTCGCTGTGGGTCTGTGGAGAAGGTCCTTCCTCCTGGGACTGCTTCAAGCACCTACTGCTGCATCCAGCATCCAAGATACTGTTTCTGAAGCTTTAAAACACACAAACCCTGCACCGTTAGCGACCTTTCATTGGCAAAATAGTCTTTTCTGTGAAAATATATTTCTTTTTTATTTTTAATATGGTGCCAACGGCTTTTGCCGTCTTTTAAGTTTGTGCTTTTGAACTTCCCCACTATTTGTTCTGCGTGTTAGTGTTCTAGGAAAGGAATCTAACACGGGAAAACCCTTTGGTTTCTGCGAGCTCTAACTTAATCAGGCCAATCCGGAGTTTGCTGAATACAAAGGGTGCCGTGTCCCAGGACCTTCGTTTTAGCCATCGGGATGTCTGCAGTTTAATTCTTTCCGATCAGCCGTTGGGGAGCTGACTTTGTGTACCTGCCTATCCTACCAGTACCCGTAGAGGAGTGACTCCAGCGTTAGAAACCGTGTCCTTGTACTGATCTCTGTTGCACATTTTAACCTGTTTCCCTTCTTTTTGGTGAGTGGTGTGTTTCCGTCCCCTCCTCCCTTATCTAACACATTTTTAAAAGAGGCTCTAGGTCTGATGGTGGTTTAACGCTTCGACCAGAAAGGGATGGACAGTTACTGGAGTGTGGTTCAGGAATGGAAGATTTTATTATTTCTGTAAGTTGTTTTTGTATAGACCAAAGCAAAGAATAAAATAACCCCCCCAGCCCCGTGTTGCGCTGAGCCTGTTCTTCTGTCGGCTGGGGAAGGTCGGTGAGTCCCTTTGGGGCAGCCAGGGTGAAGGTGGCCATCACCCACCTTGGGCTGGGGGGTGGTGGTTCCCTGTTGGGGGGCAGGATGAGCCTGTTTCCAGCTCAGCACCTGCTGTGCCTGCCCGAGGGCTGCAGTGGTGGCCAGGGGGACGAGCGGGCTGGGTCCCTCCCCGTGCTTTGGGGACGATGCTCTGCAAGGCCCAGGCCACCCGCTCGCCGCACCGGTAGCAGCTTCATCCCGACTTGCTGCAGGGTCGTTAGCATGCCAGCTCCATCCATGTGTCTGTCTGCGCTGTCAGGAGGTAAAACCTCCCAGTAATTAAGCTGTTTGTTCATTAGGCAGCATCACCGGCATCTCCTCTCTGCTGCTGTGCAGAGTTCGCTTTCCCGAGCTCTGGGGGATAAACGTGCCAGCTGGGAGCGAGCCCCGCTGATTGATGGAGCGAAGCCTGGATGGAGCTGTAAGAAACCAGGTTAAAAAAGTGATTTATTCAGTCAAACCTGGTCGCCTCCTTCCGCAGCCCGGCTGGGTGGCAGGAACAGATGGCAGGAGGAAATACTCCCAGCTGAACCTCGGCTCTGACAGCTGCGCCCAGGGAGGGCGATGGGAAGTGGTGCCAGGCACGGAGAGGTGGGAACTTTGCGAAGTTACCCACCAACTTCAGGGCTGCCCGTCTGCTCGGTGGCCCCCTCAGCATGGGGCCAGGGCTGGGGACATGCTGCTGGCCACCTCAGGCTTTCCCGTGGCATCTTTTGGGGCAACGCGGCACAGGCTGAGCCCAGAGGCAGGAGATCACCCGCTCTGCACGAGGCTGTGGGGTTACGTGCCAAGGGATGGGAGGGTGGAATGTGGGTGGCCCAGGATACCCACATCCCTGGCATCACATGGCTGCCCCGTGCATCTATCCTGCGGGGCATGGCCAGGGGCATGGGGGTCTGCTTGGGCAGAGGTGAGGGATCTGGAGAGGGGAGTCGGGTCACACAGCAATGTCTGCGCCGTGCCAGCGGCTCAGGGTGCTGCCACTGCTGCTTTGCTTTGGTGAGATACCCACCATGGTGACACCGGGAACATCCCTGACACCCACAGTGGGGCTGGCTGGGAGCGCTGACAAGGGGGGTCCAGGCTCAGCAGGTCCAGGAGGCAGCTGGAGAGCCAGAACATCATCCCCCACCCCCTGGATCCACACTCTGCCTGTGGCACAGCTCATCCTGTGCAGCTGCTGGCAAGATGCTCGTCAGCCCAAGGCTGCTGCAGCGCAGGGAGATGGGGGACGTGACCCAAGGGAGCTGGGAACCAAGGCGCAGCCATTCCCAGCATCAACCCCTCTGTCCTCCCGTGTTCGCTCAGCTTCGCTGCTGCGCCCAGCCGTGCCGTGGGGGGTCGGGGAGGTGGGTGCCCACCATGCACGGGGCCTGGGATGCTGCAGAGTGTGGTTTACGCGAAGGTTTACGTGCCCGTTGCGGCGTGCCATGGGGGGTCCCAGTAGCAGCCTGGGCTGGGGCAGGAGCGAGCTGGGGACAAAGGCAGCAGGAGCAGGGCTGGCTCCAGCGCTGTCCCGCCGGCTCGGGGAAACATCCTGCGCTGAGCTCAGCCCCCCACCCACGGCCAAGCCCCGGTGCAGCAGGGATGCGGCTGCGCATCCTGCTGCAGCCTGTGCCAGGACCAGGGATGAGCAAAACAACAGCTGCTTTCCGGGCAGCCCCAGCAGAGCCCAGCACGATTCCGGAGGGCAGTGGGGCCAGGGCAGCCCGTGGGATGGGGCTGGGGGGCCAGGCAGCCCTCTGCCTGCTGCAGCCGCTGCCAGTGTGAGAGTTGGATCAGGGACAGGCGATGGGAATCAGCCCCCTGTGCAGGGGTGGGCAGGGATGCAGCCAGGCCAGCCCTCACTGCCCGGGCCGTGCAAGGTGGGAGAGCATTCTTGCACCCAGACCTGCATCTCCACGGGTTGCAGGCTTGTCTGTCCTGCTGGGAGGGTCCCCAGGGTGCCTCGGGGGAGCGGATGGAGCACCCCTGCTCCCAGTCTGTGCCAAGACTCACCACTGTCTCCAGGGTCCCCAGCAGAGCTGCCAGCGCTTTGCTGCACCCCAAGCATCCATGCCTGGGTGGAGGTGGGGCTCCAGCTGTGTGCCCTGGGATGGGGGTTTGGCCATGCCGAGCCTGGACCCCCCCCCTGCCCCATCAGGGTTCCCAGCCAGCTCCGCTGTGGGTGTCAGGCATGTTCCCAGTGTCAGATCCAGCTGTCCCTAAGGTGCCAGGAGATGCCCCAGAGCATCTGCCCCAGGAGGAGTCGGGTCCTGCGGCCATCCCCAGGGCACGGCCACAGGGCTCAGCACCTCCCGGGACCACGGGCAGGGACGTGCCCCTCATCCACACTGGGGTCCCCTCACTGGGGCAGGACTGCTCGTCCCAAGGCCCCCAGTCCCACCGGAGCAGGGATTCGGGGGGAAGCGGGGCTGGGGGACACCTGACCCTACACAGCCAGAGCTGCGTGTGGGGGTCCCCAGGGAGCCAGGCCAGGGACAGCCGGACTACAGGTCCCGGCATGCCCAGCCACGCTCCGCACCTGCCGGGAGCGGCTGTTGTTGGCAGCGGGAGCGATGTCCGAGGGCCCTGCGTCCGCCTCCGCACCGGGAGCAGTGCCCAGCAGTGAGTACGCCCGCGGCCCGGGACCCCCGCTGTCCTGGGACTGCCTGCCCTGGGACCCCCCACTACACTGAGACCCACCACCCAGGAACTGCCCTGTGCACTGAGACCCTCCACCCTGGGACCCCCATTCTAGGACCCCCTGCTGTACTGAGATCTGCTGCCCTGGGACCCCCTGCCCTGGGACCCCCTGCTGCACTGAGACCCACTGCCCTAGGACCCCTCCGTGCACTGAGACCTGCCACCCCAGGACCCGCTGCCCTAGGACTCCCCACTGCTGAACCCCACCATCCCCACGACCTCATGATGCACCAAGACCCGCTGCCCTGGGACCCCCCCAATGCACCGAGACCTATCACCCCCCAGGACCCCCTGCTGCGCTGAACCCCAGTACTCCCCCCACCCCTTGGGTGTACTGAGCCCTTGGCTCTCCCAGTACCCCATCCCCCACTGGGGACATCGGGTCCCCGCTGTCACCAGGTGCCCTGTGCCCCCAGCTCCGCCCCCCGTCCCGCTTTGCCCCGGGCACCCTGAGCCCCCGCACCTCTGGGCGCCCCAAGTCCCTGGGCAGCCCCAGCGGGTGAGCCCTGGGCTGTGCCCACCGGTCCCCACTGGTCCCCTGGGGGTGTCACAGGCAGCTGCCGGAGCCCCCCACAGTGAATCTGCCTCATCTCCCCCCGTCTCCTGGTGCTGGGCTCCCCCCACAGCCCTGCTCCCATGCTCTGACACCCACACACATCTCCACGCTTCGCTGCCGAAGCCTTGGCTCCTCGCCCAGGCGGGATTTTCCCACTCCCCCAGTTTAGCAGCAGGGATGGGGTCCTTGGGGGAACGGGGCCCTGCGGGACGGCTTGGCCACGGCAGCAGCCGCCAGCTGGGGAGGGGGCTTGGCGGTGGTGGCCAGGGGTCTGGCTGCACTTCGTGGTCGCCCACGCCTGAACCAGGAAGCCTGCGTGGGAGCGGGGAGCGTTTTCCTGCTCCGCAGGAAGCGGCTGATGCTGCTGAGGATGTTTCTGCGGGGGGAAGGGGGCGGGGGACTCGGGCACAGGGAGCCCACGGCGTGGCCAGGGCTGTGGCAGGGGCAGAGCAGCGGGTGTCGGGGGGTCACCACGTACCGCAGGTGACGGGGCTGAGCTCCAGGCTGGGGACCCCACGCCAGCAGGCGCCCATGGGACTGCCTCGCCTGCGGGGAGAGACCTGTACCTGGGGTCTCCTGAGCCTCGGGTGGGAGCTGACGGGCTGGTGGGGGCTGCAGCCTGGCCATGTCCGTACCCTGCCCTGTACAACAGCAGGGACATTCCCAGCCTGGGGGGCACTGGGGATGTCCCCTGGGATGGGGCAGGGCAGGACTGCAGCTACCCCATCCCAGCAATGGGGCTGAGCCACCGCCTCCTCCTCACCCTCGCCCCACACATGGTCTTGCTGCTCTGCAGCCCCCTGCCCCAGGCACCTGCCGAGGCTCCTGGCAGGGTGCAGCCCCCCCCTCCCCCCAGCCTCAGGCTCCTGCCACAGCAGCTGAGGGGAAAAAATAGCCCAGAGCAAGCTCAGCCACCCCAGCACCGCTCAGCTGCCGCTGAGCATCGGCACCGGGGCACGCGGTGGGGAAGGGGCTTCGTGTGGAGCCCAGCCTGGCCCTGCCGCGAGGCTGCGCGGGCAGGGAGGTGCCCAGGCAGGAGCTACGTGACGGCAGCGGGGCAGGGCAGAGAGCAGCGAGCGCATGTCTGCACCTGCACCTGGGTGCTGGTGGAGCTGGGGACCTGCTGCCCCTGGCCCCGGGTCCACCATCCCCTGGCCCTGGGTCCATCATCCCCCTGCCCTCGCCCCGCTCCCGTGGGGCAGGTGCCCAGCTCAGCCGGCTGGTGGCTGGGGGGACAGCGGGGTCTGGGGGTAGCGGGAGCTGCTTGCACAGGTCTGAACAAGGTTCCCCTGGGGAGAGTTAATGTACGTGCAGGAGCTGGGCCAAAAGGAGACGCAGGGCTCTGGCAGCCCCGGCCGAGCGCTGACTCACCAGCTGGGCGCCCTCCCCAGAGAGAGCAGCAGCGGGGAGCGGGGCAGCAGCAGCCTGGCACCTTGGCACGGTGGGTCCCTTCCTTTGCTGGGGAGAGGGAGAGGGTCGGTGGGTTTAGGGCTGGGGAACTCTTCTCCAGGCAGCATGGTGCAGGATTGGGCCACCTAGGTCTGGTGGTCCCAGTGCCGGGGGGGCTGTGGGTGTGCTTCAGTGTGTCCACAATGTCTTGTTCTCATCCTGTGTGCCGGGGAGGATCTGGCCTTGCTGGAGAGAGGTGCAGGGTGGCCTGGGTGCTGTGAAGGTGACAGCAGCCACGAGCAAATGCCGGGGGGGGGGGGGGGGGGGGGGGGCAGTGATTCCCTGGCATGAACCTGCTGCCAGGATCGAGGTGCTGCTGGTACTACAGCCCCCACCACAGCAGAGGTGGGAGCAGGGTGGATGGAGATGGGGCATGAGGCTTGCACAGGAGGCTCTTGCCCCCCAGGACAGAGGGGCAGCAGTGCCAGCAGTGCCAGCAGTGGCTGCAGCCTGAGCCAGGGTCACCGGAGGCTGCAGAGAGCAGGAGCGTGCTGGTTTTATGGCCTGTCTCGTGATGAGTTTATGGCTGGGATGGGACTGCTGCAGATGCTGCCCAGCCCTGCACTGGGTGACATGGCAGGTCCCTGCTCTGCGTCCTGGTACTGATGGGGTGGAGGATCACAGCTGAACTTTGCTCTCCAAGGTGGGGCTCCTGCTGGCACCAGGCTGTGCTCACCCACTGCCGAGCGGCTCTGCGGCTCCTTCCCCTGCCCGCTCTGGCAGGGACCCAGCAGCGAGCCCAGGGGGAGCAGGGTCCTGCCCCATCCCTTCCGAGCATCGTCTCCCTTCTCTGGCACTGGTGCTGATCCGGACATGACCAAGTGTTTGCTTTGGTGCTGAGCCCCCCGTGTCACGTAGCAGCCGCCACAGAGGCAGCGCTGAGCAGGTACGCTGACCCGCTGCCATCCCCAAAACTGCCCCTCGTCCAGCAGCAGGTGGGGGCTGAGCTGGGGCTGTCCCAGTGCTGGCTGTTCCCCCCATCCCCCTGTCCACACAGCAGGGCACGGGCTGGCATGGGAGCAGGGGCACCCGAGCCCTGGCCATGTTGTCCAGGTCTCCACAAGCCCCCAGCCTGGCATATGTCCCTGGGGAGGGTGTGTGGCCAGCTGGCAGGGATTCAGGATGTGTCCCTGGTCCCTAAAGCATCACCCTAACAGCGTCTTCTCCGCAGGCAGGGTCTGGAGAAGGGACTTTGCTGCCCACCAGTGCTGCTCCAAGGAGCTGGGGGAGAAGGTGCCTCTCCCCATGGCAGCCGGCCCCACCACGTAACGCCAGCAAAACTGGACACCACAGTCCCGCAGGAGATCCCCCCCCGCCAGCACCCACCCGCCTGCCACCTCCAGCCCAGCCCGGACTCACCTGTCGCTGCCTTGCCCCACACCAGCCCCACGTCCCATGGGTCAGGCACAGGCAGATGCTGCGATGCTGCGACCATCACTGGTGGGTAGAGCTGGGCAGTGCCAGTGGGTGGCCCTGGGGACCAGGCTGAGGGGGGTGAGGAGCTGGGGCAGCTCCAGCGTGGTCCTTCATCCCATCCCTGTGGCGTGGCCAAAGCTGAGCCACTGTCCCAACATCCCTCACCCCATGCCGGCATCCCTCACCCTATGACAGTATCCCTCGCCCCAGACCACCATCCCTCGCCCCAGACCACCATCCCTCACCCCATGCCAGCTTCCCTCACCCCACACCAGCATCCCTTGCCCCACGCCAGCATCTCTTGCCCCACGCTGGCATCCCTCGCCCCACACCAGCATCCCTTGCCCCATGCATCCCCCGCCCCACACCAGCATCCCTTGCCCCATGCATCCCCCGCCCCACACCAGCATCCCTCACACCATGCCAGCATCCCTCGTCCCACACCAGCATCCCTCGCCCCACACCAGCATCCCTTGCCCCATGCATCCCTCGCCCCACGCCGGCATCCCCCGTCCCACGTCAGCATCCCCCGCCCCACACCGGCATCCCCCGCCCCACACCGGCATCCCCCGCCCCACGCCGGCATCCCCCGCCCGCCGTCCCCAGCACTGCTCGGGCGGGCGGAGCGTGGCCAGGAGGTGGCAGCAGCACGCCGCCCTCCGACAGCGCGGGGCGGGGGGCGGGGGTGGGGTCAGGGAGGAGCCGGGGAGAGCTGGGGCGGGGGTCCCTGAGCGCCACTCTGCGGGGGCACCCCCAGTCCCCACACGAGTGGCTTTGGGGAAGACCCAGCTGGTGGCACCAGCTCCAAACCCCGAGGGGTCAGGCTGGGCTGAGGGGTGCACGGGGGGCTGCGGTGGGGCATCCCCCCTGCACCCCCATCGTCCTGGTTGCCCCCCACCCTCGGCCGACGCCGCGCCCCTCTGTCCCCAGACCTGTGCAGCGGTGATGTCCCCGAGGTGGAGATCATCAGCCTGCTGGGCGAGCCGCTGCCCCGCTACACGCTGCGGGCTGACACCCTCTTCGGCTATGACCATGAGGACTGGCTGCGTGTCCCCCCCGCCCCCCCAGAGCCTGTGGCCCCCCTCACCCCCCAGCAGATCGAGGAGACCCTTCGGTATTTCCGTGAGTGCCCCGTCCGGGGCGGTGGGGCTGGAGAGGGCAGCGGGCACAGGCAGGACTGGTGGCACTGGGCCGGGGCAGCGCAGGAGCTAATCCTGCTAATGGGATTGATGGGCTGGATTTCCTTGGCCAGAACATCCCGGGCTAATTCTGGGAGCAGCTTCTGCTGGGCTGAGCCAGATGCTCGAAGGCAGCCCCCGTTGTATCCCGGGACCCCCTGCCCTGTGCCGTGCCTCTCTGGGGTGGGACACTGGCAGGGGGACGGGTGCCGGTGACCCCCATGGCCACTGCCCCACCACACCTGACAGCCTGGAGTGGCCAAGGTGGGCACAGGGCCACTGCTGCCAGCAGAGCCCCCGGAGCGGTGGGGTGTGGGTGCCTGGGGGGAGACACTCACAGCCCCCATGGTCGGGGGGGGCGATGCCCTGTGGTGGTGCAGCCAGCCCCGCTCAGGGTGCGGGGTCGAGGGTCAGCGGCGGGGGGACAGGGGGATTATCTCTGCTTTGTGTCTGCCTCTGGCCCACGTGTGACGGGGACGGGATTAGAGCAAGGGGCTGGGGGATGGATGTGGGGCAGCAGGAGACAGATGGGGCTGGGGGCCCAGCCAGCCTGCTGGCCCCGCTCCCACCCCCTGCCTGCGGCAGGCTGCGCTGGGGACAACCCCCTGCCGTGCCCTGCTTCTGCTTGCAGCCTTCCCCATCCAGCTGCTCCCCTCCCTGTTCGGCAGGCAGCGGGGTGCAGCCCCCAGCCATCAGCACCCCCTACCCTGCAGCAACAGCGTAAGGGGTTGAGCCCCAAATCCCGTTTGCACGCCACAGGGCAGGGAGAAGGGCACTCAGCAGGACCCCAGGCACCCCCATCCCCTCCCCGTGGGCACAGCCCTGCTCAGCACTGGGTGCCCCACGGGTCGCGTTCCTCTGTGCCTCCAGTGCCACCGGCATGTGCTGGTGCGGAGGGGGCCCGCGCCGCCTCATCCCTTTACCCAAACCTCTAAGCCGCCATCAGAAATAGCCCCCTGTAATCTGCTTGTGCAGAGACGCAGGGGACCTGCCCGGAGGAGCAAATCCCTGGGGAGGGGATTAGGAAGAAGCGTCTCCTGCCCGTGGATGCCAAGATGCTCACTTGAGTCCTTGGGGTCCCTGGGGGTGGGTGCCCAGGTGAGCTGGCCGGGTCCCTGTCCTCCCACTCGGCAGAAACACCGGTGCAAGGAGGAGGGAGAGGCTGGGACGGAGGGTCCAGTGGTTACAGCAGGACGCGGTTTGGGTCAGGGTCCCAGGTGGTGGGGGTCCAGCAGGCAAATAAAAGCACCATGCGATGATGAGGGGCAGCTCCAGCCCCCAGCCTTGCCGATTCATCGATTAATTCGGTACTAATGAGAAACAACACTGGGACAGGTGATGGGGGCAGGCAGTACCTACGTTGGCGTTACCAGCATCACGCTCAGGGCGTCGTGGTGCTGTGGCATGGGGTCTTCGGTGCAGCCCCGCTGCCCCCCCCAGCAGTGAGGCTTGTGTTACGTGCCAGCCAGCTCCTCCATAATTCAGCGCGGGATGATTTATTCAGCTCTTCTGCTTCGGTGCTGCCTTCGCACAAGTGTGGTTGTGGGGGTGCTGAGTGTGCCAGCCAGGGAGTGTGGGGCAGCCTGGATGGGGCCCGGGGGGGCCCATGCTCAGAGTAGGGGGGTGCTGAGCAGGGCAGGTTGGAGGGGGATGGAAAAGCCCTTTGCTGGCTTGGGGACCTGGCAGGTCCCAGCACTGCACTGGGCACCCGCACATGCAGGATTTGCGGTGGGCTGTGTGGGACCCAGGCCTGGCCTGGCACGGGGCAGGGAGCTGCGGCAAAGGCTGTACCCGGGCATAAGCCGGCCGTGCCGGGGACCCCAGCCCTGCAGCCCGGGGCTTGAGGGAAGGACCCGAGACCTCCCCTCGTCCCTCCTAAGGGGCAGAAGCCGCCGTCTGTGTGTGACCCGTTGGGTCAGCCCAGCGCAGCTGCTGCTCAGGGACCGGTGACCCTTCAGTGTCCCCTCTCGGTGGTCAGCACTCACCACCACCCGTGGGGACCCGCGTGCCCAGACCCCCCCACATCCACAGGCTGGGGGGCGAGAGGCGGGACACAGAGCCCAGCTGCACCAGCACCCCAGGGCTGAGCAGGATTGTCCCAGTGGGTCCCCAGGGCGCCTGGGGTGCCTGATGGAGAGCATGCCCCGGGGACACCCTGACGGGGACCGTGTCCCCAAGGCCTTTCGGGGGAGCGTGCAGCAGCGAGCCTCCCCACGCCGCGGGGGGAGCGGGGGGGAGCCCCCGGCCCCGCCCCCAGCCCCGGCCCCGCCGCGGTGGGACGCTCCCGGCAGGTGCGCGGAGACGGGGCGACCCTATAAATAGGGGCGGGAGCGCCTGGCTCGGCTCGGCTGGGCGGCTGCGGTGGGCTCGGCTCGGCTCGGCTCGGCTCGGCTCGGCTCGGCTCGGTTCGGTTCGGTTCGGCTGCGGTGGGCTGGGCTGCGCTGCGCTGCGGTGGGCTCGGCTCGGCTCGGCACGGCACGATGGAGATCTGGAGCAGCCCCGCCGCCTACGACGAGCTGAACGGGAACGCGGAGCGGGGCGCCGGCGCCGACCCCCTCGCCCGGGAACTGGAGGAAGGTGAGGGCGGCTCGGGCCGGGGTCTCTTCCCCCGGGCGGGTGCTGTGACACCCCACCCCACCCCCCACCACCCCTACCCCACCCCCCGCCTCCCCGCCCGGTCCGTGCGTCTCCCGCCGCGGGGTGCGCAGCCCCGGCCCCCCTGACCGCGCCGGGTCCCTTGGGGGCCGCTGGGCCACCCTGAGCGCAGGGAGGGCTGTCCCCGCGGGGGGGAGCGGGCAGGGGGCCGCGGGGGGGGGGGGCGTGGGGATGGGGCTGTGCCCCACCGTGGGGCGCGGGTCCCCGCGTTGCGCCGGATCAGGCCCGCGGTGGGGCGGGGGTTGATGTGTTTGCCAGCGCTGCAGCCCCCGGTGCGTCCCAGGCCCTGCTGCTCGCTCAAACTGTAACGATGCTCATGCTCTAATTATTTCCAATTAATGGCTCAGGGGCCTGACGAGGTGCAGTCGGGGACCCCTGCAGGGCGCAGCCCCCGTTGGGGCGCGGGGAGGGGGGTGAGGCTGGGGCCGGGGTCAGCCCCTCTCCCCACAGACGTGCCCGCTGGGCTACGTGCCCACGGGGGTGCGGGGCCAGCACCCGGGGCAGTGGGGGACCCGGTGGGATGGGGGTGTCAGGTGGGGGCTTTGCCATGACAACACGCGCACGCCATTACACAACCCCGGCTGGGGCGTAATGGGATTTGTGTGACTGAGCCTCTCCAGTTAACCCACTTTGTCTGCCCAGCTGGGGAGTGTTGCCACGGCTGGGGGTGCAGGTGCAGGCTCTGAGTGCAGCTGGCGCTGCTCTGCAGGGGAAACTGAGGCACGGGCACTGGGGGCAGCTGGACATCAAAGGCGGCGTTGGGAGCAGCTGTGGGGTGCAGGCAGGGCCCGGGGTGCAGGCAGGGTCTGGGGCTTCGTGCTCACTGCCAGCTCGCTCCCACCGTGCAGCCCCAGCGCTGCCATCTGGGTGCGTGCCCGGCACTGTCTGGCAGCTTCTGCAGGCACAGTTGGCAGGATTGGTGCTGGGGGGACAGACGTCCCCATCCTCACGCCACCTCTCCCTGCCAGAGACCCAGATAACGGCAGGGGAGGAGGCAGAGCTTTAGCTGGGGCCCAGCTCGATGCAGCTGCTCGATACCGAGATGACCTGCCTGCAACTGCTTGTGCCCTTGCACCGGCTTGTGCTCCTGCAGCTGCCTTTGCCCTGTGGCTCAGCGTGGATCGCTGCGCTGCTGCAGCTGGAGGGGCATCGGGTGGGTGTGGGGTGCAGCATCCTGAGAGGATGCACTCTGCCTTGGCCAGCTTCTCCAGGGAGAAACTAGGGCAGGGCTGGCTTCCCAGGGGGAGATCTGGGGAAGGGGGCTGGGGACAGATTGGAGGGGACGCTGCCTGTGAGCCCAGCTCGGTGTGGTGCCACCCACTGCTATTTATACTGGAGCTCCAGCCTGCTTTATGCCAGAGATGTCGCCTCTGATCCCATCTCTGCTGCCTGCCGTTCCCCATCCCTCCTTCCCGTATCCCTGTGTCCCGTGGTGGGGCTGGCACTATGTCCAGACTGGGGTGGTGGGTGCAGCGAGGGGGAGGGGTCAGCATCTTTCCTGCTGCCCCAGGATGTGGGCAGGGTCGGGGGGGCGAGGTGGGAACATCCCGTTTGCCGTGATGCTGTCACAGCTGTGAGCATCCCTGCCTGCCTCTGTCCTGCGCCACGGCTGGTGCTGCCAAGCAGATAAAAACTCCTTTTTGGTGACCAGCACGGAGCAGCCTCGTGTCACCTGCAGCAGCCACCTCCTGTCCCCTCCACCGTGCAGGGCAGCTGATGGGCAGCAGTGACATAGGGCAGGAGGCAGCAGGGGGACGCAGTGCAGGGGGGGTCTCACCCTTCTCCTTTCTCCCTTCTCCCCCAGTCCTGTGCACTGAGCGGGTGGTCAGGATCACAAAAACCTACC
Source organism: Falco punctatus (assembly GCF_963210335.1). Lineage (NCBI taxonomy): Eukaryota > Metazoa > Chordata > Aves > Falconiformes > Falconidae > Falco > Falco punctatus. The sequence continues at coordinate 3,099,950 of NC_137599.1, read as the reverse complement.
ACGACATTGATGCTGTCACCAACCTGCTGGATGAGGTATGCTGGTGCCTGGCCCGGCGTGGGGACCGATGGGACCTCAGGGATGCAGGGGTGGGTGAGGGCTGGGGGGTAGGGGGCAGAGCAGGGGATGGGCCCCGGATGACACAGCCCTGCCCCTTGCAGAAGGAGCGGGACCTGGAGCTAGCAGCGCGCATCGGGCAGTCCCTGCTGAAGCAGAACCGGGGCCTGACTGAGCGCAACGAGCTGCTGGAGGAGCAGCTGGAGTTGGCCAAAGAGGAGGTAACGGCCTCTGGGGCCGGGGTCCTGGGCTCAGCCCCCTGTGTGCCTGGGCTGGGGGCCAGGGGTGGCTGTGGTCCCCTAGATCATGCCCTGAAAGCCCCTTCCCCTCCCAGATTGCGCAGCTGCGCCACGAGGTCTCCATGCGGGACGACCTGCTCCACTTCTACACCACCACGACGGAGGAGAGCGAGCCCACCTCCACCACCTCCACACCGTGAGTGGGGGTCCCTGTCCCACCGCTCGCCCAGGGCAGGGCTGCTCCTGGGGGGCTGTGCAGAAGCGTTGGGCAGGAGCCATCACCACCCTGGGGTAGCACCAGGGCTGGTGGTCCTTTCCCTCCCACGGCAGCTGTGGGTCCAGCCCCACAGAGCTGGGCTGCTGCAAATGCCTGCCTGGGAGCTGGGGGCAGGGTGCTGGGTGGGCAGCCCCATCCTGCCCACACTGCAGGTGCTCAGCGCCCTCCCTGCCATCTGCAGGCTGCGTCGGCACGAGTCCTCGCTGTCCCTGCAGCAGTACTTCCAGTACGACACGCTGCAGCAGAAACTCAAGTGCCTGGAGGAGGAGAACCAGAAGCTTCGCATGGAGGTGAGCGGAGCCGGCTGGTGGGACGCCCCTCTCTGTGCCCACCTCTGCCCCACTCGCTGCTGGGGGCCTGAGCTGGGCCCTGGGGAGGCTGCAGGTCCTGCCTGTCGCACTCAGCCCCTCCGACCCTCTCCCCCAGGCCACCAACATCGCAACCGAGACCTGTCGGTACGAGGACCAGGAGCAGCAGCTGATGATTGACTGTGTGGAGCAGTTCTGTACGTGGGGGTGGGCTCGCCGGGGACAGCTCCTCTCCGCGCTTGGGCTGGGGGGTCTGCAGGCACTGCCCGGCGTTGCTGCATGGGCTGGGGCTGGGGGGCCGTGCCCTGGTGCTGATGGACCCCGGGTCTCCCCCAGCCGAAGCGAGCCAGCAGGTGGTTTACCTTTCCAACGAGCTGGCCCGCAAGGCGGAGGACACGGCGCGGCAGCAGGAGGACATCAGCCAGCTCCTGGCGCAGGTCGCGGACCTGCAGCAGAAGTGCCGCACGGTGAGTGTCCCCTGCCCGCGCCGGGGGGTGCCAGGGGAGCACGGGGCACAGCCCCCTGACCTGCCCACTCTGTCCACAGTACGGCTCGGAGGTGGAGGAGCTCCAGCAGCACCTGGCTGTGGCCAAGGAGGTGCAGCAACAGCTGCGGATGGAGGTGAGCCCTGCAAGGGTCCCGCTGTGGGTGCCCCAGCTGCTGGGGGGTCCTGTTCTGCCCGGGCCATGCCTGAGCTGTGCCCGTGCCCGCAGCTGCGGGACCTGCAGGAGAAGTACACGGAGTGTGGCGGGATGCTGCAGGAGGCCCAGGAGGAGGTCAAGAGCCTGCGCAGCCGCAGCCTGCCCAACAGCACCGTCAGCCGCTACGGCGCTCCCAGCCTCCTGCCCGTGGTGAGCGGGGGGCACGGGCAGGGTGGGGGGGTGGAGGGCTCCGCTCTCCCCTCTGCTGACACCGGGTCCCCCATGTCTCCAGGACTCGCTGGCGGCTGAGATCAAGGGGACGATGAGGAAGGGGGCAGACAGCTCCTCCTCGGACTACAAGTGAGTGCTGGCAGCGGTGGCTTGTGCTGGCCCATGAGGCAGGGTCTGGGGGGGCTGGCTCAAGGGTCCGTCCCTGCCCGCAGGAGCTACCGGCGCGTCTTTGAGACGGTGAAAGCGGTGAACCAGGCGGCCAAAGCCAAGTCTTGCTCAGAGTCTCCCCACAACATGCCGGGCTCCAAGCAGTTGTCAGCTGCCACCTCCGGAGGGGCCAGCACCCCCCACACCAGCTGCTCTGGCCCAGGGGGCACCCAGTGAGTGCTGCAGCGGGAGCGGGCTGGGCGGGATGGAGCTGGGCTCTTGGCGAGATGTTGATCCCATCGGAGCATTGATCAATGTGGCCAGCCTGGGGAGGGGGTGGGGGGCATGCGTGGCTGGATCCTGCTGCTGGCTGGGGTCTGGCATGGTGCGGGGTGGTGCAGGACTGTGGCCCCAAGCACCCTAATGTGCGCCCGCTGGCAGGGCCGAGGGGGCCGGAGAGGAGCCCCGGGCGGCCCCCGGGCAGCGGGACCTGGAGGCAGCGGTGCAGCGGCTGTCGGTGCGGCAGCAGAGCCATGCCTCGGAGGAACGTTCCTTCTTCGAGGCCGAGCGGGAGCGCAAGCTTTGGCGGCTGAGGGATGGTGAGAGCTCCAGTGGCTTCCTCACCCCCAATGAGAGCATCATCTCCACCGGGACCAACTACTCAGGGGGCTCGGAGCTCACCGCTGGCTCCGGCTTTTCCCTCAGCTCCCTCACCTACCTGCCTGACAAGCTGCAGATTGTGAAGCCCCTGGAAGGTGAGGGGGTGGGGGGCTTCCCAGTGTGCAGAGCCGGAGTTGCTGGGGGGGTCCCACGACACCAGCTGATCCCCCCTGGCTGTGTCCCTCCCCACCCAGGCTCTGTGACTCTCCACCACTGGCAGCAGCTGGCACGGCCCAACCTGGGTGGGATCCTGGTGCCCCGTCCCGGGGTGCTCACCAAAGACTTCAGGCAGCTGGACATTGACCTGGAGGAGGTCTACAGCCTCAACGACCTGGAGGAGGACGACGTGGACGCCGGCTCCTTCCAGCTGCTCCCTACCTCAATGCCTGCCAAAGCCAAGGAGCGCCCCGGGGGTGAGCGCGGGGCAAGGGGCCGGAGGGGACGCGGCCCCCAGGATGCTCCTGCCCTCCTGCCCAGGCTGTCCCCCACCCCCCGCCGCCCTCTCCCCCCCTCTTGCAGCAGCCTGTCCCTGCCACCCGTCTGTCCCCGCAGGGATGCTCCTGCAGCCGCACCTGCAGGAGGGCTGTCCCACAGCTGGCATGCGAGTGTGCCCGGCCGCCTGCAAGGGACAGGTCTGGGAGCAGCCTCAGGTCCTGCTCCCAGCGCCGGAGCTAACTGCTGCTGGAGCTGTGCCCCGTGCATGCAGCTTTCTGCTGGGGGTGGCAGCTCCCAGCCCAGCTTCGCCCCCCCTCTGCCCAGAGCCCTGCTCTCCGTCTGTGTCATGCCGCCCCCCCCTCCCCGTTAACCCCGTGTCTCCTGTCCCTTCCAGTGTTCCTCTCTGTTAACAACCTTCCCCAGACCCTGTCTACCTTCACCATCACCACCTGCCACATCCTCCACCCCACCACTGAGATCACCACTGTGACACCCAGGTAAGGCGCGTGGCCCTCCCACCGCCTGCACTGCCACCCCAGCCCCCTGCCCTCCCCCAGCCCTCTCCTCTCCTCATGCCTGGCCCTGTGCAGCTCGAAGCCGCCTGCAGCCCCTGAGCCACGCCTGGCGCTTGAAATGTCCCCAAATGTGGTTGCATGAGTGGCTGTGTGCCTGGGGATGTGCACCCCCCAGGCTGCTGGGACCAGCCCCCCCCTCTGTGCTGCAGCACCCCGATGGGAAGGAGAGCCTGGACCACAGGTCCCCAGGGATGGAGCAGCGTTGGCTCCTGGTACGGGCAGGGACTTTCCTTCCCTGGGAGCAGACGTGGCTTCCTGCACTTGTGCATCAGCCAGGACCTTTCCCCCAGCCAGGCACTGGGCTGCCCGTTAATTAATGAGCACTGTTACTTAGCCCTAATGAGCCCCTCCAAGGCTTGTTGGGGGTTGGTGTGAGCTGGAGTTCACTGCTGTTAGACAAAACCCTGCATGTTTGCAAAAATGCTTGTGGAGCAGCAACCACGACCTGTCCCCTCCTGGCTGCCTGGGAGCTGGGGGGGGGACGACTATGGCTGCAGCCCCCCCAGCACCGCGCCATCAGCTTGGGGGCCCTGGGCAATGCTGCAAGCATGGGGGTCTCCCATTAGCTGAATGAGCATGTGAGAAGGAGGAAAGGGGGCCCTGCTCTGCCTGAGGCCCCCCCTGACACCTGCGGCAGCATCCCCCAGGACAGGACCCCCCACTGACCCCCACTTCTCCTCTCTCTTCCCCTCCAGTCTGTATAACGCCGTCGTGCCTTCTTGTGGGCCCTTTGCGGGGCTGAGCCCTGGCAGCCCCTCACCGGACCTGTCTTACCCCACGCTGACACCTGGCCCCGGACCCCCGAGCACCCCCCTGGGACTTGTCAGGCTCTTGCTGGTGCAGGGCATCTCTGCCTCAGTGCCAGGATTGGGGCCGCAGTGGCCCCTCCAGCTCCCCTCCCAGGACCTCCAGCACGCTGACACCCGGCCCTTCCCTGCGCCCGGGGGGCAGGACAGACCCCCACCCAGGAGCAGCATCTTCAGCTTGAACCTGGTGGAGAATCTGCGGCGTCTGGGGCTGGACAAGGTGGTGGCCAGAGGGGAGATGTCCTACGCCCGAGTGGAGCATGGGAGAGCCCGGGGCGTGCTGACCTGACGGTGCTGCGGAGCCCCCAAGCTCAGGATGAGACTCGTCCCCTTTGTCCCCATCCACTGGGAATGGAGACGGGCCAGGCTGTCAGCCTCAGCCCTGGTGCTGCCCCAGGACCTGCAGCACCCCCAGCCCCGGATCGAGGGGCTTTGCCCTGGCTGCAAGGACAGACCCCCTGTGGTGCCCCGTGGCCCCAGCGCGATGCTCCCTGGCCCCGTGTTACGCTGGGGCAGGGGTCCTGTGTACCTGGAGCTGTGTGCGGTGATGCTCGGGGGGGGGGCAGCTCTGGGCAGGGGGTTCCGACTCTCCCTGTCCCCCGCTGGGGTGGTATGGACCCTTCGCAGGAGCCGCTTGCTGGCAATAAACTGTTCCTACTTCTGTGGAGCCTGTTGGAGGAGCAAAGGGCAGCTCGGCCCTTTGGGGGGCTCGGGAGGACCGATCTGGGCCGAGGTGAGACCTCCCACCCCAGGCCCAGCATCTCGGCTGGCTTTTAAAGGGAATAGTGGTTTTAAACGTTTTCCTGCCCATGCAATAGCAGTAGCAGCAGCCCCCCCCCCCCGGCTCGGGAGACACGGGTGGTGGGTATTTCTCAGGATGTAGCGGTTGCTCCGGCCGTGCCCCGTCCCCTGTTAAATAAATGTGAAGTCACGAAGCAGCTCATGCGGTGTGCCATGTCTCTGCTGTTGCATCTCTCTGCCCTGCGCTTCCTGGTGGGGCTGGGGGTGAAGCCCACCCGACTGTGCCCCCTCCCAGCTCTTCCCAGCAAAGACACGAGCAGCAGCAGCCGTAGTGCCAAAGCTTTATTGCGGGAAGAGACATGCACCGAGCGTGCCGGTGCTGCGCACAGCGTGGCCAGCCCAGCAGCTACACGGCATCGGGGGAGTCCTCGGCGCTGCGGCGGCCGAAGTCCATCCAGTCGGGGTAGTAGTGGTCGTGCAGAGCCTCCGTCCCCTTGTCCCCGTGCACGTAGCCCTTGTGGTCACTCAGCTCTGCTGGGACAAGGGCAGCAGGTTAGAGCTGCCCCGGGCTGGGAGCTGGCATGGGGGGGGCGGGGGCTGGGCTGTGCCTTATGGAGCCCCCCGAGGGCTGCCCACCCTGTGCATCCCGGTACCTGTGAAGATGTGGGGCAGGAACTGGACGAGGTGCTTCTGCTCCTGGGACAGGGACTCGGGCCAGTCCCGCCGGATCAGGCTGGCGGGGGGCTGGTGGGGGTCCCGTGCAGTGCCTGGCGCCTCCGCTGCGGGCCGGCACAGGCAGGCGGTCACCACGATGGTGAGGGTGAGGCTGATGCACACCACCTTCATGGCTGGCGAGACCGAGTGGGGAAAGAGAGCAGGGGGCTGCAGCCACCGAACCGAGGACACGTGCTCAGCTTGCGGTGAGGGGAGCAGGGTGCTTGTCCCCAGGATACGGCCAGTTCCCAAGTCCCCTCTGTCCCTCCCAATGGGCCCCTTAGGCCCCTCATCCCTCCCATGTAGTCTGCAAGCCTTCTCCATCCCTCTCTCCCGGCTGGTCCCCAAATCCCCATGAGCCATAGAATCAAGTTGGGGGGATCCACAAGGACCATCAAGTCCAACTCCCTGCTCCTTGCAGGAATACCGAAAACTAAACCATACGACTAAACGTGTTGTTCAAATGCTCCTTGAACTTGTCCCCATGGTATGGCCAGTCCCCAAGCCCTCTCTGCACCTCTCATCTGGTTCCCGAGTCTACTCTGTCCCTTCTGTCTGGACCCTGAGTCCTCTCCATTCCTCTCACCTCACCCCCAAATCCCCTCTGACCCTCTCACCTTGTCCCCAAGTCCCCTCTGACCCTCCCGTCTGGTCCCCAAGTCCCCTCTGTCCACCTTGGCTGGACCCCAAATCCCCTCCTTCCCTCTTCACCTCGTCGCCAAGTTTCCTCCATCCCTCTCATCTAGTCCCGTCCATCCCTTCTGTCTGGTACCAAGGTCCCCTCCTACCCTCCCATTTGGACCCCAAGTCCCCTCCACCCCTCTCACCTGGTCCCCAAGTCCCCTCTGTCCCTCCCATCTGGTCCCCGAGTCCCCTCCATCCCTCTTCACCTGGTCCACAAGTCCTCTCCACCCCTCTTACCGGTCCCCAGGTCCCCTCCGTTCCTCTCTCCCAGCCAGTCCCCGAGTGGCCTCTGGCCGGTCCCCCTGGTCCCCCTGGGACTCACCTGCTGGGTGTGGGGCTCGGTGGGGCGGGGGGCCGGGGGGTCTGTCCAGGGCAGCTCCAGCTCGGTCCCACTTTTAAAGGCACTGCCACTGCTGCCCCACCCCAGGGCGGCTCCGCACCCCCCAGCGCCCCACGGGCACACGTATACGTGGCTGTAGGCGGTATGCATAAACAAACATATAACCGCTTTATCCAGCCATACCCATCATCTACATGTGTGTATTTTATACATACACACATTTAGATTGATGTATACACACATACAGATATATGTGTATAGCTACATATAAACATCCATAGGTATAGACATACAGAGATATATATATCTCGATACATATAAACATCCGTAGGTATAGCTGTAGCTATAGCTCTCTGTGTGTATATAGCTATATATATTGCATGTACACATGTGTATGCATAGACTGAGTGCCCATATAAATACGCGCACACACATGCACAGACTGATAGTGCTGTATCCATAGATACACATGCGTATGTCCATATACATATGCATACATGCACATATACAGATATAGGTACTTGTATACATATATAGGTATGTTCATATATAGCTACATATGGATGTATGGAAATATAAATCCAGGTGGAGTTAGCTGCAGGGTACTTAGCCTTGGCTGCACGTATGTATATAGAAAAGTATAGCTATTTATCTAGCTGAACACACGCACACACCTATACATACCTATCTATATACCCACATACATACTTAGAAATACTTCGAGTTCTGTATAAACATACATATACACAAACACGCAGATATTTATGCATGTAAATACATATATCCATGCATATATAACTAACTAAAAGATACAGATGTAGCTGCAGATGTATATATAGATGTATATACATACATGTAGATCTAGACAGAGATAGACTGTTAGAGTTCGGGGTGTGTGTGAGGTGATTGCTCCCGTGTTTAGTCTGTTCGTCCGCCATGCATTCATGCATAGATAGATGACTGTATACATCTATATGTACGCATACAGATGTATGTGTGTAGGTAGGTTTATTTGCAAGGCAGCTGTACGGAGCCATTGGCCACAGCACTGTGTGTGCATACATACCTGTATATGTGTAGGTGTGTATAATTTATATCTTTGTGTTTAAATAGATGCATAATTAAATGCATACACAGCTTATACATACACATATATGTATAGCTCCATCTAGACAGAAATGGAGGTATAGCTACAAAGGTATAGCTATAGATAAAACTGATAGCTGTACATACAGCTGTAATTTGCCCCAGTGTGTGTGTGTGTGTGTGTGTGTGTACACACATGTATGTGTGGCTGTCTGCGTATATACGTGCATGTGTGGAGACTGTATGGGGCAACCTGCCCCAGTGGCATGTGTGTGTTGCTGTCTGTGTACATGTTATATGTTTATATGTATACACACACACACACACACATATTATGCACATACAATAGGGGGCAATTGCCCCATATACTCTCCATCCACATAAACATACGTGTGCACATTTGTCTGTATCTATATGTATACATATGCATATGTATGTATATTGAGATTGCTACATAAGCTATACTGTACCTAATACATAGCTCAAGCTATACTGCACCTATTATACGTGTAAGTCTATACATATACATGCATGTCTACATATACATCTGTGTGTGTATATAGACACACACGTATCTACCTACATACCTACATCTATGTCTGTATATATGTATCCATACATGTATTTCCGCCCATTTCTGCAGCTCTGGTGTCTGTCCGTCCCCCCCCCCCCATTTCTGCAGCTCTGTTGTGTGTCCCTCCCCCACTCCAAAAAGCTTTGGGGTGTTGTGGCAGGGGTGGGCACTGCTCCCTGCTTCTGTCCATGCACGGCCACCAACCCCAGCGCCCTGGTTGGGGGTACGCCATGCCCACCCCAAGGCTCAGCACCACCCAGCACAGCCCCCCCAGCACCACCCGGCCCCCCGATAAATCCTTTGCTGCCACCACCCTTTTCTTCCAATATTGATAGTTCCTCTTCCCTGTATTTACCCTCATCTTTGCAGGGAACATTTGTCTCCCTCCTTCAATAAAATGTGTGGGAGTGACATGCCACGGATGGGGGGGCACGTCACCACCAGCCCGTGCCCCCGGTGCTCGGGGGGGCTGGTATCGCTGCTCCCCAAACGGCTCCTGCATAAATGGGCTTTAAATGGGCAGGAAGGCGGTGGCGCTCGGCACTCCCCTGCTCGGCAGCGGTCAATCGCTTGCTCTGCCGAGTGGTTTTTTGAAAAGGAACAAACAAATTGTTTTGCAATTTCTCATTTTTAATGGCTCAATCTGGGCCAGATGAGCCGTCAGGGTGATGGGAAGGCAGCGGCCACTTCCTCCAGTGCGATGGGCTCCGCAGCCCCTTGACGCAGGTTGGTAGCTGGGGGGGTCGATTCTGCCAGCCCTGGTTGCACCGCGGAGGTCGGGTCTATGACGGCCGCTGCTTAGAGCATCGCTCGCCTCTGCCCAGGCTTCTGGCCCGTGCTGGCAGAGGGACGCTGGGCCAAGCCGGTGCCTCCATCTTTCAGGGCTGTGAGCTGCCTGGCAAAGCCCAGCGAGGAGAAATCCCAGCTCCGTGCGCTCAGCGAGGCTCCAGCGCAGGCTGGGGAAGCTGAATTTTGGAGCAGAACCAGCTCGGAGATCGCATGGCGTGGTGCTGCGGCACACGCACGTGCTCCGGTGTGAGCGCCGGCCACAGCGCTGCCAGCGCTCACTTGCCGGGGTGCCGGCAGCCCTCCAGGTCCCCGGCCTCCACAGAGCACCCCGAGGTGCTTTGCATTACTGGAACAATTTGGTTTTCAAGAGCAAAGTCTCCCAGGAAAGTAAATGGCAAAGCGAACCGATCGCTCTGCCGCAGCACCTGGAGAAAGGCTGGAAAATCAGGCTCGTTGCAGGTAGCGAGTGATGGGATGCAACGCTGTTCTTTGGAAAGTGCCAGAAGCACGAGTGGCTGCCCAGGCAGCTCCCTGCCTTTCCACTGCCGCCGCACAGGGTGCCAGCCTCACCAAAGCAACCCGGCCCTCGCAGCCAGCGGGCTTGGGTCTGCGGCCGCATCGCCGGCCGCGGGATGGACAGGGCCAGGCTGCCCTGCAGGGACGCTCACGGACTTTCTGCTGCTGTCGTACAGGCGGTGGTACACTTCACATTGCTCTGGTGCAGCCCCTGTAACCAGAACTGCTCTAAAAGGGCACATTTTATCTGAGGGGCTTCACTCTTGCTTGCTGGGGGTCTCCCAAGCTCAGAGAGAAGCGCCCCTCAGCCCATGCATGGCAGCAGAGCGGGGACCCGGGTGGCAGAGCCCCCCCTCGCCGCAGCCGTTTGTCCCTGCCAGAAGCAGAAGTGCTGACCCTCGCGAAGGGAACACAGCACGTTCAGATCTCCGGCCTAGGAAGGGAATGACTCAACACCCACACGCTCGCAGGCGGTTTTCCTCAGCTCTGTGCAAGGCACAGCACCCAGGCTACTCCTCTTCCCACTCCCACAGCGGGCGACACGTGGAAACGCTGCCCCCGTCCCCACAGCGCTCCCGGGGCTGCACATCCCACCCTGGTGCTGCTCCAGAAGCACCGAGCCAGCCTCACTGCTAACAGAAAGCGAGGCACTTTGGCTCCAGAAAGCAACGGAACACACCAAGCGAATGCTTTTGAAAACCATTTTTATTTAAATAAGACTTTAAATACATTACATAAAACATTAAAAATTAAACCAAAAATCTGTTACTTCACAGAGCATTAGGCAGCAGCTGCTAGTAACACATAAGCTCTGCAGCTCTCTACAATGATACTCATTACATTAGTCCAAAATTGATCCCTTGTCAAAAGTTTAACCCAAGTTCCTTCCAGTACACCAGCCCGGTATCTCGGGGCTTGGAGGGTACCAGCACCTGCCAGGCCTGAACTGCAGACATCCAGCCTTGAGGTCACTCTTCAGTTACTCCTCTTGTTCAAAGTCAAGCTTCCCCAAATCCCTCTGCCACCAGGAGCCAACACTGCCTAGCAGGAAGGCGCTATCGCCCTGTGCCATGTCATGGCTCACGCTTGGTGCCTCGCTCTGTGTAGGACTGCGGGAGGCACCGTGAGTTACCGTCCATCGGGATGGAAGAGCAGCTGGACTGAGGAGCGATCCGGACAGTCTCTGGACTGACAGGCTGAGTCCCTTGGCTTAACTTGGAACATCTGGTTACTTTTAGCTTCAGGCTGGACCATGCCAAACGCCCGATTTACCTCTGTTAAATGAGGGACAGCAAGACGAGATAGCATGGGCTCTTGTCAGTTTATTACATCACTGAATTACACTAGTCCAGACTGAACAGTGGACCCAAGATTTTTACATTACATAAACCGGCTGGTTTTAAACTTATGACAAGGGAGAGATGGGAATTTCATGGTAAGGAAATCTTCTTGCATAAAGCTTCAGTGACCCACAGGCACTTAAAACCCATGGACTTTCAGCTGGTCGTCTTTAGCCAGTCCAATCTGTAAGAAAGAAAACGCGCTTTACAGCACACCGAAGCAGAGAGACCTCTGTGCACATCTATACGCATCTACGCTACAGGCACCACAGAATTGTTGCGTTTCTGCTCCCCCCTAAAGTCTGGAACAAAGGTTAGATGGCTACTGCAAAACCTTGCCGGACGGTAGCTGCCTCAAGCAAGAATTTCAAGAACAGAGCGAGCTTCCTCCATCAGCCTGTTCTTCTAAAGCTAAGGGAATCAGAACCCGCATAGTTATTAACAAGGAAACTTGTGTTTAGGTTAGCAGGTAGCTGGCGCGTGCCGCACACCGCAGACTGCCTACCTCCACGAGGAACTGGCATATGTTCTTGCGCTGGTCACCTTGCAACTGAATCACTTCTCCATATTCGGGGTGCTCAATTACAGTACCATTGCAGGCGAATTTCTGCAACAAAGACCGACACCCTCCTCAGGATTGACACCCACCGAAAATGCCGCCCCCGGCCCCCCCTCCCTGTGCGGGCGAGGGGCTGCGCCAGGCTCCCCCCGCAGCACCCACCTTTTTGAAGGCTTTCACCAGTTTCTTTTTATCGTAATCATCCGCGATGCCCTGGACTGTGGTGAGGGTCTTCCTGCCGTTCCGCTGCTGGATCCTTATATGGATGTAGTCCTCAGTGCCGGCAGGGAGCAGGTCATCACCCTTACTTGCATCAGCAAAGGGGTCTGGGGGGAGAGCGCGCCCGTCAGCCCCCGGCCCGCCACCGCCCACTGGCCTTCCCACCGGCCGCCCCGCCTTCCCATTGGCCAGTCCGCCCGCCCGTCAGCGCCAGGGCCCGCCCTCCCCCCCCCGCCGCGGCTGACGCAACCGGCCCCGGGAATAGCAACTGCGCCACGGGGCGGGGCCGCCCCAGGGCGGGGCCCCCAGGCCGCTCCCCCCCGGCCCGGCCCCGCCGCCGCACAAAGGGCCTCACCGAAGGGTTGGAGGTTCTGGATAGCGGACATACGATACGCTTCCCTTCCCTCGGCGGAGGCGGCGGCGGCGGAGCGGCGGGGCGGCGGCGGCGCGAGCGGGTCTCGGCGGAGGATGCTCTCGCGGCGGCGGCTGGAGACGCTGTCAGGGGGGCGGGACTGGCGCCGCCCGCTTTTATACCGCCTCCGTGTGACGCCAGCACGCACGGGAAGCGAGGGCGGCGATTGGTCGCCGGGCGATGGCGTCACGCCGCACGGGCGAGCGCGGCCGCGCCCCGGCTGGCGCGAGAGGCGCCGGGCGCATGCGCGTCGGGGGCGGCCGGGCGCGAGCGGGGCGGCGCGTGCGCAGTGCGGCGGGGGCCTGGCGGGGCCTGGCGGGGCCCGGGGCCGCGACGTGCCCGGGCCGGGGGGTCCCTGAGGGGCTGAGCCCCGCCCCGTCCCCGCCGACCCCGGCCGCTGAGCGGCCCCGGCCGCCGCCTCTGTCCCCCGGGCGGCCCGGCGCTGCGGCGGGCTGGCGGGCGGCGCGGCCGTGGGAGCCGGGCTCAGGCTTTTGGGTGCGGGACCCCCGCGGTGGGACAGGGCCTCAGGGGTGGGACACGGCCCTTGGGTGCGGGGTGGGACGCCTGGTGGGACGGGACCCCAGGGTGAGACACGGCCCTTGGGTGCAGGAGCCCTTGGGTGCAGGACCCCCAGGCAGCATGAGGGCTCAGGGTGAGACACGGCTCTTGGGTGCAGGACCCCCGGGTGGGACCGGGCCTCAGGGTGAGACGGGCCTTTGGGTGCATTTGGGACCCCTGACGTGATCGGGGTTGAGGGGTGAGGCATGGCCTTTGGGTGCAGGACCCCTGAGGTGGGATGGCGCCCCAGGGTGAGATACGGCCTTTGGGTGCAGGTTGGGACCCCTTGCAGGATGGGGGTTGAGGGGTGAGACATGGCCCTTGGGTGCAGGACCCCTGGGCAGGATGAGGCCTCAGGGTGAGACACAGCTCCTGGGTGCAGGACCCGGGGGTGGGATGGGACCCCGTGTACAGCGCAGTGCCCGGGCTTTGTCCCTGCTGGGTCTGCTGCAGCCCCTCGCAGCCCCAGGGTGACAGCCCCGCGGTGTCAGGCTGTGGTGACCTGCTGCACCCTCCGCATGGGTGGCAGAGCCGGAGCTGGGTGGTGGAGCGGGAGCTGGCAGCAGCGCGATGCAGTGCAGCGGGCCGCATCCCAGCAGCGCGGCGCACTGGGCCAATGCTGCGGGAAGGCTGAGGGAGGCATCGCTGAGGCCCACGGGGCTCCTGTGGGTACACGAGGTGTTCGCTTGCCAGCCCGCATTGTGCGGAGCAGCTGGGCACTTTATCTCCCGATGACCAAAACACACACTAACCCCCAGTGCTGCCAGCACCGTGTGTGGCGCTGCCACGTCCCGCTCCCAGGTCCCTTTTGTGGGGCGTTGCAGTCTGGGTCTGGCCTTGCTGGGCCGGGTGCAGGCCCATCCATCCACCCTGTGCTCCGCAGCTGCACCCCAGCGGGTGCTTTGTCCACAACTTCCTTACAAGCTCTAGCTGGAGAAGACTCACTCAGACTGGAGAGCTTCTATGTGGATGTGTTTTGTCACTTGGCTATCACCATGATGACAGCCACGCTTGAAGCAAGGAGAGCACCATATGCAGATAGAAATCGGGTTTCTGTGCTCGTTTTCCAAGGCTGCTTGGCAGGGAGATGCTCTGAGGACACCAGGGTGCTGCAGAACACCATGTTCTTGAGGGAGGGCTTGGGGGCTCTTCACTGCCAAAGGAAAATGCTCAAGGTATCGCCCCAGCCTGCCAGAAAAGGAAGTTTTTTTCTCTCTAAATGTGTGAAACAAGTCCCCTTGCACTTACTGTGTTTCAACTCAGACAGTCAGGCCCTGGCAAACTCGAGTCCTCCATGCAGGATGAACTCAGCTCACCCTCTTTGCTGGCCGCCCTGAGAGGCTGGTGCAGCACGGCTGGCCTGGCACATCGCCTCCCCAGCTGCTGGCTGTGCTGTGTGACCACGGGATCATGATGGCCAGGACATCCCAGTAACCTGGCTTGTGGTACTGGGAATGGGGCAGTCTGGCCCATTGTAACGCGCTGAGACAAAGGTGCTTTCAGAAGGTGGCTGAGTGGAGCAACGAGCCCAAATGTGTCCTGCAGCGGGGCTCCCTCTGGGACGGGGACTGCTCCGGCCGCTGTGCTGCCCAGGGGCCCCGGGACTGCTGGGCAAAGCCACCGGCCATTGCCCCAGAGCCCTGGTCGCTGGTCAGTGGGAATTGGTGATCTCAGGTCTGCTCCTTGCCCCGAAGCCCTGTGCATGCAGGTGTGACCGAATGTCCTTCAAAAGCAGATGCATTTAATCCTGTTTCTGAGTCCTAATTTGGGTGCCAGGAGCCTGGGTCTCTGTGCTCAGTGTGAGCTGCTAAAGAAAGACAATTTAACGCTTTCTTGGTGCCTGCTGTGTGGCTAAAAACCCCTCACAAAGTGACGAGTGTCCCCCAGCACTGCCTCAGCACAGTGCGGAGCAGGGACTGCTGGCAGATGAACATCACATCCAGCTCAAAGATGTATTACATGTTCTAAAAATACACTGAAACTCCAGATATGAAGAACAGTAAATCGCCTACACAATTAATGGGGTCAAAAGCCATACAGATCCAGACGGAGTGTAAACTCTCTGCTGGGAGCTAGCGAGAGCTGCATACAGAACAGGAATATTGCCCCCCCGGGAGACATGGGTCTGTTGCGTTGCATCTGTTGGGCTGTGGATCGTTTATCCTGGAGTTTATCGAGCTCCTTTCCGATCTCCCGTGGCCTCGGCACTCTCTGTGTAGGTGTAGGTGTTCCTGCCCTGCTTTGGGAGCCATCTCGGGAATACAGTGCATTTTTGGACAGATTATTGGCGCCTGGGTGTGCTGCCATCTGTGGGTCCTGGCAGCCAGTACACGGTTTAGATGTTGCATCATTCATGGGGGGTTTATTTAAGATAAAGGCAAATTGTTTCTCTTGCACTAGGTAGAAGGAATAATTTCTGTTGCTGTATGTCACTGTCTCTTTGGTGTTTCTAAAGCATCTGTCACTTTTGTATGTCCATATGTGACAGATCACCTGGAGAACTGGCTTAAATTTTCGTTAAGATGAATTTGCTCCATGACCATCATGAATGAGCAGATGGCTCTTCTCTCTCCTCTTTTTCTGATCAGATTTTCCTTCTCTCCCAGAAAAGGAACCATCTCCAGTGGCCGCATGGTGGGGCATCCAGACAGCAGAGAAGAAATTAGAGATTTACACTGCATTTTTCTGCTGGAGGTGTTTCAGAGTCCTCGCTACAGCAAAAGGACTCTTTCTTGTCGTCGATGCCAAACACCTGAACAGAGTCATTGGTACCTCCTGCGTTACATCTGCTGCTGGGCGGCCCCGTCTCATGGCTGAGCCAGGATGCCCCAGAGAATCAATTGATCAGCGTTGCTTGTATCCTCGCCGCTGGACCCCCAGGGCCTTTGGTAAAATAGCAAAAGAGGTGAGTGTGTGTTAGACACCAGAGCTAAGCCCATCGTTGGTGATGGGCTGGATGCTATCAGGGAAAAGTTAACATTAATTTTTTGTCCTTCAGAGCAGGATTCAGAGCAGGCACCTACAGTCTCAGGTGGCTTCAGCTGGGCACCGGGGCTGAGCCCCCTGTACCCTCCTCACCTCTGTCCATCTCTGGGTGCTCGGTCCCGACCTGCTCCTGCCTTACCTGCCCGAGGAGGTGCCTCCTCCCAGAGAGACGTTCACCCCGGGCTCCCCACGAGGTGGCAATGCTGATCTCCTTTGCAAGAGCATCTCAGCAGGTAGCACCGAGTTCCTGCAGTTTTTTTTATGCCCAGTCCCTGGCAAATAACAGTCTCCCTCTATCCTCTCCAGTCCGAACGCTGGCTTCGTGCACAGGAAAATCCCAGTGCACGGGGCCGTGGCAATGGCTGGTGAGCTGCCGGGTTGGTTTTGGGGTCAGCAGGAGGAGCAGAGAGAGCCCAGAGCAGCCCGTGTCCCGTGGTGCCCGCGGTATCGATCCCTCAGCCAAAGGCACGGCTCCGCAGTGGTGCTGTGGGCTGGAGCTGGTTCTGGGAAGCATCTTGTCCCTTAGCAGGGAGCGGGCCACGCAGTCCGCAGAGGGCCCCTGCAACGAGGAACAGGCTGATGGCGAAGGCAGGGGCTGCCCAGCATCGGTGCTCCTGCTAGACCCGAGGATTTCAGGGGGAAACGCTCCCACATGCACCTCTGTGTGTGTGGCACAGTGTCCATACGATACATCCCAGCTTGTATCCTCGCCGCTGGGCCCCCAGGGCCTTTGGTAAAATAGCAGAAGAGGTGAGTGTGTGTTAGACACCAGAGCTAAGCCCATCGTTGGTGATGGGCTGGACGCTCGGCGACCCTGGGCTGATGCAGCTCAACCCTGTGTGCGGGGGTCCCGCACCAGTTCTGCTGGGTGCTCACGGGTGCTCTTGGGTGGGCAACCAGCCCTGGATGACTACGGGTCTCTCCCTTTTGAGTCCTGCAAGGCCATTTCACCCTGTGCTCTGAGGTGGGGGGGAGGGGGGGTGTGTCTTGGTGCCCCTCCAACACACCTGGGAAGCAGGAAGGAAGCAATCATCCCAACATTTTGCTTTACTGCTTCTCCAGCAGCTCAGAAACACCCTCCAGGCTGGGACATTCCTAGAAACCAGCTCTTCTCCTCTAACATCCTTCCTGCAGCCTCCGTGTGACTGCACAGCCGTGGATTCAGGACGAGCTAGATTTCTGATGTGCCGTGTTTGATCCCATTAATCAGCGAAGGCAGCACTGACAGACATTAGCCCTGGTGATTAACCTGCTCTGGTGATTAACCTGCTCCTGGAAAGAGCCGAGGCACGGCTGGGGTGAGCCCAGCTGTCACGGGGCCGGAGGCAGAGCAGGGAATCCCACACTATTTGCTCAAGCACCATGTTCCCTTTCCTTACGCGGCTGTTCCTGGCAATTCACCTCCCGAAGTCTGCGAGCCCTGCAAGCTTTCACTTAACGAGCAAGTGACCCCACCGCAGCCCACCCGAGGTCAGGGCTGTGGCCCGCAGGGTGCTCTCTGTGTCACCCATCTGGTGGGTGCTCATGGGATGGAGGCACTGGCCACGCTGTAACACAGACATTCCAAGGAGGGTCCCAGTGCATCCTCCCCAACGCCGCAGCGTGTCCCGGCGCAGCCCTCTCCCCTACTACAGCGAGGGCCAGCTGTGGGCACGTCCTGAGTCCTGTCTAACCCAGTGACCCCGGTCACCAGTTTGGCTCCTGATGTATTACCATTACTGCTGTCTAATGGTGTTTATGCACCCTCCGCGCCCCTGCTCAGCTCCCCCATCCCCTGGCAGGGGCCTTCCTCCCTTGCCCAGCGCTGGCTGTCAAACCTCTCCTCTCCGCGAGGTGCCAGGAGAGGTCTGAGCACTGGGGCTCAGCCCAGCCCAGCGTCTGAGGCTGGCAGCAGGCACAAGCTGGCTCACAGCCCGGCTCAGCCTCTCCCTGCCTGCGCTTGTGCACAAGCGATGGGGGCGAGGAAACATCCCCATGGCCGGCCTCGCACCCTGCCGAGCTGCTCGGTCCCTCCGGCCTTGGGTGCAGCCCCCGTGTGCCGGTTGTCCCAGGGAGGGTTCCCAGGGACTGGGGGATCCCACGGGTTCCCAGCAGAGAAGGGGTGCAGCACCCTCCGCTGCAGCCCCAGCCCCCCCAGCCCCTTCTTCGGGCCCGGGTGAAGCCTGTCCTGCACCCACAGGGATTCCCTCCAGCTGGGGCTGAGGCCCCTGTGCACACAGTGCTCAGCGCTCGCATCACAGGGAAGACATCAAATAAACGTCCCCCTTGTCAGGGTTACAGGGGCACAGAGGGCTCCAGCCCTTTCCTGGGGACTTGGCAGCAGCCTGAGGCAAACCTGACCCCAGCAGCAGCCACTGCAGGGACTGGGAAGGGTGGGAGCAGCTCCCCCGGCCAGGGCCAGCGCACTGCCTGCTTTCACGCCAAGCTCTCGGCACATCGGCAGCCTCTGTGTCTCTGCCTGGCTTTGGAGGTTTGCACCGAAGCAGACGCAAGGTTGGGGCCGGGCTGTTCCTGAGCAGTGCAGACCCTGCCAGGGCTTCCCGGGACCCCCTGCGGGTGTCTGGCACAGACCAGAGCTGCTGCTCTGCACCATGGTGGCCCCTGTGCATGGGCTACCCTGTCCCCAGAGGCATCTCTGGGCCCCCCATGGCTGCTCCCCCCTGCTTAGCAAGTCCAAAGGGTTTTCTGGAGCAGAGGGGCCCAGAGCAGGCAGCAAGGGCAGCTCCGGGAACCGGGACAGGGAGAGCCACGGCCGGTTTTTGCATCCAGTTTCTCCTGATGGAGGTTGGGATCAGCCAGCGCTGGGCTGACTCAGAGCCCCGGCACCGGGCTGTGCTGGGGCGGAGGGAGGGATGGCCCCTGCACGGCTCCTCTGCATGTCGGCCCCGGCACACGGCCTGTTCGCACACGCCAGCACATGTGCTCTTGCCAAGCACGTCCTGCTTTTCTGCAGTCAATCACACCTGGGCCACGCTGGTGGGATGAGGAGCTGCTCCGGGGGCTGCGGGAAGGGGCTGGGTGCTGGGCTCGGCCCCCGCCAGCTCCCTCCGTGTGCTGCAGCGGGGCCGGCGCGGCAGAGGAACAGCCTGGGACACCGGGGTCCAGCCTGGGATTTAACTCGTCTCCCACTGCCGCTGCCCGCGCGGCTCCAGCCCTGCCTCCCTCCACTCAGCGGGGTAGGGGCAATGTGGTGGTCCTGCCTTGCGGCCCCCCGGCTTGTGGCTTCCCCTTGCACTCTGCCCGAGCCCGGAGGGAGCTCCCTGCTCCGTGCCAGGGGGAGAATTTGGCCACGCAGAGACCCTGGGAAGCGCCTTTGCTGGAAGCCTCGTGGGCCAGGCAGGGCTCTGCCGTGCTGGGCTCCTCGCCTGCGGGAGGTCACCCCTCGCACCAGCACCAGCGATGTCTGCGGACACGGGATGGCCCAACCCGGGCCATTGCCAGGGTATGGGGACACCCTGAACGCAGTGGGACCCTCCTCCCAGGTGCCCCCACGCACAGCCCCGTGCTACTGATGCTGCCTTGCACAAGAGGGATCAAAGCTGATCCCCGCTCCGGCACCGCAAGGGCAGAGGGGGGGGAGCCTCACTGTGCAGCTCTCCCCATGGGTCCTGGGGGCTCCAGGGCCCACCAAGGAGCAGCCCCTTCCCCCCCTGGAGCACGGCTGCCCCGTTTGCGCTGCCCCACACATCTCAGCCCAGGCTGGGGGTTACCCTCCTGCTCCTGCCAAGGGAGGAACCAGCTCTGCTCTTCGACCAGCCCAGTTTGCAAACAGCTCAGGCATCCTGCCCTGCCCTGGTGTGAGCGGGGGAGGATGCTGGGCTGAATGCAGCTCTCGCTGACCCAGGGGCAAAGGGACGGGAGATTTTTGGGGCAACAGCAGCAGAAATGGCGAGCACAAGGCAGAGAGCCTGAGTGTCTCCACTCTGCTGACTTGAGCAGGGAGAAAGGGCACGGCCGAGCCAAACACCTTGGTCAGCATCTGCTTCGCTGCAGTTCGTATTTCACTTACGAGGCAAAACCTGTGAGGGGTGTGAGCAGGTCCCCACGCACCTCCAGCCTCAGCCGTGCCCCTTCCCTGCCCCACGGCCAGGCACACTCATCCCTGCCTACACACAACTCCCTGCGGGCC
This sequence comes from Falco punctatus, assembly GCF_963210335.1. Taxonomy (NCBI): domain Eukaryota; kingdom Metazoa; phylum Chordata; class Aves; order Falconiformes; family Falconidae; genus Falco; species Falco punctatus. The sequence goes on along the minus strand of NC_137599.1, from coordinate 3,079,928 downwards.
AAACACTGGCTGCCGGCCAGCCCCCCCCTTTCCGCACGGCTGGCAGAGCCTGGCCCCGGCCCCCCCATCCTGGCACCGTGCCCGGCGCTCAGGGATTTGCCTCTTACAAAACACTTGGCCACGGCACCCACCCTGCCCTGCCAGGCCGGGAGCTGGCGGCAGGGCTGGCTGTGCCCTGGGCTCCCAAAGCACCTGAACGGGGGCACGGGCTGGCCCCGGGGAAGGGGGGGCTTTGCAGACACAGCGGGGCTGCAGAGAGCACAGGCTGCAGTGGCAGAGGGACGCTTGCGGGGACCCCAGGCCCTGGGGTGCCTGAGGTCCTCTGGGGCATCGCGGCTGCAGAGCACGGAGCCGCAGCTCACATTTGCTGCCGTGTTCTGCAGCTGCCTGGCCCTCCCGTGCCCGCTCGTGCCACCCAAGGCTCTGCTGGCACCCGGAGGCTGCAGGAGCGGCGTGTTCGGCTCACACCACGGTGCCAGGCAGCACAGAGCTGCTCGGGACCCCTTACCCCTCTGCCAGCCTGGCAGGGGGACAGAAACCTTGGTGGGCTGTGTCTTGGGTGTCCAGCCAGAAACCAGCTTGGCCACGGCACCTTCTTTTGGTGAGACATCAGGGAGCCAAGCTCCCACCTGCCTGCAGACCTGCCGGGCCCCGCGCAGCAGCAGCAGCAGCACAGAGATGACACCAGGGACGTGCCCTCCCCAGGGGCCCCTGAATCCCCCCAGTTCCCTCCCTGAGGCATCTGCAGGCAGCGACGTGGGCTGGGGCTGCTCCGTCTGTATCTGCCCCCAAAGCCCCTCTCTCCGCAGTGGGGGCGTTTGATGCAGCCCTGGGGAACAGGCGCTGCCGTAATGGTGCAGCTCAGCACCGTGTGCTCAGCCTCCCTAACAGCCACCATAGATGGGGCTTCCCTGGAAAACCAGGTCAAGATGGAGCCGTTGCCTTTCTGCAAGCAGCTCTGCTGCAGATTTTGCCGCGCTGGCGCCATGGGCTCAGCTTTGTGCTTGCCGGGAGGCAGAGCTGTGGTGGCTGGGCTGGCACGGGGGCCTGGTGGGTCGAGCAGCTTTTGGGGGTGCGGGGAAGCCCAGGTTTTGTGTTGGCCCCTGGGGTGCTGCACCAGAGCCCAGCAGCAGGTTCTTGCCGGGCTGGGTTGGGGTGAACCCCGTGGGGCTGAGGTTGGAGCTGGAGATGCTGCCCTGCTCCCCGTTCCCCATCGCCCTCCGGCTCCAGGGCAGGCTCCGGCTCAATTTCAGTCTTTGCTTCTTAACCGGGAGCAGGAACGAACATCCCCCACAGCCTTCCCTGCCCGGCAGCTCGTTGGCCTCGCTGGAAGCAAACACAACCCAGGGGACAGGGGCTGCGCAGGGCAGGAGACCCCCGGGCTTGCGGGCGATGGGGCGGATGGCAGGCGCGTCGGCCCGGTGTCGTTTCAGCTGACACGGCCGCCCTGCCGCGTCCCTGCCATGGCTTGCCCCCACGCCCAGTGCCGGGCTGTGATTAGCGAGGCGGGGGCTTGGCTGCGCGTTCCCACCGCCCGTGTCAGCACCGCCGCCCTGGCAGGCGCTGCCAGCCGGGTGTGCCGCCCCACCACCCTGGGGACACGCCGCCACGGAGCTGCCTAACAAGGAAACCACCTACTCCCGCCTGCTTGCAAAACACCTTGGGCTCGGTGCTGTGCTGACGCCACCCATTCCCGGCAGCTCCCGGGAGGTGGTGGAGGCCAAAGTGGCCCATTTCCCCGCTCTGGGCTGCAGCCCACAGCCCCAGGACCCTGCAAAGCTGATGCTCCAGACCCAAACCCAGGCAGGGTTGGTCGTTGGGGTCCCAGTGCCCCGTCTGCAGAGTGAGGGACACGGGGAGGGGGCGCAGGCAGGGAGCCGCAGTCTGAGTGCAGGGCAGCCCCACGCACCGTGCATGGCGTGCGTGCAGCCGCAGCTCCCAGCGCTGCGCTGCAGGACGCGAGGGCTCGCCGCCTGGCTGGCAGGGCTGGCTCCGTGCTGTGTGCCGCGCTGGCCTGGCTGGAGTGAACCACGGAGCCGTGCTGGGTGCAGAGCCTTGCTGCGGGAACGCTCGCATGCCTGCAACAGCTTTTGCTGGTGCTCAGCACAGGCGCAGCACGCACCAGAGCGGGTCAGCAGCAGGACAGCGGTCCCGGCCTCCCAGTGCAACCATGGTGGTCTCAGCGCTGGGTCACTGGCACAGGGTGGGAAACACGGTGGCGGCTGGAGGAGGATGAAGGCGGCAGCTCTGGCAAGGGCTGTGCAGCAAAGCCGGCTCGGGGAGCTGGCTGCCTGCGTCTCTGCGGGTTCGTGGGGGACAGGGAAAGGCACAGGGGACAGGTGGGATTCGGGTCCTTCCCCTCTGGTGTAGCAGCTGGGAGGCACGGGATGTGTCCCAAGGGGCTCAGCGGGTCCAGCTCTGCAATTTGGGGACCACTGGCTCCGGCAGACAGAGGTGCCCTGAGCAGCCGTGGCCCCTCTGCCCCAGCGAGTCCCCCCACCCCTCACAACAGCCCGGGGTCCAAGCCCGGGGTCCTGGGCGGTCACTGGGGAGCATCCCCAGCCAAAGTGAAGGGGAAGGGCCTGGCTGCCATGAGGCTCCTATTTCCAGCAGATGCTGGTGTAAACCCCAGATTCCAGTCACCACCACCACCTCTGACCCCCCAGTAAGCGCAGCCGGACCCCGGCTGTGTCAGGCACCGGGCTGCACCGCATCCTGCACAGGGAGCCACGGCACCAGCCCTCCCCAGAGCCTGCGGGAGCCCCCGGGGCAGCAGGAGAGGGGAGGGGGCTGTCTGCAAGCACCCAGGACAAACCCAAGACAGGGTCGACAGGAGCCCCCCTGTCCCCTGAGCCCCCCAGGCTCCCTGGACAGGGCTGTAGCTTGGCTGCGCAGGTGGAAAGTTTTCTCAGGGCCTGGCTGATGGTGAAAGTTTTCGCAGGTGTGGCTCGAGAGGAATGTAAATCCTCTGAAGCCTCATCTCCCCTGTAATTACTGTCAGACAAGTTTCAGCTTGGAGCTGGGCCACCCCAGCCTCAGGTGTGGGAGCGTGGGGATGACGCAGCCGGCCTGTCCCTGCAGCGCACATGTCCCCTCCTGCCCCAGGAACGCGCCCGCTGACTCACGGGGGCCGCAGGGGCGGTGAGGCTGGGCAGTGCAGAGGGGGGCACCTGCAGTTGGGGCGCTGGGTGGGTGCACCCCATTGGAATCACGCCTGGACATCCCATGGGGTGACCAAACACCTAGACGTTGCCCTCAGCCAGGGGACAGAGCCTTCACGCCAGAGCGGGCAGCATCCTGGCCACAGGCCCTCAGCAGACCCAGGAGAAAGGTGACTCTGTGGGATGGGTCTGGCCATGCAGGGGACAGGCTGGGCTGCAGCCTGGCCTGGCCCTTGCTCCAGGCATCTTCACTCTGGCCAGCTCTGCAGGTGCCGTCCCCAGGACGATGCCACTGGGCCACCGGGCACATTCCTGGCAGCTGTGACCCAGCAGATACCAAAGGGCCTGGGCTTGTGGGGTTATCGAGAAAAAGGGCCATTGCACAGGGCTGAGAGTGCCTGGCCCATCTCAGGGGAAGCCTGCGCAGCTGGAGCAGCACATAGAGCCAGGCTGCCGTGGCGGCTCGGGGCCAGGGACTGGGGGTGAGCACGCTGAGGGCACCCCCAGAGGGGGACCCACTGGGGCAGGAGCTCTGCACTGCTCCTGCACACCACAGCCGGGGCTGTGCATGCTCGTGTTGTGCAACTGGGGCTCAGGAACAGGCACGTGGCCAAGGGACGTTGGCTGCAGCTGAGCGGAGACAGCGGCCACCAAAGCCCAGTGTCCTTGTGGCAGCGCAGGGGCTGCACGCCGCAGCCGGGGTGCCAGAGGGACGCTTCCCTGCCAGCTGTGGTGTGGCGAGCGGTGAGCTGTGCCATCTGTGGCAACGAAACCAAACTACGGACTGACATGCATACACACGTGTGTGTACACCCTCACATACTTGTGAACACTTGCCTCCTCCCCTCTCCACCCAAGAAGGGTGAGGGCCCAGCTCTGCCAGGCAGGATGCAGGTGCCAGTGATGCAGTGGTGCTGCCCACAGCAGGAGCAGAGCAGGCGCTGCTTGCTGGGCTGTGGGGCTGCTGGGGCACAGCGAGGGCAGGACCCCGGGGCCCAGCCGGGATGAGCAACTGTGTCTGGCTGGCCCTGATGCGATGCCCAAAGCCTTGCTGGTGTGGTGGTCTATGCCCCATGTCCCCATTGCTGCAGGAACCCTTTGCTGGGCGCAGCACTGGTGGGATGCAGGCAGGGAATGGCTGCCCACACTGGAGCACCCCCTGCAACCCCCAGCAGACCCCTGCACACCTTAGTGCACCCCAGCACCCCCCTGCACATCCCAGCATCAGCCTGCACACACCAACACACCCCTGTACCCCCTTACACACCTGTGCACATCTGGCACCCCGGCACCCCAGCAAGGCTCAGCACCCCCCTGCACACGCCAGTAGCCCCCTGCACAACCCCGTGCATCCCGGAACCCCCATATAGAGCCCAGCAAGCCCCAGCACCCCCGCGCACGCCCGTGCGCCCCCCGCCAGCCCCGCCGCAGCGCTCGGTCCTGCCGCGCCCGGTCCCGCCGCGCCGCCTGTCGCCAGCAGGGGGCGCCCCTGCGCAGGGAGAGACCCTCCCGCGGCCAGCGCCGGGCCGGCCCCGGGTGTGTGTGTGTGTGTGTGGGGGGGGGGAATGTGTGTGTGTGTCTCTGTGTGTCTCTGTGTGTCTGTGTCTGTGTGTCTGTGTGTGTGTCTGTGTGTGTCTGTATGTGTGTCTGTCTGTCTGTCTGTGTGAGAGAGTGTGTGTGTCTGTGTGCCCGGAGAGAGAGAGTGTGTGTGTGTGTGGGGGGTGTGGGGGTGGTGGTGGTGGTGTGTGTGTGTGTGTCTGTGTCTGTGTGCATGTGTGTGTGTGTGTGCGCCCGGGATGTGGTGCCTAGAGTGTGTCAGTGTGTGTGTCTATGTGTGCCCATGTGCCCGTGTGTGTGTGGTGCATGTGTGTGTGCCTGGTGCGTGTGCCTGGCATGTGTTTGCCTGGCGTGCGTGTGCGAGGTGTGTGTGTGTGTGTGTCTGCCCGGGGTGTGTGTACTTGGTGTGTATATGCTGTGTGTGCGCGCCCTGGTACACCCCGGTGTGCTCCAGGGTGTGTGTGTGCCAGGTATGTGGGGATGTGTGCCTGGTGTGTGCCTGGTGTGTGCCTGGTGTGTGCCTGGTGTGTGCCTGGTGTGTGCACCCCTGCCCCCCCCCGTCCCCCCCCGCCCCCCTGGGCTCAGTGCTGAGCCCCCTGTGCCCACCCGTGGGCTGCCTGCCCGGTGCAGCGGCTTTGCCCTGGGCACGGGCACAGCACCCGGGGGCTGTCCCCTGTCCCTGCGCACCGCCAGGCCCAGCATCACCCGCCAGCACCAGCACGGCCGTGGCGGTGCAGCCCTGCAGTGGTGCGGTGAGGCGGGGATGGAGGTTAATCACAACCATTTGCTCTTCCCTGCAGCCACCAGTTGAGCACAGTTATTTGGATTAAAAAAAATAATATATAATAACAGAGGCAAACGAGCTGATTCCAAAGCTGCAGCTCATAATTACTGTTACATATCAGGAGGATCAGCCGCGCTCCAGGCGAGAGAGCGGAGCCGAGCGCGGTGCCAAGCCCGGGCAGGTAACTGCCTCATGCCAGACACCCGGCTGACAGCCCAGCGCTGCCTTTTCGCTTTGAACTCCCGCACAGAAAATCATTAGTGCTCGAGGTGGAGCCGTGGACCTCAGCCAGGAGAGCTGCAGGGCACAGCGCGAGGGATGCTCGTGGTCCCGGCGGGTGCCGTGGCAGGGGCTGGCAGTGCCGTGGGGGCGGTGGCGAGGCTGGGGGCTCCGGTCCTTGGGGGGAAGCTGGGGAAGGCAGGTGTATGGCTGGGACCTGGGGGAGGCACAGGCTGTTTCAGTCTTGTAAATGACTTCAGAAAACTGCCTGCCAAGGACCGATTAACAAGCAGCCAAGTATTTACAACCGTGTGGGAAGCGACAGCGCAGCCTGGTCACAGGCAGCACTCTGGGGCAGTGTGGTCCATCTCCTCAGCGCCATGGGCAGCCCCTTCCCCTCCCAGCAGCTGCGTTGGCCTCCTGGGAGCGCTCCCCCACTGTCCCCACCGTGGGCACAAGGTGACCAGCCCCCTGCTGGTCCCACCCCGGCCACGGTGGGACCCTCGCTGCCTGCTCACAGGCAACAGCCACCCAACCATCAGCCCTCAAGGAGCAACAGAAAGGGAGGCCGGGAGGGGACCAGCACACATGGCAGATCCTACCTGAAGGGGCCACCTCAAAGCCCCCCTCTAGAGGGGACCAAGCTGAGAGCCAGGGTCCCACTGGGGAGAGGGGCTTCCCCTGGGGCGAGCTAGAAAAGCAACGTCTGCAGGGGCTGTCACCATCCCTCCTGCCCGTCCTCGTGTGCCACGGGGGGCTGTGTGCGCGGCGTGCATCTGCACAGAGGCCAGGACAAGCCCTGGCAGCAGGAGGGCACTAAATGCCAGCGGAGGAGTCACGGGGCTGGTGCAACCCCTGTCACCAACAAGGGGTTTGGCCCATCCAGCCGGGGTCCGGTGGCATGACTGGCCGCACCCCAGAGCAGGGAGAAAACACCATTCCTGCCCTTCCACAAGCACGAGTGTCTCCAGGCTGATGCCAGTACCTGCCTCATCCCGCTGCCAGCGTCACGGCTGTCCCCAAGCCCAAGTCCCCATCTGTGGCTTGGAGACCTGGCCTGGAGTCACTGTAGGTGCAGCGGGTGTGGGCACGGAAGGAACGTGGGAGCCGCTGGTTGTTGCCTCCAGTCAGCATGGGAAAGTACATGTGCAACTCCCTGCCTGCTCTGCTGTGCTCAGCAAGGGGAGAGAGGGATGAGCAGACAGGGTGTGAGCCTATTTCCACACCGACAGAATGAGACATGAGGAAATGCAGGAGCTGCTTGTGATCTGGAAGAGAGACACTGAAAAAATAACGTGGGAAACTCCGAAGGTTGGAGTTTGCTGCGGAGATAGAGCTAAAGCGATTCATGATGGCTCGGGAGTCTGGCTCTGCTCAGACACAAGTGTTCTTTTGTCTAGAGGAAAACAAGGAGTCGTTTGTTGCCCATCTGTCCTCCCTTTGCCTTGGTCCCACACACATTGCGGAGCAGCTTCCCCTTGGGTTCTGGACCAGGGAATCCCCATCTCTGGTCCATGGCTCTGCATATTGTGACTGGCCTGAGCCCGAGCTGGAGCATGTCAGCTGGGACATCACCAGAGAGACCGCCGAGCTGCTTAAGCGCTGAACTTGCTAGAATGGGTTCCTCGGCCCCAAGCAGGGGCAGAAGGGCTGAGCCAGACCTTGGAGACAAGACTGGTTGTGATCAAAAGCTGTTCAGGATCTTTACTGCTGAAGCACAGCAGCTGAAAAGCAGTGCTCAGCCCTTGGCTGGGTGACCAGGTGGCATGATGGGTGGCCACAGCACTTGGGTAGCTGCAAGGATGAAGAACTACAGCAGGACCAGGGGGAAGAGTCTGAATGATCTGCTGAAAGACTGTCTAGTGCCAGACAGGTCTGTGATCCCTGAAGCAAAGCAGAGATAACCACATACATCGCTCTGTGCTGCCCAGCCCCTTGGCTGAGCTGCTCCCGCAGCTGAGCAAGAGTGTGTGAACTGGCTGTGTTTGCAGCGCTGATTCATTGGGAATCACTGCTGTAAGGGGATCTCCTTGGCACACGCCATGCCGAAACGGGCAGAGCAGCTCTTCGGCCGGGGAGCAGGTCTGTGCTCCAGCAAGGTGCTCACAGGTGGAGGTGGCTTGTGAAGCATCAAATGACGCAGGGCCAGGACTCACCTGGTGCTCTGCAAACAGCTTGGGGCATCGGCCAACGTGGAGGAGCATCATCTTCGTTCACGTTCACCGAGAGGAGAAAAGGGCTCGTTGAGAGCCTGGTGTGATGCTGGTGCAGGGACGCCGGTGAGGCTGCCCGCAGCATCCCACCGGCAGGGCAAGGTCTGGCCTCAGCGTTGGCAGGAGCCAGTTTGGAGTTCAGAGACGGGCAATACGGAGTCACCCCACTTTGCCTTCCCTCCAGTCAGCCCTTCCCCCTCTGGCTCCATCACTGCCTCCTTCGTTCTCCTGCTAAGGGGGACGAGGCTCTGCTGCCTGTCTCCTTCATCCAGCGCGCAGCACAGTGGGCAGGGGGGGATCAAACGGGGTGAGCGTCTGGCGTGGCTTGGCTTGCTGGCTGGTGGCTAAATGCCCTGAGCCTGCCCAGGGGGAGTTTCCATCGCTCACACACACTATGAAGTTTCCTTTCATAGCAACAGATCTGGGATCGCTCTTTTCCTGATAATGGGAGGGGGCTGTCAGGACATGTCCTAGCAGACGATAAAAGCAACAGCAGCTGAGATGATAGAAACAAAGACAGCACTATTTCACTCCACACCTTGATATATTTGTTACCCATTTTGGTGTTGTTCAAACCTACAGAGAAAACCTGTCAGCGAGGGTAAAGCCCGTGCCTGCCATTCCTTACTTGCAGGAGACATCCTTCCCAGAGCTGCATCCTCCAGCTAGTTCCTACTGAGCTGTGAACTGCTGTGAAAGGCACTGGGAAGAACCTGGCCCACAGGGGAAACCCAATGACTCCTAATTAGCTCTTAATTCATGACATGAAAAGCACAGTTAAGTGCTATTGTTTGAGGCACATGCCACACACTGACCCGGGCCTTTTGGCACCAACCCTTACCACAGTGGGGTACCCTGTGGGCTGCTTGTCCACTCCTAACATATAATTTCATCTCCCTTCCTATGCAAACCGGAGGACTTCAGCTTTTTCTTTCCCCCTGCAGCACACCTGAGGGAGAGATAGCATCGATGGTATGCTTCTTGCTGGAACAGACTCTTGATACCATCTCCTGAACATTATGATGTGTTTTTTTTTTTTTTTTTATCTCAAGGGAATTTACTGTGGGTGAGTGCTTCAGGAGAGCCTGGGAGACTGAATTCTTCTGGTGACATAAAATCGCTGAAGTGGTGCGTGCTTCTCTGCATAATCACGTCGACCTGTCGCCACAGCCAGTGGAAGAGGAACTTTGTGCTAAGGGTTTCTCCTGTAAGAATGGGGCTGGTTTGGGGATTCTTGTTCGGGAGCTCAGCCAGAGGTCAGGGTAGCAGCTGACTGGCAAAAATATCGATTGGAAAAGACCAGAAAAAGCTGATATTGTAGGCCAATCTACAGATCTCCTCTTAGGCTCTTGTGCCAGTTGTGATAAAGGAGCTCAAACATGGGCTGAGGTCGTGATAATACTGAAAGAAAAGCCTTAAATCCAGCGATTCCCTGCCTGTGGGGCTGTGGCAGGGCTTTGCCTCTTCTAGGGCAGTTGCCACATTCAGGCTGACTCGTACCTTGGCCTAAAACATGTGGGTGACCTGAGTGGGGGAACAGAGCTCCCAGCACAGCTTTTGGCCCACGTGAGGGGTTCAGGGCCAATTGCCTGGAGCAGGAAGGTGTTTGCTAGAGCAAACACGAGCAAAGCGAGCACGTCTGGAAGAACTCAGCAGGGGAGGCCAAGGGATGGCTCTGGAGCACAGCTCCCACACGACGGCTGTTGGGTAATCCTGTACCCCCCACTACGGAGGGCAGCGGGCCAGCAGGAGCACTGATCTTCACCCTGCCAGGTTGCCCCAGGACAGCGCTGCAAGCGGAGCAGAGTCATCTGCACGCTCTGCCAGTTGCCAGCAATGGGTTGCTCCCAGGTCCCCCTCCTTTCCCCCAGCTTTCTGAGGGAGGGGGCACATGTGCATCCCAAATCTCCAGAGTTTGCATCTTGGGGAGTCAAAAATCCAAATCTGAAGCCAATCGGTTCTGAGGCAGGGCTGCCCAGAGCCCTCGACTAAGAGGATCTGGAGTCTCTTTGTGCTTAAGCTGCTTCCTTGGTGGCCACCCAGAAAAACCACACCACCTCTCCCAGAGCTGCTAAAGAAAGAGAACGTGACTCCCTATAAAGGCCTTGGGATCTAACAGCGGTGCAGATAAAGCGTTGTTGTTATTGTGTCCTTCAGCGAACAGATGAAAGAAAGGAGGCACTATGAATTACCAAGGGTGAGGCTCTGGGAACACCTCAGCAACTCCAAAATCAGTTAAGTGTGTTAGAATGCGAAAACAGCCAGAGGGGCCCAGGGAAGGAAGGAGATCACCACAGGAGAGAACACAGAAGGGTTCCTAATCCCTATAACTCTCTTTCACTACCTCACAGGCACCTCTGCTAAAAGAAAAAATAACTTCTCTTATCCGAGAATGACACTGCTGGAGCCGGGCTGGCCAGCAGGTTGGGTGTGCGACTTTCCACTGTGTACTGTAAGAGCTGGCGCCACATCAGTGAAGGGATTTTCTTCCCGACAAAGAATAAAACAGTGCAGTGTCTCCCTTCCTGGTTCTCTGCTGCTTTTTTCACGCTAATACCTGTCCAGCTGCATTACTATAATCACTATGCTCAATCCCTTAATAGCACGATGCAGGCGTGGCTATCGGGGTGTCTGCATTGCCTCATCTCTGTTCCTCAATTCTGCATTGTCCTGTTTAAACCCTTCGCTCTGCCGGTGGTCGCAGGGCTCCTGCCCCTCGCTGCAGTGTCTGTTGCGCTTTGCCCATCGGTACTTTTGATACAGGTGATGCTGGTTCTGCTGAGCTGATGTTAGCATTGCTGTCTTGCAGCTGCAAATCTATAAGAGAAAGGATATCTGCATGCAGGCATAGCATCCGTAAGGATTGATTGTACCCTTCCCGTCAGAAATCACATGTAACGTGTCCTAGCAGTGGGTGTCTAACGCAGTTTCAATCCTTCTTCTCTGATTTGGACTATTTAAGCATTAAAACCTGCCTCAGCAATGAGATAGAAGAAGCCGTGGCACCGCATTTTCTAGCTTCTACAAGTCTTTTGGAAGTGACAGACTGCTGCTGGGGAGCTTGTGAAAGGTGTTGCAGCAAAGCAGGTGCCACTGGGAAACGTCAGGCATCTGCCTTTTAAACTGACTGACAACCCACATTGCAGGGGCTTTCCAGTCTCTGTAGAGAGATTGACCCTAGACTAGTACGTAAGCAGAAATTACTGGAGTTTCTTCTCTTCTGAGCTACAAAATTTCTGCCAAATACGGTATCAGTACACAAATACCGCCAGGTCTGTGCTTGTCCTGGAACAGAGGTCCTGACGGGAAAATTTCCGTCTGGCTTTGGGTTGGTGCTTATAAAGATTATGGATGTGCAGAGCTCTTAAGTCAGCAACTCCCGTTGACTTTAGACTCTAAAAAAGCAAATAAATAGATTTGTAGATTTTTCATGATATAAGGTGGTTGTGGGCGACTTGGCATTTCACAGAGGATTCACTGGTGTTATTTCATGAAGGAGCAGTGGGGTGGAGCTGGAGCCAGCACCTCCGCGTCTCAGGTGCAACAGTGAAATGCTAAAACATAGCCACGAGCGAGGAGCCTTTGGTCTGAATCATGCCGGGCGCTGGGAACTGAAGCGGAAAGAGAAGATCCTGTGTGCACTGCTGTGCTTCCAGTGGGATGTGACAAAAGACGTGAAATCGGGGAGAGAAAAATGATGATTCTGGAATTTGGCTCTGGCTGTCCGGGGTGACGAAAAGCGCCGGCAACGCCTCCTGCCCGGGCTATAAAGGGCTCCAAGCCAGGGGGAAGCGAGCACTCGCTGCCTGCGCTGCCGAGCCGGGTGCCTCTCTCCAGCCTCCAGCCCCCGCCAGCCTTCGCCATGAGCACCACTGTCAGGCAGTACTCCTCCTCCACCTCCCTCAAGGGGTTCGGTGGCCTGGCTGGGGGCTCCAGCAGGCTTTCCTCCGTGCGAGTTGGGGGAGGGGGCTACAGAGCCCCCAGCGTCCACGGAGGCTCCAGCAGCTACTCTGTCTCTTCCCGCATCGTCTCGGGGCTCGGCAGCGGCTATGGGGGCAGCTACTGCAGCAGCGTAGGAGGGGGCCTCGGCAGTGGCTTTGGGGGTAGCTACGGGGCTGGCTTTGGGGCTGGCTTTGGAGCCGGCTTCGGGGGGGGCTTTGGGGGAGGCTTTGGAGGCGGCGATGGCATCCTGCCGGCTGGCGAAAAGGAGACGATGCAGAACCTCAACGACCGCCTGGCTGCCTACCTGGACAAAGTGCGTGCCCTGGAGGAGGCCAACACCGACCTGGAGGTCAAGATCAGGGAATGGTACAAGAAGCAGGGACCTGGTCCAGACCGTGACTACAGCCCCTACTACAGGACTATCGAGGAGCTCAGGAACAAGGTAGGATGCTGTGATTAACACAGTGGGACGTCTCATTACCAGAGTGGAAGCAGAATCACTGACTGTTACCTCTGTAATTAGTAAGCGCTAACTGCGTCGTAAAAAAGTGTCTCAGATGCACATGCTGAGCGCCAGGCTGGGAATTCCGAGATGTCTCAATGTTAGCTCTTGATTACATCCCTCTAGGTGGAACAAACGGCAGGAAGAAGCAGATGTAAAGGGACATAATGCAACAAATGAAGAAGAAGGAGACAAATCTGCATTGATAATGCATTTTTTTCTGCAGTTTGAAATGAACGTGCAGGGAAAGTTGTAAATAGGTGCAGAGTGTGTCACTGATGTCATTTTTGTAAACATTCAAAAAATTCATTTGTAAACATTGGCAAACTTTTTTCAGCTCTTCAGTATCGATGTGATTTAGATGCTAAAGTGAAAAAGATGGAACTGACCAACAGTGAGGTTTTCACCTCCTTTTGGCAGTCACCACCCCAGGGCCAGGCTTGATGCAAACCCACCAACCCAGGCAGCTCTGGGGGGATTTCTCCTGTATCTGATTTGATTCCCACCCTCCCCATTTCAGAGGAAATACCCGAGAGTTGACTTTGTTCTGCTGTGTTACTTCTTACTTGCGAGTTGCCCCCAGGAAGCATGAAGGCAGGCAGTGTACATCTGGAGCTGCAGGAGTGCTGGCAAATGATGCAGGGAATCCATTTTCCCTCCCTGTCTTTGGCCCCATAACCGATGTCTTCCCAAACTCTGCCTTGAATCTTCTCCCAGTATGGATTATTTGCTCCTGGTTCTGTAATATAAAAATCAGAAGCTGTAGGCACCTGCTCACTGCATTTTGCTCCATTTCTGCAGTCAACAAATTAAATCCACCCCAGAACATATGGGCACAAGGTATGCCAAGCACAAACACCTTGCTGGTCCATCCGTCCCACCAGAAGAGCTGCATGGAGCTGTGGATGGGGGAGCAGGTGATTCCTCCTTGGCTCTTGCGTAATCAGAACCTGCCCTGAAGCATGGGAACAAATGGTGTCATCAGATCTCACACACCTTCCATGTTTCACGCTGCCTTTTGAAATACTGATGGATTTTTGGAAAGGGAGGTCACAGAGTAACGCAGAGTCAGTCTCAGCTGTGTCTCACTCGGTCTGATTCAATACACACTTCTCCTAAGGAAGCCCCAGGCTTCCCCAAAACTGTTCCTGTCCCAACAGTCTCCCTTCTGCTTCCATCCTGTGGTCAGCCAGGAGGAGTGCCCGACACTCAGTGCTTTGTCTTTATCCTCTGCCCTCCAGGTGCTGGTGGCCACAGTCGACAACGCTAACTTCCTCCTGCAGATTGACAACGCCAGGCTGACAGCTGATGACTTCCGGAACAAGTAAGCCACATTTCCTGGAAAAATGGAACAAAGTCTGCAGAGACTTTTGATGAAAGGAGGAGAAAATCCCATCCAAACACAAAAAGACAACATAGAAACAAGGTCTTCAAAATGAAAGTGTAGTTTCCAAAGCAGATGGTTATCAAATCCTGTAGGCGCATAGGGATTGTTCTGCTTCCATCCAAAACTTCACTATTTTATTCCCATTGCTGGTTCCTCTGTGGTACGACCTCTCCTGTGCGGAGAACTTTCCCTGTGCTTGTGCTGCACATTTAACTTGTGTATGTATAGCCCAGCAAAGCCCAGACCCAGTAACGAGGCCCAGTGATACCAGGAGCACGGTGATGGAGTCAGATGGACACTGTTCATCAGTTGTTCCCCTGTGTTCACCAGCACTCACCGTCAGGAAGCTGTCCGTGCACTGTTGGGGTATCAACATGATGCCAGCAGCAGCACGGAGGAAGCAACCAACTGACCCAGGTGCTCTGTCCCTGGCTGGGCAAGTTCTCGTGCCACTTTCATGACTGTTCTTGTGTCCCCAGGTTTGAGACGGAGCAGGCTCTGCGCCTGAGCGTGGAGTCCGACATCAACGGCCTGCGCAGGGTCCTGGATGAGCTGACCCTGGCCAGAGCTGACCTGGAGATGCAGATCGAGAACCTGAAGGAGGAGCTGGCCTACCTCAAGAAGAACCACGAGGAGGTGAGCACAGAGCCAGGCTCAGAAAAGTCCAGCCTGGGCCCAGAAATACGAGCTCTGGTCCAACCCTTAAGGCCATGCTGAGTTTTGAATTGCTGGGCGGGAAGATTGGAGGTGCTGATAAGGACATAGGGATGATGCATTCTGGATAGCAGCACATCCTCTCCAGAGTGTGTCTAAAATTCATTCACCTCTTGCTATTTCAGTAACGGCCACTGCAGCAGTTAGAGATTTATCAACGATCCTGGCAGCTTCAGGCCTGAGGGGTCTGTCTCCCGAGAAATGAAGCCAGCTACAGGCTCTGATTTATTCTCTGAAGGTTTAACTCAAATGGAGACTTCTTAAGAATTTGGGTTATTTTCTTTCTGACTGTGGGGCAAAGGCCCTGGCTTGCTCCCTGTTGATCTGCCCTAGAAACACCTGCTGAAGGATGCTACCTTTCCTTGAAGAACTCTGTGCTGAGAGGAACATCTTTATATGCTGGTTGCTGGATTGCATGAAGATGTGTTTCTTGTTCCTTCCAGGAGATGAATGCCCTGCGTGGGCAGGTGGGTGGAGAGATCAGCGTGGAGATGGATGCTGCTCCTGGAATCGACCTCACCAAGATCCTGGCTGAGATGAGGGAGCAGTACGAGAGCCTGGCGGACAAGAACCGCAGGGACGCCGAGCAGTGGTTCTTCAGCAAGGTGAGCTGGCTCCGGCAGAGCAGCGAGGGGCGTGGGACCCCAGGCCCTGCCTGCTCACCGGTGCTCTAACGGCACGCTGCTGCCTTGTTGCAGACGGAAGAGCTGAACCGGGAGGTGGCCATCAACACCGAGCAGCTCCAGAGCGGCAAGACGGAGATCACCGAGCTGCGACGCACCATCCAGAGCCTGGAGATCGACCTGCAGAGCCAGCTCAGCACGGTACGAGGGGCCGGCTCCCTGCGGGGGTGGGGGGTGGGGGGCACGCAGGAGCACGGGCCAGGGGGCGCGTGGGGGCTCCTCCTCCACCCCCAGCGCCCTCCGTCCCCCGCTGAACCCGTCCCTCTCCTCTGCACGCAGAAAGCGGCGTTGGAGGGCACCTTGGCCGACACAGAAGCCCGCTACGGCACCCAGCTGGCCCAGCTGCAGGGGCTGATCACCAGCGTGGAGGAGCAGCTGGCCGAGCTGCGGTGCGACATGGAGCGCCAGAACCATGAGTACAGGGTCCTCCTGGACGTCAAATGCCGCCTGGAGCAGGAGATCGCCACGTACCGCCGGCTCCTGGAGGGTGAAGACGCCCAGTACGTAGAGGGGCTTTGACTGGGAGAGCGTGTTGGGAGGAGACGGGTGAAAGCAAAGGAAATAAAACATGGACAATCTACATTCCCTGGAGGGTCCTGTGAGCCATTTCCCGACCCATGTCGTGCAACAGGGTCTCCCTTTTCTGTCCTGCTAGTCCAGAACAGCCCAGTGGTTATGACAGCGCTGCAGCATCCCTGGGATCCCCTTCCCATCCCGTCCTGGGGAAGGAGCAGGTATCACTGCTGCTCATCACAGCTGGGATGCGGGCTGCCCTTATGTCTGAATCCCCCTGGCACACACACATCCTTACCATTTTCAATTTTTACACTAGGCTGTTTCCAGAAGGCATTTTAATCCTGTACTGGTGCGAGAAGGAAAGACGGGGTTTAAATAATTATTTTGTCTTAGAGACAACTCACGTTTTTTCCATTTCTGACCATTTTCTGTCCTTTCTCCTCCTGTAGCATGTCTTCCCTCTACATCTCGCAGCCTGTGAAAGAAGGTAAGTACACGTCTTGGCTGAAGCACTGATCACACGTAGCTGTTATATCCTTAGCCACCTTCTTAGCACAGACTCTACTAATTTACTAAAATTACTGTCATATTATACTTTCAAAATGTGAATTGACAGAAACTGCTCATGATATACCAAAACGTCTTTCAGAAGTATTATTTGTGCAGAGTGAAACTATATAATAAAGTATTTAGTGGTAGGAATGTGGTGGTTATATTTGGTTTCTCAGGCGGCTTTTGGTCATAATAAATTTACCCATGAAAATCTTTAAATACTTTCCCCTTGCTTCCCTGAAAATAACAGTTCCTTCTTTCTCCATTGTAGCACCTATAACTACCCGTCAAATCCGCACGATCTTTGAGGAAGTCCAGGATGGGAAGGTGATCTCCTCCCGCGAGCAGATCACCCAGGCTGCCCACTGAGGCGGCTGTGTGGTTTGCTGCAAACCTCGCATAGCAAAGCAGAAGAAGATTCCAGCTTATGTGCTCTAGCTATGCAGATCACAAAAAAGCACCTTCTCTTTTTGTCACACCCCGGCTTCCCTCACCCTTTATCCAAGCACTGTTCCATGCTCAGAAATCAAATAAAGCTTTTCTTCGCACTTATGAAAACCAGGGTCTGGTCTTGTTGCTCTGAAGAGCTGGGCTGTCCCACTGCTGGAGCTGTAGGACAAAGCTGCTCTCGGGAAGGAGTAATATTCTCCATCTTTGGTACCCAGGTGTTGAGGCCAGGACAATGACAATTCCGTAATACCTGTGACCTGGCTGCCTCCGTGAGGAAGCTGATGTGGGTGGAGGTCTAAAGGGAACTGATTACATGGGTCGTGGGAGGCAAAACTTGTGAGTCTTTGTATTTCATCTCAGATTTGGCACGGTGACTTTCAGGTTGGGGCAAAATGCTGCTTCCCCAGCTGCAATGTGCAGCAACAGCAGAGCTGAAGCTTTGAACTCGGTAAGTACAAGCAAGAAAGTGAACAAAACCCAAGTCATGTAGCCAGGACCCTGCAAACGGTTCCCTCCCCAGCTCTGCCTTGACAGCTGCTGTGCAGCCCAGATAACAAGCTCTGAGGTACAACGAAATGAAGCTGTAGATGTGGCAGGGATGCATTGGCTGATGCCTCTGCAGAAATACAAACTCAGCTTAGTTTAATCCTTTCTTCCAAAGGCACTGCTAAAGGGTGAAGAAAACAAGTGGTGGGTATGGCCTATACAAGCAAAAAATTTAAAACACTTCTGGGAGTTATTTGTGGCACTCCCTGGCTGTTAGTGGCTGTTCCTGATGCAGCAATTCATGTTGCCGTCAGCTGGCCCAGCCGTTCCTGGAAAGCCAGTTTAGACACATTCTTGGCTGGATTCTGCCACATTTATTACCTCATAAATCCAACTTCCAAATCAATGGGATGATTTAGAGAAACGCTACTGAATATGTGTAAGAATAGAGCTGGCCACACAGTTTTAAGATGCCTTTCCAGAAAATATGCCTGGATTTTATGGGGAGATAAGAGAGAATTCGTGTTTTTATTCAAAACGTTGGCAGGATCCCTGCAGTGCATCATCTGCACTGCAAGCCGAGGCAGCAGGGATGCACGGTCTAGCGGCACCCCATGCTGCAGCCATCAGCTCTGCCCAGTGTCGGCTGGGACCACATCCCCCTGGCCACGCAGGGCAGACCCCCCATGACGCGTGCCAGGGACCAGCTGCGCTGTGCACCCTGCACAGCACCCTGAGCGAGCCAGCTGAAAGCACTCCCAGCACCCACTGACTTGCAGCAGGCACAGCTTTGGTTTTGAATCTTACCGCTGACGAGCAGTGATCTCATTTCTACTGCGATTCCACCAAAGGACACGTAAACACAACCCAGTAAAGGAGCACTGTGGTCAGGAGAACGGCTCCCGCCACTCTGCCGCTGCACGTCCGTGTGGCGCATCGTGGACGGGCCACGAGTAAACAACAGGGCACAATTCCTGACCCCAGGTGCTTCCAGCCACAGCATCTCTGCGGCCTGACTGCTGTGCTCCTGCATCCTTGGCTGAGGGAGCCTGGCACAGCACGGGGCTTCTCCCCCAGGATGCTCCGTGCCCCGGGACTGGACAGGGCCAGGCGCTGAGCAGCCCAAGCCCAGATGCCTCAGAAGGGTAAGGACAGACACAGCCTGCAGTTAAAGAGCTTCCCAGGTCACCTCTTAGGGATCCACTGTCCTCACCAGGGGTGGTGCAGGGACTGTCAACACCTCTGGCAGCTCCTCGCGATGGTTGTGTCCCTGCAGCTGCCACCCTTGTGACACCCGGCATGGGGATGCTGTATTCACCCTGGATTTATATTTTTCTCCTGGAAAACGGAGCACACCCTTGTTGCTATAGAAACAAATAATACTTTGCTAACAAACCCCCCTGTTTTAATTACTCCTGCTACTGCAAATTGTGAGGGAGGTGTGGAAAACAGGTGTTGATACTTTCCTGCCTTAAGCATTAATAATTAGTCGTGACCTTAAGAAACCCATTGAGGAGGGAGCTGCAGGTGGTGGCTTATGCAGACAGGCAGTGGCAGCTCGAGGCAGGTTTCAGAAGGTGGTATTTTATTCCAGAAAGATGCTTTGACTTCTCAGGCTACGCTGAGTTAATCTGACATAAAAGACCACTTTAGAAAGAGACATTGAGGTGTGGCTTTTCAGCTCATTTTAGGAAACTTTCCTGTAATAATTTGATAGTAGGGCAAACTTTATAAGAACGCTAAAATAAACAGAGAAGTGTTCTTGTCCAGGTAGTTTCATCTACCGGCTCTGCTGGTATGTACGTTTGGAGCCAGAGCTTCGCCGCCTTTTTCCTCCTGAAGACAGAATTGCATGTTTAGACACCAGTGTGCTACCATGAAATTACTGTTATGCCATAGACCGGGCATTCTGATTTTGAAATGTATAAACCCCAGGCTCATAGTGTGCTTGCGCTCATGAAACAGAGGCAGAATCTGATTTAATAGTCAGCTTTTTATTTGAAAGAGAGTGTGATACAAACAATATGCAGTCATTTGTGGTTGTGTTCAATTGCAGGTCATGTAAATAACGCCTTAGAATTTTTAATGTTGTTTTAAGTCTTAATTAACACTTCATGATTTTAATTGCTGCCTTGTGGTATCATCAGAATATCATAGATATTTTGAGCAATGTGTATTTTTATGACACTGCAGTTAAATAGGAAACGAAAGATGAAAGACTGATTTCATGTAAAGAAAGAATACCCTATTAACCTCGTAATGTGGCGACAGTTATTCATCCTACAGCAGGTCTGGGGGAAGCTGGTCGCTCCTGCTGGCTGGCCAGCCTGAAGAGCCTTGCTCACGTCAAGCCTGAGGGCTTGGACTTGCACAGGGGCTCTGTACTGTTTTTGTCACCGAAGTTCCCCTTTCTCCTTGCCACCACTGCACCCAGTGAGGACAATCCATGACTTTTGCCCTTTCGTATCACCCGAGAGAAGGCAAGGAAATGAAGATGGGGAGAAAGCACATTCCTTGGAGCTCCACGTCCCAGCCGCCCCCACGCTGCTGCGCCTTTGCCAGCTGCACCTGGGGAGGACGAGCAGAAAGTGGGCGTCCGCTGGCTCCGTGCTCCGTCTCCTGGCACTCACGCGACAAGAAGATGCTGCCGCCAACAGACTGAACCCATCCTCTGGCCAGAGCAGACATGGTGGAGGCTCCACTTTCTCCAGTTCTCCAAGTCATACAGACTTGTCTCCGTTAACCAGTGGCAAACGGGAACATGGGTAGCTGTGCTTCTTCATAGCAGCCAACTCCTGATCTTGCAAGGACACATCCCACTCCTGTATTGTTTCCAGCTTTTTTCAGATAGAGGGAAGGGAGTCATGCCCTCTAAAGCTGCTCAGAAATGTACCTTTGTTGCTTATTTCCATACTCTTTCCCCCCTCCTTTGGCAAATGATCTAAGGAAGAACTTGGCTGTTGGGAAGGGGTTGTTGGGGCCTGTCTGTGAAGTCAAACAATTCACCATGTACACACATGAGAACTATCTTCTCCTCCACACCCTGCATTATTAGCTGGTGACACTCAGATTTGTGGTTTCTGCCCATGACGTAGGTCAGCACGGAGAACAGACAGCAGAGCTTGACCATGCCTGGTGCGCTTGTTTTTTGAGGCTTTTTGCTCTTCAGAAGCAACCAGCATCTCTCCTGAAGCTCTGTCTACATGGGAGCTGTAAACCTCAAATTCACATTGAACTTATCTTCCCTGGTCAGAACTGATTGAGATGTTCGTCACAGAAAACATCAGCAGCATTAGCTGCTAAATTATGTTACCATCAGCTTTGAACTCTTGTTCACAGTGCTTGGAGAGCAGGAGCTTTTCTTCTTATATCCTTCACCTACTTTATGCCAGTCCACATTTTTTCCTGGAGCATCTCATAATTTTTAAGTTACGCCAGCTAGTAGCCATACCCTGCCCTTTCTGAATAGTTTGCTAGGCTCTTGTTCACAAAAATCAACAAAATATCCACTCCTTATTGCCTTTTCATATTCCTTCACTCTTGGGTGGTCTCTGAAGTGAAGAACTGTATGAGCCCTGAAGCACGAGCTCCCTTGTCATTGCTTTTTCATTACAGAACATCCCTCTCCCTGCAGATAAAAGAGCAGACTCATATTTCCAGGACTGGTAGCCAAGTTCCTTCTAGCACCATTGTACTCACGGGACTGCAGATGTACTTTCAGGGCTTCATGACACGGCTGTTGTCCCTGCAGGTGTGCTGTGTGTGCAACCTAAAGAGAGACAGGAGACCGCAGAGCTGGGACAAGAAAACACAGTAAAAGAGATGCTGACATGCTCCACTGAAACGCTGCCTGAACCGCTCTGTTTCAGAGCTAACAGTACAAAGCAGTATTAAAATGTAGCCCTGAGCAAGGAGCCTCCTACTTTGAATCACACCTGACTATTTACTTGGAAACGGAAGAAGCATAAAGACACCCTTTGTCAGATAAAAAGTTTCTGGTGGAATACGACAAAAAAGCATGACTAGAACAAAGGCAAAAATGACGATTCTGGAAGTTGGCTCAGATTTTAGGAGTGATGAAAATCATCGGGAATGCAACAGAAAAAAAAGAGCGCCGGCAACGCCTCCTGCCCGGGCTATAAAGGGCTCCAAGCCAGGGGGAAGCAAGCACTCGCTGCCTGCGCTGCCGAGCCGGGTGCCTCTCTCCAGCCTCCAGCCCCCGCCAGCCTTCGCCATGAGCACCACTGTCAGGCAGTACTCCTCCTCCACCTCCCTCAAGGGGTTCGGTGGCCTGGCTGGGGGCTCCAGCAGGCTTTCCTCCGTGCGAGTTGGGGGAGGGGGCTACAGAGCCCCCAGCGTCCACGGAGGCTCCAGCAGCTACTCTGTCTCTTCCCGCATCGTCTCGGGGCTCGGCAGCGGCTATGGGGGCAGCTACTGCAGCAGCGTAGGAGGGGGCCTCGGCAGTGGCTTTGGGGGTAGCTACGGGGCTGGCTTTGGGGCTGGCTTTGGAGCCGGCTTGGGGGGGGGCTTTGGGGGAGGCTTTGGAGGCGGCGATGGCATCCTGCCGGCTGGCGAAAAGGAGACGATGCAGAACCTCAACGACCGCCTGGCTGCCTACCTGGACAAAGTGCGTGCCCTGGAGGAGGCCAACACCGACCTGGAGGTCAAGATCAGGGAATGGTACAAGAAGCAGGGACCTGGTCCAGACCGTGACTACAGCCCCTACTACAGGACTATCGAGGAGCTCAGGAACAAGGTAGGATGCTGTGATTACCAAGACATCTTCGTTGAAGTCAGTTTTAGAAAGATGACCCTGCTCCTAAAAGCTGAAAGGAAGAGTATTAACAAATGACAATTAATAGGTCTGAGATGGGAAAACAGAAGCAACATGCTTGGAAGCAATACTCATAATAAAAGAACAGCAGTTACTTGAGCATGCCCTCCACAAGGCACAGAGATGGGCTTTCTATTGACTGTTGCAGTGTAGGGAGAAAGACAGGGCAGGAAAGCGGGAGCCAGAGGCTATCAGGCGTCAGGTCAGGTTTTCTGATGCTACAGGGTGTGCGCTGCCACGCCAGTCATCTCCTGCCCTTCCTCCATGCTCCTTATGCCCCAAGCGTGAGCCAGACTCCTGGTTGAGTTCTCTGCAGGCAGAGACACGCGATTTCTTTGTCACTGCTCACTACTGGATGATATGTAAATGGAGATGTTAAGTCGTTCTCATAAATATCCTACAGATCAGATCTTTTCTAGCCCGATAAGACGCTCAAGGTAGGGGTTAAAAAGGAAAGAAAATGCCCTGTGGGATGGTTGTTCTTTGGGAGGTGCAAACACAGGCATGAGTGAAACCTAGGGAGTCAGAACATACTGGGCTGTAGTAGGTGGCTTCAGAGATGCTGAAGTGAAGTGCATGCCCTGCTCTAAAATGCAGTAGGTGAAATCATGGCCAAGCTTGTTTCTTTATTCTTGGCAGCTCCCTGGCTGATTTTAGGCAAAAGTCCTTGAAAAAAAGCGCTAGAATCTGTCCTTCCCTTCCTACCCTGTCATCGCTGTCCTCCCTCTGCCCGCATTACTCATCATGAGCTGATTGCCTGGTCCTTCACCACTCCTACACGAGGTGACAACATCCTTAGTAAGCTCAGGTTCCACTGGAGGGGATGGAGGTGTGGGCGGGTGAGAAATGACAATACCTGGTCTGTGAGAGCAAATGCCAGGGAAATGAGGCAGCAGCCGTTGACAGGCTCAGGGATCAGCCCCTGGGGGAAATCCCAGATTTTTCCTAGGAAATACTTAGAATTTTTCAGTTCTTTAACCCTCCCGGGCTTCACCTTGGGGTGAAGGGCTCTTGCTTTGATGCACAAAGCTTCTCTTCAAATTCCAGCTTGTCAGGTGTGCTCTGATCTGGAGCACAGAAACATGTGGAGACAGAGACTGCCTCCAGATGTGAGCAATGAAGTGCTGGGTCTCACAGAAACCCTCTGCTCAGGATCCAGAGGGATGCAGACCCTTCCCTCCCCTCCCGCACCCCACCGCAGCTGGGAAATTACCACATCAATATCCCTGGATTATTGCTCGGATATCCCCTGAAGCACCAGAACTCAGTGAGAGCTTTTCATTAGCTTGTGGCTACAGAAATTACTGCTCATTAAATGGCCAATAATTTTCAAAATCCTAGAACAAATATTTGCACCTCAGGTGTAATTACGAAAGCAAAACAATTCAGGCACAAGGCACTCCTTCCGCAACTCATTTATTTTTTTTTTTCCTTCTCGGCTGGGCTGTTCAGCATTGCCAGACGCTGCCAGAGTGCTGCCAGGACTCTGAGCATGGTGTCAGCACCAGGAGATGCCACCCTGGCAAGGGCACCAGGCTGTGGCACGTGGCATGCCAGTGCCTTCGCAAGGCTGAATCGGTGCTGGCGAGACTGAGCACCGGCATCCTGCCTCTCCCTTGCAGAGTCCATATGGAAGTTCCAGCCCAACCGGCAGGAGG
The DNA here is from genome assembly GCF_963210335.1 of Falco punctatus. Classification (NCBI taxonomy): domain Eukaryota; kingdom Metazoa; phylum Chordata; class Aves; order Falconiformes; family Falconidae; genus Falco; species Falco punctatus. Next base: position 3,056,270 of record NC_137599.1, on the reverse strand, counting down.
TTCAGTGCTGCTCCAAGTCCTTCCGAACGGGAGCTCGGGCAGCAGCATGCTGTTTTTCAGAACTACTTTTTCACTCTCTCCCTTTCTTTTATCCCCCTCCAGATTCTTGCTGCAACTGTTGAAAATGCCAACATCGTCCTACAGATTGACAACGCCCGGCTGGCAGCTGATGACTTTAGAACCAAGTAAGTCCAATGCCTTTGAGAACTCTTATGCGAAGGGAGGGAAAACCCCGTCTGTTTAAGGCTTTTCTTCGGTTTCTGCAACTGAGGTTGATCCACCAGGTCACTGCTCACTAGAAATGTGACATTTGGGAAGCGGACACCTCTGCAGGGACACAGCGTTGTCTTGACATTCCTGCACAGTGGAGAGCTGTGCATGCACATTTAATAAAAGATGCTTGGCAGAAGTGCACCAAGTCGGGGTAGGAAACAAGAAAAAGCCTGTATCGGCTGGGCTCCACAGTGCAACTGTGTGTCCGTGTCCCCAGGTTTGAGACGGAGCAGGCTCTGCGCCTGAGCGTGGAGGCCGACATCAACGGCCTGCGCAGGGTCCTGGATGAGCTGACCCTGGCCAGAGCTGACCTGGAGATGCAGATCGAGAACCTGAAGGAGGAGCTGGCCTACCTCAAGAAGAACCACGAGGAGGTGAGCACAGAGCCAGGCTCAAACTGCGACCTGCAGAATGTACCTTGTGCACAATGGCAAGGGGTCAGGTCAAATGTGCAGGAGCATCTCCACAATTAGGGCTGTTGGGAGACCCTTGAGTGGGAAAGGGGAAGGGAAACAACCCTTTGAGACAGGGGATCCAGGAGGAGGGCTGTGGGGTTCGTGTGCTGGGTGCAAATAAGAAATTGGCCACGATGGGAATATACTGATTTCACTCTGACATGTATCATGTGTTTCTTTTGTGCCAGGAGATGAATGCCCTGCGTGGGCAGGTGGGTGGAGAGATCAGCGTGGAGATGGATGCTGCTCCTGGAATCGACCTCACCAAGATCCTGGCTGAGATGAGGGAGCAGTACGAGAGCCTGGCGGACAAGAACCGCAGGGACGCCGAGCAGTGGTTCTTCAGCAAGGTGAGCTGGCTCCGGCGGAGCAGCGAGGGGCGCGGGACCCCAGGCCCTGCCTGCTTACCGGTGCTCTAACGGCGCGCTGCTGCCTTGTTGCAGACGGAAGAGCTGAACCGGGAGGTGGCCATCAACACCGAGCAGCTCCAGAGCGGCAAGACGGAGATCACCGAGCTGCGACGCACCATCCAGAGCCTGGAGATCGACCTGCAGAGCCAGCTCAGCACGGTACGAGGGGCCGGCTCCCTGCGGGGGTGGGGGGTGGGGGGCATGCAGGAGCACGGGCCAGGGGGCGCGTGGGGGCTCCACCTCCACCCCCAGCGCCCTCCGTCCCCCGCTGAACCCGTCCCTCTCCTCTGCACGCAGAAAGCGGCGTTGGAGGGCACCTTGGCCGACACAGAAGCCCGCTACGGCACCCAGCTGGCCCAGCTGCAGGGGCTGATCACCAGCGTGGAGGAGCAGCTGGCCGAGCTGCGGTGCGACATGGAGCGCCAGAACCACGAGTACAGGGTCCTCCTGGACGTCAAATGCCGCCTGGAGCAGGAGATCGCCACGTACCGCCGGCTCCTGGAGGGTGAAGACGCCCAGTACGTAGGGGGGCTTTGACTGGGAGAGCGTGTTGGGAGGAGATAGGTCAATAGATACAAAATGTGCTGTCTGGGAACTCAAATTGCAGCTTTCAGGGTTCTTCTTAACATTGATACCAGCCACGGATGCCCAGTGGCTCTGTCCCTGGTTTCTGTCTGCAGCGAGATGCTGTAACGGGCACCTTTCACTGCTGGAAGGGGCAGTGGTCCCTCTGCCCTGCATGAGATGCTGAGCGGAGTGAGCAGGAGATTTAGCAACTGCTACGAGCCTTTTACGTTTTCCTCCTGCCTGAATACAGAGTCTGTATAACTACAAGAAAAAATGAGTTTGCTCCTAACTTCTCTTTGTTTTTCTTCTTCTCTTGTAGCATCTCTTCCCAGTACTCCTCTGCTATGTCCTCACACTCTGGCAGAGATGGTAAGAACCTATCTTGCTGCACATATTTATAACAAACAGCTTTGCGACCTGCTTTTAAAGCAGCTGCCAGACGGATGGAGTGAAAATCACTCCTCAGGCGTGCCGTGCCGCCTCGCTGGCTGGATCAGAGTGGCAGCAGTCAAGGGCGCTTGTGTGCGTCTTACAACTGCTAACCACAGGGAAAAGCTATGGGAAATACCTTGCACTCCTTTATCACAAGAATGATTTGCCCTAAACGGGCCTTGTGATTGAGCAGGTGGTGTTCTGGCTTTACACAGACCATGAAAATCAGGCGACATCACACATTTAAGGAGTGTGCCTTTTGCCTTCTTGAGCTTTCCCATCAGCCTGGCTCTTCCCTCTTCTAGCCAACATTGCGTTGTTTAAAACAGCATTTTCCAGTATCTTGTGGAATTTGTGACATCTTCCAGAAAAACATGCAATATCTGATATTGTGGTTAAGAAATTTCTTTCTTTCCTGCCCCTGAATAATTGTCCTCTGCTCTCCTTTTGTAGTGATGACATCTTCCCGTCAGGTTCGCACAATCGTTGAGGAGGTGCAGGACGGGAAGGTGGTCTCCTCCCGGGAGCAGGTTGCGCTTACCACTCGCTAGAAGGGCAAGCACCTCTGTGGACCCTTGACCCCAGGCTCAAGAGAGTGGCGAGCTGAACCAAACCCTGCCTGAGGCCGTATGTGATGGGGTTGTGTCACAGAAAGCAGTCCACTTCATTCATCTGCTCCTCCTTCCTGTACTACCATGATTCCACACGGGTGCCATCATGCACTCTGTACACATTTAATAAAGCTTTTTTCCCTCGTTCATGCAATTACAGACTTGTCTGTCACTGATACATGATCCCTCAAAGCCTCAGGGTTGTGTGTTTGTGCCAGGGAAAGTCCTAAGAAACCACAAGAAGCAGCCAGTGAGAGAAGGGGAATGGAGGGATATGGTTTCCACCTGGAGCAAAAATAATTTGAGACAGCTTTTTCTACTGAACTCATTGCTTGTAAATACATGGGACTGACCGAGACATAAACCAGATAAGTTTATTGCAAAACGAAGGCAATAATGGAAGGATGATGTTTGAGGTCAACGTACCACACCACACGACTGATAAAGCCAAGAGAATAAAACCCAGTTCTCTAATTCCTGGTATCACAAAGAATCACTTTCTCCTTTAAGTTGAACATAACTGACTACAGCAAGACTACTACTGCCGTGTGTACCATTCTGAGACACGAGCACAACATCAGACTCGTTGACAAATCTTACATATACATGCCTTCTGTCTTACTTGACTGTCTTTAAATCACACTATTAGGCACATTGTATGAAAACTTCATGCAGGTCTTTTCATGCTGCCTGAGGGCTGCACTTAACAGGTGCTAAAGTAACCATTGCTTAATCCACAGAGGGATGAGTAGCAATAATTTTTTATCACTATAGCATCTAGTAGATCACTGCTAAAATCCTTCTTGAAACACACGCGCTACTTATCGTATGTCAACAACGTCTGCAGGCAAGCTGCCATTCAGGATTAGGTGAAGCAGCTTGGGCACTGGCAGCCAGGAACCGAGTTTGCCTTTGCCCACTCACTTTCCACAGAGTGACAGAGGAACCAAAGGATGCTCTGCAGGCTGCAGATCTACCAAATATGTCCTGGGGGCTAGGCAGGAGAGGAAATCATTTTAGACCCAAAAGCCTGATGAAACCACTTAGGTCCAACTTCATGCTTTCCAGCCAGTACAGGAAAACACAGCCAGTTTTGGGAGCTGTGTCCAGTCTTGGACCGTGGCCTCATGTTCCACGTGAGGAATACAGATGTGGGCCTTAGACAGAAGGAAAAGGTAGTAGTTTGCAGTAAATCAGCTTCCCTTTGCTTATAATGATGTACAAGGTGCGACTGTGGTTCAAGTTAAGCATGCTTGTGCCTTGGATTATTGTTGATGATTCACGCTCCCTCAGCCTCCACAGGGCACCATGGTCCTTGCTGAACAATTACAAAAGCATGCTCCCTGGCCTGAACAGGCTCTTGAAAAGAGTGGATGATATCATGCTGGGCATGACAACACAAGCAAAGGTGATCGAAGAAGTGGGGAACCTGCCAGGTCTTTCCAGAAAAGGGAGTGTGAAGAGATGTTATCATTCTGTATTATTGTTTAGCAATTACAGAAAAGGGTAGGAAATGAAACACAGACCAGAGTGCCGAGTTCATTGACTGTGTCACGCTTATCTCTTTGCTGGACTAACAGACCTTTTTTTCAGAAATAGGAAGTCTTCCAAGCCAAGAGAGCTAGGGCCACCGCAAAAATAAAAACTAGATCAAGCAAAAATGCCCTTTAGTATCAAGCTGTCTTAGACTTTATGGCAACAAGCAAGGGTGCAGGCTGGAAATTCTGATTAAACTGCAAACGTACTTCTCCCCCCGATCAGAAGAGCGTTGTTATACGTCAATTATAAATGGCAGCTTTTTAACTCTTGAGCCACCTGGAGGATGCCCCAGGTGTATGAATACAGAAAGGCTTTCTGAAAATCACAAACATTATGGGATAAATATAATAAGTAGGAGGCTGAAAGAGTCTGAGAGTATCTGGCTCTGCTGGCAGCACAGTAAGGCATGGCCACTTCTGCAGCCAAAAGGACACGAGGGAGAGCATATTTAGCAGCATATTTAGTTATCTTTGATATCTGTCACCCAGCACTAAGCCATTTACATCTTTCAGCAGGAACAGCTTGAAATGAGTACCTGAGAATAGCTGGGAGAATAGCTGGGAGAGCTGATGGAGAGCCCACATTTGTAATTAGTTGAGTCAGTTCCACTGGGAGGATCTTACCAGGAGTTTTCCTTATTCGCCAACATACATTCGCATCAGTAAAAAAGGCTTATATTCTGCGCGGAGCTCTGCATAACCCTATTATCACAACCAAGACAGAAGTCCAAGCACAGATAATCGCTGTGCTACGTTACAATACTCTGAAGAAGGAAAATACCACATAACTATTAGGCGATTTATTTTTTATTACTACTCTTTGCTACGCACTGTTTGTATCTTTGAAACGCAGACAAATTATCACATCCAAGAGGTGGACAAACACTGTTTTTGGAGAACATTATTTAAACTTTCTGCAAGATGCAAGCAGAACAAGAAAAGCCTTGTTAGGATTCAGCAAGGAGTTATAGAAGCAAGTTCTCAGTGAATGATGGTGAAACTTGAATGGACAACCGAACAAAAAAGGAAAACCAAGAACGTCCTTCAATGGTATTTCATCAGCTGAGATGCAGAGAGAAATACGTAGCATGTGCCAGTGTCAAACAATATATAATAGCAAGAATGCTTACAATGAATAGTACTTCAAATAAGTACCATATATCCTATCTTTAAATTCCACGTTCGCATCGGACAGTTGTTTTTACAATGCCCTTGAGAAGGTTGGATTACTGTTATTATTGTTTCCGTCCTACAAAGCATGAAATTGAGACTTGGGGAAGCTGAACGATTTGCCTAGAGTGATTTGCAAAGCTGGGATCAGAACCCTGGAGCGCCTGGTGTCATCAGTGAGATGGAAATCAGTTTCTGTCCAGCCAATAACATGCAGAGAAAAAGTGGAATGACGATTACATCAATAGCTAGATAAGCAAATACTTTGTAAATAGCAAACAAAGAATTTTCCATAGGTGAAACACTGACATTTAGCCAACAGTGCGCAGAGAGGAGCTAGGGCTGCTTGGGGTTCTCACTCTGTGTCAGAGCCTCCTGATGAGGCTCTCCCCAAGCCCAGGGCAGCCCTGCAGGGACATGCAGAAGCCCAGGCTGGTGTGTTTCAGATGCCAGGCACTGCCTGGATCCTACCCTGGCACTCGCCATGGTTGCTTCAAGCCCACAGCTGAGCTGGGGCTGGCAGTCACACAGGGTGGTGGACACAGCTTGGGCACCGGCAGGGATGCAGGGTTCAGTGTCATGTTTGAGTCACCAAGTCTCCAGGGAAGTTCTCTTGGACATAAAACCAGCTAGTGACTCAGAAATGTTTGTAATAACACGAAATGCTGGATCTCCCTCTTGGGGGCACATTATACTTTCTGTACTTCATATGCATTAGCCTAAGAAACAGTCTTAAGCTTTAAACTATCCCCAGACTACCAAAGTACTTCCTCCGGGGAAATCTAATCTTTCTCATGTCCATCGCCCTTTGGAATCTGATAATTTTTTGCAGTAGAACAACCTTTGGGAATAACTCCCAGTGCCCATCCTCTACCACCATCCTGCTCTCCTTTACAAAGCACAGTACAAGACGCAAATGTAAAGCTGAAGTATAACTCCTTTCTTTCTACTTTTCACAAAGCTTATTAAGTGGGAATGGCACCTTTGCCTAGGGGAGGCTCTTCTGCTCATTTGTTATTTGGAGTAGTAATTTTTCCTCATCAGGCCTGCGCTGCTGTTCCTGAAATGCTTGCCGGGAAATCCTCATCAGCCATCACTTCTCTCCTCCTCTTACTCCCCTGGGGCACAACATTGCCTGCGAGGGGCTCCCAAGTCAGCCGAGGACAGCTCATCAGAGGCATTGCCCGTGGCTGGTTACAAGGCTGTGGTGAGCAAATTTCCGTCTGTAGACTCCAGTCTGGAAGTCAATAAAAGTTAATTCTGGAAAGAGCCTTCCATTATGCATGTAGATACTGCGATTAACAGATCTCCTCATAAAAAAATGAAAATGTCTTTTAATAAAATGAGGACTGTAACTGCTGGCAGGTTTGGAGGTATGCTCTGGTGTAAAAGCAAGAGGTGGTTTTAATAAAAACTGCAGATTTTGGAAAGGAAAAAGTCTACATGAAGAACACACAAATTCAGTAAAATCAAGAGTGAAATTACTGTTCTTCTTTACAAAAGCGGTAGAAGTTCTAATTGCCTTTGGCTGCAGAGACCTATGGTAAGGTCTGAAGTTCAAAAAGTAAGGAAGAAATGTGGACATTTCTGCTTAGTTTTCAATAACTGAAAAAAACCAACCCCACTCATTCACATTTTAATTTTTCTCACTGAAAAATGAAGGACTAGATGTTTCCCAATGAAATTAAATGAAATGCTAGCTCAGCATTAATGTTACCATTCTTCTATAGAAAAAAACCCAATTTCTGACCAGTTCTGCTCCTGGTTTGCTCCTGCTTCCAGCCCCGAGAGCAGCCGCAGGGCTGCAGCTGGGCCACACAGCAGCGATGCCTCATCCTGACCGTGCCACAGCCTCTGCTCAGGATCGTGCCACCAGTGAGGCATGCCATGGCACCATGGCACAGGCTTTGCTTGCTAATTAGGCATGTAACAAAGGATGGACCTACACAGAACCCACACCACATTTAAGGTGTTCTGGATTTGCAGTGTCAAGATAAAATCAAGACTAATGAACTTACCCAAATGGCATAAGCAATATTTCTGAAACAGGCTGCACCTGACGCGTCCTTTATGAGATGTGTCCAGGTGACCTGGATGCCAAAACCAATGCTGAACAACACCTGGGTGAAAGTCAGCCAATATTAGCATGGCTGTATTAATATTATTAACAAAATGAACTATTCAGATGACAAAACATTTTAATTATTTCCCTTCTTCCTCCTTTCAGCATTCCAAGACTAAAAAATAGGTTTAATCTATCTTTTTCAAATGATCTTTTCTGGTTTCTTTTCTAAACACAGTTCCCCTAGATAACACTTGGAGAATTTCCATGGTGCTTGTTGGAACTGGGTCAGACCTATACAGGATCAGGCTGCTTCTGAAATTCTCTGTGTTAATGTTTTAGAAATCTTATGAAACACCTTCTGTGGCTGTTCTCTCTTGGCAACATTTGGTGTTCAGGAAATACCCTTTTCTCTTTTATTTTGGATAAATATTTGAATATTTTGTCTACCCTCGAAAGCAGCAAAAGACAAACCATGGGGTCTCCCCTCTGAAAGGGGGTGTTTTGATGCATGCAGGGGAAAGAGAAGTAACAGATAATCACTCTAGTGTGATACGCTTCTCCAAGAGAAGAGCATTTTGAGGTCCAACGACCTCTGGGTGGTCCAATGACCTTGGCATGTGCTCATTCTGCTGAGGACCACGAGGAACAGGACGGAGCCTTGCTGCAGTGCTCTTGCAGAGAGGCAGCACAGCCCAGGGTGGTCCCCTGGCTCTGGTCCCAGGGGCTGCAGGGCAGCTGAACCAGGGGGCACCCTCACGTCTGGTTGCAAAGGGGTCGAACAGGCTCCGTCAGATAGGACGGCTTTCCCACAGCTTTCACTTTCCGGGTAGACTCGCCCACGTCAGGGATGGATAATTACTATAATGTTTCATTCCCCGGGCACTCTCGGGTATCGTCGTTTTTTGTGTCACTGTTGTTTAGTTGTCATCACAAGTCAGACCTGATGATTCAGGAAGTAACATTTTTGATGTAGTTTTGAAACACGCTTCTGTTAACCAAAGCATCTTTCTGTTGTGGGATTTCGGGAGACAAACGCCTTTGGGGAAATACTTCCGGCTGAAAAAACACAGAGTACTAGCCAGGTCACAAGGAGAAAGGATAAACAACCCTTCTCCGGTGGCAAGATCCACATGGAATGGTATAAATAGAGGACTATGGGGACAGAGGGATCACAATTGGATCCTGCAGTGATCTGTGCAGCTTGCCCTGGGCTCGAGTTGGATCCCTGCGCTCTCACTATGAGCTGTGCCGTCAGGCAGGTGGTTACTGCCTGTTCCCAAGGCAGGAGCAGCGCGGGCAGCTCTGCAGCTGGTAGTGGAAGGAAGGTCTCCTCCGCCTCCTCGGGAAGACATGCTGCCTATGACTTAGGTGGTGTGGTTGCCAATTTTTCTGGTGGCAGTTTAAGCGAGGGATTATTTGGGAAGCAGCTGAGCGCCGGCAGTGCTACTGGTGGGAGTTTTGGAGCTACCCAGAGGGCTTGTTCTACCCTTGGATTCAGTGGTGGAGGCATCTGCACTCGAGGCATTGGTGGTGGTTTCACCAGGGCTGGTGCTGGTTGCGGTGATGGGATCTTATTTGCTAACAATGAAAAAGCGACGATGCAGAACCTCAACGACCGCTTGGCCTCCTACCTGGACAAGGTGCGACTCCTGGAGGGAGACAATGCTGACCTTGAGTGCAAGATCAGGGAGTGGTATGCCAAGGTAGGGCCCAGCTGCGAACCACGGGACTACAGCTGTTTTCATAAGGAAATTGAAGACCTTCAAAACCAGGTAAACCATTGTTTTTCAAGAAAATCCTAATATTTCTTTGGGCTCTGCTTGCACATATGGCTAGACTGATGTCAAATGGCAGAGGTGATAGCTGTGTCTCTGGAGGTGCAGAAGAAGCAATAGCTTATATGAAACCAACAGGGAGGAGGACGCTGCATTTACAGAGAACTGAAGTTTTGGCACAGCCTGCTCCAGCAAGCTGGCACATGGGTTTCCCCACAGTAATGCCATAATTATGGCTAAAAAATGCTAACTGATTCATAATCCCAGTATACGGGATCATTATAAAATAAGTGGGTTGCATTACCCCAGGGGGGGTGCTCCCCCCAGGACCTTCTGAAGCCAGAGGAAACCACAAGCCCAAATCTCTCTCCTGCCTTTTCTTTTCCAGATCCTGTGTGCAGCCATGGAGACTAACAAAATCCTTTTGAATATTGATAACAACAGGATGACTGCCGACGACTTCAGAGTGAAGTGAGTACAGCCCTGCGCCAGACCGAGGGGTTCACGCTGCCCGTGGAAGGGTTGGTGAGCCGTGGTGATGGGGAAATCCTGACCCCCTGCTTCTCATGCTGCCGTATTGCAATGCAGATCTCTGTGAAAGGCACCGATAGCACTGGCAGTGTTAACAGCACTGCAGCCCTGAAGCGAAAGAACTTGATCCTAATTTTTTTCCCCACAAACTCAATTCAAGGGCTTGCCACGGTTTACCGACATGCTGACCTTTCTCTGTTGCCTGTGGCTTAAAGGTACGAGACGGAATGCAGTCTCCGGCAAAATGTGGATGCAGACATCTGCAACTTACGCCCCGTCCTGGATCAGCTCGCCAGTTGCAAGACCGACCTGCAGCTACAGTGTGAGGCTTTGACTGAGGAGATGTGTTGCCTCAAGACGAACCACGAGGAGGTTAGATTGTCCCTGGCTCTTAAAAAATCCAGAAGAGAGAAGGGAAGTCCCCACAAGTGTCGGTATTACTGATACGGTGCACGTACTCTCTGCAGGAAATGAACTGTCTGAGGAAACAGGCGACTGGAGACGTGAGCGTGGAGGTCAATGCCTGCCCTGGCCCAGACTTGCGGAAGATCCTGGAGGATCTGAGGTGCCAGTATGAAACGCTGATGGAGCGCAACCGCAAAGAGACTGAGCAGTGGTACGCCTGCAAGGTACTATATACATGCAGAGCTGTACCCTGCTCTGCCTGTTGGGGGGAAAGGGAAAAGCGAGAGATGAAGAACATGTACTGGAGATGTCTTAATATCAGCGATTGTGTCACAAATGTGAGATGCGCTCAGCATTTCAGTGGTTTTGGTAGAGGGGCCACTGCATGGTGTTAAAGGGTCACAACAGAATAAAGCGGGGGGCTTCACATTCAAAATTACTCAGATGCACTGCAGGGTATGCAGAAGCAGTGGGGGGAAGCCACAAGGAGATGCTGTGGGGAGGTGCGGAAAGGGCTTCTCTTTTCTGACTTTGCAGGTGGAGGAGGTGAATCTGGAGGTTGTCACAAGCAGCCAGGAGATTGAATCAAGCAACAAACAGGTCACTGAGCTGAGACGTCAGCTGCAGGCCTTGGAAATCAATGTGCAAGCCCAGCTCACCATGGTAGGTGTTGCCACTGCAATTCACATCTCAGACCCCCCAGGTCTCTTCGGAAAGCTGCATGTCCAGAGCCGTACCTGTAACCGGACTGGCCACGCTTGCAGCACACCCCGTACCTTTGTGTTGTTTCCATTCTCAGAAAGAAAACCTGGAATCCTCTTTGGCGGAAACCGAATGTCGCTACAACAAATACCTGGCAGAGCTACAGAATCAGATCTCCTGCGTGGAGCAGCGGCTGGCTGAAATACGTGCAGAAATGGAGTGCCAGAATCAGGAATACAAGACCCTCCTGGATGTCAAATGTCGCTTGGAGCAGGAGATTCAGACCTACCACTGCCTGCTGGAGGGGGGACAGCACGACATCATGTATGCAGACTACAGACAAGACCCGGGCACAGTAAAATCTCTATGCTTTGACTTACAGGGATATGAAAATTCGTGACACCAGTAGCAAAAGCAACATTGTGGTGAGGAACCAGTACTGACCTGTTACCAGACAGGGCCTATTAGCAAACCACGAGTCATCTGAGGATTTGGCTCATAAATGTCCAGAGTGCAAGCCAGAGACCGTTTCCCCATCCTGGGCCAGCAACAGGCGGCTGGGAGAGGCCCCAGAGCTGTCCCGGCCACCTGGGCAAGGTGCAGCATCACAGCTCGTGAAAGGGCATTTTCACTGTGAGCTGGGCATGGTCTTTTATGAACACCGTCGTGTAACTGAGCTTTATTGGCTTTGCCACAGCTAGACAGGATTAGGGACTGGCAGTTAAATTGACTGAAACAATAAATTATCTAAACATTTTCAGTTTCACACAACAATTTTAATTAAAGTTTTGGGAAATTTAATTTGTATGCAAAGCAGCTGGCGCTTCCCTGACTCCCATTGACTGAGATTTTGGAACAGCGAGGTGTGCTGTTATTCTCATAAATGGCTGCATACACACATAACCAGCCTGAGCACCCACCTGCTCCATTACTTTGGAAAACGAGGTATTTTAATGGTGGTGCCCTGAGGTGGGCTCTCCTGGACCCTCCAGTCCTATATTAGTTACAGAAAAAGTCAGGTTTTATTCCGAAATGCTGGTTGCAAAGGATGAAATGAGCTTGTCTCAGAGCCCTGGGTATTCCTGAGTGTGTCGAGGTGGAAAAGCAATAGCTGCCAACAGACAGGCAGGATGGAGGACGTGCTAATTTCACTCTTAAAGACCCTCATGGTTCAAAGGGGAAATGGCCAATAGTGACTGAAGAGACACAGCTAAAGCCAATGCTCCAGGCCATGGGGCAGATCTCCAGGGTGTGAACGTTGGGGGCTTTGGTTACCAGCGCTGTCTCTTTTTCACAGAGGGCCAGTGGGAAGAGGAGTCCCTGCAGCACCAGCTGGAAGAAGTGGTGGGCTTAAAGCCACCCTTTGCCAGCCATGCCTGCCCTAAGCCTGTGCACTCCGGGTGAGGATGTGTGAGGTGAGTCGTCCTCTAGAAGCCTTGAGTGTGACCATGACTTGCTTCTTTAGTCCTACTGCATACCTGGGGAAGAGGAGGATGAGAGATCTGCAGGCGTTTCCGGATGGTGGAGAGGGGCTGGAGGTGGTTTCTTTTTCCTGGAGAGAGGCAGTGCAGGGAGTCAGACATGCGGAATCGTGGTTGTGACTGTTGGTGGTGAAGCACCAGGATTAATTGGGCTATGGCTGAAAGCGGTGGTAAGGGATGCAGCTATGGGGCATTTATAAACTGATGCATAGAAAATATGTTTGACACTGGAGAGTTACTAGTAGTAAATGTGCTTAAATAAAACTTCCAGCACAACACAAAAATGAGGACCTGGCAGGGTGTATCGGTCAGTCATGAGTACTTATTTCAACAAGTACATAAAATTAAGCAAGCTAGGGAGAAGAGGGAAAAGAAAGGTCCGTACAAGAGCAAGGGGGTTCTAAGAGAAAGGCATGGTATGCAGACAGCACCCCTGAAAAAGTAATGCTTCCCGCTCTCCCTCAGCAGGTCACTGCAGACAAGAGAACTTCCCTGCCAGCCCCACCGCACATGCCCCCAAGGAGGTCTCTTAAAGAACAAACTGTTTGGAAAAAACTAGACAAAAATAACCTGACAGTTCTCAGTTCTGCTTATAGCACCAGTCGGAAGGGACTTTGCAGAACGGCTGCCTTCCTGCCACCTACGCTGCCTGCTGTCTTCATCCTCTGACGCTGCTTTGATCCGGTCATTGGTCTTCACTTAGGCTAATCTGTTTTGCGGTCAGTTGTCTAACAACTATCAAAGCTTGTCTCTAATAAAACGTTGCTACTATTGACACAGCCTTGAACCTGAGAAATAATTTCTACAAGTAAAGGAATATACAAGTATTTAAAAAATTGTTACGCAAGTAGCTATATTTATCACGCACCTTTGGTTAGAAATCCACCTTTGATCTATATCCACAAAGCAGTCATTGCAAGGGAAAAAGAAAAATAAGCCATGCCCACATCTGCTGCACTGCTCCTGCCGAATTCAATGGCTGCAGGACAGTGATGGAGGGGCAGCTGCAGGAGGATGGAGAAAAGGGACCGGCTGATGCTGTGGGAAGGGACTTCTGTTACCAGAGGAGGAAGCATAAGCTAAGACATGAAGTAGAAGGTGATGAGGAAAGAAATATTCAGGGAGGCTGGACAGAGTGCAGGGAAGGAGTTTCAGGGCAGTCTGACTGACAATCTTCTATTGAAAGAGACTTTCTAGTGAAAATCGAGTTTTCATTAAAGTAGGTGCGTGCTAACATAATATAAGGTAATATACAACACCTTTGAGTTATTATGAATGTGCAGTAACAGGATAAAATCAAGAACAACAAGTTTTCCCAAATAATACTGAAGTAGTAATTTTGAAAGCTGGACTTGACACACCCTTCTGGTGAAGGAAAACAATTCCCAGAGAAAATGCTAAATAAAGAGCCTTTACATGGATTTTAAAAAAAAGGCAAACAGGAAGAACCAGCTGGCAACATGTGGGAAGATAAAAGGCTGAGACAAATTAATATGTGGGAGAGATTTGTTTTAAAAGTAAGATACAACAAACAGCCAGGAAAAAAAAGATGCTGGTATTTTATTACTACAGAGAAAGGAATTACAAACACATTCAGGAACACAACTGCATTTTGCTGCTTGTGCAAGCAAAGACTCGAGATCCAGCCTGTCCCTTCTCACCAGCAGCAGTATCTAACAAATGTGTCAGGCTGTGAGGAGCGCTTACGATCTTTGCTCCTCATTATGTGGCTCTGTTAGCCTTTTTCTGTAATGAAATATTGGACGGGGTTTGACAACTAACTTTAGACAGAGGTGTAATGTGAAGGCTTCTAACAAGGAGACTTATGGGGATACGATGAGTCTGAACTTGTGTCCATTTCCAAAGAAAGAAGCAGCTCAGATGCTTCTGGAATGACATGGGACAAGCCAAAGCCTGACCACACAAAGCTATTTTCGTGGCAGAAATCACGGCAAAGATGGGACTTCTGTTTTTTGCTCTGGGTCTTTGCTCTGCAGAAAGCCTTGTCTGGTCATGTGCCGCCTCCCATGCTCTAAGCTTTTCGCTCCACGTCACACATGATGTCCGTACAGCTGCACCAGCACAGAGGGCAGGGGGCTACGCGACCTGGACTGGTTCCAGCTGTGCCTTTGGGCGATGCCCCTCCCCAGCCTCTGTCCAAGTAACAGACACTTGTTAGCCCTGTGGGGGTAATTGCTCTAATGAGCTTCTGGACAAGGCTCTGTGCTAGATACTTTCTCTAAGTTCAGTATCTCCAGTTCCTGCAACACTCATTATACTGTGCATTTCAGTATTATTTAACCTGCCTCGGTGTTTACACAGCACTCTAAAGTCACCACATTAAATGCTATGCAGAAACAAAAATATGACTTCCTTGCCCAATGAATTTATAACCCGGACAGTGATGGGAAATGATGACTGTAGAAACAACATAGGAAGAGATAGGGAAGAGAAAATAAATGAAATGTCGAGGATGCAGTGCATGGGACAACAGGACAAGAAGTGACTTGGGGCATTGACTGCAGGGAAAGTCCGATCACATTCCATGTACGCAGCCATTCACAGGAGCACACAGGTAGTGCAGCTTGTAAGAGCTCATTCCTCTCTCTTTTAATGTGCAAATCTTGTAAAGCAAGAATGAGTAAGTATCTCAAAGACAGACAGAGACTTAGGCTGAAGGTATAAGACTGGGAGAGGAATTTAAAGATAAAAAGAGCAAGGGCGGGTACCCCGGGAGAAGAGGGGGAGTTATATCTGCACCCAGACTGGTAAGCAGAAGCTATCAGCATCAGAACCAGTGGCTACAGGTGAAATGTACTGTGATAGCTCCAGCAGATACGGTCTGTCTTACAGAGAGCAGACACATGTGAATTACAACACCATCAGGAAAAATCCCTGAGGAGTGAACATACCAGAGGTTTAAGACATTGGTGAAGAAACAGAAAGAAAACAACCAGTTTTGCAAATTGCCAACGCTGGAAATCAGCCATGAGTTAAGGACTGCACCACACAAGCAATTGTACCTGATTACAGGCACTATTCATTTTTAATAGTAAGCCATATTCTGGTGTGATGTATAAACTATAATTTCTCTATAAAAGTCTATTTTATAAAGTACGCAGACAGGTACAGTCTCACACCCATAGCTTGCAGGGTTTGTATTTTTGTTTACTGGCTTGTGTAACATTTTACAAAGGATTATATAGGTGAGTAAACTACTACTATAATCAAGCAGGAGTTTTCTCAGCTTAGTACACTGAAAAATACAATTTAAACAGCCAGTATGAACCACATATTGAAAGTGTATTGAAATTAAGAGACTTTTTAGTTCAAGTATGAGATAAAGATAGAAAGAAGACGCTCTGGGGAGGCTCTGGCTGGGCTACACCTTCGGCTGCCTGTCTCTGTCGTACCACTGCATGGTATCTGAGTGCAGGAATCACCTGGATACTCCAGTTCTGCTTGCCAGGCTCTGGTCTGACCCAGGTGGCTCTGCCAGCCAGGACTGCAGGCTGAAGCCTCGCTTTTCCTCCCGACCTGCACTGCACTCAGCTGCCCCTGCAGGAGTGAAATTGCTGTAAGTTCGTTCACCCATCAGTATTCCCATCTGTCCTAATACAATTCTCTGATACTCTTCTTTGCCATGATAATCAGTAGTGATTCCAGAGATGCAAATGCTGGGAAGCCTGGCTGTACTGTCATCGTCTGGTAGGCGCTGGAAGGAAATGAAAACCCTTCACAAAATGAATCAGGGAAGATTGTGAGCTTCAGCAGGAAGAAATCTGGTTCTGTCCACCTCCATGTTCTGCTGAACTTCTACTTCATCACTAGCAAATGTTCAGAGGTAGTCTGAAGATGTGAACAGTCAGCAAGAAAGAAACTGAAACAGAGTAATCACCTTGTCTCTGAGGCGTATTTAAGACCTAGGATCATGCTGTTACCAAACTCATTGTGATAATTATTTCACTTACCTTACAGGAATTTTGCTAAACATGGTGGTATAAACCAATGAGTCATTAGCCAGAAAAAAGTCATGGTCTGCATTTGAAAGATGGGAGCATGAGGTCTGGAGCCAGCTCAGTATCAGATCAAAGCAGTGTTTAATAAGTGATGCCTAATGGCTATTATGCAAATTATTAATGGTAATTACAAGTGACAAGATAAAATCATATTCCAGTGTGGTTGCACAAACATCACTGAAGCAATGCTTATGAAAGCAAAGTTCTGTCAAATTAGACACACCCCTCTTGTAGTTGACACAAGAAAACATTATCAATTTTGATAAGTAAGCAAGTAGAGCATGGAGGAGTCAGGCTGGTGTTCTGCAAAAAGTCCGTGCACGGGGACAGTGACCATTCCCACAGGGCCAAAGCGCACTGCCCACAACATCACTTGAAAATGTAGCATCTTCCTGCCTCCCTCGGAGCTGCCCATCACTATGTGTCAGTATTTACGCTTATTACCTCGTTGTCCACTTTAAGATCTCTCTTCTTTTCCATGATGTTCACAAGAATTAATGACATTTGCACTGACTTTGTGCCAAGACCACTGCTACTCACGCTGGCTAACAGCCTGTCGTTGCTTCCTTTGCTTCCACCCGTATGAAACCATTTGCTTCCACCTGTCTGACATTTCGTTTGTAAATACTTTTGGGACATTTTTATGTCTTAGACTTGCATAATCCTTTCCTGCACGGTGTTCTGCCCCAAGGCTCTGCCCCTAGGCTACAGGAATACAAATAATAACAAAAGTGGAGGTAAAGAAATCAGTTTTGTAGGGAAAAAAGTTGGTATTGATGGAGGACTCGGCAGTGCTAGGTTAACGGTTGGACTTGATGATCTTAAAGGTCTTTTCTAATCTAAATGATTCTACGATTCCATGATTCTATGCTTTCGAACAAGATGGTGGCTCACAGCTAGAGAAAGCAGAAAGCCATACGGCCAGCAAACACACACACACGCCTCTGCCCGATCCATGGTGAGGTCTCAGTGCAGAGCCTCAGAGCCCTGACACGGTTGTAAGAAGCAGGGCGATATAACACGCGCTTGGAGCCTGCAAGCTGCCCGCCTGCCAGCACAGAGCAAGAACAAAAATCTAACTGGTTTCAAAATACAGACTGGTTGGTCAGGGACCGGCTTTTGAATGTCTTTGCTGTACCAGTCCCAAGCTCCATTTCCCAGCCCAACTGGCAGGAGCCCAATAAAACTCCAAATAATGTAATTATATCCCAAATATGAGTACTTTGGAAGAACTGTATGAGCGTTTCTAATCTTCACTGGTAAAATGTCATTCGCTAGCCCATGGACCTTTCCACCAGGACATATGTAATAGGCTGTACAATGCTGCAAACCAGCTTGTTTTGTGGAGCAAGACCTATTCCTTCTTCCTATTAGGTAACTGCCAAAAGAAGGAGGTGTAGGTGCTCCCTGCCCACCCGTAGAGAAACGTCCAGTATCTGCAATGTCTCCTCCTAAACCTAAGACTCTGAAAGGGAAAGAAAGGCTGCCTCAACGCAGAGCGCTGCTCTCTGCAGATTGCTATTAGGTAACTTCTGAAAACCCACACAGCAGAAGCAAAGCTCCAAGCAATCCAGACATTATATTAATTTCTGTTGGCTCTTACAGCCGCACCCTGTCTTCAATTATATTCCTCAAAATGACGGATGAAAGCCAGATTTACTCCCTATCCTCCTTTGTGCTCATGATTTTCACTACTGTGAGTCTAGGCTGTGTGGGGAGCATGGGGGATGTGTTTCTAGGAGGAGGATGGACTTGTATTTCAGGCACTGCAGTCTTAGCTTGGAATCTGAGCTCTGACAGACTCTGGCTCTGTCCTTGAGCAAGTTATTTCACTGCACCATACGAATAATGAATATTCTAGGATGCTGCCAGCCCTGGGTAGGCATCTTTTTATCATTTCTGATCTAAGTAAAGAAAGAAATCATCTCACTGGAGAGTGGAGAGTCCTAACTTGTGCTGGTGAAAAGACGATCACATTTATATAAGCTTGGGGACACTCTCCTACCACGGTGACAGAAGCCACCTAACTTCCCACCAGTAAGTGAGAGCTGGCTGAGCGTGTGAGTGTAGATTTTCTCTGCCCTTCTTCTTGGAGGTGACGGCTGCTCTCAGGACTCCCTGTCAGGTGTCACACTCACCACCGAAGAGGATTTATCACAACGACTCCTATAAATATGGACATACTTGAGTCAAAGGTTACTTGTGAGTAAGAGTTGCCTGGAAATTCCACCCTGAAGGAACAGAAGCCTCTGTCCCCTGGAGAGCAGAATATCCTCTCATTATAGCAGTCTGCTGGAGAAAGGCACTTGCACTGGTGGAGCCAGTTCTCCGAACGCTCTCTGGCTATTGCTTGCCTGGTTTTGGAGATCGTGCTCCCATGACTGGCCAGGTTGGGCTAATGCCTGCTCCTACTCTGACAAAGAAATGCAGAAAGCTTTTCTCCTCCTTATTTTGTGCTTAAGCACAATCCTAGTAATGGCAAAGACCTGCGGGATCACATCTCAGGCCATCCAGAGACCTGGATATATCGCCCATGGATACTCCCTTTCCTGTCATCTCTTTCTTTATCTACAATCACCACAAATTGAGGCAGCACGGACAGCAATTAAAGTAATTAAAAAAAAAAAAAACTTCAGAGAGGTACTTCATACAGTTCAGCTTATATCAAGTCTGTGTACCATCTAGACACAGAGGACTTCCAAGATTTAGCAGGCCTGATCTTCACAGACTGTGAGCAAGCTGAATTCTCGTGTTTGCGTGACCAGAGAAATATAATCCACCAACGGGGAGCTAAACCCACAGGGGAATTAGCTCAGTGATTTGAGAAATCTCACAGTGAAGCGTGTATTAGTCCTACTGTCTGTCATTGTGCCAGGTGACAGACATCTACACCACGATATCCCTGCTCTTTTCACTACTACGGTCACTACTAGTCACACTTTTCAGAAGTGAGAATTTATATTAATTTCCCATTTTTGTTTCACATACTCTACCATAGCATGTGATATAAAAGTGTTTATTGGACTAAGAATAAAATAAATACAAATTAATAAAAGATAAAAGGCACTTTGATGTTATAAATACCAATGTTTCTTCTTTGTACATAATCTAGGGCAACTTTTTTTTCTTGACTTGTTGTAAAGTTTGCATCATACAAAAAGCTGATGACTCATAAAACATTATTTTACTTTTTGGAATAAGCTGCTGACATGTAAAGTATCTTCCTTGTGAACTGGGATTTCTAGAGGGAAACTGCCTATGGGCTATTTATTCTTGGCATAAACAGCAAGACTAGCCAGCCCCGTGGGAAGAAGAAACACCCTATAGGTGACACCCCCTTTGGAAGGTATAAATAGAGATCTGCGGCAAGAACCAAGTCGCAGTCTGATTCAATATCAAGCTGTGCATCTTGCTTTGGGCTTTGGGTTGGATCTGCAGCTGTCCTCAAAATGAGTTGTAGTATTAAGCAGACAACTGGCTCTCTCAGGGGCAGGACCAGCGGTGGCAGCTGTGTTATTGGTGGTGGTGGTGGCGGTGGAGGAGCACGGATCTCCTCAGTCTCTTCTGGAAGATACACGACTTGCGGGATAGGTGGTAGCCGAGGGTTTTCTGGTAGAAGCTACTGTGGTGGTGTGAATTACGGAGGAGGACTGAGCACTGGCAGTTTGGTTGGTGGAAACTATGGAGGTGGCTTAGGAGCCACTGTCCTCGGAGGATGTTCAGGCATTGGATTCAGCGGTGGCAGTGCTCGCTTTGGCGGTGGCATGGGGGGTGGCCTTGGTATTGGTCTTGGTGGAGGGGTAGTTGGAGGTGGTTTTGCTGGTGATGGCATTCTTCTTTCTGGTGACGAAAAAGTCACCATGCAGAACCTTAATGACCGCCTGGCTTCTTACCTGGACAAGGTGAGGTGCCTGGAACAAGAAAATGCTGACCTGGAGTGCAGAATCAGGGAGTGGTATGCCAAGCAGGGCCCTTTTTGTGAGCCCCGGGACTACAGCTGCTATTATAAAGAAATAGAAGATCTTCAGAACCAGGTAACATCATTTCTCAGCTGCTTTCTCCCTTGTAAACTTCTCCGATGGTGCTGATTCACAACTTAATGCAGTTATCAACAGTAACATTTCATTGTTGTAAAATGCTTTTTGTAAACAGCCATTAAGACAACTGCCTGTAGAAAGCCCTAGAGCTCAAAGGTAAAAACCTTGAGTGTTTGGCCTGTTTCCACTGCTTTTATTCATCAGATATATTTGAAAGGGAAAATATTATCTTCGTGGAATACATCTGGATAGGCTCAGTAGTCTTTCCAAATGAGGTTTGTGCCAAGGTGTTTAAATACATATATGCCAAGAAAGCAACTGAAAGTGAAATAAATAATGGATTGCATTAATTTGCCTGAATGTAAATTATTCTGTCATCAGTCTTGCAAGATGTTATTTACAAGTTTACTCTTTCATACAGAATTGGGAAATATAGGACATCTAATTAAAAATAAGAACAAAGAGAACATCTCCATAACACGTTTTAAGTATGCAATTTAGAAGCAAAACCAGCGTGCTTGTTTTGCAAAGTGTGTTTGGCAAAAATTCTAGCATGTCCATGCACAAAGAAGAACAAAGTGAAAATAATCCAGGAAATGGACAGACTTATAATTAAGTCTTGAAACAAAGCTTTTAAATCTCTCATCCATGAAAGTAAGGTTTAGATTTAACAGGTTAGGTGGATTGTGGAGGATGCTGGAAAACACTGACAATATCTCCTTGATTGTCTGCATCTGAACCATGTATTTTATCGTTGTAATGCCTTCACTGTGCTTCACTGAACACTCACCCCTGTGTCTGCTGCGCTCCTCAACTCCCCCATGCCTGCTACCCAATATGAAAAAAAAAAGAGAGCAAGAAAGAGGTTAGGTCTGGTAGCACTGGTTAGTGGGTACACTTGAGCCTGAGGATACAGGGGAGAAGAGACTTCAGGAGTGAATATTCTTTTTCCAGATTGTCTGTGCAACCATAGACAACAACAAGATCATTCTGAACATTGATAACAGCAGGATGACAGCTGACGACTTCCGTGTGAAGTGAGTACCCCTGGGCCATCCCCTCCCTATGTCGCTGCTCCTGCTCACAGCTGGAAAGAGGAGCTCTCAAACAGGTCTCCTGCGACCCTCCGGTCAGGACAGGCTGGAGGTGCAGAAAAGCTCTTTCATCCATCGCCTCTAGATCTTAGTTAGTGGCAGATCCAGAATGTAAGAT
The DNA here is from genome assembly GCF_963210335.1 of Falco punctatus. Classification (NCBI taxonomy): domain Eukaryota; kingdom Metazoa; phylum Chordata; class Aves; order Falconiformes; family Falconidae; genus Falco; species Falco punctatus. Next base: position 3,034,587 of record NC_137599.1, on the reverse strand, counting down.
TTGGGATAATAAGATATTTTTGAGTGGAGATTAGAGTTCTTTAGAAAGCAGAAGGGATCTGCAGACAAGGAGCAGCATGGGTTCACCTGAGCTGCCATTCTGGCACGTGGCGTCTTTCGAAGGGGAAGCTTTTGGTTTTTCCTGTTGGAGTGCAGAAACGTGGTGAGTGACACCTTCGCCCTGGTGAAAAAGCTCCAGAGAAGGCAGACCGAGAGCAGATTTGACAGAGCAAGCCTTGGACTGCTTTTCTCAGCATCCTGTTAGGCTAGTTAGGAAAATACTGTAAGAAAGATGGTCAAATGAAAAAAAAAAAAGAGCAAACGGTGGTGCCAGACACTGACTACTCTTTCCTGCTTTCCTTCTCACTGGCAGGTACGAGACGGAGCTGGCCCTGCGCCAGAGCGTGGAGGCTGACATTAATGGTTTACGCCAAGTCCTGGATCAGCTGACTCTGTGCAGGTCTGACCTGGAGGCACAGCTGGAGTCGCTGCGGGAGGAGCTCTGCTGCCTGAAGAAGAACCACGAGGAGGTAGGGTCCTGCCCCTCTCATGTAAAAAGTGTTAATTCCTGCAGGATCCATTGCTCTCCGTTGCTGTGGTCCCCACCTCTGGGGTGCTGGCTGCAGAGGACCAAGTGGTTGATGGAGACCCCCATGTGAACTAGAAACTGTAACTGTCCAGGGGCTCTCCCAGGCACTCTGCTCTTCCCTCCAGGGGAACTTGGCTCCCTCAGGTTTTTCCTTCTCTTCCAAAAATGATATGATCTGGGTTTGGTGTTTCCAGGAAATGAACTGTCTGAGGAAACAATCGACTGGAGATGTGAGCGTGGAGGTCAATGCCTGTCCTGGCCCAGACCTGAGGAAGATCCTGGAGGAGATGAGGTGCCAGTATGAAACGCTGATTGAACGTAATCGCAAAGAAGTTGAGGATTGGTATGAGTGCAAGGTGAGTAAATTAACGCAGCTCTGATTTTCCCCGGCTAACACCCAGGCAATGATTCCACAGTGATTTATTACACGTTAAAACCACACAACATGCTGTAACAGCATTTAGCATTGGTTTAAACGACAGGTGACACAGGGAATATCGCCACTCTGTGTCCTTTTCATGGGGTGACAGTTACTCACATGGGGCGCATGTTAGTGAGACCTGAAGCAGAAACTCTTTACAAAGCAATAAGCAGGGAGAATAACTGGACAGCCACGCTATTAGAAGAACAAGAGGAATGAGGAGCAGGGCTGACACTCCATTAGGATGAGAGAGTTCACCCAAACCTTTCTCATTTCATGTTTTTTGCTAGCTTCTCTGCTCTTTTCTTAATACTTAATCTGATTTACATTCCCTGAGGCTCTTTTGGTTCTCGATTGGTGATTTTCAGATTGAGGAGGTGAATCGGGAGGTTATTACAAGCGGTCAGGAGGTAGAGACGTGCAACAACCAGGTTACTGAACTGAGACGCCAATTGCAAGCCCTGGAAATCGATCTCCAAGCTCAGCTCAGCCAGGTGGGTGGTGAGCTGGTGTAAAGCTCAGCTGTCTCACAGTTATGCTTTGATGTAAGAATTCCTAGTGAAATGCACTGTTTCTCATGCCTGTACTTGTATTGTGCCACATGTCACTCCTCAGAGGGACAACTTGGAATCCTCGCTGGCTGAGACAGAGTGTCGCTACAACAACCACCTTGCTGAGCTCCAGAGCCAGATCACCTGCGTGGAGCAGCAACTGGCTGACCTGCGCGCAGAAATGGAGTGCCAGAACCAAGAGTACAAGATCCTGCTGGACGTCAAATGCCGTCTGGAGCAGGAGATCCATACGTACCGCTGCCTGCTGGAGGGTGGACAGCAGGACCTTATGTAAGTAGGCTTGAGATGCACCAAAAGAGACAATAAAATACCTGGGTCCTGGGTATTTTAACATAATAGCAAAGTGAACAACAAGGTGGAGGCACTGCAAGGCTCCTTCACCCTTACTGACCTTTTTGGGCCACCTGGTAATTAGTGCCTACCCTGTGCCAGCCATTGCCACAAGAAGGGAGGTCACTGCAATATCCTGCCAAAAAGCAAACCAGACTGAGAACAGCGAGGAGAATGAAAAACTGTAGCTCTAGTTTATCTGAAATTTCCTTCACTAAAATGTTATTCTCCTGTCCCCTCAGTCAGCAAGGAGGAATTGGTCAGTCTTCGGGTCTAGGAGGAGGAGTTGCAAGAACAAGTGGAATAGGAGGAGGAGGTATTATTAGAACAAGCCACACTTACACTACGTCTTCCCAGATGCCATCCTGTGCAGCTGCGGAGATACAAGGTAAGAACTGCAACGTTCTACAAGATTTACACAGTCTTCTCTATTCTCACACAACAAGGACAGGCAGCGACAAAGATCTTTCCCACATAGCTTACAGGTGCTATTTTAAAGTTTTATTGTGAGGCTACTGGGAAATACACCATGGGAGGCCACAGAGGAGTGGCTACAAGTGCTTTCAGGAGCTGTGACTCTGCCAGGAAGCGTGAGAATGGCAAAAAGGGAGGAGTGGGAGGAGGGGGAAGCGGGGGGAAGAGAGATAGAAATGAGAAGGACGGAATCAGCAGGCAGGCAAGGTACCAAAAACATGGAGAAAGGACTGACATGAAATCTGGGACAAAGGAAAGAGTAGGAGAAAGCAGAGTACCCAGAAATTAGGGGGAAAAAAGCAGGAATCATGGGAATACTGGCAGAAAACTACTAGTACTGTACAGGAAGGGGAAACTTCCTGCCAAACTGAAAAAGAAAGACAGAAACACGGTGACAGTTGGTCCAGGAGAATGAGCGTGAGCAGTGGCATTGTTCTGGCAAGGATGCTGATGCCGTTCCCTCATCCAGATTGCTGGTGGTGCAAAGTTTGCAGCTTCCACCATTCGGCATTTTTATGTAAAAGGGCAGACCACATTCCAGCTAGCTACAAATCCCATCTGCCTGACTGGCAGGCAACAACCAGATCCTTCCAGGAAGAGAGAGTATTTATGCGAAGTCTAATTGAATTGGCTTCTGAAATGATCACCTGTACAGAATGACAGTGTGGGAGAGAATCTATTTTTGCTATAAACAAAGTAATGTTTCCTTTGATGTCTCCAGTGCCTTGCAGAAGGATTTGTGATTAAGCAGAGAAATGGGAATATCCACAAGAGAAGCCTGAAGCAGAGCCATGGATGAAGAGAGAGAATATTTACAGTATGCCTCCGCAAAGAGCAAGGAGTGTGCTCTTTTGTATTACTCAGCGATGCTAAGCAATGTGTCAGAGGGATAGGCAGAGCGCTGGGCCACATTCTGCTTTATTTTGCTATTTGCTTTTTCTAGTCTGTATTGCTGTGTGTGCCCAACCACCATGACTATTGGTGGAGTTAACCAGTAGTATGATCACTAATGTACCTGCTGGTGAAAACATTTCTCTAATAAAACTTTGCTTCTGCCTGATGCAATCAAGAAATCTGTGTCTGGAAACTGAGTTCCTTTAGCAAACCAGTCGCTGACGCAGGGGCAAACCACAACCTCAGCCGGGCTGGCCAGCCTCTGCCACAGCCCCAGCAGGAAAAGCTGGAAAGCCACGCACAAGGGTCACCTGAACTGGTCAAGATCCTGCTCCACTGGGAACAAAGCTTCTTTGCCAGTGGGAGCCAGAGAATCTCCTCGCTGGCCTTGCAGGTCTTGTCCACCTCCTTCCTGTCAAAGCCCGTAGCACACGTTGCCCGTTCCTGCATGACATCCTCCATGATCTACATGAACAGCCAGTTCAGGCAGATGCCTGTGTGCTTCCCACAGAGCATTGTGCTAAAACACAATTTTAGAAAAATTTTGAAAGTCAATGATGGAACATCTGGAAACAGATTGCCTTGGCCCCAGTCTAATGCTGACACACCTGGGCTGTGCCCTTTCATACTTCATCATCCAGGCTGGGGACTGGGATTAGGTTGAAGAGGAAAACTTGGTCTCCACAACTAATTCAATTTCTGCTGACACGGCTTATATTCCAACCTATCCCTTTCATTTTATAGGAATCTCCTCAGTGGGAAAAGGACTGGAGACAAAAGGTTTGTTTTCTATCTATTTTCACATAGTGACTGAGTCATTTACTGGTCATCCTTCTATTTCAAAGAGTTTCAGCCTGAACATCAGGAGCTGTTGAAAGATCATCTTTACATTAAACACCCCTTCTTTGGAGAACTGGCGAGGGCAGGATGGGAGCTGAAAAAGTGCAGCTCAACAGAGAAAACAATGGAGAAAAAAGCCAGTTAGGGCCTTTGGGTACACAAAGCCATTATGTCTTAAGCCTCACGAGCATGGCAAAGATCACTCCCTCCTTTGGGCCTCAAACAGCAGCCATGTAGCTGGTGCTGAGTCAGCATGGACTAGCACAGTAACGTGCACGTATCCCGACACTGACCTGCCCAGAGAAGCAAGGGCAGCAGTTTGATAACTCAGGGCCCTGGAGCACTACTGGTGTGTGCAGCCGTGGGAACTGGGCTTGCAGAGTCATTCTGGGTTTGGAGAATTTTCAGTTAAAAAACATTATCAGCTGGAGGGTGTTTTGATGGTTAAATTGTCTGCTGGTCCAGAAACCCAAGCATTGATCAGTTTTACATGTCCACTCCACCCTACGCTGGATATGGCTGCTGTTATTTCTGGTATATGCGATGTGGCTGTTACATAGTCATATTCACTTAGGAGATGACCTGGCAAAGCAAAACTCCTGGTTACTCCTCTTCTGTCAGAAGCTGGAGGTTATGGAACAGCTGGCTTTGGGGGAGGAGGGGAAAGGGTACAAAGACAAAACCATTTCAGGACCATATATACATACAGTGTGGCACACTTTTCTAGCATCAGTTCTTTTATATAGATAGCAATTTCTCAGTTACTGCAGAGGTAGACTTAACATAACCTGAAACCTTCCAGGAAAGCAGCATCCCCAAGGCCCGTAGGCAGCAAGTGTCTGAAGAAGCTCAGTCATTAATGTATCAGGGAGGAGATGAAAGGTGCCCTTCTCCTGTTGTAAAAGACCATGGAGAGAAGATGTCTCAGTGGTATTTCTTTTATTTAATCTACAAGACACTAAACTCAATAGTATCCAGGGGCTAGAGCAAAATAAGAAAATGCATCACTGGAACAACTGCAATAATGTCTCAGGAGTGTCCACAGGTAGATGCTTTTAATAAATCAAGTCTTAAAAATTAGTTCCAACCCTACAGAAAGTCCTAGACTCGATGCAGATATCTCTCAGTAGACGTGTAGGGCCAGTGCTTCACAAGAGATCAAAAGAGATACTTATCATGGTTATAATGGCAAAGTTCCATTGGCTGATTATAATGGCAAAGTTCCATTGACTCCTCTGTGTATATCCCGGTTGTTCTCAGAGCTCTGGCTGAGAAGTCAGAAAGCAAATCTTTTCCTTTTCCTTTCGCACTGTCTTCTCCTGCCTTGCTCAGCGCAAAGACAGACAGTAGGACCACCCAGTGCTGCCCTTTCTGGCCTCAATCCTTCCCAATCTACAAGTCCTCACACTCTCATTTCTAGAAATAAAGACACTGTAGTGATACTCTTCCAGTTTTCAGTTTTCTGGAAACTCTAGGCTACCTACAATAAATAAAAGCTTGCCACTTTCTTCTGGGAGCCCCAGCTGATTCCCACCAGGTCTGGGCTAGTTTTCTTCTCTTGCGAACTGCTACTGACATCTAGCTGCTCCACCTCGTTCCCTGTATCCATATCAAAAGCCTTCCCACCCTTCCCACCAGGTCCAGCAGGTGCAAAGCATGCACTTTCACAAAGGAGCTGTCCTAAATTCCTGAGAGGTTAAAGAAACCTAATGACATGACCAGAAGGACTCTAATAACCCAGACTTTATGAATATGCCTCTGGAAAGCCCCCAGGGCTGCACAGACTCACCTCCTAAAACACTGTGATGTTGTTTGTGGACCTACAAGTTGGGATGCGTCTGGAAAGCAGCTCATGAGAAGGTGGCTTGTGATAAACAGTTCCCCAGCAGAATACACCCTGGAAACAACCCATATATTAAAGAGCTGCAAATTATGGAGCTGCAAACATTGAGCTGGAAACTACATTTCCATGAGATTTCTGTATTTGTGCTAATGAGACAGACCCAGGAAGCTTATGAGTTCAAATAACTGAATGAAAACAGGAGGGAAAGTTTAATTTGTTTTTTAAGGTCTTCAGAACAATTATGTAATTTTATCTTAGCTTAACTTGTGCACCATTTCCTGAAGACAAAAAGGAAAAATAGCGAGAAAGAGGGCAAGTCTGTGCCGTGTGAGGATCTGGGTTGCCTGCTTGAAAGTCCACAGCAGAACAAGGTGGGTCTAATGGATAAAGCTACAGGCCCACGGGGAACCAACATATCTCAGAAGAGCAGGAGCCATCCTCTCTGCTCTCTGCAATAATTACCACAATAGGCATGTAGACATCCTCCACTCCCACAAAGGAGTAAGTCATTCCATGTTTCTGCCTGCATTATTCTGATGTGCTCAAATGATAACTGTGGAGCAGAGGAAGGAATGTGTGCTCACTCAGAAAAGATGCTTGCTGCAGACAGCTATTGGGAAACTTCTCAAGAATCATACACAGGACAGGCAAAGCTTCAAGCAATGCAATATTACATCAGTTTCGGTTCATTCTTACCACCACACCCTGACTCCAATTATGTTCTCCAGTCCTAGTAATGAAATCCAGGTATTCCTTCCTATACACAATAACTTTATTACAGTTTTTACCTATTCTGAGCTCTGTTCCTTTGTATTTAGGGACTGAGTGAAGCACGACTTGGAAGGAAGGGCAGGCTGACATTCAGGCACTGCAGTCTGATACGGGAGACCTAGGCTCAGCTCCACGCTTCACCAGAGGCGTGCTCTTTGTCTTTGAGCAAATCACTTTGAGCAAGTCTCTCCACATCTCTGTCTCCAGCTTGCTGGAGATATCACCGGAATGCTGCTGGCTTTCGTTGTACTGGATAACTAACATCCAAGGATGCAGAGATAAAGGGAGGCATCCTTTCAAAAGAAATAAGGAGACTAAAAACAATAGAATGATGGGCAAGCCCATGAATATTGGGATAATTCAGTCCTTCAGTAAATGGAATTATTTACTTGCCATAATAATAGCTATTCCAATCCACAATCCTGACACAGAGTGAGGATTTGAGCAAGAGTTTGAACTAATTTGTTCCCTGGTGAAGCAGGCTTGGAGAATTTCTTACAGTGACGGGTTCATTTCAGAAAGCTCTCTTGCTCAATGGCCAGTAGAAACAGTTTCTCTCTAGAGAGAAGGCCATTGCTTTTGAGTCTTAGCAAAACATCTCATGAAAACGAGCTTAGTCTGAATTTTGATGTCAGAAGAGTGAAAGGATTCTTACTTTTATTTTCTCTGCCTAGTTAAGATTTGGTGATATTAGTGACAGAGAATAACCTGTAGTTTGTACTCAACCCATCTTCTCCAAGCCAGCGTAGAACTGGATGGGGCAATGATTGCTCTGCCAGATGAAGCAGCAAGTCTGTCTTTGCATTTCCTAGGACAGTAGTCCCAAACCTCTCATTAGAATGCAGCACATATGGACAGAGAAACTGGCCACAGGATGGCCATAGGATGTTTCCACTCCTGTTCGCTGTTTCAAAACACCCACCCTATCCACAATGATGAAAACTGCAGAAATATCTTTCACTGAACAACAGGAAATATTTAAAGTACTTTTACCTTACTTTATGCTTTCCACATAAAGAAACAAATCCTTTGTGAATTACTGGAGAGCCATGATCATATATGAAACCCCTTTCACCCACGTCCATTAAGAGATCACTCCACGGTCTCAGTTGTCTTGTAGAAGTGTGTTCTGCATTTGTCATTTTGCCAGTGGAGAGACTTAAAGATTAATCTCTGTGTCTCTGATCTTTCCACAGAGTTCTTACATCATTCCTCATACATCAGTTGAGAGTCAAACTTCGTACTTATTCTTTCTTTTTCATCTTACATATTCCAACATCAGCACCTTACATGAAAACTGCTTATTCAACTCAAAATAAAATGAAAATAAATTAATGAGAGATAAAGAGCTCTTTGATGCAATAACCTTTAATGATTTCTTCCTGGTATATAATTTAGGACAGTGTTTTTCCTGGCTTAATGTTGTAAAGTTTGCATCATAAACAAAAAGCTGATGATTCATAAAACATTATTGCTAATGTATTTTTGAAATTAGCAAGAGACATGTAAAGTATCTTCCTTGTCTACCAGGATTCTTGAAAGGAAACTTCCCTTTGAGAAATTATTCTTGGCACCAATGGCTAGAGTAGCCAGCCTTATGGGAAGAAGAAACAGTGGTGACACCCACTGTGGAAGGTATAAATAGAGTTTCGCCACAACGGACAACTCGCAGTCTGATTTAATATCAAGCTGTGCATCTTGCTTTGGGCTTCTGCTTGCATTTCCAACTGCTGTCGCCATGAGTTGCAACATTAAGGAGACTATTACTGTGTCTAGCAAAGGCAGGAGCAGTGGTGGCAGCTGTATCATTGGTGGTGGTGGTGGAGCACGGATTTCTTCCTATACGATAGGCAGTGGCAGAGGTTTTTCTGGAAGGAGTTACTGCGGTGGAGTGAATTATGGAGGGGGTCTGAGTGTTGGTAGCTTGGCTGGTGGGAGCTATGGAGGTGGCAACTGCTATGGCAATGGCCTTGGTTTTGGCCTTGGAGGTGGTGTGGTTGTTGGTGGTCTTGGTGGCGACTGTTTGCTTTCATCCTGCGATGAGAAGGTCACCATGCAAAATCTCAATGACCGCCTGGCTTCCTATCTGGACAAGGTGAAGTGCTTGGAGAAGGAAAATGCTGAACTGGAATGCAGAATCAGAGAGTGGTATGCTACACAGGGCCTCTCCTGCGAGCCCCGGGACTACAGCTGCTATTACAAAGAAATTGAAGATCTTCAGAATCAGGTAATGCCCTTTTTCAGTTGTTCCTCCCTTATTGAAAGCTTATTTCTGAATTTGTATTTAGAAGCTACTGCAATTGTTAGATGTAACTTTGGTGCTGCTAAATGTCTTTGCAAACATAACTTTTGGCAAGTTCCCCTACGACATTGTTGAGTGTGGGTGCATATCACAGGTGCATGCTGCAAGGTGACACAGGTGGGATCATACCCCCAAAAAAGGGAAAAGGGTGCTTTGTTGCACTCTGTTTTGACTATACAATTATTAATATTACCAAGTGTGCTCTGAGGAAATGTAGTGGTGTCAGCCCAGCAGGAAAAGCAAAGCAAAGAGAACTATAGGACAAGGGCAAAACATACATATCAAACGCTGTGTCAAGTGAAACATTATAAATTCTAGGAGAGAAAAGCTGAGTATTTGAAATCGTTTGCCACAGTGGCACAAACAGCTTGATACTAATATATCTGCAATGAAAATTATGGCTGATCTTAAGGCTTAAAGATACCTTCCAACCATTTTCCCTGGAGATCCTCAAGCTTGAAGCCTGGAACACACCAGCTTGAATATCAGTTGAGATTTAATATCTTAAGGAAGTTTCTTTAGGTTCACTTCTTTGTGAAGCATCTTTGGAACTTGCCTTCAGATCCTGAAACTGAAAAGTCCCATCTCACAACTCCTTAACTCCCAGCCTCTGCACAGTTGACCTCTTTTCTTTACTGACTGTGAGTTAAGGAGGCAAAACTATCTCCTGCAACTGCTCTGCTCAAGGAACAATATTACTTAAGTAACAGAAAAAGGAAATGATGAAGAGTTACTACCTAACTGCAATCTAGAGAGACCTAGAGCTGAGAGAAATGAGGCATGTCTCATGGTCTGCTCTTTTCCAGATTGTCTGTGCAACCATTGATAACAACAAGATCATTCTCGACATTGATAATAGCAGGATGGCTGCTGACGACTTCCGTGTGAAGTGAGTGCCCCTCTGTGTAGCTGAACCCCATCACCTCCTCCCTGCTCCTTTACATCTTACTTGTGAAGTCTCAGTGCACTAATTACAGAGACTTCAGACAAGTCTTACTACACCACTGCCTTAGGAGAGGATGGAGTGATGAAAGGCATTTTGCTCTTGGTCACCAGCACTCCCTTAATTAGTATTCTTGGGTAAAACATTTGGCAACAGTGTTTGTTGGTGCGGGCTGGGGACCCACATTGCAGGGAGCGGTCCTTAGTGGTATAGCTGGCACACTTCCATCACAGACCGGTGCGGACTGGGATCAGCAAAACAGAAACGCAGCTGAATAAGTGATACCAAACATACAGTGATATCAAACATACAGTGATCGGAAGCAGGGAAAAAAATGGGTGAGGAAGAAAAGTTTTCACAAAACAGACAGCGCAGTGCAGAAATCCAATGCACAGTGCGTTCAGCTTAGACAACAAAATACAGTTTAGAGCAGGTAGTTGGGAAAGGAGATCTTTGCACAAACGGAGCGCGTGTGAGATGTTAACCGTTCTGAATTTCTGCTTTCTTGTACAACCAGGTACGAGACAGAGCTGGCCCTGCGCCAGAGCGTGGAGGCTGACATTAATGGTTTACGCCAAGTCCTGGATCAGCTGACTCTGTGCAGGTCTGACCTGGAGGCACAGCTGGAGTCGCTGCGGGAGGAGCTCTGCTGCCTGAAGAAGAACCACGAGGAGGTAGGGTCCTGCCATTTCCCTAGCAGCACCACGGCCCTGACATAAAACTGCCTACGTGAATGTGCTCTAAATTTAGAAGTAAAGACTCACCATTTTCCTGGCACAGCTTTCCCATCAAACACTCCTGCGGTTCAGACCTTTCTGCCTCGTGGGTGGCACGGGAGCCTTGGCAGAGAGGCGGCTGCTGCTCTCGGGGCTATGCTGGCTCTGGGAGTGCCAGAGTGGGGTGAAAGTGCCGCTAGTTCCAGTGGAAGAGAAATTACCCAGCAGATTCGTTGGGGAAAACACTTGCACCATCTTCCAGTGCTTTTTACCACCATAGCCAGGAAGCAACCCTTGCAGGGAGTGCTGTTCTCAGCCACCGAGCTCTGCTCTTCTATGCTGTCTTTCAAAAGACAGTACGCATCTGATCTGGGTTGTATTTCCAGGAGATGAACTGCCTGAGAAAACAATCAACTGGAGACGTGAGCGTGGAGGTCAATGCCTGCCCTGGACCAGATCTCAGGCAAATCTTGGAGGATTTGAGATGCCAGTATGAAACACTGATAGCGCGCAACCGCAAGGAAGTTGAGGATTGGTATGAGTGCAAGGTAAGCAACACACTCCTGCTGTGAAACCAACTGACATGCACATTTCAGGGCACAGGAGCATTTCAGAAAACAGGCATGGAGAAAATAAGCAGTTCTTCCCTTATAGTGAAGCCTGAGATCAGTGCTCATTATACCTTGTGTTCCACAGCCTGTCTGACCAGTTTGTTATGTCCCATCTGGAACAGCAGCATTTGCCACAAGGCCTTCTGGTGTGTTGCTGGAACTGAGATGTTCCACATTTGGATTAAAGAGACTTAATAGCCATGAGGTTAATGCGATTTGTAAAACAGCAAACAGTTGAAGCTGGCGGTTAACGCCCAGTGCACAGAGAACTCACCCTGTTCACTTTTCTCCTTGCCAGCTATTCACTGTGTACTGTTTCTGTAAAAGCAAGTCCAATTTATACAGATATTCTCTGAGGCTCTTCATTCTCGATTGGTGATTTTCAGATTGAGGAGGTGAATCGGGAGGTTATTACAAGCGGTCAGGAGGTAGAGACGTGCAACAACCAGGTTACTGAACTGAGACGCCAATTGCAAGCCCTGGAAATCGATCTCCAAGCTCAGCTCAGCCAGGTGGGTGGTGAGCTTACAGCTCTGACACGGTTACTGCTGGATTTCTTAGCATGAACAGCCAGACCTACCAATCAGCATGGTGGTGGTCAATAGCTCTTTCCTTTTTGGATTGGAAATAATAAAACCCAGAGTGACACTTATATGAATGTCACTTCTTTGGTTGTCTTGTTTATCAGAGAAATAATTTGGAATCCTCTCTGGCTGAGACTGAGTGCCAGTACAACACCCTCCTCGGTGAGCTACAGAACCAGATCACATGCGTCGAGCAGCAATTGGCTGAAATAAGAGCGGAAATAGAGTGCCAGAACCAAGAATACAAGACCTTACTGGACGTCAAGTGCCGTTTGGAGCAGGAGATTCAGACCTACCGGTGCTTGTTGGAAGGAGGACAGCAGGACCTTATGTATGTACATCTCTAAATACACTAGAGAATACATGAAAATACCAAGGATCTGTATTGCAGCTTGGGAATCCAACATACTCTTTGGTCCATCTTAATGCTTTCTTTGAGATGAAGAAATTGCCTCACGAGCAACTTTACTGTGATGAACATTGAAATCTGAACTAAATGTCACTCCTTAGGATCTGCAAAGCAGAGAAACTAAATCTATTAACTGCTAGTTACAACATTGTAACTACTTGTATTATGTCAGCACTCCTAACAATCTCTGTTCTATAGAAAGATGGACAAGAACTGTCAAAACAGGAATTGATTGCAACGCTCTGCATTGCATTTACATGCTAAAGGGGAGCACAAATGCAAAGCAACTCTGAAAAAAGAAGGCAATGACAAATACTCTAGTCCCTATGAAAGGCATAGTTTGAGTCTTTGTGTCATGTAGTCAGTTAGTGTCATGTGAAGTTCTAAAATTCCCTATTTCTCTCACAAATTTATCCCACTAGTCATGGAGGAGGAATCGGCGTCGGAACCGGTGTAGGAGGAGGAGTCATTAGGACAAGCCACACCTATACTACAACTTCATCTTCCCATTGCCAGCCCCAAGTCCCACCCTGCAAGACTGGAGATATACAAGGTAAGAGCTGTGTTTTCACCCAAGGAAAACTTTTTTTCAGTTTGTTCCTTTCTAATAAGGCCCTGAGACAACACGCTCTCCTAGGACATGTTATTGGTATCTTTGCAGAGAGGTACTAAGCTACTGGTGTGATCTGTTACAATGGATCCACCTGAAGTGCAAAATTGGCTGTGTCACTAATATGTTTAAAGAGAGCTCTGACTGAGTACAGCGTTGGAGAAAGCAAAGGAGAGACAAGGGGGAGCAGTAGAACTAAGGAGAAAGTTCAGGAAATGAGGCATAGAGAAGAGATCTGGAAGTAGAAGTGAAGACGACAGCCAAACAAAGCTTAGCAAAAGAGTCTGTAAGGAGTGAAAAGAAGAATAAGTCTGTAACTTGACAATTGCAAATTCCCATTAAAACACAAGTATTTAGGGGATTTCTGGAGTTTCCTGAGCTGTCTGCCAACTGTTTTTGCTTAACAGAGTGTATTCTTAAAATAAGGGCACTACACAGACCAAATTTTTGTTATTTGAAGGATTTTATCTCTGTTCCAATCAAATAATGCTGCTATATTTTTTCTCCAGTGACCTGCAGAAGAATTTGTGATTAAGGAGGAATGGACTAGAAGATGACGTACAGAGAAACCCACAGACAAAACAAGAACACTCAATGTTCACTGCACGCCTCTATGCAGAGATAGTAGAAGTAACTCAGTGATGCTTTGCTATGTACCTAAAGGGGCTCTCGGGAGCCCCCTTTTTCTCTGTTCTGCTATTCTGTTCTGTAATGCTGTAATCTCTAGAAATTACTTGAGTTAGTCAGGATCACTAATGTACCTGCTGGTGAAAACATTTCTCTAATAAAACTTTGCTTCTGCCTGATGCAATCAAGAAATCTGTGTCTGGAAACTGAGTTCCTTTAGCAAACCAGTCGCTGACGCAGGGGCAAACCACAACCTCAGCCGGGCTGGCCAGCCTCTGCCACAGCCCCAGCAGGAAAAGCTGGAAAGCCACGCACAAGGGTCACCTGAACTGGTCAGGATCCTGCTCCACTGGGAACAAAGCTGCTTTGCCAGTGGGAGCCAGAGAATCGCCTCGCTGGCCTTGCAGGTCTTGTCCACCTCCTTCCTGTCAAAGCCCGTAGCACACGTTGCCCGTTCCTGCATGACATCCTCCATGATCTACATGAACAGCCAGTTCAGGCAGATGCCTGTGTGCTTCCCACAGAGCATTGTGCTTAAATTCATTGCAGAACAACAAAGGAGGAGGTAAGTGGAGCTGGAGCTCATCAATGAAAGGAGAACAGAGAGACCAGTGACACACATTTCCATGACAAATCCAGTTCAGGATGGTGTATAGACATACACAGTTATCAGCTCAGCAGCCACCCCTGGTGATCATTTCAAGCTGCTTTCCAGATGTGACACATCTGTGAGCTGTGTTGGCTGCTGGGGAGTATGATGTCAGTCATACATGTCTTAACAGGTCTGCATTGCAGTCATCTGGGGAGCGGGAGGTGTCTTCTGACCTCACCTGTCTTCTGGACTTCTGTAATGCAAGCATGTCTGAGTGAGCCTGCTTCCCTTGCAGAGCAAATCCCATCTCTTCGGTGTCAGACAAATCACATCTTTCCTGTGTCCGGGGAGGGGGACCGTGCAACGCAGGTGGCTCTTCCCTCGGGTGACTGTAAGCAGAGCTGAGAGCAGGTGCTGAGATGACAGCATTCAAATTTTATCATGAATCTCCTCTTGAGACAGCCAAGGTGTGGTTGCACATCTGTAGCTGTGCAGAGACACCCACAGGATGGAAAAAGCAGATGGTCTGAAAGTCCTTCTTACAGCCATATATCATGGCACAACCATTTCTCACACCTAAATACATGTCAAGTATTTTGGAGTCCTTTGCTGAGAAATTAAGAGAAAATATTTGAAGCATAAAAGCAAGCGCATTTCCCCAAATCCCACTCCTGAATATGCCACACACCTGGAAGAGCAGAATTTCTGCCTCTGCTCATGGTCACTTTATGTGCTGCAATAAGCAGGGACGGGGCCAAAGGGAAGATATGGTATTTTGGCTTTGAGGCAAAGAAGCAACATGACTGACCCCTGGCAGGAAGGCTATGAGGAGCCGTGGGGACGTGGAGCAGTCAGAGCCCAGAGGCACCGCTGGCTCCCGGTGTCTGGAAAAGAAATGCCAGCAAAGGGCCAACACCATGTTTCTGGCTGATGTGTCCCTGGGGAGGAAGAGGTTAAAGCCAGCAGCACACACACCTGCTATTGTGCCAGGTTTGCCACCTTGCTCTTCCCAGACTGTGATTTCTCCTGGGCAGCAGCCACGGTTGTACAAACCCTTGTACAAAACACCCCAGTTCTGCAGATGGGCCACCCCAACTGCTGCTCGCTCCTCCCAGCGGAGGATTTTGGCTAAACAGCATCAGTCAAATCCTCCCTGAAGTGAGAAACGATTTCTCACCAAAACTAAAATCCTGTGAATTTAGCATCTGAGTTTTCACTTTATACTGCTGTTAGCACTGGCATTTCCCTCTTCCCACCACAGAATAAAATATCAACCTGAAGAGCTTGTGAAAATATTTATGCTGGGGTTGGTTTTGCTTCTTTTTTTCTTTTCTTTTGGTTTGTTTTGGTTTGGGTTTGTTCTGTTTTGTTTTGGTTTGGTTTGGGTTTTTTTGTTTTGTTTTGTTTTGTTTGTTTTTGTTTTTGTTTTGTTTTGCTTTGTTCAGAGGAAAGAGAAATTGAAGGTTTGCCTGAGAACACTGGGCAAAACTGGTAGTCTATCCAGTTTGTACCAAGACTCAAGCAAAAGTTTTTTACGAGCACTGTATTTGATTTCAGATAAAAACTTGAGAGCAGCTGGAATAATAAATTTTCACTACATGCAAATGCTGTTTGTGCTGAAGAACAAGGAAATGGGAGAAAGTGCTCGGTAAATACCGGCAGAGCAGACACCCTGGCAATTTCCCGATCTCTCCATAAGGTGTCAGCTCTCCTTAACTAGCAGATCCGAAGCAAACCGACCTGCCAGCCTCCTGCTCCCAAGTGCCTGGGCTGGCACAGCCCTCTCCTGTTCTGGAGCATTCCTGCGGGACGTGAGACAGGTCTGCTACTCTGCTGGAAGTGGGACTTACATTTGGCTAAAAGGCCAGGAGATGCCGAGAAGTTTGGCTAATGCTCTCCGCGGCTAAATGGAAGTTGCTGTTAGAGTGTACAACAAGAGTACAACACTAAGAAATTAAAATACTATTATATAAAATGTAATGATACATATTATACAGTAATTTCAGGACTGTCCAGGGACACCTGCACCGCAGTGGGGTGGGGAAGTGTCCCCTCCTGCCACCGCCGATCCCTGCACCCATGCTGCCAAGGGATTCAGACGCATTTTGCATTTCACTACAGGGGACGTTTGGAGATGCAGGAGGAGATGGGCACAGCCGGCCTGTGCCAGCTGCTGCCGCCTGCTCTCAAGAGGGCACTCGGCTCTCACCGAGCCTGCCAAAGGGTGCCCAGGGGAGAGGCGTGTGGCAAACTCTGCTCTGATCGCTTGGCTAACCTTCTTTGAACAGAAACATTTGGCTAAATAGATGAAGTAGAGCCTGCGGTATGTGCTGGGGAGATCCTGCGAGCTGAAAACACAGAACAAGTTATCAGCCCTGGCATCTTGCTCCAGCTCACTCATCCGTATTTAATGGTCACATTCGTAGTGAGGTTGATGTGACCTGATTCTGTGTGTGTGACTATTGCAGGAGATGACGCGGGCCTCCTCCCTGCCTCTTTGAAGACCCCAGCTGTGGGCTCCTGTGTGTAAGTGCACAGAATGGATGCCAGGCTGAAACTCCCTGCACCAATTTGTTAATCATACCTGTTTATGTTTTTCAAATGGCACTGGAATATTTTGCATCATGTTAGGCAGGAGTACAGTGAAACCCAGGCTCTCCATAGGGGTTGTAATTGTGTTATAATGACCCTTTGCTGATGAAGGTGTCACCAATGAAGTAGCATTAGCTGAGACCCCAGAGTCAGCTGTGCAAGGGGCTGTTTAGACCCAAAATTAAGAAGTTCCCAACCAAAGGGTTTGTACTCTAAAAGCCTCTTAACAGCTCTGACTCACCTAATTACTGTTCCTATCATAATCACCATCGTTCCATTGGGTGGTGGATCTTTTGAAGGTGCCCTTTAATGTTTCATCAGTACTAGTCTCTGCAATAACAAATGAGTAACAGATCAACTATAATGTATGCAAGAATTATTTTTTTCCTGAAAGAGAGATGTTTGCTGGACTGGATACTTCTAACTACCCTTACCTGGAGGGCAGCAGATCACCTCCCAGTGCTGCAGTCCAGTTTTAACTGACAGGCGGGTGAATCTGCTGCATTAGGACCATCAGAGGTGATGAGGGTACATTCCAGGGATATTCCCCATGACCACACATCTTGGGGTGTGGGTACATGCCAAGACCTACACCCGGTCTTGCAGAAAAGTGCAGGAGAGGTGGGGTGGGGGCTTACTCTCTCACTTCAAAACAGGTATTTTAAAAACCTTCACTTTTAAAAAAAACCTAAGTATGTTTTTCACATGCAGGGAATGAACATACACAGATGGTTTTCACAGAACTTCACTGAGCTCTAAAACCAGCCTGCTTTTTTTTTATTAGATGTGGCCATAAATATACACAGGAAGAAAGAAAAAGAATGAACAATACATCCTGCATACTGTTCCACTAAGTAATGCTACATATATTTGAAGATGTTCCCCCTGGGCACCGGTGGTTCATGACAGTTGTATAAACTGCTGTGGGAACAAGTCCACCTGTTGAGGGTCCCACTACTAGGAGAAGAATAAGGCACAGTTTTTTGACAGAACGATTTCTGATTACAAAAATGCATTTAGAGAAAATCATACTTTTCACTGGAATTAGTTGGAACTGACAGTATTTTCAACCCCAAATATCTCTGGATGGAACTGCTGCCAGGCATCAACAGCTGAGCTGGTGGGAGAAAAGGATTCCAAAGCACATTGTGCCCTTGTTACAGAGTAAACAACTGGGAATCGTTAGGTGGGAATTACTTTTTGTTTAGAACCCTCAGTTAATCCACTATTAAAATAATAAACATGATTGAGCCCTAATACGTTTCAACAAATCTGAATCAAATTTTCTCAGATTTTTCAGGTTTCAAATATCTAGATTTTTATTGAGGTAAGAAAAAACCCTCATCATTTACATTTTAGTGGAGAGGAGAACACTTTCATGCTGTTCAGCAGCTGAACCTCAATGGGAGGAAGAGCAGTGTGCATCCTCAGAACCATAACAGTGTTCCGCATCCAACACACTCATACTTCAGGGACTGGATTTCTTCTTTACTATGGAAAAATATTGTTCTATGGGATTATCTGGTGTTAGTAAAATTGCTTGATGATTATATAATGGAAGTTTGTTTATAATGTATAATTACAAGAATGAGTCATATTCCCCAGATAGATCTTCCACAGTTTTTCTCTGTGTAGCAACATAAGCAAATTGAATTTTCCTGACAAGACTTGACCAAAGTAGGAAGGATGGAAGAGGATTCATCACTGCGGAAGCACTGAAAAGGGTGGGTAACAGTCCAGTTGTACCCCCACAAATGTGCTCAGTGGCCTCAGCGGTTTCTCCCAAACACATCAGTCCAAAGTAGGCTGTGAATGCAGAGCAGGAAAGGTGGTGCCATGGGAGCTGAGAGGAGCTTGTATGTGCTCTTCCCACACACGCTGCTATCACCCCAACCCGCCACGGAGGCTATTTCAGCTTTGCCCCTCACTGCTGCCACACACACCCTAAAGGGAGAAGACTTCATTCTCGCCCAGCCCCTGCTTTCAGCCAACACACATCCGTGTTGCTGTGGAGCACATGGTAATTCTGCCACTTCAGGGCACTGGCTGAATTCATGCCCACACTGGCTGAGCCTTTCGGGCTTAAATAGTCCACCGTCCTCCTCTGGGCAGGAGCTCGTAACAATTTCATCACAGGAAAAGGGAAGAGGCCTCATTGCAAACAAGTATGGTGCCATCCGCCCCCGAGGCACCTCCCTCCTTCTCCTCCACCCCCTCCTATTTTGCCTCTGACCCGAAGCACATCATTTAATGCGCAAGGGTAGGTTTTCCTGAATGCCATCAAACTCTCAGCTTTGAGGGTACACAGTGACCCATATGGTCTCTCCATTACTTATGCCCGGTGCAAAAAAAAAAAAAAAAAATATGTTTCAAAACCAGTCCCATGTTTTAAATCTCACTTTCCTGTTCAATTCACACTTTTTTTTTTTTTTTTTCCTACCAGTGTGAGAGGCAGAGGTGATTGCAGCTTCTCTGGAGCAGCCTTTCAGAGGTCTCTCAAGCAGAAAAGAATTGAAAAGACCTTTTTAATACTCACACCAAACACACCTGAGGCTGCACCCGAATACCTGCAGGCAGCCAGGGCCAAGGATGCACAACACAGAGTCTGTAAGAGACCTTCACTGGTGATAAATGAAGACTCCTGCCTTGTCACACTGTTCAGCCTTTCCCTAAGCACAGCCATAGCTCCCTTCAGCCCCTGCTCATTGCAGCAGCTGGAGTTTTCTCAGCTTTATTCATCTGCCCATAGCTGAGATCTGTCCTCAGTGTGGTCAGAAGATGTATCAGTGCCTGTTTCCAGTGCTGTTAAGCCTGCTGGGACGGGCAAGTAGGGGAAAGTGAGTTCAGGTGCTCAGCTGATCCATGAGCATCGCATCAGAGTGGTGCCAGGCAGTTCTGAGTCCGGGCAATGCCAGAGGAAACCTTCACGGCTCCTTGTGCTGCGCTCCCTGCACTGCAGGGTGTGATAGCAAACGGCACACCAAAGGGTGGATGTGCCTTGGTGTGTTTGTGGAGCAGCAGCTTGATGCTGCAATAAGCAGCAACAGCCCAAGATTTCGTAATGTTTCACTGTCCCATTTCGCAGGTTACTATTGGGGTTCCTTGCAGTTCATTGAAATCTCTCTTATGTTAAGGTTTTCCCAGCCCTTCAGGTTTTCTTTTGCAGCATTACCTTTGGGTTTTGCTGGAAACATTATCTAAGATCATCTAGTTAGCTCAGTTTACTTGCAAATGCCTGGACAATCCTACGAGACACATAACTGCAGAGAAAACTATTCTCTCATAAAACAGCTTCCATCTTACAGCAAACTGAAATAACACATTCCTTTCAGGAACCATTTGTTCCATAACTTCTATCTCTGATCCCAGCCTGTCATTTCCAGACATCTATTGCATCTATTAGGCTTCTTCAGTTTTAAGGAACTAATCTTCACTCTTTGAGGTATGTTGCCTGCATGAATTCTAGGAGGAAAATGGCATTAAATCTTCCTTTCATGTATTAAACATGAAGCTGTGAGGTATGTTGCACACAACTGTCTTTTTTGTGTGAACTTTGATATTCAAACTATCCAAACATGTTCTTTTTGTGAACAGAAGACATGAAGCTTAGCTCACTTGAAAGGAATGACTCATTCATCATTGCATCAAAGGATGCAATAAACATCTTTCCAGAAAAAAAAAGCTACCAAATCCTTACCCTTCTGCAGAATTACAGAGAAGCACGTAGAAATGAATTCATGTCCTCATAACATGGGTGTCAGCAACTGGAAGCCAACAGTTACACAGAATGTAACCCAATAGTTTCACAAGCCAAAGTAGCTGTTAGTACAGCAGAGAATTTCATGCACTTCAAGAGAAAAAGATTTCTCAGTGGAACAAGCTCATATTATGACATAGACTCCACTAAGTTTTGTAGTGAAGCATTTAAATTTCTACCAGCCAGAGAAGGCCTTGCTTCCTTGGCCATTTCAGAAATGAAGTTGAGTAGACGATGAAACTTTAGGTGTGTCCTACTGTGTGGGTGAGGGTGTTCTGGGAGGGGCATTTATAAAAAGATGTTTCCACAAACACTTGCTGTAAACCATAACAAACAAACCTCTAAATTAGCAACAACCACCACCACAGAGGCTGAGCAAGAAAACAGTATACCAAATCGATACAGGAAGTTGGATGTCACACAGCTAGTGCCACGTACAAAGAATGATAGAAAGCTAACAGACTGCATTTTTCTAAAGATATGTGCCTGGGAAAGAACAGACGTGAGAGGCAGTCAGGAAAGAAATTTCAAATATTTGAAACAAGTTGCTGTAAGAGCTCAGGAGGCAGATGCTCAGCCGAGCCATCTACTGCTATGTATTTGAAAAAGATACAATCTTAAAAGAAGATGTAAGATAGCAAATATTTCCTACTTTGCATCATGCTGTGTCCATGAATGGAAAACAAAACTGAAGGGAAAATGTTATTTTGATGTACAACTTCCTGACTTAACCCTGAAACCAGGCACTTAACTTTTCTCCCTCTCCTCTGAATAAGTATGTTTCTATTTGCAGTGAGTAAGGAAAACATCCTGACTGACATTTTGAAATGCCTTCAGGAGTGAGAGAGAAAATTCTCTCTCATATCCACAGATATCTCATGAGACTAGCCCAGAGCCAGGATGCTTTCCCCAGGTCTCTCAGCCATCCTGCAACTTCATTTGGGCCGAGCACACGGAGAGTTATTCCCTGCAACAACCTGTCACACTTCCTTTCCTGACAGTCTTACACAGAGCCATTATCCAGTTGGTGTCATATAATTTTTCATAATTAAATTGTTATTTATAAAACATAATTGTAGATGCATGTTTGGAATAAATTGCTGACAGGTATGTTATTCGCCAACGTTCACTTAGTTTTTATGAGAAATTACAAAGATGTCAGAGCAGTTCAGTGAAACCACAAAATACATCCTGCGATGTTTTCAAAAGGCATAAAGCAATAAAGGACTAAAAATAAGGAGCATACAGCATAAGATAATGATAAACTACAGCTTATTAGAATATCACTTAAGTATAAAAAAATCAGCTGGGATTCTTGACAAATATCTGAAAGGGGAAAGAGCATGAGGAATGACTTAAAAATTAAAATTAAAATTTTTATTTAAAAAATTTAAATTAAAAAAATTTAAAATAAAAATTAAAAGAGAGATTCAACAATGTTCACTACTGTCCCATACTATGAAAGTTTATTGTTGTGCTGAAACAGATGTGAACAGGATGAGGTGAGTGGGATGAGTTTAATTCAGATGACTGTAAGTCAGTGGACTAGATCGCAGAAAAGATCTACCTAATTCAGAGCCACCCAACAGAAATTACATGTTTTGTATCAATAAACAAATGGTCATGAACACTTTGAGTATGGGTTAAGCTTCCTGACACTGTCAAACATCTCTCTTTGGCAAATTACCCTTGGCAGAAAAACTATGGCTTGCAAATGCACATGGAAAGAAGTTACTCCCTTTGACGGTGCCACCCACTATCTCAGGTATAAATGCAGACCAGGCAGGGTGGAATTCGGAGCTATGATTCCAGAACAACTGTGAGACCAGCTTTGACTTTTAACCTGAGTCATTTGCTACTGCCATTATGAGCTGTGGCTCCAAGCAGACCTCGAAAAGCTGCCTGCGAGGGAGCAGTGGTGGCAGTGGTGGCAGTGGTGGTGGTGGTGGAGGAGGCAGTAAGTATTCCTCTGCCTCCTCGAGCAGAATCACTTCTAGGACAAGCGGTGGTGGCAGGATTTCTGGCAGCAGTTGTGGTGGAGGAAGTTCCAGGAGCAGCTGGGGAGGGGGAGCTGGCGGTGGCAGTTATGGAAAGATCAGGCGCAGTAGTTATGGAGGAGGAATGAGCAGCGGTAGCTGTGGAGGAGGAATGAGTGGTGGTTATTATAGAGGGGGAATGAGCGGTGGTGGCTATGGAGGGGGACTGGGCTGTGGCAGCATGGGAGCAGGCTTTGGATCTGGTGGGGGTGGGTTTGGTGGTGGTTATGGAGGAAGCTTTGGTGGAGGAGGTGCTGGTTTCAGTGGTGGCAGCTTTGGCAGTGGTGGCTTTCATGGAGGGAATGTGGGAATTCTCTCCAACGATGAAAAGCTGACCATGCAGAGCCTTAATGAACGACTGGCTTCTTACCTGGATGTGGTCAGAAATTTGGAAATGGAAAATGCTCAGCTTGAACAGTTAATCAGGGAGTGGTACCAGAAGCAAGGTCCCACTGGTACAAAGGACTACAGCCACTACTATGGAAAAATTGAAGACCTTCAAAATCAGGTAGGATATTCTTTGTCAGAGAAGTTTAAGCATTGACAGACTTCTTGCGATTGAGTAAAATGTTTGAGGCACCCAGCACGGATACTTCTCAACTCACTGTCTTTCTGCAAATGCCTCTTGCACTTGAAATTCTGCCTTCTGTGCATGCATCCAACTATCTTCAACCAGAGGTGAAGGAACAATGCACACACCCCATAGTACACCCCACAGACTGTTTGTTGGCAGCAAGTGAAGCCTCTCAGAATGCCTGTAGTGGATTTTAAAGCATAGGAAAAATGGTAACAATTACCCTCTGGGATGTGCAGTGCCTGACATTTAGGTACAGCTCAAGGCCCATGGGCATGGGAGGTGAGACACAGCAATGGTGGTGACACCAAGCCTCCTGAAAGGACTCTTAGGACTCACAAAGCAGTTTTTACGGTTCTGGTCTTATTTTCACACAGGTACCTCTTTGTTTTGCACTGTAGAAGACCATTGCAGGCCTCTGTATGTAGGAAACACCGTTCCCCTCAAACATCTGGGAATTATAACAAAGATTGCATTCGTATTTCTGTCCCTTTTGCATACCTGAGAGATTCAACGGGAAAATTAGCATATTGTGTTCTCTTCTAGCTGGTGACTGCAGCTGTGGAAACCAACAAGGTACTTTTGGACCTGGATAACACAAGGATGACTGCAGAAGACTTCAGGATAAAGTAAATACATATTCCTCTTTTCCAGGCACTGACTTCCTTTCTCCTGCTTTCCTCAACTTAGTTTCATAAATTCATTCCATAAACAAATATCAGTCCACAGAGACTAGGGTTTGTCCTGGTTCCATGGCAGTGAAACTGAAATAATTTATAAGACTTCAAAATTCTTCATTATTTCTATAATGATCTTCAATGGGAATACTCCCTATTGTTGTGCAAAGTTTAAAAAAAACCTTATTTTTAAGGAAATAAAATTTGGGATTTTCTCTCACTGAAAGTCAGGTGAAACAGACAGATGAAACCTGCATAAAGTCTACAGTAAGAAGAGACAACGAAAAAGACCACATAATACATTTGAATATTAAAGTATTAATATTAAAGTACTGGCTGCTGATTTCATCATTCTGCTGGTTGAGAGTTGCTATGTGCTACAAAGTATAGACACAAAAGCAGACACCGAGATACTGGAATATGTCAACTTTTCCACAAATAAAGTCAGTAGGAAAAGGACTGAGAAGCCAGGGCCAGGGCTGACCGTTCTGCACTGTCCTTGGCACAGGTACGAGACGGAGTACGGTCTCCGTCAGAACGTGGAAGCCGACATTAATAGCTTGCGACCCTTATTGGATAACCTGACTCTGAACAGGTCTGACCTGGAAATGCAATTTGAGTCTCTAAAGGAGGAGATGATTGACCTCAAGAAGAACCATGAGGAGGTAAGAGCTGGCTTGAAATGCAAACTGCGGAGGAAAACCAGAACACTTACAGTATCTGAAATGGGGGGAGGTTTTGCAGGGAACATCCTCTGCACTAAATAGTCTTCCCTGCTCTCCTAAGGTGCAGCAGCTTGGCCAGGGGCCTCCTGAGACAGGCTGCCAGGCCCAGGCTGCTCCAGAGCACCGCTCAGCACGGGCCCTCTCAACAAGCAATGACTGGGAAGTCAAGGCCAAATAACTGCAACAAGAAACCCCCCACAACACACATATATATGTTGTTGAAAGGATCCAGGATGGTTTATGATGTCAGAGCACACTAACTGACTCCAGAACTTTTTCACTAAGTAATTGCACCATTTTTGTTTCTTTGCCTTGGGGCTGGGTTTCCTCTGCAGGAAATGAAATCACTGCAAACACAGTCCAGTGGTGATGTGAATGTGGAGGTGAATGCTGCTCCTGGAGAGGATCTGCTGAAAAAACTGAATGATATGAGACAAGAATATGAACATATTATTCAGAAAAACCGTGAAGAGGTTGAAAGGTGGTATGAAAGCAAGGTAAATGATTACAATTTGAATTTTCACATTACAAAAGAAAAATGATACCAACTTCTGGTAACACCTTCCTGTAGATGAATGGCACTTTGAATGACAACATCCATTGCTTTCAGGACATAATGGTAGAATCTCTTTGATTAAAATAAAGAAAATCACAAGTGGGCTTGAACTGCACTGGCAGAGCCATACAAGCAAGTTTCAACAGCCTCCATACTACAGATGGACAAGTGGCCTTTCTTCAACCTGTGCTGCCTGATGCTTCCATGATAAATTACCATGTTGGCATTGTAAGTAAAACTCAAAACCTCCAATTCTGTATATTAATTTTTCAGATTGAGGAAGTGAGTCAACAAGTCCAGTCAAGTGGCCAGGAAGTGGAATCAAGCAACCAACAGATCTCTGCACTGAGACGTGACTATCAGAGCCTGGAGATTGAACTGCAGTCGCAAATCAGCATGGTAGGCAACAATTGCTTCTGATCCTCTGATATGCAA
Organism: Falco punctatus; assembly: GCF_963210335.1. Lineage (NCBI taxonomy): Eukaryota > Metazoa > Chordata > Aves > Falconiformes > Falconidae > Falco > Falco punctatus. Next base: position 3,009,108 of record NC_137599.1, on the reverse strand, counting down.
AGAGCACATAAGTTCTGGAATGGCAGCAGATCAGCTATAGCTAGCACTCCATTTAATGGAGATGCTTGGCACATCCGACACCCATGTAAGATTTTTCTTATTTTGGGTGTAAGAATGATCTAATCCTGCCACATTCCCATAACGTGCCACATTCCTATATGTATTTTTTCTATATCTCTGTTTTTCCTTTCATTCTTAGCTACAGTCTTTGCAATCCAACTTGGAAGACACAGAACGTCGTTACAACATGCAGCTGCAGCAGATCCAGGGTATGATCGGCCCCTTGGAGGAGGAGCTGGCCAGCATCCGCTGCGAGATGGAGAGCCAGAATGAAGAGTACAAGATGCTCCTGGGCATCAAGACCCGCCTGGAACAGGAGATTGCTCAGTACCGGGCACTGCTTGAGGAAGGGCAGCATGATATTAGGTACGTACATTCAGATTCATTAACATGCCATCTTTGCAAACAGATGAAGATGAAAGTAGCAACATTTATATTAGGAACTACTGGAACTGATTAATCATCAATATATTTACTATAATCACAAGAATTCACATAGAATCTAAATCTTAGCTGGCAGGGTACAAAGCTTTATTATTCTATACTTAGTATGAACTGGACAAAATGTTTACAAAACTATTTAGAACTGTAATTTGCCATTTCTTCTCCTAAGTACAATCAGGAAGTACAGTTAGATATGAAAATGAAAGGTAAGAAAGAAAATAACTGCCTTTCATAAATACTCAAAGTACATATTCTGAAAGACTCCTAAAGCCATCCATTACCTTTCTTTGTCTTCTGTGCAGACCAGTTAATTTGCCCTTAATTACAATAGTTTAAAACCAGTTCTCTATAACATGTTTCACACTGTAGTATTTTCTCAGTCATACAAGGAGGTCAGAGAGAGTCAGAAAGTGGCCTTGATCTAGCTGATAGGATACCAGACACCAGTCATATTGCTATAAATCTTACATATACATTCCCTTTCCTCACAGCTTCTCACAGGGAGGAGGTAGCGGTGGATCTTCGGGAGGAGGAGGTCATGGAGGAACTAGCTGGTGTTCTGGAAAAGGAAGTAGTGGAGGAGGAAGTAGCTGGTCCTCAGGTGGAGGAAGCAGTGGAGGAAAAACTGGAGGATCCTACGGAAGAACTTCCTCTTCTGGAGGTGGAGGAGGCGAGAGTGGAGGAAAAATAGGAGGTGGAGCCTGTGGTAAAACTTCAGGTGGAGGAGGTAGCAGTGGCGGCGGAGGAGGAGGGGGCAAATCCTGCCTCTCCCGCTCTTCATCTTCCCAGTCTGGCAAGTCTTGTGAAAGCCCAGGTAAAAACTGGAATAAAAGAGTACATCCTCCCACTCACTTCTCTCTCTGAATAGCAGGAAAGGATATGACAGCTTCCTTCCTTATTTGGAAATCTGGAGACATTTTTACTATTTTTTTCACGTTTTAGGTCCACTTTGACATTTGTTCTTATCCAGTAACTTACCAAGGTGGTAGTAGTTTCACAAGTGATTAGAATGAAGAGGACATTACGAAAAGTTGTATCAGGGCATGCAGAAAGAGGAAATGAAGGGGAAAAGGGAAAAACAATGCCCAGTGCAAAGCATGCAGGGAACTAGAGAAGTCAGTAGTTTTGGAACGAAGCCAAATGTTAGAAATGTAACTGGTATTAAGGGGAGAAATGGTTAAAGCAGGGATGGAACATCCAAGCCATTTAAAATACAAGGGGTATTAGCTGCAAAATCTTGAAGTAGCAAAAGAAGGAGAACGATCAGAAGGTCTTCTCCATGCCTGATTTCACGGCTGTGGTTCCAGGAGGTGCTGAAAACATGAAGCTCTGCCTGGAGGGGAATAAAACATTGGAGAGAGGAGCAACAATGGAGGAAGTGTCTGAGGCCATAAAAACGATGAGATTGGGTAAGTCTCCAGGTCCTGACAGCATCTCAGACAAATGCCTGAAAATGTTGAAAATGAACAGGAAGTTATACTTTTTTAGAAAGGTTCTCACCCACTTGTGATCTTTTTTTTTAAAAAAAAAGATGGAAAATGATCCTGCTTTGGGGCTTCCACTTACTCCTTCTAGGTAAAGATGTAGCCTGTCTCACAAACATGCTGTTTTCCATCACAGACTAACATTTGGTCACGAAAGTATTGGCTGTAGACTGAAAGGCTGGAAGCCGTCAATATAGAAAGTTAAGAATACTACACAGACTCTCTTGCTGCTGAAAACAAAGGCAGCGAATTCAGAAGGCTTTTGTGTAATGAGTAAGATTTTTTGGTAAGGTTTGGTGTTGATGAGATCCTAGTTTCTAAAAATTAATAGTCTTTGCCAACTCCTCCATAAAAATGTATTCCTTTGATAAAACAACCTACCTGACTTGCAACACTCCTACGTATACTAATGCTTTGTAGGCAAAATCGAAATATAGTATGCGCCATCCACCTTTAACTTACAAAAATTTGTTGTAAATATCCATACGCACATAAATACGGATTCTAAGTTTGTCTGTATTTGATTTATACTGCTACAGTGTCTAAATTTAAAGAGTGTTTTACACTTACACAGTTGAGAATACAAGCAGGTCCATGTATTTAGGATGATAAAGCTGCAAACACCCATGCTTGTACAAATGTAAAGTCTAACACTGTTCTAATCTTTCCAGAATGCTGGGGAAAAGATCTAGCCCATGAACCGCAAAATCTATAATTATGAAATAAGAAAAAGATTAAGAATGCTGAATGAAATAACATTTCTTCAAATAAATTCTTGCTTCCCTTCATCTTTCAACAGGAAGTTTTAGAAAGTCTGAGGAGTGATTGGCAAAACCAGCATCTTCCACTGCAGGATCCTACCAGTGGGCTTTAGACCAAGCAAGACGATACTGATCATGTCTGATCACGCCTCTGTGAAGAGCAAGAGCAAACAGTTGTTAAGTTACTCAACACTGTTCACTCCAGGGGGCTCATCAGAACTCTCTGGATGGCCTACCTGCTTCTTCCATCTGAATTTCTGTTCCTAATCACTGTTACCTGAGTTAATCTCTACTGTGATTGGTATTCTGTAAGGGGGAAAAAAAAGGGAAAAAAAAAAAGAAAAAAACACCCAACCCACCCCCAAATGCTAATAAATCTTTGCTTCTCTCTGATGCAACTAGAAAGCCATGTCTGGGAGAAATTTCCTTTAGTGGACATTTTTGTTTGAATCAGTTACAAATATCAAGCCCCACCTGTGGAATACACAGTAACATGTCAGATTATGCAGATAACCCAAAAGCTTGCAGCAACACATTCACATTTAAGATTAACTGGGCAAAACTTTGAAGAATGCTCTGGTGGTCCCTGCAATAGGAAAACTCACAGTCAAAAGCCCTACTCATTTCTGCTTTTAACTTCTTTCAGGGAAAGAGAGGGTGGGTTTGAGGAGCTGACTATTCCCCAGAAAGCCTCTAAAAAAAATATTCTTCCTAAGGAGTTACTAAAATACATTATGAACCTTCTTTATCATGGAATTTAAAGATGGAAATTTTCAGCTCCCAGTGCCAAACTCCCCTGAGTGAAGAAGTCAGATCATGTACAATTAATTATCCAAAATGAACACAACCCCAGTGCTACCTGCTTGGGTACACACTGGATAACAAGTGGATAAAAGCTGAGTAAGAAGATATCCCTACTTTGTGTCAGTAATTATCTGTACTGTAAAATAAATTCATAAAGCTGCAGTATGAACCAAATCACATGCACATGGTCTCACAGAAGAATAAATTCACAGGTTAGTTTTACTGATGATAACCATGCCTTGCTGTCTGGTAGCTGTACAATACCTGGTCTCTTCTATGTATTTCCACTCAGAGCATTTCTCATGTCTCAGTATGGACAGGCATATGTTTTACAAAGAAGACTGGCAAATTATGTATATTTAGGATGTGATTTTACAAAACCCAGTGGTAGACTGAGAGGAAAAAAAAAAGATATCCAAGAGAAAAGATTCCCAAACTAAGTTACTAAGTTTAAGGGTTGCCTACAGGTCCCACAGTAGAGGGACTGCTCACAGTGATAAGGGTGCAAATGCCCTAAAATGTAGAGATTGAACTTTCTCTCTTTGTTTTAATTATAGCCACGTTTCCTTCCTTTATGCCCTGGGTACCTGCTCATCTTGGGTAGGTGCTCCCCAGTGCTGTACCCCTTATAGGGCTTCTCACTTCTGCTGATGCTAAATTAAGTGTGGGGTCCGGGTATGCAGGCCCCCTGTGGGCTGAATTGCTGAAACGTACTACATGGGGTATTTGACATGACAATAATTCAGAGAGCCTCTTACATGACACCTGTTCACTAATACAGTCTTTATCCCTTGCATTTCTTAACTCATCTGCTTAAACACAAACAAAGGGAACCAGACAGGAGTATCACTGCTGTGAATTTTTCTCTCTCAGTTTTACAGTAATGAGTTTTGTTTTTTCACTCTGAGGAAGGCATCACCCACTGGAGCAGGTTGAGAAACACAGATTGAGTGGGAGACCGTGGGAACGGGAATCCTGAATGCTTGAGTCCTAGGCAGATCTGTGTCAGAGATTCACTGCATTGCCTTACGCCAGGCTCTCAGCCAATGTGATTAGTATTTAAAAAGAAAAAAATCTATGAAGAGAATTTTTTTCTGACCAGTGTCTCTAGGGGGGTCTGAGGGACTGGCTAATCTGTGTGAAGGATTACTTTATATATAAGCATGCACTGATGCCCCTGAGCTGACATGTAAAAAAGGCAGTGTTGATTAAGTTTGCAAGGACACCCCCGTCTCCCTCCTATTGCAAAATTGCCTACTTAATTTTTAAAACCCTTGAAGCATCACATCATACTTGTCTCTATATTGCTAGCTGTCCCTTACACCTAGCTGATTGCTCTGCTAGTTTTACACCTCTTGCAGGCTGTGAGAATTCTTTCTTAGAGCTGTCTATTCAGGATACTAAACTAACAGCCCAAATTAAAGCATACTCCCAATACAGGAGCCATGCTTCTCATAGCTCCTCCAAGAGCCTCCCAAGTTCATCTCAAAAATGTTTCTGCTGAGTGCATGCTTCCTGGCTTTTATAGAGTGATTTACAGGCCATTGTCTGACCTCTGGCCTTACAGCAACACTGGGGAGGCTTAGGTTAGGTACAATTTACTTGGAGGAGCAGTCTGTCTGTGCTGGAGCTTGCTGCTCTGCACCATCGTAGCAGCTCTGAGGGCTACTGATACCTCTTGCTCCTGTCCTTCTTTCCAAAACTATAACTTACTTTTAATATTTTTACTGCCAATTATCTAATCATCTAACATCTATGCACCTACCCTTGCAGAAGAAATTCCACTGAAACAAATCCTTGTTTCAAAGAAGAATGAAACTTGCAGAGTTTGAAGTGTGGGAAGGAGAATCCGCATGGAAATGAGGCAGTTCTGCCCCTGAGAAACCCGTACTGCAGCACCATGTTGGTGCAACCTTTGGAATGTGCCATACCACGCTATTGATCTGCTGCCGATTTAAATGCTTGCAATGATATGTTACAATCACACACAGAGATACGTAAAAATTTCTGAGCAGTTAGGATAAATAATATAATATTGCTACTACAACTTTCACTACTCAGCACTGGTTGTGCTGTTTTCTTCCTTACCTAAAATCTGTACCTTTCTTAACAAGGTGTTCTTATAATGTTCCTTGCATGTAATGAGTCTGCACCTTTAATGCAAATAAGCTTCATAATAAAGTTTATTTGCCACACGTTACAGTATGTGACAAAATAAATAGAAACCACCAATAAACTTAAAAAAACCAAACCTACTTAATCATGTCACTAATGCTCATTACAGACAATAAGAAGACTGAATGTAGATGGTTTCTTACCATACCCTGGAAGAAAATGCCAGTTTCAGTATTCTTTTCTTTCTCCATTTTGTAAATGCAAACTCTGCATCTAGGTTATCCCTAGCATTTGCTTACTGAGAGAACAGGCTTGTCATAATAACAAAGATGCAAAAGAACTTATGTGGAGGAACAGAGATAGAAAACGAAAACTATTGCAAAACAGGAGTAAGAAATACAAATATTGTAGTGTCAGGTGTCAAAGCTTAGGGCACGTTTAAAGTGGGACTCCAGCAATATTAAGAGTAGTGAGGAGAACCTTGCACTTCCTATTTGCATATATTTTGTTAGGCATTAATCAGCATAATAAGCTTTAATTTTATGAGCACAATATGTTGCAATTTGGATGCTTATCTGATGTTCCTATTAGTGCTCTGAGAAGAAAATTGTAGTACGTGTTAGAACAAGACCTTCAGAACAACCTTAGGCAAAAATACATGTGCACACACACTCCTGTGTTTGGCTTCCGTACTCCCAGAGCAATCCATTTGTCCATTTGAAGGCACAGATGTAATTTCAAAATTGCCTATGCATATATTCTGCTGATCTCTCCTTTGTTTAGCATTAATTGTCAGCCCTATTTTGTCAAATGCCTAAATTGTCGAATGCTCACAGGCTGTGTTCATGGGCTACGGAATTAATACAGCAAGGTATGCCATGTCACTGCACCGTTGGGGGGAAGGAAGAAACTAGCAAAGCTTTCTAGAACGCACTCATCTCCACATGAATGTCCCAGTGGTTCTTCTTCGCTTTTCTGGGGGGGTAACACAGGTCACTTGGGCAGCCATTTGTTTAAAGTGTTGTTAAAGAAGTATTTTTGTGACAATAAATCTCCGTATGGACAAACAAGCAGGGACCAGACCCCCAAAGGCAGTAGGCATAAACAGGATTTAGCTACATGTAGACTAGCTGAAGTCCATAGCTCTGATTCGTAAGTCCTGGCTCGGTGGGGATTTAACCACCTTGAATTATTACATTCACTAAATCTTACTTTTTGACTAGCGAGTTCTCTAGGCTGCTTCTGTACTTGCTCAGACCAGGCTGAAGCGAAGGAGAGCAAACACCAGCTCCTTCCCACGTCCCCGTGGCACGCAGAGACCAGGCAGGTGTCCCTTAAGTGTGTAATTCCCGCCCCCCCAAGCTCAGCCCAGCGCAATGCCTCCCCCAGGCCAGCATGACCTTCCTCCTGGTAAAACAAGAAGAATGGATGCCTTTTTTTATGCAACATGAGTTGTAGTAACAGAAAGTGCAGTATGTGGATTAGTGCCTTTGCCTGCTGAGATTCAAATCGCTATGTTCTATCTCGCAGGATACTGCAGTAATCAACGCTGCCAAGGGGACAGAACTATTGTAGATGCCCACAGCCTGGAAGGCATCTGAGGTTGCTTATCCCAAATGGACTGAGGCACCTAAATTCTAGAGAAAGGCAGGAGACTTTGTTGGCAGATGCTCTTATCGTGCCCTCCAGCTGTTATAGGCAATATGAAAAGCACTGTTCCATTTTAGTACCAACAAAAAAAATTATTCCAATTGAATTGAATACCCTGTAGGAGACCGCAGTAATCACAGAGGGCCAGCTCTCTGATTCTGGCTTAGAAAGTGACAGAAATGATAACTGGCAGCCACAGGCAGTAATTAGTAGCCTGTAAACTGCCCATCAGCTGTAGGGCACAAAAGCCTTGACCCATGACTGTCACATCCAAATGACAAAAATGGTCTGTACATTGTCAGGATCTAAGCGACAGGCATTCTTCCCACCAACCTACTTGCTTGGAAGTTCCAAGTTATCCTGCACAAAAGTGTGTGCTAGGGGAGTGCTAGAGGTTTTAAACCTCACAGGCAAGCTCACTGCTGCCTCAATAGTCCTTGTTTCCTTTGCTGGGTCTAATCTTAATTTCTCTGGAAATTATTGTGATTTCACTAGAACATTATGAGATGAAGTAGGAATGAAAAGTGAGCACAGACTCCTAGGTGAAAACAGATCCTCTCTTACAAAAATTTCTGGGAAGAGTGATGGGAAGAGATTACTAAACAGATCAAGAGAATAAACTCTAGCACTTGCCTGAAGCATGGCTTCAGAATGACACTGAACTAAGGGGGAATGTTTTAATCTTTCGGTGCATAGACATAAAAGTGAGATTACATTTTCTCCAGGTCTGTTTCAAATGCAGCAGCTCCAGCCTATTGCAAAAGTCTTCCAGTTTTGCTAAAACGTACAGCAGTGTGGGCTGCTCACAGAGTTCATCTTCATTCTGATGCTAGGCAGTCACTTCTTTGATATGTATCACAGAGGCCTGATTAAAAGGAAAACAGTAACAGAGAGAGAGAAAGAATGTCAGCTGTACTTGAAATGTGGCATGTGCTGCACATAACAAGAAGCAGTACGCAGTGTCAAAACATCCAAATACTCTGCAGGCTGAGTAATGCTTGTAGCTGTGGCAATAAATGTCTTTATTCTGATTTGATTTTGAAACAGCAATGTTGTATAGCATACTGGATGCTGTATCTACACAAGAATATTCATGATTAAACTGTGCATCACATAGAGGAAAGAGATGTGAAAAGGTCCTAAAGTTGTCAGCCCCTTTTAGGTAATTCTGTAACTTATAAACTTTACATCAGCCATATAACACATTAGCAGAAAGCATCAGAGAACAAAAATTTTTGAAGGCTCTTTATAGAGCTCAGAAAGGAAAAATTCATTCTGTCCACAGAGTAGATCTTCTCTGGTTTGTAAGCATTTGTGCAGTTAAATATTTAATAATCAATAAATTAAAATGTGCCAGGAGGTAATTCAATGTATGCAACTTTACAGGAGGACGAAGTACTCATAGTTCACCTGTATTTTTCAGGTACCTTAATATTATACTCCAAAGAGACACACTACATTTTTGAGAGCATAGTGACTGTGAATATAACAAAATACCACAAGGGAAAATTTTCAGCTGGTAAGAATAGAGCATAGTCTAATAGCCGGCAGGATTTCTATAAAAAGCACCAAGACTGAACTAGTAATAAAAATGAAATAATAGTAACAGTAAAGGCAAGAGAGGAACAGCCTATGAGCATATGACTGAAAAGCTACCGAAGATCTAAAGACAAAAACCTGTGTTCCTTTTTTTTATATAAGTAGTGGCAATAATATAGAACTAAAATGAAATATTGAGGCTATCTAAAGTTCTCCACGCTCAATGGCTTGACTTTTTCTTTTCTTTCATTGCTTTTGTTTTTTAAAGTACTTTCCAAGCATACAATAAGATATGCCCTTATCGGAAGGATCTTCCAGTATGGGCAAATCCCTGCTGTGAACAAATACATACAGAAAAAGACAACTGATAAATAAAATAGGAAACAATGTTGGTTCTCAGAAAGTACATAAACAGAATAAGAGACTCCTTTGGCAATACTACAGAGATTTTTTTGCTCACTATCACTAACAAGCGATAGATTGTTCTCGCATGTCTATGAAAAGCATCTATAAGGACTATCACCGGAATCACTGATGGAAATTTGAATGCAATAATCAATTTTACTTACCATAATGGAATTTGTGAAAAAGGGCCCCCATTGACCAAAACGACATTATACAGACACAAAGGCAAAGCAACACTAAAAATAAAAATCATTTTGCATATAGTAAAATGCATCTTTCAGCACCAATAAGAGAACATGCAGAAGCCCAGAAACTGTTTATGCTGCTGAGGTGACACTACCATCCTCCAGCTGTGAATCAATGAGAAATTATCACATCATCAAGCTACTTGAAATCTTTCATCATCTTTGAGCCTTTGAGTATATCAAATAGCAAGATAAAATCAGAGAGCTTTTGAAAGAGATTGCATAAGCAGCAATAAAGCAAAGCTGGCAAAAGCAACAGTGCAAAGGACAGGACAATGGATTCAGTCAGAAAATGTTAAATAATTCTCAGTTTCACTTCAAAAAGACCAGAAGTTAAGAGGCAGCAATACAATTTGTAAAAGAATCATGCACATGGAGACTGACAGCAGAGTGTAAAAACCAGCAGCAACATACAATCAGCTCCCAAATTAAGGTGGCCTTTGGAAAGCAAGGAGTGCACTGCACTGTCACCTCCCAGAGCGCTTTTTGAAGAAGGTCTTTGAGAAAAGGACAGCAGACAATAAATGGCAGCTCCTCAGATGTGCCCTTCTTTGTTCCCTGCACCTGAGGTTTAGGGGGAGGTTGCTACATTTCATAAATACCTTACAGTCATTAGAGGATCAGTAATCAGAGAGGAGGAAAGGCAATGAAGACATTTCAGTAACAGAGAACAAAACTGTCACTGGAAAAATGTTCACTTTCTTCCAAGCAAATTGTAAGTTTGAGGTCCATCTGCAGCAGGACCACAAATGCTGATGTTTGCAACTAGGTGGCAGGGACTGGCTGTTTGCATGAATGAAGTTTCTACTGTATTAACAAATAAGATGAAAATTTGTTCTAAAAGCTTGAAGTGGAAGAACAGAGCTAAGGGGATGCTGAGGAAACAAGATTCTGTGTTGGAACCAGACTGTTTAGTTTTCACCCAGGACAAAGATGAAACATTATAACACAAAAGTGTCTTTGTAGATGAGAGTCATCTGGAATCAAAAAGTCAGTCAGCACCGTTTGCCCAAACTCAGACTCTTCTTACAGATTTTTCAGACACATGCCATTCTGTCTTCAGCTACTCTGCTTTAGCATCAAATCTAACAGTTGAGGATGAAAACTGCTTACAAGGCCATCTTGGGTAAACTTCTGGGAAGCAGAGCAAGACTGAAGTATGGTGTAATTTCTCTTGTCCTCTCAACAGTCTGATTTCAATTGACGTGTGCAAGAAGACATCAACTTTTCTCTCAGGATACTATTTCAGAGTCTTAAGGATCTCTGCATTAAAAGCCATATATATAATTACTCTATCACCTGTAATGCATGACAGAGTAACAACAGAGGGAATGAGTGGTTTAATATAAAACTGTAAAAGGTCTTCTCCCACACAGTACTTTGTAGGTCATTGTCTGCATTAATACAGCTTCTAACTGTGCTGCAATTGACTTTATAATACAGTTAAACTATCCTTAATCTTCCAACTATTTTAGATTAAATAGCTCTTTGGTGAAAAAAATCCAATTTTTTTTTCCTCTTTGAATTCTAGGGCCTAGCTACCTAGTGTGCTGTCTTATCACTTTCTTCACAAAGGAAGGATTTTGATTTTTAAATAAGAATCCCACTGCATTGCTTGCAGTGATGATGGCATTACTAAGTGATGGCAGGGACACACAAGTTGGAAAATCTAAATAGACAAGTAGACAGTCCTATTAATGAAACTCTGGCACTATCATGTATAGTGAGATATAAGCAGTATAGGAGATTGTAAATGCACAAAATATCAAAGAGCAAAAGAGAACAATAGCCTTTGACAACAGCAGCTACAAAAATCTTAGCAAAAAAATAGATTAAGAATTGAACAAATAAATGCACAGTCTAACATGAGGGATTTGGGCCTCATCTTCTTTCTTCTAGTGAAGAACTGAGAACAAAAAATCTCTCTGTATAATTCCACCCGGTACACATTATCTCAACAGTAGCTTCAGGATCGTGTACGAAGTGGCTTTTCTGTCATAAAGCAGATTCAGGCTGGATGAGGTAAAATATCTTTTCAGAAAAAGTTAAATGAAAAGAATGCCACCCCAAAGAAATTAAACGTTCACTCTTAAACAAACACAATAAACCCAGCAATGGGCTAGATTGCCTGAGATATCAGCAAAAAAATATTGTTCAGCAAATTATTCTTGGCACAAACAACAAGGTTGGTAAATGCCCTGGGAGAAAGAAACACCCTGATGGTGACACCCACTGTCAAAAGTATAAATAGAGAGAGCTAGGGATGAAAATTTACAGTCCTGAATCTTATCAGGCTGTGCACCTAAATTTGGGGTTGTGGTTAGACTCTCACCTGCCGCCACTATGAGCTGTGGCACTAAATCTTCAACTAGTACCACTAGAATTAGCAGTGGAGGTGGTGGTGGTGGTGGTGGTGGTGGAGGGGGTAGCAGCTGTGGAGTGCGTAAATCTGGTGGATACTCCTCTATGTCCACTAGAAGATACACTTCTTCTGGAGGTGGCGGAGGCTTTTCTGGGAGAAGCTTTGGTGGAGGAGCTTCCAGGAGCAGCTATGGAGGGGGCTTTAGCAGTGGCAGCTGTGGGAGGATTAGCCGCAGTAGCTATGGTGGGAGAATGAGTGGCGGCAGTTATGGAGGAGGAATGGGCTGTGGAAGCATGGGAGGAGGATTTGGATCGGGCGGTGGTGGTTTTGGGGGAATGGGAGGTGGCTATGGAGCCAGCCTCAGTGGAGGTAGCTTTGGCGGTGGTGGTTATAGTGGAGGTGGATTTAGTGGCTTCGGGGGTAGTGGTGGCTTTGGTGGTGGCAGCTTTGGTGGTGGTGGTGGCGGCTATGGTGGTGGTAGTTTCGGTGGAATGGGGTTTGGTGAAGAGGCCGGCCTGCTCTCCACAAATGAAAAGTTGACCATGCAGAACCTTAATGACCGCCTGGCTTCTTACTTGGATAAAGTGCGACGCTTGGAGGATGAAAATACTCAGCTTGAACAACTGATCAGGGAGTGGTATAAAAACCAAGGTCCCACTCATTCCAGGGACTACAGCCAATATTACAGAACAATTGAAGAACTGCAAAACCAGGTACGTTGCAATTTGACTAACTTTGAACAGACTGTCATTAGAACGGCACTTGCCTCCTGCAGCACAATATCCGTATTTGCGGAAATATATTCCCTCCTTTGTTTTAGCCAGAAAGCAGACTGATGTGGTGACAAAGCCTGACTGCCAGTTTGTCTTGGCTGTGGGTGATGTGTATATGCTGGCACACTTGTGTCTGGCGCAGGTAGCAGTGTGTGGTGAGATGGCAGATCATCACTCGCACACCCATTACGGGGCCTGTCCAGTGCTCTCTTCAACACTTGGCTATTGCTGGTTTGTTCCTCGCTCTCTTGAACAGGAGATATAATCACTGCTTGCTTATGTTGTGCTACTAGTGGCATAATAATTGCACCTTTTTGTGAATATACATGTTGGATGAGCCAACATGTGCATTTAGTCTGATTCCAGCCCTCAGCCATTTAATAGTCTTGTATCTCCTACATGAATATGCCAAATGCAATGGTAATTATGCTTTTCCACTGTTTTTTGAATATAGGGAGTTTATTTAATTATTCTTTCCAGCAAGGTATTTTTAATAAATATTTGTCAATCAAAACTGACAGCCAAGGCACTTTCTTTTAACTGGAAGAAATAAACTCTTCTCTCTATACATAGCTCCTGCAGCACTAGTCAGGCTTGACATTGACATGAAGATATTCTGAAACGTGTTTCTGTACAGGTATTTTCTGCCTCTGTGTGTCAGACTGAAAAGACAACTGACCACATAACATCTGCCCTCTCCCTTTCAGATTGTTGGTGCAAATGTGGACCTTAACAAGATCCTTCTTGACATTGACAATACCAGAATGACTGTGGATGACTTCAGATTGAAGTGAGTCTTTCCCTTCCTGTCTCATTTCATCTTGCCTCCCTTTACCCCCCAATGAGTTCATATTGCTGATTAAACTTCTGAGGTGCTTAATTGGAGCCTCTTGGCTCCAATGACAGAATATACAATTTTGGGGGAAAGCACTCTGAGAATGATTTTTTTATTATTTTTTCATCACTATTTTTCGCCGGACAAGTTATTGAAGAGTGCCATTTAAAGGATGACATTCTAAGTTTCTCTATCCTTCCATGCAGATTTATAAGCATAATCCTCATCATATAAATCTCATAGACAGAAATTCTACCGAAATCAAACAAACCTATTAGAGATGGAAAGAGAATTAGGTCCTTTCTTTAAGAACTGAGCAATGAGATTAAAACCCAAAGAGGTACTGATGGGAACTGCTCGTAGTCAAGATAACGAACAAAGAGGTCTGGCAGCTCTTTTACTGTCTTTCTCATCTGTCATTCAGGTATGAAACCGAATACACTCTCCACCAGAGTGTGGCAAGTGATATTAATGGATTACGTCCACTTTTGGATCAACTGACTCTAGCCAGATCTGACTTGGAGACACAGTTTGAATCCCTAAAAGAGGAACTGATCTATCTTAGGAAGAACCACGAAGAGGTAAGTTTCTCCACACCTTAAAATAATAATAACTAATGAAAACTCAATAGTCAGAGAATTTCCTGTGGATTTCTTCCACTAGCAGTAACCAGACTCTGGCTGCTGCCTTTGATCACTCAATTTAACATAATCTGGCTTTGATTTTCAGGAGTATGTAGCATCCATAGCTGCCCACAACTGATGTAATAAGACACCTAGGTCAACATGTGCTGAAATGAGACCAGGGAAATGAACAGCTTTCAGTACAAAGTACAATTCTGTTGCTGAACTCATGGAAGGAAAATTGCATAGAACATATGGAGGAGTTAAAAGAAAATATTTATACTATCTGCAATGGTATTTCTCATTAAGAAGAAAAATTCATAAAAGGATTTTCACAAAAAGCATGCTGCATCAAATTCCTTATGACCCTGAGGAGAAAATATCAGGGTCAATGTGTATGTGGTGCCTGGCTATTGTTCACTATAAAGTTTGCCTTAGGAATGGCAGAATTGTTCCCTTTCACGACCAGGGCCGATGAGGCCCCCTTTGCAGGAGTGATACATCTGTGTGAGGATTTGTGTTTCTTTCTTTTCCTTTATTTGAAACTATGACATTTTTCTTTACCTTCACCCTTTGACAGCATGGGGGGGTTTTGGTGGTTTTTTTTCTAGGAAATGAAAGGACTGCAAACACAATCTGGTGGTGATGTCAATGTGGAGGTCAATGCTACTCCTGGCATTAATTTGATGGAAAAACTAAATGAAATGCGTTGCGAATATGAACGGCTTATTGAGAACAACAGGAGAGAGGTGGAAAGCTGGTATGAAACCAAGGTAAAGCATGGGGTTTTTTTTGATTACTCAGTCTTGCACAAGGAGCTGGACCAATTAACATCCAGCAGAGGAAAGGCAACTTATCATGAATTATTTAAGGAACATTAACTTTAAATAAATGTAAGCAGTTTACTGCAACAGGTCAGTTCTGGAGTATTGAGGTTATGTAGTAAAGCATGTAGAATCTCTGTGTTCCAGTAGCAAGGTGAATTACACAAGAGTGAGGTAGCAGAGTAGCATGTGGGAAATACACACAGTCACTCTACATTACATCTTTCTTATTAATTTCTTTCTCAGTGCTTTTATGTTAACCCCACAATGTTTTCTTGTTATCAAAAATGCCTTAATTTCATATGTGAATTTTTCAGATGGAAGAAGTTAATCAACAAGTCCACTCAAGTGGCCAGGAGATACAATCAAGCAACCAACAGATCTCTGAGCTGAGACGTGAATATCAAAGCCTGGAAATTGAGCTACAGTCACAAATCAGCATGGTAAGTAAAGAGGTTTGCTTCTGCTTCACCTGTGACACAGGCTGTATGAGTCACTGGAATGAAAGAACGGTTAGACCTAAAAAGTACTCCAGCTGTAGAGAATGGGATACTGGATTATTTATCTTCAAAGATATGCTTTCTTCTGGTTTGTGAAGATCTCCAGTTTTTCCACAAAAATGTGTTAGATTTGCCACATTCCTGTAAACATTCTATTTTGTTTTCCATTTGCAGGTAGACTCTTTGCAATCCAACTTGGAAGACACAGAACGTCGTTACAACATGCAGCTGCAGCAGATCCAGGGTATGATCGGCCCCTTGGAGGAGGAGCTGGCCAGCATCCGCTGCGAGATGGAGAGCCAGAATGAAGAGTACAAGATGCTCCTGGGCATCAAGACCCGCCTGGAACAGGAGATTGCTCAGTACCGGGCACTGCTTGAGGAAGGGCAGCATGATCTTGTGTATGTAAATCGACAAAAGAACAGAGCGTTGTGTGAAACCCAGGGTGGCTAGATTAGCCACAAAGACAGGAAATTAACAGTCTAGGTTTGCAAAACAGATTTTGTACTGAAATGAGGCTAATTCAGCTATCTTGACCACCTGCCTCCCAGGTTTGAGGTACTGCGCATTTCTTGGCAAACCTGTTCAGAATATAAATCATATGAAAAAACTTAATGCTGAAATTCTGAACTACCAATTTGAGGTTGGACAGGGAAACCCACATACAGAGACTTGCCTTCACCCTGGTTCTAGAAAAGGCCAGGAACTAACAGACAGAAATCACCTTGCAAAAGACCATAAGCAGAAAAATGACCATAGTTTTCCAGATCTTCATAAAAGTCTCAGCATGCAACATGCTGAAAGTTCAAGCTGATTCAGTCTCCCTTATGCAGTGAGCCTGCTTCTGCTTTTAAGTGGTACCTGAAAGAAGAGCTAAAGCTTCATGTTCTGCCTTTCCAATTTGGAGCGCAGTGACATCATACACTGATACAGCAGCAATGCTAAATCTTGCAAGAAATATCTGAGCAGAATATGGGAAAAGCAAAAACTCTTGCATTCAAGCTGAAATTGAAAAAAGAGATTGATTTTTGGCACTGCATCAGTTCTCTTTTTTGGCACTGCATCAGTTCTCTTGCTGATCTGTGCTAGAGTCTAGAAAGAAGTACAGACAAGGGAAATGCAGGCTTCTGCACAGTATCTGTAGACAGATTTTCTTCTGAGGTCAAAAATGCATTTGATTAATTTTTTTTCTCCTTCTTTCTCTCTCTTTGCAGAATCCCAGCAGGAGGAACGGGAGGAGGAATGGGAGGAGGAATGGGAGGTGGTAGAATAGGAGGTGGTGGCTATTCTTCTGGAGGAGGAAGGGGAGGAGGAGGTAGTAGCATGAGTGGTGGATATGGAGGTGGTGGCATTTCCTCTGGCAGCGGAATGGGAGGAGGAATGGGAGGAGGAAGTGGTGGAGGAGGAATGGGAGGAGGAAGTGGAGGAATAGGAGGGGGAAGCAGCGGTGGATGCAGTAGTATTGTTGGAGGAGGAGGAGGAGGAAGGATCTCAGGAGGCGTCAGCAGTTCCCACTCCTACTCTTCGTCTTCCCAGTCACAGTCCTGCAGGAGTGGTGGTGAAAGCCAAGGTGAGAACTGTTGCATGGGCACACTGTTCTCAGTCCCATCCTCAATAATTCATACACTGTACCAACATAGGAAGTAAACAGTTCTGAGGGTAAACTGAAATTTCTGGGAAGTGTTAGATTTACTTTTACTAACAATTCTTTTCTATTTGTATGCAAAGGATCCATTCTGCTTAAGAAACACACATTCAATTTCTATTCAATTTTGTGGGTGACATCAGCTAATCATGTAGTTAAAACCACAGCCGGTTTTCTTCATCTCTCTTTGCAGAACCTCATAAATACTGCTGGTTTTGTACCATGCTGAAGTTTGCCTTTATGCTTTTGGAATGCTTATGGTCACCTATCACATGTCAGTACTGAAAAAATTAATGTTTGTTTTATTTCCAAACAGGGTATGGAAGAAAATCTTTTGACTAAGCATACATAATAAGGATCCTACAGTGCAAGACCTTTCAAAAGAAATTGGTCCAAATCCTCTACATTGCCCATGCTCCCGAGGAACGACAGATGCTCTTCACAGTTCCCCAATGCTGCTGATGCCATCTATCCAAAAAGGCCCATCACAGCTACTTGGGGGCCACCTGCCCACCATGCTATGCGCTTCTTCTGCCTGGAATGCTTTGTGGCTTCAATCATTGGCACTTGAGCTACTTGCTTTAGAGATTCAAGCTGTTTGTTACTTGGGTTGGGCTGTATGGGGAAAATGTTGCTAATAAAACTTCATTTCTGTCTGATGCAACCAGAATCCTGTGTGTAGGTTTTCTTCCATTCCATAGATGTAAACACATAAAAAGAAAATACAAAGCCATGCCAACACATGTGTCTAGGTAGAAAACTTGGTGATCTATTACAATAGTTGATAATGAAATTTAGAGTTAAAGCACAATGTCTGAGCATTCAGGGCAGATCATAATTTTCTTGGAGCATCCTGGGCTGTGCCCTCATTTTTTAATAATGCGCCAGATACTGTTGTGGAGCTGAGCCCTAAGATTCAATAGCAGTTAATTATCAGACCAGACCAGACTGCAGAATCCCAGCGCTACATGAATGCTAATAAGGTTGGCATCAAAGGAGTGCCCACCCAGGCCCGACAGAGACACATGAATGATTCCAGAACCATGATTGTAAAATGAAAGGAATGTTTCAATTTGTGATTCACAAAAACTTAACTGACACTTTTTGGTTTATACTGGAAATACACAAACTAGGAATCTGTTTTTGAAGAGACAAGAAAAAGAAGTTAAAAGGGAATACAATATACAGGAGCTTTACAACGTTCTCCTCCATAAAACATTAATACTAACAAGAATATTCGCCTTCTACCTGTGACAAATGAAGCACGTGTGAAAGTACCTGGAATGTTTACTTTTGGATATAGGAAGAGCTGTACAATGAAGAAAATTACTATAACTCTTTCAGACACACCTAACTGTTACTTAAAAACATTCCTGACTACAACTTGCGAAAAAATTTGATTGCTTGGCTGCTGCAAGAGCTCGGAGCAACTCAACAAACAAATAACTGGAAAGCACTCTCTTGTTATTAGCTATCTTTTGGGAGTTGCATTTGCTTCTGTCCAGCTTTTTTATACCCATTATTTCAAAAAAATTACAGTATAGCTTTCTCCAGTGACTGGGACAACCTTGTTCATGAAAACAAACAGTAGCTTGTTTGATTGTGGTCCACCCCTATGGATAAAACCCATTTCCAGAGACAGTTGAAAAAAATAACTTTGCCTTCCAGAAAGTAACAAATTCAGAGATCAAAGGAAATTAACTGTATTGTCCTAGACCCTTCAAAGCAGTCTCTTGTGCACCGTTTGAGGAGTCTCAGGAATTTCTGCATGATATTCTGGAGGAGAGGGCTGCCAAAGTAGACACATTACAAACCACAGCTTTACTAATTTTAATGAGAAGTTAGCATCTGAATTCCTCAGACTCATTTGAAAGTCTTAGTACATTGCACACCTACTATTTGGACAACACAGAACAGAAGTCAATTATAGGCTGCGCAGCTGGCAAGTAAAACCAGCAGCGGAAAACCTGGAAAGGAACATAAAATACTAGTGCCAGCCCAGCATGCCAGGCTCCCTGTAGTTCTTCCCTGAGGCAGGTTCAGCTCATACCGCTGTTTGCAGAAGGCCCGGTTGTAACTCCGGCCCAGACAGGAAAAAAACCTAAGTGAAGCTAAGTTTTTTCCAAATGCATGCAGAGGTCCTAGCTCCAAAGGCTAGCGGAGTATGCTGGTCAGACACGGGGCCAAAATTTCCCTGAGGCTGCACAAGTGAGGGCTCTGCTTCACTTGGACGTGAACTTGGAGCTTGAACCGCTGCTGCAGGGCTGGGTGCTCAGGGAGTGGCCTCTAGTGGTGAATAAAGAGTGAAAGAAAACGGGGGGGGGTGTGGAAATAGAGCTAGAACTAGCGAGTAAAGGTAAAAGAGGTCGACACACAAGGGTGTGGATCAAGAGAATAGATGCAAAATTAATTTCCAGAAATACAGGTCATATTGCCGTGCAAACTTTCTCAACACTTGGAAACCTTTCAGGGAAATAAAAATACTTGACCAACACCAAACCAAAGTCTGTTTTGTATTGTGACTGCACGAACTAGGCTTTGCAGACCTGTTAAACAGACTTTGCGCCACACCAGTACTTCCAGTGACACACAACAGGAAGAATGAGAGTCCAGTAATGCTGATTTCTATTTCTTTGTTTTAGCTATTTGGACTACACACATCATCTAGAAAGATATATGATATTTATAGCAAATGGTATGTGGATTGTTTCAAAGTAATCAACTGTGCTTAACGCCAGAGCCCTCTAGAGGGTACTACACCGTTAACTCCTGCACCTTGTATGTTACACCACCTCCACAGATAGCAAGCTACATTTTAAATTAATATTTAAAGAGTATTTCTTCTCCTGTCTCACAATTACCTTGCTGCCCAACAGGCACTAAGTGCTATGCATTGGATGATGGTGTTCAGAAAGGGTTAAAATAGGCAGAGTGGAGACAGCACCTAGTAAGAGAGCCAGTTAGAGGGAATGAAGGGTTCTCAGGAGAAAGTCACTGGTGTGGCTAAGGAAATTGGAAGAGACTATCAGAGGGGAATAAAGAATCTCACTGTACCTTGAGCAAAGACTGAGGAAAATCCTGTGGATCTAGGCAGGATCTTCTCATTATCCTACTCTGATGTGATTGGTAGTAAATTAAACTAATTTCCCCAAGTCAAGTCTGTTTTGTCCATGACAGTAATTGGTGAGGGATCTCTCACTGTCCTTACCTTGACCCATGAGTCTTCCCTTAGAGTTTGCCCTTAGGAGGGCAGGGATAGAACAGCTGGGGTGGGCACTGGCGTCCAGCCAGGGTCAACCCACCACAGGCACATACAGGCACACTGTCATCAAGCTCAGACAATGCTACTCCCTCCTCTGATGCGTACCTTCAGATGTAAGGTGACTCAATCCCTTCTCACTCTTCTTTTGCTGATTTTAATGAGTTTATTTCTTCTTCTGTTACATGAAATCTCTTCCTAAAATACTTCTAGGTCGAATTAATCCTCCCTCACTGTGGATAAGCTGATTTTGAGGTGGTAATTCACAGCAGGTTCCACGACCTCCTTGTGCTGCCTTTGTACTTGCCAAATTATTCTTCCGTGGGAATTACAGTGCCAATATTTAATGCACAGCTGGAAACCAGAGAATTTGTTTCTATTCAAGGCTTTTCTCAGTTTCATAGAAGCTTGATTAGCAAAGATGGAAAAAGCAACTCACTGAACATCCCATATTGCATAGGCAGTGGAAAAAAATACACAATTGTTTCTTACTCTGTGTTTTGTGTTGCAAGATATTCTCTCACAGCTGGCAAACACAATTCACTGTAACAACTTCAGATAATGATTATATTACTTCAGATCTAATCTTTGGCAGTGTATCTTTTCACCAAACTTATTTTTTACTGCACTAGATAATTCAAAGACATATTCTGAGAAATGGCTATTTTTAATATGATTATGAAAATATGAAATAGCAAACATTTCTCCTCTCAGTTTCCTCTGAGTCTGCTTAAAACAGCTAAAGTAAAATTAATAGCTGTTTGATAGGAGAAGATTTAATGTTTTCCTTTGCAAAATACAACTCTTGTGGCTGTCAACTGGTTTTCTTCAATAAGAAAAATGACCCCAATTACCATACTGCACTTTCAGAGAAAGTTAGAAACCAGCAGGACCTTCCTTGATATAAGCAGTGGCAACAGACTGAAAAATTAGTATTAAGTTCTCTTCTATAACAGACATGGAAATGAAATTTTTAAAGTTAATAATTTATTTCAACAAATTAAAGTAGACTTCTAAAGAGTTAATGTAAATTTTGAATAAATTAATGAATGAAGAGCCCCTTGGAGACTGCTGGTCTGAACAAATCATTGTCTGTGATCACAGGAGAAAGACAAAGCTGAAATACTGAATTTCACCACACGGAAGACTGAAGGAGACAGACAACAAGGTGGAGCCTTCATTAACTCCTATTACTAGTGAGATATTGCCAGATTAATAGCAGCTATGAGATATTGTATTATTCAACAAAATACCCAACAAAGAGCCACCCACATAAAATTACAGTGCATGCTTCAGGTGAATCAACACAGACATACTTGAGCAGAATGGTAATGCGTTTTACTTACCTCAGAAGAAATTTCCTTAGCACATCACTTTTGGCATGAGCACTAAGGCTGGCAAACTTCATGGGAAGCTGGACTGCCTTACAGGTGACACCCACCAACAAGGTATAAATAGCCATCAGCGAGGACAGAGGCTGCAGTCTCATTTTCTGAATCAAGCTGTGTGGCAGGCTTTGCATTGGGGGCTGGATATCTGATTCCTTCCACCATGAGCTGCAGCATCAAGAGAACATCTAGTACCTCTTACAGGAGCGGGGGAGGTGGAGGCGCCTGTGGTGGCGGCAGTGGCAGGAGCTCCTCCGTCTCCTGCAGGAGATATGCCTCCTCGGTGATAGGCGGTGGAAGCTATGGTGGGGGAGCATGCGGCACTGGCTACGGAGGGGGCATGAGCGCTGGCAGCCTTGCTGGTGGCTTTGGTGGAGGCCTGGGAGGAGGCTTCGGTGGTGGCCTGGGAGGAGGCTTTGGTGGTGGCTTTGCAGGAGGCTTTGGTGCTGGGGGAGACATGCTTCTGGGCGGCAATGAGAAGGTCACCATGCAGAACCTCAATGACCGCCTGGCTGCTTACCTGGATAAAGTGCGAAGGCTGGAGGAAGAAAATGCTCAGCTCGAGCACCACATCCGCGAGTGGTACAGGAAACAAGCTCCCAGTGCCTCAAAGGACTACAGCTCCTACTACCAGACCATCGAACAACTCCAGAACCAGGTAGGACAGACCCAGCTAACGTGGCTCCATCTCCCGCGCACTATTCTCCTTTGCAAGGAATTTGTCCTCTCTGGCACTGGCTCTAAACGGGTGGGAGGGACCTACTGGTCAGCCTCGCTGGTGGCACCGCAGGCAGAAACCTGCTGAGCTGCGCCTCCCGCCTCTTGGGTAAGCAAAGCCCCACACCACAGCACCCCACAAGCGAAAGGGATGTGCTCTGAGGGCACAGCCCAAGGCGCCAAGGAGCGCTCCAGCAGGCCCAAAACATGCTGGCGCACGTAGCTGCAATCCCACGTTGTACAGGTGGCTCCAAACCAGGCATCTGCGGTTTCCAGTCCTTCACTCTGCTCCCACCCGGCTCAGCTGGATGGAGTGCAAAGCCAGAGCACCTGGAGTGCAATATCACAGCTCCTCTTGTCTATGCACACTCCCACGTAGGCCAGACAGAAGGACCAAGGCCTTCTCTTGCAGTTGGCTTACACTGGTACCAAGAAAACTGGGTAAACAGACTGTGAAGGAGTGCATTGCAGAAAAAGGGCTGAATACATTCAATACATTCCTTGGCACACATGGGAGAAACTTTAGCTTGAGAAAGAAAAGCAAAGAGAAGGGATTTGGGAGGATGGTCTGTGATAACCCAAGTCTCCTTGAAAAGTAAATTTGGACCGTTAGCCTCCCATATGGCCCCTGCATTACAGCAGAAAACAATCCTAAGACACACAGCAATGCCCTACCAATGCTTTACGTCTTTTTTCTTCTTCTCCTGGATGCCTTGAACACAGAATGACCCTTCCCCAACTTCACCTTTTTCAGATCATTTCTGCCACTGTGGACAATAACAAACTGCTTCTGGACATTGATAACAGCAAGATGACTGCTGATGACTTCCGAATGAAGTGAGTACCTCTCTGAACCTTACATGTCTTTCAAACCACACTCAAGACCTCAGGAGACAAGGCAGCACTGCCCCAAGTAGTTTTACTGAGTCTTTATGTTTTATTGGGATATTGAACCTGAAAAGATGTGTGCCATTGAATGTCATCATCATCTCATTTCCCCATTTCTCTGTCTCTCTTGTCTTCGGCAAAGGTATGAGAATGAGCTGGTCATCCGTCAGACTGTGGAGGCTGACATTAATGGCTTGAGAAATCTCTTAGATGATCTGACTCTGGTTAGATCTTCACTGGAATCCGAGCTGGAGTCCTTGAAGGATGAGCTGATTGCTCTTAAGAGAAACCATGAGGAGGTACAATGCAATGATAAATAGTGTGTCCAAGGCATAATCTATTGATACTGCTTTGCTCACTGTCCCCACCACAAGAAATGACCTGTGCTCCTTGTTTCTCTCTTTGGACTCTGCAGGAAATGAGACAGCTGCAGTCTCAGACGGGTGGCGACGTGAGCGTGGAAGTCAATGCTGCCCCTGGAGAAGACTTGACAAAGATACTGAACGATATGAGGAACGAATACGAGCAGCTCATCGAGAAGAACCGCAGAGAGGTTGAGCAGTGGTATGAAGTCAAGGTACGCAGCAATGCACAAAGTGGAGTCTCCTGCTGTGGGAAAACCCAGGCACCCTCGACTGGGCACGCAATGCCTTTGGCTAAAAGGGGGAGGCTGCTCACCTGCACCATACTTGCACGGCTTGGGGAACGGGAAGGGAACAGCTGCTGGGGAAAGACTGCAGTGGCAGAGGGGGAGCAGGACGAGTCTGATGTGCACAGCTGGGTGGAACATCAGGATCTACAGAGCAATGACTAGGCTGTCCTCGATGAGGACAGGATGGAAGGGAGAGGCTCCCTGGCTACATTAGCTCTCAGTCAGCAAATCTGCTCCCTGAGAGGATCGTCTCACTTAGAAACTGTGTTTGGGGTTTGACTCCTGCAGATTGAAGAAGTCAACCGGCAGGTCACTTCTAGCAGCCAGGACATCCAGACAAGCAGCCACCAGCTCACTGAGCTGAGACGTGAAATGCAGAACCTGGAGATCGAACTGCAGGCGCAGCTCAGCACGGTACGTGGGGCAGGACCGCTGAGAGCCCTTCCCTCCTCGGAATGGGCAGGGATGGGTAGAGCTCTGGTCCTAAACTCCTGCCTTTCCACTTCCAGAAAAGCTCTCTGGAAAACTCCTTGGCAGAAACCGAAGCTCGCTATGGCTGCCTGCTGCAACAGATTCAAGCGCAGATTAACTCTGTAGAGGAGGAGCTGGCCAGCATCCGCTGCGAGATGGAGAGTCAGAACCAGGAGTACAAGATGCTCCTGGGCATCAAGACCCGCCTGGAACAGGAGATTGCTCAGTACCGGGCACTGCTGCAGGAGGGACAGCAAGACATTGTGTACGTATCCCATATTATAGCAAAGGTATAAAAAGAAATCCTTGTGTGCTTAACTGCTAATAGAAACTTCTTGTCCATGGAGCTACAATAACCCCTTTTTTGACTGAATATCCAGTGGTTATGTCTCTTTTTTGTGAATTAATTATTCTCCTTTTACAGTGCCTCCCAAGGAGCTTTTCAAGGAGGTGGAAAATCCTCCCATTCATATTCTTCTTCCTACACTCATTCCCAGTGTGGTGACATGACAGGTAAGACAACACTTTGTATGGATATGCTTATTAGTGGGTTATATCTACCCCAATGACTACAGAATATTTTGTCTGAAAAAGAGTTTAGTATTTTGGGCTGGGCAAGATTCCCAGGTCCAGTGGTCCAGGAGTCAGAGAACTTCACTGACTGTTACAGAATAATTAGGCGTTAAAATACAGTAAGTCTTTCCCTTCCCTCTACCTAAATACAAAATACAGATTATAAACTTTACAGGATGGGATATGCTTTTTTGCTCATAGGAATAAAAAAAATATACAGTTCTGAGAAAGTGCCTAGGGTATTGCAGGGCTTGGAGCTTTTGAGCTTCTCTTGCTGACACAGCATGTTAGGTGAAAGAATTCAGTTTATCGGGAAAGATCAGATTTCGCCTTAAGGCAATGATCTGTTTTTGTCTTTACACAGGACAGTCAAGAGTGTGCTAGAGCAATCGCAGTAACAGTGATGCTGGCATCCTCCAGCTAAGACGCATTGAACATGGACAACAAGAAACTGAACCAAACACTTCTGCAGCACAGCTGATGCAACTGGAACAATTTGGAAAGTGTGCCTGGTCACCTGCCTCAGCACCCCTTCTTTCATTCTGCAATGCTTGTCTTTGTCAACTGGTTCTTTGTTCAAAAGCTTAAATAATGCTGATAACACTGCCTCTAATAAAACTTTACTTCTGCAATGCAAATAAAACAAATGTGTCTGGGAAATTTAATTTAACAAAATTTGAATGAGTATTTATCAAGCTAACCGATCAAATACAGATTGCCCAATCGTACTTTGTAAAATAGTCTCAGGACACTCTATTTTGCACTAGGAAAATGGACACCATTCCGAGGCCTTATCACTCAGTAAAAGGAAATGTCACAAATTCTGAACATGGCTGTACGAAGGCTGTGTGAAGTGTGACATCTTCCAGGCTCTGCCTATGGGAACTGTCAGTCAGGTGAGACTGTCAGAACTCTCTGCTTCAAAGCAAGAGATATAAGGTTGAGAACAGATACCAGTTCTTGACACAATTTTTCTCCTTCCTGTGGAATTACAAATGCTTTACCATTTTGTTTTCTAATGGCCACTAACAGATTGCTTTATGGCCCCTTGCCTTGCTGGTTTTTGCTAAAGACACTGAACAATGTGAGTGAAAGGAGAAAGAAAACAACAATGATGGGTAATGCTCTGAAGATCATTTAATTAACTTCTAATGTACTAAACTGTGCTCAATGTCACTACTAAGACTCATCAGGCTCCATTAATCTTTGGCTTTACTCAGCTCATCATAGCTAGGGTTCCTGAGGGAAGGTGTGACTCAGTAGAGGTTGTTCCAGAACGTATGGGTTTCCTGACATCAAGTATTTCTACACCTTTGAGTACACAGTGAATTACATATTCCTAACTTCTGTTAGGAAATATGTGCCTGTTTCCTTCAGCGTCACGCATCAAAAACAATCCTATGTTTTATCATAGAAATTTCAATTTAAATACCAGTATAATACCAAGAACACAATTTTTGTCAGTACACTCGATTGACTTAGGAGGAATGAGAGACAGAAATCTGGTCTCTAGTATTTGCTGTTTCATTTAAGAGTGAGGGTATTGCTCTGTTAGGGTCATGAAATGAAAGGATTTCTCATCATAAACAACGTAAAGAGTATTATTTAGGCTAGGTCTTTCAGTAATCATGTGCCTTGGCTCTGCCATCACAATATCGTAATTGCAGTCTGCAGTAAGTATCTACAAAGAAGAAATACTTTATATTCGTGTTGAAAACCTGGGTTTCCAAACTGACTTTTTCAGTCCAGCGTCAGGAATTTGTATGAATAAAAGCCCTTTTCCAAAGAATAAAAATCTCATTTCAGGTTTTAACAGTATAGAAAGTGATATAAAGCAAATGCAAACATGACTTTCATCTCCAAAGGCTGCCAGAATTCATTCAAGTCTTGGCTGTACTTAACATAGCCAAAACAGCTTCAGAAGACATCTTTTTAAAGGCAGGATTATGGAAACTTGAACTACAGTTAGTGTATATAAATAAGCACTGAAGTTATTTTGCTTCCTTCTAGTCTTCCAGAAGCAGAGAGAAGTATCAGAATGATAAAAAATGCAGTCTTCCACATCCAGAGGACTCCAGAGAACATCAGAGCTGCCGTCTGTCTTTCACCATTTCTGAACTAATTTGTAAGAGTGTAAAGTCTTTGTGAAATAGATGCTACTATGACGAGCTTTAAGTTAAATCTACAAAGCCAAAGATATGCAAAATCTTCAGACTGAAAGGAGTGGATGCACTGCAAAGCTGCCAGTCACTGCAGCAGGGCTAGATCACTGGTGGCAGTTCTGCTGCAGCTCACAGTATGACGCCTTTTGCATGTCACCACTGATTCATGAGGCACTAACCTCCACCTAAGTATGGGACAAGGGCTGTGCTGGGGAAAAGCATGGCCCATGCCACAGGCAAGCCCCAAGCACAGCGTGCCTCACCGCCTCCATCTACAGCTGGCAGATGCCCCACAAACCTTGTAGTATGTTCGATCAGGAATCTTGATATCACTGTCTGCTCCTGGCACTCACTTCACCCATGGTTCTTAGAAAAAGCAATACGGTTGCTTACTGTTCTGAAAAGATCTACAGGAAAGGAAATAAAGGGCTTTGTCAGGGAGGAATTTAGAATTTGATTTATTAATATCATGGATTGTAACAGCATATTCTAGCAGGTAGAGAGAAAGAGAACAGGAAAGGATTGCTATACTGGAAGAGCTTATTTTCTCTTAGGAATTACTTTCAAACTTTTCCTTTTTCAGTGGTAGGAAGGGCTACTGAACTAACAATTTAAATGGACTGTAGAATTAAAATAGCTCACATTTAATAGGATTTTCTGTAGGTCTACACATGTGCAAGGTATAAGGGTCTATCCCAGAGAGTCACATAAAAGAAAAATAAGAATAGAATCTGGAAATTATGGAAGTTATGGAAACTGTTCATCTCTGAAAAAACTGAAGAAATGCACAGGTGAGTGATGCCGGAAGGTGATGGGTGAAGAATGAGGAATGCACAGATGGAGTTCCTGATGAAACTCATGGGAGTAGCACTCTTCTTACCAAGACCACAGTTGACTCATTTGTCGTAAAATGATTAATTAACAGCAATTGTTTCTGAGGTTGTCCTCTGCCTCTTATGTGACTGAAGACATATATCCAGTAATGGCATCATAACTTCTGTGAAAACCACTGACTTTTAGTTCCTTTGCCAATTTGGCGTATCTGTCTGTGGCTCTGCATCCAACTTCACCAGTGAGTAAACAGTACTTGGAAAGGATTTATAAAACTGTTACTTCAAACAAACTCTTCTGATTTACAGATGTTCACAGGGTGTATTATGAGCAAAAATCTTCCAGAGGAAGATATGATTTCAAAGCTCTAGCAGTTTCTTCAGATGGCTGAGGAGCCTCTATACCCTTTACAACAAAAAATGTCCGATCTTTTTCTGTTATCACAAGGGTTACGAACGTTAATGGAACTTTAGGAGCCCTAGCTCTTTTGGCTTGTGAAGTAAATCAGTATGTCCAAATTGACTAACCACGGCTATCCCAGGCTGAAGAGCTGTGTCCACAGGGTGGTGGACCAAAAATGAATAGAAGACATGGAAATACCCATGAGTTGCAGAACAGAAAGTCTAAAGTTTAAGTATTGTGATACAGTTACAGCAGTAAGCATAGTTAGATCACCTATTCAAAAGAAGAGAAGAGACAGACAGAGAGAGAAAAGGCATCTCTCTATGGTATGAAAATACAGCATTGGGAAATGTATGAAGTTGTTGGGTCACATGTTATGATGCAACAATGCCGAGAAGGAGATATAAAATCAACACCCCTGGCATTAACGCCGATCAGTAATAAACATCTCATAGGGAAGAATAAAGGTGCATTTCAACAATCTAATGAGGAAAATATGACTAAGGAATCACACCCTGTGAGAAAATAATTTTTAATTTTTAATAATGATGACTCAGTCTCAATAACATATGCAAAGCAACTGGTTCTGACGTGCAGATAATTAGAGAGCTACCAATAAAAGAACAATTATAATTATGAAGATCAAAGTATTACATTATCTTCAGCACATCTAAGAAAGTGTGTGTAGGGGTATCAAAAAAAAGGGTAAATGTCTTTCCATGATTCTTCAGTCAGCCATAACACGCATTAGTAACTTTTATGGGTCTCATAAGGATTGCGGCTAAGAGAGAAAATGTTGCTCCAGCCACAACTGCAAGCTGTGTGTAAGTAAGACCATAAATGAAGAAACCAACAATGAAATGAACCAGTAATTTTGAAATTCTAAATGGAGATGAAATCCCATCAAAGTTTAACTCTCATGTAAAGAGGCCGCTTGTGTTTCAGGCTTAAAATTTCATGTTTTCTAAAAGTTATCTAAAGGCAAAGTTTCATTTCCAAAGAAGGGTTCATCACATCCTGTTCTCTTACTGAAATGCTGCAACTGTACAGCAGCATTAAAAACCTCAGCAGTGTTAGACAAAATGATAGAAGGCAAGGGGGATCTAAAGGGTCATCACAGCTATCTCTACTATACGACAATAAAATCCCTACCATCAATTGATCAAGGACAATATCAAACCTTTTTCTCTTTTCCACCTGAAGCTCCTGCAATGGAAGCCTTCCAGACCCTTATACCTCCCACAGATAAAAAGCTCCTGTTAGTTTCCAGCCAAAATACACTCAAAACCAGATTATGCCCTTTCCCATGTGGACAGAAGGATTGCCCTTTATTTTAAATAGCCCTGGTATCTCCTTCCTCAAGAGCAAGGCAATCATTTTAGCCTCCATTTTGCTAAGATAAAAAGCTGAATCCTTCTGCTCTCCTCTCCCAAGACAAAGTCAGTAATGCCTTATAGCTTCTACACATCTATTTCAGTCGTAAATACTCTTTGGGTGAATGGAAATTTGCACAAAATTAAAAAAAAATCACAACTTTAAAATGACATCATTGCATGTCCACCACTCTGCAAGACATAGGATTATTTCTGGAAGTGATACTACCAGAGTTTGGTAAAAACAGAAATATCATTGCTTCTTCAAAGGCTATTCTGCTGAGATTTACCACTAAGCATAAGACAGTACTCACGATGAGTTTTCTTTGAAGAGAAGGACCGAAATTCTTAAAGATTATGTTTTCAAAAGCATCAATTACTGGCAGTTCTGCAGGCAAAATGAAACAAAGCTCATCCACAGGGTGCCTGAGTTTGTATTTCTCTAATTTTGAAATTAAAACAGAGTAACTGGGTGGTGCTTTCATCACCTGCTTTCAGGACAAAAAAATGACTACAAAGAACTATTACAATGAGTCTCACTCACTGAGTAGCCGGCAACATGTTATCTGAAACAAAATCTAACACACAGCCACCCACCCAAAATTATAGTGCATGCTTCAGGTGAATCAGCATGCAGACACAATACCTATGGGGAGGGCTGTCCCAAGCCCCAAAAGAAATTCCCCTTAGCACATCACTTTTGGCATGAGCACTAAGGCTGGCAAACTTCATGGGAAGCTGGACTGCCTTACAGGTGACACCCACCAACAAGGTATAAATAGCCATCAGCGAGGACAGAGGCTGCAGTCTCATTTTCTGAATCAAGCTGTGTGGCAGGCTTTGCATTGGGGGCTGGATATCTGATTCCTTCCACCATGAGCTGCAGCATCAAGAGAACATCTAGTACCTCTTACAGGAGCGGGGGAGGTGGAGGCGCCTGTGGTGGCGGCAGTGGCAGGAGCTCCTCCGTCTCCTGCAGGAGATATGCCTCCTCGGTGATAGGCGGTGGAAGCTATGGTGGGGGAGCATGCGGCACTGGCTACGGAGGGGGCATGAGCGCTGGCAGCCTTGCTGGTGGCTTTGGTGGAGGCCTGGGAGGAGGCTTCGGTGGTGGCCTGGGAGGAGGCTTTGGTGGTGGCTTTGCAGGAGGCTTTGGTGCTGGGGGAGACATGCTTCTGGGCGGCAATGAGAAGGTCACCATGCAGAACCTCAATGACCGCCTGGCTGCTTACCTGGATAAAGTGCGAAGGCTGGAGGAAGAAAATGCTCAGCTCGAGCACCACATCCGCGAGTGGTACAGGAAACAAGCTCCCAGTGCCTCAAAGGACTACAGCTCCTACTACCAGACCATCGAACAACTCCAGAACCAGGTAGGACAGACCCAGCTAACGTGGCTCCATCTCCCGCGCACTATTCTCCTTTGCAAGGAATTTGTCCTCTCTGGCACTGGCTCTAAACGGGTGGGAGGGACCTACTGGTCAGCCTCGCTGGTGGCACCGCAGGCAGAAACCTGCTGAGCTGCGCCTCCCGCCTCTTGGGTAAGCAAAGCCCCACACCACAGCACCCCACAAGCGAAAGGGATGTGCTCTGAGGGCACAGCCCAAGGCGCCAAGGAGCGCTCCAGCAGGCCCAAAACATGCTGGCGCACGTAGCTGCAATCCCACGTTGTACAGGTGGCTCCAAACCAGGCATCTGCGGTTTCCAGTCCTTCACTCTGCTCCCACCCGGCTCAGCTGGATGGAGTGCAAAGCCAGAGCACCCGGAGTGCAATATCACAGCTCCTCTTGTCTCTGCACACTCCCACGTAGGCCAGACAGAAGGACCAAGGCCTTCTCTTACAATTAGTTTCTTATTAATGAGATGAATTAAAGCATCAGGGACAAAAACTGTACTTCCTTACACACCCAGAGAGCATAAACCCATATGTCCTTGCATAAATGTTCAGTATTCTTTCCCCCAATAACACATTGTTTTATTAGTGTGTTTGGGGAAGTCAAAATCTTGCTCACACCAGTTCTTGTGGCATGGCATTTCAACAAGTTTCTGTGGCCCCTGCATTACAGCAGAAAACAATCCTAAGACACACAGCAATGCCCTACCAAAGCTTTACGTCTTTTTTCTTCTTCTCCTGGATGCCTTGAACACAGAATGACCCTTCCCCAACTTCACCTTTTTCAGATCATTTCTGCCACTGTGGACAATAACAAACTTCTCCTGGACATTGATAACAGCAAGATGACCGCTGATGACTTCCGAATGAAGTGAGTACCTCTCTGTGAACCTTGCATCTTTCATGGCATGAATTTTATCAGGTTAATGAACGCAGGTGATGATACCCTGTCCCAAGTGGTATGACCAAGCATATGCATTGTAATGAAATGAATGACTAATCCTTTTTTCATTGGAAAAGGTATGAGAATGAGCTGGTCATCTGTCAGACTGTGGAGGCTGACATTAATGGCTTGAGAAATGTCCTGGATGATCTCACTCGCACACGATCTTCACTGGAATCTGAGCTGGAGTCCTTGAAGGATGAACTGCTTTCTCTTAAGAGAAACCATGAGGAGGTACAATGCAATGATAAATAGTGTGTCAAGACATAGTGCTTTGATTCTTCAGGGTTCCCAAAGTTACACATCAAGTCCGTTCAGCTATAAGTCACATGATCACCATTCGTTGGTACCTTGATACTGCTTTACCTACTGTCCCCACCACAAGAAATGACCTGTGCTCCTTGTTTCTCTCTTTGGACTCTGCAGGAAATGAGACAGCTGCAGTCTCAGACGGGTGGCGACGTGAGCGTGGAAGTCAATGCTGCCCCTGGAGAAGACTTGACAAAGATACTGAACGATATGAGGAACGAATACGAGCAGCTCATCGAGAAGAACCGCAGAGAGGTTGAGCAGTGGTATGAAGTCAAGGTACGCAGCAATGCACAAAGTGGAGTTCCTGCTGTGAGAAAACCCAGGCACCCTCGACTGGGCACGCAATGCCTTTGGCTAAAAGGGGGAGGCTGCTCACCTGCACCACACTTGCACGGCTTGGGGAACGGGAAGGGAACAGCTGCTGGGGAAAGACTGCAGTGGCAGAGGGGGAGCAGGCCGGGTCTGATGCGCACAGCTGGGTGGAACATCAGGATCTACAGAGCAATGACTAGGTTGTCCTCAATGAGGACAGGATGGAAGGGAGAGGCTCCCTGGCTACATTAGCTCTCAGTCAGCAAATCTGCTCCCTGAGAGGATCGTCTCACTTAGAAACTGTGTTTGGGGTTTGACTCCTGCAGATCGAAGAAGTCAATCGGCAGGTCGCTTCTAGCAGCCAGGACATCCAGACAAGCAGCCACCAGCTCACTGAGCTGAGACGTGAAATGCAGAACCTGGAGATCGAACTGCAGGCGCAGCTCAGCACGGTACGTGGGGCAGGACCGCTGAGAGCCCTTCCCTCCTCGGAATGGGCAGGGATGGGTAGAGCTCTGGTCCTAAACTCCTGCCTTTCCACTTCCAGAAAAGCTCTCTGGAAAACTCCTTGGCAGAAACCGAAGCTCGCTATGGCTGCCTGCTGCAACAGATCCAAGCGCAGATTAACTCTGTAGAGGAGGAGCTGGCCAGCATCCGCTGCGAGATGGAGAGTCAGAACCAGGAGTACAAGATGCTCCTGGGCATCAAGACCCGCCTGGAACAGGAGATTGCTCAGTACCGGGCACTGCTGCAGGAGGGACAGCAAGACCTTGTGTATGTATTTTATTTGCAAATAAGGGCATAAAGTCTACCACAATCTTTTTTCTATTGGGACTCAAAGTCAGAGTAGAATGTTTCACCAGTCTGTATTTGAAATCTAAATTTTACAGAACAGACCTTTTCAAAGCATCTTTATTGAAATGTATATATCATAAACTTAATAAGCACATGAACCACAGAGGGAAACAGATAGCATGTAGTTACTGACCTATTTTCAGTTAATCAGTTCCACTTGGCCTGCTTGTGCTGAGTAAATTCCATAAGAGGAATCACCATGCAAAACCAAACTGTAGCATACTGTGTTCTGTCAGCAGATGAGCAAGCACAGCTGTAATGTGAGAGTAGAAGAATTATACTTGTTTTGTTATTTCTGCTTCTACAACTTTCTAGGTAAATATAGCTGAAAGGAATGAAATTAAAAAATATAAAGAAATATTGGCAAGGTGCAGGAAAAGCTGAGCTGTAATATGTACTGCACATCATGTCACAGTATGTCTCTTTATGAATGTATTTCTGTATTTATCACTGCCTTCATTAAAACTCCTTTCCTTGCACAGAACATCTCAAGGAGCTCTCCAGGGAGGGGGAATATCCTCCCACTCTTATTCTTCTACTTCCTACTCTCACGGTCAATCTTGTGACAAGACAGGTAAGAAGCATCTTCCAAAGAGGATCCTAGTTTGCCTTGCCCCCATGCCTTTCATATTTTATGTTTCACTGCAACAGGAAATAAACCATTCACAATCAAATCTCTCAATGTCAGGGTGTCTTAGCTTCAGTTACAGAAATGGGCTAAGCTCCTTTCTCACACTTTTGGTAACATAGATGGACATTTAAATAATGTATACATCTGAAATGTTAGTGCTGCAAGAGACTTGATTTCCCCATCAGAATAACGGTTTCTTCTTTTGCTCCACAGGGCAGTCAAGAGTGTGCTAAGATACCACCGATGCGTTGGTCTCCCTGATCTCCCTGCTGCCTTGTGAGCAGCCTAGCCTACAACATGAGAATACACACAGCACACACACTGTGTGCCTACCCAATGCACAGACGGCTCTACAAATGTAACTGATGAAGTCAAGATGAACAATTTCTAGGACTCTCCTAAAATGATCTACTTTTTCCTTTTCATACTGTTCTTCCTATCGAATCACTGTACCTACATACTCTTCCCTGCAGTGCAATTGGTGATCTACTTTCTGCTGATAACAGTTCCTCTAATAAAACTTCAGTTTTCTGCAATGCAAACAAAACTGTGTGTCCAACAATCTATTTGGTATATTAATATAATATTTAAATTTAGGTGGAACAAATGAGATATACCTTCATGGAGAAATTATGGTTGGGTGTAATATGTAATATGGCCCTAAAGAAAATTGTGTATCCTAACGTAACCTGATGATGTCTGGATAAAATATTGGAGATGAACAAATACATTCACATCAAACTCAAGAGTGACACCTATAGGGATGGAAAAAGGATGAGTGAAACCCTTTTTCATAGTGAACATCGCAAGGGATGTGCAAGTAGTCAACTTGTCAGTTCAGCAGCTGAACTGAAACAATCAGGATTAATTAACACCAACTTTTCATGAAAATTCTGCTAAATCAAAAATATTTTCCTTTGGGTCACTGAACGAGAAATCAATCATATTCAGACAGCCACCCCTCCCAACTCTGAGATGAGTGCTTTATCCAGTCTTGTTCAATAAAAACAAAGGATTAGATCAGGAAATGAGAGATGAGTATGCAAAGTTCTCCTTATAACACAAAGTTCAATTGTGAGGCTTATTCCTCCCAACATGTTGGAAGATCTGAGCTCAGGTCTTTTGTCTGATGGTTCAAAATGAAGGAATTGAGTTCTCTTATTTCATAAGACAGCGTTCCTCGCTCCATGGCTGTACAGTGTTCTGGACAGATGGGTGGAGGATGGTGGGGTGCTGGCAAGGTTCAATCTTTCTTACTAGAACTGCTTCACATTATTTGGCCTTGACCAAGGAAGAAAAACTAGTGAAATATCTCACTCATTTAAAACTTACAAATCTGTATTTCAGCCTTTGATTTGCAGTGGGCTGAGAAAGCAGCTGAACAGGGTCTACCACATATCAAGTGAGTGATTCAGCTGCCAACCTGTAATAAATCGGGGTGGGTCTCACAAGCCTTCATTGTTCTCTGGACAGCACATAAATCACTAACATCTTTTATTCTATCAAATAGCTTTGTATTTGCACTTTAGCTTGCAAACAGATACAGGTCAGGTAAAATATCTTTTTTTGGATAACAGTGTATTATTTAAAAAGGCACCAAACTGTCTATGTGTTACAATCCAAAGCCAAATTCCCAGCACAGCAGAAAAAGAGATGAGTCAGAGAAATTATTTCCCTAGAAAACAAAGATTTGTAACGTCAAAGCAAAAATACCTCTCCCTTTAGTCACAACAGGACTCTCATGCTCCCCTACAAGCTAACAGGGACTCATGTTCTGCCTTATGCTCCACTCCTCATATCAACCAGTGTTGACTACCTCAAAAAATAAAGTCTAAATCTCAGCATTAGCCACCTATAATGGTCTTTAGGGTGAAATACTTTATTTGAGCACAGTTCAAATAGAATGTTTCTGATCCCAGAAAGAAGCCAGCTGTGTTCTAGGCTGTCTGTCAGGAACAGTACTGAGTGTCCTGCTTCCCTTCTGCTGTCTCTCTCAAGTGGGAAAGGGGAGAAACCTCCATGCTGGGTATGCTTCCCTCAGTGCCTGCAGAGCATTGTAAGGGTGATGAACCGAGGGTGCATCCACCGCTGAGCTGAGCTGAGCTGAGCCGAGTGCATCCACCCCGGGCTTTCCTTTGACTTTGCCAGATGGAGTTATTAGGCAGGACTTACCAGAGCATAATTTGCCCATCATAACATCAAAGCCCATCAAAACAAGATGGGGTGAGCTGAAATCTGTCTACATTTGCAGTGTCGATACAAGGGAATATTGTACTCTGCCCTTTCGTGGCTCGGTACAGCTCTGTTCCTTTGGCTAACCACACACAGAAACATGTCCCACCTTTGGTACAAGGGCCAGGCTTTCTTGGAAGCTGACAATGCAGCGCCAGTCCGTGCAGTGTGTCGGATCACACAGCATCCTCTAGTGGCAAATTCAGAAAATATATAATAGGATTTGTGACAAGAGACTGTTCAATATACTCTTAAAAATAAATCCAAGCCTCAGACCTGGGAAACAGTTAGGCCAAGGAAAGAACAGCCTAAATAATAATAAAATCAATACATTTTTCACAGGGGTAACATGGTGATACCAGAGAGGGTAATAAACCAAGTTAATAGACAGACAGTAAAAAGGTTAGAAATTAATTCATTACGAAGGACAGGGAAGAGAAAGAGAGGATGTAATGGTTTCATGTAATTCTTCCTGAAAGTTTTGAGGTAATTCCATATGAAATCAGAAAATTCAGATTGAGTCAAAACCTCCTGGATTGTTCTTGTATGCATTTAATTAGCATTGAAGTTGTTTTGTCTCTGGTTTCAACTCATTTAGTAGCAACAGTGGCTGCCACAGACAGACAGGGAGTCTGGTATTACAAAGTGAAGAGAAGGATTTTATTAAGAACAAGGTTCAATTAAATGGTGCTGTGCTTAAAAAACAGGCCTGTAGGGGGGACTGCAGCGATACCGACGTGGTGCACTGTTACTGCTTTCAAAGACAACCAAAGGCATTGTGCATTGTAATCTTTGGGTGTGTTTGGGTTCCTTAGTTCTGGAAATGAATCATCTCCACTTGCATAAGTTAACATTTTCAGGCGGTTAAATAAAGATGGGAGGGGGAAATAGCTGGGGAAAAAAAGAAACCAAAACAAGAGCCAGAAATTTGTGGACTGAATTCTCTGATTGGCTTCATGCTGGATCAGGACTATCATCTACCTGCAGGATCTAGACCGGCAGCAAATGTTTTCACTTCCGAAGACAGCTGTCAGGTAGGAAGGGACAGGTACAACAGCCCATTGCTTCTAAGTCTTGCAGCTTTGTGCATGCTCCTTCCAGTCTCCTGCACTCTTGGCTACAGGGAAATGGTATCACTGAGGCAGCGGCTGCAGCCAGCCCAGCCAGGCCCCTCTGCTTCAGTCTGCCTTTTGCAAGGTAGACGTCCCTCTTGGCCCCCACCATTGTCTCAAGTAATGAAAAAAGAAAATCTGTGATTCACTGTGCCTCTGATAAAAAATCAGATGAAAGGAAGCGACTTCTATGATATTTTGCACATTTACCAGCCTACCATAATAATGAAAAATCGTAGCAGTCAAATTAAGCAAGTACAAAAATTATTGTAGGAAAATCCATTCTTTCTGTATTCCAAATAATATATTTCTGTTGTTTCATGCACTACATAACATTTTGGAGGGGTGATCCCAACAAATTTCTGAATTTCTTTAAATATTCTCACACTATGACAGATGTTAAGGGCAAATGCTCTCTCATGGTTGATAACAGTGAACGTGCAATTTCAGGCGCACTGTAGCTGACTTTCATCAACTTCTTTAGTACTGCCTAAAGAGAAGTTTATGCACACTGCAATTACTCCTAATAACCCACTATTTAGGAGCCCACGCTCAGAGAGGCATTGCAAAGCCTGGCTGCAGGGAACACCTTTCCATTGGCATGCATTCCCATGCTTAACCAGCCCTGGCAGCAGGAGTGTGACTGTGGATCAAAGGCATGTACGGCCTTATTAATCAAGATTTTCTTACAACATTTCTAATCTTAGTTCAGTTCTTTCCTAAAACCCGATGTCAGACTGTCAAAAATTATGGCAGTACTAAAAAGTTCATAGAGATTACACGCACATGAAGATTTTAAACAAATGCTGACAATTCCTTTCTGTTGGAAGTGCTGTTAAAAATCATGTCACCAGAATCTTACAGTTTTTATTAATTATTAAAGCCGAAACCATTAGAAAAGACTGAAAATGCAATCAGGAAGTACTTCAGTCAGCTTGATTTGGTGGTAGTGGGCTGCCCAAAATACCTAGACAATCGGTGCAGACCTTACTGTTTAATTAAAAGAAGACTTAAAGCTGAACACAAGCATCAGAGGCTGGTGGAAAACCCTGGTGCTCAGCTACAGCTAATGGCCAGGACTGTCCATGAAGGTAACCTACCTGATACACACAAATGCTGTAAAATTTGCCTATAAGCTACTTCTTTTTGAAAATGGAGCAAACTGTTTAAGAGGAATTAGAAATACCCTTTCCTCTCCCTAAGATGTGCAG
This sequence comes from Falco punctatus, assembly GCF_963210335.1. Taxonomy (NCBI): domain Eukaryota; kingdom Metazoa; phylum Chordata; class Aves; order Falconiformes; family Falconidae; genus Falco; species Falco punctatus. Next base: position 2,970,325 of record NC_137599.1, on the reverse strand, counting down.
TCATTCCGGGGAGACAAACCCAGGGCTGCAGAACGTGTTTTCCCACAAGCTGATAGTTGCTATGAGAACAAGCTGCTTTAAAAACATCTCCCTAGCAGTAGCTCTTCCAACTAGTGGCTACGGGACTTGCCCTTGTAGAGCAATACAGAGTCTGATTTTCTCACTGAGGATAAGAGAGATCTGGAGACTTTGAGGATTTATCTCAAGCTAAAACCAGTATGAAGCCACCTGTGGGACCAGGAAAGCCCAAATCCAGTTGATGGGACTTATTAGCCTGGTACAAAGAGAGCTCCTTGTTTTCTAATTTGATCCAGAAGGTGTGTTTAATGTTTGCACAGTAAAATCTCCACCCCTTACTGGAAGTCGTGGCATGTCACTATGATCAGGATATATTCTTAAAAAATCAGCAAAATAAATATAATATATATATTTCTACATATATAAAATATTCTGTATATATATTATAGCTCTATAAATACAAATATATAACCACATAAATATACATAATACAAATACATGTATGATCTCCAAATGTTTTACAGGTAAGAACAGAATGAAATAGCCCATCTCTCTTCTGTGCTAGGAGATCCATCTACTCTGTGTTTCTACCAAATATCTGGGAAATTTTTTTTAGTAGGAATTTTCCAAGTGGCCTATGGGAAAATGCCCTCCAAACAGCTCCAGGCCTCCTCCTTCAGTGGGAATCATTGCAGAGCTGCAGCTGACATGGCAAGCGTTCAAAACGTACTTGCTTCCTCTGAAGCCTGGGACAGGTTTAGTCTATTTGGTTTTGGCAGTGGCTTCGAAGTTGCTTATTACTGCTGCCTGCAGAAACCTGACTTTTGGAACACATCCTCTCATCAGTTAGATGTCTGAGTCTTAATAATAGTTTCCAACCCCATCATACCTTGCTGAGATTTACTAACCAGATAACAGGTTACAGGAAGTGTAAAAATATCTAATCAGTGACTTGTCTTTCACTCGTCAGGGCTTGGTGTCCAACTGCTCCTTTCTTCACAACTTTTAAATGCTGCTGTAAGAAAATCTATTTTATTTTCCTGTCTCAGGTACTTTACTCCCTGATTTGCATTATCATTATAGTTCTGGAATGATAGAGAAGTCAAAAGTTTAAAGCTATGTTTCCCTAGGAAACAGAAACAATAATGAGGTATTTCCAAAAGTATGCACCACCTCCAGTTTCAAGTGTTTGCCAAGTATTGGCATTGCTCCTCGTTATTTAAGTGTTTCAGTTCACAATCTTTTATGTATTTTTCTCATATTAATCTATTCAAATATTATATAAATGGCAAACACTGAGAAATTAGATTAACATCCCAATCTCACTAAAGAAGCCTGTTAGCCTGTTGCTGAAAAGAAATCCATATCTTTCAAATTCAGCTCAGATCACTGAACCATCGTTTCTTTTCTGCCATGAAAGAACTAGATCCCTGGACAACAATGAGTTGTCTGCATCTTACTCTCATAATTTCTTTTGAAACTGAACCTTTACATGATCTTATTTCTCATCTCTTTCAGTGCAGAAACCAGGGCACCCACATGTATTTCTCTTCCCCAAATCACATTCTCTCCACTTGCAAAAATAGTAATTTTGAGAAAGTTAACAGTGTTCTTCTCTGCTCCTACCAACCCTCTTTTTAAACTGTTAACAGCTGTGCGTGCATGTGCTAGGACCTGCCTTTTCAGCACATAAACATTCTTGTCTTTGAATCTGTTGGCACGTTCAGTGAATATATGGCAATGCAAGGTTTGTGAGAATTAAAAACAAGAAAAAAAAGAGTAATGATGGGATATACAAGCAAGAAAGCTAAGAGTTTTATCTTAGGCAGACATTCAACACAGTTATGTTAGTACCAGCTGCAAATCAGTTCTTGTTGTCACTGGTTTTTCCCACAAGGAAGTTTAAAGAAAAAATAGAAAATTTTGTGTTTGAGTTAAAGAGATGCAAACATTTCATGCCTATGATCTTCAACAGGAGAGAAAAATATAAAAAGCTGTGATTTTAAGAGGGCATACAACATGGTCAGTAGGGTGGGGCAGCCAAAGTTTTGATGAGCAAAAGAAGAGATGAAGATGGAAATGTGCATACAAGAGTCAAGAAGCACATTTTACCTGATGGAAGCAGAGGTAGAAAGGAAGAATTATCAGAAGGGACAAACACTTAAAGATTTGTAAGGTAAATTCAGAATAATAACCTAACTTTGCTCATTTATCCACAGAAGCATCCATGGAATCACAGGTACCAATAAAGTAGGTTAAAATGTTCACAGAGTTCCTTTGATTGTAACTGTGTTAGCAAGCCCTAAAACCGAATTTAGCAGGATGTTAGAAGAGTGAAGTATATGCCAGTGTAACTCAAGGGCAATAAAAAATGCTTCATAGGACAATTAATAAAAATACCCTGAGACAATATGAAGAATTTTATGAAGCAGTAGTGACTAGTAAAGCAGAGTAGATAAAGGTAAAGCAGAACCAGGTCTCAGCCAGGAGCTTGGGCGTGGACTGTTTCCACCAGTCTGCTGGATGACTCCACTTCAATAAATGTGTCTCCCTTACCCTCAGATAAGCTGCAGATAAAGGAAATTCCTTTCTTTGAAGTTTCCTTACGTTTCCTTCAGGGAAAGGCTGACCCTACAATAAATTATGTTTATTGTCATGGGAGGAAAAAAGACCTATGCAGAATGATAAAAGCACCTTCTTTCTTGAGCAAATACTTTGCCATACTAAAAGCTTTTCCAAGCATTTAAGTACATGTTATCACCTTAAGGGAGTCCCCACAAAGACAAACATGCAGCCATTGAGATAAAAGAGAGGTGGAAAGTTAAAAGAAAAACAAAACCTTTCTGGAAACTTAGAATACAGTTTTAGTAAAAATGATGCATTTGGGACTGGTTTGACACTAGACACTTATGGATATATTTAAATAAGATTTAACAGTAACTCCATTTGACAGTGTCTCCCAAGCTTTTCCTCTCTCGACACTTTCAGATGTACTTCCAAACTGCCATGAAGAATTGAATGTCATTCTTGCGGAAATTGCTCCCCATATGTTGAAGCAAACCTAACCTGCTTGTAGTATATGATCAATATTCTAACAGTATAATATATGATGATTGCTGCTTTGACTCAAGGGGTTTCAGAGGGAATGCAGAAGCCTTCTAGACCCCAATTTTCATGAACTGGATCATAAAATATTATGCAGCATCATAAACGTGTGTTTTATTTTGCAAAACCCCAAAATACACTGCTTTGAGGTGCTGACATGAGAGTCTAGGGAATGATGAAGGAGTAGCTGGAGGGAAGGATGTCCCTCTCTCCTTGCAGCAGGAGACAAATCAGAGTACACTGGTAATTGTTCTCCTTTAAGCTTCTTGCATTTCTGCTCAGTAAAGAAAAGCACATGGACTTACATTCTTTATGCTCTAACTATGGACTTAAATATTAAACAATAAAATAATTGTTCTTCTGTAGCTTTCTTTTTGTCTGGAGGCAGACTGTAACTTTCTGATACTATTATTTCACTTATTCACAGGACTTGGAACAGTTACCTGCCCGGCAGGTTTTTCATACTCAGGGCTGTACAGGACATTCAGTCCTACAGAAGGAATGACCAGCATGTCTCTGGCAGACAGAGGTGTTCTCTGTACCTCTCAGGAAAGGCTGCACAGTTTTACTGTTCAAGTTGGGAGAGTTGCATGAATGCGGCAGTCTCTACAGAAAGAAAAGAACTCAGCTGTGATGTCCCTCAGCTACAGCATCGCAGTCAGACGAAGTGTGGTACGTCCATTGTATATCTCAACTGATATATCTTGTACCTGAGTCACTGCAGAATTCCTCTTTCTGATGCAGCCTCAGAATTAGATACAGGCCAATGGGGCTGTTGATACAGGTGCCTTGGCCAGCTTCCAGACTGTATATTTGTTCCTTTACCCTCCCTATATTTGCCCTGCAGTCTGACATTTTTCTCTGTACAAAGTGAGTACAGCACTAATGTGTGGTCTAAAATACCTGATGCAGTTTTTCATGGGTATAGAAAGACTAGACAGGCCATCACATAGAGTGTGCTTTTCATTTGGCTTATCTTTAATTCTTTATTTTGGTATTCAGTGGGTTTCTCATTGAAACATCACAGCATGCATCTTGTCCTCCAAAGGTTCTGTTTGGTGGAAGCAGTTGTAGGTGGCAGAATTTCCACCCAGGCCTGGTTGCTCCCTGAAAGCTGCAAATGCTGGTAGGCCAGCTTACTCCCTCTTTCCTTAAGGAAACTTTAAAGCAGTTCTCCTGGGGAGTCCCAGAGATTTGGAGGGAGCAAGGGGTGGCAAGTGAAAGAAAGAAAATGGAAGAAAAGATGTGAGTATCCACTTGTGTGTTAGGGATGCTCATGGAGGAGCTTGCAGTAACAAAAGCAACATTGCCTTTGAGAATTCGTCTTGGGTACCAGAGGACTTCAACATTTTAGAAATAACATTTTCCTGCATCTCAAAGACCAAAGATTAAGTGATTATGACTCTTCTGTTAATTTCTCTCTCTCAGTAGCAATGAAAGGACTAAATGTATAATTGGGCACTCGTTTCTGTTGTTGCTCACTCCATCAGGTACTCAAGGAAGTTTAATACTTATCTGCACTACAAATACAGCTACGGTTCCTTGAAAAGGATTCTTATTTCTGTAGAAAACAAGACTCTTTCAGACAAGACATGTTCTCTGTCAGACTCTCTCTTCTCCTGTCAGCCCAAAAGGAACTGAGAGCAAAGAAGGAACAGTGAAAATATTACTGCTGAAAGAATCTTTCTCAAGGGAAATAAGGAGCACAGAGGGTGGGAACTTGTTTTGTCAAGACCCACACATATTGTTCACCATTTGGGTTCCTTTCAAGCTCTGTTATCAGTCTACCAATTACTAACTTACTCACTCTGTATTAAAACTCTTTCCTGAGATTACATGGAGAGAGTAATCGTGACTTCCTTATGGACGCAGCGTTGGCTGCAGCAGGGCTGTGTGCGCCCAGTCCTTTTGTTTCCATATAGGTAAAGTATAACTAGATTTATCAATGCTCCCCACAGCAGGGTGACGCCTCCTCTGAATCCCACCTTTTGCTTCAAGAGGAAACAGTCAGGGGGAGGGAATCAGCTCCCTTGCGTGAAGGTATTTGGGAAAGAAACAGCCCACATCATCAGCAACTGACCAATAAGAGGAATTGCTGTGCTGGCAGAAGGCTTAAGGCTGATGAATTCCACGGGTCTCAGATAACACATTCTGGAGACAACTCCCATTGTCACAGGCATAAAAGAGGTGGGGTGGGGGAACAGAGCACACACTCCTGCCTCAGGATCACAAACTGTGCGTGCTGCAGCTTGGGTTAGGTCCTTGGTATTTCTTATCATGGCCACTTACAGCTTCAGGCAAGTTACCTCTTCAGTGGCAGGGGGACCTAGTGGCTCCTCCCTCCGTTTCGGTGGAGGTTACTATAGGGCTCCAAGCATCCATGGGGGATCTGGTGGCAGGGGTGTGTCAGTCTCTTCTGCTAGATTTGTCTCTTCTAGCCCAGCAAGTGGCCTGGGTGGTGGATATGGAAGTAGTTTTAGCAGCAGCTTTAGTGGTGGTTATGGTGGTGGTTTGGGTAGCGGTGATGGCCTCCTCTCAGGAAATGAAAAGGCAACTATGCAAAGCCTGAATGAACGCCTCGCATCTTACCTGGAGAAAGTGCGTGCACTGGAAGAGGCAAACTCTGATCTGGAAACTAAAATCCGAGACTGGTACCAAAAACAAGGACCAGGCCCAGCTCGGGACTACAGTTCTTATTACAAGACTATAGAAGACCTTCGAGACCAGGTACGTGTTCATACTTATTTAAAAACGTCTTATATATTTCCACTTAGGAAGGAAGCAGAAAAACCCAAAGAGAAAAACTTCACTAGGAAAACACCCAGAAAGCGTTGCAGTTTATGGAACTGAGGATGAAAGGAATATGCAATGATTGGGTGGGGTAGATAAAGAAAGTTATCAGTATGGAATTTTCTATGGTTTTAAATGTTAGCTAAGAGAATGTACAAAACAGTCAGTCTGAGATGCCTCAGTACTTAATTCTCTGATAGCTTTTGCTTTCAATAAAGCATAGATACACACACACACACACATACTGGTCATATACACATATATGACCAGTTAATATATGTATGACCATATATATACTGATAAATATAAAGAAAGCCAAACAATGACAGCAACCTGCCTATCTCTGTTACCTGCCATATAGCTTGACAAACTTCAGAGGCACATACACACAGGTTTAACAGTAAAAATAAAAATTGGTTAAATACAATTTTGCAAATGTGAAGATAGCAGCTCACGATTTCATCAACATACATTTATTTTTCTTTCACATTTCACTTACTTAAGCTTGGAATTGAAATAAGAGTGCTGAAACATTTGGCTTATGGAAAAAGGAAGTAGCATACATGAAGTAATCAATCCCGTACATACATGCAGGATTTGCCCCAATAGCCCATGGGTGCCTGATAACAGATTACTTTGAGATGATACACACCCCAGAAAACATAGGCAGTAGCTGATTAAACTATGTAAACAAATGAAAGAAAACTTGAGGTTTAGTTTTCACAGTTCAGCTTAGAGTTCATGACCGCTCCCACGCAGTTTACTTTCTCCTTGCTTCAACCCATTCACATTCTCTACTGATTTCAAAAACTGAGCTCAGGTAAAGGCAGAACTGGCAGTTAGATTTTCTCCTTTTAGTATTCTTTTCCCTCCTGTCTTTTACTGCCTTTAGTTAGGGGAGAGAAAATGTTCCAGCTGGTTTTGTGGATGACCTTATGAGTTTTAAAAGTGGTAGGCAAAAAAGACATGCTTTCTAGGTAAGAATTAACAGGGCTTATTTCTAAATAAACAAAATTTCTTTTAGAGGCTTTCATGATGTATTAGAAGAATCAATAAACAGTATCCTGGATATTCTAGGAAACAGAAATACGTTCAAGGACTACAAGTGCAATATGAACCCACATAGTTTATGAAACACAAACACGTCATTTATTTTAAAACCATACAGACATTCTAATCACTTCCCACTGTTAAGAAAATGTCTAATGAGAACAAATCCTGCCAGGAGGGGTCTGCAGACTTGGCTTCCTCTGCATCTCTCCAGGAAACAGGTTTCTTGCCTCAGTCCTACAGCATCACCTAAACCCTGGCTCACCAAAGCCCTCTCCCTCTAAAACAACATAGTTTTGTCTCCCTGCGCAACTTCTAGCTAAGAGCCATTTCACGTCAGACATGACTAAGAGCACCTATCCATAACTGATAATCACGGCAAAGGTACTGTGATAAACCTGTGCTACTTTTCACTATAGATCATTGATACTTTCCTACTGAGACCAAATAAAATACACTTTTATTTTGTGTAGCTACAGATTAACTAGATTCTTAACTCTTCTATCTTCAGATCAAGAAAGAAGATAACATAGTTGTTGCAGCCTCAGTAACAAACTCTCATTGTTTGTAGATCCTTGATGCCACTATTGACAACTCGAAGATTGTCTTGCAGATTGACAATGCCAGGCTGGCTGCTGACGACTTCAAAACCAAGTGAGTAATTTCTGAAAGGAAAAAGATCTCTTGAGCAGGCAAAAATCTTTGTTGAGCCAAAGGGCAGTGGCTGTGAAATAAGAAAGGAATGCCTATAAAATCTCTGTATAAACACTAGTTTGATCCTGTCGTTGCAGTTCAGCCCTGTACGCAATTTGCTGCACCATCTGCACCACAGAATATTTTATATCATGTGCAATATGTGGAGAAAAGTTTAATGCTGGACAACATTTGCTACATCATAAATCCTACAAACCCAGATACATTTATAGTAAATAATGTGTTTCATGGTGGGCTGGCTTAATCAGCTAACCTGAATAGTTTGGTTTGCTTTTTTAAGGTTTGAAACAGAGCAGGCTCTTCGCATGAGCGTGGAGGCTGACATCAATGGCCTGCGCAGGGTCCTGGATGAGCTGACCCTGGCTAGAACAGACCTGGAGCTGCAGATTGAAAACTTAAAGGAGGAGCTGGCCTACCTAAAGAAAAACCATGAGGAGGTAATAAACCCCAAGAAACAGGTTGAAAAGTGAAATTAGAAAAACAGCATGTGGAAATGTGGAGCCCCTCAGGATTGCCCTGGGCTCTCCAACAGTGAAGAAAAGATTTCTGTGTAGACTGGGAAACTAAAGACATCGCTGCAAGTATTTGAGGGGAGTCAGTCAGACCTTAGACCCTGAAGAAAGAACAGAAGGTTCCTAATGTTTTCAGTTTATGATTGTGCTCTCTTTTGTCTTCTGCCATGCCCACATAGGAAATGAGTGTCCTAGCAGGGCAAGTAACTGGCCAAGTCAATGTTGAACTGGACTCCGCTCCAGGTATTGACCTGTCCAAGATCCTGGCTGATATGAGAGACCAGTATGAACACATGGCTGAGAAGAACAGGAAGGATGCTGAGGCCTGGTTCCACAACAAGGTAGAAAAAACTCCATACTATAAAATTACTAACCAAAGAAATCCATAAAAGTAACAAAATAACTATAAAAACACACAGAAAACTGCTGTGAAAGCCTTATAACCTCTGCTTAGAGGCCTCATATTTCTCATGTAATCTTTTCCCCATTTGAGACTGAAGAGCTGAACCGGGAAGTAGCTGTCAATACTGAACAACTGCAGAGCAGCAAGTCCGAAGTCACTGACCTGAGACGCAGCCTCCAAGGGCTGGAAATAGAACTTCAGTCCCAGCTCAGCATGGTATGTTAAAATTTACACTGCATGACCCCCTCACACACACTGAAATGGGTACATGTTCCCCTATATACAAGGAGTCCTGCATGTGGCAGCAACCTTTTTGTGGTTTCCCGTCCAATCTCTCTGCCCTCAGAAAGCCGCGCTGGAAAGCACCTTGGCAGACACGGAGGGGCGTTACAGTGCCCAGCTGGCGCAGATCCAGGGCCTGATTGGCAGCATCGAGGCGCAGCTGGCTGAGCTCCGAGCTGATATGGAGCGGCAGAACAGCGAATACAAGATCCTCATGGATATCAAGACACGACTGGAACAAGAGATCGCTACTTACCGACAACTCCTGGAAGGCCAGGAGTCCCAGTAAGTAACTCTTCTCACTGCAGAAATCCTTTTTCCTTAGCCTCATAACATTTGGCTATGCCATGGTGCTCATTTGCCACGGCACCACAGTAAACACAACTCCAGATGCTCCTGGGGTTCTAAAATTCTTAACTAATTTTTCTGGACCATGGTGGAGCTAGAAAGGTTACACTTCCCATTTACATTAGGTGAGTACCTCCAAGTTTCTAAACAAAAAGACAAACTGACAAGCAGTACCACAGATTAAACACAACTGACAATTAAAGTGTACCTAATCGTTAGCTGCTTCACATTCAGCAAACATAGTGAAAGTAGTAACGTTTTACAGAATATAAGGATTAACACCAAATTTCTATAAATTGCCTTTTACCAGTTAAATAGCTCTTGAGTCATAGGAATTAGTGTAGCAAAAAATATTCTGGGGAGAAGGCAGACATACTAGCTATTTTCAGACAGCCTTGAGTGGATCTCCCACATGAGAGCATAGCTATCTGTCATTTCACATAGAACCTCAAGGAGGAAAATATTGCATAGCCTGGAACACAAAAATGAGGTAGGAGTTGAAAAGTTTTGATTTCCTGTGTTCCTTCTTTTCCATAATTTTCTTTTCCCACTGCGGTTGTTTAAAAATATATTACCTACAATTCCCTCTCCTGAGCTGAGAGGGAGAGCAAGGAGATGACTATCTCTTATCTGACTATATACAAAATGTACCTGATTGACTGATTTGCTTTCACACATCCTCATCTCATGCGGCATTTGATGTGTTACCTCCCTTTTCAACTGTTCTCTCTTTGTTTACAGGATGTTTGGCTCCCTTTCTGGAACTGCTGGTAAGAATTCTTTCCCTTTCAGGAACCCTTTAGCAATTTTATTTTCTAAAAAGACATACACATACATGGTAGTTGTGTCCATTCCAGAGACTGGGCTGCTGCACTGATTTGTGTCACAGAAAAAAAATCTAGTAGGTAACAAATGACGACTCTGGCTAGAATTTAACACAATTCAGTCATTACAAGATGCTAGACATCAGAAAAAAATCTCAGAGTATGCTACAATAAAGGCTAAGTAAAGCACAAAATGCTTAATCATTCCCCCAGATGAAAGGACACAAGACATTTAAGCTTGGCCAGCTCACTGGAATTGTATGAACATGCAAGTAAAACTTGCCTAGAGCTTTTAAAGGTCAGCTGCATTGTAAAAGTGATGTATGATTCAAATCAATGCTAGGAAGAAGGAAACTTCTGAGAAAGGAATGAGCAACGAGACATAAACTAAGCCCAGCACCCATTGCAGAGTGGTCTCATGTGTGTTATGCTTAAGTAATTGCTGTTCTTTCTCTCCACATTATTGTAGACAAAAGAGACAAGCTGGCAGATGGAAAATAGTACTGAAAGTTCTCCAAGTGTCATCTTCAAAATGAGAAAAAGCAGACAACACAGGAATTGAAACAGAGAGGAATCATTCTAAACTGCTGGAAATTACTATCTTAAAGCCCACAAAAATCTTGGTCACGCAAAGTTTAGGTAGATTCATCCATTTAGATGATTAATTTGCGTATTGGGTTAGCTTTCCAATTATTTCTAGTTCTTTCACAGACTGATTTGCTGTATCTACTCTAATAAAGATCTTCTTGCAATCTAACCTCTTTTGAGTTATTGTGATATTGTTACTGAAGTTTGGCTTTAACCAGGCAGGAAAAAGCTAGCCAGCCTCCCTGACAGGTTAATGCTTAGCGTCTGTGCATGGCTTGAGCTCCATCTCCGATTTCTTCTAGCTCCTCTTGCTGGCACGAGCTCTGAATATGGAGGCAACAGCATCCTCAGCCTCTCAGAGTGGGGAATACAAGTGACTTATGTTTCTTACTACAACAGCTGTGCACTCTGAAGAGCAACAGCAGTGAGATGTTAAGTGATTTTGGTAAGCAAGAGCTGGAAGACATTTTGTTAGGGTAAAATATAAAGCTGTTAAAATGGCTTGAAGATAACTGCTACAGAAACAAATAAGAGTGAGAAAAAGCTGTGAGATCTCTTCATTTACTTTCTCAGTTCATACAGAGGTAACAAACCTTTAGCACCAATTTTAGCTACCTTCATTCTCATGCTATTGAAAGGATACTATACTAGCTGAAATTCCAAATGTAATCACTTTTAGTTCAGGCCCCCAGAAATCAGTAATTTGATTTCCAACCATTCCTCTGCAAGCTTACAGCCAAGGAAACTCTTCAGGGTTTGTGCTAAAAGAAAACCACAGCCTTAGCCTACCACATTCCCACCTCCCACTGTTACAAAAGGCACATAGCATATCAACTAAGGGTGATAGTGAAACAAAAGTACACCCAGACTAAAAGTACCACAATTCTGCACTCTCCCAGAGTGGATCATCTTGCAGCCTGTGTTTCAGGGAGATATCATCAAATCCTTCAGCACTTCTCTCCTTGGACTGGAGAGGGAATAATTATTTCATCCTTTTTCATAACTTTTCATAACAGATTAATGGAGCATTTGCATAGCAAGGAGCATCCCAAAGCTACGGACCTCCTCTACGAAGGTTGGGCAATCCCCTTCAATGAAGAAGTGCTGGTGCTTAGTTGTGGTTCAGCAGTGACTCAGGGGACCTGTCAACATCAGTTGTCAAGTACTGACACAGAAAATCCCAGCTTAGCCCAGGGAAATTTAGCATGATAGAATTAGGCAGTGGCTTCACTGTCACAGGGAAAAACTGTGACAGGGAAGAAAAACAGCCACAAAAAGTAATAATCAGAAAAGAGGTATAGAGGGGAGGACAAGATGGGAAGAACAGGGGGACTAAGGGGCTACGGTGGAAACAAGCATGGAATCAAAAGGGAGCAGTGGCATGAAAAGCACTGGCATATGAGATGCAAGCGGTTCTTCAGAAGCTCACCCACATCTGCTTTTGGAAGAACAAGGGGAAGAAAGCTCTTGTGCATTAAATGCTTCAGTAGAGCTCTCCTGAGAGCTGACACACTTTCTAATTTCCAAATTTATTGCCTACAATAGTTAGACATGGAATCCCTCTCAGATAAAAGAACATACAGCTCCAGGTCTGTTTTTTAATCTTAACAAAACCCATTCCCTGACAGGAATTTCTTGTGACGAAACCAGTCACAAGTCTCAGAGTATGAGATTACTGGTGTGGGTTTCTTGTGTTGTATACCTGCAAATGTGAATGTCTGACAAGAAATTCTCAGGCTCCAAGAATGCAAACTATGTTGTAAGGACACTTTGCAAATGTATGTTTTGACAAAAAGAAGGTTTATTTTCAAAGACTGAATTAAATGCATATTTAGAAAAAAAGATGTTTACAAGGTTAACAGTTTAGAAGTGTTTAAGAGTTAAAAGTGACAAGAATTGAATGAATTCATAAACCCTGCTAAAGAAAATGGGGGCTTCAGAGATTTAAAAGGATCTTGAAAAAGCTTGAATTCTTTTTTTTATAGCCCAATTTTAATTTCAGTTCATAATTTTATTGGTTTTGTCCCGTATTTGTAGGGTAATGAAGGAATTGTGGTGAAATGTTTAATATAAAATCACTCAGAGACTATAATTTTAGAGTTTGGTTCAGAAAAGATGTGTGTCATGTCTGAGTGGTGGTTTTATCAGAAAAGACTGAGACGATAAACAAGCTGCTTCTTGAATGGAACACTGTCCTCCTGAAAGGAGAGGCTGAAGTGTGTCAACTTTGTTAATCCTGTAACAGAAGTAATAACAGGGCTTGCACAGCATAGACATGTTAGGGAATGTCCTCCAGGAAAGGTCTGTGGAAGCGTGACAAACCAAGGAGCTTCTGCACCACAGTACAACACAGAGTACTGTGCAGAGCATAGAACTGTGTCAAGACACTGGGTAAGAAATCTTAGAGTGAAGATAGTGAGAACAGAATAAAGGCATAAGCCTGAAATACTTTTTTTTTTTTTTTTTTACTTCAGTAGGTTATTGGCTTCAATTTCCTTGTATAGACTAAAAGGAGAAAAATTTGTACACTGAAGTTTACGTTCCAGCTGCAGAAAAGAACTAAATAAAGAATGAACAAAGAAACACAGATCTCTACCAGTACAGAGGTAGCACCAATTTGAGATGTTCCTTTAAAGTCCTAAGAGGTTATGAATCTGGAACCTCATGAATTTAGAGAAATGTAACTGACATATTTTTTGAAATGATAGATAGAACATAGTTAAAATGCAGAAATAGTAATTTAAAAGAGAAATATGACTGTATTTTGGAATTCCACCTAGATCTAGAACTGAGTTAAAGACAGATATTTTCACATACTTGATCAAATTCAGATATGAAATTAGATTCATCAAAACGCTTTTGATTTCTAAACTCTTACTTATGCAAATACCAAACTGTACCTAATTTTTCACCAAAGCAAGCTTTGCCTTACATAGACTATCATAAAATTCTATAATGCATGTAGGTTTTGATACAGAAGTCTTCAAAATGGAGGCAGTAATAAAACAACAAAATCTATATAAATAAATGCCATGAGGGAGTGAATTCTGAATACGCACACGCATTTGCCAGCAGTCTGCTCTCAGTGTAGGGGTACAGACACATTTACTACTTCTCTTTCAGCAGAAGAGCCAATGTTCATAAGTAAGCTCTCAAAACGGAAGTTTTTTTCTCTTCAGGAGAATACCTGTGAAGCACAGCAACTGAAGCTGCAAATAAATGATCACCTCCGAACTTCACAGCGCTTCATTGACACACCTTTCCTTGGGTTGCCCTTTGGTTTGAAAATACTACTGACAATTTCTAGTAAAATAGTGGGAACTATTTAGGAAGTAGTTATTTAATATGAAAGAACAAATAGCAAAGATGATGAAGGTAGGGATAAGCCTCAGGTCTGCGAGTGCTGCACTCTGCATCTACAGGCTTTTGGTCATGGGGGACCCTAAGGATCTGAGTTCTACGGTTTACAGAAAATTGAAAAAGCCACAGAATCCCCACCACTGTGGTTTACTGAATTGTTACAAGACATAATCTGTATTGCCTGCTTGATTTATTTTTATTTTTCCCAATGGTAAATATTCTACATGAAAGAAAAAGCTTTATATCTGCTACCTGGTTTTGTAAGTGTTCATCTGATAATGATCTAGAACAACCCACAGGGCACTTTAAAAAGCAGCGCAGTGTATTTCACCATCAAGGTTCCAAAGAAGTTATAAGGACTGAAAGAAGACTGAATGAAAAATCCCCAAAGTTTCCCGTTAAAGTTTACAGTGTTTTCTAGAAGTGATTTTGCTAGATTTTTTTTTAAATGGAATTTGATCTTGCTTATTGTGGGATCACTCAGAGTTCAACAGACCCTAGCAGCGTGCACAGCACAAGATATTTACATAATAGGGGTCTTGAAGAAACTTTTTTTATCTTTAGGAGAGTTTGTCTTAACTTGTTTCCTGAGATACTAACTCTTGGAGATACACAGATTTGGCAAGGTACACAGAACCATTAATCTGCCCGACAGCAAAACTGAACTGCTGTGGCAAAGGTCCAGGTTCAGTTTGAAACATGTTTCCACAACTGTGAAACACCCTGTCTTTTCTAATCAGCGGAGGAATGAGGGGACATTCTCAGCACCAGGCTGCTAAGCTGGGTATCACAGCTAGGTTTCTGGTGTTTCTTTCCTCCCAAGCACACATCTTCTACTAAAAAGGCTGCACATTTCCCTGAGGCTGCATTGAAGTCTCAACTGTAAATTTCACAAAATGCCTCAGTTTATTCCAACAACTGGTTTGAGCCTCAGTTCATCTGACATCGCCCATCCTGAATTCTAAGCTCATTTTCTGTTGATATGTACTGTCAAAAACTGTGCTAAAAACAACGCTCTCCTTATTATGTTGTTAGCAAACATATAATTTTTTCTTTTATTTCAAAGTTTTATTTTAAAATAATTTTGGTGGTTCCAAACTAAAGACCAGAGAAAGTTCCTCCTGTCTTCACTCTGTCTCTGCTTTTCTACTTCCTCTCAAGCCCCCGTTTCCTTAAACCATTATGTGCCTCAGTACCAATTTATTATCTTACCATACCCCTACTTCTTCAGCTGCGACTTGTGGCTTTCTTCTGAGGAGTGTCACTTGTTGTGCAAAGAGAATGGGGCTCTTTTTTTAAACTCCACACTATTGCCACACTCTCCACATGCATTATCCCCAGTGACACACCCCAGCAGGGCAAACAAGCAGTTAATACTTTCCTTAAAATCTCCCAAATCTGTTTTCCCATAACTATGCAGTATTGGACAGAGCTGTATTACTGAATTACTGCATTTTTAATTTCATCAGCAAATTATTAGATCTAAAACATACTGGTGTTTCAGACTCCCACTTCATATGAAGGATTAAGATGACTCTTCTAAGTGCTTCTCAAATCTTGTTTTCAAGAATTACTTAATTTCATAATGCATATTGGTATTAAACCCATTTATTGCTATCTGAACAGTTTCATCTTAAACCCAATTCGTTTACGTTTTCCAAAAGTAACAGGAACTTAATCCTCCCACTTTTCTTCTTTTAATCAAATTATTTCGATCGCTTATTACCCTTCTTGACTATTTCACAAGCATTAGTAAATTAACTATGCCCACTCTTCCTTGTACATTGATGGATGCTAATTGTTTCTCACACAATGCTATTATTATACACTTTTTTGCACTAAAAATTCAGACTCCAAAATCTAAACATTTGTTCCAAGCAAAGAACAGGAATCAGAACCTATCAAATTCAATTCCAGATTTTTAACGGGAAAAAATAAAGACAGAAAAGAAGAAGTAATGGTGAGATGAACTAGTGATTGCACATCTTTAAAGGAAAAAGAACTTTAAACTTCATTTTTAGAAAAAGCTGATTTTCTCAAAATAGCCATGGTGGTTGCTGTAAATGGGTAAGTGGGTGTGGTTGAACTAATTTTTTCATTCTTAAATGTCAGAGAAGTAAACTCCAAGTTTCAGAACTATAGCCTGAAGAAAAAACACTCATCTGAATCATCCCTTTTGTTTAATTAAAAAAGAAAACCCAAGCCCTAGCCCCTGAGATGTACAGCCAGCACTGTTTGTGAGGAATGTCATCATAATTGGCCTCACCTCTAGGGAGGAGAAATTTTGGAGGGAGGGCTGCAGGCTGAGTTTGCCTCCCAACACCCTATCTTGAGGATATAAAAGAAGCACGGGGGCAGTGAAGACACATACTTTCCTCTTCTGCACCAAGCTGAATAACTGACCTTAGTGTCTTCTTGTGCTGCAGCTATGGCTACTTCCTTCATCCAGAGCTCTTCTTCTACCTATGGTGGTGGCTTTGGGGGTGGTGGAAGCAGGAGCTCTCGCCTTTCTTCAGTCCGAACAGGAGGAACCTGCCGAGCTCCAAGCATACATGGAGGATCTGGTGGCAGGGGTGTCTCCATCTCCTCAGCTAGGTATGTCTCCTCTGTAGGAGGTGGATATGGTGGTGGCTTGTGTGCTGGTTTTGGTAGTGGTTATGGAGGAAGCTACAGTGGCTTCGGTGGTGGTGCTGCCTGTGGCTTTGGTGGAGGGGCTGGCTTTGGTGGAGGGGCTGGCTTTGGTGGAGGTTTTGACATTGGTGGTGGCTTTGGTGGTGGCGATGGCCTTCTCTCTGGAAATGAAAAGATAACTATGCAGAATCTGAATGACCGTCTGGCCTCATACCTGGACAAGGTACGAGCACTGGAAGAGGCAAATTCAGATTTAGAAGTTAAAATACGAGACTGGTACCAGAAGCAAGCTCCCACCAGCCCAGCCCGGGACTACAGTAATTATTACAAGATAATTGAAGATCTCCGAGACAAGGTATGACATTCCTATGTAAAGGAGTTATAAGAATGCATTAGAATCGTGGAACTGCATATTCCACTTCTTTAAAATAACCTAAAATAATTACAAAATAAATATTGGATTCCCAAACCCCCAATGTATTGCAGTTATGAGCATTCTAGTGGAAAAGAGACATTTTTTTCTCAGTTTAAAAAACAAATATGTTATCCTGAAAATGTGACGTAGGTTGAAATTAAAGCACTTGCTGTAAAAGTTAGCAAAACATGGCAGAATGTGTTTAACATTACCAATGTATTTATTCAGTAATGAAATAGTAAAGAATGTGACAGGTAGGCCTCAAAAGTTGAAAAAATAATCCTCCTAGCTACAGATAAGATCAGCTGTTGTACAAATGTACTTTCTAATTGTGTTTCTAATTTGTGTTACACAAGGTAGCTTAGCTCTCTGATTCATATGGAAAAGAGCTTAGCGTTTTTAGTTTTTCCCTATGAAAGCTGTAAGACTTACAGTGTGACCACAGAGTAACATAATAAATTGAAATGGCTACTGCGACCAGTGACATCACAAGAGAGGTCCCTATTTATTAGTTCTTTGATGGCCTACAGCCTCAATAACTACCTACTATGTACTCAGGACTGTGATATTTCATGAGTGTTCACAGGAACCTTTTTCTGTGTTTCTCAATTGCCAGATCCTTGCAGCTACTATTGACAATTCCAGAGTCATTTTGGAGATTGACAATGCCAGGCTGGCTGCAGATGACTTCAGACTGAAGTAAGTTTACCTGAAGCACATTTTCTTTCTCTGTCTTTGTCTCTCCCTCTCAAAACAGTTTTCTGAAGTTTAGTATTACTTTTTATCTAGAAAATAAAAAGTTCTTCAGTCACTGAAGGACACATTTCAAAAGGATGGATAGGTATTTTTCCTTGATAACTTCTGCTGAAAAAAACCCTGGCAAACAGAATCAATGTGATGAAGGATCAAATTGGAATATAAACCTGGTAGGACACAGTATCCAGATTACTGCCCTGTTTACATAATAAATTATAGTTTGTGTCTTTTTTTTTTTTTTTGTGATGCTCTTAACTATTTTTACTAGCCTAAAACACAGGGGGAAAACCCAACAGGAATAGACTGAGATTTTCATTTAAAAGGAACCGATTGGCGTGAAGAGATCACTGTTCGGTTGCAGAACTTCTCTCTCAGAGTCTGAAATTTAGAAAAAAAAAGACAAAGAGTACTTTGGGGCTTGTCCAGCTCACAGACTCAGCAGTACATCAGACACTGCTGAAAGGATGATAAAGATACTTGCGCAACTGATCTATCTTGCAGTGATGCACCTGCAGGTTTATATTATCTCCTCTAGTGCCCTAGGCAGAACTGGGCAATCTGTGCCTTCCTTCACACCAAATTTGAGAGGACACTGCAAATGGACTGTCCTGTGTGACAGCTGCTGTATTGATGCTGATAACCATGATTAGGTTCTGCAAAGTGAAATGTCATGTACCTCTCAAGAATAAAATCAGATGCCGATGCATGTACTTTCAGATATCACAGTTGGATGTTGGAAAAAAACATTTTTACTCCCTCTCCCTTTACACTTCCTTTCAATATATATTTTTTCATTTATAGCCCACTGTTCCTCCTATATTCAATATAAAATTTCAGACTTGTATAGCTTTATTGAATACAAACTCGTACATACTCCAGTGCTTGTTTCTTTTTTGAACTGCAGATATGAGAATGAGTTGTTCCTGCGCCAAAGCGTAGAGTCTGACATCAACGGCCTGCGCAGAGTCCTGGATGAGCTGACTCTGTCCAGAGCTGACCTGGAGATGCAGATTGAAACACTGAAGGAGGAGCTGGCCTACCTCAAGAAGAACCATGAGGAGGTGAGAGTCCTTAACAGTGCAGAGAGAAAATTACTTCCCTTTGGAATTTATATCTCTCAGGTGGGGAGGCAGAAATTCAAACACAAAAAAAAAACCACCTAACCCAGAATGACAACATTACAGTTTAATAAGAAGAGAACTGTAATATTAGAAGAATCCAAAGGGTGTCCTGGGAAGTATTTCTCCGATTCCAAACTGTTCAGACCTATTAGTTTCAGTTTGACATCCATAAGCACAACAGGTCACTGAGATAGTTAAGCTGAGTAAAAGAAACATATACATAAGTTACATGTAAATATGTGTGCTGTGTGTAAGTATACAGAGAGTAGAAAAGCATGTGCAATGAGAGATAAAATTTGACAAATGTTTTTATGTGTGTTCCACCTATAATACTTGATAATAAAAGTCTTGCGTACCACTGCATGGATTGCTGATGGCAGGAAATATATCAAGAGGAGAAAGCCTAAATTTTTTTGTGTCCTCTGCATTCTGCCCATGCAGGAAATGAAAGAGTATTCCAATCAGCTAAGCGGAACAGTCAACGTGGAAATGGATGCAGCTCCCGGCATTGACCTAACCAGAATTCTTTCTGAGATGAGGGAACAGTATGAAGCTCTGGCTGAGAAGAACCGTAAGGATGCTGAGGCCTGGTTCTTCACTCAGGTATAGTTAGATCAGTAAACAGCAAACTGATGCATTGCCTCATTACTACTGCCCCAGCAGATGGGAAGGGCCCTCCCTTTCTCCAAATAATTGAAATTTTTTTATATAATATGTATGTGGTTTTACAGGTGCTTTTTTCTTTCAGACTGATGAGCTGAACCGTGAAGTAGCCACCCATACACAACAGATACAGACCAGCAAATCGGAGATCACAGAACTGAGACGCACTGTCCAGGGCCTGGAGATTGAGCTCCAGTCACAGCTCAGCATGGTATGGAGCTGTCCCAAGCACATCACAAGTCACTACTGTTACACTCTCCCCTTCCTCTCTCTCTGTCTTGCCTCTCCTTAGACACTCTGTGGGACAAATCTGCATGCTAACCTATTCTGACGTTACTCTGCTTTAGAAAGCTGGACTGGAAGCCAACTTGCGTGACACAGAAGGGCGATACTGCGCACAACTGGCACAGATTCAAGCCCTCATCACCAGCGTTGAGGAGCAATTGAGTGAACTTCGATGCGACATGGAGCGTCAGAACCAGGAGTACAGAATGCTCATGGACATCAAAAGCCGCCTGGAGCAGGAAATTGCCACGTACCGCCAGTTGCTGGAGGGCCAGGACTCTCAGTACGTCACTATATATAAATTCTATGATGATTGGATAAGGTTAATAACATGACACATTGTGAAGCAGTAGTTTCTAGTTGCTGAACTGTCTCCAGATTACTAAAATACATTCACTGCATATGTAGCCTTTTCA
The DNA here is from genome assembly GCF_963210335.1 of Falco punctatus. Classification (NCBI taxonomy): domain Eukaryota; kingdom Metazoa; phylum Chordata; class Aves; order Falconiformes; family Falconidae; genus Falco; species Falco punctatus. Next base: position 2,950,044 of record NC_137599.1, on the reverse strand, counting down.
GTAATGGCAAAACAGATGCTTGGCAAAATATCAAGCATTACTATAACTCAGGCGAAATCTCCAGATCAATTGTGCTGATGATTTGAAAACAAATGCAACATTTTGACTATGACAAATTATAGAAAGCACCAGGCACCATATGTATGCATGTCTTATATAGTCCTCTTGTTGCACTGGAATAATAGCCTTCAGCATGAAATAACCTATAAAAACCTGTTCTTGTTATGTCTTTAGCTCTTGGTTTTCCACACTTGTGCACAGAGGTGAAAATATCATCATCATCATACACCAGTACTCCCAAACAGAAAAGAATTTGGTACAGATCATAGCTTATTTTAGTAAAAATCTACATTTTTGTGCCCATTTCTCATATCTGATCCACACATGGAATTACTTCTGATACCTGATGAGGAATCAGATCCTTACATTGTTTCTAGATCATGGTATTTTGAGAAGTATATAGGGACATATCAGGATCAAGAACTGGTCTGGCTGCTGTTCTGTTTCCTATCTAGTGCATAGGAGTGGCCTTCAAAGCAGAAAGCACCTTAACAATAACACCAGTAACAACACACCTGAGAACCAACCCATTGAAAAAAGCAGTGTGAAACCATGGCTATTCACATGTAGTGGTTCCTAAACGGATCAATGGTTTCAGTGGACAGGGTCAGTAATGGCTGTTAATCAAATATTTCTTCTTTTCTACAGGATGTCAGGAGTGAATCCTAAGGATGGTAAGAAAAATTTTGAAGTTTTTTATTTCTCTTTAGGGGCTGAAATGAATTGACAAAAGAGGATTAAATAAACCTGTATTTTTGCTCAGGATTTCTTCTTTCTAACAGAAACTATATTCTCTCTGCAATGACTACATTATCATTTAGAGACAAAAGTATAATATTTTATCCTATATTATGTGCACTTTTGAAACCAGCAGCTTTCCAAAATAATTGCATGAACTCCTCATGGGATTCTAAAATATCAAAATCTCCCAAAGATTCCTAAGTTCATATTGAGCTGATTCACACAAAATACAAGATATTTTCAAATCTGACATGTGATGTGCACTCCTAAGGTTTACTGGATGAGGACCAGTAGGGAGAGAAGGTAAGGTGTAAAGGCAGTTCTCCCTTTGGTAGGTGAAAAAGATCTTGTGAGGACACAAACAAAAATAACCCCATCACACAGCTCTTCAGGGTGTAAGCTGCTAGTTGAATTTCCTTGCTGAGTTATTTTTTTTCTCCTACATCAGCATTTCTGAGCAGTGGAAGACTTCGCACAAGCGTGGAAGATGATGGAAAACCTGTTTCTACTCGTGAAAGGAGATTCTAATAAAGAAATACTGAATCCTCTCTTGCATACAACACCATAGAAGACCAGTGCAGCCTACAAACTGGCTAATGCCAAGAGAAATATCCTTTCACTTTCGCCAAATCAGAAGAACGTAATCCAAGAATGTGCAACAGCTTGATGTCCTTCCTTAAATTTGCTCTCCCTTTTTGCATAATCATTTGGCTCTATAAGTCCAAGATTACATGCTTGCTTTCTATCAGTAGCTATATAGTTTCCTTACAAACGAACCTACATAATAAAGTTTCTATTCTGCTTGTGCAAATACATCCAGTCTAATGTTGTTTTTTTGAAGTGAGTATGGCATCGCCATACACGTGATGATACAGCCTCCCTAACACGGTGCTCCCTGTAACCCAAACCAAGAGAAGTTCAGTGGATAACAACAATAACAATAATAACTTTAATAATAATAATAAAGATGATGACAAACGGACAGATATAAAGTGCCATTAAATTCTCCCAGGAATCTGCTAATATCAGTAAAAATCCAAGATCATAACAGAAAAAAATCCCTAAGCTCTCTTTTCTGAATTCAGAGCACAAAACATGACTACAATCAATGCATGAATAAAACGCACCTCTGAAAAAAAATAATATTTTCCCATATATATAGTGTGTGTGTGTTCCTGTACTTCCTTAAGCAAAAAGGCAAATTCCCTTAGCTCTTGAGGAAGCACTAGGCAAGGTCCAGGCAAAACGAATTCCTCAGGCCGTTTGCTGTGACTACTTTGGTTTTCATACACAAGGAAGAAACCCACCTGCCTGTGTCTTCACTGTAGCTGTTGTATTAGCGACACTGCCATTTCTTAGCAGGAAGTTAGCCTGCAAGTCTACACCAGTGCAATTGAAATGAGATGATTACAAAGATTTAAGAGGCTAGTAAATCCCAACTTCAGAAGCATAAAAAACATTTACATAAATCCTGTATTTTGCACACATAATCTGTTTAGAAGATGGTTGTTAACTTCATTGCAGGGTATTTCAATCAACATAATAGTATCTACAAAAATTGTATAATTCTAGAATTACATGTTTTATTTTCCTTCCAATCTTCTTAGAGCCACTATTTTTATGTCTTCTCTTTTCTGACACTTAAAAAAAAGTATCTACATTGCTAGCATCAGCCCCACAGTTTGGCCATGAACAACGCTGCAGGATCATTGGTATACCACTGTTAGGAAACACATATACTGCCGATTCCCACTGGAAAGAACCAAGACAAGGTTCTTGCAAACTTCAGCCAAGAAACCTCACGATCTACCAGAAAGGAAAAACTAAACAATACAAATTATATTTTTTCCTGATCCAGAAATCACGTGACTATCATATGTATCAGAGAGCAAGAGACAGAAATTCTACAGCCAAAGGCAACTATCCATTTGTATTTCAGGTGGAGGAGCTGAATCAACAAGTGACGGTTGCAGGGTATTTACCTGTAAAATGTAGGTGTCAAAATGTTCTCCCTATAATGAAATGGCAGCTTATAAATTCAGTTCCGTTTGCTTTTCATCTTTCAATTTAGGAAAACAATTATGATTCCCAAATAAAGCAACTTGGGACTATGCATTCCTCGGCCCCTGCTAGGTGGGGCCTGCCGAGCAGCTCCCCAGCTTGCAGCAGGGGGAGAGAAGTCCCTGTCTAATGGTGCCATCTGCTGACCATGTTCTACATTTGTACCGAAACCTTTGCTTTCATTCTGTGCTCAGTAGACTAAATAGCTGACTAAAACCAAGTCCCACAGTGCCAGCCTGACAAAGGAGAGCTGTAGTTTTGAAATAAGTTTTTTTGTCTTTTCCATGGATCCTCAACAGATGTTGATGAAAACTGTGTGGTGCCTTTTCCAGTTTGAAAAGGCTGAGCTTTAGAGGAAACACTTCCTATCTGCCAGATCACCTTTGTTTTGTATTACTTGCTAGAAAAAATAGAATTCTGTTTTTCATGATGGCATGATATCCCATGAAACTCTCAGGGAGTAAGACAGAGGCTATTCTGTCTCACAAACTATCAGTTTTGCTGCCAGGCATGTTATAAAGCTCGCTGAGCAATTTCACATGAACAAAGGATTCCCTTCATTTTATGTAATGTTATGTACTTATGTATGCATGTATATTTTAATATCTTATAGAAAATTAGCTTGCTGAACTGCCAGGCTAAAAAATTCAGTCTGAAATTAATCTCTGGTGAGATTAACTGAACAGCAGGATACCACTGGTTCTATTATAACTGGGTTTTTTTTCAAGTTAGACCTTCACTTTTTGTCTGGTGCTTCAAGCTTTTCTCACTCTCAAGCAGCAGGGCAGACACTGAACTGTAGCTATTAATAGTAGATGTTATCAGAATATTTTGTGATAGGCATAGCTGGTACTTACTGGAAACCCATATCTTCAATGATTAATTTCTCCAAACAATTCAAAATGTTAGTATTTCTATACAATGAAGTGCATGAGGAATAAGAAGGAATACACACTCAATGGAAACATAACTGGTAAAAAGAAAATCAAGAGGTAGGGAGTGGAGTCAACACAGACCACAGGGAGGAGCTCAAAACCTGCCCTGACCAGGCAGTGAGACCCAGGAAGCATCCCAGGAAAGGATGACGTGCAGCAATTCTTTATTACTGAAAAATTTTAAACTAAACAGAGAAAAAGAGATTCCCTCAGGTTCCTTCCAGGATAGTGTAATCCAGTTTTGTACAGTCTCTTTGACCCCACCATTCAGAACGAATAACAGTGCTAAGTAAGATCTTGTTGAAGAGTTGAGCCTTCAACTGCTATAAGGAAAAGCCGTTGCACCATTTCCAAGACAGCCCATGCCCACTCAGCTTTCCAGCTCTTCCCAAATCTTCTTCCTCTACCCCATCCCTCAGCTGCCATCCAGAACTACTCTGAAAGACAAGGCAAATCCAATAACCTCAGCTGCTGCCGTGGGAATGCTTCACAATTTACCTCCTACTCATCAGCACAAGGAATAAGAATCTCTGCAAAAGCCAGACTTGCCTGTTCTATATTCGATGGATGAAGTTTGACAGAACATTACTGAAACTTTTGAGAAAGACTATTTTCACATGATTGCCAGGTCAATTTTTAGGGCTGGTAGCTTTAAATAATTACTTGAATTTTTCGAGTGTTGTTAGACTCATATTCTAAATATTTTCTCTAGTACACATGTAAATGCCTTAATAGTATTAATACTAGTAACTGCAATAACTGCAATAAATTCCTGCATTAGTATCTGTTTCAACAAGACTATTGAAATATGACTATACCTCAAATCGTGAAAAAAATAAGCAGAAAAGATTGTTAAGTACTTAATTCTCATGTATTTTGCCTGGAAATACACAGCTGAAGGCAGTAACTGGGCCTTACTTGGGACTGGAATTTTAGTCAAATGACAGAGGCTGGATAACTTCATTAAAGCCTCATGTCTCATACAGGCTGAAGCTGTTTGGTACGTTAATGACAGCCTGATAGGACATGCTGCGTTTCAGGACTCACAGACTGCTGTAATTCTAAAGCCTGAGAATTACAACAGAAAAAAAGTATCCTGAAAGACCCATCCCTTCTCCAGCTCCCACTTCTTCTATAAAGGACAATACTCTTCCCCTCATAAGCAGGAAAACATATGATATTAACTGCAGGGTTAGAAAAATGTTTGAGGCAGAGCTGATCCTGTTCCACACCTACTGATTTTAGCCACACCTCACTATTACAATATGAAAAGAAAAGAGAAGAAAAAAAAAACCAAAACAACCAAAAGGAAAGCAATCTGGTATGTGGCTGTGCTTCCAAATAACAACAGTGTGTGCAGGCTCATAAATGCTTCAGAATTGACCAAGAGGAAGCACGTTTCATGATGACACAATCTTGTTGCTGTAGTCATTCATCGAAGGGAAACTCCCACAGGAAAAGGCATAAAGCTGCTTGGAGAAGGCTAAGGAGCTGCTCAGTGCTAGTCAGTCAAACATTGGGTTAGATTCACAACAGAGCTAAGTATGAGCACCAGCCAAGGCCCTTTTCAATTTTTTTCTGGGACCCTCGGGGGTAGTTCAGGGTGTGGTTTGGCCCAGCAAGGAGCTTCTTACAGGCCTTCAAGTGCAGATGGTTGTGCCAGCAGCACACATGCCTCTTTCTCCTCTGCCAGACCCCTCTGGCTGGCTACTGGAGGAGGGGCTCCTTGGGGAGGCTTCGGCGAGCACCATGGGGAAAGCATCTTCCTGGGTGGGAATGAGAAACAGACTATGCAAAACCTGAATGACCGTTTGGCTGCCTATCTGGACAAAGTCCGTTCCTTAGAAGCAGCTAACGCTCAGCTGGAAAGCTGCATCCTAGAGTGGCACAGGACAAAGTCTCACGGAAAGAGGAATGACTTCAACCAATACGAGCAAAACGTCACTGACATGCAAAGACAGGTAAGTCAGAGCTATAAGTGACTATGTCATTCTATGCTCTTTTAAGGAATCTCATTTATGTTGATGGCTTTCCTTTAAAGAAAGTTGAATAAACACTTCTAAATGGTAGAAATACTAATGAAAGTGGTTACAGGACCTGGGCATAAGCATTCTTCATGTTCAGAAGGAGTAGAATGGGGTACAAGAAAGGCTGTTAGGAGACAAGGGGGATTCTGCAAAGACTGGTGTAATAAAGGGATTTATATGCTGCCAAGTGTTTGTTTCTGTGCATGAAACTGTGGTTTGAGTAACTATGTCTGGCAGAATCTGGTCTTTTTGACTGCACATGTATTCAAGCAAATTACAAAGCAGGCAAACTGAGAAGACTGCCTTCCTTCACACATGCTGTCCTTAGACATACTGTTGCACTTCATTTCTTTGATTCCTGTGGTAGCAGACAATGAAACTACAGGAGTTTTGGGTCCAATGAGCTTATGTAATCAGATGGAAAAATACTTCATTGTAATTATGAAAATAGCAGTGACAAATTCCTTGTGGATGTTTTCACTATAATTAAAAGAAGAATTTCTGGTTCCTGCCAGTAGTTAATATTAACGTTCAACAGTAACTCTTTCAATCTCCTGAACTCACGTGTCTTTAAATTTAAGCATAATATTAATCTGTATTCATAATGAACATATTAGCACTGTAACCATCTGTGTGACTAATCAGTGTAATTGACTTTACATAGCCATATGGGGCAAAACCCAAAGCTATTCCAAATGCGATGTTGTAGTTTTCCCTCCACTTTCTATAATCTGGTTACCTGGCATTCTCCAGACCCTGTGAAATTTTTTTCAAAAGGGATTGGAAATAGTATTATCCTGCATTTTCGCTGACTGCGGCCAGGGACTTAATCAAACTCCCTGCTCGCTGTTAAATGTGTTGCCTCCAGGCAGAAGATGAGGCACTCCGACCACAGACAATGTGTAAGGAGAACCAGAATTGTCATCACCTATTTCTCTTTTAAGGATAACGAAAGGTCATCCATCTCCAGACCTACCACTTCAGCACTTTTTTTAACTGATCCAGAGATAAAAACTTGTTCATCAAGAATATAAATGTGCTTGCACTGATCTGGAATTAATAAATCAGAACTATTTTGGAAGACAATAAGATAAAAACATGATGCTGATTGGGGTGAAGCTCTCACTTTTGAAGAGGTTGTAACCAAAACACTTTTTTTTGACAGTCCTCACTTAAATAGCTATCCCTGGCTACAGGCACCTCTTAGGCTAATGGTGGTCTCAGCCAGTGCTGAATGCACACTCATAGTGGGGAGGAAAGGCTAGTAAAGGATTATTTACAGGTGACAATTTAGTGATTTAATGCAGAATTTTCACTTTCTCTATAAGTTACTGCAATTAGCACCATGACTGTCAGTAAAACAAGTGAAAATATAGCATCTATTTATTAAATATAATTACATTAACTGACCATGAATTGAAAAGGTGAAAATAATTCAGCACCTAAAATGAAATTTAGATATAATTTAGGATCCTAGATCAAATAACACAGAAAGTCTATGATATCCTGGCTGTCTAAACTTGGAGGCTTATAATCATTTGGGTTCTACATTTTGGACCTGAATTCTGGATGAACACGCCAGATGGAGCAACAAGTTGCTTAGCTCCATCCTGAATCCTTTCTAACACAGCTACAAAGTAAAATAGCACCAGTTCTTCCGGTAAATGTCTCATTCAAACACCTTGTACCGCTAAATAAGCAAACTGGTTTACAGAGAATTCAAGGAGACAGGACAAAGGACACAAGACATGCTGAGGAAGAGGTTAATGCAGGAAGCCTTCTTGAAAAAAATCTAGTTTGAGAAGGAATTTCAGTGTGTTTCATATATAATAATGTGTGAGTTCTTAAGTAAGTTATCTGTAAATTTGCAGATTGGTATTACTGATATACCCATATTCATGATGGATGTAGTGAAGGACTCTGTAAAATTGTAAACAGATAAATGTCCACATTTGAAATGCACTGCTAACTGGCACAGCAATCAACATCCTACAGCAGCTGGCAAAACACTGACAATTGTTCAGATTGCACAGAAGGAGTCGTAAAGCATTTACATAAATGTGTTGCTGTGATGCACGATTATGAAATGGCACTAAGTTGAAGAACTCATACGTTGCTTTCTCATTGCCTTGTTACCTTCTATAGTAAAAGTTACTACTCTCTTAAGTATGTATTCAAGAATTGTCTCTTCTCTGACAACAAATTCCAGGCAGCAACACATTCAGGGTACTGTTATACTTCTTCCGCTGGCCTTGATCATGTCCCAGGGCAGTATCCAAGGTGTGCTGCTAATTGCTCAAGGATGTACAGTCTCCTAACAGATTAGTTAAAACATTCCATAGGCACCTTCGTTTTTACCATGAGCAGTAAACTTTTGACACTTCAGGACAATTTTGCCATTTCCTTGTTTCTTTGTGATTCATTTAGGTGTGGGAAGTTTTACTTCAAGGTGCTGAGAGCTCTGTAACTAGCTAATGATTTCTGTACAGCCATAATGCACCTTGTGTTGCTCTGTAAGTGTTGAGTGAAGACAGCTGTTGGAACTGCAACCATGCTTCTCTTTCCTCTTTGCTAAAAAAGGACACAACGTCCCACAGTTATTAGCTCCTGGTAATTATGTATGAGTTCCTGCTAGAGTTCTTTCAAAGATTTTGAATGGAATACTGAGCTTTTCATATTAAGACCTACAGTTCAAAGCTACTTCATGTTAACAGGGACTTATAACTCTTTTCAGTGCATGCTGAATACACTGAAGGAATGATGCAGTGCACTTTCAGGGCAATTTTCAACATCCCAAAGCAAAATCAGAAACAAGAATTAATCACTCCGTGCTGCTGGATGATTCAATACAGTTATAGGTTAATAACTGAATGGACAGTGACAGCTAGATGCTAGTGTTACTCTCAAAATGATAATCCATGCAGCTCCAGACTGAAGCACATGGTGGATTTGAGGGGCCCTGCTCACATGGTTACATCTCTGCACCACAACACTGATTCAGCAAGGTGTTTATACACATGCTTACTTTTTAGCATATGATTAATTTCAGGTTTTTGATTGTACTCAGACACAGCTTAATGGTTCTTACTGAAAATTGCCCTAGAGATGATCAAGGCTGCTTTTCAAGCAATGCTAACCAGAATTAAAATCAGTTTACAAAAAAAGAAGGAAGACAGTGATTGTTATGCTGTAATACATCATGAAGTTTGTGTAATACTATTCATATCCTCTACCTGGCCATAAATAAGATGAGTCCTCCTGCTTCATATCCAGAAAAGTAAGATAAAGCGAAAAGTAAGATTATGGACAAAAATTGCAGAAGCATGTAAGTGAATCGGAAAACTAAGCTCTTTTTATTCATGTTCTCTCCTTAACATGGGAATTCTACAATTTAAATACTTCCTACAAGCAGCAGGGAGTCTAAAACATCACAGGTTATTCACCACCACCATATGGCAACACTGAGTCTCCTGTTGGATTCTCTGTTTTCCAGATTGAGGAAGGCAAGATCACCAATGCCAGTATCCTTTTACAAATTGATAACGCTAACATGGCATCTGAAGACTTCAGGCTCAAGTAAGCTCTTCTATGGTTTCCTGATTAAGTTTGAAAGAGAGTTAAGCAAAATACTGCTTTTTCTTGATAATCCAATATGAAACTGATTTTACTGAGGTTTTCTGGTGATACTGGATAAATAAAACCAATGTAGAACAGAAAAAGGAAAAAAAAAAAAAAAGATAATACCCAGAAAGGATAAAAAGGATGTAAAAACCACAAATGATTGCTGAACTATCTTGAGTCACCCTGTTTATGATACTTGGTTCAGGTCCTGAAGAGCAGGTTTTACAGCAGACACTTGATACGTGTGACAAAAGGCATTTAAAACTGCCATCTGGGAATACAAATTAACGCTTCTCTGCCCTATGCTTTCCCAGTCCAGCCCAAATCTATTTCCTGTACTTACCATCTTTTCTGTCCAGCTCCGCAGGAAATACCCATCTTTTGGTATCTTCTGCTTTGGAGCCTCATGAATTTTGCCACAGTGAATTTTTGTTCCAAGGTGACACAGGGACCAGTCCTCCCTCAGCTACCAGTACGGTTTGGTTTTTCAGTACACTGTTGAAAGACAGTTCTCAGATCAACTAGAAAGCCAAAATGTTCGGACAGAAAACTTCCATGCAGATCTTTGCAAAGGAAATGAATTTACATTTCTGTAAGTTACACTTCTCAGGAATGAGGAAGATCTGTCTTATTTTCAACACATGATGATCAGCTATTAAAAAAGTCTCTCAGCTTTTGGTAATATCGTAAAAAACTCAAAGACCTTGAACACTGTAGGCCTTATCTAGCCATGCCTTTCTTTCTTTATCATTCACTACTGTCATAAAGAGGAAACAGTAGAACTACTTTGAGAGACTGGAATCGTAGAATGAGTCTAATACATTGAATTTAGAAACATCAATAGAGCCCATAAAAAATGAAGTAAAGGGCAAGATTCTGAGGAGCAAAAGTGCTTCATGTGCCCCAGGGAAGACACAAAAGTGTCCTTCTGTCTTTGGCTCCCTACAAATGGCAAACTGCAAAAGGTTAGAGAGAGATGCTAATAACTGGTTTCCATGACATTTTTCCTGTTTCACGAACGACTGAAAAGTTATCATTTTGGAGCATTGCTTGTTGATACTATTTTTACATATTTATTGGCAGTTTTTTGAGAATTGTATTTTCAAAGCTTTCACAACCTGGTGAATATATTATTAAAATGCAAAAAGTAAAATGAAAGAGCGAATAATGGTTTCATACCACATAGAAGTTTTAAGGAAGAAAGAAAAACAATAATTAAACCCATCTTATTTTTAAGACTGTTCAAGAATATTCAAAGAACAAATGCTAGAAACAGAATTTGTTTTCTTGTTTTTTTGTTCTCTCTAGTTCCCTACATAGAGGACTTAAGCAAGTCTACTTCTCTTTGATCTTATACAAGAGGCTAGAAGCAGTCTGTTCTTAACAAGCATGCTTTATCTTCTTTTTCCTGATAAAGGTATGAAGCAGAGAAGTCTCGCAGGCAGGGAGTGCAGCTCGATGTTGAAAACCTGCGTAAGGAGCTCGATGGCCTGACCATTATTACAACAGATCTGGAAATGGAAATTGAAGGTTTGAGAGAAGAGCACATCCTGAGGAGGAAAGACCATGAGGAGGTAGAAAGAGTTCCACTTGGTAAAATCCTATCACACAAATCTTCGCTACCATGTAATTAACTTTGAGTAAGATCCACAATCTATAAATGGGATTGATGATTCAGAATCTAATCATGTTTCTAAAGAAGCCAAAGAGTCAGATGAGGCACAAAGTTTGTGTACTACTTTACCAATTAAATTGGGATTTCAGAAAGGATAACAAACCGCTGTATTTTCACCCACTCTTTTGTAGCCACCTACCCATCTGTCATACATAGCTAATAATAACTTATGTATTTGACAGAAATATTCTCAGAAATACTTAGATATAAATAGACAGAGATTTCAAGTAAATAGGAAATGTTATTGGTTGCTGTTGAGTTTTACCCATCACTCTCTTTTCCCTCAACTCTGGATATCTCATTTCACAGAACCACAGCAGCACAGAGTAGCTGAGGTCACCTTGTCCACCCGCCTTGCTCAAGCAGGGTAACCTAGAGCACGATGACCTGAACTAAACAGACCTTGAATTCTTGAAGGTCCAACATTAGAAACAATAGTTGGTGAAGTCAAGTAAAATTACTTATTCTTGCAAAATCCTAAGCACGATAGTTAGATAATTGTCAAAAATCATGCTGCTCTGACTTCTTCCAGAGCTATGCCACAGTGGTCTCTGCTATTGCCACATAAATAATACCACTGCCTGACAGCACGCTGTTTTCATTTCGCCTGATCTGATGATATTTTCTGTTATTACCTAATGCAGAACTAAACACCCTACTCTGTATCTGTGGATTATTAAAATGGAAAATAGAAACACAAGGGTTACACAGCAGTAGATGAAGAGGTCTTTGGCTGATCCCTTATAGCCAAGGATACTACTGAACAGCTATAATAAAACAGTTCTTGGAAGCAGGGCAACCAACAGAGACATCAGTATGTCCAGTTGATCTGCATTTTGGAGGCCATGATGTCATACCCTGAAATGCTGCTTTGCCTAGGTGCTTTTGAAAATGGTACCTAGCACATAAGATTGTGCTACACCAAAAGGAATGTTACCATACCTGCTTGACTTGTCCTGTAATTATGTTGTTTACACAGTAATTATATGCTTTAATCCAATTATTCCTTTAACAATTACATAGAACTTTTACATTTCTCTCCTGTAAACTTAGTTATAGTTCCATAAATATTAACATACAGGGTAAGAAAGACGAAATTACTGTTAGATTTTCATCAGAGCTTTTGGGTTCTAAATAGATAAATAAATAAAAAATGTCAGTGCTTCTTCATTAAGTATATAACTCCCAGAACATTATACAAAAAGATCTTCTCACATGTTTTTTACGGAGTTCTCTAGCACAGTTCTGCCACAGAAGCAGATATGAATCATTGCTTTAAGTCACATCATAGTATTATCAATATATACATTTGCAAATAGTGTTAACTGAATATAGATAACAATTAACCTACCATAATGAAAAAAATATTTTGGGTATTGTGAAAGGAGGGAACTGAAGAAGCCAAGACAGGAGTGAAAACATTCCACTTTCATTAACAAGTTTGCTTGTTTTCTCTGCTAATATATGAATAGGATATGGAAGCAAATCGCTCATCACAAGACTTCAAAGTCAATGTAAAAGTAAATGCAGCACCTCCTGAAGACTTAGCCAAGATTCTAGCAGAAATAAGAGAAGATTATGAAGCCATAATTGAAAAGAATCGTCAAAGCCTGGACACTTGGTACAAAGAACAGGTAACAGGTATTTTCTGCTCATTTCAAAGATCTCTGTTCTATACACGACTAACCAGAATCAGAAGTTTTTCTCTTGCTTTTGCTTTATAGAGCACATCTATGTCTCTGGCAGCAGCCCCTAATCCAGAACAGATACAGCACAATGAGAATGAGATCAAGGATCTAACCCGTACTTTACAGTCCCTGGACATCGAGCTGCAGGCACAGATGAGTAAGGTATCTATTGTAGACATCTCTGGCTGGGCACTGTTACTTCACATATTCTCAGAAACTGTCATGGACCAATTCTTCATTTAAATCCATAGCCTAGCATAACTATTGTAGTTATTAAAGTACCAGTGAAACTGGAATTCGGACTATGCTAACTTTGCCAGAATACGCAAAATAGATTCAGCAATCACCACCAAGAAGTGAAAAATCTCTGTCTGTCCTTGGAACAAAATATGGGGTGTGAAGAAGAGATGGGATAGCTGCCTCCATGATCTAGAAAGAAAAAATGTCCAAGTAGATGGATAGTAATACAAAATTCATATTTACAACCCCTGTTATAATGCATGAAATATACGAACTGAAAAATGTTGGTGGGGAATCTTCAAAAATATTACTCAGCTCTTGCACAGGTTAAAGCTCATATGCCCATGACTTGGAGACTTTGGAGCAATTCTGGACAGTAAATGCAGAACTGACAAAAGAGTTAACAGTTACAGGAGCACAGCTTTTGAGCAGAAAGAATATGGCAGGGATAAATTACTCAGGTTTTGCCTCTCATTATGCACACATGACACAGCTTCATGATTCTGCTGTCTTTACATGAACAGTCATGCAAATGCGTGTGTGTTTAAATTACCACAGCCTTAATTTTGCAATCTTCTACCTAGAGACCAAATTTTCTGGCATTTCTGCATTATATTTACCACATAAATAATAAGCATAATATTGGTATTATCTGCTGTCTTAGAAACGCATGCTGGAAGACACTTTGGCTGACACTCGGAATTACTATGCTGTTGCACTTCAAAACATGCAGCAGATAATCTCCAAATGTGAGGAAGAGCTAACCCAGGTTCGTTGTGACATTAAGCAGCAAAATAACCAATACAAGGTTCTTCTTGGGATCAAAACCCGCCTGGAGAAGGAAATTTCCACTTACCGCCTGCTGCTGGAAGGGAATGTTGACGGGTAAGGCAAAGCCGCCCTGACTGGAATAGATGACAAGAGAGTTCTCATATTTGTGTTATTTATTTGTTTGTTCGTTTATGCTTAATCAAAGCTTGTGAGTTCCATACTACATCAAGGGTTGGTATTTTAATGTGATGGATCATAATAAAAAGCTGAAGCCACTTAGGATACAGAGAAATGTGTATCCATGTAATTTGGATTACCTAAATTAACATAACTTCTTATTAAAAAAAAATAATAATCTGTATACCCACAGTCTGCCTGTCTCAGTATGGGAAAAAATGCCAATTTCAGTTAACTTCACAGTTATTTCCTATCTGCAAAACAAGTTCTAGATCAAAAAGAAGCCTGGAGACAAGTTTAGATCTTTTTCGGTCAGCCATCTGCAGTTACAAATACCAGCACACAAAACCTGTACTGTGTGCCCCTCTGCTGATGGGTTGTTTGGTTTCCCTTGTCTGAAATGTCTGCGTTCAGACACCTTTGGGCCTCTATTCTCTCACCTCAGATACAGAGTAAGTCTTACTTAAACAAAATGAGAAAAAGGAAGTTTAGCAGCCTTTATAACTGAAAATCTCGGGGAGGCAGGACAGTATGGCACTAAGTACGGAGTTATCTGTCAGAAGTCAAAACAAGATTGACTTAGGCAACTCAGAATATATGAGAAACAATGCAGCTGTCCACAGTAGAGCAATAATGAATGTACACAGGAACAGTTTCAGCTGAGAGTGTCTGTACCTAAGACTACCAAAGAGGAAAAGTTTTCATGGTATAAAAACAGAATTCTTTTTTCTTTTTTCTTTTTTTTTTAATCTCTTTTTATAGTGGTATCAGGTCTCCTTAGAATCAGTGAGAAGAAGAGGATGAATAACTTCTTGAAATTAGCATAATAATTATTTTTTCTGTTTTATTATCTTCACAGGGTAGCAAGAAAATCTGAATCAAAAGCTAAAGGTAAAAGTCCCATATTTTGTTCTCTATAGTGACTCTTAACCGTTGTCATTTCCCATCAATTTTTACTCAGAATAATTTTAAGCTTACTTGAATGAGCTATGAAAGGTTTGCACAGCAATTAATTCTCGTGGAGGCCATATTTGAGAATAATTTCAGTGATTCATTGGTCTTGTGAAGAGCTGGACTTCAGAGCACATTCTGCTATGCCTGCCCCCTGGCAGACTGCTTCAGACTGACCTCTGTTAGTCAACTACATTGTCCAAAGCTCAGACTCGAGACTAAAGCTTTCATGGTATATAAGGAGGCATCGAGACTCCATTTGGTGACTAAAACAGTGTTAGGGCTTGAAAGCAAACAGAAAATCTGCATGTCTGGAAACTCATATTCTGGCATGAGCATGACCTACAGACATTAGGATAATCTCCTCTGAAGTTAGATTTGCATTGGCTGGGATGTAGCTGTATTATTCATTTGCCCTGACCTGGACAAGACTCAGGGTGACTTTCTGGCAGTACATTTCAAAAAGAGCAATAGTAACTATTGACTTAAAGGGAAACATGTAAAGATAAATCAGCTGAGGAGGTAGCTGGTAAATTACTGTAAATTAAGCTTTCCCTGCATCATCTTGTCTCAGCATTGCTTCTTGTCTAACTTGTCTAATTAAGCTTTCTTTTTCTTTAAGAACACACGGGGCAGACCCATCGGAAGATCAAAGCAATTGTCCATGACAGTGTGAATGGGCAGGTGGTATCCTCCACCATCAACGAGATTCACCAGCAAGCCTGAAGTAAAAAGTTCTGCTAACTACTGGCTTTCCTAGCAGGCTAAGCTCTGACAACCCTTCTGTGCAACTACGTGCTGTATGTTCGTCTCCCTGTGTGTAAAATAGGGATACTATAGCAAACGTTCTCCTAAAATGATTTGCAGCTTAATAATGAAAAGTGCCATACAGAGCTAGGTATAGCTGATATTACTAGTTTAAAGAGCTTTTAGTCATCAGAACACTGAAGAAAAACTATTCCATCAAAGTGACTGGCTGAGCTGGTAATACATGTATTATGCACATCTCACTGGGGCATGAATCTCCATCTGTGATTCATTTATTGCTCTACAAATTAACTATAATTTAAAGTGAATAATCTCTCAGCTTTTCTCCTGATTTTATGTCTCTCATCATATACCAATAAATTCTTTTCCATTACTTTTTCTGGTGGTTGTAATTTCTGATTTTGTTTTTTCTTACATACGCACCAGCCCAAAGTGGCAGTGTTACTGACATGGGTACAGACTGCAAAAGCCTCATTGTTTTAGGAGGTATAAAACCGGAAGGACACAAAAAAGGAAAAAAGAGGTGACACAAGCTACAAGTGACATTTACATAAGCAAAACTACTAGATTTCCCTACATGCGACTTTTCAGTGTCACTGTTTAAAACCGCATTATCAGTAGGAATGTTGTGAAGTACACTTTACTAAAATAGTCACCCTAGAAACATCTCTTTATTCTTCAGCTTTAGAGATATTTTAACTGTCTTTACACACTTTCCTTCAAGGATTCTAAGTACTTTCCCAGATCCTCTCATTCTTTCTCAGTGACCCATTTAATTCAAAAAAACATTTCAGTTATTTGCTTTCATATAATGTTTATTGGTTTTGCTGACATGTTCTGTAGTCAGGATAGACTGGTGTGTGCAATGCATACTAACATAAGAGGCCCAAGTTCTTTAGGCAAATCCAAGCTCCCCATCTCACTCCAGCCCAATCACCCACTCAGCAGGAGACTCTAACAGCAACAGCAAAATTTCCATTGATACACAAAGCTAAAAGCTGAGCAAGAAAGCCTGAAATATTATTAGGACTGTTTAGGTGAGGAAGGCTGTAAAGCAGAATGAAGAGAGACAAAATGGAGCATAATGAGTGCCTGTATGGATTTGCATTCCAAAGTCAATGTCTGCATATAAAACAGTGTGTTCAGGGCAGTCTCATATTCATGAGTGGATTGTCATTGTGCTCTTTCATACCTACTCATAAGGGACTTTCATAAAGGATTCCTGTTACCTGCTTTGCTTTGAAACAAGGCTCACCAAAGAAAGTAAAAATTTCAAAGAAAATGCAGATTTAAAATAAATAAAGTCCATCTCTATGATGCAGTGTTTTTTTACTGGCATGTTAGGACCAGTTCAAGATTCCCCTTCCCCCCTCCCCCTCCACCCTTGTTGCACAAAGAGATCCCAAAAGCATTGAATGGATTACCTAATGGTTTCTTTAAATTGGGTAAAACTTGCAATACAGGATTAGTAACTCTTGGCTAATAAACAATGTCCTTCCTTATGGCTTACCAGACCCAACAAGCCAGACTCAGTGATTGTAGCATCTGGACAAAATGTGCCTAGGTTTTCTTGAACAATTTTCTGTGTTCTTTAGATACTCATTTATCAGATGTACAGAGCATAAGTGCATTGCTGTGATATAAATAATTCTAAACCCCCCTAAGTAGCCCCTTATTTCTAAAACAAAGGGAAGTATCTATGCTTTGTGCTAGGTTTTGATTGTGCTGAACTACAAGGAAAGGAGGAAAAACGAATAATTTAAGTGCTTTCTAGAACACACCTGTCCTCGTTTCACATTCTTGAGCAATGCATTGGTTTTATTCGTGTCCTAGTGTCCTCTCACGCAGCAGTGAGAGATGCACACCCCGCATTCCTGCGTTACGCTCAGCTGTGGTCCCAATGGTACTGGCTAAGCCGCAGCAGTTACCGTTGCACTCCACGGCTCTGATGATTCCAACCTTCTCCTACAACTGTGTCATTGCATTCTGTAATGGTCAGACCAGTACAGCTCACAGCACTGACCTCAGAGGTCACTCAGTTTACTCACATCATCACACATCCATGGCTCTAACACATCCATTCAAGTTGCTATCTTTTAATAAGGGAAGTAAACTAATTTGTCCTTACACATATAAATATTAATTACACTACATGACATTTTCTAAGTGAAAGCAAGTATTCTATGGCAAAAAACTGCTTATTTCTGGAAAATTTTTCATGGCTTTAGAATGCAACAAATAATTGCAGATTTCCTTTCTGTTGAACAGCTTAATGATACTGCGCCACAGGCCATATGTTGCCCTATATCTAGTGGCTATTCATTATTTCTGAATTTGTGTTCTGGTAAAAAGCTATGCATTTCTAAATGTATTTAGGGTAGGTCTGCACCCTAGAAAATAAATAACGATACTAATATTTACTACTTGCATGCACTGTAAACATTATATTCTAACAACACGCTGAGCGATGAAGTTAGGGAGATAATGAATGGGGGTAGTATTATCATTCCCATTTTATTGCTTGAGAAATTGGAAAAAAGAGATGACACAACTTGCTCAAGGCTGCAAAGGAAGTCACTGATAGCGACTAAATTAGAATTCATCACTTCACAGCTTCTACTTACCCCAGCTATTAGATAATACAACTTCCGCGAAGAGCTCTTCTCTAGTTACAGCAATCCTTTCTGCATCTGATCACACTGAAGAGATAATTCAATTGATTCATTTCAAGTGTGTACTGCCGGTCAAGACCCTGCACATACTTTGATGGTGTTCTTCAATTTACATATGCCTATAGCCCTACTAAAATTAGTCCTGTACAGAACACTATGGCTGGGTGTCTTTGGCGATTTTGTAGTATTTGGTAAACTTTGAAAAAAATGATGACACGTGCCTTTTTTGCTCAGAGCAGGAAAGGAAAACTTCAGGAGTGTGAAACTATTGCTTGAAAAATTATTTCATTCATTCATTGTATTAAAACTGATTGAACTCTGCTAGCTGGTATCTATTCTACTTCGGTATTAAATACACACAGAAGTGCTGTTTCATCATCAAGGAAGGCCCAAAGAAACTGCAATGCTAAAAATATGAAGTATCATAAAAAATAACACGAAGTGACTACATTCTATTTCCCATAAATGGAATAGGACAGTAAAAAAATATCAGTAGGACAGAATACCATTTCTAAGTCTAAGTGAATGATGTAACAATACTTTTGCAAACTAACAAGACACAGGAACTCAGTCTATAAAAGGAGGCTGAAACCATCAGCATTCACAAATCACTTCTTGTAGTTTCACCTGCCATTTAAGGAAGTCCCGCACTAAATAATCCTCCAGCGTGATTTGTAACAGACTTGAGCACACTCCAGAATGTCTATGAGTCATAGCTCATTTCACTTGTAGAAATGTTAAAACTTATTAAGGTATATTACAATACGCAGCTTTGGTAAGTGAATTGTTGATCCTCTGGAAGAAGTTTGCAATGAGGTAATGCAGTAATGGTTTGAGCTATTAATCACACATTCTTTCTGGTGCTGCGGCCACACATTGGCAGGTTTCTTGCTTATTTATGAACAAGACATTTCTGTAGAATGCAAAATGTTTGCTTTCTCCCTGCCTTGTTAATACAGGTGCAAAATTAATGAAGCCATTTCAGAAAGAGAAGAAAAGAAAATTTAGCATTTATAACACTGCTAAAAACAGTTTGCATGCTATTATTGAAGTAGAGAGAATAGGTAGTAATGAAGCCATTTCAGAAAGAGAAGAAAAGAAAATCTAGCATTTATAACACTGCTAAAAACAGTTTGCACGCTATTATGGAAGTAGAGAGAATAGGTAGAAGAGCCAGTAAAACATTTCATAATGTCCACACCCTGACCTATAAAGGTTTCTAAAGTTTTGCTGGGAGATGCCTGTTCCTGTGCATGAATCATTTAGAAAAAGGGAAGGATCTATAAACAGGAAAGCTAGGAAAGAATAATGCTTGAGAGGCTTGCGCCCCCCGTCCTCCCCACGTCCTGAATTATACAGCAAAAGCATCTTAATTATTGACTCTGCTTGCACGTTTGGCTTTGTGAAATCACAAGTAATTTTTTACTATGTATTGCTTTCTCATAATTCCTTCCTCAGTAATTTTTTTCATTTTTTTAGGTTGAATTTTTATTATATTTTTAATTGTATTACTATACCAAAATGATCTACTTAAGTCACACATCTAGAGGTTGGCATGAAAGAATTGTTTGCCAAAATATCACATTAAACAGAAACGTGAACATATTACAGTTTGGACTGCCCTTATGAAAGAAGTGCATAGCACCAGATATGACCTAATGGTGAAACAGGTGCATGGTGCATGGCTGCTTCTTCTGGACATACTCATTTGCCTTTTGAAAGTCTGAATATGCATCAGAAGCTTAAAGGCATAAAATCATAACATCAGCTGTGGCAGAGACACTTTCAATAATTATCTAGACTTCAGGGGTAATTTCTTTTGCTTTCTAACATCCTAAGGACCAGCCAAAAGGAGTTAATTTGATAGGCTGCTGTTAGGCTCTATAGCAAGCAACAAAAATGAGGAATATAATTTGAGAAAGTATTTCAATTTAGAGGAATAATTATTTGGAGCAGGCAGGGAAAAGAAGGAGAAACAAACAAGCTGAAGTAGTTGACAAACTATATAGTACTTCTTTAGAACAGAAGTTTATAGTCTGCTATTTTTAGCAAGAAAGTACCAGTTTTGGCTTAGATCTACACCCTTGAATCATGCACAGAAGAAATTAAAGCATAAAACACATAAAAAAATACACTGGAAGCAACTCTTGCCTGAGTAGTTTCAAAGAAGGAAAGAGATAATGTTGCTGCAAGTAGACAGAAACTGCAATTTTAAAGTTACCAGTGCAGGAAAAAAAACACTCTTTCATTCCTTATCAGTGAGACAAATCAATTTTTGGAAGCCATTTCAGTGCCCAGGCTCTCTTTCTTAGTTAATCTCACCACAGAACAGTCTCAAGCCAGTTACCAAGACATTTTGTGAATGAACGTGTTCCACTGGAAATAACATTGCTACTATGCCTACTCTCACCCCTACACCCCACCCCCCAAAAAAACACCACATAAAAAGCCCAAAGAAACCTTTTCTTTAATGTCTAGAGTTTATTGCTGTCTAAAAATTAAGGTACTCAAGCATCATAAAGAAAAGGGCATAATTTGAAGGGATAATGAACATTCCTGTCCTCAAAAATTCAGCTTTAAAGATTTAAAAAGATAGTTAATACTTGTTGCCATTGCTTACAAACTCATTGCCACACACGCTAAACTCTTGTAATTACAGCTTGTGGATGTGAAGATAAATATTACTTTAAACAGTTGACCACAAGGGTTATGCAAAAAATTTTTCTTCTGGATACAGGACCAGAAAAGTGGGTAATATGTGAAATTTTGTTATGTAATATGTAACTTTCATTAACCATGTTCAGGTTCCAGAATGGATTCTCCCGTTGTAGTAAATAATAGGTAGATTTGGGCACGTAACTCTTTTAAGAAAGCATGTGGTGGCCTCTAGTGACAAACAGGTATCTGCACATCACGCCTGGGCCCCAGCTGGCATGCAAATGGCAGGGCCATGACTAAGCAGTCCCGCGGAACCGCTCCTGACACCTGGGCCTCCTCTGAGACTTAAGGCTACCGCACAATTTTCAACTAGAAATTTCTGTTGGAATATTTGCATAATGAACATTCCTAAAAGCGCACAACTTTCTCAAGGGGAGTACTGAGAGGTATTTTTGGTCTGGGTTTTGGGGTGGGGGTTTTTTGTTTTTTGTGGGGTTGGGTTGGGGGTTTTTTTGATACCCAATTGCCTGACCCAGATCCTGACACTGGAGCAGTATTTCAGGTGCTCCTCTTTCCAAAGCAAGCCACCCATAGCTTGCTTCTGGTTACACAGACACTGGGAGAGGGGATGCCGTAGGGTCACTAGAATGCACTGAAATGATAATTTACCAGAGTGGTCCCCAAACAAAAAGCTGCAGTCATGCAACCACCCTGGCAACTCCTGACAGTTATAAGTGCAATTACACCCTTGAAAAACAGTTAAGTTTTTCTCCTGGTTTGGGGATTCCAAGTGTGATATAATTCAGGTCCCTGAAACCACAAAGATGGAAAACATCTACACAAATGTGAACTCATGCAATACAGTGTGTTTGTACATCTCTTTTATGGCATACTGTCAGTGTATGCATATATTTGCACAGGGCCATAAAAACTGTATTTTCTTAATTAATTAGATAAATATGTAATATTTTCTCACGGATACTGAGCTGTCCCAGCAATATGGAACTGAGAAAACCAGTACGCTGAAATATTGTCCAGCTTACTGGTTTTCTCATTCCACTGTCACCTCAATTGAACGTAATTCTTACAAGGGAAAAAGATCTGCCTGGTAGTCTTTTAGATAATATTAGAGCTGACATTAATGATACTTTTAGGGAAGAAAAAGAGAAGATTCATTTGTATGGCCTGGAGCTGTTACTGTTGGCACTGAAATTTGACTCTATTCGAGGAGAGCAGCAAAGACAGGAAAGGCAGCTCCTGACTTTCATTTTCAACCTGTGGTTGGGGAAGTATATAACCAACACATTGCCTTATGCACCACTCCGAGATCTGAAACACTTCTCAAAAGCTCAAAGCAGAAAGAAATAAGGGGTAGTGATTCTATGATTAAGATATTTTCATTGGACAAAAGATGAAAATGAGAGGGAAATGAGGAAAATACATGTGAAGAAGACAGTGTAAGATCTTGTGCTGCAAATGTTCAAGGTTTAAGTGAATCCAGTTGAGTTAGTGAGATCATCTGGACCTTTCTCTCTTCTGATCACATTCAGCAAAACCTGAAACATCTTTCATTACCCTTTGGAGACAGCAGTTTTCAAGGGTGCCGCATTTGCATTAACAAATAGTGCAAAGAGTGTTTTCAGGGTGGAGGATTGTCCTAAGTACTGGTTTTTTACTCATTCAGAAAAATCTTAATTTAAAATCTTAAATTTAAAATATTAGCTCACACCTACATTAAAAATTGACTCAGATTTTCCCCTAAAAGCTCATCTCACAACTGTTTCTTTGGTTGTAAACCTGTTGTATGGCATAAATCAGGAAGTAACTTCTTGCAAGCAGCTTGAGAAGGAGGGAAATTTCTCAGACATAGAAATATTGAATACTAGAATATGGCTGGAATATTGAACAAGGAGTTCCTCTTCACTGAATGTACTTTGTGCAGTGGAAGTCTTCAGGACTGTATCGTAAGAGATCCTTCAGATTCAAACTCTTACAACACAAAATCCAAACTGAGATCAGCAACATAGTTACAGACACTAATAAACAGGCATTGGATTTCACTTCTAGAACGGAGAATCACTGAAGACTGAACCAAAATACTTTTCTTTATTTAAATCTTTAAGTCAGCCAAAAGGTAAGCATATGTTCCACTTAAAGGCAGCATAAATGCAGAACCAAAGCTGGGTGTGCCTTTTTTCCTTGAACTCTCTTCACTGGTTACCCATGACTGGTTAGTAAAGGTGAGTAATACTAAATGGAATGCACATGTTATCATAACCCTGCATGACTTATCTTCATTGCTCTCTAATATACATTTAACTTTGGTCACACAGGTGAGATTTCTTCATGAAATCAAAAAATTTATTAGCGTTCCTATGAATGTTTTATTATGACTATACACAAACCACTCCAGCTGAGCACGTCACCGAAAGGAAGTGTTACGCATCAGTCCACAGACTGTCCTCTATAGAGTGTTCACACTGTGTCTTGAGTTGCAAACCACACTGCTGAACTAAAGCATCTACACATAACTTCTTTAACATTGATCAAAACTGCAGATATTAGAGAACGTATTTTTAGGTTGCTCAACATCTATTTAGATAACTTACTGTTAAAACCATAAAATTAAATACATATATATAAAAATTAGGCAGCCCATATTGTTCCAGATAATACCTGGTCATAGTTCAAGAGGTAGTGGAGGCTGATGACCACTCCCACCTGGCAGCTGACATGAGCCAGGACGAGCCGCTTGCCCTCCAGCCAGTTTACGGGCCTTGCCTTTGGTTCATTTACAGGCACACATGTAGTCTTTGGTGTTCACTTTTGCAGTTTCCAGTGATTTATACAACCATTCCAGATATATTCCATGAAAAAAACTGTATTGAACCCAAAACCAGAAGCAAACCCCACCTTCAGTATGAATAATACCCATCCTGATCTTAGTAAATACCCTTGAAAATATTCCAGATTATATTTTTGGAATAGGAGCATACATAAAATGATGAAAATCTGAGAAATTGTCAGTAAACAATTTGGAGAAGAGGAGAAAAAGAACACTAAGAAAATTCAGCCCAATATCCTTTCATACTAGGTCTGCATGATGCCATTGCTCTGTGCTTCCAGTTGCATATGCCTTGAACACTTTTGCTTAATAATCAAGAGGACTCTGGAAGAAAAATAATTGTTCAAGGTTCAATTTTACCTAAAGCAGTAGAGCCAGAACACAAAGCAAATGTCTGACCTAATCCCACTGTCCACTTTAATTCAGATTACCGTGTAAAGTGAAGTTACAGAAAAGTTGTGTGTTGGTGAATTTTATTTCTCTATCAATCTGACATTTATTTGTTATGTTATTCTTACATTCCTAAATAGTATCCAGCTTCTGTAAATATCAAAAACCTGACATTAATAACACACACAACTAGCTTTTGGTATTTAAACTATGTAGCTGCTTCTCCATATGGAGGTGGGATAGTTGTGAATACAAAGACTAGGAATTTGACCCACAAAAGCCAATCCAGATCTTCCATGACATTTTTTTGCCTTTATAGGCAAACATGAAAGCTAACGAAAGCCTTTGTCATTTCCTCAATAAAAGAAAAAATGGAATCTTCAAGTAATGTTTAGAAAACATACTATCAAGGTGACATGGAAACTAATTTTAATAAATACTAAGACGACAAAGCAGAATGTTTACTCTCAAATAGACTATCATAAAATACTGTCAGAGATCTAGGCAGTGAAATATATAGCCAAGAGATGTAACTGTAGCAGGACGTCTTGCTGTATTCCTCTTACAGCTCCAAAGGTGTAAGCTCTGCCCTGCTAACACAATCAATTCTTACTCAGTCTGAATATTTTTAATGAACAAAAGACGACCCACCTTGAGTTTCCACAGTAACAGTCCAAATGATATGGCTAGTGTACTTTGGTTTCAACTGTCATAAATGTTTTTCATTACCAGTTATGCTCAAAGAAGTTCAAGGTCCAAAGACAATTCACAGCATCCTCCTGCAGAAAAGCTCTGCCCTGAATACTATCACTTCAGTTTGGAAGATGTGTATTTTCAGAATAGCTGAGAGTATGACGGCTTCACTCTGCCTTGACCCAATACTATTCAGACTAATCTGTAGCACAGTAACTTAAAAAACTTAGCAGTACCGATTTCCTAATATTCCGGGTTGGATGTTCTCAGAAACGTGAAGATGTTTCCAATATAGAGTTTAATGCCTCCAAAGGTTAGTGTCTCACCAATTTCCTTGCCCCAAGGTTGAAGATCAGTATGTACAGCAGCTGTTTCCACTAACACAAGCAATATGTGTTAATTGTTCTACCTGACTAGCTGTACATTAATAATACACTAGTTAGTGCAATGCCTCAAGGAACTACACCTATGTACCATCCCAATGCACACCTGCTCCCTGCCTTCCTGAAGCACCAATAACCCCCTCAGCAATCAGATTGTTCCCTTGATTTTCACTTTATCTCTGCATTTCCTGTATCAAAAGCATACCCCATAGTCAGTTTAGGAACCTCAGTACAATTAGACATGGGACTGTAGGGTTTCTTCATGCACTGAACAAAGGCATCTGGTTGCCCACTAATGAATGCAACACCTGGGTTTGTGACAGAATGCCCAGCAGTGCCACTCGTTAGTGGGTGGTCTCTTTGTCTAGAATATTGACGAAGCAGGAGGGATACTTGTTTTACATTAACTTCAGCCACAGAGGAGGGCTGGAAGCTAGTTATGCTGGAAGCTTGATCTCAGTGCCTCCTGTCACCCTGTGGACCTCAGCACATGGGCAATGAAGATTTCCAATATTCTTGTTCCTACTACTTTATTTATGGACAAAGCAATACTGTTTCTGCTTAACTTCAACTGTATTGAAAGCTACAGTTCAACTTGTAACAGTTTTCTAATACTAAATGCATATCCAAAGCAAGCTAACTACAACATTCACTTTTTAATTACAGTATGAAGATTGTTTTGTGCTTACTATAAAATGAATAACATGGTAGTTACTGACACCTCCTTTCTTAAAATTTATACACAGTTCTAGACTGTCCTGAGACCCAAATTATTGCTTACTCAAGATAAATACATATTTGATTGCAAATAGAAGTATTTTAAGTTTCTTGTCACATAGAGTCAACTCTCATTTTAATTTCATACACTGCACATGGGGGTAAGAATCTACTCATTTGTTCAAAAGGACTATAGAGAGCATGGCTGCAAGAATACTGTTATAAATGATTCAACAGTTTATTTGTGGTTTATCTTTTATTCAAAATAATAACAAAGCCAGCCAAACAACCTGGGGAGGTTTTCTCAAACACAGATGAGCAGATGAAAACCCCTTTATGCTATAGGGAGTGTGGGGGCAATATCCTGTGTGCTATTTGTGTTACATTACGTGTCAATAGAGGTGGGGTTTATGATAACTATCGTGCTTTCTCTTTGAAACACAGTATAAATGTTTACAGAGCACAGACTGCTCTTCACTTCAGCTTTCTTTACCTCTGTAGGTTTGGCCATTTCATTGTAGAAGACGAAGACATAGACAAATGGCATCCTCTAACCAAAGCTTTCACTGGGGTGCAAGCACCCGTTTCCAACCTACTGCACCCAGTGTCCGTGGTTTAACCTCCAGGAGAATGGCCGTCCAAAAGGTGCAGGCACCCAGTGTCTATGGGGGAGCCGGTGGCTATGGTACCCGCATATCTACCGGCACCAGCTACAGACAAGGCTTCGGTGGGAACTTCCACCTTAACATTACTGGTAATGATGTGCTGCTCACTGGCAATGAGAAACCAACTATGCAAAATCTAAATGACCGTTTGGCTTTGTATCTGGAGAAGGTGCGTAATCTGGAAAAGGCAAACTCCCTAATGGAAAAGCAGATCAAGGAGTGGTATGAGAAGAATACCACAGACATCAGGCATGACCACAGCTCATACTTTAAAACAATTGAAGATCTCCAAATTAAGGTAAGATATCATATAGTCATCTACAAATATATGAATTGCAATTATAAGGGAGATAGATAATACTCTATTGTAGAAAACTGACTTTTCCAAATTTCAGTTGTCTCAGCTTAGTAAAATAAATGCTTTATTTTGATCAGATACAAATTAGTGACAGATTTTACATAATTTGTAATACTAGATATATGTCTGCAGATGTAATTTCATACATGAAAAATGTTTGAATCCAAATTAATTCTAATATATTTGCCTTAGGTAATTTTGATTAGCGAAAGTACTGATGGCAATTTACATATTTAAATACAGTTTAGCATGTCAATTTCAATGTGCTTTTTTTTAGAAAAGAATGCCAAATCCTCAGAAAAATAATAGATCACTACTTGAAATAATAAATTACCATTACAAACAGTAAAATTTCCCACAGAAATCAGCTGACAGATTTGTCAGTTTTTGTTTTCAGTGAACTTCCTTAAATCCTTCCCCTCTTACTTTTCACCAGTTCTATTTCTCACCCTTTAAAAGCAGGTCCTTTCCAGAAAGCAGTTCATCCCAACTATTTCATATACCTATTTTATGACAAGGTTATTTGCCTTTTGGAGAACCCTAATTCCTTCTGTGCCCTTCAGAGGGAACTTAACCTGGCTTAAACCTGGATGACTAATAAACAGCTAAAGTTAAGCAAGATGAAGCCCACATACAGTATTAATTTCCAAAAACAGATCAAGCATGTATTTATGTGCAAAGATTCATCGCTTTTCAACCATTCCTTTTTTAGATTGGTGCCACACATTTGGAAAATGCAAGGCTTGCCCTGCAAATTGACAATGCCAAACTGGCTGCTGATGATTTTAGACTGAAGTAAGTTCCATAATCATTTAATAAAATCTCTTTCATGCTCCTCTTATTCACGAAAGCTTCTAGTTATTAGTACCAAAGCTGAGAAGTAAACATTTTCTAATGTAAGTTTAACAACAAAAAAAATTTTAGAATGAAGTCTGTAGTAGTTACCATTTCTAACATCTAACAATTCTAACCGTATTTTTCAGGTATGAGAATGAACACCTGCTCAGGCAAAGTGTTGAGAGTGACATTAAAGAACTGCTCCAAGTTCGTGATGCCTTGACTTTGACAAAATCTGATTTGGAGTCACAGATTGAAACAGTGAATGAAGAACTAGCATTTCTTAAGAAGAACCACGAGGAGGTGAGAGCAGCTGAACACTAAGAGATTTTTTTTAAGGGGCATACATAAACTGAGCCTCACTAGGAATAATGAAATCTTCATGGTTAATCTCAAAGACTATTACTGGGATTCAGCTCCAGATTAGCACATCAAAAGTTAGGTACCTATTAATATATTATCTATGTGAATGCACCTATGGTTCTATTATAATAGTCAGTCAATAAAAACAGATACAGAACAGAGAGCATTTGAGCCCACTGCAGAGCAAACACCTAGCAGCTGGCCAACTGGGACACTCTGGTCTCTGCTGGTTGTAACAGGAGCTCTGGCTCACACAGAGACACCTACAAGTTAAATATGGGTACTCAGTGCCTCCTAGGTATCTAAGCTCAAACTGAACCTCACCCTTAGCATTAGATTTATAGTTTCAAACGCCTACAAAGGAAATAATGTTATGCAACCATTGTTTATTTCCCCTTTTCGAGTAAAGACACAAACTGAAATCCTAAATTCAAAATGACTGTTAACAAAATCTCAGTTATGGCACATGCCCAAGCTTTTCTATTAGTGTCATACTATCAACTTCAAAAGTGTAAACCCCTTGTCATATTTAAGCACTGTATGAGAAAGATCCAACCTAGAAAACCAGCCAGCCTAGCCACCCACTTAAAACTATGCTGTGCAGGACTAAATAATTTTTAACATATCTAGCAGCAGTATAACCAACTGTGTGTGGCACTGATGTCCAAGCCATCAGGCATCAAAGTCTGAACAGCTCCAGAAACTAAGGAGTGAGGGTTCTTTAGGAATAATTTGTGGTTTAGCAGTTGTTACCCCACAAAAGTATACAAATGGGAACCACGACTTCTATACTCATTCCATAGACCTGGTCCTGAGGAAATCATCTTTTTATAATATGCTTATAAAATGTAGCATTTATTGCTACAAAATAAGTAAAATGCTCTAACATGAGGTGCACTAAACAGTATTTAGAAGGTGATTGTTATCTTGCCCTGAGGTGCTATTTAAGAATTACTTCTATGCCTGTAGATCTTTAATTTGCTTCCAATATTCAGGATCAAAAGTTCACTGTAGTTGATGCTGTGCAATCCTTATTGCTGTAGGACATTCACAGACTGCGCAAAGAGGTGGGCTGCTCAGTTAACGTAGAGGTGGATGCTACTCCAAGCATTGATCTTGCAACTATTATGCAAAATATGAGACATCAATATGAAGAAATGGCAGAAAAGAACCATCAAGAAGCCAAAGAACGATTTGAAAAGCAGGTAAGGTAAACTACTTAATCATCAGCAAGAACCTCAGTCATGTCTAGTTGCAGTTTATAATCCGTCCATCTTTGCATTTCAGACAGAAGACCTGAACCAGGAAGTAACAATCAACATTGAACAGCTGCAAGCCCAGAGGAGCCAGATCACTGACCAGAAACAGATCCTTCAGGGTCTGGAGCTAGAATTACAGTCCCAGCTTAACATGGTAAATAATAAAGAGTACTTGAAATAAGGACTATGTTTAGTAGACAGTTACACAGTTAAATACAGAAACTGAGAGGCTTTTCAATCAAGGTGTTATTTTAACACAAAAATGTATCCTCTCGAATAATACACCTCTGTCCTTTTCATTGGCTGTAGAAAAAGGCTCTAGAAGTCACTCTGGCTGAAACTGAAGCACGTTACAACGATCAGCTAACCCAAATACAGGAAGTAGTTGCCAATTTAGAGGCTCAACTGAGGCAACTCCGAGCTGACATGGAGGCTCAGAGTAACGAGTACACTGTATTGCTGGATATCAAGACTCGCTTGGAAATGGAGATAGCCACGTACCGCCGCCTACTGGAAGGAGAGGACAGCAGGTGAGGGAATACACGCCCTTCACTTGTTGGCTTAGTTTTGTATAATAGCAATCAACATTTCAAATATTGTCTATCTTCACAGAAGGTGAAAGTGTAAAATCTGCCACTTTCCAACTGGTTTGGGGCGGCAGGGAAGTCTGTTGCCCATTTCTCAATGTAGATTCAGAGGAGGCTGCTGTTCTTGCTCAGTTTCAAAAGCTGCTGTGGAAGCCAGTTGAGCTTGTCTCTTTCAGCCTCTGCATAGGTACATACTGCTGCTCTTTGTGAGCTGAGTGGCTGGATAGACATCTGCACTCCATCAGCATCAGCACTTCAATTTTGGATTGACTTGTCCATAACTGTAGCTTCTGCAGGCCTGGGCTAACCTAGGCTAGATATTTTTTCACCTTGTTTAGAGACTGCAGCACCCAGTCACACTAGAGCAGGCACTCAGCAAGAGCACGTTGACCTTCTCTTGCAGTCCACTGCAAGTTTTTCAGCCTGCACTGGATTATATTCTGCTCTATCTGTGTCACTAGTAAACAAGCTACATAAAAATTTGAAAACGTGCAAGTGAGCTGACACTAAATGTTCAGCTAGTCCAGTATCCCATATTCTGCAGTGCAAATAGCAGACGTCTGTGAAAGTGGGGCAAGCAGAAAGTAGTATTTCCCCCCCAAGATTCTGCCTGTTCAGCTGTTCTGACTCAGGAAGTAGACTGGACATATCTGCATGAGCTGAAGTCAAAGTATTGCAGAAATGAGTGTGCAGATTAATTTCACCGATATCTTATGCTTAGCAAGTTTTACTTTAACAGAGAAAATTCATTTAAACACCTGGTTAAACGTCTTGATGAAAGGACATTACCTGTCTCAATCAAATGTTCAGGAAATGTACAAGGATGTTTCTTCAATATGTTAGGCACCATATATTTATATTTTTTAATTTATAATTTGAACAGACCTGTTGAAGTGGATGTATCTAAAGCAGAGCTTGAAAAAGGTATGTCACACCAATTTTTCTTATTTTTTGATGGCTGACTGTTGAAATGTTATGGGGCTAAGTAGCCTGATATAAAACAACAGAGTTTCAAAGCAAAGAATCAACCAGTGGAATCTTACATCAAGAAAGCAATCAACTGTATGAATAGATAACTCGTAGGGATTATACAAAGCCTGGTTTTATGTACATAATTCAGGTGCCCGAAGTAAAACCACAGACTCCTCAAAGAGCCAAGAGAACAACAGAGAATTCTTGAATTACCCTTTGGAGAACTTAGAAGCATCTGCTTCTCTCTGTTGACTACGCAGGGAGATGAGGGTACTAAATAAACTATCTAGTTTAATAGCAAAAATATCCATTTCACTGTAAGACTATTCCTATTTTAGGTCTACAAGTTTGTACTAAACTGAAGCAAAACTACCAGGAGGGATAGACTGTCATTCAACACAATGTCCACTACAGTATTATAGTTAACATACAGGATGTTCAAAGGAAGAGAAACTATATCCTGTATACCCCAAAAGTTTACTTCACAGTAACTGTGCATTGAAAAGATGCCTTCCTCTATTTTCTCATGGTGGAATTGCTACTGGTACTACAGTAATATTATTGTATCCATGTACATTGATTTTAATTAATTGTCTGTTCAATTTCATTACCAGAATCAAGTAAAGTTAAGAAGATCAAGACAATTGTTGAAGAGGTGGTTGATGGCAAGGTCGTCTCCTCTCAGGTCAAAGAGATTGAAGAGAAGCTGTAAATGGCACCAGCAGGGAAGAGACAGCCTCTGAGCTTCTTTGAGATGATGCCAAAACTAAAAGATTAAACTTTATAAAGAATCCAATCTAATTCTTGCTAAAACCCAGAAGGGCTGAAAAATGCCAAACTATCAAATCTCAAACAATCTTTTTTGGTGTGTCTGGGAATGTTAATAAAAATCAGTACGTTACAAAGTTTTGGGTTTACTTACATAGTCACTAAATACCTTGATGAAAAAAAAACAAATCAGCCTCTTATAGATGTGTAACTGTTTCCAAGATGGATAACAATGGAGGTATTAGTTCTTACTTACATCAGAGTCTTAAAATTACATTTATAAACTTGCTCAGTAGAATTTAGAAAGTCAAATGACTTATAGCGTGAATTTACTACAGCTTTTAAAATAATCTAAATTAAATTTAGAAAACCACTGAAGCAATATTTACTGCTAATGTTTCAAAGCACTAGGCTGGTGAAAGTCATTACATGAAGACATGGGACAAACTTTGCTCATCTGCTTAAAAAGCTCTGGACAGTAACAGACTCTTCTCAAAGCACCATGAGAAATTTTTCTTCATTTTTTCAGACAATTCACTTCAACATCTGCTGTCTTGAGCTTTCTCACACTTTCACTGCATTACTAAATAAAGAACTGCTACTTCCAAAACCTTGATGGACATCTCATCAAAACTTCACAAAAAAGAATTTCCCAGATATAGATGATGCAGTCTCTATCAAATATGTTAGTTTAATTGCAAACTGCAGTTTAGCAATCTATTTTTTCTGTTAGGTACTAGAACATGTATTTTTTTTAAAATGCATTAAAATGTTGATTCAGCGCACCTTTTCTGAACTTGAACTACTATTCAAATGCCGCTTCACTTGAGTAAAAACTGATCTTCAAATAAATGAGGACTGCCAATTTGCACTTCATAGTAAATTTAAATGAATAAATAAATTGAAGAAGCCTATTTATTATTTTTCACTTTCTGTGAATGTTTATATTACCAGGGACTACAGCAAGCAAAGATATTTTATCAATAAGAAGATATTTTGCCTTTCAGTTCAGAAATACAAAGACCACCATCTCTATTAAACCTTTCTCTACCATGAGTAGAGTGCATGTACCCTTTCCCATCCACAGTGTCATTCTCCAGCGCCACACCCAGATCTTCAGTCCAAGGAGTCTACATTTTCCTCTTGGCAATGTAAGCATAAAAAACCTCCTTTTGAAATCTCACATGTCTGGTGTGTTATTTACTGTACATAAACAGCTGTCAAAGAAAATAATCCTTTGCTTTCTCTGGCATGAATCACTGATAGCAGGCTATCAATTCCTTTCTACATCAATACTTTACTCAAACCTTTGATCTACTGCTCATAATAAGTTTCTGCCCCAAAAAAGCACTGATGATCCTGGATGTAGACAAATTAAAAATTAATACATTTCAGTTGACAAATTAAATAATTAAGCCAGGACAAAGATAGAACAATTTTCTGTTTACCAAAATAACATCAAAAGAAAAGTACATTGGTTTTGAAGAGTCTCCATGCCTAAACCTGCAACAAAAAATGCTATATTTGTTCTTTAGATATGTATTATAAAAGGCACAAGATATGGAAATAATTTTCCTTATTTTGAGATAATAGCAAACTATTTAGAAGAAATGGTTACTTTTCAGCTCAGTTTATACTCAGAAGTATAAACTGTTCGCACAGGTTATGCATATTACACAGAGATATTTCAGTGATGAAAGTTTGCGAGCAGAAAACACAATTGCAAATTTTATTCTGTATAATCAAGATTATTTATGTTTTCATGTTATGATCAACCTGCAGAACACTGAATGTCCATACACCTCTTCAAACATTTCTGTTGATCACTTTTCTTACTTCTTATTAAACATACAGGGAACACTAATCTAGCAGAGGTTCATGCCAGAAAAGTATTATGAAAAGAAACACCTTTTTGACATGCGCACTTGGGAAGTATGACATGGAAGGGATCACTCCACTGACTTAAGCGTACTCCTATAATAACAGCCCCAAACCAAGAAAGCAATGAATATGTAATGACAAAAAAAAATTATTTAGGAAGGATTTATAAATGCAAAAAGAAATTTTTGAGCTCCATTGCACATGGCAAAACATTACCATGATGTCTCAGCTCTACTCCACCCATTTCCCCTCACACAGCAAATACCTGGAGGGCACCAGATTTCCACTCCCATTGGCAAGTCAGATTGGTACATATCACTTATTTGGCAAGGACATACTAAACTGACTTCCCCTCCAAACAAAAGGGAGAAAGAAAAAGAATTAAAGATCTTCCGAGAAGGTGGGGTCTGCTACTGAAACACCCCCTGCCTTCCCTATATAAAGGTTGAACTGTACTCTGATCTGCCTTGCTCTGTGTTGTATGCTTCGCATAACAGATCCAGAGCACCTCGAGCACCATGGCCTTTTCTGTGCGCACAAGCAGTGGATCCCGGCAATTCTCTTCTCGGAGCGGACTTGGCGGGGGATCTCTGAGAATGCCTGGTTCTAGTGGGGGAGCAGGCTTCGGTGGCAGTGGACTCGGGTTTGGTGGTGGATCTGGTGGAGGTTTTGGTGCTGCTTCTATGCTTGGTTCCGGCTCTGGCTTTGGTGGAGGTTTTGGGAGTAGCTCAGGTGGAGGCTTTGGGAGCAGCTTAAGCAGTGGCTTTGGTGGAGGCTACGGTAGTGGTTTAGGTGGTAGCTATGGAGGTGGCTTAGGCAGTGCTTTTGGGGGAGGTTTAGGCAGTGCTTTTGGCAGCAGCTCAGGTGCTGGTTTCGGAGGTGGCTTTGGTGGCGGCTCAGGATCTGGTTTTGGAGGTGGGTTTGGTGGTGCTGGTGCTGGGGATGGCGGACTTATTTCTGGCTCCAAAAAAGAAACGATGCAGAACCTCAATGACCGTCTGGCTGCTTATCTGGACAAAGTACGATCTCTGGAGGATGCCAATACAGAATTGGAGCGCAAAATCCGCGAGTGGTATGAGAAAAATGGCCCTGGTGTTGGCATCCCTGGATCTGGGAATGACTACAGTAAATACTATCCTATAATTGAAGATCTTCGAAGCAAGGTAGCAAAGCGATGTACTTAACATATCTTTAGCTTTGTAGTTCTCCTAATAATACTTTGGATAAAAATAACAAATTCCTTTCAGAAACCAAGAGCAAATTTATTCTACAGTCCTGACGCTTGTAATAACCTCTGTCACACTGCACTGGTATCATGTTGAAATTTTCTTGTATGTTAAGAGCCGTTCTGTAGCTATATCACACAATAGTCTGTGACTTGGTCTAATTTCAATAAAGGAGAAGACAGTGATGGAATTCAGTTCCACAAAGTCTTGTAGATTACAAAGTTTAGATTTTAATAAGTTTCATATTTCCTAGATCACAAATTAAATTCCTTAAATAGACAGGCTACCTGGCAAGGTCTTCAGAGATTATAAACCATCTAGTCATAGCATGAGAACTGGTATTCTACTATTAAGTGAAGCATGCTGATTTGCAGAAGCTGAAAATCTGTCCTATTTATTTTCATACTAAAAAATTACATTTAATATTATAATCGTACTTAGGATTACAGTTAAGTAAACAGCTATATTGAGCTGCAAAGCCACTGGGCTATAAAATCATTCTCCGAACATTGTTTGTATTCCAGATCATCAATGCAACTATCGACAATGCAAGAATCATTTTGCAGGTTGATAATGCCAGACTGGCTGCTGATGACTTCAGACTGAAGTAAGTATATCTTAATATTACAAAATTTCTTACTAATATTTTAAGGAAAAAAAATCTTTTGTATTTCTTTCCTTGTAGAATACTTTAACATAATTATTAAACAACATTATAATAAGTATGTGTATCAAGATTTCATATTAAAAGCTATGTAAGTACACAGTAATAGTTCGCATTTGACCTCACTAACCATATAAAACTATCATATTTCATTATTTTATTTACAGATATGAGAATGAAGTGGCTCTTCGCCAGAGTGTGGAAGCTGACATCAATGGTCTGCGCAGAGTTCTTGATGAGCTGACTTTGACAAGAGCTGATTTGGAGATGCAGATTGAAAGCCTGAATGAAGAACTGGCTTACCTCAAGAAGAATCATGAAGAGGTACCTTTTTTTTTCTTTGTGAATTCATAACAAGGCACATGGAATTGTGAAATATCAAATTATTCCCTTATTTATGCCAGTGGGAGCTCCTTGTTTACATTATTCATTTTGTTTGCTGTTCTTTTTTGAATTTGCCAAGTCAAAGAGTGAAAGAAATATACAAGCTATGGATTCTTGTTGAAAGATAATTTACATCACGTCTATTTCTTCACATATATTTTTGGTAGAAGCATTTTGCCTTTTATTAACAGAAACTTTTGTTTATTTTAAATCTCTCCAGGAGCTTCAAGGCATCCAAAGCAGTGCATGTGGTCAAGTCAGCGTTGAAATGGATGCTGCTCCAGGAATTGACCTGACCAAGCTTTTGAATGACATGAGGGGACAGTATGAAGTCATTGCTGAGCAAAATCGTAAAGAGGCTGAAGCATGGTTCAATGAAAAAGTAACAACCACAGATGGCAAATTCAGCAAAATGTATGAAAAAATGAGTTAAGTATTTGGAACAGTAAATTTACACTCTATTCTTCCTTGTCATTTCAGAGCGGGGAGCTGAAAAGGGAAATCTCCACCAATACTGAGCAGCTTCAGTCAGGAAAGAGTGAGATAACAGATTTAAAACGGACCCTCCAGAGCCTGGAAATTGAACTACAATCTCAGCTTGCCATGGTATGTTCTAAGGATGCTCCTAACTAGTCAGAGTAAATCTTCCAACTTCAAAAGTGTTGCTAGATCTTATACTATTCCATAGGATTTAAGATTTGCATTTATTTCCCATTAAATCTTGCATTCTTTTAGTTCCTAAATAGCAAGAATATGTATAATTGGATTGCAAGTAGCATGTTGTAAAGCAGATGAACTTTCATAGTTCACATTCAGTGAAGCAGCAAAGGCCAGTTTTCAAACCGGTATTTCCAGAAAAAAATAAAAATCTCTAAGTAATGAGGCTATACTTACTCCCATTAAACTATTTCCAATGGTTTTGTATTTTTAAAGAATTAATTTTTCCTCAATCAGAGATTATTTAATATCCTTCTTTCACAGAAAAAATCCCTTGAAGACACTTTAGCAGAAACAGAAGGAGGTTACTGTGCTCAGCTTTCACAAATCCAACTTCAGATTGGGAATCTGGAGTCTCAGCTGTTTCAGGTCAGGGCTGATATGGAGCGCCAGAATGCAGAGTATCAACAACTTCTAGACATTAAGACTCGCCTGGAGATGGAGATTGAAACCTATCGTCGCTTGCTGGATGGCGAGTTTGTGTAAGTACCTAATTTACATAAAATATCTCCTATTTTCTGTAACAATATCCCTTCCAGGAAAAAAGAGGTAAAAACAAGTGGTACATTCACCAAAAGACAGTAAGGCACATAAAATGATTCTTAAATAATACAGGTATATTCTGAGGAGAATGAACCACTCAGTATTTAAAATAATCAGTGCCAACATGAAAAGGGAATTTCTCCTGACCCTGACAAACATTCTGCACTATAACATATCTCTGATTCACTTTTAGGAGTGCAGGACCGGGAGTTACATTTGAAAGCTCATCCTTGACAGGGTCTAAATCACAAACACAATCACTGGATTCTTCGCAGGGTAGGTAGAACTTGACTGAATAAAATTTTGTTTCTAAAGTCATTCTTGTAAATAAAATAATACATGCTACTCTGTTTAAATGTGTCATAGTTCATTATACCAAGAAACCAATTTGAAAGGAAAAGGATGTAACTGTTCACATACACGTGCTGCTGCTTTATAATTTTTAACACTTTGATAAATATTTCTTGTTTCATTTATGATGTTAGATCCTGCCAAAACTAGAAAGATCAAGACAATTGTTGAAGAAGTGGTAGATGGAAAAGTTGTTGCATCCCATGTTAAGGAAGTTGAAGAGAAGATATAAGGCACAATCTGATATTGCAAAGGATCCATTCACTCCATGTTTTTTCAAAGCCAAAGTGGATAAATAATTTCATGCAGTTGTATAAAATGAAAAAAATAGATTGGCTTTTTACTAAGATTCTTTTACATAAAAGAAAGCCTGCATTTTCATTCTTAGCAGTCATGCAATATATTTTCTGCTTCAGTCTATTGGTATTACCTGTATTATTGTCACAGTGTTCTATTAAATGTATCATCAAAACTTTGTTCAGTAACTAGAAATATGATGCACACATTAGGCATTTAATTAGATATATGCTTTTTATAATTTTTAGTAATTAATAGATAAAATAATTTTGCTATTGTAAGCTCATTTTCCAGTTTTCTTGACTAATAAAAAGAACTCAACAAGCTTTAAGATGTTAGTCTCCCTTTACTCTTCATTTAGGACTGCTGCTCCTGATCGGTATTTGCCACTTCATTGGGTATCTTGCTAAAGCTATCCATTTAAGACAGAAGTTTCTGCAAACAGAACAACATATCTGGTCTAGTGGAAGGTGTCTCTGCCCATGGCAGGGGGGGTGGACTAGATGATCTTTAAGGTCCATTCCAACTCAAACCATTCCATGATTCTATACTGCAGAGACCACAACCATAGTGGAAAAGTAAAGCTACCCCAGCTTGGCAGCACATGGCAGCCCCAGCCAGGTGGCGGTGGCTCCATGCTGCCCAGTGCTGTCTCGTGGGGCGCAGGATGATCCCCCAAGTCCCAAATTTGGCTCCTGGCTGATCAACTCAAATTAACTATTTAAAGGAATCTCAACCAAAACAAAAACAAACAAACAAAAAAGAAAACAGAAAAATTACAATCCCCTTACAATTTACACACCTAAGCCTTTGTGCTTCCTGCCTTGAACCAATAAAAGCTAGGGTAATTAAAACAGTAATCAAAGAACCAAGTCAGCATAGTAGAATTGTAACATCTAAAGTCCAGTCAGTTAAGGAAAAAGTATTGTGATAAATAACCCAAAGAAATTAAACAGAAGAATATTCTAGATATGCCAATACAAAGAGAGAAGAACTTGAAAACCTCTTGAGTAAATGCACAATCTTCAACAGTTTAAGGAAGCAATTTCTTTTCTGAAAGCATGCAGCACAAGTGTATCTCTTTTTTGTCACCCTTTAAAAGCAGTCCTGATAAATAAATGAAAAGAATCTTACTACAGGTAAAGTATCTCGATAATATTTTTCACTGTTGCAGATTACATTTTAAAGATTTAAATAATTACAATATAAATTAAAATAATATCAGAAATAGACAAATTGAGGTTGTTTATGTAGCCGGTTATGATTACCAAGAGTACCAGTATAGAGACATTCTAAGGTTAGAGGCTGAAGGATTTTTTTTTCTCTTCCCAAGACAGGACAGCATTCGTCCTCTTTCTTTCCTATCCATAATTTTTTTCTCATAGGTAGAAAACCTGATATCATATTATCTTCCCCATTATAGACAGCATCTCCATTTTGAAAAGAAAAATACATCTCTTTTGCCTTCTTCCAAAGACATATATACTTTCATAATAATTTTATACAAAGAAGTATGAAATAATGTACAGTACCTCAAGGACTGCAACTGTGATTGCTGTGAAATTCCCTAGTTCATTCAGTGTAGATTTCCACTGAATAACCATAGAGTTTACCTACATACACATTAATCCTGAATGTAATGTTATGATCTAAAAGATGATTTAGAATAGGCTAGGTGCAGTTTAGAAATATGTAAAATCTAGAAACCACTCTAGCTACTGTCTTGTGAGAAAGCAACACTAGCACACGAAAGCAGTTTGCAATCACTACAGCATTATTATGCTGTACCACAGAACCCAAATAGCTTTTGCAGAGTATGCGAACTATAAGGTTAACTGAAATTCAGCATCTGTAATAAAATAAGAACATTGAAAGTAGGTAGAACTAAAATTTACATAAATCCTAGTAAAGATACAATTGCTTACACATACCTACCTTTAGCCTACAGGGATCTCGTACCCAGGTGTTTCCTTTACACCTGAAAACAAGACGGAAAAAGAAAGTATTAGTGCTAATTTCTTTTTCAAAAGCTTTTAAAAATTGTATCAGCTGGCAAATGTTTAGCTGCTGGTAGTGTGAAGATTCATTCATAGATGCTTGTTGATGCATAAAGTTTGGTTTGTGGGACCACATCCTATATCCCTGCAGACCTCCACATTATACTTCAAACTTTTATTTTTTTATTCATTTCTGTATACTAGACAGCCTTGACTTTGCCTGATACAAATAGAAAATGGTCTGAGTCCCAAGGAACTGAAAGCAAACTGTAAACAATCGGTATTGCAATGCAAAGAAAAAAAAAAGATTTTAAATTGCATTTCAATTTCTTATTTGCTTAAATACATAACTTTTCCTATTAATGTTTATACTGTCCCAAGGTATAATATGTTTGATGGATTCGTAATGTTTTTATTACGTGACTGTTCTCATACCATCAGTGAAAAACACTGTCAGTATATTGGTTTTAGAACTACATAAAAATAAGACTAATGAAGGCACTTGTAGAAAAGATAGCGGACAACAGACCATTCTCATCTCAGTCCAGGACAGCTGAAAAACAGCCAGTAAAGAAAAATAAAATCAGAATACAGGATCCTTTTACATGTGCCAGCAGACAGAGCCAAGAACAAGGAAGCCTTACACATACAAGGAGACTTTTAAGTGGTATAATACCTTCACTTTGAAAAAGATGAGTGTCTTGCAGAGGTTTATTGCCTTTTTTT
Organism: Falco punctatus; assembly: GCF_963210335.1. Taxonomy (NCBI): domain Eukaryota; kingdom Metazoa; phylum Chordata; class Aves; order Falconiformes; family Falconidae; genus Falco; species Falco punctatus. The sequence continues at coordinate 2,909,376 of NC_137599.1, read as the reverse complement.
CTCATTTTACCAATGTATATCCTTATTTGGAGCCTAAAAATGCATTCTACCTAGTGAATTTTAATTTTTTACTCAAATCTGAATTTTTTCACTAAATACCTTGTATGGTGCATTACTGCAAAAACTTTGAAAAATGGGTAAGAGCCATTCTTAGCAGACAAGACCACTGGATCATAAGTAGCTACAGTGAGCCAGGAAATGAAGAATTATTTGAAGAAAATACAGCACCACAGAACCTATACTTTCTACCTCCCCAGTAGCTGTCAGGAAAGGTTTAAGAGTCTTACAACAATCTGCACATTCCATGAACTGAACACACTGACACAACAGAGGTCCTGTAAACACCTTCAGAAACAAACCAGATGCTTTTGTGACAGCAGTTAGCTATGTTTGAAGTGTTAATTCACCAGAAGTTTGTGCTCTGCAGAAGAGGAACCAAATCCCTTGCCACAAGGTGCACAAGCATTCTTTACCACTAGTAGTGCTGGTTCCTCTCCCTCTTTTCGTGTTCCTGTCCATAAAAACACCAAAGCGTTGGGTGGGAGGATATCCAGGAGCCCAGCTCTTTTTCAAAATGGGATAGTCTTCAACACTAGATCAGGTCAGCCACTTGAGACTTCACCTCTCTGAATTCCAAAACCTTCAAGGATGGAAATTCTGTAACATCCCTAAATAACCTGTTCCAGTGCTGCACAATTGCCTGGTGAAGGCCCATTCCAGCAGCACAGCCATCAGTACAGGTATACTGCTGGGAAGCTGCTCCCTCACCCTCTGCAATTGTACTCTCATGCTGTGCTGCTATAATTTCATCCTTCGTTTTGCTTCCCTTAACCTCACATTTCTGAAGTTATAAAAAAACACAGTCACAGTGTCACAAAAACATAAAGATTTTGTACATACTCGTTTCAGCACATAATTTAGGAATCATTACTTTAATCGCTGCAAAAGTGACAGATCTTTGCTGTACTAAACTTGCTTTTAGAAATGATTGGAAGCCTCTGACCTTCCAGTACTTCCTCAAAAATACAGCTCTGCAGCTTTAAAATCCGCCTGCGCTCGCTCTCCCCTCACTGCAGGCAGTGAAGGCTCTGCAGCAGCCGGCTCACCCTATCAATAGGGTTCGGTTAGCCAAGGGGGAGGATGGGAGGAGAATGGAACTGTCCCGGCTCCTCAATGAGACCAGGGCAAAGTATGAAACACCCATCACCAGAAATCAGATAAAGACCGTCATCTCAGCAAGGACCCAGGTAATGACTTCATACAGACATACACCTTCCAGAGTAAGGAGACAATCCCTGTCTATACAGTTCCTCCCTCAGCCTCTATGAGGTACAGTATTTCCTTTTCAATGCAGCATATTATTGGGGAGGGATTTTGATTTTACTGCAGTAAGATGTGAACTGAAAGATACGGAAACAGATTTTGTCTAAGGTATGAGATTCACACTAAATGAATGCTGTGTAATTCATCTGGATGTTTTTCTGTACCTGCAACAGTGATATTGTTGTGATTTAAAAAATTATGACATATGCTGTAACATGGTAACCTCTAGCACCATTTAGTTATCCCAGAGGAAAAGTGAATCTTAAAAATCAAAGGCAGTTTAAATAATCCATATATATATATATATACAGAAAGCTTTACCATTTTTAGCACCTATATTATAGAAAACTGTACCTTTTTAGGAACTATTTTATATTGTTCACAGTAAAACTATGTTAAACTCTTCAACAAATACATTTTTTTCTTTCATACAGATTGATTAAATGTTATCAACACACAATGCTACTATTATAGACTGACATACAAAACATCTCTAAAACCCAAGTGAACCTTGAAATAAAATGGCAAAACGATTTTCAGCTATCAAATGTCAAGAAATTCAGGGTGAAAATTAGGTATTGTATCACCTTATTGTACTTCTTGGGTATTGCAGAAATGCTGGAGGTTTATTTTAACCACAGGCCAGGCTGCTGCTGCAGTCTGGCTGGTCTACACAGTAATCCAGTGACACACAGCAGCTACAAAGTAGATAATTAAGCCAAGTTTATATTTGTGTTTGGCACAAAGCAGCCAATGTATATCTATATATTCTTGTCACATAAATTCTGCAGTACCCAGGCAAAAAAAGGGTAGGCAAAGAATATTGACTGTTCACTTGTGCATTAGCCAAATTTAGATTTTTCATCAAAATGATGGCATGGTAAAATTACAATACATCAGTATGTTACGGGGGGGGAAAGGAATGTATTTTACTCGCTTCATAAGACCTGAATTAAAGAGTTCATTTTCTTAGAGTTGATGGCATCATAAGAACCTACATAAAGCAGTAAAATATGCAAAAGAGCATGTATTGTTTCAAGGGCTTATGGCATCCTCACCACTTGCAGTAAAACTCAGAAGCAAAAAAGAAAAATAACTTTCAGAAGTAAAACAAACATTCTGGAAGTTAAATGCATGAACATATTATCTAAATAAAAGACGAGCTCAAATCTAAAATGACCCCACACATGCTCAGGACTGGCTTAAATGAACTACTTTTAATTGGATTTTAAAAAAGGCAAACCCCCACATTTTCTTGCAAATACAATACAGTGCTTTTTGACTATTTACTTTTTTCCTAAGAATAAGCTTCAGCCTTAAGGATGGCAGATTATCTCAAATAATATTTTAGATCGGGATTAAGCTTAGAACAGGCACCTCATTTCTGACTTTTAACACCCGGGTGACAGCATATACTCAGAAAACAAATCAATATTTTCCTTCCTGTGATAAGTAAATCTTAAAAGTTAAGAGGACAAGGAAAAGTTGTAGATTTGGATCAGGTTGCTGTTCATACTTAAATGAATGAACGTACTTGCTCTCAAATGACAATCTGAAATCTAATCAATGACTAGATCAGGCAAAAACAATTACAGCAATTGTCAATTGTGATATACTCATGCACCCACTGCAAAGGGCTATCTCTCTATAAAACTGTTCTTAGAAATCAAAAATACATTAAAAACCTTATTCAAACCTGGAAGCTTGAACTAACTGCAGTTCCTCTTATTTCCATAAAGTTAAGCCCATTTACTCTAGCCGTGAATAAGGTCGCAACACAACTGGTTAATTTGTATGGGAACTCCTCTACAAGAAATATGTTAGTGATAAGGATGCAGCCAACTACTTCCCATCAAACACAGCAGGATAATCGCTTCCCATCTACACGGTACATAAAATTTAGCAAATTTATATGACTCTCAAAAAATTCCAACTAGATATTTTGTGTATCGATTTCATTTTCATTATTTGAATATTTTTAAGATTGTTATCTTTTTTATATCTCCTGTAGCTAGAAGAAGATACAATTAAAAGAATGGACAAAGATGCAGAAGCATTAAAGGCAGCCAGAGCAGAACTCTGTGAAGCGAGACGGCAGTGGCACCATATGCAGATCGAAATTGAATCTCTCCACGCTGTGGTAAGCATCGTAAAATGAAATTTGAAATATCCTGGAAAAAAATTAATATTTTTCTTGATGTAAACTATTCCACAATTCAGTTGATATAACAATAACATCCACTATACAGCTGAAATACCACACACAGAGAAATGCATGGACTTGCAGCTCAGTGCACAGAGCACTCACCAACAAGCAGTAACCCAGTTGTTTGCTCACATTTAAGAGTATCACACATTCCGATTCAGGATCTGCCATGCAATATACACATCTTTTCGTGTTTTCACACCTGCCAAACATATATTTTTATGATACTCCCTCATCAAGTTCCTGGTCATTCTACCTAACCAATTCACATCAGGTTTAGAACTTTTTTTGAATATGTGGATGAAGTTTATATATTAATTAATGATAAAATATGTTAGCAATTTACTGAATTCAGTAATATAATAAGCCACAACAGCACACAGACCACTCAGTTTTCATACAGTACTGAGCTGGATATCATTTTAACCATACAGGTAAAATCAGGTATGTGTAAAATGAATGGTAGTGGATTGCTGGTACAACAAAAGGCTACATTTTTTTATCCTATCTTGAATTATTACAGATCTTACCAGAAAATTTCTCAGCAAAATTATTATATTAAAAGCTTTACTCCTGTTCCTAAAGAATATTCTTAAAAGAACTATGTATAAAAATACACAGCTTGTTAATTAAAAGTATGTATGACATCTCAATGCATATACTTTCCAAATCTTAAAATATGAGTTAAATTTAACAGGAAAAGGGTTTGGAACGTTCATTACGTGCCACAGAGCAGCAGTACCACATGCAACTACAAAATTTAGAAGCTGAGATTGAATGCTTAGAGAAAGAGCTACTGGAAGTGAGAAGAGGTATTGAGAAACAGCTTCAAGAGCATGAAATTCTCCTGAACACAAGGATGAAACTGGAAGAGGAGATAGCAACATACCGCAGCCTGCTTGAGCAAGAAGAGAACAGGTATTTGTTTAGAAAAAAAGTACTCAAATTTGTCTTCCATTTCATAAGTTCTCATTAAAATATTCATCAGAATTGTAAATACATGAACCAATCATTAAAAAATTACAGTATAAAAATCCTTAAAAATGGTTTCATTGTAACTTCACTGATTCCACGCTTCCTCGAGCTCAGAGCATCTCCACGATGCGTTGCAGATGACAGCACGCTTACTGCACCCGCGCTTGAGGCGCTGCACGTTGGTGTAGACTTTGTACACCATGAGCTGCCTGTTTGTCTCAGACCGTTGATGAAGCAAGTCCATACGCACAACATGCTGGGAGAGGAGTTCACATCTCGGCACACGACAGATGTCCATTTGCACGTGGAATTCACGCTACTCAGGATCATTCGAAGTGTGTTAAGGCACACAATAGGATGCTATTTAAGAACATACCTTCTAGTGACATTGTGCTTTGGTGGTAACTCCTCATGTCTGCACTCTCCCTGGTACAGAAATGCCAATATTTTGAAATGTAGACATGAGAAAGGCAGCTATACAAATGTAAACAACAAGGAGGATAAGGAAAAGGCAAAATACCACCTCTTGCACTCAGCACTGGCATCTTAACAAAACCAAGCACGTGATTCTGAACTCTTTCAGTGGAACATTGCCTCCCTCAGTCCTTTCTACAAAAAATAGAGAGCTTCAGTCCAGGAACCTCAGATATTTGCATAAGATGATTCCAAACAAGGGAGTCAGTTTCAGATTTAACGCTTCTAACTCTGAAAATACACCCAATTCAGTACTAATAAAATTAAGTAACTCTTCCTAGCACACAATAAACTGACTAAAAACTGTCCAAAAATATGGTTCTCATATTTTTAATTTTTTGATAGCTGCTCATAAGACAAGTTTTGGATTAAAGTAATTCAATGTTACTTGATGACAGCAAGAATTTTTATTTTTGCAGGTTTCGTTGCTCTATACCTGACCAGGAGGATGACAAAAAGCCTACCACCAGCAAGACTGCCTTTACACTGCCTTTAGGTGAGTTTTTAGACACTTTCCCCTTAGGGGACTATGGCCCTACAGGAGGTTCCTAACTACTGACAAATTACTGGATATTACAAAAGGATCTTGTTCCAGTGCAGCAGGAGGAAAAATACCTCTAGGTCCCGTGTCCTGACCTTACTCTTCTGCATGCCCAGTATACCTGCATTTTCTTTTACAGACGGTGTAAAGCAGCATGAAACTGAGAAGGTGGAACTGATGACAAAGCAAGCAATCCTAGATGGAAATATTATGAAGGAAAGCGCTGAAGCTCATGGCACTGTACAGTAAGATAAACATGAATTTAACATAATAACAATTGACAGTAAATGGTAGCATTACATTTCAGTAGCTTTGAGCTTTCCTTTATTTAGTATCTGTTATATCATGCCCATACAGCCAAGAAGCTGCACACTAACAGTGAGCATTCTTGAAGGTATATTGAATAGCATGTTTTAACAATACATTAAATTTTAAAGTTCTTTTTATTAGCATTTGCTTCATAAGCAAACAATATCATGATGATGCTTCTGATTTGTAATTTCTGTTTCTGTTAAGAATGAAACTATGAATAATTCATCTAGTTAAGGCTGAAAGCAAAGGAGCCCATACCATGTTTGCAAAGTTCCTCTGGGGCATATTTATGCACATAAATTCAGGCTTGGCTGCTCTAACTTGCTATTTGGAAACTCCTACGTTTCACCAATTACCAAACAGGGAATGGAGAGCTTGGCTCCTAAGTAGGCATGTGAAAGTCTGTTACTATGTATTATTCACCTTAAATTACTTTAATAGTATTGGATTGCCTCGTTGTTTTTTTTTCTCTCCTGCTGCTCTTTAAGCTTTTTTGTAGACGGGCACTTTACATTTAAAACAAACTGTAGTGTACTGTTTTACTAATACTTAACTGTCATCAGTTGTTGAAAACATGTAGAAATTCGGACTAAGAATTAATGCCATCATATAGTCCACCCTATACACTGCATACCTGCATCTTATTTTCATACAGCAGCTCTGTTGCCCTCACACAGTCAGATTTGCAGGGGGTTGCTTGGCTGGGTACAGTTTACCTAAGTAAGTCTCCAGAGTTGGACTTTTAGACCTGGATCCTGACACATGCTCAGAGGATTACATCAACAGGATTTGCACACCAAAGTAATACTGAATCATCTGGGGTTTTAATTCCCTGTATTTTACTTCTGCCCTTTTTTCCTTTTTTTTTTTTTAAATTACTGTATATCTACATTCTGATGTCTATAACGAGAATTTTCTTCTCCCTATTCTGAAGGCTTTCAGTTGCTGGAATTCTGCCCTGCCCACTGTAGTAAGGAGGCTTCTTGCAAAGTTTTTGAGCTTAGGTTCCAGACTTTCTCCTTGGAAACAAATTGTCTGATGTGTTTGGAGCAGTGGTTTTGTATCCATGTCTCCTTAAAAGTACAAGAACAAGAATATAATGAACCCTCGCCCATTAGTTAGCTTTTCTGGAGAATGAACCTGTGAAAAAAAATGAAAAATTCTAGTGTCTTGGTACCCATCTAAAATAACTTGACACTTTATTATGCAAGGTCTCTCTACATTGTAAAAGCAGCCCTGAAGACAGATAACTCATATTGCCTAAATGATTATAAATATTGTTGCTTTATTGTTTCAGGACAGAAAAAGTGGATGAAGTCATTAAAGAATGGGAAGGGTCTTTCTTTAAGGACAACCCTCGCTTAAGGAAAAAATCAGTTTCACTGCGCTTTGATCTCCACCTAGCAGCAACAGAGGAAGGATGTTTACACACTAAGAAGAAAACTCTTCCTAACATTGAAGTCAGGCTGGTAATGAGGAGATCTTGCAGTATTCCTTCTATCAAACCTTAACCTACAGCAAATTAACCCAAAGTTCATCTCCAATGGGCTCTGGAAATAAACTGTAGATGGACTTACAAGGCTATCTTGTTACAACAATGAAATCTTACTAAGTACTTTGATTAATACAATAAACACACACAAGTCTTTTAAAAGAAAGGGAGAAGAGCAAGGGAGTTAAAATTCCAAGAAATCTAACTTCTACTAGTTTTATACTCTGGGTGCAGCCCTTTAATTTTCTCATTATTGTTGTTTTGTAGAATTTCACCAAATATTGCAAAAATTAAACTGTAACTTTATACTTTGACATATTCTGCCTTTTAAAAGAGAACTTGTTTTCTCTTTCTGGAAATGACAAATGCATATTTCATGCTATTATTCAGTATTGCATACATATAATGACTGATGAATCCTTCTAATAATTTATATCACAACTGACATAATTCCTGAAATATATTTTAAAATAACACTTTCTAACAGAAAAATTACATACAAAGATGCTCTTAAAATACATAAACTATTAGCAAAGAATTTTCTTTTTAAAGTGGCTGTATTTTTAAATTATTTTTTTTTGGCAACAACTGAGCAAAAATGTCTTTCCCTCACATAATTATACACACATTTTTAAAACTGTTGTTACAAACCAGTAATATTTTAGCCATACTCTTCCTCTAATTTTGAAGCAGTAATTTCCAATGAAAAAATCAGTCATGCTCTTATGTGTCCACACATAACTGTACTACAACTTTCTTAGCCGCAGCAACTAAAATTATACTTCTTACTTGTTCAAACAAAAGGTGTCAACTAACCATTTTAATGCTGTTATTTAATTAATTTTATTATATCAGTGTGAATTAATTTTTTTTCAACAAATTAATCTCCTGACAAATATTGTAAGTTATGCTCTCACTATTATGCCAGGGTACAACCATTATTCCTTCAAACTAAATGGACAAATAAGGGCTACATATTCAAAGTAAAATTCTACCATACTCATTAAGCATCCCCCACTACTACTTAAAGTAGCTATGGGCAAATACAAAGTACAGTAGATGATCTTGCATCAGTACACAGAAAAAACTCAGACATACTGCTTCATAACATTATGAGATAAATTTCAAACAAAAATTCAAACAAAATTGTATGAGGGCAAGGATGATTATGAGGATTTTTAAGAGGCATGGATGTCACAAACTCGCCAAAATCACTGGGATTGCAGGAGCTCAGAATCTAGGAAAACCATGTACTGTACTTGCTGGAGTCACAGCAGCATGTAAAAGATTAAGTGTCAGTATTTGCCTTATTACTTATGGCATGTGTTACAAAAACTGATACTACAAATTCTTTCAGTGTTAATTTATGGTTCTATCTTTTGTTAATGGTAAGAACAATGCATTTATATTGCCCACCGTTCTATATCTACTGTATTAAGCTGGCTAATTATCATTAACCTTAATACTGATCTGGTGTTGTTAATACTTGAGTATTTGGCATCCTGAATGTATTAGCCTGCTCTAGTATTTTTACTATGCAGCTTTTTTTTGTGTGCTTATACTCCGTAAATTTACAATACTTGAATTTAAACTAAGTTTTAATTGCTTCAAGGCACTTTAAGCAGGGATACGAATTTACCAAAGTAAATGACATTACTACAATAAAAAAGTATTAAAATTGAGTTTGCCCATGCATTTTTTTTGTTTTAATGTGTATACCTTAAAAGGAAAGACATAACAGAGAAATACAAAATAAAAGTTGTAGATAAAATCTGTAACGCTGCAACCAAGTGTTCTCTAAAGGTCTCCTCTACAATTAGAAAGGCACAGATTCCCCAAGAATCTATATCATGACATGTGAGTGTCCTCCTGCTACAAAAATTACTCTTTTTCTAGTAAATCCAGTAACCCTGACTAGATCTAAAGTCCTTTGTTCCAAGTACTGCACAAGGAAGAAGACAGCATTTGGCACACATAGTTTACAATCTAAAAGATAAGCTGACAGCCAAAGATAAATAGCAAGGAAATATGTAACAGAAACCTAGCTTATTAACTTCAGAACTGCTCAGACAGACTTCCTCATGCAGGAAGAGCTTGCACAGGCATATAAAAATTACTATACAAATACATGGAAGGTACCGCCATCTCTACAGTAAACAATAATGGAATCATCTTACTCACAGACACATTTTTTTCTTTAACTGGGGTGTTTGGCTTATCCTCAGACCTCCTCTAGGTAACTCCAGATGTACTTTTTTTTCCCCCTAATGATAGAAACCTCATGGAGCATAGTAAAGAACACATACCTGACTTCACCTTGCTATACAACCTCCATATTATTTTAGAATAGAAAAATTACTGTGTATCTACAGTAAACATTGTCTGGGATGCTAAGTAACTAGAAAAAAAAATTACTTTCTGCATATACATTATTTCATCCAACCAGTATCTGACCTCAAGGTTCTTGCAGCCATCTCCTGGCCTCAACGACAGCACAAGCACATCCTGAGCTGTCCTGTGATGAGAAATTTATTCCACACACAAAAGCTGCCATTGTTTAACATCGGACTTGCCTTCTCATGAAATATATAGCTGCTGCTTGAAGTTTGAAACAACTGGTATAAACCCAGTTACATTATTTTAAGACCATGAAACCCGATGGATGCTCTAAGGGGAAAAAATAGACTGCAGTTTAATAGCTGTTTCTGTTAACACAAACATTCTATAAGCAGCCCACTGTTGCCTGCTCAGGGCTATTTTCTTCACGTGGGACCTACTGACACTGACTTCATTAGCTGCATTAAGAATTGCTGCTACTCTAGACCTGGTTCAGGTGTGCATCCTGGTTTTAACTGTTTTCTCCCCTTACAGAACATAGCTATCTTTTGTGTTATTCACAAATTCCACCTCTTCAAATGTAAAGAGCTTACTCTTCTGTTCTTAAACTACTTGCACTTCCAGTAGTGTCAGGCATAGAAAAAAATATTCACAATAAAACCTCACCCTGATTTTACATCATTTTAAAGCTTAATTTAAAAACCATTAACACTGAAGCTTGATAATATGACAAAGAATTCTTCACTTCTGTGCTGCTAATTTGTATCAGCTGAGCTACTGCCTTGTAATACCTGCAAATGTCTGATGTAAAAGCAAGTTTCATTGTCTCAACCTACTTTACAGTGAATATGTCTGCATTACAAAGCTTATGAAATTGCTGCTAATTAAAACAGTTGGATAAGAGCCAACTATTTAGAGCCCCCTGGTTAGCACGATGCAGTATAAACAGCCCTATTAAATCAGTAGCACTACTTATGTGATACTGTATATTAAAAGGTGTACACAGGCAAAATCTTTCACTATCACAGCATGGAAATTAGATAGTGAAGTAAAAAACCCTTCATAAACCAAAGTAAGGAAAACATTGCTGGCTTCAAAAATACACAATGATTCAGAACTATTATCATGGAAAGTGAGTATCAGTAAATGTACTTGAACATCATAATAAGTGTTTCAAAGGCTGCACAAATTTAGAATTTATTTTAAAACTAACAACATTAAATGCATTTTAACACTATCAACAAACCCAAGTTATAATAAACTAGAGATGAATGAATGAAGCGGTCAAAACCAGAGGAAAAAACAGGTTATTTTTCACCTCTTAACAAGTATTTTCTCACCTTCTCTTTATAAATATTCTGCACAGGTGGAACTGGTAGACTAAAGAGACATATTTGGCTGGTTGACTGAGGAATCTTTTCAATTCTTACTTTAATTATCATACGGAAGTCATAGGTTATTCTGCTGCATGTCAACAGACTTCCATTGCGGCCACGGACAGCACACTATAGGCAGATGAGAGCAGCGTTCTTGTCTCTATACTTGTTCCTAAAAATATGGTTGATTTAAGAACGAAAGCAAAAAGGCCCAAAACGTAGGCATCAAGAAGAAATGGGCCTGACTTGCAGCAACCCGGTATCATACTCAGTTTTCCTTTTCACCTTCTGCTGTATTTTTAGGTTTGGTTGGTATCATCTGTTTGGCTTTCCTTCAGCTGCCACATTCACCAGCTCCACCAAAATCCTCCTTTATGGATGTCTAGAAATCAGTCCTATTAGCTGTGTGACAGAATTTCAATGCCAAACTTTAAGTTTTCATATTTAATTCAGTCACATTAACAATTTCCACTGAAAAAAAAAAAAAAAAGACTCCTGTGCTGAATGCTGGGATCTGAAATTCTTCATCTTCCTCACACACTCAGAGCCATATGGTGTAATGTAGTTTGTATTTGCAAGCTTTTTACCTCTGTATATGATACCTTCAGAAATTTCTGCAAGAAATTGTTCTGGATAATTCCACTGCTTCCAGTCTATTCTGTAATTCACAATCCCTTGTACTCAGCAGCTAGCTGTCCCAAGTCTGACTTAGTTCAAAATTATATACTACACAGATTTATAAACTAGGATCTCTCCCATAGCCCGTATGACCAGCATTCCTTCACACCACTGCACAGGCTTCCCCTAGGCCGCCTTCTGTTCACACCTTCCATCGACGCACCGGCATCCTCCCACCTTTCCTCATGGCACGGCAAGCACAACCAGACGGAGGGCCACATCCTGCTCAACCTTTTCTGAAGGGATGCCATTCCCAAACCACTATTTCAGCACCGCACCCCTTACACAGACACAGGGCTCCCCGCAGGGCCGTTCACCTGACCTTAGCGCCTGTCTTTACGGGGTTAGTCGCACATTACACCGCAGCGTTTCTCCAGCCGCCCCCTGTGCAGCCCAGGCGCCTCAGGGCGCCGCGTGCTCCCTCTGAGGGGAAAAAGGCGCCAAACCTGCGGGCGTGAGGCGCCGCCGCCGCTCCCCCCCTCCCCGCTCTGCGCCGCAGATTCGCCACCAGGACACGGCGCCGCCGCCTCTCCCGGTCCCGCCAACACCGGGGTCATGGGGACTGGGGGGGCTGCCCCGCGGGGAGGTGGCTCGGCTGAGCTGACAAGAACGTGAAGGGGGGCAGCTTCCCGCCCGCGCCTTCCCCTGACTGTCGCGAAGGGGACAAGCGCGGTGCTGGAGACCGCGAGCCTGCGGCAGAGCCCGCCCCGTGCCTCGGGACCACCGGTAAGACGCCCCGCCCGGGTGAGGCGGTACCGCCTTCCCGGTAACGACAGGGGCCGCACCCCGCGCCCGGATCGCCTTTGCCCCCAGCATCCCGCAGATTCGCCACAAGCCCTTCCAGCCCCACCGGCCCCGGAGGCTACGGGGAAGGCCCCTGCCCAGCGGGGGCCCGAGGGGCAGCGGGGCGGGCGAGCCGCCTTCCCCCGAAAAGAGAAACCAGCTGCCGGCAGGGCGGGGGCGACGTGTCGAAAGTGCGGAACAGGGCGCGCAGGCGCCGTCCTCGCCGCCGCCCCGGCCTGGTGGGGAACAAAGGGAGCGCGGCCGGCGCTGGAGCGGGTGAGTTGGGGCGGCCCATCCGGCCTGGCCCAGCAGCTATGAGGCGGGCAGGCCCGGGGGCACGGCGTGGCCCAGGGAGTAGCCTGGCTGGAGGGGGTGAGGGAGCAGGCCCTGATCTCCTCCCCGTTAGCGGCTGAGCGGGCTGCGTCCTCCGCCGGTTGTCGTGGTGGGTGAGGGGCTGGGGGGGGGGGGTGGGTGTGGCCGTCCCCCCGGCGTTTCTCGGCGCTGGTCCCTGGGAGTGGGGCCGTGAGGCCCGGGGACCCCGAGGCCCGGGGACCCCTGTGGGGGGCGGCGGGGCCGAGAGCCCTGCACGCTGCTAACCAGGAATTGCAGGAGGGGCGACTTCTGCTGCAGCTTCGGAGGAGGCACCTGAAGAGAAAAGCCGCAAAAAATACCGCTTTTTCCATACACACCGATGGGCTTGTTGCTGAAAGGTTAAATCTCATGGCTGTGCTGCTGTGTTCGGTAGTTTTTTAATATCTTTTTTATTTTGTGCTGTGTAAAGGGCATGTTCTTTGGTCACTTATACATTAACACTAATTTTCTGAAGTGGACAGTGGGTATATTCCCTTTATTTCTGAAGGGAAAAATACGTATAGACACACTTAAAACCTTTAACATGAAGATGACACAAACCTCAGAGTTATTTCGCAGCTATTTAAGGCCAGGTTCCTTGGAAAGCACGCTAATTTTTCAAAGATATTACACCTTGAGTTTTTAGAAATTCTTTTGTCTTTATTTCAGAATTGGCAACGCTTTTTCGTAATCAGTGGTAAAGGTAATAACTGAAGTTTCAAAGACTTGGGGAAGCAAAGGTATAATACTTAATAGCGTGATATTCTTTTGTCTTTCAGAAGTACAAATATAATGTCAGGTGGCTGAAAATTTGCCTATCAAAATGTCAAGTAAGTTTTCAGATTTTTCTTCCTTTAACTTGATGAATTAAAGAGCTGGTTCAGCAAAGCCTGTTGGTGATTATAATCCTGTTATTCCTTGCATTAAAAGGAATGATGTGAAATGTTGTAATTTCTGACCAAACTCTTGGCCTTAAATCTTGCTGTGGCTCATTTCTGACATATTGTTTTCATAGGAAATCCAAATACCACAGCTTCTCCAAAATCCTGTTCCACTGCATTTTTTTGCTTAACTTCTTTGTAATTGATGTACATATAAATGGATTTCATATTCAGTCTTATGCCTAAATAAAAGGCTAGCAATATAGCAGTGGTGTGGTCTTAAATATTTTTTTTCTTTCTCTTGTGTTCTTTGCTTTACGCTCTTCAGTGGCAAAATGCAAAGTCTTTGAGAGTAGGATTTTTGTCTTGTTTTTGTAAATTGTTTAAATGTTTGCCACAGCAGATGCCTTAAAAAAATCAGTTCAGATTTTCAAGGGGGGGAAAAAAAATTGCTTACATTTCTATCTTAACAGAAAGGCCATCTTACGCCCCACCTCCTACCCCAGCTCCTGCAACCGTAAGTATAGTGATTTCTCTCATTAATACAGAGATGGTAATACAGTCTTTAATAACTTACCAGAGTAATAATTACGGAGTTGCATTACCTTCCTGTATTGGAAACACAAACTCCTTGTGTTTTGTTATCAATATGGTATACACTCTTTAAATTAATGGTTTTGTTTTGTTGTTTTTTTTTCCCCCGAAGCAGTTTGTGAAAGAGAAGCTGAATAAACTTGTTTCACTTTTAAGGATAGATTCTGCAGATACCTTTTTTTTCTGTAAGCAGTCAGTCTAAAATTATTCACAGTGGGTTGCAACATATATTGTAATATTTAAGAACAAACTGGTATGTTCAGTTCTAAAACTTCTTGCTTAACTGATGCCCAAATCATGGGCAAACTGCATTTTTTCATGTACCAAGCTGATTTATGGTAGAATGCATGAGTATGCAAAATTCTGTTAAATAATCATAGAATTGTTTAGGTTGGAAAAGGCCTTTAAGATTGAGTCCAACCTAGCTATTGGGTCAGAATAACGAAATGCTCATGATGCCAGTCTTACTCAGATTTCTTGAAGTGACTGCTGTTTTGAGGTCTGTGGCATGAGAAATATTTTACTTTATTAAAATGCTATGAAATGACACTGAGGAAAACATGAACAGTAGCTTTGAATCGCATCTAGTTGTATTCATGCGTGTATAAAAAGGTACTAAAATACCAGTACACTGTGGTCAGGAAAGCATTTGAAAGCAAATGCATCTCTTCGGTAGCGCTCACATTTCTAAATAGCTTGCATTTTAGGAGAAACATATTCACATGAGAAAATAAGAGTCTTTTTGTACAGAGGAATGAGCAAAGATGCTATAGTGGTATTTTCTTTTTTTACCAGAGAAACTTGAAAACTCTGCTAGTAGTGTCCCTGATCCTGCATCTGGGATGAAAACTGCAGGATGGGATTTAGGTGAAATGTGATCCTTCAAATTTATTGTGCCATATTTTAAATGTAAAGAGGCTTGAAAGTTATATAATGTATAAATATAAGTCATGTTCTTAAAAATTTGCATAAATAAAACTTTATTTGTGTATGTTCAGAGTTTTCCTTTTGCATGCAACTTAATAGATTTGTGCCAGTATTAGGAGGAACATGATGGCATCTACCTTACAACTGGATTACTGCATCGAGAGCTGTGCATGTACATGTGTGATTCCTTTGGGATTATGATTATGGAAGTTGTTAAACAGTTTATATGGATGCGGTGCATTCTTTAGTCAAGACAGAAGTCTTCAGAAGGGTACATGAAACAAATTTCAAAACCGCAACTAGTGACATGCATTACCTGACTTTCAAGCATCTGCTGTATTACTTATGTTTTATACAGTCCTTCACATGATAGTCTGTGCTCTGTTAACACAAGTCATAAAAGTAGACAAATAACCTTGCTTGTTCTTCCACAGCCAGTTCCAGTAACTACAGTCAACAAAATACCAGTAGTTCTCCTAACTACAGTATTATAGCTGAAAGTAAAAATTCTCCAGGTAATGCAAGGTAGTTCCCTGGTAACATTTAAATCCTGTCTTGCAGAAATAAAGAATTAAGCAGACGGAGATTACAATTGTCATCTGATTTTATTGAAGAGGTGTAGTTCAACTATTCAAAACCTCTTGTTATGGTAATACAGAAAATATAGTAAAATGGCGCCTTATTAAATAGTGAATGTGTATGTCATGATCACAGGCATACAGATTGAGTAAATGTCAACTGCTGTGACTGAGGTTTTAAAAGTTTGGCAACAAAACATATATTTGAAGCCTGACTGTTAAGGGATAATTTTACTCTGTATTTGTATGTTTAGAAATAAACTAACTACAGTGTGTCTACATATACTTGAAAGCTTCACAAGTTAATGTAGTTTAGCTTGTGGGTTACTTTTGTTCAGTGTTTGTATTTGTCAAACCTTGGTTCTTGGAATCCTGAACCTATTTGCAGAATTTTTGTAACTGTAATCTAGAACAGGCCCGTCAGCAGATCACTTTAAAGACTGTTAGAATGTGTTTCTTACTAGAGCCAAAGTGCTGCTAAAGCGTGGGACACTGTGTGGACAACACTTAAATGTCTAGAAACACTACAGGATATCATGAATCCTAATGGAATGACGGGACCACCACAGTCAGGACTCGATCACAATTACTATTAAATGGTTGATCCATTTGTTTCCAACAGAATTTGATTGGGAAGTGGGGGGTAATGGAAGAAGGCAAGAGAGATTTATGTGAGGAGGGGAATACAGGAATACCTTCTGATAACTTGATTGTAGATGATGGGTAAGAAATTAAAAAAATTAGATCTTTCTACATTACTGAGGTGAGAATGAATCGATCCACTTTCAAGAATGAAGATTTACTGGTTATCCTTCTAAATTGTCTTGGATTTAGTGATCTGTTAAGACTAGTTTATAGTTTCTGACCTGTAGGTCTTACTGCAGGTCCCTCAACTCTTGTCAGACTGCAGCCTACCTCTAAACAGAAGCATATCTCTGTGAATTGTCTTCTCTCCCAGCTTTCTAATCCCAGTTCCCTGAAATACTTGTTTTGCAAAGCACCAGTAAAGCAGTAAAGTCTTTGGATACTGGTAGTGGTGCACAGATGGTGCTTTGAGAGAGATTTCCAGCTGCTCCCCACCCCTTTTTTTTTTTTTTTTTTTTTTATCAACAGTACAATGTTGGTTGGGAAAGCAGATAGGGGTATTCATTGGTATAGTAAATGATACTGAGGATTTCTGCCCGTTGACTGTGTGCTGTGATGCCGTCTAAGCTTAACCCTTTGGATATAAGAGTCTTTCCAAATCACTTGCTGGCTTATGTTGGAAAATTTTATTAGCCATGAACTGGATTTATAGGATACTTGTTTAAATGAGTTACACACTTAACAAATAAAATCACCAGCTTCAGACAGAAATTTGTAGTGACACATTTGCTTAAAAATCCTGTTTCCTTAATAGGTTTATACTGGAGTAAGTTTTGTGTCTTGAGAAGATACCAACTGCTACACCTCATTTGCTTGTTTAAATTCTGGTTGCTTTTGCATGCCATATTGCAGTTCATTTTCATTTCTGTGTTCTCGTTTGAGCTCATTTCTCATTCGTGTTTTTGTCTCATTTGTTTCCATCAGCAAATGCCCAGCACACCAGGGTTTGTGGGATACAATCCATACAGCCATCTGGCCTACAACAACTACAGGCTGGGAGGGAACCCGGGCACCAACAGCCGGGTCACGGTAGGAGAATCAACTATTACATCATCCGGCAAACAACAGGAATTGACCAGAAATGGCTTTAGAGTTAGGTTCTTCTGAGTCTTGGCTGCTGCCACTTCTTTATAAAACAAAAAAGTACTTCTGATTCTTATTTCCCACCCCCTACCCCCCTTTCCTTTCACTCTGAAACCTTTTACAGGAAAACGGACTTCTACTCAGCAAAGAAAAAAAAATATGTGGTAATCATGTATGATGCAGAACTTCAAAAAGACAGTCTGTGGTCTTCAGTGACCGCTGCATGCTTAGGGAAAAGTTCTGTAGCGTGGGTGCAAATTCTTGGAGGGAGGGAACTGCTCATTTTATTGAGATTTATTGGCACAAAAATAAGGAGAACATTTTGCAAGCCAGAGTTCGTTGATAGTAGTTGCGTCGTACTGTTGAGCCATGCTGGAGGTGCAAGCCTTTATTTTTCTTTCTAGTCCTAGTCTGGTAATAACTGCAAGGTCCCAAGTTCAGAAATCATTTTTTTCAAGAGTAGAAGAACAGAATTATTTCAGATTTTATGTACTCTTGTCAGCGTGTGGAAAATGGATGTTCCATTCATTTTTCATGGAGAAAACAAAGTGAGATGGAGTCAAGTGATCCTTTCAAATACAGGTATAGTCCTGAGCGTTGGATGCAGTTAGGAAACAAAAATGGACTGTGGAAGCGTAACGTTCTTGTAACTAACACAACAGAAATAGAGTAAATCACTGTTGTTTTTTTAAAAAAAGTTTCTGTAATTCTCAGAACTTTTAAGGTTTTTCATACAAAACTTTACATCAAAATATTTGATTAGCTTGCAACGTGATATAAAGATTTCTCAAATAACAAATATGTGGTGCTTTTATTGAAGTGTTTCGGGTTTTTTTTTAAATGTCTCTCATATAAATCTTCTTTCAAACTTCATATATGAAGTTCATCTAGTTTATTAAAAACTTTTACAGAAGAGACCTTCCCCGTACAAGCTGGAACTTGACTGAACGTACTGTCTGAATATATACTTTTTTTCTTATACAAGAATAAGTTAGGTTTTGTCTGAGAACTTTCATTGTTTCTGTATGTCATAAGCATATACAGCTTTCTCTGCCATGCATATATCTATATATGTATGGTGTCTTTAAATTCCTGTTAATTTAAAAGCATTAAACAATTTCCGTTAATGTTTTTCAAATCCATCTGTATGTGTATATATGTATACATTTTGGTAATGCATATACCTCATGTACATTATTTATACACAATTCTGTATGCATTGTTTCATAGAGCTCCATAAGTTCAGCAAAACAAAAAGTATCAAGAGGAAAAACTTGAAAGCTGAATACACAACATGAGCCTTCTTGGCCAAATACAAGTATTTGCTTATCTGTGGCTGTAGTCCTGAAAGATCTTGCAGCTGCTTTATATTTTTATGAAAATGCTCCCACTTAATACAGTAGAACTCCTCGCATGTGCAAGTGCGTGAAGAGTGGAGGTTTTCAGAACCTGCAGCTGGCAGGGGCTGTAATGTTACTGCACTACTTTGGGAGAAAAACCCTGTCAGGTGTTTTGGAGATTGAGTGGACAAGAGGGGATGCAACAACTTTCCATCAGCAAGAGTTAGTGCTTAGTGTCCTTGATTTAGTGCAAGCAGCATGCTTGACAGTGTACAGACCTGAAGGAAGATAAGAGCACAGAAGGATGTTACAGGCTAATTTGGACAATTCAGTGCAGGTTGGATGCAAATAATACGCACATTTACAGCTCAGTTGCGTAGGGTTTTCCTTTTACAATGAGTAGTTTAATTGGCTCCAAATTGCCACTGACAAATTTTGCTGAAAAATACATTACTAAAATGAACGTGTCTCAAACTTCATGATCTTAGACTTTATCTCTTTTCACCTGTACAGTAGCCATGTTAAATTTGTCAAAACAGGTAAAATTAAATTGCTCATCAGAAGTGAGAAAAACAACCTGCTGGGATTGGTGTTTCTATGTAAACTCCTGAGCTGTCTATTTCAGTTTTAAGAATATGGAGCCTTTTTGCAGATTTATCTAGTTACTACTCTGTAAACTTACAGATAAAAGGACAAAGATTGGAAAAACATTACTGTGAGGACCCCTCTAGTTAATACCTGTTCAGAGTTTGGGTGATTTTATTTTTTGTGATGTTGCTCGCTTCTCTTGGTGAGTGTGGGTGTGTGGCTGGTTTATGTTAACTGCACAAGAATGAGTGTTTTCCAGAAGTAGTGTGTGTAGAAACTGTCCACCGATCACATTAACGAATGGATTTATTCGGTTCTTTTATAGGCTTCCTCTGGTATTACCATCCCAAAGCCCCCCAAACCCCCAGACAAGCCCCTGATGCCCTACATGAGGTACAGCCGGAAGGTGGGTATACAGTGTCAAACAAGTAACAATAAAAGTTAGTGTTCGTATGTGCTAACAATTAATTGCTGTTATCTTAGTTTCAGCTTCTAAACTTTTACTTCTAACAGCCTGCACATTCTTTTAAGGGAATTGTAAAGTACAGATGCATTGCCCTTCAGGATAAAGCAGTAGTCTGTTCATACAGTTGCCAATTTCTGGGGGGAAAAGATTTCTCTAAAATGATAATTACTACCACTGTCTCTGCTGACAAGGATCCACCCTGCCACATTCAGAAGTTCCTGTGACTTACTGACAGAACTTTTTTATATAAAGGAAGTATTCCTTGCGGTATACTGGGCTTGGTACAGTGCTGTAGCTGGACTGAAGAGTAGCAATGAGTGGACTTTGCATGTTCTCCTTCACCAACCTAGCCTGTGGCAACGTTTACTTCGCTATTCTATGAACTGTTTGACAGAAAGTAGGAGAGAGACTCTTGTGGAGTCTGAAATCTGATAGGGCATGGGGAGGGCATGTCAGCCTGTCTGAAGCGGGTGAGCCAGAAGGAATTTCTTCCACTTCTGGTAAAGTATCTTTACCAGCATGTCTGTCTTAGGCAAAAAAAACATCAACAAAAAAAAAAAAAAGTCAAGTGGCGCAGCAAGAAATAACACTGGCAGCTCTCCTTTTTTTTTCCCTATAAAGTTAGAAACTTTTTTGGTGGAGTCAGAACTTGTTGGAACTCAAATTGATCAGCAAGACTGAAAAAATTTTGAAATGTTACATACTGATCTGAAAAGCTCAGTGCTCTTTATCATAATCTACTGCTGGATGTGTTTACTCAGTAGCATTTTTTTTTCCCAGAGATGCAGCGATGTGCATTTAAGAAGAGAATTAAGAGGGTTAAAGGCAATATTCTCATGAAACCAAAGCCATTTCAGCAATTGCCTGTTTCAGTAGATGGCTTCCTACTGACTTCCTGCCCCAGAAAATAATCGAAATAGTTTAGCCAGACTCATTCCTAACTTAATCCTGTTTTTCATGGTGATTCCAGAAAGAACACTGAGATGACAATATAAAATGTTTAATTTGGAAGTATTTAGATATCATTAGTAAAGCTCCAGCTGTTTCTGTTAAGGTCTGGGACCAAGTGAAGGCGTCCAATCCTGATTTGAAGTTATGGGAAATTGGCAAGATTATTGGAGGAATGTGGCGAGATCTCACTGATGAAGAGAAGCAAGAGTATTTGAATGAATATGAAGCTGAAAAGGTAAATGGAAGAAATCTGGGATGTTTATTACAGCTGATTCTTCTAGGAACTGGTCTGAGAAGAAAAATTCATCTTACCCATGCAGTGGTGTATGAGGCATTCACGAGACCCCTGTATGTAACTTAAATGGAAGTATGTCCTGACACGTCTTTTAGATTTTTTTTTTTTAAAAATAACTGTACATCAACTGTGACTGGTCAGTTTTTAGACCTAATTCAAAATGAAGTATTTATAATTGAGTGTCGATTTTAACTGTTTAATGAACGGATTTGATTGTACAACATCAGTATTGAAAAGATTGTCTCAACACCAAAATCCTCTTTCAAAACTGGTGCTCTGCAACTTCTGCTATTGTCATGAATGTGTTCGTAAAAGACTTCCAGTCACATAGGGTTTGGTTTTCATGGTGTGATCTGGTATAACTCCACGCTATGGCATAGTGTTTTGTTTCTTAATAGAAAAATGCTACATGCTACCACTTTTAGGCTTTTCTTGTGGTTTTGTTTGGGTTTTATTGGTCTTAATGACAAAAGATGACAGCTACCTCATGTCTAGGTTGGTAAGTGTTGAGGACCTTTACAAGACTGTTACTGTGATCCTGAAGTACAAAGGGAAAATTGTCCAGCTGCTGTGTTGTGCTTAAACCTAGTAGGCATCTGAGGCTGTGTATAACCTGGTCAAATCTAAGCTGGTTTTATTCCAAGTCAGTAGAGAAGTACTTCCAAGCCAGATGCTCTTAGTTGAAAAAAAAAAAAAAATCCTATTTTTTAACTTGGTAATGATGTTTAGATTGTAAGCTCCTTGGGGCAGGGGCCATCTTGTTTATATTTTTACAGTGCCTAGGTAGAAGGATTCCAGGCCTAATCATAAAAAGAACAAGACATTTAGGTACTTCTAACAATATCGTAGGTTATATCTCTTTTTTTTCATTGGCAATATTTCCAATCACTGTACAAAATCTAGACTTGGCAGATTTTGAAAGTGAGATTAAAGAAAGCAATTCAAAGGGAAAAATACTTCAAAGAAGGTGCAAATAGTGATGCAGTCCTGCTACCAGGAGGAGACAGTAGTCTGGCTGCAGCACTCTGTATCGTCCCAGTGTGGGGATGGATCAAAGAACGGAAAAATCATAAGTTATTCTGAAAACTGGTTCACAACATACTGCAGTAAGGAAAGAGAAGAAATCAGAATCAGAGATCTAGTTAGAATTCCAGAGAATTATTGAGAGTATTTAAAGTTAATTTATTTTTTTTTACTTTAACAGAGTTCATCTGATCATAAATACCTTGTTCTGAGATGTTTGATTTTTTTAAATCTCAAAAACCAAAGCTATCCTAAGACTTCTCAGATATTAAAACTGGAAAAAAAAACCTACTAAAAGTCCAGCTAGTATTTTTAAAACATGAATGACTGTGCAAGAAGTTCTAATTTGTAAAAAGAACGACTTGAGAGACCGAGTATGGTCGTCTGTGTATCAGCCAGATGATTCAAAATCGCTTTGGCTGTATAACTACAATTTGGGTTATACAGACTGCAGTTATGTCAAGTCTGAAACCGTCCAATGGTGCAATCAAACAATATTGGTCACATTTCAGATAGAGTACAATGAGTCCATGAAGGCCTACCATAACTCTCCTGCATACCTTGCCTACATCAACGCAAAAAGTCGTGCTGAGGCTGCGTTGGAAGAAGAAAGCCGGCAAAGGCAGTCACGCATGGAGAAAGGTGAACCTTACATGAGTATACAGCCAGCGGAAGACCCCGATGGTAAGCAGAAGGGAATTTGTATGCACATCCAGTGAGGCAGTCTCATTACAGGACCGACAGGATAGAGAAATGGATGCCAGATATGCAAAACTACCAGTGTACAGCTTTCACAACATTTAATGTGACTTCGTTTCTATTTTGATACCTTTAATACTGATTTTTCGTTATCATGTTTTATTTCATACAGCTAACAGCTGACTTTATCTTGTTTCCAAAAACTAAGGTGGCAAGCCAGTGATAAAAGTTATTCCAACCCTTAATTATGTGTGAAATAATGCTTACAATTCAAAACAAATAAGTCTGCTTAAACTCTGTAATGGCTTTAACATATGCACTGTAAAAGGCTTAGATGCCTGATTTAATCCAGCTTGAATGGAGTTTTGTGCTTTTATTTCCAGAAGCACATAATTCTGATAGGCAGAGTTTTGGTATGATTAAGAGCACCTGAACTTTGAATGTGTTCAACAACTGTCATTTGAGATTGTTTAGAAAATAAGTTACCCTTGCTGTTGACAAGTTGATGAGGAAAAATCTGAAAGTTTATTTGACTGCAAGGAAGTGCACCCCACCCAGTGGGAAAACTCACTCACATACCTAATATCTGCTTTCTACATTCATGGTCAAATACTTGTTGAAACCTGAGGGTGTGAGGGTGAAAAATGTACTCAGTCAGTTACACCCTTTTTTTTTTTTTTTTTTCTTTTTTTCCTTCTTCCTTGTAAAAGCACACCCTTGAGATAAAGCTCATGACAAGCAGCACTTTCCCCGCTGTGAAGTAACTCCAAAATCTATGTAGATAATATTTAGTGTTCAGGTAGCTGGCATTTTGGGACTTCAAACTCTGTTTGGTGCTACCTGAGCCAGATGAACTCAGCCAGAACCAGCTGTACCAGGTCCCAAGTTGCATCTGTTTACATCTGGGACAAAACAGCAAGTTGGGTTTTGTGATGGAAATGTTGCTTCTGACAGATCCTGCCCGGCACTGGGATCAGGAGCCTTTAGCATAAAAGGGATCTTACTAAGAGGACAAAGGCCCAATTCTAAGGAGACCAGTGTGCTTAATACTTGTCTCTTGCAAATCTGTTGTCATCCCACTGTCTTTCTCTTTTTCCTTTATTTAGTCAAATACCTCAATGAGCACTTGAACATAACACTTTGAAATAAAGGACACAGACTTCCATTAAAGTAGCTATCTTCTTTCATAATATTTTCTGGCATGATACATTAGAATTCTCCTTATGATATCTGTGAATAGTTGGGAGAGGGATCTCCATTTTTCTTCTTCTGGACTTTTCTACAGGACATCATTCTGGATGATAATTCATACCTGTTGCCTACCTGATTGTAATACTCAGCTAAATATGAATTGTACTTCATATGTTTCTTCTGAGTTTGTTTCCTCCCCAGTACTTAATGCTATCTAATTACCATGCTTCAGGTTCTAATTAGTTTGACTTGAATATTTTGGAGTCTGTTTTGTAGATAGGTTCTTGATACCAAAGCTGCAGGCTGTGTTTTGATTTTTATTATGTTGAAAGGCTTTGCCTCATTTCCTTGAAAAAGTGTAGAAGAAATAATAGAAAGATTTCTGTCTTCTATGGGCTGGAAGATTTTGAGTGTTGCTAGATACAGAAAAACATTCAGTTTGATGCTGCAAAGCAGAAGAAAAGAATCTTACTTTTAAAATGAGTCCTTGTAAAATCCATAATGCTGTAGTTTTGTTACATTCTGTGACTATGTTAAAAGTGTCAGAAGTCCAGTATCTTGCCATAAGTTGGAAATTCTTTTAATTTGATCATAGAGAAGAAAAAAAATACTTGACCTGTAATTTTTTTAGCTCTTTGTAGTGAATCCTGCAGGTGCTTGTCAGAGAAGAGAATTTAGTTGCTGTTGGGCTTCCTTTAATTTCTTTTCTCTGCAAGAAGCTTATAAGGAGACCAGACATGACCTGTGTGCTTGTGTACTTCTCCTGAAGTGTATTTTTCTTTTCAGTAACTTGTTCTTTAGAGAACTATGTTTACTTAAAAATAACTGAATGCTTTTAATACGCTACTGTGAATTTTCAGTGGCAAGTAAACATGTATCACTACTTCATGTTTTCATTCCTCAGTGTTTCAAAAACACAAGTCTCTTTTGATCTGTGCTACAAAGGTTATTTGTGAAGGAGTCACTCTTCTGTTGATATTTTGCACTGCATAATGTGCTGGTAACATGATTAATCAGGAATATTTTTTTTTTAAAATTCAGTGTATTAATAGTCCCTCTTACTCTGGAAATGTGGAAAGCAACACAGTAAATAACTAGGTCAATCCAAGATTTCAGACATGTGGAAAATGCTTGTAAAGTCATAGCTGTTACAACTGTGCCAGTCTAAATGGTGTGCTATCCTCATGTTGTCTTTTCCTGATAACCTAATCTATATTCATTAGTATGAACCTTGTGACACGACAGCAACCGGTGTTAAGGGGCTCATTTT
The DNA here is from genome assembly GCF_963210335.1 of Falco punctatus. Classification (NCBI taxonomy): domain Eukaryota; kingdom Metazoa; phylum Chordata; class Aves; order Falconiformes; family Falconidae; genus Falco; species Falco punctatus. Next base: position 2,883,997 of record NC_137599.1, on the reverse strand, counting down.
GTTTTAAATTAGTGGTAATGTGGGTATGGTGTCATTAGACTTGGTACGCATTTTGTGGAATTAAAGCAGTTACACTTAAAACTCTTTGTTTCAGATTACGATGATGGATTTTCTATGAAGCACACAGCCACAGCTCGTTTCCAAAGAAACCATCGTCTCATCAGTGAGATACTGAGTGAAAGCGTGGTGCCTGATGTCCGGTCTGTTGTCACAACAGCCAGAATGCAAGTTCTTAAACGCCAGGTTCAATCTTTAATGGTTCATCAGGTAAAAATAAACTATGTGAAGGCAGCTAAAATGTAATGGTGTTGGGCGGAACTCCAAGTCTCGGATCGTTTGATCATCTACATGACTATTCTTGTTGGATGTCAGTGTTCTGTACGCTCAAATAGCTAATCTCTGGATTTTCTTGGGAGTTGCAAGATGGGAGGCTTCACCTTCTGTGCTGTTTTGTTACTGAGAATCCTGGTAAAAACAGTATTTTGGTTTTTAGGATATCATAACTATTCCATAGTTCTTTGTTATGCATAACCCGCTGTATGTAGAGTAAGTGTCCTGTGTAATAGGCACTGGTAGAGTTGTGACTTATGGGTGACTTACATGACTCAGAATCTTGTTTGTAAAGATTCTTTATTACAGTAAATCATACCTATTGTAACGTCTTTTAATGAAAGTGAAATGCATACAAAGAAATCTAGTGAGGTTACTCTTGCACGTTTCACCTAGCATTGACTGGGCACATGCCTGCGTTTTCCAAACATGCATGTTAACAAAAGAACCCTGTCAGTATAGTCAGTCTACATGTAGGTGAAGAAAACTAAGACACTGGAATTAGTTAGAGATTTGTTGCATTTTTTTTAATTAACAAAAGATACTGAGGGTGGAGGAGGGTGGTATCCCTTCTTTCCTTTGAATTGTGGTCTTTCTGCTTTCGAGAATGTAATTGGTGTGGCAAAGGTGTGTTTATATACCTATGGGGTATGTAATATGAAAGAAAATTTGTAATTATGTGCTGGAAGATTGTCCTCAAGTACGTAATATTTTTAATTTATATTATGCCTAGCCAATCCTGAATTACTCATGCGCTTCTTAGCTATTGGGTATTAGATCAAAGAAGACATAAGGATGTTTATGTATTATATGAGTGTATTTTAAAATATCGGTCTAAGTATTTTTATACATAGCTGTGAACTTTGTCCAGTTCTTCAGATGACTGAATACTAAAGTTCTTACCATTTATTTCATTTCTAGCGTAAACTAGAAGCGGAGCTTCTGCAAATTGAAGAGCGTCACCAGGAAAAGAAGAGGAAGTTTTTGGAAAGCACAGAATCGTTTAACAACGAGCTTAAAAGGGTACAGCTTTTGCTTTTCTCCACTTGCTCAGAGGAATCTGCTAGTTACCCATCTGTCCAAGTGCTGTACCCACTTCTATTTAGTTCTGTGTTCAATTATGTATAATTACACAACTGATGACTGCAGTGTCCTAGTGTGTGGGTGTTGGAAAGCACACAGTGTTTGCATTATTTCGTGCTCCTTCAGTGACCTGTAGTGGTGACATTCAGCCAGTACAGTTTAGAAGTGCCTTCAGGCTTCGCTGCTTGAGTTTGCTAGAGATCAGCTCGAGGAATGTGGCCTAGAGCCGCTGTGGAGAACATGCTGCTCTGTCCTTGACTGCATTCAAACAAAGTTTACCTTGTTTATTTATCCCCCTTCCCCCACCCCCTTCTTTTTTTTTTATTTTTGTTAACATGCATGTGTCTCCTTCCCTAGTTACTGAAGCTTTTAATATGAACTTTGTCAAATGAAAAGTAGTACGCTGCGTGTAGAAATACTGAACTCATAATTGGGTTTCACTGATGTTTTTCAATGTAACTGAGGTAGTAAAGGCGCTCTCCTTTTTTAATTTCTAGTTATGCAGTTTGAAGGTGGAAGTGGATATGGAAAAAATTGCAGCTGAAATTGCTCAAGCCGAGGAACAAGCTCGCAAGAGGCAGGAGGAAAGGGAAAAAGAAGCAGCTGAGCAAGCCGAACGCAGTCAAAATAACATAGCACCTGAGGAAGAACAGGCAGCTAACAAGATAGAGGAGAAGAAAGAAGAGGAGAGTGCTCCAATGGAGACAGGTAACTGCATTTGAAGACCAGCTTCATAATCCTCGAAGGATCAGCATTAAAATATCTCTGTAGAGGCTCAGCTTAGCCAACAGTAGTGCCCTGTATTTTTGCTGTTAATAGGAAGAAAAGCTTCAGAAGAACCACATTCAGAATAGTTAACTTCAGCTTGGTGAAATCCAGTGTTTGCTTGCTTCTCATTAAATTGCTCCTTTTAAAAAGCGGAGAGGATAAGACGCCACAAAGTCCTGTGTAATGCTTTGTGTATAATGTACCCAAGGCGAGGGGAAGCTTTCTAAGCCTAACTCATCTTCTGGAGGTTGCTTAGCTAGGAGCAGCTGCAAGAGTTTCCTTGTCCCAGTGTCAACATCTAGCAAAGATGATGATAAACAGCACTTCTGTCCATGCTGCTCTTATGAGCTGATTTGCAGGCTTTTTTGTGTTGTGTACTGTGACACTAGAAAATATGATTGTATTTAAGCATATCAGCAGCCAGTATCTCAGTGAGTCATTGCTGTAACAGCATGAGTGAAAGGGAGAGGGGACCAAAGGAGTTGGATTCTAGTGCTGCTGGTTTAACAAGGCCCCTTGCTTTCTTGTGGCTGGACTTGTGCTGTCAGGCAGCTGCAGGTGACTTTCAGGATGCCGTGCAGCAGGACCATGCATATCCTGAGCTCTGAAAGGTCTTTCAAAGCTGTGCCTGTCGCTGCATGTTCTAGGTGACAGAAATAACTGCTGTGGAGTACTCATATGTATGACAGTTTCAGTTTCTTCCTAAATTCTAATTGCACAAGCAAAATGTAGTGGCATGTAAATGACACTGAGAAATATCTTGTTACAGAAGAGCCTCACCCAGAAGAGAGCACAGAAAATCAGCAGAATGGTGAAGAAGGAACATCTACCCCAGACGATAAGGAGAGTGGCCAAGAAGGGGTCGATAGCACTGCAGAGGAGGGAACCAGTGACAGCAACACTGGTTCGGAAAGCAACAGTGCAACAGTTGAAGAGCCTCCTGCAGACCCTATCACTGAGGATAGTGAGAAGAAAGAATAAATACTGACTCGTTTCATGTGTCTTTTTTAATGAAGTACTGGTTTGATTTCAGAATGTGATAATGCGCCTTTTGTATCTTCCTTGCCTGTATCACTTGTCTCCAAAGGATACTGGGTTTTAATAATGTGTCAGATTATCAGCATTGCAACTTAAAGGGGCCTTTAGAGGCAAAGGAACTCTTTACAACAGACAGAAGAGAAAACCTCGTGTGTCTGTAAACGCAGCTGTTACCATGTGGAGAGATATTTACTATTGCTTGGGATTTCTCCCTTAGAAAGATAGCGTTGGGTTTTGTATTAGAAATCAGGCCTTCCCCCTTTCTTCTAGTTACATTACCACAGTGAAAATGTGATTTCTCAAAGACCCTTGTGTTCATTTGTGGCTGGAACACGATGCAGATGTGTGTCACCTCGGCCCCCTGACCTGGCTTCACAGAGGGGCTGGCTGCCCCTGCCCCAGCACACCTAGTTAGCCCAGCACTGCTCTGCAGCCAGGATGCTGGTGCTGTGGTCATGGGGGCTGATGAAGCGGCACAGATCACAAAGATGGTTACTACCACTCGCTTTCTAGAGCGTTCTAGAGTACTGCTGAGACATCTTAAAGTCAGCCTTTGCATTAAACAGACATGATGCCTATAAAACCCAGAGCATTTCCTGGCCCTAACCAAACCAAACCACCCCACAGCAGGCCTAGCCCGCGATACCGCTGCTGCTTCAGCTCTGGCCAGCGAGAACATCTGCTGCAGCTGCCCAGATCTTTGCTTTGAAAGAAAGCTTTTGGTCCTCATGAGTAGTGCTCCTGAGTAAGTCTGAAAGACTTGGTTTAATGTGGGGGTTTTTTGTGTAATCTTTGTTGTCTTTTTTCTAGAGTAGCTGTTCTACAGTGATGGAGGCTCATGTTCTGCAGGCAGCGTTTCAGGACATCCATTTCTGAAGGGCTGAGTGGAGTCCTCTTGAAGTAAATGACTTATTTCTGTCATGCAGGATTCTTTTCAACAAGTCTTTTGCTTTTCTTTACCAATTAACTCCTTATTTGCCACTAAGATACCCTGGTATGACCCCAGCCAGAGATACGGCAGAGTACAAAGGACAGCTACGCGTTCTCTGGGAACAGTCACTAATAAGGCATAAATGGTAAAAAATGGTAGTTTTGCTTGCCATGAGCTTCCAAAACCTTTGGGAACTCAACAAATGTACTGAAAATGCCACATTTTGCCCTATATAGATAAGCAAAAACCCTAATGAAGAAAACCACTTAATTGCAACAACAGATACAAGCAGTTTTGTGACTTTACAACTCCAAGAGAACACATGATGCATATGCTTCAAGAAACTGGTATGTTTTTATGGAATAGTGGGTATATCAGATGGTAATGCTTTTTAAATCCTTTTGGTCTTTTTTTTAAATGGTCTAAAAATAATAAAATCTGACACGTTTGGGTTTTTTAAACATGCAGTGGTCTGCTTCTTGTCTTTTAAGGTAATGTCTGTATTTGATTTAGGGCTCTCGGCAACCATTCTCCATCTTGGGGCCAGAGGAGAATAAAACCATGGAATTAATTATTGAAATATACTACATACAAAAGGTTATGCTGCAAAAGCACTTTGAAAACCAGAATAAAAACTCGCGACTTGGTCTAGACTTGGGTTTAAATGCTGGCTCTGCCTAGCAGGATGTCTGATGATGGCAGTTGACTTTAAAAGCCAATGCATGGGAGAATTTGTGGAGGAAATAATACAAAGTATTGGTGAAATTTTAATCTCTTTGCTTCCAAGCTTTTAACTACCTCACCTCAGATTATGAGAAATAATTTTTGTGTTTCTTTAAACCAAGTACCATTTCCTACCTAAAGGGCTGAGAGGGAGGAATTGGCAGAACATATCATACTTGCAGAGAGGAACATGCAGTTATGGACCAAATACTTTGTATCTGAAGCCAAGTTTTCCTGCTAATTAACTGCTGTGCATTCTCTCCAGGTCCACGAGATTTTATGAGCTGACTTGGGCCTTGATTTCTGCTTGAAAGCGATCGTTAGATCAGGTACTGTCTGGTGTACACACATAAATCGGAGCCGTCTCGTGTATGTATTAAACAGCTGCTCCAGTCTCTGCCTTGCAGTTTACAACTTCATTTTGTACTCCCAGCAACGCCAACCTTTTGGCAGCTGGTGCTGAGTGTGCTGGTCCTTCCACGAAATAGGATAATCCAGTGTAATTCTAGAGAACTAACATAAATGCTTACTGTACCGCTAAGGCTCACTCTCCCCCAGCAGCTGCGTGCTGGGCTCTGCGCTGCACCTGCTCTTCCCCAGTGTGCAAATCTGAACGTGACCGTTCAGGTGCCGAAGCAGAACGTGGCCGTGATCGCTCCCATCATTCCTACGGACAGTGTTGCAGCTGACGCACCTGCCGCCACGCGCTTGCTTGTACCCGCCAGTGACAGCAGCTGGAGGGGTTGTTGCAGAACGCAATAGAAAGGAGGAAAAGCGAGAGATCACCGATGGCAGCCTTCCTCGAATGGGCACACCGCAACCTGCGTGTGTGAGAAGGCTTCCATCTTCCTCATCTTTTAAGGAAAAGCAGTTCTGATACTAATGCGTTTGGGAAAAGGTGTTACCTTGGACACAAAAAGAACTCTTCAGAGGAAACAGAAACCGTGGCTGCTCCTTCACTGGGGTTTGAAAAATTCAAAGCAGTGAAACCTACCTAAAAATTCAACTTAAATTCAAAATTTCAGTTTCTTGGCAGAGTGGGCAAGTTATTCTTGCCATTGTGCTTAAGCAGTTGTAGTGGTTAAATTGCATTTCGGGATTTTTTGTTTCCAGGAGTGAAATGGATTGCTTTTAGAGAAATACAATCTGGAAGCACTTAAAAGAAGGGGGGAGTTTACCTAGTGACCCATTTTGGTTTTACGTTTCATCATTAGCTGTGCCAAAAAGGCAGTAATTGAGAGAGGAGGCTTACTTGTTCCACTAACTCATTCATCTGAGGAAGCTCCCATCACAAAAAATAACAGCTGAAATACAATGTGAAAATTCAGATATGCATGTACCTACAGCTCAATAGTCTCTTGGTTTGGGTGAAAAACAAGCAAATTGAGCAGACACAAGCTACGTACTTGTTTCACGGAGTAAGGCAGTTATATAATATTATTAACGCTTTCAGATTTTCAAAACTGAAGGCAAAACTTTTAGGAAAGCTTGCAAGCCTGCCTTTCACAGGAAGAGCCAGGTTAGCACTTGTCCTAAAACCTCTCCCCAGGCTACACGGGAATTTTTTGGATGGCAGGATAACCCGCCAGGCATGTGGTCTGCTTTTTTCTTCTACTAGAGTACTAGAGTACTTTGTACTTAAAAAGCTCTGAGCGTTCATCATCTATAACATCGTCTGGCCTCTTCACACTCACGCGTCAAGCCGAAATGGATTTATTTTCCTTTAATTTCAGCCTGTTTGGTTGTTGGCAGAGACCATGGTGTGACTTTAACTGGGAAACCAGTCCCCTGGAGTTGAAATTGTGAGGAGTTCTTTGTTAAAACGATGTTATTCGAACTGTGGAAGTCCGAAAAAGACGAGGCTGCTGCCCTTAGGTTTGAAGTTGAAGTTCAATATATCACGTTGCATTTTCAGAAAGGTAATTCAGATTTAAAAGAAAAAATAAAAAGGATCACTCATCCCTGATGGTTCTATTCCCTTAGTTCCATCCTGGGATCTGTTAGTGCTCCAGATCACACAGAAATTAATGGAAGCGTCGCTCCCATCAGCTGAGCTCCCTCCAACAAAGCGTTTTGATTATATACAAGTTGCTTCACATCTTAAGCTGCACATCTGAGGATTTCTTTACTGCACATTGGTCTTCTAAAAAAAAAATAATAATCATTCTCTGGAATGATTGTTGCTGCCAACGCAAAGCTTTGATTTCTGAAGTGATACCAGCTGGTGCCTGGACAGGGGGCCCAACCGCAAAGGGGCTCGGGAGGAATGGGCTGGTGCAGGAGCAGGAGGAGCCTCCATGGAGCCTCCACTCCTTGGGTGCTGCGAACGCTTGTTGTGCAACAGCTTTTATCTGTGCAACAGCCTTGGGTTTTGAAGGCCGTTTGTGCTTTTCATCTGCTACCTATTCTCAAGGTATATGTAAATAACCGTAATTATTGGCGAGGATGGGGTGTGTTGCAGTGAAGGGTGTGTACCCCAGTGAGTAGGTGTCATCTTCAAGGGTAAAATAACTTTTCCGAGCTCATTAAAACCTCCTGAACCAACGCCCTGTGGGCAGCATCCAAACACTGACCAGCGCCCCGGTGCCTGGCAGAGGTGCCCACCAGGAAAACGAGCATCAGGGACCAGGCGCAGGGGAGGGACCAGCCTGTGGGAAACCCGCTCCCTCGCCATGTCGCAGCAGCCCTTCCCAGCACCCCAAGCCTGGTCCCAGCTCAGCACCCCCAGCTGCTGGGCTACTGGCCACTTCTGATGGCAAACAGCTCACTGGAGCTCCTGAGGAGCCAGTGTGCCCACCTGTCAGCAGGGCCTGAAACCCTCCCACGAGGCAACAGAGCAGAATGGAGCCCACCAGCTTGGTGTGGCTCTTGCTTCCACCGCTCCGTGCTCAGCCCGTGGACACGAGCCCCTGGGGCTCCTTTCTCCCCTGCCACGGGTGCAGGATGCTGGGGGGGGCTGCTGGGGGGCCAGCACCGCCGTGGTCCCTTCTGGGGGGCTGAGCCACCTCCCCTGGGACCTGGCGAGTCTTTCCCACCCGCTGAGGAGGAAGAGAAGAGGCAAATCCAAACCACCGCCCCGTGGCCAGGGAGGAGTTGTCTTTGGTTTGTTTTTCTCTTTGAGGGAAAGAAAAAAGAGGCTTTTTTTGAGAGTCTGGCTCACACTTGGTGACCTCTGACATTGCCAGGGCGCTGGTACTTCCTTTGTTCTGCAGGTAAAATCAAGTAGGCAAAGGTTCTCCCGTATTGGGTAGTTCTCAAAAATATGCTTTTATCTCACCACAAAAATACACTTAATAAAAGTTATTAAGAAGCCTGGGTTTAAAAAAAAATTGCTCTTAAAGTTCTTTTGGATTTTTTTTTTTTTGTATTAATGTAATTATTAGATTTTATCACCCCAAAAACCTTTTGACCTACAAAACTGAAATCGAGTAACAGTTATGGAGCGTGGAGCAGGCCCCAAAGGGTAAATATTGGAGGATATTTAGATGTTATATTTTTATATATATATATATATATATATATATGAACTGGGCACCTCGTGAGGTTGTTCCAAAGCAGTTCAACAGGCAAAGTGCTTCACTCCTGGTGAAACCCGGAGGACTTCACCTTTTAAAAGCTTTATGCACCTAAACACCCTCTGAAAGCACCAACCCATGTCAGGGGGTCAGCCCCCTGTGAAGGGCAAAGGTCTGGTGTTTGTGCAGCAGCCAAACTTTAGGGGGAGGGAAAATAAAAAAGCTTCTGGAGAAACTAAAAAAGGGTTTAAAAATAAAATCACCTGTGCATCGCATGGGATGGGCTTGCAAAGCGGATCTGCTGCCAGCGCAATGAGGACTTCAGCTGTAGGAGCTGGGGTTACATCAAGGGTTATTCCTAGGACAGAAAGAAATCAAACAGAGGAACAGAGGGATAAAATACCCGAGTAAAACCAAGGCCCGGCACCGAGGGGAGGGCAGGGCAGTGGTGCGGAAGGGAACAGGGGCAGCCATGCAACGGGGTGTAGGGCAGAAATGGGGAGACCTCGTTTCACCCTTCAGCTCGGGGGCCGGGGAGCAGGTCCGGAGCCTGGTGAGGGGTGTGGGGTGGCGATAGAGCTGGGAGCAAGGGAGCTCCTGCAGGGAGGGGAGGGTGCTGAGGAGCAGCGCGCTTTCCTGGGCTGCGGGGAGCAGGGGCAGCCCCTCTCTTTGCTCGTTCAAAGCAGGTGCTCGAGGGGGTCCCCTCTGCCCCACCACGTGCTTGCTCACATCCCCCCAACGGTACCCACCCCACTCACAGCCCACCTTCTGTGCCCACCCTGCCTCAAGGAGTCTGTGAGGGTTTATTTCTCCTTTTCTTCTGCCCATGTTTTGTCTTCCTAGGCTTTGCTGTTTATTTAAAAAAAAAATAAATTAAAAAAGCTATTTTGGATTTTTTTCTCAATTTATCAACATTTACTTAAAGAAAATGCCTTCAGATTGGCCATCGATCTAAAAACCCTGTGCCGACACAGCGCCATCACAACTGCGCTGCCCTCGCTCTGCTCCTTTGCTCACCTCTCCTTCGTTCTTTCCACTGACAAGCAGTAATCCTGACTGCTGGAATACTGAGAAAAATACTCCTCGTCACCAACTCAAAGTGTAAATTGGCACTGGCGGAGGTGCACGAGCTACAACCAGCGTTGCCAGCAGGCGTCCCTCTCAACCTGCCCGGAGATGGACCGCGGCGAAAATGGTCTTACCCTCAGTTCCAGATCCCCGGTACTTTTCACTCTTCTTTTTTCTTTTTTTTTTTTTTTTTTTGTGTGTGTAATACCTAGGAAGTGCCAGCCAGCAGCAATATTTGTTGCAGCACACTGCTTTGATGACTGATGATGAGGGCTCCAAACGACACACGCTCACTTGCACACCCCTGTTTACAATCCCGAGTGGCAGTTACGGGTTTCTAGCTTCACTTCTAGCAAGTAGACATTAGAAGCATTAAAAAGAACTAGGATTCTATCCTCTTTTGTTTTTTTCCAGCTCTCTAACAAGAAAAGAGTTGTCGGGGAAAAAAGCTTCATACATGACAAAGGGATCCCTCGGAGGAATCCTGTGCGCAGGGGCGTTGGCAAAGGCTGTTTGCAGAGAAGATGCCCTGTAAGAAGGTGGAGAGAAGTGCTTTACTGGAGCGCAGGTGAAGCTGTAGGTGGTATGTGCCAAGGGGAAGGCTCAGGCTGCCAGAGCTGTCCTCACGAAAGCGCCGCTGGCCGGTGATTTGAGCCTCTCCACATCTTGTACCAGAAGATGGAACCAATCTGAAGCCATGTCCCTGCACAAACAGCAGAAATTCAAATACGAGCCCGAGCTTTCACGTTTGAGTTGCTCTGGGATAAACGTGCCCAAAGAGAAGAGTGTAAAGCTACTTTTCCACCAGCCCAGGTTTGTGGGGGCTGATCAGAGGAACAGCTCCATCGAGAGCCCGGCAGCCCAGGGCGTGTTTTGCCTCTGGGAAGGCGAGGAATCCCTCCCAGCACGCACGGCCAGGCTTTCCCCATCGCCACCTCACTCCTGGATAACTTGACGTGACCCTGCTCAGTAATCCCACCACAGCTGATGCAGCTGGTCAGTAAGGGTAACTTATAGTTACGCTAATTTAACTTCATTGAATTAAGATCAAGTTAATTCTAAGGGAGCCTTTGTGTGAGCTGAATGCGGTTCAACTATCCACATCAGTCCGTGCATATTCACTTATCGGTATACCCTCGTGCACTTAAGGAAAAAAAGTTAATCCAGCGTTACTTTGTTAGTAACTTCTGGGATTTTTGAGTATAAATATTAAATAACTTTCATTTATTATCATTTATTATCAATGTTTTGTACCACGGCCAAGGAAGGACAGGATTGCACAGCAAAGCAACGCGGATGCCGGAGCGCTTCGGCTGGAGCAGCGCTGGGGGGGTGAGACATGTGGCTGCTCTTTTTGTTCTCTCTTAACTGCATCACGTTAAAAACTACGGAGCTGGCCCTGGCCGGGGTTTTGCTGCGAAGCAGCTGTGGTGGGGGGTGGCCTGCAGCACCCCCTCGGCAGCAGGTGGAGCGCGCTGAGCTGTTCAGCTTCCCTGTCCCTCTTGGACCTGCTGCGCTTGGAAGCAGGAGACTGGGAGCTGCTCCCTTCGGACCGGTACAGATCCTGTGCTCACGTGCAAACTTGCTGTGAGCCAGAACGGGTTTCTGTTACTGGTTTGGATCCCAGCTTGAGCAGGAACCATCCTCAGCCGGTTCACATCGCCTTGCAAGAGCTTTCCCGCGGGACTGGGTCTAACGCTCCACACCTCGAATTCAGTGTGTGCTTCACACACGTGCGATTCAGTGCTTGCTTAACACACGGGGCACTGCCTCTGCTGGCCTGCTTCCTCTCTGCAAGGGGGACAGGCGAGGCCGGTGTTCCGTAAGCCCACCGCTCTCCGGCACGGTCCTTCTCGTGGTTAGAGATGGAGAGCCGGGAATTCCGGATGCAAACCTTGGGCTGTGCTGCCTGTTCCCCATGACTCCCGCTGCCTGCCTAGGCAGAGAAATGCAGGTGTGAGCGCTGCCAGAGATGCTGGTACAACCCCAGCAGGGGCTAGAAATCAGCTTTAAGCTCTGTAGGCACCTCGGATATAAACGCGATCGCTGCGCCGCAGCAGCGTGGTGTTTAATCATGCCAGGTGGAGGAAGGAGCTGTAATTGCACTTTGCTCTCAGAGCATCCCGGTTTTGTCTCAGACCCATTGCAGCCATAACCGCCCCTTGAAGGAGCCTTGATCAAGGTTTTGAACACCTCACAGGGTGCTTTGATTCCTGGATTTGCAGTCCCCCCCTATGTATGCAGAGCATTACTGACAGTGATCCCTGCAAATCTCTCCGTGTTGGGATTTGTACCGGTAACAAGGTGGAGATCAGCTCGTAGACTCTGGGTTGGAAAGCATGGATCCTGCTCTACTTTAGGTCTGTCTCACTGTTTTTGTTCTCAGTTCCCTTCTTTCACTTTGACGCTTTTTTTTTTTTTTTTTCCACGGCCTTCAAGGGGTTTTTTTGAAGTGGTTTTGCAGTTATCAGGCTGGTGCCTTATTTTGCTGTAAATTATCATGTATGGCTTCACTTGTGACTTATCAAAGCCTGTAATTTCTGTAAACAGTTTCAATTTGCCTTTTTTTTTTTCTTGATTCTATTAAAAAGGCAAGAAAAAGACATTTTAACCCACCAATGCCAGAGGCAGGGCGAGAGCCAAACTAGAAAGAGCGACAGTAACAACAGAAACAGTGAAAAATCACATGGTTGTGTTTTTTTTATTATTATCATTTCTTTAAGCCCAGGGATGAAGAACACCAGATCTGTGACAGAAGGGATGGGATGAGCTCTTCTTGCAGAAACCGCTGACGGGCTCATTCCCTGTTTCCATACCCAGTGTTGCTTCAAGAGCCCAGGGCACTGGTGTTCGATGTTACCCCTTGTGAACGAACGGTGGCCCGAGGCTGCCGGCTGTACAGCCAGCAGAGGCTTTAACGCTCAGTTCTGTTTAGGAGACATACCGCTGCCCCTTTATCTCCCTAAACAACGCGTGCCTCGCTAGTGCTTGATATCCCGGAGGAACTTCCCAACAGTTTGCCCACCTGTGTGGGGAACAAAGTACAGGGAAGGCTTCAAGACCCTCTCTAGCCCGACCCAGTGGCCGTGCACCCTCCCCAGCATGGTTCCTATGATGTCCCAAGGGATTTTCTTCCTATTTTCTCTCTCCTCTCCTTTCCCCACCTGCCACACTGGGGTGACCACTGTCTCTTTCACGCTAGTTGAGGCCAGAAAGGATCCGTTTGTTCCTCGCAGGTCCCTCCCTATACAAATGGACCTGGGAGCGTGGGCAGGTGAAACGGAGCCACCCGACCTGACCGAAGGGCTGGGGGGCCGGGGACACCAGCAGCACTTGCCGCCAGCTTGTCCCCTGTCCCTCAGTGGTGGCAGGGTGCCCGTGGTTCCAGCAGCCTGACCTCTCCCCAGTTGCGTCACTGGGTACATTTCCCTCGTCACAGCTCGATTCCTGGGCTCCAGGCAGAGGAAGTGGCTTTAGTGCGGAGCAGGTGCCAATCTGTAAAATTGCTTCTTGGTTTGGGGCTTTTTTTTTCCACCAGAAAAGAACTGGAGAGAAAGGCCGTCAGCCGCGACATGACGCAAGCATGAAGAAGGTGACGCAGGCATGAAGAAGGTGAATTTCCAGTGACAGCGAGCGTGTGCCCTTCCCTCCTGTGCCTGACCAACGTCCCTGGTGGGACCTGCCTGCTGCACAGATTGCTTCCTCTGCTGGCAGGATAAGGATCTTTTAATAACCTCGAGGTGAGATCACAATCATGAGACTTTTTTCAGGGCATCCCCTACAACTGCTCTAAGAACTCTTCTTGGTGAGGAATCCCAGCTCGGTACCACTCTTAATGTCAGGAATTTACTGGCCATTTCACTTCTGCTATTCTGTTTGCTGGAGGAACGGCTGTGCCGAAGCCTCCGCCTGGGGCAGACCCTCCCTGCACGGCTCCCAGGCCTGGAGCTGGGTGGGCTGTCCGGGCAGGGGGCAAAACCGGAGGTGGGAGATGCCGAGGATCTCGGTTTGGCATTGCCTGGCAAAGCGAAGCAGCACAGATGTCAGAGCCCCCCCTCGCCGCACGCGGAGGGGTGTTAGTGGGAAGTGGGCACTTGGGGAGGGTTCGCCCTTCACTCCCCAGAGCTTCTGCCTGGGCGACTCCGGCGTCGTGCGGCGAAGGGCAGAAACCTCCCGGGGCACTGAGGGCAGCGAGAGCAGCACAGAGCTGAGAGCAGGGGGTGCAGCTGGCGTTTCCTTCGGTGCTGCATGCTGCCCTGCCCCGGCTCAGCACATTGCAGGGGACCCACAAGCTCTGGATGTGAACTGCGATGCTTTCACTTGTAGCAAAACCTTCCTACCTGTAGCAAAACATGGCTTTGCCTACCTGATAGGGCTGGTGCTGCTCGCTCAGCACCCCGTGAGCTGAGCTCTGAAGCAGAGCGGGGGTCTGGTGCAGCCGGGGGCAGAGCCAGCTCCAGCTGCACGGGCTCTCCCCCCGCTGGGCCAGCAGTACTTCAGTCTGATCTCACGTCAATTCACCCAAAGCTAAATTAGTGGAAAATACAGGCAGGCTTTGAGTTCAGGATGTAAAAACATCTTGTGTCGTGCTTTTCTCAGAATGGATTGCACCTCGCTAAAGTGCAGCAGAGCCGTGCGAGTCCTGCTTGCTGAAACCACACAGCCCCGTGGCGCTGGGGTCCCTTCCACCCTGGGGTGTCTGCGTGACTTAGTCGAAGGAGAGCCTGCAAGCAGTCCAATCTTACACACAGGACACAGACGTGAAATACAGGAATGAAATTCCGACCAGATACTCCGCTGCTGAACGAGCTACCATTCAATGTCAGATCCATTCGAGTCTACATGTTTCAATGCAGTTCAGCAGATTCAATCTTTCCGTCCGAGTGGAACCAACCTGAACTGAAATCTTTCTTTCTGAGCTAATTTCCTGTGGAATTTATTAGGAACGGTGTTTGCTTTTGAGAAGTCATATTGACGAACAGCTGCCATCTAGCCCTGCTACTTCGACCTGGGCAACAGATTTTAACCACTCGTTTCCACTCTTCTTGCAGCAGAGTCACCTAGGGTCTAACAGGAGAGTGAAAATACCAGGCCACTTTTTTTTTAATGCACCAGGTTTTTCTAATGCACCAGTTTTTTAATAGTTAATTTAACTTGAGGGTGACAAATGTGCTGTAGCAAGCAGGCAGCACAGTGTGGCTTTACCTGGGCGGTGTGTTTGTTTGTGCGGGATTGCAGTTTTGACAAAGCCTGCTTGTGGGGCACACGTGTCAGCAGGAGCACGTCAAAGAGACGGATCGCTAAGGCATGAAATAGACTGCAAATATACACAAGCAAATTAAGCAAAGCTTTAATAAACGTTTGGAGAACTCCCAAGGTATAAAACATGACTGTACAAGAAGATGGGGTGTCATAAAGACACGGTACATTATTTTAAAATATTCCCATTCTTTTTTTAAGGAAAACAATTTGCTTGAATTGGCTCTGACAACCCAGAACTTGGCATGTACCGAAATGTTGAAGTTAAAGCGCGGGTGTATGCGCAAAAACAAACTGCAAAGCATTTGCCTGCTGCCTTCCTCTCGTCAGCTTCGGCTTCTGCCGCCAGGGATGTGGGGATGGACTCCTGGGAATGTTGCCTTCCACCCCCTCCCTCTGGCACAGCGTGAGCACAGAGCAGATGGAGGCAATCGTGCCATCTCTACACACCCCCCACTCCCACATACAGCACCATGACTACGCTTCAAGGCTCTACACCCACCATTTCTGAGTATTCTGCCTGTATCCGAGGGAAGTCTTTCATCTCTGGTCCTTCTTGGAGGAAGTGGTTACAAGATAAAGCTCTCAAAGTCCGCTTACCTGCTTGGATAATCGATGAACAAAAGGAAAATGGAGCAATAAATAGAGTTGCAGAGATGCAAGCTGCACCTGCCTGCTGAGAGAATTCGAAAGCAAGCGTGATGAAAAGCCCGTGGTGGTGCTTAGAGAGCTAAGGGAAGTGCGGGTCACCTTCTGGGAAGCCAGATAAAAATGCTGATGGTCTTCAAGCCCTGGAATTGTGCCCATTACAGACCCCAGAAGGGCATCAGAACCACAGTGGCAACTGGCCTGCCATGAGGGAAACACCAAGAAGGTTTTTAAGTGACGGCTGGGCTGGCACAACGTCTAAGGAAGGTCTGAAACTGTGGACGGGTGTTTACATCGGATCTGAGACCATCCTCAGGACCCTCAACTTCAGATATGTTTAATTAGGGCTTGTGAGAGCCAGGGAGCAAAATGTTTGGCCTCATGTCGAAGGAGCTGGTGTTACAGGCAAGGCAGCAAGTGATCAGTAGTTTTAGTTTCGGATGCTCACATGTGCTCAAATTCTACTAAAGTCCTGTTTTGGCTGTGGTTAGCTGTTACGTTACCTTACAATAATTTAAATAGAAACATGCCATGGTAATGTTGGGGTGGAGTTTTTTTGAACAGCACAAAATCTTCAGATCTTCGAGTGCTGAACTACGCTAAAGGGAACCAAATCAGCTCTTCCCAGCAGTGAAAAGTCCTTACATGAGCCACAGATTACAGAACATTCACTGCTCTTAGTGTTCTAACGTTTAGGGAAGGCATCATTCCCAAAACGATTCTGCCTGGATGCTGGCTGGAGGCACTGGCAGGCAGCTCGATTCTGCCTCTGAGGGTTGTAGGAGCAGCAGGGCTGAGATGCTGGTGTTGATGTAACGGATCAACTCACTGAACACAGCTTATCTGCTCCTTGTAATATATATCCCAGTAACAGTCAGGTAATTAAGACACTGATCAGATTACCCTGAACAGGACAGTGATGCATGAGAGCCAGACAACGGCTGCCTGGCACAGAGATCTGTTATAACAGCAATTTAACTAACTACACCGTTACTTGTCTGATGCAGAGCAAATGTTGCATTTAGGCTAATGGAGAGATAACACAGGTACCACAGGTTTTCCTTTATGTCCATTTGCTGAAGCAGAATAATGCCTTTTGAGGTGTCTCCCATCCCAGCCACACAAACACTGAAACATTGCCTGAGCTGTGTTCTCTCTCTCTCATAACACTGGTCTTTCTGGCTGGTTTTGGAAGTTCCCTGGGAACTTTCCCAGTTCCTCAGTGAACTGGCTTGTTTGGGTCCATCCTGAGCTGTTCCATCTTCCCCCAGCTCCGCACAGGTGATGGGACAGTAATTCAGGGTAAGCCCCGAAGCACCAGGTGCTTTGGAACCTGTTGGGGACTGCAAGCTCTGCCCAGGACCCATCCTAGTGACCTGTCATTTTCCCATCTGTCCTGGCTGCCGTAACAGCATTGCCATCTCGTAAGAAGAGGACGCAGAGGACAAGATGCCAAAGCGAATACTTTTGAGTCGCCTTGGAAGGAAGGTGAGTTCCTGAGGAGCTGGGGATGTTGCTGCCTTGTTCGAGGAGTCTGTTCCAAAAGCAAGGGTCCACCTTGGGCAACCACGGAGCAAAAGCCCCTGATTTGTATTGATGATCCATTTAGGACCAGGATGGGATGGCTGACAGCACTGCAGGTCCTGAACTTCTGCATTAATGTGATGGTGGGGAAGGCATGGGACCGCAAAAGCGCAAAACCTTTTGAGGAAGATGATGCATGCTGATACTCAGCAGATGGTAACACAAAACCACCCAGAAGCAGAAAGGAGGGGGGAAGTCCACTTACTTGTTTGAGCTGCTGAGAATCTAGAGAGGATGCTGTAAGCGTGTGGGAGAAGGGCAAAGGGATGCTGGCTGCCAGCAGTCCTGCATGCGGAGATTTTTTTTCATGTGCTAGTTGAACATGTTCCCCAGAAAAAAAGGGTCTGGCAGAGATGGGGATCCTCCCTGTTTCCTACAGCACTGGTGGATGCTCTGGCAGATGAAGCAGGATCTGCTCTGGAGAGAAGAGATAAGGAGAAAGGAGATATTTTTTTGTCCCTTCACCACAGACAATTTCTCATGTGTCAGTGCAAAAGCAGAACCCACTTCATTTTACCGAGTCTCGGTAGTACGTGCGTGCCGCCCCTCGCTGCACGCGCTGAGGAAGCACCTGAGCACCCGGAGCGCCTGAAGGCAGCGTGGCATGCAGCACAACCGTCCTGTATCAGTGAAAGACGAGGAGGAGCATCGACTAAATGTCAGCCACGCAAGGGTGTGTCACGAGCCTCTTGCAGAGGTGCAGGAAGTATAAAAGGCAGAGGTTCCCAAAGAGGGTCCCTGGAAGGAGCTGCGGCGTGCTGAGCTGTGCTGGAACCTACGATGCTCTTGCGAACCTGGTGACTTCATCTCCCTTCACAACGAGACCATGGAGAGTGGTGAGTACCTGCTCTGCAGCCTCCGCCTTTGTCTTCTGCTTTATCAATCATGCCCAAATCCATGCCTCGTGACACAGGGATGGAGCACTTTTAACAGAGTAGAACAGTATAAAAGACTTTCATCTTCCTTATATCGACTATTAAAAAAGAAATGCACAGTTCTCTTCTACATGCTCAAAACCCCTCCAATCAATTAACTTCAGAAACACACACATAAAAAATAGGCTCGTAGCCAATTTCAAGGGGCTGTTTTGTCCCAAAGCAAATAAGCTCTTCTCACATAGCATGTACCTTTTCTTCTCTGTTCTTAATAAAAAATACTTATTAAAAAAAAGAGAATGCACCTCCTTGGCAATTCAGGGAATGAATCAAAGGAAGCAGGAGCAAGCATATCTGTGGTTACTGTTAGCTAAGTCTGTCCAGACTTTTACAGATTGTTTCTATTAACAAATATTTTCACTGCAGCAACAAAACTTTGCAGTTTTGTGCTTGCTCGGAGCTGGAGCAGCCCTGAGCCGGTGCACCTGTAGGGGTCTGTGTTCCCATGGATTCCCCCATCACGAAGCAGGCAGAGAGAAGCAAGCAAGCGAGAGAATCCCCTTCTCTTTGGTCCGTATCCCGTTAGCCCAGGAGGCACAAGACTCTTTCTGTTTCCTCTTGAAAGTTTCAAACTTTCCTTTGCCATTTCTTATTGTACTTTCACACCCAGAGCTCTGTGGGCACCCGCTGCCCGGAGCTTGAGGAGATGAGGAGCTGTAGGAGGGGAGATGGCACCATGGGTCAGGGACACGGCACATAAGATGCACGCTCTTTCTCCTCGAAGACTGTCGGATTTATTCCCTTTTTATTATGTTTTTTTTACGCTCAAATATGTGCAAACACTAATCTGAGGGAGTGCGGGGAAGAGGGACAAATGCAAGAGCTCAGATGGGTAAGTTAGTTTAAAAGCAGATTAACCAATCCGGGTTTAAAACCCAACTTCTACCTCTCCGTGCCGGTGAGCACGGGCAGAGCTGCAGTGAGGGTGGCGAGAGGATGAGACAGAGCCACCAAGTTCAGCCCAGTAAAGCCCTGCTCCGGGTGTAATGAATTACAGGGTGAAACGGGAGGCGTCACTGCCTTTTCTCTGTGACATTTGCAAATTGGAGCCTTAAATTAACCGCAGCGTGCAGGGGGGCGTGGGGGTCCCATGGGAAGCGCTGCAGGCAGAGCTGCAGCCTGTGACCACACTGAGATTTGAGCACCCAGTTCCATACAGGTGCCTCCGACTGTGCCACATGAAGGGGGACGATTGCCCTCACCTGTTTTTGAAGAAATTCAGATGCAAAACACCAGTGACGCGTGCAACAGCAGAGTCAGGCTGGTGCAGCTGGGAAAATTCAGCATTTCTTCCTTTTTGTATCTTTGTCCACTGTTTCAGCCCACAAACTAGTCCCCTTCCCAGGCAGGGATTTCTCCTCTGGAAAGGTCTCCGGTGATTTCTGAATGAAGCAGAGGGGGGTTCCGTGCGCAGTGTCTGGATGCAGAGCCCTGTACAACAGCTGGGAAGGGGGAGCCCAGGGTCTCCCAGGCTCCAAAGTGACACTGGGGGATGCGGGATGCTCCCACGGTGCTCGCTGGAGCTCCTGGCTCCCACAGGACCCACCAGGCAGGAGCAGGGAAAGGGCAGAGGGAGCCTTCTCATGGATGTCTCCCGGCAGCTTCTGGGAATCGTTGGCTTGGGAAGCCCTGCATCCCAACCAGCACCATTTGGGAAGCCCTGCATCCCAACCAGCATCATTTGGGAAGCCCTGCATCCCAACCAGCATCATTTGGGGAGCCCTGCATTCCAACCAGCACCATTTGGGAAGCCCTGCATCCCAACCAGCACCATCTGGGGAGCCCTGCATCCCAACCAGCACCATTTGGGAAGCCCTGCATCCCAACCAGCACCACTTGGGGAGCCCTGCATCCCAACCAGCACCATTTGGGAAGCCCTGCATCCCAACCAGCACCACTTGGGGAGCCCTGCATCCCAACCAGCACCATTTGGGAAGCCCTGCATCCCAACCAGCACCACTTGGGGAGCCCTGCATCCCAACCAGCACCATTTGGGAAGCCCTGCATCCCAACCAGCACCATTTGGGAAGCCCTGCATCCCAACCAGCACCACTTGGGGAGCCCTGCATCCCAACCAGCATCATTTGGGAAGCCCTGCATCCCAACCAGCACCGCTTGGGGAGCCCTGCATCCCAACCAGCACCATATGGGAAGCCCTGCATCCCAACCAGCGCCATTTGGGAAGCCCTGCATCCCAACCAGCACCATTTGGGGAGCCCTGCATCCCAACCAGCACCATATGGGAAGCCCTGCATCCCAATCAGCACCGCAGCCCAGCTGGACCTCTCCACCCCTCAGCACCCTGCTCTCCTTTACATCCCTGGCCTCTGCAGCATTATGTGGGTGCCCCGTAGGTTTCTTTACTTAAGTTTTTCAGTATTTGGGAGGGCAGCTGTTACTCTGACTTCAACTAACTGGTAACGGTTAATTATGACAGGAAGAAGAAAAAATTAGTGAGAACCTGACAAGAATAGTACAACAATTTTCATCCTTTGGGATTTTATCCTAGTACCGTATTTCAAAGGAATATTCCAAAATAAATATTTTGCACTGGAAGATGCACAGCATTAGTGCTGCTGCTGGGGTTTTGGGGTTTTTGGGGTTTTTTGGGTTTTTTTACACACATATAGGAAACACGGGTAGCTCACTTAAATTCATTCTGAACTTGCTTATCTCTGCTTATCTTGTCTTTTGATTCACAGTTTCCTAAAAAGGGGTGGAGGCAGGTAATTATTAAATTTCTTCTCTAACAGATCTATGAAGCCGTGAGATAGAAGCATGACTTAAGTTTCATTGGGACTGTTCATTCCTGAAACGATGGTATTGCTCCTGTGCCAGTTGTGAGAAGCAGAGGGGAAAGGTGGCAGAGAACGAGCACTGAGCTGTAACTGCCAACAGTCATTATATATTTAAGTATGAATAATTTTTCTCAGAAATACCTGGTTCTTCCCCCAAAAGCCTACTCTAGCGATGGTGAAGAGGCAGCAGAAACCGGTACATGTTTAAAGATATAAACAGTACGTTACTCGCTGCCTCCACATGCTGAGGTGCTCGAGAACGAAACTTTTGCTTTGCGGTTTCTGGCCAACAGAAAAATAATTCTTTCACCGCGAGGGTTTAGCCCGAGCCAGTTTGCCGGGCTTTGCCAATACTCTTGCCGGACTCTCGTTTCCGCTTGGTGCCTTCCCCAGCACCACCACGCTGCTGCTGCTGCTCCCCACTGCTCCAGTTAGAGCCGGAGCTGCCAGGCAGGAGCCGACCCAGTGCTCCATCCCGCAGGATTTGGTTTCTCCAACCTGTTTTAACCATCCCACATGGTTCTGTTTCTACTCCTCTGGGTAGACTTTCTGCTACCAAGTATTTCTTACTATCAGCAGCTTTTCTGGGCATGCCCGGGGGGGGGGGAGGTTCACAGCTACTACAGCTTCTTTTATCTTGATTGAGATCAGTTGTGATGGCAGGGAGCTTCAGATGAGCTGGATGGGATACAGCTGTCCGAACCCACCCACCCTTCTGCTGTGGGGTGGCAGGAGCTGCACCCCAGGTGCCCACCCTATGGCCTTGACCCTGGACTCAAACCCACCCGTTTCTTTCCCTTTGCTATCAAGGGAGCCAAAACGCCCACCCAGGTGCCAAGGGCTAGAGCTCAGCGGGATGGATCCCAGTTGCGCTCGCTCTGTGGAGGAAGATTTTCAGGATGGATGGGTTGTTGTCCCCTCTCCACCCTGCCCTGCCATTAACAGCAGACCCCTTCCCTCTTCCATTCACAAGGAACAATTCTCCTTTCCACCTTTTCCCAGGGCCCGCAGGACAGGAGCATGCTTTGAGAACTGCAGCAAACCAGCATGTCACCAGCTGAGGGACAAGGGGGCTGACGCGGGGCTTGATAACGTGTCTGACTCATTCGCTTTTTATAAATGTTGTCTTTTTATAAATGAGGTTTCTAGTTCAACTGTTCATGGGGATTTTTGAGAGGGTTTTTTGTTGGTTTTTTCTTAATATTTTGAGGAACAAAACTTTAGGAAAATACCCACAGCAGAGAACTACCAGATAGGGAAAAAAAAAAAAAAGGAAAATAAAAATTAAAGCTACCCAAAATTGCCTGTTAAGCTCCAGGGCATGTCTCATTTCCTCTCTGCAATTAATTTGCTTGTGGTCCCTCTCCCCTGCTGCCTTGGACCCTCAGAGCATTGCAGGGAGACATCAGCCTCGTCCAGTCTGCCTGAAACTGGTGACGCAGGGACCCACTCAACAAACTCCTGCGTGGGGACCACGAGGCTGCATCACCTCTCTCGTTATGCCTTTGCAAATGACTCTCTCATTATGCCTTTGCAAATGAGTAAGTTGAAAGGGGGGGGGTGTACAGAAAGAGGGGAAGAAACTGTGCAAGCTTTTTTTTTTTATATTGAAAAAAATCATTTGACATTTAAGACACTTGAAACGGTAACCGAAGGGGGGGTTGTAAACCAGTGTGAAGATCTTTAAAGGAATGATACTTCACTGAACTGTTTCAGGATCGTTAGTTGAGTCACTTCATCAGTCCTATTTTGTTAGATGCTTCAGAGCATGTTAAGGAGGAAAAAAAAAAGTACAGAACAGCAACTCATCCGGGCTGCACACTGATGACTTTTCAGATTAAGGGCTGGGCTGGTCCGGTCCTTCGACTTGAGGGGGTGATGCAGAAAGTGGTGGAGGAAAAGGATGCTGCACCTGGGGGGCAATACCCTAGACTGGCCCCACCGGCACATCAGCCTGGCACCGGGCAGTTCTTTGCATGAAATGAGTGAAAAATGCTGACAGCAATGCACTGATGGAGCCGGATTCAGGTCGGAGCCTTTCCTCTGTAGCCTGAGAGTGGTTCCTCTCCTCTGCCTCCTTTTTATACAGCTGCTAGGAATTGAATTGCCTTTGAGGCCTCAACCCCTGCCCAGCGTGGCCAAGTAATTATTATCCATCAGCGGGCAGACATAAGCACCAACTCCAGGACTCCCCCAGAAACCAAGCCATGAAGACGCCTGGCCAACAGAAGACTGGAGACTCTGGTGGTTGGGGGGGATCAGGGACCCCACACCTGTGTCCCAGGCAGGGAGGGCAATGACAGTCAAGGCTTGTGGATTCCGAGTGGTTTGGGCTTTCAGAGTATTTCCTGTGTTAATATGTGAAAGTCAGATCAGCATCTCGAAGGGAGAGATGGCTACCCCAGATGCTCACCAAACCTCTTCCTGCAAGTCTGGGACTGGTCAGAGTGAAAGCCATCAGACAGACAGAAAGCGCAGACAGAGCATTTCGCCAAGCCCCTGCCTCCCCCCTCAAGCCCAGCCTTGCCACCCTCCATTCCTGATGCAAACGGCACTGACGAGGCACTATTACCCTCCCCAGATTCCCCCAGGAGGGTTCAGAGAAGGCGAGGGGGTGTGAACAGAACTGAGCACCCAGCTGCATGAGTGTAAAAGATGAAAACAAGGGGGAAAGGCAAGGCACAAACTTCTACAAGACATTGGGAAGCTCACACGCAGGCTCTGGGGGTGAGAAGCGTGAATATTTCCACTCGTGGCCAAAGATCTCTCAGCTGACACATCACTGCTCACATCCAAACAAGCATCTCCAATCGCAGGTGCCCAAGTAACGATTTCTGTCATTAACAATGCTACTGCACGCGACTTGAAGTGGGGATACTGGTGCAATGGCTGCAGTTACCATGAGCAGTGGAAGTTCATCATCCTGGTCCACTGCAACACCTGAAGAGGAGACGGGCAGAACAGGGAAGGGGGCAAAGGAGCTCGGCAAAGGAACAGAGCGGAGCTGTGTACGTCAGGCTGCCCAGCGTGAGAGGTGCAAACTGATCAGTCAAATTTATGAAAAGGCCATGTAGAGAAAGCCACGCTCCCTAGGAGAAACAGGCAGCTGAAAGCCAAAGGCATCTCCCGCCTCTGCCCCAGCCTTGCTTAGTGACCCTGGAGCAGCTAATCAGGAGGGAAATGAAAGGCTGCGGCACAGGGAACGAGCCAGTGCCTAGAGAAGCATCCTGGGATGAGCAGCATGATGCTCAGAACAGCTGGTGCCAACTCTCCTTCAAGGAAGGACACGTCTTCTGTTCGTGCCAGAGCAGCGGCCAGGGCTTTCACCCAGCTGCCAAATCACTTCTACATTGAGCAACTTTCAGTCGCAAATGCCCGAGGTAGATGGTGGTACATGCTTTAAATAGAGCAAAGAAAAAGCTTTCACTGGCCTCCCTGCCTCTGCTAACCACAGCAGGAAGAACTGTTTGCCCGAGATTGCTCTCACCATTATCACATCTGGCTCTGAATTGAAATTTTTCCTCCCAGCTGTCAACATCCTGTATCTTCACATCCAAAGGCAGCAGCAGCCAATTTTAAGACATTTAAGAGACAAGCAATAAATTTCAGCCAGCTTCAGTTCTGCACATCCTGCCAGGAGCTGAGCTTTCCTGTTCCGCAGATCGGTCACCGCACCGTCGGGGAACAGCTGGGCTGGATTTATATATATCTATAGCTGGGCGCTCACAGCTGTACGTTTTTACATGGGTTGAGTATGCTACACCCCCACAGCTCAGAACAAGGCACAGGGGGCAGGCTGCTGACCATCTGTAGGGAAAAAACAATAATTAAAACCCCATATAAAATAAAAATTAGTACACTGTGCACAGGGTAACTGTCCTTAGCTATCAGCCTTTACAGATGAAACTGGAGGGGCCAGACTCCTGAGACTTTGTGCTCTGACAGTAACTTGTGTGGCCCTGGGTTATCCTGTTAGCATCTTCACCAGGTTTTAGTTTACCCAGCCGTGGGGAGCTTTGCAGGGTTGAGAATGCCGTGGTCAAGGGTGCTACTGCTGCTTTTTCAGAGTGAGCATCACGTGGAAAACCTCCACTCAACTAACGCCAACACTGTCTCCTTCTTCTACAGGCAAGCAGCTAAAGGTCACCCTTGTTTTCAGCCTTCCTCTAATTTTTCAGGTAAGATGTTAAAAACAACGTTGTTGAAATCCAGCTGCCTTTGTGTTGTGGGTAAAGAGAGATGACGAAAACTTTTGACAGGCAAAAAAGCAGCCACCCACAGCCCTGCAGAGATGCGTGGGGGGGAACGGCCGCTGGCACGCAGGATCCAGCCCCAAGGAGGTGGGTGGGGAGGCAGCAGAGCAGTGCTAGAGAAAAACAAAGGAGAGAAAACAAAGAGAGAACAGAAACAATGACATATCCTGTGACTTTAGGAAGGCCTAGACTGTTAGCACCAAGTCCCTCGCTAGCAGCAAAATGAGCATTTTCAGGAAAGACGAGAGCATCCTCCAGCGAGCGCTGGGGCAGAGCCAGCTCGCTGCTCCCTGCAGGTACCCGGCCAGCGCTGGGCTTCAACACAGGTCAGTGCTGAATTGCTGCCATGCCCAGGGAGGAAGAGTTCAGCTTCTTCCTCCGCTTGTCCTTGCTCAGAGTCAGTCTTAAGCAGGAAGAACCCAAAGCACCACGCTGTGCCGTGACCTGCTCTCAAACCGCAGGGTGCAGCGCCAGCGCTCACACCCCCACAGCTCAGCCACGCTGCAGCCCCCAGCCCCAGCTCTCCACCGGGCTCAGCAGAGCAGGGAGAGTCTTGCAGCCTCTTTCTTTTCCCTTTCACTTTTGGTGGCATGCCTCCAGGTAGCAGGCAGGATGTGGTGAAAGCCAAGCCTGCCTGAGATGGAGAGCACGCTGAGATACTCAGCGATAACAGGCGGGGGTATCCAGGGGAAACCTTTCATCTCAGTGCGATGGAGAGAAGGTACCAGAGATTAATAAGTCACAAAAAAGCAGGGCACAGATACCACAGGCTCACTCTGCCCCGTAGGTTACGGCAGTGTAGGAAGACGAAACCATAATCAGGACTTAGATCAGGGGCCTGAATGAGACACCGGCAACACGTCCATGCCAGCGCGGTAACAGCTTCCTGCTTCGCTGCGTTTCCCCAGGTCTCATTGACATCTCTCTCCATCACTTTAGCAGAGGAAAGAGCCCTGGGAGGCTCTGGCTTTGCCCTCCCTTTGCTCCCAGCACTCGGCGGGCTTGGCCCTCGCTGCGGGGGGGACGAGGTGGCAGCAGGACCAGGAAGGCCGGGATGCCAGGCTGGATGGGGCTCAGAGCAACCTGGGCTAGTGGCAGGTGTCCCTGCCCATGGTCCTTTCTGACTCAAACCATCCTGTGGTTCGGTGACGCTGGCACTTGCCATGCCAGGTCGCTGCCAGTTACAACCACGGCAGCCCCTTCTCGCACGGTCACAGGGAGGAGGGGATGGGAGCAATGGGAATAGCTGAGATGGGGGAGGGAATAGTGAAGTCAGAAAATGCCTCACAAGTAGAGTCAGTCGAGAGGAAACATTGCCCCTGCTGAGAGGAGGATGCTGAAGGATGTATTATTTTTCACATTGCATCCGACAGCTGGCTATGTGCATGCAGCTCTATGCGGGTCCTGGAACGTTCTGGAAAGCAGCCGCACACCAAGCGCTTCCAGGCTGAGCACTAAACTTTTCTGGTGGAATTCCCACTCTGAGCCCCTCCAAAAAGCCCAGACCCCACCTACTTATGGGGAATGTTTTCAGCCACCAGATCCTGCCAGCTGGGTCCATGACGTTGGCATAAGCCCATGCTCGGGAAGTCCCTGGGGTTTCTCCGTGGGCTGCAGCTGGATGCAGCTGCCCGCCCCACAGATCAACACCAGGCTCCCTTGGACCACAGCACAGTACCTGTCCCAACACACTCTTCTTGTCTTCCCTGTTCCAGTTCTGTGCCGGCAACAACGTCACCGATGACTATGACTCCAACATCACCATCGACTACACCATGTTCGAGACCCTGTGTGAGAAGGAGGAAGTCCGTAACTTCCGTGCTGCCTTCCTCCCAGCCATGTACACCCTCATCTGCTTCACGGGGCTGCTGGGGAACGGGCTGGTGATGCTCACCTACATCTACTTCAAGAGGCTCAAGACCATGACGGACATCTATCTCCTGAACCTGGCCCTGGCAGACATCCTCTTCCTGCTGACCCTCCCCTTCTGGGCCACAAGCGCAGCCATGCACTGGCTTTTTGGGGAGTTTGCCTGCAAAGCCGTCTACTGCATCTGCAAAATGAGTTTCTTCAGCGGGATGCTGCTCCTCCTGTCCATCAGCATCGACAGGTACTTTGCCATCGTTCAGGCTGCCTCAGCCCACCGCTTTCGTCCCCGGATGATATTCATTAGCAAGGTTACATGCATCCTCATTTGGCTCCTGGCCTTCATCCTCTCAATCCCTGAGCTGGTTCACAGTGGTGTAAATGACCCTGACAACCATCCCCGTTGTTCTATCATCGCTAATGACCTGCAGACCTTCAACACTGGCATCAAAGTGTCCCAAATGGTTTTTGGCTTCTTATTTCCCCTGCTGGTCATGTCTGTCTGCTACCTCATCATCATCAAAACATTACTCCAGGCCCGCAACTTTGAGAAGAATAAAGCCATCAAGGTCATCATCGCCGTGGTAATCGTCTTTGTTGTCTTCCAGCTGCCCTACAACGGCGTCATGCTGGCCAAGACCATCTCAGCCTTCAACCACACCAGCTCATGCGAGGAGAGCAAGAAGCTTGACGTGGCGGATGACGTGACCTACACCCTCGCCTGCTTCCGATGCTGCCTCAACCCTTTCCTCTACGCCTTCATCGGCGTCAAATTCCGCAATGACCTCTTCAAGCTCCTGAAGGAGCTGGGCTGCCTGAGCCAGGAGCGCCTCTGGCAGCTGTCCACCTGCCGCGAGAGCAAGAGGTTTTCCTTCGCTATGGAGACAGAGACAACCACCACCTTCTCCCCATGAGACAAGCTCCCAGCAGGCTTTGGCCAAGCTGGAACAGTTTCGTACACGTCCTCTGTTCTGAGATACTGGTAGAGCAAGACCTGCCGCTGCTGTAGGAAAGGCAGCTGCAGAAGGAAAACCCAGGAGCATCCCCCTATTCCAGGCAACAAGCACTGCTAGGCAATACTCCTGTGGATGGAGAGACTTGAATAAAACTGTGACCGTTAGCAAAGCAAGGGAGAGGGAGGCCAGCCAGTTTAGAGTTGTTATGTCATTTCACCTTGCTTTTAGTCTTTAGTCAAAATGAGAAATGCTTGAAATGGAACATTCTCCCTAAAAGCAACAAATACCAAGAGAAACAGATATTTGCGCAACAGAATTGCTTGCTTTAGAGCTGAATGTCCAAGAGCATCATCCCGGCTTGGAATGGTGCTTTTAACAAGTCTACATATTGCTCTTCCATACCTACAAAAATTATGCCCGTTGCACTGGCTCAGTCTTCAAGACAGGACAGCACCAGCCTCAGGCGCCAAGCTTAATCCAATATGCAATATAAGCTGCGGAGTATCCTAGCACACTGTTCTCTGCTCTGCCTTCCCCCATGAAAAGCCAGAAATTTCCATAACTAATACTAAATCCACACATATGGTATAAATAATTCCAAGAACGTTGTCTATTATTGTAGCAACTCGTATGTTTGTCAGGAAAATACCAGTTCTGCTTCATTTCTACCTGCATCTGGTGTTTCACCTACAAAGAAGGTGCATCCTGAGAAGCACAAGGTATTATTATTCCATCCCAACATGGGCTTGAATCCATTAGAAATGCTGCTCCGCTCTGGAAATAGTCTCCTTGAGCTTCTGGAAGGGCACCTGTCTGCACCAGATGGAGGTAGGGGCAGCTGGCACAGGTTAGATTCAACCTGCTTGCGCAAAGAAAAATGGGTTACAAGCTCCAAATGACCCATGTCTTTCCAATCCCCAAGCACACAAATCTGAGCTGAGAAACAGGTAATTCTGCACCGATCCAGCCAGCTGCTTAAAAGACATCTTTATCGCTCGGCCATCCAGCCTGTACCAGTGTCACCCTCACTCTCGATGGGCTGAGGGATGGGTTGCTCACTCACTTGGTATAAAGATTTTAGCAGACTGGCGCCAGAATCCTCAGAATGTTAAAGGCTGAAGCCCAGGGCAAATGCATGTGCATTTCTTAAAGCAAAAACACTCAAATTCAGGATACAGTTGTGCCCATGGTTCAACCCCTTCAGCGTGCCAGTGGCCAAAGCTCGCTTGTACCCAGCTGTATCGGCTGCCTTCTGTGCTATCGCTTCTGACCTCGAGACATAGAGAAGAATGTGGGGTTTCTTCTCCCTTCCCCATCAGCATGCCTTTCTAGAAGGACATTAGCAGCTGGCTTTTAACTCAGACGTGTATTTCACATATAAGCTATTGAGAACGTGTTTTGCATCCAGACTGTCAGGGCTAATAAAGATGCCATTCACTGCGGCTGGATTTAAACGCCGGGACAGTCACGTGTGGAAGATTACTGCCAGGGTCACCTACTTGAAAGGAACGTGGCAGCTGAACAACAGATTATTGTCATGTAAAATAAGACCTTGAAAAGAAGCCCAGAATATAATGCCAGTTGGCGCTTCTACTGGAAGAGGGAAGATTCCTACAACAGATGAATACCCTGGGAACTGCTTGTCGTGTGACATCTGAATGTCACCCGGGGAGGAGCTGCTGCAATTGTTTGGGCATCTGTCATGGAGGTGCAAGTGGTAAAAGCCCCGCAGAGCACAGCTCCCGGGAGCCAGACGTCAATGGGAAAAGGTTTGGCCAGGAGCTGCGGGGCAGCAGTAGCCCGGCTGAGCCGAGGCACGGAGCCTCACCCTCCGGAGCAGCACCTCAACCCTCTTGTAGAAGCTGTTAAGGCACATTCCAGTGGACACATGGAGCAAAACACACTTTACTAAAAAGATGTTTATACTTTATTCAATACCACGCATGGATCCATCAGGAGCGATACAGGGAACTCCCTGGATCATCACTTGAACACCATTGCTTTAGAGACGTGAGAATGAAAATCAACCTTCCAAGGAAAGACTTCGGTGAGCTGGTTTTGAGACAGTGTCGCCAGTTATATAGCTGGCTGCCATCATAATGAAATAAATTCTTCATAAACCATTTGGCTTTGGGGTATGGGATTTTGCCAAGAGCTGGGATTCAGGAGGAAAGCACCTTCTGCTCCACGTGACCTGAGCTACAATCCCCCCCAACCCTTCAACGCGTTTTCTCTCGTAATGCCCACGCAACGTACAGAAGCGCTGCTTCTCTGTGGTGCGAACTGGGGGGTTATGACTGACACCCAATAGTCATCTGTTCTGGGTTTGTTCCTACAGCCCTGACTCAGGCGAGACGCTCAGACAACAAGAACTTCACCAGAGCAAGGACTACCCATAATACAGGGTCTTTTTAGTTTTCCTCATCAGTAACAATATATTCTTAATGTGTATTCATATATGTAAAGCTGCTTTACACAGGGAAAAAGTACGTACGTGAATGTACCCTGAAAATGCACTGCTTTCACTAAAATTTTATACAAAATAGATTCACCTAACTTATTCTAGCAAGGAGCATTGCTTCACCAAATCATGCAACTGTACTTGACTCCTGTTTGATAAAAGCCATCCCCCCTTCTACGGATTGGGGGGGTCTTCAGGTCTTCACCAGCTCAAGGTATTCTAAATGGGAAAACACGCAGCTGCTGCCCTACAAATGAGGTACTAAAAGCATCATCTGGTGCCACCTCAGCAAGACAGCAGTGACTTCAGAGTGCAGGGCTTTTCTTTCTTTTTTTTTGTTTTTAATTTTATTTAATGGTCAGGACAAATTTGCCACTCATTGAGATGAATCACATTAACATTGGCCTTAGATCCTAACCTGAGATTCCCCACTGAAGTCTGAAAACTGACTGTATTTTGCTATTTGTGGAAAATAAATTATAACAATTTAAAAAAAAAAAAAAAAAAGGTACCGTTGTTTTTCCATTGTATTTCCTCCATAGGACATATTTTGTAGGTATCATAACAGCTCGTATCACATCCTTCTGGTCCTGTCAAGAGCTGTTTGTCAATTAACCTACCTTTGTACCAGTACTGCCCTGCAGAAAAAAACCAAACTAAATAGAAAAAAAGCTGGTTTACTTCAATTGTTGATGAATTACACAGTAAACAAGTCACCAACACATTAAGTAGTAGCTTTTATTTTAACTATTTACCCCACCGTCTTAACGCTGCTCCACTACTGGATATACCTGATGGCTCCTTATCACTGAAAAGCCTATATAGAAAATAAAATGTTGTACCGTTTTCTTGTTCACTTTCAAATGTAAGAAGTCCATCATGAAATACTGTATTACTGGGAAAATTGCTCAAGGTAGAGGCAGGGACCACAAGGGCACAGACCGTTTCTCCCTGACCTCCCCAGTGAATTTATGCAAAGAGGGATGTTCAATAGCCTTTACCAAAAAGTGGTTTAGAATTGCAGCCATGGAATCAAAGAGGAAGGAACCTCCAAGAAAACCAGGAGACATGAAGCTGGATGGTTAAGTGCCAAAACTAAGGACCATTTCTGCTTTCGCTAGACAAAGCGCCTCTCTCATGGTTTCTCCCTAGAGAGAAAGCATTAAGACTAGTTTCAGCACCCAGCCCAGACGTTCCAGCAGCGATAAGGAACATCTCAAGACCACAGCACCGCAACGCAACTCTAGAGAATAACAGTCTAAACACAAAGGTCTTTAAATAAACATTAGGTCTCGCTTGCCACGGCTAGGTCAGAAGTCACGACTGCCCCGAGTCCGTGTCGCTCAGCCGTGAGAGATGCAGGAGGCTGCAACAGCAGCAGGAACTGCAGCACGCGCGGTACAGAAGCAGAACCAGGGAGCTGCAGAGAGCCACCACGCTGAGCAGGTCCCTGTGCTTCTCCGAGGTGACCCTGAGCCAAGCTTTTCAACAGGAAAGATCCCGAATTTTAAGAAAACGGGAGACTCCAACTTGCAACCCTAATTTAAACAAGTAAAAACTCAGCCCACCAAGCAATCCTCCGAGGTCACACCTTACACCACAAATACCCCGGCCAAAGCACACAGAACCTGCTACAGGAAGAGAGGTGCATTTCTAGGATGGATTTAACCCATTTTAGTACCTTTCACCAGCAAGACAGAGAAAGAAGCCTCCTTTTACATTTCACTAAGGGACTGGAACCAATCACTAGGGGACTGGGACCAATCTCAGGTTTCAATCTTCTTTCAAAAGTCAATTAAAAAAGCCCAGCCCTCGCTACAGAAAGGAGCTGCTGGTCTGCAATAAACTACATGCAAAGCAGGAGAGACATCTATCCCCTCGTCCCAGCCATGGGGACTCCAGGTGGGTCCTGCCATCCCTTCTCCAAGTCACTGTGGGAAACCTCTTCATTGCTTAGAAGCCCTGGACTCCTCCTCATTGCTCCAAATAAAGTATCGCTGCTAATTGCTTCCTCTTCCCTGACAGTTCTTTATCAATGCACGTGTGCTAATGTGTCTTTTGGCTTAAAAGCCCACAGTACCAAAGGGATCTGGGCTGGAGGTAAACTGGAAGTAGGGGGAAGGAAAAGTGGAATGAGGCCTCACTAAGTGCAGCTGCATCCATCCACCCATCCACCCATCCATCCATCCACCCCCTCAGAGCAGGCTCTGGTTTGTCCTCTCCCTTCTCATGCTGTCCCAGGTGCCGCCTCCCATCACCGGCTGGTGAACAAACGGATGAATACGATGGTGGAGGTGAAGCTGCTCCTGGCACAGCTGTGGTTTTTGATGTGCCACCTGGGTAGCTACGGGAGGGAAGCCCTTGTCACTCTAAGAAAGAATGAGCTGGAGTTAAATGAGGCGAACCCTAAAAATACCACACATGGGTGATGAGGAAGGGTGGTGGCACAGTGTAGCTATCAGAATAGCTGAGAGTGGGCTATGGTTTCCTCTCCCCACATCTTCTTTTATATGGAAAAATAATGCCAATTCCTGTTGTGGGGGCGGAGGTGTCAGACCTCGGGGGAGAAGTTCTTGCATGGTCCTCCTCCCTGGCTCCTCAGCGGAGCTGCCTTGCCCCGGGCCACTTCCCCCAACGGGCTGGCGCTGGGGTTTCTCTCCACACCAGGAGATTTCTCCCCCCCTACCTGAGCCACCCTAAGACGGATCTGGGGAAACTTAAGTCAGCTGAGACCTCAGCTGCGCCTTGTTGGCATCATCACAAGCAGCTTTGTGACCTCAAAGCAAGGAGATCAAAGGGCCGGGCCAGATTGAAAAGCAAAGACTTTTTATAGATTAGAAGGCAGCTGGCCCGGCTCAGAGCCTCCTGGTGGCACATAAGATGGGACAAAAACATGCAGCTGGACTTTAAAGAAAATGAACCAGATAAACAGCATCACGCTGTGTTTAACGACAGCAGCACGAGCCGCTGCTGGACCACCTCACCCTCCTTCCAGCCCCCCCTGCGGTGGCAGTACGCTTTGGGGGGGTGGGAAAGAGAAGAGCATTTGCCACATAACAAATAACCCTCTAGCTTCAGATGTGGCTGACCATAAAACCAGAAAAGATCCAAAGGGATGGGGTCTTCACGGGGTTTTGCTGAGTTCTTTGTAGACACGCTTCCCAAAACGGGCAGTTTCTTCCTTGTGGTGATCTGTATCAACAGGCGAATGCGCAGTACACAAGGGTCAGAATAAGAAGGATGGAAGAAGATGGGGGGAAAAAAAAAAAAAAAGGGTGGCTGACTAGAAGGAAGAAAAAGATTAGCTAGAAATATTTGGTCTTTACCAGGTCTTTTCCTGCTTGGCTGCCCCTTTGTGCTGGTACAAGCCTCCGGACCAGCACTGCACGATTGCACCCAAAGGCTACGTGGCCACAGCAGCTTCGCTGTCTGCGTGTTCCCAGTAGTGACACTGTGGGGGAAAGGGAACCCAGTCAGATCCAGTGGTGAAAAGCCTGGACAAGACTTAAAAAATACGGGTTGTATCCCCAGCTCTGCTCCGCAGTGCCCCGAGTCAATCCTGCGCTTCCTCCCCAAGGACTAAACCAGAGCTAAAATATCACTTTCCAAAAGCAGGAACAGAAGTTCCTCGCGCTGTTACTAGTCCCACGCGTGGCAGCCTTCCCACCCTCTCGCCAAAAACGAAGAGAAGCCCTCAGGTGTTTAGATTTTGCAGAAATTGCAGGTATTTAAGCACCCACAGGCTCAGCTCCAGGTGGCAGGATAACCCATCCTCAAACTGCAAAAAAAAAAAAGAAAAAAGTTATTTTACCCTTTTGCCTTTCCGTAAGACCCCAGTTCTTCCCAGAGCCAAGAGTATTACCCAAGCAGGAGTCCAACCTCCTTGATATTAAACCAACACCTGTCACTGCCACAGCTCGTTACAAAAATCTTCTTCAGGTCTTAACAAGTACCGGAGACTTTCGGTTCACCTTCACCGCACGCACCGCAGATGCTGAGCCCAACTAGGCATGATCTCATGTATTTGTCATTGCTGAACCCATGCAAACCTTCAGCTTGCAGGAACCGAAACTCTGAACTTCCCTTCCTGATGCTTTGGGGGTTTTAATTCAATTGTCTAAAATAAGAGAGCAAGCAGATATTTACTTTCCTTTCCTTGCTGATGAGTACTGTTGCACAAAACCCTAACTCTTGAGTAATTATGTGCTTTATTGGGAAATTTCTGTGACTTGAAGGTCAATTCTAATGACTAGAATCATCCTGCAGGAAAGGAACAAATAATGCCCAGCCCAAAAGGCCTTCCAGGATTCGAAGCCTGTGCACACCGCCCTGTACCAAACCCAGAACTTCTCCCACGGACTCTAATTCCTTCTTCTTTATCTAGGAGCGCCGTCTAAATTCCACTTAGAACAACAGGACCTTTCATGAGGTTCATGAAACTTCATTTCTGCCTTACCCTGCGACCTGGTATGAAATGTTCATGCTATACAACGTGAGGTGAGGAGGGAAGATCCCAGCGGCTGTAGATGTGGAGCAAACACCCTCCTGGCAGAACACAGGGAAGAGGAACTACTTTGTCTGCTGTCCCCTGGGTGCGGAGACTTCTACCGGATTTGCAACAAGGTGGATTTCATGTAGGTGTCTGTTAAGGCTTGAAGAACCCCAGAACTGCTGTGCAAGCCCAGGGCAGCAAGAGGACGGTGACAAATGCGGCTACTTTTCAGTCCCCACCTGTCCCGAAGGTTACGCTGCAGTGTAAAACTGAAAAGCTGAGCTCCTCTGGGACCATGTCCTGGCTCATACGCACAAAATGACCAAACCCCAGGTGGCTGAATGCTCCAGAGAAGGAAAACGTTCTTGTAAAATACTCTTAGCTAACCAGGGAGTAAAAAATAAAAACTTCACAAGCAGAAGTGACTCACGAGCCTTTCCCAAAGACTCCTTCAAGCCTTCCTTTCCAAGAGACACTTCCAGCTTTTACACTCGCACACCCAACACAGGCAACCTGTTTCCCACCCAACTGTCTGAAAATGAAGGTGCTGAGCTGGACATCCAAAAAACCTTTGTCTGGTACCACTGGTGACTTCCTCCCATCCCCATCCCGCACGCCTTCTTGCGGTCTAGAAATATAGGCATTCCGGTTTACCGATTTTAATTACAAGAAAAGCAAAGGAAATCTTGCCCCCTGCTGCAGGAGCACGCTGCCCCACCACGGATCCTGACTCTAAAGACCTCGGCTCTCTCTGCTTGATCCGTGTAACTCGGACAGGTAGCGCAACCCCGCAGGTTTCTTTAGTACACCCACAGCTTTGCACATTATTATCAGGGAATCACTCCATGTGGAAGGAGATGTGAACACACACACACACGTTCATATTTGCATCTGACTCCCAGCAGAACCGGTTGCAGACTCGGGGCGGCTATCACAGCAAAAATCAATGCCGCTGGAGCAAAATCTCACCACCTGAGGTGCACAAATAGAAGCTCACATTTTTAGGGGAGAGTTGACCGATTCCCTCAGAGATAACACATTTCTTCTTCTAAGTTTTGGCCACACCAAGTAGTGAGCAAGAACCTCTACCCCTGCGCCAGGGCGGGGAGGGGGAGAAGGAAAAACAACTCTCTCTCTGGATGACTAACACAGCCAGCAGCAATTGCCACTCTGCAGCTCAGCCCTGCTCTTCAACGGGGAGTTGCACAAGACTCCTTTGAAGAGGTTAACACGTTTGTAGTCGGTTCTCATCTGCCTTGCCAGGGGGCCGCAGGTAGCTGCAACGCTCCTGCTCAAACTCCCTGACCCGACTGCATGGGAGAGGCGCTGAGCATCCCAGAGCTGCGCCCCAACAGATGCAGCTTCCACCAGGCTTGGTGGGGGGACTGCAGCAGAACTGGCAGGTACCCAGATCCTGACAAGACTCATCAAAATGTCTTTATTGCTAGCGGCTTCTGGTGGGCCTCCACCCCCACCTGCAAATGAGCAACCCCTCACGTGCCAGTGCTGCCCGCACAACCTAACAAACAGCCACCAGGCATGCAGCCAGAGACGTGGGGACTGTTTTGAAGCAGATGGCAAACAACAGAAAAGGTCTCCATGCCATCACGAGCCCTGCGATGCTGCCTCCTCAGCTGGGCATCCTGCTTGGGGCATTACGTGGGCTGCAGCTGCTGGATGTGCGCCCTCCACGCCGGCTCACCCTGCAACGGAGAAGATGGTGGAGCATCGTCCCGTAGCCCCGCAGCTCTCCTGCCACTCGCCGCAGCTGCCCCAGCCCCAGTGCCGCTGCCGCACAAGGGGGCACGATGGTGATGCGCTAGCGGGACAGCAGTTCTGCAGAGGAGCTGCCCCTCTTTGGGGACTTCGGGCTCCTGGTATGTGCCCACACCAGAGACCTGCTCCTGAGCAGGGAGCACGTCATGACGCCATCTGAGCCAGCGCACCCCCGGCAGACAGTTCCCCGGTCCACAGCCGCGGTGGCAATGTCCCATGGGGAGGGTCAGTCTCTCTCCCTCGGGATCACGGTCCCGTTAGGAGCAGCCGAACCCCAGCGTGTCCCAGACGTGTTGCCCATGAGTGACAGCGAAGCACACGTAGGGGGAGAGGGGCAGCAGCAGCAGCAGAGGGTCCGAGGCACCTCCTGGCTGACCCTGGCCAGCAGCGATCCTTAGAGATCCTTACAGCACTCTGGGAAGGAGGGAGGTATCTCCTTGCTGAGCAGTTAACGGTGATCCTCAGCTTGGAAATTCATGCCCTTTATAATCGGCAGTACAAAAAAAGGTCTTTCCCCACCAGGCAGACACGCATCGAGTTTGTCGGTCAGGGCACATGGCCTGAAACACGCTCTGAAATGATGCTTCAGTGAGTAGTAAGCAAGATGCAAACACTTCCTTCTCCTTCCTGCAAGGGGAAGCTGCCTGAAAACAACAAATACCGACGATATGCAAAGGCAGGTCACAGAAGGCATGCTCACAACGGCCCCAAGCCCTGCAAAGCCACCACAGCCCAGCCAGGCTCCCAGTGACCTACGGCACATCCATGGTCACGGTCCCTTCTGGCTGTGGCCATCAGCACCAGCAACCGGTAGCCAGCAGGACACAAAGCTGTGAGTTCTGAGGAGCAGGGACACCATCTCCTCTGCATCCTTCCCTCCGAGCTGCTCTCCTCCTCTCACCTTCGGTCACCCAGGAGGTGAAAATCCAGGCTTTTCCTTGGAGAAGGCTCCCAGCCAAACCTCTGCTCTCTGGTTAGAGCCTGGTAAATCCCCAAACCAAGAGGCCTTACTAATCTCTTAGCCCTCTGGCTGAGAGATGCTGACACCATGTGGGAAAGGCTCAGCAACGCTCCACCGCAGGCACCACGCTGCACCCACCAAGCCGGGACTTCGGGAAAAACTCGGGAAAACTTCCCCCTGCAATAAAGGTGTGGGTTCCAGCACTATGAACCCAACCATATTCAAGCCCTCTGCGGGCAAGCAGGCTAAAAAGTAGTCATTTTAGTTTGGCTTAATGTAAATATACTGGAAACAATTTTTAAAAGGCTTTGAGTCACTCTCTTTTTAGCTCTGAATCAGACTGCCAGTGCCTTTTCCATGGGATTTCAATAATCCGTTTGGAATGCTGAACTTCATGTTTCTCACCTCTTCCCGTAAAAATGACATCTCCCACGTATCGCCTTCCACTAGCTTCGTACCCAGATTTCTTAGATAATTTTGAAACACATAAACGGCCTTTTCCAGTCACCTCCCACCGCTCGGGATCCCTTGGGACACTGCACCGCAGCTGCTGCAGCTCAGCACAATGAGCAGGGTGCGAGCGGAGGGCAGCCCCTTCCCAAGCCCAGGAGCTGTGATTTTTTCAGGCAGCTGAAGAAAGCGGCTTTTTTTTTAAAAAAAAAGTGAACTTTACAAACATGCATTTTGCCCCACAAGGCCTCATTCGGATTTTTAATCACTCCACAATCTAACCCACGGGGAGCTAGATTGCTGCTGTCACGTGCAGCGCCGGAACCTGCACGTATGCAGCAGCCCCGTGAAAACAGGTTGCTTGAGCATAACCACAAATTTCTACCCAAAACCCCACAAAAAGCCAAATTCCTTAAGCCCCACGCTGCTGCCGGGTCCCTACAAAACAGTGGACAGCCTTGGCTTCCAAGCTCTTGTAGATGAACCAAGAAAAAAAAAAAACAACCGTCATTTCAGCCAAGGCCACACTCGATGACTCAAAGACTTGGTCATTGCGATGCAGGTGAGAACAAACCTCGCAGAGGTGTAAATCTTGCACCGTAGGAAAGCCACAGCTGGCAAGAAGTTAGAACAGAAATTTCCACAGCAGACGGTACCCCTGCTAACTGCTAGAGTCTTTCTGTTTCCCTAAAACCCTATTAACAAGTCACCGGCATTATGTTACACAGCGATTCCTGTATTTGCCAGCAAAAATGCACAGGAAAATCCCAGAATTAGGTTCTTTCTCAACATCACGGAGAAACACGCTTATTTCAGCCACTTATTTCAGGGGGAAGAGGCCAAACCTCTTAGATGCTCTTCCTGTGAAGGCTTCTACGCTCCTCCAGCATGTGTGAGGCATAATTTAACTTTGCTTTTTTTGATTTTAATGGAGGCTAACGCCAGGGCAATTACTGCTTTCAACGCATACTTCAAACCCCTCCACCTGACACGTCTGCAGCGCTCAGCCCCAGAAGACCCCCCGTGCTCTGCCCACTCTTCTCGTCTGCCGCGGGGCTCCGCCGGCTAAACACGCGGGAGGATGCACGGCAGGGCTCTGCAACACAACCAGCAGCAGAAGCTGCCACCTCCATTTCACCTCCAAACGCACTTATTGCAAACTGAAACCTCCCTGGCTCCATGGGGGTTCACTCCGGTAATGCCTCTTCCCCTTGTTTGCATAGAAAAGTCTTTTCTTTGTGGCTTTCTGCAGAAGTTAAATGAACAAAAACAACAAAGGTTGCTCCACCTAGGCAGATGGCTTTTACCTGAAAGGGATACAGCCCACAGCCCACACTCCACCTACCCAAGCTTTAAAGAAATAAACATACAGTGACATGAAATCTGTTATCAAGGAAAGTTTCCCCACACTTAGAAAAACACTTCAATATTTTGTTCTCCGAGATGCTGCCAACTCACTTCTCCCCCGCAAACCAGAATGTGAGCAAACAGATAAGGCATCAGACACCTGTTTTTGGCCTTAAAGATGTTTCACAAGGCATTTTCCAAAGACCATTAAAAACCAGGACACATGCAAGAGGTGAGAAATAAAAGCTATTTACTAAAAAATGCCCAAGCAGACCCCCCAAAATGAGTGATGCAATGATAAATGGAATGACAGCTTGTTTGTGCCCCAGGCTGGGCTATGGCAGGACAGAGCAGCGTTGTCCTTCAAGGTTCCGCTAGCTCTGCCCGTAGCGCAGCCCAAGTCACGTCTGGAGCGTGAGTCCCACCGCCGCTCAGGAAATGTGGATTTTATCACTGGCATCAGTCAAGCAGCCAGGAGTGGGCGCAGGCACTGCAAGGTAAGCTGGTGAGACAACGGGACGTCGGTGGGATGGCGGCAGGGATAGCGTGACCCCATTTGTCCCCACTCTGCTCTTCTTCCAGCTGCAGAGAGACGCCAGCCTGCTCCCACAGCTTTCATTTCATCAATCCCTACACGATCCCTGACGCTGCCAGCAATGCAGTGATGGTGAAGGGCTTGAGTAGGAGGTCATCCCATCTCTCCCCTGCCACATACCCATTTTCTGGAGTCTCCTCTCCCGGGTGAAGCACTCTCCGCTGCTGTGGTGCTTCTGGGCAACACGCATCTATCAGCTTTCCCTGCAAAATAAACATTAAAAAGCATTGGTTCCAGGTTTGCCAGGCTCTAGAGGGACAGCAGCACCAAGCCAAGCTGCACAGGGAAT
Source organism: Falco punctatus (assembly GCF_963210335.1). Lineage (NCBI taxonomy): Eukaryota > Metazoa > Chordata > Aves > Falconiformes > Falconidae > Falco > Falco punctatus. The sequence goes on along the minus strand of NC_137599.1, from coordinate 2,843,871 downwards.
AAGAAAACTCCTCCGCACCAACGCAGCGTAAGAAGAGGGATGCACTATCACAGCACTGGGTGCATGGGGTGCATCCTTCCACCCAACATGCTGCCGGCTTCTGCCACCCAGCCCTCCCTGGCACCAGCTTTCCAGGCACTTTGGGGCTTTCCTGAGCTTTCCTGCTCCATGCTCTGCTCCCACCCTCGGGGCTCGCCCTCCCGAGTGCAGTGTGGGCTCAGCACGGCTTTGTGAACCAATTCATCCCCGTTTCAGCAAGTCCTGATCCATCCTGCATCGCAGGCTCTGAAGAAGCAGCAGCCCGAATGCCTCAGCATGGAGAAGCTCGGGGTCTGGTTCCCTTCCCAGCTTCCCTACACATTCCCTGCGTGATCCCAGACCAGACACTGAGGAACAGCAGGTCTCAATTCCCAAGCTATAAAATGAGACCATTAACACTTAATTCCTCTCATCCATTGTCTGCCCAGATTGTAAACTCAGTAGGAAAAACTGTGTTTGTAAAGCCTCTAGCATGACAGAGCCTCCAGGCGTAAATGAAATATAAAATAATAAAAATAATTGAAAATCCCCAGCAGGCAGTTGTAGAAGGAGCGGAATAGAAGAGAAACATATGCCTGCCTTTTAATGACAAAAATAAACACTCTCCAGGCAGCGGGGAGACCGCCGAGCTCCGCGGTGCAAGGGTGCTCATTGCTGTTCTGGGATGGGCTTGCAACACCGCCGCGCGGGATACCACGGCGAGCAGCGCCAGGCGGGTGGGCATCCTGTCACCACCAGCAGCAGCATCCTCCCACCGCAGCCTCAGCGCCCGACGCTTACCAGGCCCGGCACGGCCCGTGCGAGGGACACCAGCGCTGCCAGCCCCACGTGCTTCACCCCCGGCTCCGTGCCCGACACCGGCCCCGCCAGCCTGCACCGCTCCTTCCACGAGAAGCTGTTGATGGATTCCACTTCATCCAAGCCACCAACCCATGCCCAACCGTTCCCATTTCCAAGTCTGGAAATCCCGCCGGAGGCAGCGAAGCCAGCCAGGAGCGCTCTGCAGGCAGCGTGAGCACGGGGGAGAGCGTGCAAGGAGGGACCGCGTGGCTGGGCGAGCAGGGATGTGAACCAGCCATGCAGCAGCGTGCCAGGAGGCTGCAGAACTGCCACCCCAGGAGGGAGCGCCCACCCCCGCCCGCCCTGCACAGCCAGTGCTGGGAGGCGCTACCAGGGCTGCATTTCAGGGAAGACCATGCGTGGAGTGCTGCTGCTGCTGCTGCTGCTGCTGCTGCGGCTCATACCCCAGCCCTGGTCCCTGCACACCAGCGGATGGCAAAGGCTGGTGCAGCCAACACAGGGCGTGGGTTGGGGAAGGGGACACTCCTCTGCGCTCGCCACAGCCACAGACATGCCCCTCACACGCCACAAGTGTGCTGCACACGCAGGCCCACGTGCAGCGTCCGCTCACGCAATCACATGCTTGCACACACCTTCCCCTGTGCACCCCACAGGAGGCACACACAGTCCTGTGCACCACTCCTTGCACACGCAGACACGTGCAATCACATACACACATGAGCAATCACGCATGGGCACGCATGCACAGATGTGCGATCACGTACTCACATGTGCAATCAAGCATGGGCACAAAAACACGTGCAATCACATGCCCCCCCATGTGCATGCACTTGTGCATTCCCATGGACCCACATTCAACACTCACACACAATGCTTGTGTGCACACACGCCCTCACACATGGGCACAATCACGCGTGCACACCCAGGTGCGATATCACCTGCATGCACCTGCACACCCTGGGCACACCCAGGCACACCCGATGCACACCCTGGGCACACTCGATGCACACCCTGGGCACACCCGATGCACACCTGATGCACACCCTGAGCACACCCGATGCACACCCGATGCACACCCTGAGCACACCTGATGCACACCCTGAGCACACCCGATGCACACCCTGAGCACACCCGATGCACACTCTGGGCACACTCGATGCACACCCTGGACACACCGGATGCACACCTGAAGCACACCTGATGCACACCCTGAGCACACCTAATGCACACCCGATGCACACCTGATGCACACCCGATGCACACCCGATGCACACCCTGGGCACACTCGATGCACACCCTGGGCACACCCGATGCACACCTGATGCACACCCTGAGCACACCCGATGCACACCCGATGCACACCCTGAGCACACCTGATGCACACCCTGAGCACACCCTGAGCACACCCGATGCACACTCTGGGCACACTCGATGCACACCCTGGACACACCGGATGCACACCTGAAGCACACCTGATGCACACCCTGAGCACACCTAATGCACACCCGATGCACACCTGATGCACACCCGATGCACACCCAGGGCACACTCGATGCCCACCCTATACATACCCGATGCACACCCTGGGCACACCCGATGCACACCCTATGCATACCCGATGCACACCCGATGCACACCTGATGCACACCCGATGCACACCCTGGGCACACCCGATGCACACCCTGCGCACTCCCGGGCACGCACAGTCACCCACACGTGCAACCCCGCGCGCGCCCCGCGCCCCGCGCAGGCGCCCACGCGCCCCCCGCACCTGCCTCGCGGCGCCCCCTGGCGGCCCCGGGCGGGACGCGACTCCCGCCGCGCGCACCCTCGCGCGCCCGCCGCAATGGGGCGGGCAGGCTCCACGTGACTGGGCCTGACCACTCCGGCTCCGCGGGGGGGGGGGGGCGGACAGCGGGAGCGCCGCGCCATCTGTGCACCATCGGAGCGGGGCGGGGGGCCCCGCCACCCCCGCGGCTTGGAGCGGCCCGGAGGGAGGCGGGGGGAGCGGCCGGGCTGCGGGGGCTGGGCGCGGCTGAGGAGAAATGGCGGGAACGGGGCGGCGGGTGTGCGGGGTCTGGTGGGGCGGTTGCCCCCGGCGCTGCGGGCAAGGCCCGGTCACCCCTTGCCATGGCGGCCTCGGGGGCAGCGCAGCAGCCGGTGGGCACCAGGGCCTCGGGGGGGTCATGGAGACCCCTCACTGCCCGGGGCCGCCCTTCCCCAGCGGGGCGGTGGGCCTTGGGCCGGGCCCCAGAGGCACAAACAGCGCTGCCCTCGCAGCCTGGGTTGTGAAATGGCACAGCAAACAGCACAGTCGCAAGGGGAGGGAACTACAAAAATGCTTCAAAAGGAGCATTTTAAAGGAAAATGGGAGTGGCGGGGCACACGGGGCACCTGCCCATCCAGGCTGAAGTGGTGAGGGCTGTGCTCCTCCGAGCCTATCTCCTGTGTGGGCTGGATAACACCGTATTGGATTTGTTGTAATGTAATTATTTGTGTATCGGGTCACAGGGATCAATGCTTTAGTGAGCAGTGCTGCCAAGTCAGATCTCATCTAGGAGGTCCTTATCCCTGAGGAAACACAGGGGAGCATGTGTCACAAACACGGTGAGCCGGTGTGTTGGGTGGCGCTGAGCTGGGCGCCGAGGGGAGCATCAGCCAGGGGGCTCACACCAGCCAGGGGGCTCACACCTGGTTACTTGTTACACCGAGGTTACTCATGCTGCCATTGCCCCCGTGGTGCGATAGGTGCTGTGCATTCGGAGCAGGGCACGGCACAGAGCAAAGCTCTAAAAAAATGGGGAAAAACGTTGCCATCCTACAACTACTGCGTGCTGCTCTCCTGGCTCAACCTAGAAAGAATCTGAAAGAGAAGAAAATGCTTTAAAAATCAGGCTATTCCCATTCCTAAATGGGAACTGGCGAAGGGCGCTTCCCAGAGCAGTTTATGCCGTGGAGCAGAGCTGGCTGGCAGCCTGCTCGTGTGCTGGGCAACACGGGGGGAGCGCTGTGAGAAAGCACCAGCATCTCCACTTGGCTGGGGTGGGCTAGCTGCCTGTTCATTAACCACGTTGTTCATTATCCGTGTATTAAACACCAGGGGGGAATTACCTTGCGATTCCCGATGGCCGTGCCCCGCGCTGGGGCTGCTGTGAGCCGCTGCCACTGGAGGGCAACAGGAGACCACCGGATTTCTCGCACCCCCGAACCTGCGGTAGACCTAAAATGAGCACAAAGGGTAAATGAAATCAATCCGCTGTTGCAGAATCGGTCTGCTGGGAAGCAGAGCCCCGCAGAAAGATGAGGGAGCTGCAGCATGCCGGAGAGATCAAGCCCTAATTAGCTTTTTATGTGTTTTCTCCCCTGTATTATTTCCCAAAAAAGTTTCTAAATCTTTCTCCGAGCTTTGTGTCGTGTTATTCTGGGTTAAGTGGAACAGCGTGGTGCTCTTCATTATTTTTTTAAAGGGTCTAAAAGCTCAGTTTGATGCTTGAATATCCTCATGCCTCCCAAACGGACGCTGTTACAACCTCCCCTCTCGCTGCTGCTGTAGGGTGTCAGATAATGCCCAAGAAATCCAGAAACAACACATTCTTGGCAGCGCTCGGCGTCTTCTCTTATAAACACAGACTTGCGCCATATAAATCTGGCTCCCTGCATCCCGACAGTGGCCAATGAGGCATGATTTCCATTTCTGCAAACTGTGAACAACGCGGTGGGAAAGCCCAGCTAGGAAACAAGGTGGGAGAGCCGTGCTTTACATTTCTCGGGGACCTTTTGAGGATCTCGAGGCCCTTTGGAAATGAGAGCCAAGCTCTAAGTGTGTGTTACAGAGGGAGAGAAATAAGTCTGAGGTGATGCTTGGGAGCATGAGCAGAACCTGGAGCTGGGCATGTATTTCGAACGTCATGAGCTCATCCTCATGTCTGCTTTGCTGGCACAGGACTGCAGCATGGAACTGTGGCACTTGAATTAACAGAGAAGGACGTAGTAATGCAGTACTTCTGGTATTAAAATGAATCAATAAATAGACCATGACCTGCATGGAGTGCACTAGGGCTCTGTAGTCTGGAGCCGTTCGTTTCTTGGCCGAGATCGAGGAGCTGATCCTTTCCTCGTGCTGCAGCTGGTGAGCTGTAGCACCATGGCTTACCCACAGTTAGGGGCAGGAGGGAGAGGGAGAACAGAGGCAAGCAAGCGCTAATTCACAAACGTGCAGGGAAACAAACAAAACCATCTTGTTCTTGTAAATGCAGAGCATTTTGGGGTTTGTTCTGTTTTCCCATGACACGTTTTTGTCAGTGTCGTGAGACAAGCGCTGAAAATTCCTCGGGGCAAAATAAAAAGTAAAGAGGCCTGCATGTCATGCCTGACGCATAGGTCAGCCCTGTCCCTGCTGCCAGGAGCTATCTCCAGCAGGGCGTCTCACCAAAGAGCTCCGAGTGGAAGGTGCCAGTGTTATCTGGCAGAATCGGGACTGGCGAGGCAGAACACGAGCTACCCAAAGTCCTCCAGAGCGGTGCCACTGACACATGCTGACATTTCCCATCCCGCCTGCCTCGGTGGTCATGCCTGGAGTTGCAAATCTTCCTCCGTTACGATTTGCTGAAGCTGTGACCCCAAGGGATGTCTCAGAGTGACAGCCAGAACAACCGTGGAAGTGTTAGTGATCCGTTCGCTGCGTTTTCTCTCTTCAGGACAGCTTGTCTGCTTCCCAGGAGAATCGCCACAGCTCCATTAGAGTCCATTAGCAGCTTCCTTTAGCCTTGAAGTGAATTTAGCACTGGTGAAAGGTGTTGGCGTAGCAATCCCGCAGGCTGGAGCCTGCTCCCAGCACAGCTCCGGTGTGGAGAGGAGCCAGGCGCACACGGAGCAGCCAAACCTGCCCTGTCTGCCGACAGCCATGTCTCACTGCAGGAAGGAACCACGGGGGCCTCTTCTTCCTTTTCCTGCAGACTTGGACAATAGCAGAGGCAAGAACTTGAAAGGGAAGGCGCCCCACATCAAAACGAAGAGTTTTTTAATAAAGTGGTGTCTGATGGGCATTTGCTTCCCCTGCGGAGGGGATTTCAGGGGCACTAGTGCTTTGCTGTGAGCTGTCTATGCCATCAGGTTATTACTGCCATGGCCTGGCCATCCCCGCTGGAGAGCCCTTTGCATCCCTGAGCCAAGGGCAAAGCCTGAAAAAAAAAAACCCTATTGCAGGACCACATGGGACAGGAATGGACAGGACTCGTATTGAGGGTTTTGGCTAGGACAAAGAGATGTCTCTTTCACTGAGAAATGGCCCGGCCTGGAGCCCGCAGAGGGACCACGCACGGGCAGAGAGCGGCATGTGCCTTTCCAGTCCAGGAGCTCGGCAGCAGTTGGACAAGGGCACTGCAGGCCGGGGCTGAGGCATGGAGAAAGCACGCAGAGCATTTGGCCCTGCTATACCCTGCACTGCAGATGTGAACAGCCTTCCATAAATATCAAAATGCTTGACAAGTGTCAGCAGCTGTGAGTCAGCCCTTTGCAATGCTCCCAATCAGACAAACCATGGTTTCATTGTCTTTGGGTCCCCTGGAATGTGAGCCGCACAGAAACCCACCCTGGCAGTCCGGATGCTTCCCTGGTCTGCAAACAAAGGCAAAGCAAGCACTTTGTGAAGTCCCAGTGCAATGATGCATGCCCCAGACTACACAGCATCCGAGGGAAGATGCCACTTTCCAGGTAGCACTTTGTGCATGGCCCGTGAGTGGCTCAATGTGGAAAACAGATCCCGAGAGCTCATCCCAACTCTTTTACCATGGGAGATCTGGGAACAGCTGCTGAGAAAGTGCTTGATCCTCAGTCCCTCAAAGGCTGCTACAGATTTCAGTGGATTTTAGCCATTGTAAGATGGAAATATGCATGTGCCTATCCACGCACAGCTGCAGAGAGGTAGCTGCATGCCCTCAGCACTGCCCTATCCCACTCACAGCTCCTGGCAGCCCTCCAGCACCGAATGATTCTCACCTTTCTCACCATCCTTGCCCACTTTATGCCAGTAAACTCACAATAATCAGCCTATTCTTCCCTAGCCCGCTGCTGCTGCTGCACCCATCTGGAGGCCCTCAAATACACTTTGGCTCAACCTTTCCTCTTCCTGTGCCGTCCCTTCTTTCATTCCTACTCACTCCTGCTATTATCAATAAGAGCTGTAATTAACACTGCTGGCTGTGCCCAGAATCCTCTCCCTACCCTCATTGCAGTAGGGTTTACGGGTTTTTCCGTTGAACAAATATGGGTGCAATTACCTGAATTGCCAGTCCCTATCAGTTGGTGGCTTGGGGCATTGCAGCATGAGCAAACAATGATGGTTATGGAGAGGAAAAGCAAGTGTGGAAAGCAATTGTTCTCATTGACTTCACCTTGATAAGAAAGACGCCAACTCCGAGACAAAAAACGTTTCTTGCCTTAGGGTTGCAGGAATCTAATTCCTGGAAAAGGAAAAATTGGTGGTGGTAAAGTGTAGCTGTGAGGTGGGAAGGATAGTCCACTGGTCAGGCCGAGTGGGAAGAGCTGGATTCCATTCTCTTTTCTTCTTCCACCCGCCATGAAACCTCAGACAAATCTCCTATCCCGGAGAAGAAAACTTTTCCATGATCAGTTGAAAGCTGTCAACAGCTGTGGCTCAGAGGTTAATGTCTCTCCTCTTGTAGTGCTGTCAGTGTGTGCAGAAATGCTTCTGCTGAGAGGTCACTGGAGCGCAAACAAGCGTGCACATAGACAGGTGTGATGCCTTCATCTCAGCTCCACGGACCATCTGCAGGCTTTGCGCACAGCACACCCGTGCCACGGGCCTGGCTGCCACCTGGATTTAAGGGCCATCACACTGGATTTCTTTACAGCAGTTACAGCGTCAACCACCCAACTAATCATCTTTCAAAAATCTTGCATATGACTATAACCCATGGTGCGTGAGCTGCTGACTCTGAGCCCAAACAAACTGACCGCAGGACTTCACCCTGTGCGCGTGCAAGGGATCCTTCACGGCTGGCCATGTTGGGGGTTCTCCAGTGGCTTGTGCTCACAGCTTCTGCGCCACCCAGCTCGGTGGCTCACAGGTGGGTTGTCTGCAGGTCTGGCAGAGGGCAGAGCGGTGTGCCCCACATGCCATGGCAGGTAACAGCTACTGCAGGTACTTGAGAGGGTCATGATGCAGGGCAGTGCCTAAATGCCAAGAAGCTTCTGCAAGCAGTCAGGGTGCATGGGTGAGAGAAGCTCTGTGGGGTCTCTCCCGGAGTGACTCACTCTCAAACTGAAAAGTTTCCTTTAAACAGCCAGGGATTTTGCACTGATGGGGAAACAAACCCTGCTCTGCAGAGGAGAAGCCTCTGTATCTTTGGGCACACATAAACACAAACACCTCCGGGATTTCTCCTCTGAGAGAGCCCCTGCCTGCTGAGAAGCTCTGCAGCCTTCCCCCAGCACTGCAGCTCCTGGGGGGCTAACCAGCAGCCAGCTGAGACTTTCAACCAGCTTATGTTTTTAATGATGAAACGGCTTCCAGCTTACTGAGGCAGGATGAGTCCTGCTGCTGGGTAGCTCAGCCTGGGGGTGACCAGGACAGTCTCCTCTGAAAACCCCTGGGATTTAGCAGATAGTTACTGGAATGGCTCCAACCGTGGGGTTTTTTCAGGCAGCATCTCCACAGCCCTGTGTCTCTGATCACGTACAGAAGGATGGTGGAAGCGCCTGCCGAACCATGGCTAGCGTGTGCCTTGGAGGTGTCCATTCATGTGCTGGCTCCGGCTGGCTGGGAGCAAAGCCTGAGGCAGGGCATGGGAACTAATGGATAGAGAAACAGACTCCCAGAGACTCGCTGTAGCAGCAAGAGACGAGGGAGTGTCGCTGCTCCTCTGGAAACACCATGTGGTAGTTCCACACCTGGAGTGGAAGGTCTCTTGCTAGCCCATGCTCACGTGCCTTTGCACCATGCTGTCCTTGTTGAGTTAATGTGGGGTGTCTGGCACGGGCACTGGGAAGATCCTCTGGTACCTGAGAGCCCCAGCTTGCAGAACACCCTCGAACAACCCAGCTGAGGGTCCCCCAGGACTCTGCTGGCAGGGATTGCCTCCAGGGCCAACACAAATCTGTGATGACTAGCTGCAAGGGGATGGCGTCGCTTGGCACAGACTAAAATACACCTCTGGTGGAGAGCCAGGTGGCTCCATGATTCATTGTGTCTTACATCAATGTGGGATTGTTCACAGTTGTATCCGGGGCGGATCCTGGAGGCATCTTTCTAAGGAAGGTTTTGGACCGTGATGTCTCAGCTTCTGACAGATGGGTGCTACCACGTGGCACAACCCGCACGCTGCCTGCTCCTGCCCTCCTGCAGCATCACACACCACAGCAATATGAAGGCATTTATTCCCCATACAAGGTTTCCTCACTGGAAATGATCAGTTAAAAGCTGCCTCAGGAAAAGGGTTAAGAAAAGAAGAATCCAGTCTCAACTCTTTGCAATTTTAGGAGCAAAATGCAAGCTGCAGATGCAGGCTGCAGAGAGCTGTCCTGTGCTCTTTTGCTGCCTTTAATGTCCCCAGCCTCTGAGAGGGCACCCCAGAAAAATCAAAGATGCATCCTGGGTGACAGTGGCTCGGGAGACTCTTTGTTATGTGCTGAGAAACACCTGTACAACATCCTCAGTACCCTTTGGGGCAGGGAGCCTCTAGGTACCCGTCTTCTTTTGGGCTTGTCCATAGCTCATTGGCACATGGTAAACTACCAGTCTCACACAGCGCTGCCCCAAAAGCGTTTTTCTCAGTGCTCCACCTCCACAGCGAGGTAATTCCTTCAGGGAGGCTGTAGGAACCGCCTGGTGCTGCCACCTCAGCTTTGCCCGTGCAGGGCAGCAGCAGGACCTCATCCTATTGCATTGACGTCAGTGGTTTTCCCCTCGCTGGCTGCTGAAGCCCTCGCACCACCCGGCATGTGCAGACAGATACATGGAGCTCTGCTGCAACCCAACCCACGCCACTGGCACGTTCCGGGCCGCAGCGGTTGCTTTTCGATTCCCTCTTGCACAGACACATCTGTCGGCTCGGGGCACCCCGCTCAGCCCCCACCGCAGAGCTGCAGCCATGCGTGCGGGACGGAGGGAGCTGGTCCTTTCCCTCACCCGGCTCGTGGCTGTCTCTGACTCTCACCGATGCTCCCGGGCATGGTGTGGCTTCCACTGAGGCTTGCCCTTTCGGTCTATGAAAATCTGAACTGTAAAGTCTAGAAAACAAAAGGTCCTTTTTCAGTAAGAGGAGGCTGATTAACGTTCCCTCAGGGAACCAAAGGGCCTCGTCACTGTTCTGAGTAAATGTGTTTTGTTGTTCCAAGGAAAAGTCTGACTCACCTGGCGGAGGCTTCGGAAGCGGTGAGGTCTCTGCAGCACGCACGTGGCCGTTGAGACGAGCCCTGCAGTACCAGGGTGTAGCGGAGGTGTGAAGGGCTGCCTCCTGCCCCGGGGTACCCAGCATCAGCCTGTCCCCGAGTCCCCTCAGCTGCATGTTGTTCAGTGCTTCAGGCTCAGTGTTGCCAAACAGCGCTAGACGCTGTGCCTGCATGCTCTCACACCAAAAGAAGGGGCTGGTTTGGATCGGGGTGTCTCTGGGGGTGTTTGGAGGTGGCAGCAGGACCAGATTCCAGACCTCGGTGGGTACTTGTGCTCCTCTCCCCTGCCCTGCGCTGCTTGCCAGGCTGGCCGGGCTCCAGTTAAGTACCGAGCAGGTCAGGCATCCCTCAGAGGTTTCCCTGGGAGCTGCCTGGACTTGCTCCGTTTGTAACAGTTGTGCCATCAATCCTGGGAAGGTCATAGCCCTCTGTGGCTTTTTCAGGTAGGTATTTCAGCACTTACCATGTCGTCTTCATTTTTGGAAGCCCCAGAGGAGGGAGGAAGGCTGGAAGGGGGGGAGGAAGAGGACGGAGGAAGACAGCAGCCGTCTGCCTCCTGCCCAGATTCACAGCTCTGTCGACTTCCCATGTCAGTTCTGATGTGTTGGGCACGGTGCCACTTCACTTCTTGTGTGTCAGACTCCTGCAAGGCTTTCTGGAGCCGGTGGTGAGGGGTAGGTGGTCTCGCTGCGTAACACAGGACACAGGGCAGAGCATTCCCGAAGGACAATTGGGCAAAGCAGCTGCTTGGGCCAGCTCACAAATTTTATTTGTTCTTTTTTAGCTGACAAATTAATACTTTGTCTTTTATGAGCACACCCTGGGTAGGGCCATGCCCAGAGAAATCTGCTCTGCACAGACAGGTCCATTTTAGTTAAGAAAAGAGACAAGGGAGCTACCAGCAGAGGTGGTCACAGAGGATTCCGCGCTGTTGCTGCCCAGGGGTGTTCCCAGGGTGAAGAAGGACCTGGAGAACAGTCCCTTGTTCCATCCTGCATGGCCTGAACACTCCAGCCACCTCACCCCCTGCCCCAGCCTGCAGCCCTCGGAGCCACTGGGGCTTCCCTCCAGTTACACACGAAACAAATCGTTGGTTCTAAGCAGCAGAGGTGACAGAGATTTTCAACTTTTTCTCCTCATTTGCGCAGGTGCATTCCAGGGAAGCACTCCCAAGTGTTATTCATAATCAATATTTGTTCCTCTGAAAATGCTCATTTATGTTGGGTCAGCTCACTGATACCTGGGTGTTTATTTTGCTCAGATTCCAGACACAAGTAAACATGCATTTACAAAGCCTACACGATCTTGACTGCATGGTTATCTGCCTCTCTTGTTCTTGAAATAAATTTTCATTCTTTATTTTTGCAGGCTGCTTCTGCTGGGAAGGTCGAGCTGCTCTGCAAAGCCCCTGCACATCTTGCTGTTACTGGCACGGCTCCGTTTGCTGGTGATTGTGCCGAGCTGCGCAGAGCCCAGGAGGAAGACTTTCCTCCAGCCACTCCTATGGCCACTTCAGTTTTCCTCAGCCAGCTCCAGCTCCCAGCTGTGACCAGAGCATAGTCCTCCAGCTAGTCTCCCACTCCTCCTGATTTCCCTCTGCTTTCTCCTGAAAACAAAAAAGGGGCATTTACAGCCTGCTAAGCACCCCTTCCACCCCTTCCAGCCCTTCCACCTCGGAGAAGCTGCATTACCATGGTCTAACCCACCTGCACGACTGTGTAACTACTTACAGAGTCTAGGGATATGTTGTTTGCTAATCGTGTTTGGGGCCTTCAGGGTGGGGAAATCCAGGATGACGCAGAGGCTTGTTTGTGGTGGGATTTTTCACTTCACTGTCAGCACACCCCCACAGTTGACTGGCGTGCGCTTCTCGCAGGCCTTGCTGCTTAAATACAAAACATCCTCAGTAAATTCAGCTTAGCCCAGGTTGTAACTGGGGTCACAGAGCCCTAACGCAAGCAGATTTTCACACCTGTGCAACACAGGGGGTGGTTAGTGATCCATCGGGGCAGGGCAAAATACCCTGCTGCATTGACAAGCCCTCTGTGCACCTCATTAATTTTTTTCTGTTAATCTTCCGTGCACACGGAGAGCACAAAGTAAACGTAATGGCTTGGCAAAAGAGCCACTGAACAGCTTGGCTTCACTGCAAAACCAGCAAAGTCAAAGCCAAAGGAAAATGGTGGGTTTTTTTCTGAGGGGTCTTGCAATATCTCCATGCTCGTGTTGGCTTCAGCATTCGGGGAGGAATTTGACAGGACTGCAACAAACAAGCCTTTTTCTATAGCAACTGGCCCCTCCAGGACATCTCCGAGTGCCTTACACAATGCAAATGGAAAAGCACTGACTCGTGAATGTACTGCAGATTGAAAGCAACGTTAAAAAAGCAACACAGGATTTCAATTTGGCTTTATAAGTGCCAATAGCAGTAACAATCCAATACCCACTGAAAAAAAATTGCATCACTCTGGGACACAGAAGCCTCCTCAAGCCTGGGGCAAACGGGCCAGGATGTTAAAACACACCAAAGAGTTTTCCATCTATTTATGCATTGCTGAGCAAGTTAATGTTAGTGAAAGGTGTCAGTGCAATGGAAGCACCTTCTTTTGCGGACGCCAGCCCAGCACCACAGCCAGGTTTGAGCTGATCTGATCACCACCTTCTTGCGCGTGAGGCACGAACCAGCTGCTGCTGCCTGGAGCTGGGGCAGTGGGGTGGGGTGGTCCAGCGCGGGGTCGCTCCTGGTTGTGCGTGCCCACGTGCTGTTTTTCCAAAGGAGGTGATTCGCCCTGAACAACACATTTTATCCTAATGGCACAGGGTCATTAGGATGACACAGGGTTGAGCTTACCAGGGTTGCAAACCCCACAGAAGAACATGGTCAAAGCCCAGATGTGCTCTGAGTGCAGGCCACAAACAACAAGACCAAAGCACAGAGGCACCTTGTGCTGCTGCCAAAACCCCCCAAAAGCCCTGGTGCTTTCCCTTCCGACACTGCCTGTAGCTGCTGCAAACGGCGCAGTCCTCTGTACCTGCCCAAGCACCCTGTGGGAGAGAAGATGCTCAGCTCGAGGGACCTAACACAGATCGTGGTTCCCCAACGTTACGCCCCATCTGCTCCCTCCAGCCGGAGGCTCGCGCTGGTGATGCGTGTGCAGTCACAGCGATGCTGAATGTCCTCCAGGTTATAAATGCTGCCTGTCAAGGACCTCGTCAAAGGTGATTTTACCAGCCAGGAAAAAGGAGAGCGGCCGGGCGATCCCTCCCCACTGCAATCTTGCAGCCGTTACAGAAGTGAAGAGGCTTTTTTGTTTACCCAGGGAAGTAAAGAAAGGAAAAAACAACCACTGATAAGTAAAACGTTGGAAAGATTGTAAAGTGAGATCAAGGAATTTAAAGGAAGGGAATTTATATGGTGTATTTCCTGATAAAATCGGACATTTCAAAGCATCCCTTAGCGGTGTGGCAATGTTGCGGTAAGCCGAAAGCATTTATGGGCAGCAGAATAGGCAGTTCCCTTGAAAAAGGGTATTTCAGACACATGATTTTAAAGGCTGCTCCGTGGCTCTGTGCCCATTGAAACGGGAAGAAACCCTCAAGCCAAAATGTCCAGCAATACAAAAAGACGTTTGGGGATTATTTATTATCATCCGTTCCCAATGCGGGAACACTAAATGGAGTAGTCAGGCCTGGCTGCTCTGGGCTGGACACTGTGCACACACAAGTTAGAGATACATTTTAATCTGCTCCCTGTAATGCACCAGCCAGGTAATTGTGCCGAGGGTGTGGGCAGACCTGGGTCTTTTTTTAGATCAGGTCAGAGCAGGCTCAGAAGTCTACAGCCGCCCTTTAGCCAGACGGAACGGGATATCATTTCCTTCCCTTTGCACCGAATTGGACCAAATTCACTCATTAATGCAGCACCTGTGCCACCGAGGCAGTGACAAAGTGCCAGGTGTAACCTCTTTAAAGGGCTCATCCCTTGAACAGATCCACCTGTGGTGCCCTCTGCACCGGGGAGCAACAGGCACCTCCCGAGAGTAGCAAACACAATTGCAATGCTCCAGCTAGAGAGGGGTGAGTTGTGCTCTTTGTATTCCCTCTTCGTTTATTTTCGCAGCCTACAGCCCAACGTCGGGCAAGACTGAAGCACAGTCCCCCCGTCTGTTCTCCCTCCATGTGCTCGTGGCGACTGCTGAGCCGCGTGGGATTGCAGGGGCAGAGCACCATCCTGACCCTTGGCACTCGGAGCATGGGATCCTCAGCTGCCCCAAGCGGATCCGCCTTGCTCAGCACCAGCTCAAAGTGCCCCTCCTGAGCAGCTCTCTGCCTTCAGCTGCCGGGTGCCAGCAGGGTTTGGAGGCAGGCTGGCTTCTTGCCAGCTCAGCGCTACTCCGGGTTGTAATCCCAGTGTCTGGGTCTTCCCTCTTGCATCACACCTGGCCTGAGCAGGGCTGCACCCTGCGCACGGAGGGGCGGTGAGCAAAGCTCAGCCCAGGTGGGAGGGACTGCACTCCTGTTAAATCCACGGCTCCCAGAGGACCCAGTCCTCGCACAGACTCACCCTTGTGCTCATTTTATGAGCTCAGGGTGCTCTTGGAGGTGTTGCAGCGAGAGCGGTGCACAGGAGAGGGGACAAGCAGCTGCAGCTCAGGTACCTGCAGGGTGCTGATTTCAAGGGCCATCTCTGCCTTTTCCATGTCTCTCTCAAGTTGTTTTTTTTTTCTCGTTCAATCCTCCACGCTGATGTTATTTGCGGTATCAGCTCCTCTCTCCCATCCCTTCTCTTTCTTCTGCTGCTGCTTTGCATCTAGCTGGTGATTATTCTTGTGCCCTGGGAGAAATCTGTTGCAGAGATCTGAAAGAAGCCAAGACGTGGTCGTTCCTGCCTGAACAACACTGCCGGCTGGCAGAGAGACCAAGCGGTGTTTATCCTGGGTGGGGAAGGCTGCTGGATATTCTGTGAGAAATGGCACGGGATTATGCTTATTGCTCAGGCTAAGGTTTTGGACTTTTAGGAGTCCATGGGTTTTATTTTATTAGCCATTACCTGTCTCATTCACCCAGCGTTTGAAGCCCATTTAAGATTTCCAGTGATGTTTGTTGACCGTGCAGCCGAACAAGCGGTGTCAAATGCTTCATCCCCTCTGCCTGAAGTGCGTTCAGCCTGCAGGAGCGAGGCTGCGATCATGTGTCTGTGCATGTGCACCCAGCTTTTCAGGGGGAGGCTGCGGTGTGCTGAAGTGTTGAGAGTTCAAAGGCAATCAGAACGCCACATGGTAGCAAGGAGTGTGACTAGCTGGAGGCAGTGGTTTACTCAGGGCTCGGTTGTTTGGTACTGCTGCATGTTCTTCAGCCGCTGACAGTCAGCAAGGTCAAAGCGTTGTGACTCAGGTCAGGATCAAGAGATGCTGTGAAACCAAACCCAAGGTTCTGAGGATCCGTCTGTGCGTAAGAGGAGAGCAGAGCATCAGGATGATCGCGTGGAAGCTGTGCAAGCAGGGCTCCAGGCAGGAGCGCTGCAGATACACGGCCTGTGTAGGCAGGTGTTTTGGCAAGAAGGTGGAGGTCTGAGGAGGGGAGGAAGAGTATCTAGTCCCACCTTGGGTCTGTCCCTTGGACCCCAGAGAAGAGCATGGTCTGCTGCCTCGCAAGGTTTCAGGCCCTGAGGTGCAGTGCTGTACACTCCAGGGGATGTGTTGCTGGGGAGTGCAGATGTACAGCGTTTTCTGGAGCACTTTTTAAAGAGTTCTGCAGAGCCCTCTGTGCAGCAGCTCTCATCCTCTCCTTCCCTTGGCACCTCTGAAATGCAGGGAAACAGCCTCTCTTATGCAGCTGCTTCCTTTGTAATGCTACTGCCTAATGTGGTCCCGCAAGGGGATGGAGGTGAGATCTACCCATGGTCTCAGAAGGAAAAAATCCAGGCTGGTGCTCCAAGGAGCTTGTTAGTGTGTCTAAAAAGTCTCACATTCCTCTAACTCATCTGAAACATTCCTAGAATTAGCTAACTTAGTCTCTTTTTGGACAGACACCCTCGTCTAAAGATGCTTCCCGTGTCCACTGCTCACCCTGTGAAGAGGTGGAGGGAAAACTCTCCTGGGAGCAGGGGACCAGGCTCTGCTCCTTGTCTCCTACGCAGAGAAGCTCTTGCCAAAGGGGCAAGAGCCATCCCAGAAAAGGGAGCATGGCAGTGGGAGGGAGAGTTATCTGAGTAACAATTTCAACATTACTAATAACCCTCCTCATCCAAAACCCTGGAGACCCTTTCAGAAGTCTGAAATGTTGCTAAACAAGCAATGCATCGGGGCTGTTTGCAGGGGGATCGCTGGGGGACAATGGCTTCCACTGCTGGATGCCACCAGGTCATGTTGGAGTGCTTCTTGCTGCCCCAGCAAAAAGTCCTCTTTTGGCAATGGTCACACAGATGCTGCTCCATTGTGGGGCTCCGGGGGCTGATCAAATACCAAGAGTCAGCGATGCTGTCTGGGATTTCATAAAGGCTTCTTTTTGCAGCTGAACTTTCTAATTATTCTTGTTTGAGCAAGGAGGGAGGTGGCTTCGTCTGACAGTCGCCCCTTCTCCCCCCAGACGCTGGGAGGGCTGCCCCTCTTCAGGCACCAGCTGCCTCGTGCTCCAGGGGCTGGACCCCCCCTGGAGCTGGAGGTATATTCATATTTGCTATGTGATACTGCTGCTCTCTCTGCTCTGCAGGCAAAACACAGCGTAACCACAGGAACTTTCTTCCTCAGCCTCCTCAGCACACCCTGCTAAGCTAGGCAAGTCGCCCCGCAGCCCTCACGATGGTTAAGCTGGGTGTAATGAGCTTTGTGAATCCTGGGTGTCCCAGCAGTTCCTTTACTTGTCCCGGGAAGGGGATGTGAAACCAAATTGGGATCGGGAGGCTCCCAGGGCTCGCGTTGCAAGGAAAAACAACCCCGGCTTGCAGCTGGCTTTCCTGTTTTGGGGTCTCTGCGCAGACAGGGAACAAGTCTGTGTACCGGCTCATATGTCTTTGCTCCAAATAACTGTGCTGGGACAGCCAGGGCTTTGGGTGCAGCTGCCAGGCGAAGCTGCGGCAGCTCCACCAGCACAGCGGTTCCCTTTGCCTGGTCTGCCGAAGATTGGGGAGAGCCAGTGTGGGCAGAGGTGGAGCTGGGGGTCCACATCGAGCTGCGCTCCAGCAGACAGAGCCAGGACACGGCCCTGCACAGGGGGACTTTGCTCCGTGTTGGATCCGCAGGGCTCGGTCCACCTGGCTGTGCCTGGAGGGTTCTGGAAGGGCGTGCAGGCATTATCTAACAGCCGGGGTGTGTCGGGCATGGCCCTGGCCCAAGGGCATCCTGCTGCTCCTGCTGCCGCCCAGGAGGCACCCTGCAGCCCTCCAAACCCAGCACCCTGCACCCTGCCTCCGCTCCCCGCAGCCCCGCACGGGGACTACAGCCCCAGTCCCAGCCCCAAGGCCCCAAGCCCAGCTCCTTCCATGGCAGGGGGCTTTGTGTTTTCGTGTTGGGGGCCGCTCCTCCAAGTTGGGCTGGAGGTGGAGGGGAGGACTGGTGTTAACTGGGCTGAACTGTAACTCCCGCCTCACCGAGCTGGGTCTGTTTGGTGCAACAGGCAGCTGCCTCACCAAGAGCCTTTACAAGCGTGTCTGTCTGCATCCAGCAATCTGTGA
The DNA here is from genome assembly GCF_963210335.1 of Falco punctatus. NCBI lineage: Eukaryota > Metazoa > Chordata > Aves > Falconiformes > Falconidae > Falco > Falco punctatus. Next base: position 2,825,948 of record NC_137599.1, on the reverse strand, counting down.
CTTGTCCCCTTCACTTTAGGGGGAATTCCGTTCCACGGTCTGTTTCCAGAAGCAGAAACTCTGTGATTTCCAGTCTAGATGCGTTTCTGGCTGGTTTATTTCCATTTCTTCTGGTGCTAACTTTGTCTTAGCTCAAACAACAGTGCTCCTTCCCCCAGTGTCTCTGCACAGCCAGTAAATCCTCCCAGCCTGGGTGAAGCTGGCCAGCCAAGCCCTGGAAGGCACGTCTGCAGCGCCTCGGTTACCTCTGCCAGGCCTGCGATGCTCCTGCTGCTCAGCTTGCTCTGCGGCCGGAGCAAAAAGCATCGCACCTCGGATGCGGGATACAGGCTCCCTGCCTGGCTCATGGTCCTTCCACTCCAGCCCAGCCCCTCTTCCGTGCCCGGGGGGCACAGCTGGACACTGCCCAGCCTTTGCAGGGGCTGCGCCCCAGGGTGCTGCTATTTCTGATTGCTTTTGGAAGGTCCTGATGTCTGTGGTTTTTCTTTCTCGTGGCTGCACCACGCTGGTGGCTAACAGCTACCTGGTGATTAACCTCCTTCGCCCGAGCCCTGGTTCTTCCGAGCAGAAGAGCCTGCAGCTGAGGCTTGAAATTCTTGTGAGGAGCCTGGGAGACCTCTCACTTCAACCCAGAGAAGGGAAGGGAGGAGAAATGAGGTTTGGAGGCTAATTCTGGCAGCATCAGGCACAAGAAAGATCAAAAACTCAGGGCAGGAATACAAGAGAGGAGGGAAGCTGTTGCGTGCATGCTCCTGGAACCCCCTGACAGTCCTGGTTCATGCATACTGCACGTTATTTCTGTACCTACTTAAATTAAAACCAGCCTTGTCTTGCGGACGCTGACTGGAGCCAGGCAGTTCTTCTCCCCGGGGGAGAATCCAATTTTCGCTCCATCTAGCTTGTGTTTTTGACCTGGAATGACTCTTCTTTTTATATTTAACAAATGTTCCCTCCAAGCCTTGTACCGTGCTGCACTTCTCACGGTGGTGCCTGCGGCATCATGGCACATACGTGCTCCAAGGCAGGAAAACAGAAGCGGGCAGACAGCTTATCTGGGATCCGACTGACCGCAGGGCAGAGCCGTGCAGTGACGGACCAGAGGCGATGGGAGCTCTGCGGGCAGAGCCCAGGCACGGCCAGCCCGGCCAGCTGCTGGGAGGGGGGAACCCGGGTCTCAGCCCCACGGCTGCATCACCTCTGCCTCCGGGTTTGGGTCCAGAAATGCCGAGGAGGAGCACCACACAGGTGCTGGCCGTGGCACAGCCGGCCGGGAAGGCACCGTGGGCTACGGCACTGCTGCGGGCGCAGGAGGGACCCCACCATGTGCAGCCCGTGCTCCTCTCCCACCTGCTCCCGACCGAGCCAGGGGAGCAGCTACCTGGAGGTGCAGCTCTTCCCACTCGTTTTCTGATCGATCCCTTCACAGCCAGAGGGATAACCTGCTCCGGACTCTGTCCTTCTCCCATCCAGGCTGGGGCTGCCTGTCTTTCCCCTTTGTAGCATTAACCAGTTAGTTAGAATTCAGAGATGCTCTGTGCCAGTATAACCTGCAACCAAAGGCACAACAGCTGCCTCCCGGAGGCACTTTCCTTCCTGCAGCACATGTCCTTGCTCCTGAGCCTCTTACGGAGCAGCTTGCCAGTCCTGTAAATAAAATCTATCAAAGGCTCAGGAGACACAGTGGGGTCCGGGATGGGAGGAAGCTAAGTGGGTTTGAAGTATTTATTCACTTCTGCAGTCCTTAAAAACCTCTCCTAGCTCTTTTGAGAGCGTTACTGGTGTGACTCATGATCCATAGCCATGCCGAGTGCCATATGCTGTGAGCAGCAGCAGACAGCAGCAATGTTTTGCTTCTAATTCCCTCATCTTCATGAGTCTGTGCTATTCTGAGTGTCTCTCCAGCAAGAGAAGAGGCTTCTTCAGGGTTATATAATTAATAGAGGGCAAAGCTGGCCTGTTCTGAGCCACCTCCGTAACAGCTCTCAACACCCAGCACGACAATTAGTCACCACTTACCAGACATGACGTACCGCGCCAGCCCAGCGCTCCTGCCTTCGCCCACGGGGGTTTATGGACTGGCTGCCCCAGAGCAACGTGTCTCTTTCTTAATCCTGTGACTCCACAGTTAATCAGTCAGATAGGTGAGTAAATAAGTCAGTCATTCAAGCCTGCTGCAGGAAAGGACAAATATTTCAGTAAGCGTAGCCTACTGTTTGTATGTATTACGCACCAGATCCGCACAGGATATGGAGGAGGGAGCCCTGAGCTGTGGGATTAACTCCTGTCACCGAGACTTTGACTCTGGACATCCCGTGGTTCCCCACTGGTGCTGCCCACCCCGAGGGCTGGAGGGGACAGGCACGCTCCCAGTGCAGTACAGCCATGGGCAATGTGCTTGGCTTTGATGTCCCCACGCACTGAAACGCTGGGGTTTGGCTGTCACGGTGGGTATGGAGCAGGACTGGCTTATTTTCCTCATCCTGACGCGAATGAGCAAGGTTCCCTCAGTGCGTTTGGTGGCAGCGAGTTTTGCCGAATGGCACGGCAGCCGCCACGGTGCCGCAGACAAGCACGAGGGAGAGCGGCAGCCAGCGGGGACCCCGCTTATTCACTGATGCAGTTAAACTTCCCCCATCTCCAAACAGCGTCCTGAGACCTTTTGCCCAGGACCCCCCAAAGGAAGCCCACCTTCTGCCGTGTTGGGTAGGTTTTTTTAAACGGAGCATTAAAAAAGTACTTCCTATCTAAAGCTAAGCCAGGAGCATTCCAAATTTAATAGCAATCGGATTCCTCGAGCGCCACCTCGACTGAGAGAGCAGCCACATCCACAGGCTTCCAGGGCTCAGCTCACATTGTACCAGCAAAATAAACCTTCAGATTAAACGTACACCCACTCGCAGAACATGATCCTGGTGGGCAGCCCAATCTCTCTGGCCCACCACGTCCACCCTGCGTGGCGCTGGGCTCGCTGTCTACCGTGGCCTCTCTGGACAGCTTCTGAGGGTCTGGGTCCCGTGCAAAAGGTGTTACCAGTGATACTTCATTTCATTCTTAAGCAAGAAAAGAAGCACCGTACAAATAAAGCAGAATGTAGTTTGTAGGCCTTTTAATCCTGAAAAGCTGTTGCAAATTAATCCTTCTTGCACTTGCCCGGATGCACTGTGGCACCAGGAGCAGAGGCTGGAGGGGGGTGGAAAAGCAATACAGGATGACTTGTTTTCTTATGAGCTGAATTCCAGCTTTGCACTCCAAATCCTCGTTTTTATAGACTTTTCCGCTGAAGTCTGCTCCTGCCCGGGGCATGCCTGTGTAACCGCTCCTCTCTCTGCATTCCTTAGATTCTTCTTCTGCTTGAGACGCTGGATTGAAGAAGGGGTCTGAGGTCCCTGGTGGAGAAAGGGAGGCAAGGAGGAAGAGGAGGAGGAGAAGGAGGAGGTTTCCTTTGGACTCTTAAGCTGTCAAACCAGAAAACCGAACCATGTCACAGGTCATACAAAACCACGTGTTGCGCGTTGGACAGACTGTGTGTGTTTCCTCACAGGAGGAAACTAAGAGCTTGCACCCGGCGGGGTACCCGGGCTGCTCCGCGCTGCCGGTGGAGTACGCCTACTACTCAACGGAGGGCTGGGCTGACCCATCCATGATGGTGCGCAGCAATGCACGCCTGCTTCCCGGTGAGCGGCTGTACGGAGCCCACCCCGTGTTCGAGCACATGGCTGCCCACGCGCAGGGGAAGGGGCAGCAGGAGACCTCTTTGGAGAGACCCACTGCTCCCTATCAGCCGAAGAAGGAGGAGGACGACACCGGCATGGATCCTGAGGCTCACCTGGTGTCTCCTACCTTGGACATATCAATAGAAAGCCTGAACCAGCTGATTCTAGAAATCGACCCAACCTTTCAGCCACTCATGTGCAAGCCAGTGAAGGACACAGTCCAACCTGCTTCTCAGAGTGACACTGCTGCCACCAAGAAACAAGATCCGGAGGCAATAGGTGAGGCAAAAGACGCTGGTGGTGCGGTGGAGCCAGCGCAGCTCAGACGTAGTGAACAGCTGCTAGAGGCAGAGTGGAAGTCCAGGGCAGAGAGGTTGGCCCCACAGCAGCCCCAGTGAGCAGGATGAGGTGCTGTGCTCCTGCGGAGGGCTGGAAATGGGCATCAGTGGCATCCCCCACCAGCCCCAGCGGGATCAGTGTGGGACGCTGTCTCCTGCTCTCAGGGTTTCATGTAAAGGAGCAGAACAGAACGCTCTCTGCCCAGCTGGTGTGCTTGGGTGGCCTTGGCCTGATCACTTTTGAGATGTCTCCTGTCTGGCTAGCTCAACAGGATCCAAAAGTCAACAGAGAGAACAGCCTTTACATCAACCTGATGTTGGTTTCCATGTGTTTGGAGAAAACATTTCTTGTTAGAAATGGGACTCGTAGCTCTCAGGAAACTCCTAATTTTTATTACCAGCAGTGACTAGAGACAGGCACTGACCTCTGGATGCGACGTGCGGCCCCTGCTCAACCCCAGAGCGGAGCCCCAGTCCTCCCGAAGGGCAGTGGAGCCTTTCCCAGGGTCAGGCTTGACCTGTGGAAGCACAAGGATTCGAAGCCAGATTTCCAAAGCCCTAGGCTAAGGTACTGATAGTTACACAACCGTCCCATTTAAATGTTCCCGATCGTTTTGCCAGGGAAATTCTTTTTTTCCAGGGCTTGCACACTCCTCCAGCAGCATACCTGGCATACACAAGGCAGAACATCAGCAGCACATACCAACCCCCTCTTTCTGCCCTCGTGCCTGGGTGCCTTACGTGAACCCTTTTGCAACGCTTCCCTGTCATCCCTGCAATCCGAAGCTCTGCTGTGTGTGCTGCTTCTGATCCAAGCACTCTTGCCTGTGGCTCTTTTGCAGTGCGTTAGCTGCTCAACACGCTGTGCGCAGGGTAACACCAGCAGACAGCGCGCTGCACGCCGCTGCAAGCGTTCTGGTGGGCTGGAGGACAGATCTGTGATTTGTTGAGGTGCCTGACAGCAGTCTCACTGCTTCTGAAAAGCCTTATCGCCTATCCGTGTCTACAGACACGGAAATACCTTGAAAATCTGTCCCCAGGCCTCTTTCCAGAGGCGAACAGGAGGATGTTAAAGGCGTGAAGAAAATTCCTCCTGAGCCCTCACGCAAACATCTGCATGGGGAACGCAGGGTTGGAGGTTGGGAACATGCATGGGAACGAGGTGCATGTCTGCAAGTGCACTGAGCAGCAGCCCCGGCAGGTGTGAGGGTCCTGATGCTCCCGTGGGAAGCAGCTAAGCCAGAGTCGGGCAGCGCAGGGGCTGGAGCAGTGCGAGCACGCCGCAGGGCTTGGGCCATTCCGGAGCAGACGGCATCCCTGCTTCCCACTGGGATGGAAGGGGGTGGCCTTGCAGATAAAATACTGTGACAAAGTGCAAATTCAGCTCTTGGCTCCTCAGCTAGTGTTTGGAGGCGTTCAGATGCCTCCCTCTCCTTCAGGCATCACTCAAGGGCTGCAGTCCCGAGCAGCTCAGCAGGTAGCATGCTAGTGGTTTTGAAAATTTGGCTCCAAGTGTGAAACCGAACATCTGGAAATCTGGCCCTGAATTCAGTGGGAAAAGCCTCACTTCAGCTTTCATTTTCTTTTAACAGCTCTTCTTTTGTACACAAACTTCCTACTGCTGCGCAGTGCCCCTGCTCACCCACCTCCTCCTGCTCCAGCCATGCGACCTGTGCCTCTGCCACTGCTCCTGCCTCTCGCTGATGGGAAACGCTCCCGTTAGGCTCCTGCCTCCCCTTTCCCCCCCTCGGCCATTGCAGAGGAGACCTCACAGGGCCCCTTTGCGCTTTCTAAATAATTTCCACGCTCCTTCTTTCTGCCTAAGGTGTAAGTTCCCTGCAAGCACGGCCACTTGCTGTGAGGGCTGGCAGGAGACTGATACCCGGAGTCCACGAGAGGGGCTTGTTCTTGTCTAGCGGAAGCCCTGAGGAGGGCTTTTATCGTAACAGATGCTGTAGCAATAGGAGATGCATTCATGAAAGCCGCTAACACCCTCTGCTCCTGGAGGGGAGGAGATCATCTCGGCTTGCGTGACTGCTGGGCTCCGTGGTTGCGGCACTTTTGCCACTCCTTGATGCTGAAGAACTTGCCAAGGTCTCGAGCAAATATTTGAGGTTTATCCACACACGATAAGCAGGAGCGAAGGCAGAGAAGTAGGAGGCAAAAGGCCTCATTAGCCCAGCGCGCAGACGCTTTTCAGTTATTTCTTTAAAGGTCAATTAAAATCCCCATTTCTTTTCCCTTTTTGAGGGAGACATTGACAAAAAGCGCCCGGCCCAGAGCTTGCTGGGAGGGTTTGCACGCTGATACCGGAGCCAGGCAGCTCCGGAGCCTTCCCGAGGACGGGCTTTGGAGGAGCTGCCGGCTGCCAGGGGCGGTGAGGGTGTGGAGGGGGAAGGCTGCGGCTCTGGCTCCTTCCCGTGCGTGGTCCAGCTGCATCCCCACTGGGGACCAGCCCTTCTGGCTTACCCGGCGCCTCCTTGGCGGCTCTCCGCTGGCCATGCCGATCCAATCCCGTGCTGGGATCGGCATAGAGAAGGGGCTCGGAGAGTAACTTTTGTACAGACTTGTGCTTTTCCTGCTCGTCAAGCTTTATGCCCCAGAGGTCTGGTTGTTCCTCGCAGTAAACAGGGTCTGCAGTGCTCGGCAGCCGCTTGCCCCGGGCAGCTTCCCTCACAGGCAGGTCCCAGGGCAGGACCCAAGTACATAACCCCAACTGCTGGGGAACTCAGGGCTGTTACCAGCCGTTTTTCACTGCTGCAGCAAAAAAAAAAAGGTTTTTCTCTCTCCAAGAAACACCCTTAAGAAGGGGAACTTTCCTGAACTCCATGGCAGGGCAAGAACCAGGAGCTGAAAACAAAGCTGGGCACGTTCAGACTAGAACGGAGGCGCAGGCTTCCAGCAGTGGGGGGGATGAACCACTGGAACAGCTTCCCTGGGGAGGTGCTGAATTTGCCATCGCTGCAAGCGCTTAAATCAAGCCTGAGTGTCTCTTGCTAAAAGGCATCTTCTAGCTCAGCCAGAAATGATGGCCTTGGTCAAGGAACCCAGTGACTGAGCATCGGGTACCCGGGCAGCCAGGCACGTCCTTATCTTGGCCCTGAGGTTTCACTGAAGCTCTTGGAGCAAGTGATGCTCTGTCCGATGTGCTCCCCTGTAAATGATGGCGGGCAGAAGGGCTGGGAGGTGCCTGGCCTGCCCCGAGCACAAATGGGAGAGCAGGAAGAAACCCTCAACAGGGTATGGGCACAGAAACTGCCTTGGGAATTATTTCTCTAAAGAGACTCGTGCAGGATGGGGGAGAGGAGGGGAGAGCAGCCGGCCCCTGCCCTGCGCTGGTGCTTGCTGGACACCTGCAGCTTCCAATTGCCCTTGTCCCTTGTGGCGTCCCGCTGCCTCCCGCTCCGCAGCCACGGTGTGGATGGTGTGGATGGTGTGGATGCTCCTCCACCCAGCCAGGGTGTGCAGACCCACGTGCCTGCTGCCGTGGGCACCCTCCGAGCCTGATGTCATCCCTGGGGGGAGCAGCCAGATGTTTTTCTCTTGAGTCAGGTACAACCAGAGCGGCTGCTGGAGGAAGCACCCGCCTCTCCCTGCAGGTCTCGGCAGGCACCGGCTGCGTAATGCTGGCGGGGGGGGGGTCTGTGCAGTCAGACATGACCGCAGGTAACCCCCCTCCCCGGGGAGCCTGCCAGCGCTGGGGGGGGAGGGGGGGGCACTGTGGCTTGGTGGCTGTGAGAAAATCAGCCCTCACAGGGTCTTAGCAAAGGCTGGTGGGGGGCCATGGGGGGCTCCCTGCAGAGCCCAGGGGTCCTTCCCCGGGCCCAGCAGTGGCAGGGCAGGCAGAGCAGAGCCGGAGTTAATAGCAAGGAGAGCAGAAATGTGTGTCCCTCACAGAGCTTAGCTAACGAGAGGCAAACACTGAATCGGTAACGATCTCCTCTTTCTTCCTGCAGACATCAAGTACATAGAGATGACACCAGGCAGAGGCACGTGTGGGGAGCTCTGGCAGGGCACCCCCCACCCCCCACCCATGCCCTTCTCAAGGTCCCCCCAGGGCAATGCCTTCCAGCCCCAAAAAGGGGGACTCAGAAGCAACTACAGCACCAGCAGCAACGTGGTTTTCTTGAGCCCACCCAGCCCCGCGAGCCCCCGGGCGGCCACCCCCAGCTGTGCCGCCTCCCCGACCTGCAGCAAAGGGACCGAGTGCATCGCCGTGCCCCGGCAGTGCGTGGCTGGCCAGGCGGACAGCATCTCCTATGGCCCCGGCGCGCTCAGCACCTCCCCGGGCTTCGACAATTTGCTGAAGCCTGTGCACGTGGTGAGGGCCCAGCAGAGGGGCAGCTGGGTCTCCCAGCTCTCCATGAGCCCCGGCTCGGACACCAGTTACATCCTGGGAAGGTAAATGCCGCCTTGTTTGTGTCCCAGTCTCAGGCTGATGGTGGGGATGGAAGGGGCACAGGGCGGTTACCCCAAGTCCTGCTGTCCAAGACCTCCTTCCTCATGGTGGGAGTTGATGCCACACAGGGCTGGGGATCCACCACTCTGGGGGGGGCTGTGCATCACATCCCGGCGAAACAACCCCCCCGATCTCCTTCTGCTCTGTCTCCCTCTTGCAGCAGCACCCATTCGCTCCACAACGATGACTCTGATGCTCACCCTGCTGCCTGCCACGCTGCTGACTGCCCATCCCCTGCCAGCTCCCTGGGCAGCCCCTGCCCACCCTCCCCGAGCATCAGGTCCAACTCTGGAGAAGTTTTTGGCCTGAGTCCCCACCAGCCCAGGGCACCCTGCGCCACCATAGCAAACACCTCCCCATCCCAGAAGGGACAGGCCAGCAGCTGCCCCCCCTCCATCCTCAACTCCACAGCCGACATCCCAGTGCTGCTGGTCAACGGGTGCTTGGAACAAGGAGATGCATCTTCCAGGCCGGCCAAAGCCCCCCCAGCTTCTGTCAAGCAGATCCCCCTTCCCAGCTGCAGCCCAACCTTGAGGCTTGGTGGCCTGAACAACGCGCTGTCGGCACCAGCACTCTCCTGCGTCTCGGACAGTAAGTCACCTCCCTGCCGTAGGGCAGGGCTGGCGGGGGGAAGGAGCTGTAGACCCCAAGAGCAGCCAGGAAAGGGGGAGCGAACACCGTTTTCTACTCTGGTTTATCTGTGGGTTACAGTCGTGAAGGACGGGAGGTCCTGGCTGGAGCTGGAGATCCTCACTGGATCTCCACAGGGTTGTAGAGCGCTCCAGCTCTTTGCTGATGACTCTGCATCTCAGGGTTTTGCCCACCAGGGTGCTGGGGTGTGTGCTCAGAAGGCAGAAACGCTCTGGTTCCCTCGGGAGATGCAGGTACACTTACTTATTTATAGCACCTGAGAATGAGAACCGTCCTTCTGTCATTTCATGCTTGTCTGTGGGCCCAGAATGGGTGGGGAGGAGGGGTTAGGGTTCCAGTTTGCTCTGGAGAACATCTAAAGATGTTCTTTAAACCAGAGTTTACAAGGTCCCTCATTCAAGGGTAAACACTAGGGCTATTGTTCTTGGGAGGAGATTAGCAGAGGCAGCTCTCAGAGCAGAGGGTTTTAATTGGGATTCTTAGGGGAATAGCAGGAGAGTTTTGTGGGTCAGATCCTCAGCTGGTGTAAGTCCCCATGGTCCAGTGGACTTGTGCGGGGTTGGGCAGACTGGCACTGCTGGGAGATTCCATGTGCTGCCTCTCCACGCTCCATCACAGCCTGCCAAGAGAGATAATTACATGGAGAATGAATTATTCTGAGGAGCAGGGAGGAAGCTCTGTTCAAAAGGATTGGAAAAAAACCCTTCAACCCTGGGCAGCCTGCAGAGCGGTATCTTTGCTGGGGCTCTGCATGCTCAGCGGTGTCTGCGGTGAAGGTCTTTCAGGACCTTGACACCATGAGGTCTCTTGCAGGTCCCCTCAGGGCTGGGCAGCCAACCATGAAGTTTGTGATGGACACGTCGAAGTACTGGTTCAAGCCGAGCATAACGAGGGACCAGGGTAAGGCAGCCAGCGTCTCTGCTGGGGTAACCCCGTCTCAGACTTGCTCGCTGCAGGACCGCAGCCTGTTCCCCGCGCTGGAGTTCGCCCCCATGCAGCATCTCGGTCTGGCTCTTGCCCATGACGACTGAGGTCCCACGGGGACCTGGTGGTGGCACTTTATAGTGGGGGCTGATGGGTGTGGAGAGACCCCCTCACAGGTCTAGGGGGAAGGCTCAGAAATACGGGTTGTACCACAGCCCCTCTGACCCCCCTCAAGTCCCCCAAAGCTGCTCCTGCCTCTGTGCAGCTACTCAGCACGGCCTGGGCAGGGGCTGGCTCTGTCCTGGGGACCGCAGGGACCCATGAGACCACGCTGGGGCCCCTCGTCTGCAGGGCCACTGCAGTCGGTACCCGCACGAGGGACATGCACGTCCTCGGCAAACGCTCCCGAGTATTTCTCGCTGCTGCCAAGGAACGACTCCCCGCGAGAGCATCAGCTGGACGCGAAATGCAACGCGGGGAGGTTCCACCTGTTTTGCTTGGCTGAGCCTCCGCCTGTGCTTTGACAGCGATCCAGCTGCTGAAGGACAAGGAGCCAGGCACGTTCGTGGTGCGGGACAGCACGTCGTACCGGGGGTCTTTTGGACTGGCTATGAAGGTTCCCGTCTCCCCATCCGGCAGCCAGACAGGTACAGGGACTTGCTTGGAAAGGTGGGGTTTTGCTCTGAGGATTTAATTGAAACTAGTCAAACCAAAGCAAGCCAAGAAGCTGCAGGACTCCGCTTGTGTGACAAACACTGGCAGCAGCATCTGTGCACCCCCATCCCACCCCTGCACAGGGGCTGGCATCGCACTCTCCATGCAAAGCAGAAGCCCCAGTGGATGCCCTGGGATGGGGCCCCGGGGCGGGCAGGGGTGGGCAGGGGTGAAACAGCGGTGCTTGTGCTGATGCTGATGCTGCCTTCAATCCCGCTTGCAGGCGACGAGAGCAGTGACCTTGTCCGGCACTTCCTTATCGAGTCATCTGCCAAAGGGGTGCACCTGAAAGGAGCCAGCGAGGAGCTGTATTTCGGTGAGGACGGTGCCATCGCCCGCAGCAGCCCTGGCAGCCCCAGGAGCTGTTTCCAAAAGCCCCTCGAAGCACCAGCTGGGTCCCCCTCAGCATCCCTGGCAGCCCCAAGCCCCTCGAAGCACCGGCCGGGTCCCCCTCAGCATCCCTGCGGTGTGTGCTGTACAACCACTGGCACGGGGACCCTCCGGCCCCAGGGTCCTGCTGGTGAGGCTGTGGTAGGGGTCTTCAATACAGACACGTGGGGTGGGGGTTGCAAAACCCACGTTTGTGGCTGTGAGGCCCCACATAGTCCAGTTTAGCCCCCTTCTGAGCTCCCTGGGACACTGGTGCGGGGCCAAAGGTCGGTGGGTGGGAGGTTTTGGGCGCCAGGACCCCCCTGACTCGTGGTTCTGCGTTGCAGGGAGCCTCTCTGCCTTTGTCTATCAGCACGCCATCACCCCGCTGGCACTGCCCTGCAAGCTGAGCATCCCCACCCGAGGTAGGTGTCACAGACAGGATCGATGCTCCGAGCCTTCCCTCCTGCCTGTCTGGGGAGGTGGGCGAGGTCCTGCAGTGGGGAGGGGGCTGAACCCGGGTACCTCTGCGCTGGGGCTGACTGCCCTGGCTGCACGTGGAGCAGGGACCTGCAAGAGCTGGCTCAAGTACGAGACGGTGGCGACCTGCTTCTGCTGGGGATGGAGGGGGGTGAGCAAAGCAGCGGGGGGCAAAGGGCCACTGAGGGTGGGCAAGGAAAGGAGGAGCAGGGAGATGGGGAGCGAGCAGAGTCAGGAGAGGGTGGCAGAGGAGAATTGAATTAATTACTGCTCTAAACCCCTGCAATTTAAGTGGTCCTGGGCTTTTGGGCCACCTCTTGTGAGATAAGGAACCACTACCCAGTGCAAAGTGGTGACCCAGAGCAGCCTGACCCGTGGCATCAGTGCTCCTGCGTGTCGTTTGTGCAGACCTCGCCGACGGCGAAGACAGCCCTGACTGCGCTCCCGAGTCCACGCCAACCCTGCTGAAGAAAACCGCTGGTGAGGAAAGGAGCAGGCAGCTGTCACCGGGGGACAGTCATGCTGGCAGTAGCTAAGCTGAGGGCGTACACCCGTGCTTTGGGCTTTAGCCCTCACCTATCAAACACCAGGCTCTATGTTTTTTTATATCATCCATTCTGAGACCGTTCACAGCAGAAGCTGAAAAGCCGGCGCTGCCCTTGGGGCTGTGCAAAGAACCAGGTCACCCCGGCGCATCCGTGGGTGCCGGTGCAATGTCCCCCTCTTGGCTTTAGCACCAGGCTGGGGACACCTGCATGTTTTCTTCACATCCTCAGATCATGGAACCTGATATTTTTAGAGAAAGGAGACTTTTGGTTCTCACGATGGTGAAGTGAAGCTTGAGAACACAGTTCTTGAGGTCACAAGGCTGATAAAAGACCCGCAATTCCCACAATTTTCGATAGCCCCTGATTTTTAAGCTTCTCCTGATCGGCTTCAGCTGGTATTGAACATCTGGAGTTTCTAGGAGAGGGATGGGGCAATCAGGGGCTGGTTAAATTGCTGAGGGACCTTATAGGAGGCACGTGGAAACTGCACAGCAGGACGGGGAAGGGTCTTTGCTTCTCTTCTACACCTGGGTGCCCCCAGCCAGGGTGCAGCAGTGGGTGGGCTCCGGGTGAGAGCAGAAAGCGATGGGCAGGAGACCGTGCGGATGGGTCACGGCGCAGTCGAGGGAGTCGGGAACCACTTTGTTTTGCTGGAAATTCTGAAAAATAAGTTGGCAAGCTGAAAAGTTTAGTTTGACCCAGAACAGCCCTTTAAACAGCTCAATCAGCCTGAAATGTCATGTTTTAGGTTGGCCTTCAGCTGTTAGTTGGCTTGGGGTATTTCTGCTTTTCATTAAAGGAAATATGTAATAAACAGGAAAAAAAATCCAAATATGACATTTAGAATCCGGAAATTAAATACTTTGACTTTTAAAACAATTAGTGCAAAGCATTAAAGTAAACCAAAATAAATTTGCGAAGAATTTCTGAGTCACCAAATCTTTAATTTTAATCAAAACAAATCTGACCCACGTACGCATCGGGTTCCGCAGGAGGATGCCTCGGACCCGGCCCCGCGGTGCTCAGCGCGGTGAGACGCCAGCGTGCTGCGGGGCCGGCGCTGAGCCGGGCTCTGTGCTCTCCTTGCAGTGTGCAACGTCTTGTACCTCAACTCGGTGAACATGGAGACGCTCACGGGAGCCCCGGCCATCCAGAAAGCTGTCTCCTCCACCTTCGAGCTGGAGACGCTGCCCACACCCACCCTGGTGCACTTCAGGGTGACGGAGCAGGGCGTCACGCTGACGGACATCCAGAGGAAGTAAGAGCTGCCGCCGCGGCCGAGGGCTGACGGGTGGCAAGGTGCAGGGCAGAGTGGAAAAGCATCTCGCCCGTGCCCACCCAGCGCCCTCCTTGCGTCTCAGCCTGCCCGCCTGCTGATCTGCAGCGCGGCAAGGAGAACTCGCCCGCTAGCACAAACCCGTGCTGCAATCCGGGGGGGGGGTGGGCACGACCCCCCCTGTTACAGCACCGGGCACGATGCTGCTGGCGACATCTCAGGAGTGGGAGGCAGGAGCTGGTGAAACCCCCCACCAGGAGGTGCCGGACTGGAGGCACCCTGGGGAGCAGGACCCCACACCCCCCTTCCCCAGCAGCCACTAATTCTTCAAGCCGGGCTTCAATTTGCAAACGCCCGTTTCTCCGAGCAGCTTCTGCCCAGGGCTTCCCTCCTCTAACGCCAGGCTCTCCTCCCCGACAGGGTCTTTTTCAGGCGACACTACCCCTTGGCTGCCATCAGGTTTTGCGGGATGGACCCTGAGAACAGAAAGTGAGTAGTGGGCTGCCAGCGGGCTGGGGGCTCGCATCCCTGCGCTTCCCAGCTGCTCCCGTCTCTGCACCGCTTCGAATCCCAAATCCCAACCGCCGGCTGTGCAGCCCCTGCGCCGGGCTGGGGTTTAGCTACGTGTAACCCTGGGGTTTGCGGCTGATGGGGATGAATTAAATTCCAGCCTTTGAGTAAATCCAACTCTGCTTTTCCCTCAGGTGGCAGAAGTACTGCAAGTCCTCGAGGTAAGAGCCACGCGGGGACCTGCCGTGCCGGTGGCTACCGGGGGGCGATGCTGCCTGGCCCAGCCTCGCCTCCCCAGCGGGTGCATTGCATTGCTGGGCAGCCAAGAATTGAAGCTTAAAAACGCAGAGGGGATGCAATAAAAGTTAAGGTGGCGGCAGGGTGGGACGCGGGGCAGATGGGTGAAGCTTTACGGGGGTTCTTGCTCAGTAGGTTTTGATGGGGGGGGCTTGGCTAAGCCCCGTTCCCTGCATCCCCTCACGCAGAAAGCCCCCATCCCAGTCCGACAGCCTTCCCAGGGACTCGCGCCCTGGGCTCGGGAAGCGAGTTTCTCTCTGGCTCTCCCTCGCATTCACGAAACTCTTCGCAGCTGGGGGAGCCTTGCCAGAAACGCTTCTCCCGGCTGTTTTGCTTCCAAGTAAACGTGATCGGGGAGCAGGCCAAGGTGGAATTGCTGGAACCGGGATTTTGCTTTGTGACTGGGGCTAGTTTAAGCATATTCCTTTGGATTCCTGGATGCAAACTGAATAAGTCTCTCTCCCCTTTTTCAAAGGATCTTTGGGTTTGTGGCCAAAAGCCAGACAGATTCGGAGAACCTCTGTCACCTGTTTGCAGAGTACGACACGGTGCAGCCAGCATCGCTTGTCATCGACCTTCTCTGCAAGCTCCTGCCAGGCCCGTAGAGGACAGAAACCCCAGGACAGCTCAGGGCTGGCAGCTGCCACACGCTGCTGAGCTTTTGCCGCTCCCCTTTTCCTGCTTCTGGGTTGCATTTTGGCAACGGCTCGTATTTATATATTTTTCTTACGCACTGTCACGTCAAGAGTCTCAAAGATTTTATGCTCTGGTGGGATACGTTCCTCCGAGACCCTCTGCGGGGCATCCCCTGGCAGTGCTCGCTGCGGTGGCCAGCGCAGGATGGTTGCCCACGGGGAGCTGCGCCGGGCTGGGAGCTGTGCTTACCGTACGGAACCGCTGCCTCCTTCGCCTGGCTCTGGAGAACTGAAATATTCTGGCTGAGATTTCTACTGGCAGCGGGGGATGCCTGTGCTTGGGGTGTGCAAGCTGAGGTCCATTCAGTGGAGCTGAGCTCCCACCTTTGGGGACTCAGGCCCCCCAGCACCGCGGGAGGGGAAGTTTGCTGCAGGCAGAGGGGGTTGACCAGCATCAGGAGGCGGTTTTGCAAATCAAAGCGTATAAAATCATTAGGCCCTGCTGAAAACTCCTGTTTCCCTCAAAGATCAAGAAGCATCAAAAGGCAGAAATGTCAGAGCAGCGTGGTTTTGCCTAGTGCTGGTAAATTCTCCTGCCCTTTTTTGCAACGCGGGGTTACAGGCTAGCTCAACCTCCAGGCATCACAGCAAGCTGAGAAATAAATGTTGACATTTTCATGACAGTAAAACATTGGCTTTTTGGAAATGACTTGCATGAATTTGGGCCAGATCCTCAGATGACGTAAATTGGCGCAGCCTCGTGGAAGTCAGCGCTGCCGTGATTTACACCAGCTGAAGATTTCGCTTTTGCTGTAATCGCGGAGCGGAGCGGCTCCGAGCCCACCATGCAGTCGCCTCCCTTGGCACTCGCTTACCTGGTGCCTCTGCGTCGCTTTAACGTTGCACCCTGCGCTACCGAGCCCTGCGCAGGGGTGTTTGCAATAAAGCAGTGGCTCGTTCGTCTCACCGCAAACACCGCAGCGACGTTAGCGACTGACCGACGTGACTCTGCTCGCTCCAGCTGCCCAGCGTCTGCATGCGCTGCACATACAGAAACAGCCGCTCCCCTCCAGCCGAGCTGTGGCAACGATAAAAAGAGATACTGGGGTAACTGGGGGAGACTGGGGGGAGCACCCAGCTCCAGGATGAGAAGCTGACAGCTCTGGCCCCCCCAGGCCATCTGCCCGAAGCTCTGCTCAGCCAGAGCCCAGCACCCAGCCCAGTGGGCTCCGTGTGCTTGTGCCGTCCCCGTCCCCGTTCTGCGAAGGCGCAGGGGAAGGTGGCACCCCAAGGTCATGGGCAGCTCCGGGGGACACGGCTCAGCCCCAGCGCCCCGGGCTTCTGCATCCCCAGGCCCACAGGGACCCCAGCCCCCTGGGGTGTACAGGATGTGACCCGCTGCAGTGCGCGCTGCAGCCGGCAAGGGGCCCCAGCACAACACCATCTGCCCTGCCTGCACCCTGCCTGTCCCCTGCCTGCACCCTGCCTGTGCCTGCCTGCACCCTGCCTGCACCCTGCCTGCACCCTGCCTGTGCCTGCCTGTGCCCTGCGCCCTGCCTGCACCCTGCCTGTGCCCTGCACCTTGCCTGCACCCTGCCTGTGCCTGCCTGTGCCCTGTGCCCTGCCGGCACCCTGCCTGTGCCCTGCCGGCACCCTGCCTGCACCTTGCCTGCACCCTGCCTGCCCCTGCCTGTGCCCTGCGCCCTGCCTGCACCCTGCCTGCGCCCTGCTGGCACCCTGCCTGCACCCTGCCTGTGCCCTGTCAGATCCCTGCCTGTGCCCTGCACCCTGCCTGTGCCCTGCCTGTGCCCTGCCTGCACCCTGCCTGTGCCCTGCCTGTGCCCTGTCTCCTGCCTGCACCCTGCCTGTGCCCTGTTGGATCCCTGCCTGTGCCCTGTCTGATCCCTGCCTGCACCCTGCCTGCACCCTGCCTGCACCCTTCCTATGCCCTGCCTGTCCCCTCCTGAGCCCTGCCAGTGCCCTGCCTGTCCCCTGCCTGCACCCTGCCTGTCCCCTGCCTGCGCCTTGCCCACCTGCTGGGAGAGGTCAATAAGGGCAGGACCAGCGGTGCCCACAGAGCTGCTTTCATTAACCAACGCTCATTAGGGCTGCGCTGGCTGCAGGAGCCCGGCCTGGGACGCCGCGGGGGTTGCAGCCCATGAGCCAGCGCTGCTTTACGCCGTCGCCTTTATTGCGATGCTGCCCAGGACGGCGGAGGCAAGTGCAATGGGAGCAGCAGCACTCCAGGGCTTTGGCTCCAAACGGTGTTTGGGGGGGGATCACAGTGCTGCCCCCGAGCTCGGCCAGCGCCGTCCCCACATGCTGCTCCCTGCGCCGTCAAACCTGGGGGTTTTGACGGTTTGGAAAAAAACCAAAACTCTTTTGCAGAACTCCAGCCACAACGGGGATGGTTCATCTTCTGGGGAACGGCGCCATGGCTGCTTTTCCCCGCTTTGGGACCACTTTGGGACAGGGAACGGGCCCGTCACCAAGCACCGTCTTCCACACGTGGAATTTTTATTTTATTGAAAACCCTTTTCCAGTGCAGCGGAGCTGGAGCACGGGCGCAGCCACCACGGGGACAGCTCAGCCAAAACCACCTGGATTCAGGAAAAAACAAACAATTCTCTGAGCTCCTCGTGGCTTCCAAAGTTTGTCCCAGGCTTCCTGGAAGCGCAGCTCTTGGTTTTGGTTCCTGGGTCCAGTTCCAGCCATTTTGTAACAAACCCAGCCCCTGTCCTGGCCAGGCTCACGCGTTTGTTCCTAGCAGCCTGTCACCGGCGGGTGATGCCCCGTGTCCCCAACCACAGCAACACCCTGAAAGCCACCGATGCTGCGATGCTCTCCCTGGTGACAGGGACACGGATCACACCAGTGCCCCCCTCCCCGCACATGCGGGTGCACAGACACACGTGCACTTGTGTGGGTGACACACAAAGCCCCACCACGGCTCTGTGGTGACACCGGGACGGGTGGCAGCGAGGTGGCCGCAGGGGTTCCCCCACAGGAATGTCCTCACCCTGCACGTGGGATGGGAGCTGCTGGCTGCTGCAGGTGGAACTTTGCTCCTGACACCATGCAGGGTAGCTCAAGAGCCGCCACCGGACAGTGCTGGGGGTGAGCATCACTGCCCGCCTCCCCCATCCTGACACAAGGGGGTCCTGCCACTGCTGCCCGGCGCCCCCGGCACATCGAGGGCATCAGAGGGTTCGGTTTCCTCCTGTCACCGGTTTTCTGGTGACCTCCAGAAGAGGGAAAAGGCCACAACGTTCCCTCAGCTGACATGAAAGAGCTGGGGGGGGGGGAGGGAGGCAGGTGCCCCCAGCCTGCAGCCATCACGGGAAGGTGGAATCGCCCCCCCAGGCCCTGTGGCCCCAGCCCCCACGCTCCGGGCAGCCCAGCAGCAGCTCTGCCAAATGCACACGCGCGTGTTTCTCCAGCCGAATCGGTCCCCAAGCCCAGCCCGGTGCCCCCGCAGCTGCCAGGGCTGGGGGCAGCCGAAGGGACCCCAAAGGAGAGCCGGGGGAGCCCCAGCCCCGGGCAGCCGTCAGCACAGGGCCGGGGTGCTGGGCCGGGCTCCAGGAGAGCTGGCGGCGTCCCTGGTCCGGCTGCCGATCTGCTGCGCCAGCAAATTACTGGGCTTGTCTACATTGGCCGCGCTGGCTGCCTTCGGGCCCAGCTCCTCCACCGTGTTTGCACAACCCCGAGCACCGCGGCCACGCAGCTCCAGTAACCGGAGCATCGCGCTGGCGCCAGCCCCAAACAGCCCCGCCAGAGCTGGGGAGCCACGATGCCACAGACCCAGCCGCCCTCACCCTCCCGCGACGTGACCCCCCGTGACACCGCTGGTCACAGCTGCCCTGGCAGCGCGTTCGGGAGACAGCCGAGCTCCGGGAGCACCGGGTAGCCCACCGGCGTGCAGCCACCGGCAGCGCCATGCCTGGGCATCTCCCAGCTGTGTCCCCTGCCACCCTCCCGAAGCTCCGAGGAAAGCTGGAGATGCTCAGCACCTGCTGGCACCGGCACTGCCACTCGTGCCGCGGGCTGTGGCTCTGTGAGCCAGCTGCTCTGCCTGGCCACGAGCACGTTGCCCTGGCACAAGCCGGTGCCTGTCCCTGTCCTCTCCTGAACTTTGAAGCCCATCCAGTGTCTCGTCCCAGCCTGGTGTGGTCTCCAGGCCCTGCTTCTGTTCTGTGCCACCGTGCGGGACCGAAGGTGACAATCCTGGCTGCCCCCACGCTGGCACCGAGCAGAAGCTGAGCTCACGAGGACGCACGATACCGTCTGCTTCCCACCCCATCCCTGCTCAGCGTAGCTCTTCCTTGGCTTTGTGGGTGCCTGGGGTTTCAGGGCTGCTGAACCCCAACCCTAGCACGGTGTCCCACAGGCTCGGGGGGGGACGGGACCAGGTCCCTGGGCAGGGACAGCACGGCTGAGCCTGTCCATCCCCCGTGGGACACCCAGCACTGGCCCCCGCGCTCCACGGGCTGCGGATGCTGCCGAGCACAGGCAGGCGCTGGCCCCGCTCCCACCGCCTGGTCCTGGGATCTACAAACCAGCTGCTCCCAGCTCAGGCACTTTTCCACTTCCAAGCCACCGTAACCCAACCCCCCCCCCCCCCCGCCCTCCCCAGCTCCCCCCGACCTCCGTCCCCGCAGCCCCTGGCTGGTGGCAGGCAGGTGCCTTTGGAGGTGGCCAAAAGGGCTCCCTGCCTGGTGGGTGCCAGGGCTCAGCCTGCACCGGGGGAGCTCAGGGAGAGGCGCTGAGACCCACGGGTGCTCCTGGGTGACATTCCCCGCTGCTACCCAGACCCCTCCCCACTTGCCCCGCCGGCAGCCGGCGCAGCCCCGCTGCTCTCCCCAGTGCCCATCCCGCAGAACAAAACCATCAAATATTTTTGCTGGATATGAGCCGGAGCCGGATGCCGGTGCACACCTTGAACCCCTCGTGCCAACTCCGTCGTGCCCTGCTCCCACCGCCAGCACCGGCACGGCCCAGGGCCGAGGAGCCCCCCACCAGTGGTCCATGGGGATGCGGTTTGCGGGGGCTCCAGAGCTGGGATGGGTTGGCAGCACAGTCCAGTGGCTGAACCTTGCTGGGGATGGGGGGCTGCAAGTGCTGCTCCTCCATCCTCTGCCAGGGCTTGAGGCAGCAGCAGGAGGGTGCTGAGCTCGCGGACAGTCCCTGGTTTAATTTGGCCCGTTTGGAAGGGGAGCATTTCCATACAGCACATACTGGGAATGCAGCGCCCAGCTGGGTGGGACCCCCGCAGGCACCCCCCCCTTCTTTAAAGCAACGCAAAGATAAAATACACTTGATAGAAACACATTAAATAACAAGGAAAATTAAATACAGTAATTACCTTTTTTTTTTTTTTTTTTTTTTTTTTTTGACAATACAAAGGTTCAAGTTTACTGTAAAAGAGGGTCGGTGCTACATGGGAGTCCGAAGGGATGGGCTTGGCCCAGGAGGAACTGACAGAAATCACATCAGTGTGGAAAAACGCCACTGGGGTTGGGGAGCCTTATGCTGGTATATGATCATGTGTAAATACAGCCTTAAACTACAGGAGAGATGATACAAAACGCTGGAGCCCTCAGAGCGGGGCACAGAAGGTGCCCTGGCGGGTGCCGGCATCCCTGATCCCTGCCTGGTCACCCCAAACCCAGGAGAGGCTCTGCTGGATCTGCCAGCGCTGCCCTAGCCACATGTGGGGAGGGTCTGGGTGGCTGAGACCACCAGGCTGAGGCTGCCACCAGACCCCGCACCCCACCGCGGTGCTGCCAGCGTAGCCACGTGGCACCGGCACTGGGACCAGCCATGTTCCCCAGCAGCACCTCCCTGCGCCCCAGGAAACCCACCCTTCGCAGGGTGGCACTGGGGGGCCGGGGGGCTGGCAGGGGCAGAGACCCCCAGCCCCAACAAGGACCATCCTGGCAAATTGACTCCGGTTAGAAGCCGTGTGCAGCCTCCAGTGCGGCACCGCGCAGCCAGCCAGGTGGGCACCGGGGTGGGCACCGGGGCGGGCACCGGCTCCAGCAGTGGGCCAGGGCAGGCAGGAGGGTTCAGCAGCAGCCCAGCGAGATGCTGAGCCATGCCAGGACACATGCACCTGGGGACAGGGGACGTGGCACGGGGACACTGGCACCCAGATGAGAAGCCAGGCGAGGCGGGCAGCACTTGCACCCCCATTCCCACCTGCACGCCCACTGAGACAGATGAGAACATCCCTGCAAGTGCTGGGGAGCTGACGTGCCATGCCATGCCGTGCCATGCCATGCCGTGCCGGGAAGCTGCCAGGGACCAGGGGGACACAATGGTGTTTCACTAAAACTGAAACATTTCGTTCACACCAGGGGCCTTGGCATGGCCAGGGCGAATCCACACGGAAAACCAAAACTTCCCACTGAGGCCATGGAGCCAGGGGGTGGGTCAGGGGGTGGGGATCAGCAAAATCCCCTCCGTCTTTGGCACACTTGCCATGGCAGCCAGCATGGCTATTTCTCACCGAAAAGACATTTAGGTGAAAAATGTCCAGCCTACTTTGAAAAAAAAAAAAAAAAAAAAAGAAAAAAAATAGCTACAAAAATAGTGACAATTTCTCAGCTGCGAACTTTGTGCTGGCAAAATCTGCAGATCCTGTTGCTGAGATGTTCCAGAAATTCATCCCCGTTTTGTCACATTGGCCAAGTTGGAAGAAGAGAAGACAAAACCCATTGCCGGCAGTGCCCCGTCCCACGAAGATGGAGGATTTCAGCCTCAGGGGCCACATGGTCAGTTTTAAGATACCACCACCACCATTTTTTAAATATTAAAAATCTTTGGGGAAGAAAAAACCACAACAAGCAAACGAACAAACGAAGCCCACCCTGCTGGGAGGCGTCTCCTGGGCATCCCTCATCCCCCACCCCTCATCCCCAGCGCCTGGGAGGACACAGCCCTGCACACATGGGGGTGCCCGACCCCCTCGCCCGGGGCCGGTGGCTGGGGATGGGGCAGGGGGAGATGGGACCAACTTTGTCCCCAGGCAGGGAGAGGGGGATGGGGCTGGACTGTGGGGCAGGCAGTTCCCAGGCCGGGGGACTGAGGGCTGCAGCAGTGAGGGGGGGTCTCATATTGCTCTGTGCGGCTGCGATGCCCATTGCATGCACACCTGTGGGGGAGGGGGAGGCAGGCAGGGTCCCAGGCAGATGGTGGGCTCCTGGGCCCCCCCAGTCCTCGCCTGGGCAGCCTCCCGATGCCGGGGAGGGCAGGATGAGGCACTTCTGCTGCCACATGCAGAGCTCTGGTGTGGACGGCAACACGCTGCGGGCAGGGGGGCTGCTGCGGCACCCCACGAGGCACTGGCATGGCCACGGCTGCCTGTGGGGCCAGGCTGGTCCGGGGCAGCAGATGAAGCCTCGGCTGCAACCACCGGGTTCCGTGTCCCCTGGCCCTGCTGCAGCGCGGAGGGACCAGGGCAAAAGCCAGGGGGGCACCCCGGGGCGGGTGGGCAGCAGCGGGAGCAGCACCCAGGGGCAGCAGCATCGTGGGTGCTCTACTCGCTCCACCCAGGCAGCCCAGCACCATCCCCAGGGCAGCATCTGTCCAAGCAAGTGTCCGTGCGGGATGGAGGTGCTGCTAGCGCATGCCGGGGACCCCTCTGAGGTGGCAGCTAGTGGTCACAGCACAGGTCGCGGTGCCCCGTGCCCTGGGCAGCCTGC
Organism: Falco punctatus; assembly: GCF_963210335.1. Lineage (NCBI taxonomy): Eukaryota > Metazoa > Chordata > Aves > Falconiformes > Falconidae > Falco > Falco punctatus. The sequence goes on along the minus strand of NC_137599.1, from coordinate 2,803,331 downwards.
GGTGCAGAGCACTGCGGCAATCCGGGGCGCACGCTGGGTGCCCAAGCGCCGGGGAGCTGCTGGGCAGTCACGTCCCGTCTCCTCCTCTCCTCCACAGCCCTGGCAGGTGTCCTGGCCGCAGCATGGCACAGGGCCGCCGCGGTCGTGCTCACATGCTGTCTGCCAGCTGGTGACAGTCCAAGTCCCCCTTCAGCTCCAGGAAGCCCGGCAGCTTCACACCCGTCTTGCGGTCCACGCACCAGCACTTGCCCCGCTGCCCATCCAGCGCCGGGTGACACTGAGGGGACAGGTGCGGTGAGTGGTGCCCAGCCTGGCCCCCAGGATCCCATTCCCGTGGGCTGCCTGGCTGGGGCAAACCAGGGGGCTTTGCCACCCCCATCCCACCCTGGGGCTTTTGCAGGGGCCCCTCCAACACCCAAAGGGTGATTCGCAGCGAAGCAGGAGCCACGGGTGGGCTCTGCCGTGCGCTGTCACCCCCGGCCCATCCACCCACCCCACCCCCCTCCAGCCTCAGCTTGGCTCTGCAAAATGCCCCCATGTGAATGGCCCCCCGGCCCCCCCCCCCCCGCGATGGGCGAGAGCCCACCCTACCTGCTTGGGGTGGAAGTTGCCGTTGCGGTCGCAGTTGGGGATGGGGATGACGTACAGGTCCTCGTGCGTGCGGGTCTGCGAGGCCGCCAGCCGCTCCAGTGCCCGGTGCAGCTCGCTCTGGCACGAGCCCTGTGCCTGCGGGAAGCAGGGCCTGAGCCAGCAGCAGGGCTGCTGCGTGCCCCTCCCCCAGCACCCCAGCCCTGGAGCATGGCCCAGGGGTGCTCAGCACCCATCCTGCCCTCCCCAGCCCAGCTGCCCGCCACGGTGCCACACGGTGCTCACTATGGGCCGCGTCTCCTCACGGTGGTACGGGCTGCCGCTGTTGCGCATCTTGTTGCCGTTGTTGACGCGCTTCGCCTGCTGCTTCTGCAAGCACTTGCGGTCATGGATGCTGCAGGGGCTGAAGCTGTTGTTGGGGTGGTCGATCTCCTCCTTCTCTGCAAAGACACCGACCAGAGGGGGCTCAGCGCCACGGGGCAGCCCCGGTGATGGTGATGCCCCAGCCCCTGCGGAGCAACTTGCACCCCCAGGCACAAAGTGTAGACGGTGCCACCAGACCCCACACCACCCTCCCTGGTTCCCACAGGTGTCACCACCAGCCCCGGGGTCCCCTCCTGCCACCGCGCTGGGCTGAGCTCTCCCTGCAGCACTGGGAAAGGCTCCTAGGAGTTTTTACAACCCATTCGCCACGATTCACGGGCTTGTTGCCATGTGTCTGTTATTGTAGGGTTGCAGACGCACGCTGCGAGAGCGTCGGGCAGTCGCTCCTGTGTGCTGCGTGGCACGAGGCTCTGGCTGTGCCCCAGCCAGCCACATGCCACCAGGCACCGGGTTGCTCACCCACGGCACCGGGCCCACAGGGCTGGCAGGTGACCCCAGGATGCACAGCCAGGGAGCCCCAGGCAGACCCCCGGTGCCCCCCAAAAGCTGCCTCTGAAGAGTTGCAGCAGGAAGAGGGGCACTGGGGCTGCACCGGGGCGGTGCTGAGCACCCGCCAAGTCCGGGGCGGCAGCGGGCACCGCAGCCAGGAGCAGAGCCGTGCTCTGCTGCAGGGCACAGCCCCCGCGAAGACATGAAAGAAGAAATTCCTGGAATAAGAAAGTTAATCTCCCATGGGTCCAATCCCAAAAGGCGGCGCTTGGCATCCTCGCCTGCGCCAGGAGTGCAGCCAAACTGCAATCCCAGATGTTGGCAGCTGGACGGAGCATCATGAGACCCGAGCTCTCAGCGCGACTTTATTTTTTAAAAAGCTGCTGGTCCCTCTGGTTTGGGGCCCGTTAACCCTCTGCAGAGGGGGGTGCCCTGGGAAGGCAGGGTCCTGCCTGCGCTCAGAGCCCTGTCAGGCACGGTCCCGGCACAGCTCTGACTCCCAGCCTGCCGGGGCTGTAGAAGGAAAGCGGCCAGGGCTCCCTGCTGGAGTTTATCCCGCGTTTGGGCTTGTACTAATCAATATTGCAGTTGGCAACGGGAAAAACCTTCCCAAAGCGGGTGGGGGGCAGTCACGGTGCAGCACGGGTGGAAACACGCCGGGGACTGACAGCACCAGGGATGGAGGCTGCTGCGGTGATGCCCAGCACCGGCCCTTCGCAGCGGGGTCAGAGCCGCAGCCGCCTGCCCGCTGCATCCCCGTGGCATCCCGGTCTCCCATCGGCACCGCACGCGGCAGCTCCCCTGCAGCAAAGGGCTCCTGGACCAGCTCCCAATGGCCCGGTTAAAGTTCACAGCAAAGCCCCGATCGAAGCCTTCTCCTTCATTCGTGTTATTTGCTTTTTGTTTAATCTGTCAAGTTTTTTTCCAGGAAATGGCTCATGCCCTTGAAATTTGAAACACAGACCCAAAGTCTCCAGGACCCCGCGCAGAGCGATGCCAGCCCCGGCGGCACCAACCACGGGGCCGTGGCGCAACACGGGCACTGGTGGCAGAGCCCAGCTGGGGGGGCTCGGGCAGGGATGCTCCTTCCTTCCCCTGCACCTCCTCAGGGAAACACACAGGGAAGAGCCAGGCAGGAGATCTGGCACCGGTGGGGACCACCACGCCAAAGTCCCAGCACCTCCATGCGCTGCTCCGGTGCCGTGGAAAGGCAGGACCAGGAGGCAGCGGGCACTGCCCACTCTGCCTGGGGGAAGCCCTCACCCACCCCTGGCACAAACACCTCTCCTCCCCACCGCCAGCCACCCTCAGAGCATCGAATCTCTCAGCTTAAATAAAACCAGATGCCAATAACGTTTTCGTAAGGCCACATGAAACATCGGTGCCTCTGGGCAGTGAGGCGGCTCTTGCCGACGCTCAGCTCTGGGGACAGAGCTCTGGGACCCACGGTCCCCTGACTCACAGGGTCCAGGCCAGGACCCCTCCCCACAATGGGGATCGCTGCAGTCCTTGGGGTGATTTTCCCACCCGCTAAGTGACACGCAGCAGCTCGAGGAGCCTCTCATCTCCCTTCGCAACCCCCCTGCACCAGCTGGATGAGGAACCTCCTCGCACTCGCGCACAAAGACACGGAAAAAGCAACTTTGTGGAGCCTGAAGGTCCCCCCACCAGCCCCCCCACCAACTCCCAGTGCCGCCTGGTCTGCTCCAACCCCTTGAGAAGCATCACCTGGATGCCAGCCCGGCAGCCCCGGTGCCTGTGGGGTGCCCCCAAGGCTCCCCACACCTCCGCCCCTGGTCCTGCTCCACCTGGCAGCCTTGGCCACGCAGCGCAGCCCCATGCAGCAGGCACACACACACACACACACACACACACACACACACACACACAGTGCTGCCGGTGGCGTTGGGGCTGTGCCAGCCTGTCCGAGTGGCAGGGGGAGGGCAGGCAGAGTGGGGTGGGGGGCTCCTGCTTGGCTGAGGGCTGGGGGAAGCCCCTCGGCTCGGTTTTGGATGGAAGCGGGTGCCAAGGGGATGGGAACGGGTGCTGCCCTCGCCGGCCATCCCGGCAGGAGGAGGGTTTCTGCCCAGCCTTCTGCCCAGCCCGCAGCCAGGAGACACAAACGAGTCATTCAGCATCGCCTTCAATTAGCAGGAGCTGCAAATGAGGTTGGTCACGTGCTGAACTTGTGATTCACGGTGCGGAGCCCAAGGGAGCAGGGAAGGGCTCCGGCTCCACCGCGCGGCTCCCGCAGGAGAGCCCAGGGCAGTGACCAGGACCGCGTGTGTGTCCATGGGAGAGGGACAAGTGTCAGGGACCCCCACAGCTCCAGCCCCACTCCCCCACACCCCACCAGCCCCGGTGCAAAAGACCCCACATGCCCCATGGGCCAGAGGGGACACATCCACGTGTCCATGGCAGACATGGCATGAGCCGCAGCGAGTCCCAGCACCCTCTACCTCCCCGTCCGGCACCCCTGGTGTCACCTGCGGGTGGTCCTGGCAGGGCTGTGGCACAGCGCCAGCTCTCTTGGCTGCCAGGGCTCTCAACTTGGCAGGCGCTGGCACAGGGAAGTCTCTGATCATCCTGCCAAGCCCTGGCCCTGGCAGAGCGCATGGAGCTGGGGTACAAGGGCGGCTGGGGCGCAGGCACCCACTGCCCCTTGGCCAGGGATGCTGGCTGGGAAGCCTGGCCCGTCCCCATCCTGCAGGGACATGCTGCCGAGCCATGCAGTGCTCAAACACAACCAAGCACCCCAGTGCCTCCCAGCTCGGCACCCAATGCGAGCCGATGGAGAGGAGGTGGGGATGCAGGAGACAGAGTGAAGGATGCAGATGCAGATGATTCTCTGTAGGGACCAGAGCCTCGCCAGGAGCAGCGCCCAGCCCGGAGGAACCCAAGCATAGGCAAAGCCCAGACCCCACCCTGGGGGACATACGGGATGGGGCATCAGCCTCGCCTGGCCCCCTGACCGAGCAGACAGGGACAGCGATGGAGACAGGCAGGATAGACAGTGCCAGGGGCTGAACCCAGCCTGTCCCCACTGCCCGTGCACCAGCCAGCCAGGGCTCAGCCACCTCCATCCCTCCCGGTCACTGCACGTGGGAAGGGAACGGGACCTGTCCCAGCCATTGCTTACAGCAACCACGTGGGATGAACGCAGCTCCCATGGGGTCAGTTTTTCCCAGACATAATTATTTACCCAGCATTAAATCACTCATCCTGCGTGCCGGGGAAAACATCCTCACCTCCTCCCGGCTACCACACGTGGGTTCAGCCATCACGTCCCCCAGGCACCCGCAGGCTGTGCTGAAAAGCCGCGGCTGGCACCTCCCAGGGCTCCGTTGCAGGGCTCTAGCCGAGCAGGCAGATGCTCCAGGAGCCAGGCCAGAGCTGGGAGCGCTGGGAGCGCTGGGAGCACTGGGAGCAGGAGGCAGGGACCAGGGTCCTGCACAAGGTGCCCAGACCCACAGCCATGGGAGAGGGTCTTGGGTCAGGAGAGCGGCCACCCGTTCCCTGGCTTCCTTGAAAGTCCCGTCCCGTGGGTGCCACAGGTCCCGGGTGAGCAGAGAGGCTCTTTCCTCGATGGAGAAGGGAGCCATCGCCCATTGCCTCGGAAAGCTCAGCCTCAGCCCAGCCCCCCCACACACAATCCCAGCCGCTTCCCTGGAATGCGGAGCCCCCCGGGCTGAGCCCCCAGACAAAGTGTTTACTGTACGAGCTGTTTCCCAGCCGCCCGCCCACTGCAGCCTCCACTGCCGGACCCGCTCAGCCCCGGGAGGACACGGGCGCAGCCGGGGGCCACCTGTTCCATACGCCCCTGCCCCTAAAGAGGCATTTAATTCCCTTCTGCTTACCCGGAGGGGACCTGCTGGATGCACCAGCCATGCCAGGGTGCCCTCGCTGTGCCAGGCAGGGCTGCAGCGGGAGCAATGAAGCCTGCAGCCCCCAGCCCCACGCTCCCACTGGCTCCAGGCTGCCAGAGTGGGACAGGGACCCGTGGCTCAGACATCCCACCAGGACCTTCCTGCCAGAACTGCACCAAGCAATGTGTTGCAGGGCATCCTGCCCGTGCCCTGACGTGCTGTCCCGGGAGAAGGGGCTCGCTGGTGCCCTCACCCCCACCTTGCCACCTGCGATGCTGCAAGGCAGGCACGGTGCCAGGTGGGTGAGCCCAGCTCCCACGGCCACCCACCCGTCCCCCAGCAAGGCCAAAACAGCGTGGGAAGGAAAGGAAAAAACTGCAAGTCTGTTTCCTAAAGGCTCTGGGAAAAAATGCTGCGTTACACAGGGCACGGCCAAAACCAACAGGCCTTGGCAGCCCGACACAGCCCCGGGCCAGGGAGCCCAGACAGCTCCTGCAGGATGTGGGATGAGGACAGACAGGCTGGGCAGGGGGTCTCCGCAGCAGACCCCATACTGAGCCCTCATGGCAAACTCCAGTGCCTGGAGAGGGGCAGCTGGAGGAGCCCATCCGCCGAGGGCACTCCTCACAGTGGGGACACTGGCCGATCTGCCGTGGATCAGCCATGTGAGGAGGGAATGGAGCTGGGATCCAGCCCGCAGGATGGACAGGGATGGACACTGCTCCAGCCCCTTCTGCTCCTTGGGGAGCTCCAGGTGACCCCGCACAGGGATGCAGGGCCAGGCCAGCTCATGGACCATCCCATGGCGGGATGCTGCTCCCCAGCTCTGTGGGACATGGTCCTGATCACAGCCCGCAGGACAGGGAAAGGAGAGCATGGCATCCAGACCCACTGATGGGCCAGCACCACGGGTCAGGTCCCCATGCTCAGCCCCCGGCAGCAGCTCTATTCCCACTGTCAAAGCCACGGTGCACCCTGCGCAGCTTGGGCTGGGCACCCACCACCAGCTCCCAGCCCCCAGCCCCTGCCCGAGCACCAGGGAGGTGGCAAGTGGCCACGATCAGCACCTGCGAGAGGGTCCTGGGGCAGACACACACAGGCAGCAGGCTTCTCCAGCCTGGCCCTGTCTGCTGCCTGCACCCCACTGCCCTGCCCGGCCATGGGAAGGCCACAGCTCCTGGCAGAACCCCAGCACGGAGCCCATCCTGACCTGCCTGCGAGGGATGCAGGTGCCCCAAGGCCTCTTTCCTGTTTCCTCCCGGCAGAGCCACCAGCAGCATCCCAGGGAAGGGGCAGCACAGGGGTCACCATGCAACGGGAACTTCGCCACCAGCTGGGATGTGTCCCCAAGGGCTGTGGGTGCCTGCGGGTCCCCGGGCTGCCCTGCCGGCCAGGGGCACTCTGCGGCCAGGGCACGGCAGGTGCTCAGTCCCAGCGAAGCGCCCTGCTCCAGCACGTGCAGTGCCGCTGGCCGTGGCACGGCTGTGCCCATGGCAGGTAAGGGTGGCACAAATGTGACCCACTGGTACCCGGCTGTGCGAGCCCACAGCTCAGCGCTGCTCCCTCCCTGGGACACGCGCATCCCCGGGGCCACCCCATCCCACCGCAGGTCCCAGCCGAGCCCCCCGCTCCCAGCCCTGTGGCCCCAACTCCCGCCAAGCGGGCGGAGGGGCAGCCCGGTGCAAACGGAGGGGCTGCGGCACCGACCTGCCGAGGTGCGAGGCCCCCCAGGCGCCCCCCCCGGCCCCCCTGCCGGCCTTACCTGGGGGGTGGAGGCTCTCCTGGATGGCCTCGACGTCGGCCAGGTCGGTGCAGACACCCTGGCCGTGCATGAGGGTGTGCAGGGGCCGGGGCACGCCGCGGGGGGGGTAGCACCGCAGCCCGGCGCCGCAGCGGGCGGTGTAGACGCCGCAGGCGGTACCGCGGCCGAGGGCGCAAGTTGCGCAGCAGCCGCAACCCGGCTCCCGCACCAGCTCCGCGCAGCCCTGCGGTGCCTTGCAGCGCGCCAGCCGCTCCTCCGAGCACGGCGGGCACTGGATCGCCTCCTCGCCGCCGCCCGGCGCCGCCGCCAGCACCAGCAGCAGCAGCGGGAGCAGCGGGAGCAGCGCGGGCAGCGGGGGCAGCGCGGGCAGCGGGGGCAGAGCGCGCATGGCGGCTCCGCACCGCTCCGCGCCCGCGCTCCGGCCCGCGGCTGGCGGCGCTGGGCTGGCGGCGGCGCCGGGCGGCGGAGGCTTTATGCGGCCCCTGGCCACACCTCCCGCCGCCGCCACCGGGGCCACCGGCGGGGCCGCCCCCGCCGCCACCGGGAGAGGCACCGGGGAGAGTCGCTCCCCGTCGCCGCCCGCCCGTTTCAGCACCGGGGAGGGTTTCAGCACCGGCGGGGCAGCGCCGGCACCGGGCAGCGCGGACAGCCAACCCCCATCCCTCCCCGCCCCCGGCATCAGGACCACCCGCCGCCCCCTGGCAAACCGCCCAGGCACCCTGTCCGCCACCGCCTGCGCGGTCCTGGGAGCAACTGGGATGAACTGGGACATACACACACACCGGACGGCGCTGCAGCGAGGGGGGGGCTGTGGCCAAGATCCCCCGCTCGGGGTGGGCGCCGGGCCCCGGGCGCGGGGGGCTGCCCCGGTGGGAGCCAAAGCGCTGCCGGCAGCTCAGCATCACGGGCAGCTCGGGTCCCGCCTGTCGGGGGGGCCCCGCCGGCTCCCCGCGCCCCCCAGCCCCGCACCGGCCCGGGATAAGTTGAAAGCTGCCGGCACCTAGCGGCTACTTGGGAAAGTCGGGAGGCGGGTGGGGACCCCAGCATCACCCCCCGCCCCGCCCCCGCCGCCGGTCCACGCAGCCCCCGAGCCACACCGCGGCGGGGAAGGCCCCGGAGATGGCGGGGACCGGCCCCTGTGCCCGGGGGGGACCGGTCACCCGGGGGGCTGGTGACCCGTGAGCTGCGGCCAGGGGCTTCGCTGACAGTGCTGGGCTCCGCCAGCCGGGGGCGGGGGGCGCATGGGGGCGGTGGGAAGGGCTTGGGTGCAGCCGGGGGGGGTGACAGGGGGGTCTTGGGTGCAGCCTGACTGGCGTGACAGGGTGGTCTTGGGTGCAGCGAGGGTGGGGTGACAGGGGAGTCTTGGGTGCAGCCTGATTGGGGTGACATGGGGGTCTTGGGTGCAGCCAGGGTGGGGTAACGCGGTCTTGGATGCAGCCAAGGGGGGTGACAGGGGGTCTTGGATGCAGCTAGGGTGGGGTGACAGGAGGGTCTTGGGCACAGCTGGAATGGGATGACAGGGGGTCTTGGATGCAGCCGAGGGGGGTGACAGGGGAAATCTTGGGCACAGATGGTGGGGTGACAGGGGGGGTCTTGGACGCAGCCAGGGTGGGGTGAGCTCTGGCACAAGTGCAGCCTCGCTGACCCTGCCCTGTGTGAGATGCTGCAGCACCCGGCCAGGCCTTGCACTGCCTGTTCCCCCAGCTCCCACCCAGCACACTGCAAGGACGCAGAGACCCCCTCTCCCTGCCCCGGGGACAGGATGAGACCTGCTGAACTCGTGCCATGGGACAGGCACATCATCCCAGTTGTTCCCAGGCTTTGTCCTGCACACCCAGGGATGCACCGGCACAGCACATCTGGGCGCTGGCCATGTCACCATGCACCCTGGTCAACGCTGGCAAAACCACCTCCCTGTGCTGCACAAAGATTGATGAGATGACTGCAACCATCCCCACCACCGGCACCACCGGGGACACGGGGCAGACTGTCAGGATGGTGACCTTCACCCTGTGGGACATGGGGAGCCAGCCCAGCCCTGTGCAGCACTGCGGAGCGAGCACAGCATGCAGGGAACCACCACATCCCACCGGGGCTGCGCCGGCCCCACCAGGGACCTGGCTGAGCAGCGGGTGCTGCTGGGGTTTGGGACTGCGCTCTGCACCACGTACGTGGTAATTAACAGTCATTAAATCCCCAGACACTGGGATTCACTGGTGTGGGGCTCAGTGTGGTGGGGGGGATGAGAGGAGCAGAATCAGCCTGTAAGGCAGGGCCCGGGCTGAGAACCCTGAATTCATCTCATGGGTGATGCTCAAACTGGCATTCTGAGGCCCGAGTGCCAGCACTGGTGGCACTGGCCATGCAGGGTCCCAGGACCATCTCTCTCCTGAGCCCGGCAGCACCAAGTGTGCAGGCAGGAGATGGGCAGGTGGGACTTAGAGATGAGCAGGCAGGATCCATGTCCCCCACGCTCCCGAGCCCCCCTTCTCCCCTCCCAGCCGGTGCAGGGGCCCTGCAAGGCATCTCCAGCGCTGCTCCAGAGCCTCTGCCCCGCCTGGCGCTGCTGCAGTGGCCGTGACTCGGGGCAGAGGCACCAGCCTTGACACAGTGTCCAAGCGGGGACCAAACCCAAACAGGTGCCCAGCCCCGCTCAGCCTGCGGCACCTTATCAGGCCTTGGCAGCGCTGAGCGCCTGCTGCAGGGACTGTTGTGTCTGCGGGCAGTGCCAGCAGCCAGCGAGGCGCACAGGGCACTGAGATGCTCTCACTGCACAGCCCCAGGGGCTGTCCCCCCCTCTGGCCAGGCACAGCGCCTCCAGGACTCCATTCCACAACCATCCTGCGAGATGGAGAGGGGCTGGGCTGGTGCCCCCTGCCCCCCCCCGATCACAGCCCTGCAGCCAAGGAGGGTGCTCAGTGCCTGGTGTTCAGCGCTCGGTGCACAGAGCTCAGTGCACGGAGCTCGGGGCAGTCCCGTGCCCCTGGCCCCAGGGCTCCGTGGGCTCCCAGTGCAGCTTTCCCAACCTCGGTGGGTCTTTGGGGTTCCCAATACTGGGGGAGCCAGGCTGGGTGCTGCTTCCCTGCCCCTCACCCCAGCATGGTCTGGAGCCACCCCAGCCCCGGGGGGAGGCTGCAGGTTGGCTCAAGGCAGGGGCAGAAGTGGGGCTGGGGTTTAGAGGGCTGGAGACCCCACAGGGTGGCCCTGAGGGACCCTGTGAGATGTGGGGCCCTTTGCACCCACTGTGGGACATGGTGACTGCACACACTGCAAGGCACAGGTACTGCACACACTGCAGGGCGCTGATGCCTCTGGACTGTCACAGCCCTGTCCCCAGGGCTCAGCCCGGCCGACCTATGAGCCGGTCTCCGTCCCCGCCTGGCACTGGGCACCAGTGGCCAAGCAGAGCCCATGGAGCACCCGGCCACTCTCACCACAGCCGATGCCCCCTGCTCTCATCCAGCTCCTTCCTCCATTCCCCTCCCCACTGGTTTTTCCCCCGTTTCCAGGCAGCATCTCCTCCCCAGCCCTCCCTCGCCTGTTTCAGCATCTCCTCCAGGCCCTGGCTCCCTTCCCCATGGTTCCCAGCTGCCCTCTTTGCCCCTGACTGGCAGGGCAGACAGTGACCTGGCCACATGGTGCTCAGCCCCCGCTGGATGTGGCCCATGGGGCGCGGGTGCTGGGGCGGGCAAGGGGCGTGTCAGGCGGTGCGGAGACCGCAGTGATAACAGCAGGAGCCGTGCTGGGGCCGTGGGAGTAGATGTGGTGGACGAGCAGGGTGAGCCAAGCATCTGCATCCCGGGCAGCCTGGCCCCGAGGCAGCGGCATGGGGTCCGGTAGCCCCCAGCACCTCCTCCGCACGCTCTGCATCCTCTCCGTGCTGGCCGGGCACCTGGCCCCTGCCACAGCCCAGTGGTTTTACCCCCTGGGCTCGGAGGACAGCAGCCCGGATCCGGACACCAGCCCCACGGCCCCCACGGCCCCCACCCTGGGTGGGGAGGAAGGTAGGCATGGTGGGATTGGGGCACGGCTTCCCCAGCACCCCCAGCTCCTGCGCCACAGCAAGGAGGGACACCTCCAGCGTAAGGCTGGAAGGTGAGGTGTGCCATGCTGGCATCCAGGGCTGTTGGCGGCACCACAGTGGCCACAGCAAGTGCTGGGAACTGGGGGTATTGTGTCACCCCAGTCCCTCTCCAGCCCTGCCACCTCCCGCTCCGTCATCCCTTTGCTCCTGCAGATGGAGATGCCGGTGGCGTGGAGGCCACGCAGAAGATGCTGCTGAGCAAACCCCCACTGGCAACGGCCCCCAGACGCCGGGAGCCCCTCACCAAGGGGGTAGCGAAGGGTCCGGGCCATGCCCCAGCACGCAGGCGAGGCCAGGTGCCTTTTCCCAGACAGCATCCCCTCCAGCCCTGCTGCTCCAGCCCCCCCGAACCTCCCCAGCCACTACTGGGCTCCACGCCATGTCCTTCCCCTTATCTGTGCCCTGCCTGCACAGTGCCAGCCCAGGAGGGCAGCATGCCCTGCTTCGGCCCTGAGCCGCGGCTCAGCCACATCTACCCCCTCGGAAAGGAGCTGTGGCAGCTTCTGGCATCCCCCCGGCATGGCACAGCACCACGGCAGCGCTGGGGCTCAGCCCCCATCCCGGGCTGCAAGCAGCCACAACTGCCGGAGGGTCCCACGTGCCCCCTGGGATCCCCCCGAGCCCCGCTCCGAGCACTCCCCGTCTGTCCTTGCAGCACCGACCAACGGTCACCCCAGAGATCTTCGAGGGGAGCGCGGAGGAAGAGGAGTTCCTGCAGATCAAGGTGGTGGAGGGGTCCTGGTCCCCAGGGCGGCTGCGAGGGGCAGCCCGTGGTGGGCACCTGGGTGAGGGGCTCTGGGGGACGTTAGCTGGCAGGGTGGGATGGGGATGGTGCTGTGGGACGTCAGGGCGGTGCTCGGGGGTCTCACACTCAGCCCCTCCACTCCTCCAGACCACAGCAAAGGGGCTGCCCCGGCAGGTGCCCCCAGCCCCAGAGACGGACCTTGCCCTCCAGGTGAGACGTGGGCGCAGGGCACCCGTGACGCACCGTGCGGCCGGGGCTCCCATCCCACCCCTCACCACTCTCTCCCTCCCCAGATGCACAACGGCTCCGGCTGCGTCTGCCCCGTGCGCCCCGGCCCTCCTGGCCCCCCTGGCCCTCCTGGCCCAAAGGTGTGGTGGTCCTCCCCCGGGAGAGGCACGGGGACCCACAAGGACCCACTGGGAGAAATCCCACTGCTCTTTTGGCCGTGCAAAACCTTTTCTGCACAGGATTTGGTCTCTGGCTTTGGGGTCTGGGTTGGGGGGGGACTCTGGTGTCCCCCGGCAGGGGGGCAGGTGGTCCCCACGGTGGGCACTGGCAGAGGGAAGTGCCAGGAGCTGGGAGCCGGGAGCCAGGCTCTGCCTTTCCCCAACAGGGAGGGAAAGGAGACCGAGGGTCCCCAGGAGAGAGAGGCCAGCCCGGATTCTCCGGGGAGAGAGGGAAGTCCGGCAGCCCAGGACAGCCAGGTCACCAGGGTCCCCGGGGCCCCCCGGGTCCTCCAGGACCACCGGGGCCCCCAGGACCACCAGGCACCTGGAAAGCCAGGAGCCCACCTGCGCCTGCTGCTCTCCCCGAGGGATTGGAGAATGAGGTGAGCACTGGGGTGGGGGGCACAGGCAGGTGATACAGGGAGGGTAGGCGATGCTGGCGCTGGCTGCGGTGTCTGTCCCCAGCTGGATGGCAGGGCTGGGGAGGGCTGGGGCATGTGGCCGTGGGAGTGGGCAGCCCAGGGAAGGGGGACCGGAGGGTGGGATGCCGCCATTCACCAACTCTGCTCCCTCCTTCCTCTCTCCCTCCAACCTGACAAGCAGCTGGGAGCATCCAGCCCTGCGGGAAACCCAGGACCCCCAGGACCCCCTGGGCTGCCTGGGCTGCCCGGACCCCCAGGCTACCCGGGCCATGAAGGCCCCCCAGGGGCCCCTGGGCGGGAAGGGCAGCCGGGACCCCCCGGCCCATCGGGGGCTGTGGGACCACCCGGTTTCCCCGGGGCTGAAGGACCTCCAGGGTCTCCAGGCTTGGCTGGGCCAGATGGACCCCCAGGGGCACCAGGGCTCCCAGGCCCTCAAGGTGCCCCCGGGGTGCCTGGGCACGAAGGACCCCCCGGTCCCACAGGACCCGCATCGCTCCCTGGCAAACCAGGGCTCCGAGGGGAGCCAGGATTCCCTGGACTAAAGGTAAGGGGCTCCCAGCCCAGCCCGTCCATGGCCCTGGGGCCAGAGCAGAGCCAGCGCGGGGGGGATGGAGCACCGGCCCCTCGCCCTGCCCCAGCAGGGAGCAGCCCCCAGCACTGAGCCCAGCGGAGGGCTCCGGGGCTGCCCCAGCCCTGCTGCTGCGGGGCCTGGGGGGGCCTGGGCTGCGAAGCCCCCATGCCCACCACCCCACACACTGTGTGCCGGCAGGGTGAGAAGGGTGAGCGTGGGCTGCCGGGCATGCCGGGGAGCCCTGGCCGGACTGGAGAGACGGGCTCCCCTGGCATGCCTGGTCCCATGGGGCCGCCGGGGCCACCAGGGGACTACAGGGTGAGTAGGGGGTCCTGGGGCTGCGGGTGCTTGGGGGGGGCAGCCCTCGCACCACCCTGGCATGGCCTCTCCTTCCAGTGCGACTCACGCCACGCCGGCCACCGCGGACTGACCGGGCTGCCGGGCCCCAAGGTGAGCTGGGGGAGCGGGCACCGCGGGCGGCAGGTGCTGGCAGCAAGGGCACGGGGACAGCGTCGGCCGCAGTGCAGGGACCAAACAGCTCCATGGCGGGCGCTACCCATGGAGCGAGGCACAGCGCTGTGCCGGGGGGGCCTGGGGACCCCGGGAGCCGGGGTGCTGACAGGACCTCTCTGCTTTCCTTCCAGGGAGAAAAGGGGGACCCTGGAGAGCGGGTTTGTAGCTGCAAGCGCTGGCACAGGGGGAGCTGGCTGGGGGGGTCCCCAGTGCGAACCCCTGAGCCCCGTGTGCTGCCCCTGCTCCCTCTCTGCCCTCTCCCTGGCAGGTCAATGCCAGCCTTCACCTTGTGCCGGCGGCACTGCCAGCACCCCGAAATGTGCTGGGGCATGGAGCGTAAGGAGTCACACCACCGCCTGCAGCACATGCAAACGCACATGCACACACACCCATGCATGCAGGGAGCGCACACACGTGTGCACACCCATGCGAGCACGCAGTGCACCCACGCACGCACACAGCACACGCACCCATCCCAGCACAGGCTCTAATCCTGCCTCTCTCTGCCGCTCACCCAGGGGTGCTGCTACGGGGAACACGGGTGCAAACCAGGCCACCCCCATTTCCCCAGCACCGACAGCCGGTCTGGCTCCTGGGTGCCCATCAGCGGGTACCAAACGGTGAGTCCTCAGGGCTCGTGGGGCCCCATCATGGCAAGGGGTGCCTGGGGACCCCAGCCTGGCCTCAGGGACCCTGCTGTCAGAGCCCAGGTGGCTCTGTGTGCCCCACGCTATGGCTCACCCCATCGGCAGCCCCCCAGGTCTCACAGCCCCCACTGGGACTGAAGGGATGGAGGGATGGAGGGATGGAGGGATGGAGGGATGAAGATCAGTCTCAATCATCTCTCTCTTTCTCCGCAGGGCAGCAAAGAGGAGCCGGAGATTTACGGAGCGATCATCCCCCATGTGAGAGACCCTGCCTGGCTCGCAGCTGTGAGCTGCCCCAGCCTGGGGGGCTTCAGCTCTGGGAGGGGAACAAAGCGGGAAGGATGAGGGACAGCAATGGGGTGTCTTAGAGCTGCCTCCTCAAAAGGCAGCACTAAAATAGCCCAGTCCAACCTCCACACTGCTCCACTGTAGGGTCTTCGAGGGCCACCTGGGCCACCCGGCCCCCCCGGGCCCCCTGGCCCCCCCGGAGCACCAGGTCTCCTCTACCTCAACGTAAGGCGCAACAGGGGCTGTGCACATGCCTGTGCCAGAGCATGCACACGTGTGAGTGTGCACAGCACGAGGGGCTCCCCACAAACCCGCCTGTCTTTGCTTCCAGAGGGTTTACCCGGTCCGTGCCCAGCCACCCTGCAAGCAGCCGGTAAGCTGCAGCTCTGCTGTCCCTGAGAGAGACCCTGTCCCCTCCCCATGCACCGGGACGGGTGTCCCTGTGCCCAGCACCAGTAATGGGCCCCACTTGCCTTCGCAGGCAGCCACCGACGCAGACTGGGCAGCAGGTAAGGGCATTTCTCAGGTGTTTTGGAGCCTCCAGCCTCCTTGGAAACACCTTTTGTGAACTACCCGGGTGCCAGGGCCGTGCTACCCTGCATGGGTCCCCAGCACCGCAGCTGGCTCTCCCACCCATCTCCCACGGCCACCGCATCCCTGCGGGGCCAGCTCCTTGCGGGAGCACCCAGCCCCTGCGCTGGGGCACCTTGTGACCCCCCACCCTCTCCGGGCTCTCCAGATGCTGACATCCCCCAGACGGAGCCACTGGACTCCCGTGCTGATCTCCGGGTGCGTCCTGGCTGCGGCCACAGGCAAACCCCCCAGGCTGTCCAGCTGCCCTCTGTGCCGCAGCTGGACCGTGAGCCTCTCCATGCCCCCCAGCGCCAGACGTGGGTCTTCAAGTCCAAGGAGCTGATGCTGAAGTCGGGCAGCAGCGTGCCCGAGGGGAGCCTGGTCTACGTGCGGGAAGGGAGCAGTGCCTTCCTCCGGACCCCCACCGGCTGGAGCCGCCTCCTGGTACCGTGCGCTGAGGATGCCCCTCGGGGTCCCTCGCGGGTGGGGGGGGGCTGGCTCCAGCCCTGCAGCTAGCGCTGGGCTGGATTTGGTGCTTGGGCAGCAGACCCCCGGGAAGGAGCCCGTTGCCCCCTAACCCATCCCCTTCTGCTCATTGCATTGAGCAGCTGGAAGATTCGCAGTCGCTCTTTGCCAGTGATGACCCCTCCGCATCCACCCCACAGTACCAGGTGAGGGGTGCAGGCAGCCCCTGGGTCTGCTCAGGTCCCAGCAAGGGTGCTGAGCCCTCCTTTGCCTCCTGGGGGGGGGGGGAGCAGGCCCCCACGGACTGTCCTCTCCTTTCCATCCAGGAGGTGAAGCAGGTACAGACAAGAGGTCCTGACACAGGTCCAACCGACTCGCTGGTGAGCCCTGCAGCAGGTCCGGCCACGCCGGGAGGGACATGCCGTGGTGATGGGCTGTCAGCAGGGCAGTGCCAGCCCGGCACACGTAGAGCTTGGGGTTGTGTTGGTCTGGGGAGGGTGCTGCACCCAAGGCACTCATGGCAGCACAGGGACAGGTGTCCTCGGGCTGACCTGAGCTGTGTTATTCCAGGTTCAGAAGGAGGAGGCACAAGGGCTGTCCCAGATCCTGCCAACCACCGTTGCCCCACGGATTCCATCAGTAAGCAATGCCCGGCCCCAGGGTGGGAGACGAGTGGCCCAGCCATGGGAGAGGGGGGAGAAGTGCCCGGGGGACCCCGCTGTGCCTGGCCAGCACTGCTGGAAGCTTGCACCCTCCCGGGAAGGAGGGAGCAGAGACCTCAACGCCTGGCCATGCCTGAAGCTCCCTGCCACCCTGCCTCCCTTCCTCAGCTCCGCCTGGCCGCCCTGAACGTGCCCCTCACTGGCGACATGAGTGGGATCCGGGGTGCCGACCTGCAGTGCTACCGGCAGTCCCAGGAGGCTCAGCTCTACGGCACTTTCCGGGCATTTCTGTCGGCCCCCACCCAGGACCTGATCTCCATCGTCAAAAGGACAGACAGGACCCTCCCCATCGTCAACCTGAAGGCAGGTACCCCCGTCCCCTGTGGGGGCTGCCAGTGGCAAAGCCCTGTGGCCCCCAGTGAGCCTCAGCGGGGGAATCCTTGCCCAGTCCTGCACTGGGGCTGCTGCACCCCAGTTGTGTCACCACGTGTGTTTTGGGGCGCTGGGAGGAACCAAGAGCAAGTTATCACCCACATGTGGTTGGGACAAGGGCACCGCCCCAGCCCCTGGCTCAGCACCGCTGCTTGTGCCTGCAGGGCCAGCTGCTGGCCAAATCCTGGAGCTCCCTCTTCGAGGGCCAGACTGGTGCCGCCCTGCGGGGCCCCGTCTACTCCTTCAGTGGGCACAATGTCCTGATAGATCCCCTCTGGTAAGTCCAGCCATGGGGCGGATGCTGGCAGGGTGTCCCCAAACGAGTGCACCCATGCCAGGAGCCAGGGTGGGGGTCTGCAGCAGGTTCCCCCCCTGCCCCTGGTGCTTGCATAGATGCAGGATCACCAGAGCTGGAGATGCTCCAGAGGGTGTCCCCCAGCCCCTCTCACCCCCATCCCCACCCACAGGCCTCAACGGCTGGCCTGGCACGGATCCACGCCACGTGGTGGCCAAGCCCGCAGGCGGGATTGCCAGGGCTGGCGCAGCTCTGGCCCTGGGGAGGGCCTGGCCACCCCCTTGGGCGAGGGCAGGCTGCTGGCCGGGCAACGGCACAACTGTTCCGAGGCGCTGGTGGTGCTCTGCGTGGAGGTGGCCTTTCCCTACCGGCACATGTGGTGACCCCAGCACTGTGGCACTGGTGACCCACCAGCCACATGCCCCATGCAGCCCCCCTGTATCCTGTGGGGCTGGGGAAACAGCTCTGGGAGCTCTGTGGGCAGCACTGGGGGGTGAACTGCAGCGTCAGGGCCGTGGGAGAGCACCGAGAGGGTGCCAACCCTGCGGCCAGGCTGTGCCATGCTTGCCCCAGGCTGTGCCATCCCCACAGATCCCACCGGGTGATGCCAGGCCATGCCCTGCTGCTTCCCTGCACCTCCAGTGAAGCAGATGCTGTCACAGAAATAAAGACGAAAGAATTGTTGGTGTTTTGGATGACAGTGATCTGTTACAGGGGTGGTCCTACCCAGGACATCGCCCCAGCAAGGGGTGTGGAAGGGCACACCACAGCCAGCCCAGGGAATGAGGAGAGGGTCTGGAACCATGAGTGGGCTTCAGCCCCATTGGATCAGCACAAATGGGAGTGCAGGGGGAGGAGGTGACACAACCACAAGGACCATAAAGTCACTGTAATCCATCTCCAGTGATGTCAACATTGCTGGGCGCTGCATCAGCAGAACAGCTTCTCCCGAGTGCAGGCAGCAACCTTTGCCTCTCCTGGAGTGTGGGCAGCAGCCCCCAGCAGCAGCCCCCGACTGGTGGCTCTGGCATATGCACACAGGGGCACGCTCCAGGGCCTGGTGCCTGTTGAGGTGGCGTTACTGTGCCCTAGTGTCCCCTCAAGGCCTGCCCAGTAGGTCCCAAGGCCTGTCTAGGGGATCCCAATGTCCCCTCTGGGCCTACCCAGTGGTCCCAGTGGATCCCCAGGCGTGGCCAGTGTCCCCAGGGCCTGGCCAGTGGGTCCCAGTGTCCCCCCAAAGCCTACCCAGTGGGTTCCAGCATATCCCCGGGCCCCCCCCCCCAGCGACTCCCGGTACGTCATAACACCAAAGGCAAGCGGACAGGCGCTAAGGCCCCGCCGCCCAGCACACTCCTCCCCTTCGCTCTTCTATTGGCCAATATCGCTGCCCATCCCGCAACTGTCCCTTCTGAGTGGCTGATTTGAATTCGCAGAGCGCCCTCTGACTAGCGAGAGGTAGGGAGAAGCGCGACACGTGTCCCCGCCTTCCCACTGCGATTGGCGGCGCGCTGGGGGCCCGTGGGCGGGGATTGGCTGAGGATTTTGGCGGGCCGCGCGGAGGTTTGAAAGGCGCGTTTGGGGCTGTCTTTGTGTCTCCTCAGCCGTGCCGGTCGCCGCCATGAAGCTCCAGGAGTTCGTGTCACCACTCCGAGTACGTGCGGCGCCCCGCCACCCTTCCCCGCCCCACGCACCTCCGCTCCTTGTCCCCTCAGGGTCTCTCCCCGGGTCCCCATCCCCCCCGCCTCAGGGTCTCTCCCCGGGTCCCCGTCGCCGCGCCCCCCCCCCTCCCCCCTCAGGGTGTCTCCCACCCCCCCCCCTCCCCCCTCAGGGTGTCTCCCACCCCCACCCCCCCCCCCCCGCCTCAGGATCTCTCCTCGGGTCCCCCCTGCTCCTTCAGGGTCTCCCCCCGGGCCCCTCTCGTAACCTCTCCCTCCGTTCCTCTGAGCTTTCCCACATCCACGTTCTCCTCACCCTCTCCCCCGGCCCCGAGATCCCCTCTCTCCCTCGGTACGGTGCAGGGGCTCCCAGCCGCCCGGGTCCGCTCCATCACACACACCCCCCGCCTTGATCCCCTTCGACCCCTCCCCCGGTCACCTTCAGGAGCCCACTGCCCCTCACTGCCTCCGTTTCTCCCCCGAGCAGCCTGCGGATGAGAACTCCCAGGTGCCCAAGGGAGATGGCACCAAGAAGCAGCTCTCGGTGGAACACATCTACCAGAAGAAGACACAGCTGGAGCACATCCTGCTCCGGCCCGACACCTACATCGGCTCTGTGGAACTGGTCACCCAGGTACGAGAAGGGCCACGGGGCTGAGCCACTTGAACTCTTTGGTGCGGGCGAGAAGTCATTAATATCTGTTCATAAAGCACAAAACATCTGCTTTACAGACTGATGGCGCAGAAACGGAGGTGTATCTGGGGACTGATGTGTTATTTCTTACCTCCTTTTCAGCAAATGTGGGTTTTTGATGAGGACGTGGGCCTCAACTGCAGAGATGTGACCTTTGTGCCTGGCTTATACAAAATCTTCGATGAGATTCTGGGTAAGGTGACCTATTTGTTGGGTCAATGATTGACAAGTCATTAATGGGCGCTGAATGTCTAAGAAACTGGAAATAAATGTAAGAGCTTATCAAGTGTACTTTTATCTGGTTGTGCTGTTGACCGAGTAATACTTATTGCTTAATTTGGTGGATGGTGCTCGCAGAGTACATGGTTTGCTGATTGTGCTTGGAAATATTGGATACTAATGCCCAACGTCCTTCCATTAATGCTGCTAAATAGTGAGCCATGCGTGGAATGATGGTGCACTCTATTACAAAACCAATTTCATTCAGCCCAAAATTCTCCCTTTTATGTTAACTTGCAGTACTCATCTTTATAACTTGCCAAATATTTGCATCCTGAAATTATGATTATTAGTAACATTGCATTGATTTTTTGTGCTCATTCTGCTGAAGACACTTTAGAGTTAATAGTTTTGTCTTGACTCAGAATGTTATATAAACAATAATCTTTCTGTTCTAGTCAATGCTGCAGACAACAAGCAGAGGGATAAAAACATGTCATGCATTAAGGTTACAATTGATGTGTAAGTTTGATTTCATTTTTGTTCGTTGCCTTCCCAATGCACGTGCGTTAATTTGCTGTTCCGCTAAGCTGGTGTGGTATTGGAGGGCTCTGCTATGGGGCTGGTCCAAGTTAGACCAAATGTAATTCACCAGTTGTGAAAGCCTTTTCCTTGCTTAGCCCCACAGTCTCTTACAGGGTGCTGAGTTGTGAAATGACTGCCTTTTTGTTGTTTTCTGTTGTGGCTGTTTTCCTCTCTTCTCCCTCTCAACTGTTTTATCCTGTCGTTGAACATAGATAGAGGGTTTTTACATGTGGCAGTCCATTTCACAGATGGTATCCGCAGATCTGAGAATTTTGTTGTTGACTTGCTCTCCCTCTGCCGGCTGTTTCTGCAGCTGCTGGATGGAGATTTGCTCTTATGAAATGGTGGCCTTTCCCCAGAGCTTTTGTAGAACATTTGTTTCATAGCTCAATCATTTGCAGCCTTAAAAACACCTTTTTTTTTTTTTCCCCCTAGAGAGAATAACACAATCAGTGTATGGAACAATGGGAAAGGTATTCCAGTTGTTGAACACAAAGTGGAGAAGGTCTATGTGCCTGCTCTTATCTTTGGACAGCTACTAACATCCAGCAACTATGATGATAATGAAAAGAAAGTCACAGGTAGGGATGATTCAAATAGTCACTAATATTTCTGAGCAGCCTGTTCAGTTTTAATGTGTGAACAGAACTAAAAGGGGGGGAAGGGGGTCCTTGATGGAACATGAAAACAGCATTCCGAATCCGTCAGACAGAGGTCTTCCCACTCTATAGTAATGGTACAAACATGGAGAACAGGAGAAATTCTCTTTGAATGCTCATCCCAATTAAGTGTGGATTTATAGTCACATACTGAGTTTGTAGGATATTGTTGCTTATTGACAGTTGTACTTGGATTGTGCTGAAGTGGCTGAAATCTTGTTTGTCTGGAATTCTTTTAGATGGCTTTGAACAAAAGCAATAACACAAGTCTGTTTTCCTTCTAATTCCAGGTGGGCGAAATGGTTATGGAGCCAAACTGTGCAACATATTTAGCACAAAATTTACTGTGGAAACTGCATGTCGTGAATACAAAAAGTTATTCAGACAGGTATGAACACTTCTCATTTCAGTAAGGTTACACTGGAGATTTTCAAACAAAACCCTAAGTTTTTGTTTCAAAACTCTAGGTGCAAGTTGCATTCAGTACACCTTGATTAGAATAAATTTGGCCCACAGTTACTGTGCCACAAAATAGAATTCAGATAAATAACGAGCAGACATAATCAGAATCTAGTTTTTAACTAGTGAGTTCTTTTTAATTTGAAAGTATTTAAAACTCGTAAATCAGCATACTGCTTTTAAAAACTAAGCTAGTTGTTCAGGTGTGTTAGACTTGCAACTCACAAAACCTTCTTTTCTCAGACCTGGACAGACAACATGGGAAAGGCTGGTGAAATGAAGCTGAAATATTTTGATGGAGAAGATTACACGTGTATCACTTTCCAACCTGATCTGTCAAAATTCAAAATGACAACGCTTGATAAAGACATTGTAGCACTAATGTCTCGAAGAGCATACGATATTGCTGGATCCACAAAGGATGTCAAAGTTTTCCTAAATGGACAGAGGCTGCCTGTGAGTGAACATTTAGAAGAAACTGTAATATCTGTATTTCTCATGTCATTTAAACAGATTTTTGTTGAAGAAATTTATGTCATTACACGTATTAAAGGGAAAATTTGCATGAGTGATTTTGCTACCCACTTCCCAGGAAGATATGAATTAAGTATTTATAGGAGCTGTTATAAATTGTCTGCTTTCGTCTGTATGCAGGTGAAAGGATTCCGCAGTTATGTGGACCTCTATCTGAAGGACAGAGTAGATGAAACTGGTAATGCGCTTAAGGTTATCCACGAGGAAGTAAATTCTCGGTGGGAAGTGTGTTTGACTTTAAGTGAAAGAGGCTTCCAGCAAGTTAGCTTTGTCAACAGCATTGCCACTACAAAGGTAACTTTTCCTTAGCTTACTTAGTCAAGCTAATGCCATATTCTTCATCATCAATATTCTTAGCTATTTTCAAATGTGTGTCTGTTAGTGAAAATGCTTAGTTGCTTAATGTTGCAAAGACTTTGCTAAAAGTTTTAAACAGATATGCATGCTTTGTTTTAATGGCACCCCCCCATGTCTTTGGTCCCCTGTTCCCTTAGGGTGGCAGGCACATTGATTATGTCACTGACCAGCTTGTGACTAAGCTCATTGACGTTGTGAAAAAGAAGAACAAAAATGGAGCTGGAGTGAAGCCTTTTCAGGTACAGTGTCAGAATTTCCCCAGTGGAAAACACAACTCTGGCATTAATGCAAATTGTAACTACAGCCTTGTGCATTACTACTTTAATTAATAATACATATTTCTTTCCTACAGACCATATATAGATAAGAAATTGCTAATTATAGAAGCCTCATATTGCCCAGTTCAAGCCAATTAATGGTCTTCTCTTTGGCCAATGTATTTTGTAATCAGAACACTGTAAGTCAGTGTAGATGGACTAAAACTTGGTATCTGCTAGACAATAACCTATTTAGGCTGAGAGCTGCTAATTCCTTGACGTCTCAAATCAGTAAACATTGCTCGTGAATGTTCATTAGCTGCCCTAAATTCTTTGAAGATATCTAGAAAAATTCAAAACCATGCATAGTGATAAATGAGTTTTTCCTTCCTCTGTGATTCTGACCAGCAAGTATCAGAATGCACTGCTGTTACCAAGGTGGGCTTGCGTAATGTGTGATTACTGCTTGTATTTAATTCTAGGTGAAGAACCATATGTGGATTTTTGTGAATGCCTTAATTGAAAACCCAACCTTTGACTCTCAGACTAAAGAGAACATGACTCTGCAGGCAAAGAACTTTGGTTCAACGTGTAAATTGAGTGAAAAATTTATTAAGGGGGTAAGTACTGATACACAGATAATCACAATGTCTGTAAAACTACATCTTATGCTTAATGTGGCTAATATCTACTTTTGAAGCAATGTGATGAATTAAAGAAAATGTAACTTAATATTCTGTCATTGTTAAGGCTTTTCCCACAGTTGTTTGCGGTTATTTTTTGTATTGCAGGCAGTGGCCTGTGGCATTGTTGAAAGTGTCCTAAACTGGGTAAAATTTAAAGCTCAGAACGAGCTGAATAAGAAATGTTCAGCTGTGAAACACACCAAGATTAAGGGTGTTCCTAAGCTGGATGATGCCAATGATGCTGGTAAGTGGTTTACGTCCTTTGTAACCAATTCATTCAAAAACAGTTAAAACTTCTTCATTAGACAAAAGAATTGTCTCATAAGGAAAAATGCGAAAACCTGTAATTATCGTTTATCCCCATATTACAGTCCCATTTACTATGTTTATTCCCATTTACTATGTGCAGTGCGACAAAACTTGTATGTGTTAGAAGGTATTTGTTCTCATTCAATTTGTGAGTATCCAGGCTTTGATTTCACTTCTTAATTGGAAAACTGACTTGATGTTTCTTTTATTTTTTAGGCAGCAAGAATTCTTTAGATTGTACGCTTATCCTGACAGAGGGAGACTCAGCCAAAACACTGGCTGTCTCTGGTCTAGGAGTGGTTGGTAGAGACAAATATGGAGTATTTCCCCTTCGTGGGAAAATACTCAACGTCAGAGAAGCTTCTCATAAGCAGGTTAGTTGGAAAATAGTTATTATCTACCTGTTAAAAGGCGCATTATGCTTTGCATAATGCAGCAAAGCTCAGTCAACAGTATACTTATGAATAGCTTTAGATTTTCAGCTACATTTTAAGTGTGAAAACCAAGTTTTTATTTTGTGTGATCTTTTCCAGATTATGGAAAATGCTGAAATCAACAACATCATCAAGATTGTGGGTTTACAATATAAAAAGAACTATGAAGATCAAGAATCTTTAAAGACTCTTCGCTACGGAAAGATTATGATTATGACAGATCAGGTTAGGTTCACTAAAATTGAAAATTGGGAGAGAAAAAACCACCACTTGAATACAGAGGAAAGAAGAAAGTGCTACCTTTCTCCTACTGCCACTGTTGTACCTAATCCTCTGAATTTGTTTCTTTTTATCATGCTGTATTTTAGTGGGTCATAGTGTCTTTTCAGCCACAAAACATAAAATAGAGGGGGGAGAGCAGCATCACCAGATAGCTAAATACTGTCTTTCCAGTCTGCTGATTCAAGGCCCTTGACCAGTCCTTGATACCTTCTTTCACCCAGAATGTGCCTTTTCTGTTTCTCTTGGTTTTCTTAGGTTACACAACACGTGGTCACTTTTTTAGAAGTGAAAGTTAAAAGGGTCAGTTAGCTGGAATTATAGAATCATTTGCTGTTAAGGTAACAATTGTTAATTCCATCATGTCCCTGATACAATGTATTGGGGTTTGTGGTGTCTTTTTTTTTAAATCAGGATCAAGATGGATCACATATCAAAGGTTTGCTGATAAACTTCATCCATCACAACTGGCCATCTCTTCTAAAACACAACTTTTTGGAGGAATTTATTACTCCCATCATAAAGGTAAGGGTTGGGTAGATGATAAGGTGAATGAGTAAAGATCCATTGGTCTAAATCTGCCTCTCATTTCACGGTTAAAATATTTGTTGATTGTAGGTCTCTAAAAACAAAGAAGAAATTGCATTCTACAGCATTCCTGAATTTGAAGAATGGAAAAACAGTACACAGAACTACAATTCATGGAAAATCAAGTACTATAAAGGTTTGTAGAAAATGTAATATGTTGAAATTAAATGACCCAAGTAAAAGCATTCATGATTAAATTCAGTTAGCCCTGCTTTTGCAGAAAGGATCTTCCCTCCTAAGATACTCTGACTACAAATACATGCAACATAAAATACAAAAGTAAGGAAACAATAACCTCTAACTGGATAAAAATCTCAGTAAAATCTCTCAAAATGGAACTAGAATATTGTGGATAACCATTCTTTCAGCCCTCTTAGGCAATTATGCTCAGTTTCATGTGGTATTTTCCATAGAATGGTCCTTGTGTAGTGTTAGCGCTGTAAGCTAAGTACTTCTGAATCGCCTAATACCAATAAGAAAGTTGCCAACTGCAGAACAGTAGCTGTTAATCATTTTGGATATCTACAGGAGTTACAGACAAAACCCGAAAGTACAACATGCAACTGCTCACTTA
Source organism: Falco punctatus (assembly GCF_963210335.1). Taxonomy (NCBI): domain Eukaryota; kingdom Metazoa; phylum Chordata; class Aves; order Falconiformes; family Falconidae; genus Falco; species Falco punctatus. Next base: position 2,777,810 of record NC_137599.1, on the reverse strand, counting down.
TCTGTAATTCTTGTGCTTTTAGTGATACCTTACATCTCATTTTAAAGTCGTGTGTTTTCAGTAAGTCATCTTCATGCTATACATTTGTATGATGCATCACAGAAACTGGGCATGGTAAAATATTTCTTTGAACTGCAACTTAATTTAAGCAAGAAGTTATTAGGATTAACTAGTACTGTCTCTGCAGGTTTGGGTACCAGCACATCAAAGGAGGCTAAAGAATACTTTGCAGATATGGCTAAACATCGAATTGGCTTCAAATATTCTGGGCCTGCAGATGATGCTGCGATCACCCTGGTAACTAACACTTGATTTAATTGCTGACTTACTACCTTTGGTATTCTACTGCTTAGAGTGCTGTGTATTTTCTCTTAATATGCTCTTAAAGGCCTTTGGGCTTGAGACAATCTCTTTGTTACCAAGGCTACGGCTTTAGTCTAACCAGTAGAAGCAAATCTGTCCACAGACCTCAGGCCAAGAGTAGCCTTTTAATGATGGCTTTTAAATATAGCTCAGAACAAACTAATCACTACAAACCAATTGACATTTTCAGACACAACAGTAAATATTTCTTTAACATTTTTCTGCATGTTCTACTGCAGTTTTCTCCAAGTCAGACCTCCCTTTTCTCCCTCAGATTTTCTTGCAAAATGGTTCACCAGTGGATTAAAACAGTCCTTGCTTCTGTGAACTTCTTCACCTTCAGTAGCCATTGACTCCTAAGTATTCTGAGCTATTAGGCAATGCCAAAAAACCAAGTTTTTCCCCAAAATATAAATTTCCTCCAAAATCTCCTGTCATTTTCCATTATTATGTTAAAAATCCATACATTTAAATCTAACTACCATGTTTCCTAAAGACTGGTGGAAATTATGCTCCTAATATATTTAGCTACAAGAAACTTTTATTGCATTTCTTGGGCTATTAGGTCAGCACATTTAGCATGTTATTCTCCTGGGTAAACTCTTCCTGTATGCTTTCTCTTTCCAAGTGAGCCAATAAGGCACACCACAGAATGTCCTGGAATTGAGTTACTTTTCATTTTGTAATACACAGGCCTTTAGCAAGAAGAAGATAGAAGAGCGAAAGGAGTGGCTGACTAATTTCATGCAGGATAGAAGACAACGGAAGCTGCATGGTCTGCCAGAGGTAAAAGGTTTACGTAGATAAGGAAACTGGTTTCCTGTCGCTCCCTGGGGCTCTTCTCAGTGTCATTCTGGCATGCTAGAGCTGCACAGAGCTCAGTCAGGGAGTCAGTCACCTAATTATGGGACAGTTAAAACATTTCAGGATTTTGCAGAGCAGCTCCTTCTCTCACCAGTGTAGCCACATTATCAATTGTGCATCCGTGAATTTCACATTTAACACTTATCACTCAAATTACTTTATCAATAGGGAAATGATACCTCAAGCAGGGCTGCATGAAGATTTTATTTATCAAAAAATGGGCCTGCATCACAGGAAATGTTTCGCTTCACCATGCTAAGACTGTCAGCACTGGAGCTGTGTTTAGCTATTCTGACAAGGAGCTTCCATTTTAGTGAAACTAGCCAAGGATGTGCTAAGAAACAGATTAGACCTCATTAAAATTAAGGCAGTCTTGCACCTGTTTTTCCTAGGAATACCTATATGGGAAAAATACTAATTTCCTGACATACAACGACTTCATAAACAAGGAGTTAGTGCTGTTCTCAAACTCGGATAATGAAAGATCAATCCCGTCACTGGTTGATGGTAAGTTATTTCAAGGTTGTGATTCCACATAGTGCATGCCCCAGCTCTTAAATGGGTGTTTGTATGTCATATCAGAATTGGGAAACCTGCTGAGTTTTCAGGGTCAGTGTTCTGAAGTTCATTTTCTGCTGTCCAGGTTTTTTAATCTTTGGATTAAATGTTTTGTCCATTTTGTAGTATATTATTGCAAGTACCTTACTCTCTGGGGCAGAATTTTTAGGTGTAGAAGCATGTCGTAGTCTCTAGAGAGCAGAAGTGAAACACATCGTATGTTCTAATCACAAGGTCTTGTCTTTTTTTTATACAGGTTTGAAGCCAGGTCAAAGAAAAGTTCTGTTCACTTGTTTCAAACGAAATGATAAGCGAGAGGTGAAAGTTGCTCAGCTGGCTGGTTCTGTAGCTGAGATGTCCTCATACCATCATGGTGAAGTAAGAACCTGGCCTTGTTGTGCAAAATGCTTTTTAAATGAAAGGCAAGCCTTTCTGTTGACTTAACAGTTAAGATGCCTCTAAAGCAGAACTAGATATTTGAGTATAAATACCAAAACAAAGTGACTGTATATCTCCTATTCTTCAACAAGAATTTAATCTGAGATTGGTTAGTCTGCCTTTCCTGCCTAGACTTTATGGGGATGTATTTCATTCAAAAAGTAGAACAAGAAAAAAACCCCTTTATTTATGATAGATTTAGGCAGATGTTAATAGCCTTTCTACCTTGGTAAGGACAAGTTAAGCACTAAAACAAGCTTCCTTTTGGAGACTGACAGGATCTTTCACTGGAGGTTTCAAGAACAGGTAGACAGCAGTATATCTGTGGGTCACTGGAATATATCTAGTCGCTCAGGCTAGACAGTCTTGGGATGTACTTTCTGTGAGTTTCCTCCAGTATTTTATTATTTGAGTTTATCCTCTATATCAGTTCTCTTCCTGGTGTGAATTTTGGCTTTAACTTTGTCCGTTGAGTGGAGAATTCTGCATTTTTAGCTTTGAACCTTCCTTTATCGCAGGCATCGCTGATGATGACCATCATTAACTTAGCTCAGAACTTTGTGGGCAGCAACAACCTCAACTTGCTACAGCCTATTGGTCAGTTTGGCACAAGGCTGCATGGTGGGAAAGACTCTGCCAGTCCTCGATACATCTTTACACTGCTCAGGTCAGCATTAATGATTTCTTACAGTCTTAAATATTCTTAGCATATTACAAGACTCAATTTGACAGCAATTAGGATGAAAAATGAATGTACTTCTTCCCTTTAAAAATTTGGACTACTTGCTCACTCAGAGTAGCAACAATTGAAGTGAGGTTTGGACACTAGGTTCAGGTATATAAACTTTGGTTATCATTCCAGAGAACAGAAAGGCACAGTGGAGAATATGGGAATGGCAGCAAAAACAAAGGGAGAAATTTGGGTAGGATAATAAAAAGCAAACCTGAGCTGGGAAAGCAAAGTTCTAATAGCTGAAAGTGCAGCGCTTTAGTCTCTGACCCAATGGTCACTTAGGTTGAACTTGGTCAAATCTGTTACTTGAGCACATGTATGGTTGTACTAAAGGAAGGTACAGAGAATTGGAGCCTTTCTGGACATTAAACGTTTAATTTAAATACTTTGGGTATGAGTTTAGGGCCCCATATAGCCAGTGGAACCTGTAGAGATGGGTGAAATTGCTGAAGATGCATCTGTTTTGAGTGTTACTCTAGAAGCCTGGTTTCCTCACACAGAGCCCCAGGCTGTAGTTGGCTGATAGGAATAAACCCAATTTAGGTGTTTTTTTGTTTGTTTGTTTTCTGGAGGGTTCTTTTGGAATGGTGGTCACTGTTCCGTAAGGAGAATTGGGGCTTAAATTCTCTTTTCCATCCTAGTCCGCTGGCGCGGTTGCTGTTCCCACCAGTGGATGACAATATCCTGAGGTTCTTGTACGATGACAATCAACGTGTGGAGCCAGAATGGTATATGCCCATCATTCCCATGGTGCTGATAAATGGAGCAGAGGGGATTGGTACTGGCTGGTCCTGTAAGATCCCCAACTTTGATATCAGGGAAGTTGTGAATAATATCCGTCGTCTGATGGATGGAGAAGAGCCATTGCCAATGGTAAATAATATATTTAAATTAAACAATGTCTCACTTGTTAGTTTATTCAGTGCATTTTGGAGCATTTCATGCAAATGCTTAAAAACAGAAGCATCAACACAAAGCTGAATCCAGTGTTCTTTTCTGCTTAGCTTCCCAGTTACAGGAATTTCAAAGGCACAATAGATGAGCTGGGACCTAATCAGTATGTGATAAGTGGTGAAGTGTCTATCCTGGATTCTACAACCATTGAGATCACTGAGTTGCCTGTCAGAACATGGACACAGGTAATAGGGAATTTGCCCTAGAAATGTATAGTTTGCCCTGTAAAGCAAAAAGTGATTGGTGGGGTTTGGAGCTTTTCATCTTCATGGAAAACATGGGTCTGATTGATTCTTTCCTCAGACTTACAAAGAGCAAGTTCTGGAGCCTATGTTAAATGGGACTGAGAAGACCCCCTCACTAATCACAGACTATAAAGAATATCACACAGACACGACAGTGAAGTTTATAGTGAAGATGACTGAAGAAAAACTAGCGGAAGCGAAAGCAGCAGGGCTGCATAAGGTCTTCAAACTCCAAACAAGTTTAACGTGCAACTCCATGGTATGTAACATTCTGCTGAAGAGAGTCCTTGGTGTAACTCAAAGCCTGTGTGGACAGCTGCCGTTGCTGCACGTAACAAAAATACTCTTTTGCAGTAACCTGTTCACTTTGATTTTTGTGCTGTTACTGGTTTTAAATCAGCTTTCTAAATATACCTTCAAAAGGTCAAAAGATTGGCTTGGGAATGGGCCCAGAGTGATAGGGTTTTGCCTGAAGGAGTCCAAGTGAGCTGAAATCGCATGGTTTTAACATCTAGAAAGAACACCTGTGTTCTTTCATCTAGGAATGTTCTTGCATTCATGGAGGATGTAGCTAGACAAAGTGTCATAAGATGCTTTGTGGTTTGCGTCTGAAAGCAGCCCGATAATCCCAACAGCCCCTGTTTGTCTGACTTGACTCAGGAAGAGAAAGAATAATTCCCTTGAAATGCATTTTCTTGGGATTTTGTTCTAAGTAGTTCCAAGGCTGACAGAACTGGTTTCATTTGTATTTGTGTCTCATGGTTAATTGCTTCTGATAGCTTAAAAAGGAACAAATTCCAGCTGAAGCATTTCCATTGGTTGGGGCCCTTATAGCATAAATTTCCCAGGTGATGTCTAATGAGGTGAAAGCTATACCAAAGCCTTTGAGTGCTATCAGGGTTATTTTGCTTCCACCTGCCTGCCTATTGTGAAACCTTTTTGATACCATCACACCTTTTTTTTTTTCAAGTTCAAAAAATACTTAGGGCAAGAAAAATGCAGGTATGGAAATGAAAAAGAAAAATATTTATAGTGCTCTGCCAGGTGTTCCTGACAGGTATAGGAGCAATGCTGACCTGACCTGTTACTGGTTTTAAATCAGCTTTCTAAATATACCTTCAAAAGGTCAAAAGATTGGCTTGGGAATGGGCCCAGAGTGATAGGGTTTTGCCTGAAGGAGTCCAAGTGAGCTGAAATCGCATGGTTTAGAGACCTTTGTTGTGACAACAGCACTGCCACTGAATGTCTGGATTCTGACAATGTGTGAAGCTTGATAGCAAGATGTTTATCTGACAGAGAGCTTTAAGATTCAAGTAACCCTAACCCCACTAGGGTTTTCAAGAACTTTGAAACTCTAAAATTGTCTCTGCTGTTGTGTTTGCAAACTGAAGTAATTCCCAAAACACCACCAAGGTTTTATAATTTGTTGGGCTAATAATTCAATTGTACTCTCACACCTGTGTTACAGGTAATTTTTAGTGGTTTTGGAAATCCGTTTTATCATCGTAACACCTGTGTTCTTTCATCTAGGTTCTTTTTGACCATGTCGGCTTTCTCAAGAAGTATGACTCTCCCCAGGATATTCTTAAAGAGTTCTTTGAACTCAGGCTCCGATATTACAGTTTGAGAAAAGAATGGCTTATGGGAATGCTAGGTGCGGAGGCTGCGAAACTGAGCAACCAGGCTCGTTTCATCCTGGAGAAAATAGATGGCAAAATTGTGATCGGTATGCATTGTTCTTGGTTACTTGGTTTGTGAAACTGGGAGAAGAGCTATAGGTGCTCTCTTGAGTTCTGTCAGCACCCCCTCAGCCCCGGACTGGCTCTTAACAAACCACACCAGGGCTTATCTTTCTGTTCCAGTAACATACAAGAGGAAAATGCTTCCCAAGTATCTTCAGTCTGTAGAGCATTATGTACATATTAATTAAAATGGGGTACTCATACAGCTTTCCTACTGTGTATTTGATGCATTTATGAGAGTAATTTTTTTAATAATTTAGCAGTAATTCCTATCTATTTCTGACTCAGTAGGAATAAGAGTTAAATACTGGTGGGGTTAAAAAGGGGCAGTGTTGTCTGTTCAAATGCATACATCTTAAGAACCCGTATCTCTGTGTTTTATCTTTGTGAACCTCCACAAAAATATTCCAAATCACGTTCTCAGTGGATTGGAGGTTCAAAGACAGACACTCAAGTTAACAGCATCTGAGAATCATGAGCTAGAAAAAGAAACAGATCTTTGTTCCCAGCATTCAAATTTTCCAATCAACTTTTCCACCTCAGTCTAAAAGGCAGTCTGTATTTCACTTGCATTCATGGAGGATGTAGCTAGACAAAGTGTCATAAGATGCTTTGTGGTTTGCGTCTGAAAGCAGCCCGATAATCCCAACAGCCCCTGTTTGTCTGACTTGACTCAGGAAGAGAAAGAATAATTCCCTTGAAATGCATTTTCTTGGGATTTTGTTCTAAGTAGTTCCAAGGCTGACAGAACTGGTTTCATTTGTATTTGTGTCTCATGGTTAATTGCTTCTGATAGCTTAAAAAGGAACAAATTCCAGCTGAAGCATTTCCATTGGTTGGGGCCCTTATAGCATAAATTTCCCAGGTGATGTCTAATGAGGTGAAAGCTATACCAAAGCCTTTGAGTGCTATCAGGGTTATTTTGCTTCCACCTGCCTGCCTATTGTGAAACCTTTTTGATACCATCACACCTTTTTTTTTTCAAGTTCAAAAAATACTTAGGGCAAGAAAAATGCAGGTATGGAAATGAAAAAGAAAAATATTTATAGTGCTCTGCCAGGTGTTCCTGACAGGTATAGGAGCAATGCTGACCTGACAAGTCATTTGCTATTAGGAACTTTTTAGGTGTTATTTCAGGCTCTTCCACATGTCCCACCTCTGATGAGGAAATGGTATTTTAGAGCCCAGCAGGATGCTGAGCTGTTAGAACCCTGAGATCCAAAATTTTAAGCTCCTGTCTTTCCTAACACTGATGGGTAGTGGCCACTAAACATCCTGAAATGTCTCTTTACAGAAAACAAACCCAAGAAAGAGTTGATTAAAGTCCTTATCCAGAGAGGGTATGAATCGGATCCAGTGAAGGCTTGGAAGGAATCGCAAAACAAGGTAGCGCTTCAGTTATCCTCTCTAAACTGAACCAAACTGACCCCTGTCTCTGAAGGTCCATAGCTGTATGAAGAAACCCAAGTTGCTTTTCTGTTTGTAGGGTCCAAGAGCTTATGTGTCTGGTATGTCTGTGACAGGAAACATAAGGCAAGCAAAAATCCAGCCTCTTGTTCAGAAGGCACTGAGACCTAGTCGTTTGGGTTTGAGTTTGTCAGGTCAAATCCTCTTGCCACAGCAATTTCTGCTGCTCTTTAAGGGTTTCCTTCTGCCTGTTGGGGAAGGGCTGTGAGGAAGATGACAGTTTTTAGCCTGAGGAGAGAATCTAGACTATCAAGACAGAGAGGCCAAATAGAGAAGAGCAAGAGAGATCTGGAGAATTGTTTTTGCAGATGGATTCCTCTGTGTGATAGCAGCTGAGGCTGTAAGAACTTGATCCATTTCTGATTTTTTCCTCGAAGAGTCTGGGACACTGGAAGCACACAGAGTACCTGTGGTGCAGCCCAAACTGGATAGATTGCCCTACTCTTGTATGTCAATATACTTGTTGACAATGTTCGGTTTAAATCCACATTCAGGAGGAAGAGGAGGAGGAGAAGGAGGAGGAGGGGGAGAGTGACAAAGAGTCATCTGCGGCTACTGGACCAGACTTCAACTATCTGCTGAACATGCCCCTTTGGTATCTGACTAAGGAGAAGAAAGATGAGCTCTGTAAGCAGAGAGATAACAAAGTATGTTCCTCCTTTTTCTTATAAAAGCATTGTTGTTGGGTTTTTTGATGGTGAATTCAAATATGTGACTAACAATTATAAACTGTGATTCCCTTTAGGAACAGGAGCTGGGAAATTTGAAGAGCAAGAATCCCTCTGATCTGTGGAAGGAAGACCTTGCTGCCTTTGTTGAAAAACTTGATGTATGTCAGTGTTCAGTGCAGATGACCAACTTTCTCATGGTCTTATTTACCAGCTCTTTATTGACTTTTTTTTTTTTTTCATAATAAGGAACCTAAAAATAACTCCTATGTCTTGCACTCATTGAGGAAAATGAAAGCTTTCATCGCCTTCCTAGCTCGGATAGGAGTAGCACTGCTTTTGCCAGGGAGTCTAAACACCAAGGTGGTCAGTTACCAGTCTGAGTAGTGAAGAGGAGCTTTAGGAGGGCTTGAGAGAAAACTAGTACTAGGATGTAGTCTGAAGAGATGCAGATCAAAGGGCTTTTTGGACACTGAAAAGGTGAGGGAGGAGCTGGGCTTTACTGAACAGAGCCCAAATTGTGGGTGAACGTCTGTGCACAGTCACACCTGGTCACTGCCTGTGTCTCTTTGTACTCCCCAAATAACTGAACTGTAGCTCTGGCTTAAATCGTTGCTTGGAAGTGTGCAAATCTGTAGTGGTATGGGCAGCTGCATTTAAACTATCAGCAAGTAAAATCAGGAAATCTGTCGGCAAGTACAGAGTGCTTTACTGCAAGGGCTGCGATGGTGGGTTTTTCAGTAGTACATTGTTTCTTCTGTTTTCTCATGGCTGTATTTTTTTATGCTCACCGCTGCAGGCAGTGGAAGCCAAGCAAGCTGAGGATGAGATGGCAGTGCTTGCTGGTAAATCTTTAAAGGTGAAAGGAGGGAAAACGAAGGTGAAGGCGGCGCAGCTGTCAACAGTAATGCCATCATCTTGTGGTATAAGGGTTGTTCCTCAGATAACTGCAGAGATGAAGGCAGAAGCAGAGAAGAAAACTAAAAAGAAAATAAAGGTAAAAAGGAACATTCTGTATGCTTAATCTTTCTTTACATCCTTTTCACTACAGTCCTAAAGAGATGCTAGTTCTTGTTAGCTGAACTTGTCCTGATGAAGCAGCTGTTCAGGGAGAGGGACAGGATCTTAGGATGTGGGAAACCCCGAAATGGACGTTTCTCAGTCTGAAGGAGAATGGGTTCACTACTGTACCAGGAGATGGCTTAGAGGGAAACCTTTTGGCAAGAGCATATATCACACTGTCAGAGATGGGCTGATAACTTAGAAATGAAAAGGCACATGCAAGTAAGATTGTTCTAGGTGTCTTGGGGGTTTTATGAATCCTCTAGCAGGCAGGAAATGCAGCTAGTAAATTTGTTTCTCTAGAACAGCTTTTGCATTTCCAGTAGCGCTTCAGCCACTTAATGCCATTATTGTTCTCTACATCAAAGACATAAAAAAGATGTAACTCTTTTCATAGTGCTAGTTGAAATCATGCCATTCAGCCATTTGCAACATAGAAAACTAAAACTGTCCCCTCACCCGTTTTGACCTGTAAGCCAGACACACTGCTCCTTTCCTACAGATGGTTCAATCTAAAAGTTTTTCCAAATAATTTGCACTGTTGTTTTTAACCCACCCTGTCCAATTCTGCATCCTCAACACACCCTAGAGCCACACCGTCAGCACACAAAGGCGGTACCAAAGCGCTCTCAGGAGCAGGGACAGAGTTCCTGTTTTTGTTAATGTTGGATTTTGCATTTTAAGTCACCTGATCTGGGGACAGAGCATGTCTGATTTACTTGGCTGTAATCAATTTTACACGCTGTTTGTTTCACAAACTCAGATTTCTTGTATCACTTTCATACACCTAAAACAAGCAGCTCCTTTCTCCGTTACCCTGTGTGCCCCTTCTAATTGTCTGAGCTGACTTGCTATCTGTTTGCTATCTGCGTGTGTCTTCAGAGTGAAAAAGCTGAATGTGATGAGAATCAAGAAGAAAACACATCGGGAGACAAAGAGCCTTCAGCCCTTAAGCAGAAGTTACAGCACAAGCTTCTTAACGCTGAGCGAGGTAAATGCTTTTCCGTGTTATTCCATCAATGGAAAGTGAGGGAAGGGTTGTCAATTTGGTTATCTGACCTCTTCCTGAATGTGATGAGTAACATCTAGGATCAGTATTTTTGGAAAAAATAGGTGAATGTGATCCTGGATAACAGTCAAGCAGGATAGATGACTATTTCCCTGTGATGTTTAAGCCAGAATTCTCTGAATTTAGTGATATATTTCTAAGCTGAGCTTTAACTGCTCAGCCTGGAGTATGTGTGGAAGTTCACAGGTTCGTTCTACCTCCCAATATTTTTCAGGTGCTAAGAGACAGGCCACTCTACCATTTAAGCCATTAAAGAAAATGAAGAAACGAAACCCTTGGTCTGACTCAGGGTCTGATTCAGGGTCTGATTTTGAGGTGCTGCCTCCTCCAAGAGAGAGAGTGGTTCGCCAAGCAGCAGGTGAGTGGCGACACAAATGCAGAAGAGGGGCAGTTGGTGGAGGACAAAATTGAACAGACTATTTAGAGAGCTCCCAGAGTCTGAGATCCCAGCCAGAAATAATTAAGAGGCTTATTTATTTTACTGTACGTAACTAAATATTTCTACCATTTGAGCAGATTTTCACCATGCTTTTCAAGGAAAAGCAGAAAAGGGGCAACTAGAGAAATAAGGTTATTGGTTGTAATTGCACAACTGTTTTGACATACCAAATGCGTTGTTGGTAAGCGTGCACGGAGCACACTTGTGATTTGGAGTCGTCTTGCTGGCAGTCTCAGTATCTGCTTGTTTTTATTCAGATCTTTATTTTTTAATAATTGCAGCTAAAATATTGAAAAATAAACTGAGATGCATGTTGCCAAATGTGTAAAATAATACATCTGTGTCATTTCACCAGCCAAAGTCAAGATCGAGATCAGTTCGAGCTCAGATTCAAATCTCTCCAGCTCAGATGAGGAGCCTGAATTTCAGGGGAACAGTGAAAGCAACACTGAATCGGACACAAACTCCAAAGAAAAACCTCCCAAGCCCAGAGCTGCTCCAAAGTGAGTATTTCTTCACGTAGTCACTAGAAGTTAGCTGTACTTCTGGTGTTAATGCTATATAGAAATTAATAGTTCTTCAGTGCATCTATCTCTTTTGTATGCGCCTTATATTGTATCGTAGGTTAAAAGAATACTTGGGGTTTTGTGTTCTAGGGAAACCACTGAAAAAGCAGCTAAAGCTCCCAAGCAAAAGGCAGTGCAAAGTGCTATCCCTGGTGAGTACAGGACCTAAACCTCGCTGATTTTCCTAAAACCCCAGGAGAGTGCATGGGGCATTCTGCCAGCGTTCAGCGCTGGTCAAAGGCAGACATTAGTCACAAGATCTTACCAAAAAAAATCCAGTGTTGGGGTACAAGCTGGTTTCAGTGCCCCAGACTTCTGACTTAAATTTGGATTAATCCAGATGTAATAGTTCTTTATAAGAAGTGGATCAAAATCATTTTCTTCTGTTCTAATGTTTATGGCCAGAGTAGCTGATTTGACTCTTCTCTGCTTTCTTTACTCAGTTCAAGTCCAAGATGTTGCTAATGAAGATGTGAGTCAAGCTCCCGCAGCTCCTTCTGTCTCTGTTCCTCACAGTAAGGCTGTAGCTGAAAAATCTGCGGCAGCAAAGAAGGCCAGTGCCCCTAAAAGTAAAGCGAAGCTGGGTACGATCATTTTTAGATAAACGATTATTATTCCTGTGGGAAACAAATTGAGGGATTTTACTCGGTATTCAGAGGCCTGAATAACTTTGAGTTTTCACTTCAGAAAAGATCTGAGGTTTGTGGCAAAGGTTTTCTAGTTCTCATTTTTAAAGAAGTCTGTTTCCAAACATATCATGTTCTAGTTCATCTCAGACATGCTTGAAGGGAGTGAATTTTAGTTTGGGAACAGGAAAAGTGAATGCTTCCTACAGTGCTGTGTAATACTTGGCAGAAACAATCCAAGTGGAATTTGTGTCTTGCAGTCAATGTTCTACTTCGTGTCTTTTTGGGAGAAAAAAAAAAAAAAAAGCTGCTTTGGGGTAGCTTGATCTATTTAGTGCTAGCTCAACCTCATAAATCTACAGCATTTGACTCTGGTTTTTTTTGAATGTAACTGCCCAGACTCTGTTGAACTTTGAAAGCTGTTTTGCATATTCCATCACTAGCTGGTTTTGATCCCAGCAGGAAAATAGCATGTTACTTCACAGCAAAATAGCTGTTTCTTCCACTTCTAAATTGAGAGCGCCTATTATCATTCAGAAATGGCCTGCTCATTTCAGCTGAACTTGGGAGGCATGCTTTCAAGATGCTGTTAAAAAAATATCAAAATACAGGTAAGAAAGAGCTCCACAAGGAAGTGCTTTAGTATAGATGGCAAATTCATTCCTTTCCTGTGCAAAACTGTTGAAGGTGTAAGATTGGTTACACAGCCTTCAGAGTTCAGGACTTTTTCCATCTGAAATAGGCTGTAAATTGCTTTGGCTACATTTTAATTCGATCCTCTAAACATGGTGGAACTAAGCAGATAAACAACCTCCTAACTCATAATTTCGGTAAAGAGTAATCTTTCTAGAAAACCGTGCTTCAAAACGAGACAACCTGCAAGCGAGAAAAGGGGAGAGGCAGCAAAACGAGGGTTTAAACGCTGAGTTCTGTTTCAGATAACCAGCCGTCCATCATGGATGTTCTGGGCAAGAAGAAGGCTGCACCCAAATCCAGCAAGGCGGCGGCGAAGGAGGGATCCCAGGGCTCCAAGGCCAAAGGAGTGAGCAATAAGAAGCCTGGCCAGACCAAGGGGCAGAAAGTTACCAAAAGGCAGCCAAACCTCTTAGATTCAGATTCAGATTCAGATTTTGGCTTGAAGATTTCCAAATCGGTTGCAGCAAAGGTTTGTACCCTGCCACCCCGCTTGAGCCAAGGGGGTGCTGCGGAGCCTGGTGCCAGTTATTCTGGCAGAAGCAGCGTGGCGGAGGTAGAACCTCCAGTGTGTTGCCCCCCTGTCTTTATTGCCAGGGGTGGGGAAGGTGGGTGAGGAGGGGGGGCTGGGCACACCTACGCTGCCCCAGGGTGTTGGCTTGGTCTCACCAGCCCGAACCACCACCTGGCCCTGACACAGTGGCACGTTTTAGGCTGACTGAGTGTTCCCTGATTCACTGCTTCATGATGCTTTCCCTGCAGAAATCCAAGCTGGATGATGACGACGACTTTACCGATACAACTGCTGGTGCGAACAGCCCCGTCGCTGTGCCCCGTACCAGGCCTGGACGTCTCAAAAAGCCCATCCAGTACACAGAAGACTCTGATGAGGATGATATCTTTTGATATTTTTTTTTAAATGAAGATTTTTAAACTGCTGATCCAAACTGATCTGCAAACTAGCCTTGAGGAGAACCCTTGACAAGCTCATCACCAAAACACAACGTCTCAGACTACGAAATCTTTTCACTGAACTGAAGCCAGTCCAAAATGTTAGAAGTGAATAGAGCTCTGTTTTTCTTGGGTTTATAAATAAGTTAGATTTCCTTCAACGGGAATACCCCCAGCTTCTTGTGAGCACTGGCGCCGTGTGCCCAGCTGGTGCCACCTCCCTTTTACCCTTTAGGTAGCTGGAATCTCTTAACACTTGGTGGTCATTTTAATGTTAAAGCAGACTTTAAAACATATGAAATCCTTTGAAATATGTAACAAAACTGGTTTTAACTCCCCAACCAGAGTGCCGTGCCACGTGAGGCGCAAGCATTTAGAACTCCATGCTCGTGTTTTTCTTTTTTGCAGCCCTTTATGTCTGTGTAAGCCCCTGTGGCTCAGCCTCTGCCATGTTGTTTTAGCTTTGGGGTTTTAAATTCAGCTTTGGTAATGGAGGTTTGCGCGGACTTGTCTCCGCTCTGCACTCGGTGTTGGCAGTTTTATCTTCTGTCGTGCTGCCAAGAAACCGCGTGTTCAGCCCAGGGGTCATCCTCAGGTAAGATGCTTGGGACTGCCGGTGCCTTGTGCTGTTACAGAGCTGAACGGGCGTCTCAGCCGTGCCAGCGGAGTGAGACGGGCTCTTGGACAGATGGGCAGGACAGACACCACCCAAGGATTTTCACTTGATCCGTGGGATCCTGCAGGAGAGCCGGCTGGGAAGCAGCAGGTTCCCCCTATAGCGAGCTTCTCCCCTGCCATCCTTGGCACCAGAAGAGACTCGTGCAGAGCGGCAGCGCAAACCTCCTCCTGCCCGGCTGTTCTTTGGGACCAAGAACTTCCCTCGGTGTCTGCGTGACCGCTGGCACGGCATGCGCCGTCCCCTGCAAGGGGAGGCCTGTTTGTCACCTTGGTGGTGGCACTGGGTGCTCAGACCTTCCACTGCTCAGGTTCCTCAGCAGAAGCAGGGAAGTGTCACCTTCCCCTTCCCTTTGTGGTACTTCACCGGAGTGTTTATCTAGTTGTGTTTTGCTTTTTCGTGCAGCTGTTTCTGTAGCACCATTTCTTCATTATGTAAATATTTTCTGTGCTTTTCTTGCTGTCCTGAGTTTCTGTGCTTGTAAGTCTTATGTGATAAAAAGTAGTTTTACACAAGCTTTCTTCAATAAAAAGGAGTTGCCTTCAGCAGCCTGTTCTCTCTATTTTTCCTTGCGCCTGCTCCCCAGAGCCCTGGAGTGTCTGCGGGGAGTACTTGAAGCGCTGTTCTTCGGAGCAAAAGGCCGTTGGCTTCAATGTCCAAGTGGGTCATCCCCCCTGTCCAACCACACCTGGTATTTCTGAGGTGTGGTTTTTATTGCCGATTTAGCCAATTTTGGCATTACCAGAATGATCACAGCAGAGCTCGCGTTGGGCCACTGGGTGCTGAGGGCTTGGCACAAGCTCTGCTCCGTGCAGGGCTGGCCCAGACGCTCGCCGTGGCCTGCAGCCACCTAAGGAAGGTGCTGGGGAAGAGCTGCAGGAGCCGCATCTCTGCTACTTCCCCCTTGGGCACCTGTGGCCAGGAGCTGCCGCTTGGGCACTCGGCCAGGGGAACCCGGTGCCATCGGCTGGTCACCCCCACTGGTGTCCCACCTGCCCGCTGGGGCAGTGCGGGTGCTGCCCGCTCTGTTTCCCTGCCGGTCCCTCGCTGCGAGGCTGCGGCTCTGCAAAACCACCGGCTGGATGGACCCGCTGCCCTACGCCGCTGCTGAGGTTCCCAAATTCGTGCCAAGACCCCTGTGGTACCTGGCACCTGCCCCATGTTCCGCTGCTGCGCCGGCCGCGGGTGAACAGTGCCTGAAGTTGCTGCTGCTGCTGCCCCACGCTCCCGGGCCGGGGGGGTTCACTCGCCAGCAAAGGGTTTGTGCTCTGGGCTGGAGTTGTGCCCTGGGGGGCTGCTGCTTGCCAGGGGGCTGGCATCGGGCTCGGCTCCTGCAGAAATCTGGGGTCAGTGCACGGGATCCCCACGGCGGGAGGGATCTGGGTCACCAATGAAGCCCTGGGGGACAGGTGGCATGTCCTGTGTCCCCACATGTTGGGTGCGCAGCACCCCGGGGCCTCCAGAGCAGCATGGACACCGCCAAAACACACGGCACAGGGCTGGCGTGGAGCTGCCGTCCTGCTGGCAGGCACCAGGAGCCGGTGGTGGCCGCTGGGCTGGCACTGGGGGACGAAGGACCCAGCTGTGACACCCACCTCCCGCCCCGTCCCAGGCTGGTGGGTCACCGCACACAGGAGCTGAGGGCTGCAGGAGCAACGGGCAAACCCCCGGGCCCCCTCGGCCCCCTCCAGCTGTGGCGCGGCACTCGGGCGCGGGCACTATCGGTGCCACCGAGGTGCTTTGCTGGAACCCAGTCAAGTGTGGAAAGCGCTGTCAGATTTTCCACTGCCGGGCTCTGGAGAGCATCTCTGGCGCGTCCCTGCCGAGGGGCCGTGCTATTTACGGCTCCCCTTGCTACAAACGCGCCAGAGAATCCCTTGTCACAACTCACCCAGCAAAGGGCAAAGCCATGGCCACACCGCGCCGGCCGCGGAGCTGCCCCCGTAACCCCAGCATCACCCCAAATGTATGTATAGAGCCAGCGGTGTGACATGACGCACACAGGCAGCACCGCAGCGTCCCTCCCAGGCTTTTCTCCATCAAAATCTCCCTGACTGGGGGCGCTGGGGATGCTGAGCGCTGCTGGAGGGGGTGCTGAGCTGTGGGGCAGTGGGCACCACTGGTGGGCATCGCACGGTCCCCAAGGGGTGAGGAGGGCCCAAGGGTGACCCGCGTTGGCCAGGGCTCTGCTCCAGTTAGCAGAAAGGGAAAGTGAGGCGCAGGCAAAGGCCCCCCCATGCCAGGCAGGGGTGATGGGAGCCCCGACACGCAGCTGCCGGGCAGCACGGCCAGCGTGGCTCTGCCTGCCAGCACATGCCAGAGCCGGGGGCAGCCCAGGACGGTCCATGGGACCCCCGGTGGCCCCGACAGCCTGGGCACAGCGTCCCAGAGCGGGGACGGTGCCAGCCAGGAGCATCCCCCGGGCACGGTGCCCCAGGCAAGGCCATGGGGCCAAATGCAGCCGGTGCGATGGGCTGTGCCGGGGCCAGGGAGGCGATGCCAGCACTGGGGGGGCTTCTGGGGGCCGAGTGCTGCGGCTTGGGACCCTGAGGCCCTGGGGCGTTGGGTAGGCCAAGGAATGGGGGAATTTCTGCATGGGGGGGCCGCTGCCCCCTGCACCAACCTGTGCCCCAGGGAAGCTGGTGGCCCCGGGGCAGGGGCAGGGTTTGTCCTTGAGGCCCCCCCCCCCCGGCAGAGCCGAGCCCTTCCCTCCCCTCCGGGTGCCCCTGCGGCTGCTCTGTCTCTTTAAAAGGCCTCCAGGCGTGGCTGTGGGACCGTCATCCCAGCCCCGCCGGACAAGGGACCGGACAGTCCTGAACAGTCCTGGACAGCTGGCGCCAGCCGCGCCTGGACCGCAGCCTCCGCAGGTACCAGGGTGACCCCGCCAGGCTGGGGGGCTCAGGGGATCCGGGGGGTCCAAGGGATGAGGAAGCTGCTGGTCCTGCCCCAGCTGGTGTCCTTGGCCCCATCTCAGGGGGGGGAGCGAGTCCTGGGGCACAGCAGAGGCCTGGGGACGCTCGTGACAGGGATGAGCTGGGTTGGCACCGCCTGGGCACCCTCTTGGGAGTGGGGACAGTGCGATGCGTTTGATGGGGGCATGGAGGATGGTGAGCTGGGGGGGGCCGTGCTGCCCGCTGGGGTCCATCCTGGTGGGAACAGCATCCTCCAGCGCTGACCCCGCTCCCGCAGCGCGGCCATGGGCGAGTGGGGCTTCCTCAGCTCGCTGCTGGACGCGGTGCAGGAGCACTCGCCCATGGTGGGGCGGTTCTGGCTGGTGGTGATGCTCCTCTTCCGCATCCTGGTCCTGGCCACCGTGGGCAGCGACGTCTTCGAGGACGAGCAGGAAGAATTCGTCTGCAACACGCAGCAGCCAGGCTGCAAACCCGTTTGCTACGACGCCGCGTTCCCCATTTCCCACTACCGCTTCCTCGTCTTCCACGTTGTCGTGCTCTCGGCCCCCGCCGCCCTCTTCGTCATCTTCGCCGTGCACCAGGCAGCCAAGCCGGGGCGCGGGGGGGCCCCCGGTCAGCGTGCCCGGCGCCTCCAGCCCTTCTACGTGGGCAGCGTGGTGGCTCGCATCGCTGCCGAGCTGGGCTTCTTGTTGGGGCAGGCGCTGCTCTACGGCTTCAGGGTGCAGCCGCTCTTCGTCTGCCGCCGGCGGCCCTGCCCGCACCGCGTCGACTGCTTCGTCTCTCGCCCCACCGAGAAAACCGTCTTCATCCACTTCTACTTCGTGGTGGGGCTGGTCTCGGCGCTGCTCAGCCTGGCCGAGCTCGCCCACCTCCTACGCAAGGGCCCCCCGCCCCGGGCTGGGTGCTGCCACCGGCCCCAGGAGCGGGCACCGGCCCCCGGGCAGCCGGCGGGGGTCCTACAAGAGCCCAGCTGCCCCCCCGGCCCCCCGCTGCGTGGGGACCTGACGGTGTAGCCGGCCTCTGGCTGCCATCGCTGGCACGAGTTGTGGCCGTTCTCAGCCCGTGCCAGGGGTGCGGGGCTGTGCCATGCCCCGCTGCCCCCGGTTCCTGTTGTGGGCGGCGGACGGGCCTCACCTGGCAGCTGCTGGGAAAAAAAAATACGGACAAAAGGAAAACAAACAGGTCCCATCCCTGTGCAGCAGCAGGGACAGCCCTGACCCCCTCCCCCCCCACCCCCAGCCCCCCCGGGGAGCGGCCAGGGCTGCCCTCATGCTGCACTGAGGATGTCATGAATGCATCGGGGCTCTGCGAGCCAGGGCCGGCTCCTGGGGGGGTGGGGGAGGGGGGGGGGGAGGGGGGGGGCAGGGAGCAACAGCAGCAGCAGGGCTGGGAGCTTTGGGGGTGCTGGGGGGGACCCCAAAGGCTTCTGCCCCAACCCAGCCTTTGGGGATGGCCGGTCAGGCAGGGCAGATGGAGGGATCCTGGGGTGCCCCCCTGCAGCAAAGAATCCCCAAGGACTTGGGGTGCCCCAGCCCCAACCATGCCCCCCCGCCCCCCTGGTTCCCCCCCAGCCCCGTGTTTCCCCCCACCCTCCACTGCCCCGGCAGCAAGAACGAGCCAGGCACTAGAATAAATAAACTTTATTCTGGAGCCAGCCCCCCCACCCCCCCCGCCCCCCCCCCATCCTCCCCGTGCCGGCAGGGCCGGACCCCGCTCCCCGCAAGGCCAGGGCTGGCACCGCCGCACACCCCCACAGCCCCCACCCCACCTGGGGGGCCAGGGCAGGGCCCGCCCAGCGCCCCCCGACTCTAAAACCACTAAAATCTCAACAACAACAAAAAAAAATATTTAATAATAATAAACCGTGTGCCCCCACCCCCCAACCCCCCCACCCCCCCACCCCCGGCAGCACCCACCGTGCCCCCATCACCTGCACAGGCCTAAAAACCCCTCCAAACTTTTACAAAGGTTTTAAAACGTATTTATAGATATTTATAGATATTTATATATATATATACTTTGCTTTCTTTTCTCTTTTAAATGACTCTGCTTCCTCGGCGTGCGGGGTCTGGCTGGCTCCCCTCCCCCCCCCCGCCCCGCCGGACAGCCGGGACTGGGGGGGTGGCTTGGTGGTCGCGCTCCCGTGTGTGCTGGTGCTGGTGGGGCCGGGGTGTCCCCCCCCGGGGACACGGCCAAGGGCCCCCACGCCCCTGAAATGTGACTCAACCAACGTGCTTCGCCCGGGCCGGGAGGGGGGCCGGGGGCTGCAGGGCTCCCCGCAGGGTCCGCTCCGGCGGGGGGTGTCCCGGGGCTGCGCCGGCGGGGGGGCTGCCGAGGAGTCCGCCCCAGTGGGGGCTGCAGCCAGGGTCGAGGCACGGGGTGCCCCCCCCCCCGCCACGTGCCGGGCTCTGTCCTGGTGCGCGCCGGGCGCGGGTCACGGCGAATGCGTGGCCGGGCTGCTGCGGTTGGAGCTGGGCGAGAGGCTGGGGCTGCAGCTGCCCGGGGGGGGTCCCAGACTGCTCCCGCGGGGGCCACCCGGCTGCCCCCCCAGCGTGTCCATGCCCTCCGAGTTCTCCAGCATCTCCTGGATGAGGGGCGGCATCGATCCCGGGATCTCCATCTTCAGCGTGATCACCCGCTCAGCACCTGGGGGAAGCGTTGGGGTCAGCAGCTGGTACCCTCCAAACCGGCACCCCCAAACCAGCATCCCAAACTGGCACCCCCAAACCAGCATCCCAAACTGGCACCCCCAAACCAGCACCCCAAACCAGCATCCCAAACCGGCACCCCCAAACCAGCATCCCAAACCGGCACCCCCAAACCAGCACCCCAAACCAGCATCCCAAACTGGCACCCCCAAACCAGCATCCCAAACCGGCACCCCCAAATCAGCATCCCAAATTGGCATGCCCAAACCAGCACCCCCAAATTTGCACCCCCAAATCCACACCCTCAAACCGGCACCCCGAAACTGGCACCCCCATATCCACACCCCCAAACTGGCGTGCCCAAACCAGCACCCTGAAACCGGCACCCCCAAACTGGCACTCTCAAACCGGCACCACCAAACCAGCACCCTCAAGCTGGCACCCGCAAATCCACATCCCCAAACTGGCACTCTCAAATTGGTACCCCCAAACTGAGACCCTCAAACCAGCCCCCCCAAATCCACACCTGCAAACTAGCCCCCCCCAAACCTGCATCCCAAATTGGCATGCCCAAACTGGCACCCTTGAATCGGCACCCCCAAACCAGCACCCCCAAACCCAGACCCCCAAACCAGGACCCTCAAACTGGCACCCCCAAACTGGCACTCTCAAACTGGCACCCCCAAACGGGTGTTCCCAACCCAGCACCCTCAAACCCAGTACCCCCAACTCCACACCCCCAAACCAGCTCCCCTGGCTCTGCTCCCCCCGCCAGGTGCTGAGGACGAGGGACCTGGCCACGTCCCCAGTGTCCCTGGAGGACACGGTGCTGTGGGTGCCCCCTCCCTCATCCCCTCCGGAGGATGCTGTGCCCTGGGGATGAGCAACCTGGACCCCCCCGCAGTGGTGCTGAGCCCCAGGACACGGAGCTGCAGGAGGGCACCCCCCCACCCCAAAACCCTCACCCTTGGCGCTGATGCTGCGGAGATCTGTGATCTTCATGAGCATCTTGGGAAACATGTGGGGCTTGTTGGGCCTCCTCTTCCTCACGTAGATCTTCAGCGCCTCCAGCAGCGGCTCCTGCAGCTTGTCCACTTTGTCGGGCTGCTCCAGGTCCTGGCGGTCTGAGGAGGGGGGGGGGGACAACAGTAGTTACGGGGGGGCAGCACACATCCTGTCGTTCCCCCGTGGGTACGGATACAGCCCAGCTCCCGGTGGGGAGGGGTCACCGGGGTGGGCTGTGCCGTGGCAAAGAGCATCACTTGGGGGGCTGCTTGATCCAGCCGTTTGGGGAGGAGGTGCCGGGGGTCTGCCAGGGCGCCGGGTGGGTGCCTGTCCCTGTAACCCCCTGCAGCACCCACCTCCGCAGATGAGGCAGATGGCGCTGAGCAGCCCCGTCTCGGCGTCGTCCATCTCCAGCGGCAGCAGCTGGTTGGCGAAGGCGAAGACCAGGTCGGTAAGGGGCCCGAACCCGGCGTTGTGCATCTGCGTGCGGTTCAGCGTCAGCCCGTCCGAGAAGGTCATGGTGTCCTGCTCCGGCGTGTAGCGCGTGCAGATCCGCAGGATCTGGGGGTGGGGTGGGGGTGAGCACAGCACGGGGGGGGGGGGGGGGGCTCAGCCTGGTGTCCCCTCCCCAGCCCTGTCCCCAGCCCAGCCCCTGCCCTCACCAGGATGTCGAGGCAGGCGGCTTTGAGGAGGGTGATCTGGTCGGCGATGGTGAGCGTGGTGAAGCCGGGGAGCTGCTTGGCGAACTCCACCGTCTTGATGATGCACTTGGTGGACAATTCGCTGAACTTGTCCCACAGGTCAATGTCCAGGGAGACCCGCTGCTCCGAGCTGTTGTTCTGCGGCAGGAGGCAGAGGGGTGAGGGCCCGCCGGGGGGGGGCTGCCATGCTCCCCAGGACCCCCTAGACCCCCGCCGACACTCACCGTAGTGTATTTGCCAAGCTGGCAGAGGGCAGGGAAGGTCTCCTGGTGGGCTTTGCGCACCTTCTCGATGAGCTCCTCCACCTCGGGGGTGATGATGTAGCTCTCTGAGCACTCCGGCTTGGGCACGTCCTTCTTCTTCTTGTTCCGGTCATTGCGGACGGCTGTGGGGACAGCAGGGTCAGCGTCACCCAGCCCCGTTGCCACCCAGCCCCTGCCCAGGGTGGGGGTCAGCTCCACCGCGCTCCCTTCCCCTGCCCAGGGCAGGATGAGGACCCGGCCACCAGCAACGGGATCAGCCGCGGTGACAAACGGCCAGCGGAGCCGCCAGCCTCTCGCAGCTCTCCTTTAAATAAGCCCTCAGGTCATTAGGAGGCAATTAGGGGTGACAGAGCACCCGTGGGAGGGGGGAAACACCGCACCCCCTGCCATGGGGACAGTGCTCAGCTCGGCTCTGCAGTGCCGATACAGCGGCGAAAAACACCACAGAGGGAAAATGGCAGCTGAGGCACCGCGCTCGTCACGGGGGTGTGCAGAGAACGCCTGAGACAGGGGGGGGAGCAGGGATCAGCCTCCGTGGGCTGGGGGGGCCAGGAGCCCCCTTAGGTGCAGGGTGAGATGCAGTCCCTGGGATGCTGAACCCACCCCCGGCAGTGCCTGGCCCCCCCCGGCAGCTGGCAGCCCCCTCCCAGGGGGGTCACATGCCCCACAGGGGCAGGCAGATGGGGCAGGGCTTGGGGGGGGGGGGGGGGGTGCAGCTGCGCCCCAGCAGCCATCACCCCCGGTCACCCACCCCCGGTGATGCCGCGTCGCACAGGGGGTACAGCCGGGCACCATGACAACTGGCATGCAGGCACCGGGAGGCCTCGTCAGCATCATTTATCTCTGACATCATCAATCATGTGTTGCCCAGGCAACAGCCGGGCTGCGACACAAACCTAGGGGGGCCCCCCCATCCCCCCCCACGGCCTTGCTGGGCACATGGTTGGGGCTGCCGGGATGGCCAACTGTGGCACCCCCCCCCAGCTGCACACAGGCAGGGTGTCCCCATCACTGCCCTGTCCCCAACCACATCCTTGTCCCCATCCCATCACTGTCTCCATCCTCATGCCATTCCGGTCCCTGTCCCCATCCCTGTCCCCATTCGCGTCCCCAGTCACACTCACACTCCTTGGACATGCCGACTTCAAAGCACTTCTGGAGGCGGCAGTACTGGCACCGGTTGCGCGTCACCTTGTTGATGATGCAGTTCTTGTCCCGGTGGCACGTGTACACCATGTTCTTCTGGATGCTGCGGCGGAAGAAGCCCTGGGGACCCCACAGACCCCAGTCAGTGCCCAACTGGGGACCCTGGGGACCCGAGGGGACGGTGACCCCGCCATGGGGTGCTGGCAGCTCTCACCTTGCAGCCCTCGCAGGCGCTCACCCCGTAGTGGTACCCCGAGGACTTGTCCTGGCAGACGAAGCAGGGCTTGTAGATGCGGGGCAGGGGTGGGGGCGAGGGGGGGCTGGGCACGATCTCCTCTGAGCTGGTGCTCTGCGTCTCGACCGCTGCAGGGAAGAGGACGGCACTCAGGGCACCGAGACCCCCAGGCAGGGCTGGCCCTGTGGGGACCCCCACGTCCTGCACCCCCTGACAGCGCCAGGGCTGACCCCTGGGGCCAGGGGTCCCGGCAGCCCCCGTGCGCTGCCCACCCCAGCCCTGCCCGACCACGGGGCCAGGTCACACGGGGCCAGCGGGGAGAGGACGTGAGCTGGGAAGATGCAAGTTGACATTTCCAGGCCACAGAGACGATGTGGAATTCAGGCAGACAAAAAAAAAAAAAAAAAAAAGAGAAAAAAAAAAAAGAAAAGAAAGAAGCTGGGATCCCAGGAGCCCCCCGTGTGGGTGGCACCGATGGCATCCGTGGGGCCAGCATGGTGCAGGGCCAGGGCGGGGGGCAGGGGGGTGGGGGGCAGTGCCACACGCTTGCACGTGTGGGCACACACGTGTGCACAGCCTGGGCCTGCCCGCTGCCCCCCAGCCGGTGGCAGGGCCCCCCCAGAGGGGACGGTCACGGCAGCACCCCGCTGGCACCCCACGGCCCCCCCATGGGGGACAGCCCCGAGGGCAGCGCTGGCCCCATCCCTGCAGCAGGCAGCCCCAGCCACCACGTGCTGCAACGGCCCCGCCAGCCCGCAGGGTGCAGCCTGTGCCCCCTGCACCCCAACATCTCCTGGGACACGTCTGCCCCCCCCTGCACCCCAACATCCCACGGGATGTGCCAGCTCCCCCCTGCACCCCAACATCCCACGGGATGTGCCAGCCCCCCCCTGCACCCCAACATCCCATGGGGTGTGCCAGCCCCCCCCTGCACCCCAACATCCCACGGGGTGTGCCAGCTCCCCCCTGCACCCCAACATCCCACGGGATGTGCCAGCCCCCCCCTGCACCCCAACATCCCACGGGGTGTGCCAGCCCCCCCCTGCACCCCAACATCCCACGGGATGTGCCAGCCCCCCCCTGCACCCCAACATCCCACGGGATGTGCCAGCCCCCCCCTGCACCCCAACATCCCACGGGGTGTGCCAGCTCCCCCCTGCACCCCAACATCCCACGGGATGTGCCAGCCCCCCCCTGCACCCCAACATCCCACGGGGTGTGCCAGCTCCCCCCTGCACCCCAACATCCCACGGGATGTGCCTGCATCCCGACACCTCACGGGATGTGTCTCACCCCAGCACCTCATGGGACATGCCAGCTCGCTCCTGCCCCCCAGGACCACCCAGAAGATGCCTGAGCCCCCCGGGATGAGCCCCGTCGCCCACCCCAGCACAGCCCCAGCCATGGGGGGGGGGGGGTGCAGACGGGGTGCAGTCCCCGGTGCGGGGTGCAGCCAGGCAGGGGTTAAGCGCTCCCCGGCTGCTCCGGGATGTTTGGGAATGTTTTTCTGCAGCAGAGCCAAGCGAACCAGTCAAACAGGATATTAAAGGCCTGGCCCGCCGGGGGAGTCCGCCCCCCCCCCCGCCCCCCCAGCCCCTGCGCCCCAAAAAGGGCCCCGCCACACTCAGGGTGCTGCGGGGACAGGCCAGGGGCACCCACCCCACACCCACCCCGAGCTGAGCCGAGGGGGGGTCCTTGCGGGGTGCTGGGGTTCAGGAGGGTGACGGATGATGGGTGGGGGTCCCCAGCCTGGCTGTGCCACCACTGTGCAGTGGTCCTGGGTGCAGACGGGGCCAGGGAGGGGGACAGTGGGGACAAAGCCACCCACCCCACTGTGCTCGTCCCCCTGCCCCGCACAACAGCGACGGGTGAGCATGCTGGCGCGGAGGTGAGCGTGCGGGTGGGATACGGGTGTGCAGGGTGGGATACGAGCGTGCAGGGTGGGATACGAGCGTGCTGGGTGGGATACGGGTGTGCAGGGTGGGATACGAGCGTGCAGGGTGGGATACGGGTGTGCAGGGTGGGATACGGGTGTGCAGGGTGGGATATGGGTGTGCTGGGTGGGATACGAGCGTGCAGGGTGGGATACGGGTGTGCAGGGTGGGATACGGGTGTGCAGGGTGGGATACGAGCGTGCAGGGTGGGATACGGGTGTGCTGGGTGGGATACGAGCGTGCAGGGTGGGATACGGGTGTGCAGGGTGGGATACGGGTGTGCTGGGTGGGATACGAGCGTGCAGGGTGGGATACGGGTGTGCAGGGTGGGATACGGGTGTGCAGGGTGGGATACGAGCGTGCAGGGTGGGATACGGGTGTGCAGGGTGGGATACGGGTGTGCAGGGTGGGATACGAGCGTGCAGGGTGGGATACGGGTGTGCAGGGTGGGATACGAGCGTGCAGGGTGGGATACGGGTGTGCAGGGTGGGATACGGGTGTGCAGGGTGGGATACGAGCGTGCAGGGTGGGATACGGGTGTGCAGGGTGGGATATGGGTGTGCTGGGTGGGATACGAGCATGCAGGGTGGGATACGGGTGTGCAGGGTGGGATATGGGTGTGCTGGGTGGGATACGAGCATGCAGGGTGGGATACGGGTGTGCAGGGTGGGATATGGGTGTGCTGGGTGGGATACGAGCGTGCAGGGTGGGATACGGGCGTGCAGGGTGGGATACGGCGTGCCAGCACGGAGGTGATTGTGCGGGTGGGATACAAGTGTGCGGGTGGGATATGAGCGTGCAGGGCACAGAGATGAGCGTGCGGGTGGGATACGGGTGTGCTGGTGTGGAGGCGTGAGGGTGGGATATGAGTGTGCAGCCAGCAGGGAGGCGAGCATGCAGGGCGTGAAGGTGAGGGTGCAGGGTGGGATACAAGCGTGCAGGGTGGGACAGAGTGTGAGGGTGGGACAGGAGTGCGCAGGGTGTGGAGGCGAGTGCGCAGGGTGGGACATGAGCGTGCGGGGTGGGATGCGAGCATGTGGGGTGCGGAGGTGAGCGTTCGGGGTGCAGTAGGAGCGAGCGGGGTGCGGAGGCGAGCAAGCCGGGCAGAGCTTCCCGGGCGGCACTGAATAAATCACCGCTGCCACTCGAGGGAGCGGAGCCATTAAAGTGACTGAGCGAACGTCGTCTATAATTTATCGCCTCTTTTATATAATTTAAGAACTTCCTCGTGAAGAGCTGCACTCACAAAATGCAGATTTGACAAGATTTTGATGTGCTGGGTGCGGAGGGGGGGAGGGGACCCCGCTTCCCCCCCCCCCCCCCCACGCGCCGGCGCACGCTGGCATCCCCAGGCAGGCACGGCTGTGCCAGCGCCACGGGAATCCCCCGCCACCGCTGCCACCATCGAAGGGACCGCCGTGCCACCAGGGTGGGGACGGGGCCACAGGCACCGCAGCCAGCCCCTCACCCTGGCATCAGGCCTGGGCGCCCCTCGCACCCCTGCGGGGCAGGAGGTGGGCACAGAGCAGCACCCAAAGGTGCTGAGCGGGCAGGATGGGTGCAAACCACCCTTGCTCCTGCAGGGCTGGGTGCAGGAAGGTCTGGCTGGGGACCCCAGGGACCCCGTTTGTCCCGGCTCCCTCCCCTCCCCCAGCCCCATCTCCTGGAACAGGAGGGATGCAGGCGGCCCCCCCGCCCCCCCGCCCGGAGGAAGCAGAGCCCAGCTGCAGACCAGATGCTGCAGCTCCGCCAGCATCCCCGGGCGAACGCGCCGCCCCCGCCAGCCGCCCCGCCGGCCGCTTCCTGCCCGCACCGAGGGACCCCGGGGCACCCCAACACCCGGCACCCCCGCCCTGGCGTGGGAAAGCGCCCGCGGGGCCACGCCGCCTGCCAGGGCCCGGGGGGGGCACAGCAGACTGGGCTGCTGCCACCCCCCCCAACAACCGGCCATCGCTCCCAGGCCAGAGCCGGGATGGGGCGCAGGGCTCTGCAGTGGGGGGGTGCAGAGGAAAGCCCACCCCGAGGGGTGCTGTGCCAGGCAGGACAGTGGGCGCCCACCCAGGGACGAGGATCCCACATGCCCTGAATTCCTGCACCTCTCTGGGAGCACGGGAGGGGGGAAAGGAGGGTCCCAGCAGCCGGGGTGCCCTGCTGGGGGGTGCCCAGTCCGGCCCCTGGGCACGGTGCTCAGCCCGCCAGGCGCTGCCACCCTGCCAGGTCCCCATGGGGCACCCTGCCCAGCAGACCCAGGGGTCCTGCTCACCACCAGCACTGGGGTCCTTGCCACCCCAACTCTCCCCCCCATCTGCTGCGCCGCCACCCCACCCCCCCGCGCCGCAGCGCTGCGCTGGCTGCGTGCCACCGGCCAGCCCGGGGTGACGGAGCGCAGCTCACACGGGGGCACCCTGTGCCCAGTGGGGTGGTGCCCACGCACAACCCAACCCCACGTACGCACACCGCCCGCCCCCCCCACGAGACCCCCCCCCGAAGCACCACCCACAGTGGCACGGGATGCCCGCTTGACTCGGTGGGTTCCTGCGAGCCCCTCCACTACCCCCTGGGAACCGCCTCGTGCCTCAGTTTCCCCAGCTGTGGTGTGGGGGTGTCCCCAGGCCCCGCTGCAGAGTCAGGAGGGCTCCCCACACCCCCCCACACCCCCCCCCCCACGCCCCAAGGAGCAGCTCTTCCCCCTGCGCCAGCGAGACGGCGTCCCGCCGGGCAGGGCAGCACCGGCGCCGGGCCAGCAGCCAGCACCTCGGGGCCAGCCCCGTTGGGCAGAGCCCAGCCACAGCCACAGCTGTCTCTGGGGAAACTGAGGCACGGCACGGCCGCCCCCGACACCGCTAAGGCACGCCGCAGGCTGGCATCTCCGGGCTGGGGAGACACGGCACCTCGACGTGACGTAGGGAACGGGGCACCCTGCCAGGGAGTCCCGCCAGCACCCGTCACCCACGCGCCCGCCAGGTCATGGTCACCGTGACCAGAGCCCAGAGGTGTCCTGGCCGGGCCAGGGGCCCTGCACAGCACCGCAGCTGCGTGTCCACTCAGAGCTGCAGCCCACAGGGAGGGGGCTCAGGCCGGGCAGCCCCTCGCCCGCAGGACTGGGGGCATGGGGGGGGGGGGCGGGGGGGTGGCCTCCAGTTGCCCCCCTGAGGACAGCACCGCCCCAGTGGGGTCGGGGGGGGGTGGGTGTCCTGCTGCGCTAAGGGCATGGTACTGGAGCCTGGGCCACGCAGCCCCCGCCAGGCCCTGCCTGCACCCCGCTGGCCCTGGGGGGCTCCGAAGTCAAGCCCCCCCTGCAGAGGCAGCAGGAGCCCCCGCAGCAGCCCCCCACCGTCCCCAGCTGCAGACAAAGGCCCCTCACGCCATGCTCATGCCTGATGCCAGCGGAAAGGTCGAGCGGCCCTGAGACAATGGGGGGAGCGAGACGGCGGGGGCCATGGCTGCAGCCCCCCCCCCCAGCACCAGCCACAGGCACCGCACCAGCCACCGCCGCGGGAAGGGGGAACCGGCAACGGGGAGAGGGGCTCGCTGCCCCCCCAAGGAGCGAGGCAACCCCACCACCACCCTGTGGAAGGGGTGAAAGTCCAGCAGAGCCCGGCAGGACTTTCCCCAGGCCGTTATGGCGTTGGTGGCCCCTGGGAGCCAGGCCAGGCTGGGTGGCAGCCCGCTGGGGGGGGACACGGGACCCCCTCCAGAGCCCCCCTGCGCAGTGGGCACAAAGCTCAGCAGGGCCCTGTGCCCCCCGTGGGGTGGCAGCCCCCGGGCCAGCCAGCAGCTGGGGGTGCGATGCCTGTACCCCTGCGGGCACCCACCGCCCACCCCACGCCCGCGCGCCCTCCACGCCCCACAGCACCGGGGGGTGCCCGTCCCCAAGGGCAGTGGGGGACCCCGGGGGACACTGTGCTGTGACCCCCCCCCAGGGACAGAGGGCAGGATCCCACCAGTGGGAGCGGGACTGGCCGAGCCCCACACCAGCACCCAGGACACCCCAGCCCAGGGGGGGACCCCGATCCCTGGCAGGGTCGTGGCCGGGGGGGGCCCCACGCTACCGCCCCCCCTCCACCCGTGCAGCAGCAGCAGCAGCAGCAGGCGCAGCGGCTCTGTAGTTAATTGGATTTTGTCGGAGCCCTTATCAGGAGGGAATGCAATTCCCGGTGGAGCCGGCGCTGCCGCGGCCCCCCCCGCGGGAAGGGGGTGCGAGGGGAGCCCCGGCGCGGCTCCCCCCGAAATGGGACGCGGGTTGTTTATGGCCGAGCCGGCGGCATCTGCGCACAGCTCGGCCCGCGATGGGGCGGGCGGGGAGGGACGGGGGCTGAGCCCAGCACCCCCCGGGCCCAGCACCCAGCACCCTGCTCGGCCCCTCCCGCCGCGCCAAGCACCCATCCCCCCCTCATCTCCCAGCTCCCATCCCCGCCGCCCCCCCCCCCGCCCCCCCGATCGGCCGGCACCCGAGGCCGCAGTGAGGGGCCCGGCCGCCCCCGGGGCGCAGGTACCTACAGCGGCCGGAGCTGCTCCAGGGCGGGGGGCGGCGGGGGGCGCCGCGGGGCGCGGGGGGGCCGCGCTCGGGCAGCAGGCAGCCCCGGCCCGGCCCGTAGAAATCCATCCGGAGGAAGGGGCCGGGGGGCAGCCCCGCCACCGCCGCACCCTCGTACATGGCCCGGGGCCGCGGGGGCGGCTCCCCCGCTCCGGCGGTGGGGGCGGCCCCGGGCGCTCAGCGGCCTCCCCCCCCCCGGCGGCCGGGCCCCCGGGGCGCCCCGCGCCGCGCTGCCATGGCCCCGCCGCCGCTCAGCCGGGGAGCGGGGCCCCGCCGCTCCGCTCCGCGCCCGGGCAGGCGGCGGCGGGAGGGGGAGGGGGAGGAGGAGGAGGAGGAGGAGGAGGGGGAGGGGAGGAAGGCGCAGCCCCGCCGGCTCTGCGGCTCCGGCAGCCCCCGTCCCTCCCGACACCCGCCGCCTCCCCACAGCCTTAACCCGCTGCGCGCCGCGGGGCCGCCCCCCCGCCCCGCTCCGCTCGGCCAGCGCCAGGCGGGAGCGGGCCGGGGGCTGCCCGGGCCCGGGGGCTGCCCGGCGGCCGCGGCTCATTTGCCTAATGGGATGCGGGTGAACTGCGGGTGAACCCGGCGGGGAAGGGCTCACCTCGCCCTGACCCCCGGCCGCCCCCCGGGGTGCGGGTGCCACCGCACTGGGGGGCCCGGGGGGGCGCACAGGCGTGTGCGCGTGGGTGTGCATGCGTGTGCATGCGTGTCCCCGCTGCGTGATGGGGTACGTGCCCGTCTGCATCCCCGCTGCAGAAGGGCCCGCGTGCCCCCACTGCACCCTTGCGTGTGGGGGCTGCGTGTGGGTGCGCGTGGGACAGCCTGTGTGCGCACACACGTGCACATTCCTTCTGCACACACGTACATGTGTGTGGCACCATGTCCCCACCAAGCACAAGGAGCAGCCAAGCATGCCCCACTGGATCTGTGTGTGTGCATATGCACACCCCCACTACACACATGTGTGCTTGCGTGTGCACACATGTTCCTGCTGCATGATAGGGTATGTGCTTGTTGGCATCCCTGCGGCAGAGGGCCTGTGTGTGGTCCCACTACACCCCTGCATGGTGGTGGGGGGGTGTGCGTGTGCATGCGTGTGTGCATATGTGCACACAGGCTGTCCTGTGTGCACATACACATGTGCATTCCTTCTGCACACTTACATACATGCTGTGCTTGGTGGGGACATGGTGTCACATACAACAGCTGAGCACATCCCTGCTGGATCTGCGCATGCGCACAGCCCCACTGCACACGCATGTGCTTGCATGTGGCCCATGAGGGCAGAGAACAACACACTAGCCCTCCCCACCACGCTGCCCATGTACATGCCCCCACTGGAGTTGACGCCCCAAAGCCAGGGCCCCTCCTGGGGCCACCAAGCAGTGGCAGCACAGACCAGTGTCACCCCACACAGCACAGCTGGCTCAGCACCGCTGCCTGCACCCAGACAGGGACTGACCCACACCAAGGATGGACCCGCACCAAGGACAGTGGCCACCAGCCGGGCTAGTAGGACAGGCACTGGCAGTGCCACCTCCCCACTGCACCGTCTCACCCACTATCCTTGCTTCCAACACCGCAGCAGCACCAGCACGGCCACTCCACAGCGGGCACGGAGCCTCTGGACCCCACGAGGGTTCGTGGTGCCCCAGCCTGGCACTGCCCACCACAGTTGTGCCCAGGGTGCTGCAGGGCCCAGGGACAGGAGAAGCACATGCGTGTGCACAGCTGGGCAGATGTGGGCACTACCACACACGCCAGCCCTGCACAGCCACATGAAGCAAGCAGGGAGCGTGCACGAGCAGATGTACGTGTGCAAGCGTGTGTGCATGTGTGCACACAGAGCAGTATGCAGGATACAGGGCAATACACACACCCAGAACTGTGCGTGCACGCACACCCCGACGCCGAGGGCACCCTCTCGCCAGCACAGGCGCACTCTGCACACCCACACGCCACAGCCCTGCACACGCCAGCAGCACCCCCAGCCCCGGCCCCAAAGTGAGCAGCCAGGGCCACCCCACTTCCGTTCCCAACCTGCCCCCCCAAAGAGAGGGGAGGAAAGGGGAGGAAAACAAAACAAAAAAACCCCAAAAACAAAACCAACCAGAATAAGAAAAAAGGCCGGGAGGCGTGTGCGTGTGTATGTATGTGTATGTGTGTGCATGTGTGTGCGTGTGTGCCTGCGCTGCGGATCAGCAGCGCCTGTTTAAATAATAATAGAAAGTCAAAGGCTTTGCTTAGCCAGCAGGTTTCTGAACAAAAGCCCAGCGCTCCTCCAACTTCCTGCAGCGAACATGACAAATGTCTGCTTTGACTCATTTACCAGCGCTGGAAAGAATGTGGCTGCGACGGAGGGGACGGAGGGGACGGAGGGGACGCGGGCCGATGGCACCGCACGGCTGGGCTGTGACACGGCTGGCCATGGCACGCAGGCCGGTGGCCATCCCACCGGGCAGCGCTTCCTGTCCCGCGCCGGTGGCTACAGGAAGAAACAGAGATTACAAAAAAAAACACAAAAAACCAAAACCCCAAAACCAAAAAAAACCCAAAGCCTTAATGCAGAAGCCAAGAGGAACTGGGCGAGGGGAGCGCTCCGCACGCAGTCCCACGGCACGAGGGGGATGGGGACACCCCATCTGTCCCAGCACCTTGTCCCACTGCCCTACCAGCAGCCTGGTGACACTGAAATGGGGTGACACTGGAATGGGGCCCCTTAGCAGCACCCCAAAGCCCTGCTTCCTGCTGGCCACACTCGTGAGGGTCACCGATGCTCCGAGGAACACAAGATGCCCTCACAAGCATGATGGAGACCCAGCCACAAACCCCATGGGGACACGCCAGGGGACACTTCTGTGCCTGGTGACACTGGAATGGGGTGACACTAGAATGGGGCAACACTGGAATGGGGCCCCCAATCAACAGCACCCCCCAGCCCCGCTTCCTGCTGGCCACACTGGTGGGGGGTCACTGATGCTCCGAGGAACACAAGATGCCCCCACGAGCATGATGGAGACCCAGCCACAAACCCCATGGGGACACCATGGGGGACACCGCTGTACCTGGAGCGGGCACAGCTCGGGGACTGCGGGGTCACAGCCCTAGCGGACAACGTGACGTGGGCAGGGATGCTGGGAACCCCCATGCAACGCCCCCCCCCCCCCCCCCCCCCCCCCCAGCCTGGGTTACGGGGTGCTTGGCCCCAGCCCCTTCCCCCCAGCATCACGCCAGCACCTCGGGGCCCTGCAGCCCCCCTCCCCTCCACCCACTTCAAAAGACCCCATTTATCCCCTTCAGTGGCTTTTGAGCGCGGCAAATTCCCGGCCGGCGCAGGCGGCTCCCCCCGGCCCCCGTGACAGTGATAGAAAACCTCCGCCGTAATGGGCTTTCCCAGGCGCGGGGGCCCAGCGCCCAGCTCAGCATCATCAATCTTCCCAGGGCGGCGATGGGGGGGCCAGGGGGTCCCCAGCACCGCACCCCACAGGGACTCCCCGGCCTCTGCCCCGAGAGGGGCCCCCCAGCCCCACCACCCCCTGCCCGCGGCCCCCGGCCTGCAGGGAGCACGTTTTGCTCATTAATTTTTAAAAATTAATTAATTACGGGGCGCTGCGGGGGAGCGGCTGCAGCGCTGAGGAAATCGGAGCCAGCGGGTAGGGTGACACGCCGGGCCCGGCCGCGGGGCCCCCCGTCCCGGCAGCCCAGAGTGGGGTCGGGGGGGCCCGGCCGCAGGGGAGGGGGCCGCACGGGGGTCCCGATTCCCGCAGCCAGGCCTGGGAACCAGGGCAGAGGGAGGGTGGGCTGGGGGTGGCAGCCCAGGGAGCCCCTTGTGGGGCAGTGGGCAGAAATCTGCCGTAGCCCCCCCGAGACCCCCGCCTGGGCCAGCAGCGGGGAGGGGACCCCCAGGGCCAACCAGACCCCACGGCAAGAGGCCACCGCAGAGCCCCTGGGACAGGGATGAGGGCACAGGCACGGCGCTGGCACCGCCACACGTGCACACACGCGGCACGGGCACATCGGCGGCCGCGCGACGTGCACTGCGGGCACAGACACACGCACACGGGGGGGGGGGGGGGGGGGGGGGGCTGGCACTGAGTGCACGCGCGCTCACCCCCCCGCACGGCCGCTCAGCCCCGTGTACGCTGGCTACGCGCACGCCCAGCCCAGCGTGCACACGTGGGTGTGCACACACAGGCGTGCGCACACGGGCACGCACAGCCGACAGCGCACGCGCACAGCACCGTGGACATGCAGCTCCATGCACACGCAGTTGCACGAGGCAGGCACGCACACACAGCCCCCCCCCCCCCCCCCCCCAAGTGTGCACACTCACCATGTGAGCTCACTTATGCCCACACGCCACTGTGAACGCAGAGAGGCCCCACAGCCACCCTGGGTGTCCCCCGGTGCCCCCCGCCCACCCTGGGGTGCCCCACATCGGGGCCCGGGGGGGGAAGGGGGGGGGGGGCGGGGGGAGCAATGCCAGGGATCCCCAGGGACCTCCACTCACTTCCCCTTTGCCAGGCGCTCTGACACCGGCACTAAGGGACACCCTCCTCAGGCCAGGGGGGTGCAGGAGGCCCCCCCGCACCCCCAGCGGGCAGGGCAGCCCCCAGCACCACAAACAGGGTATGGCCAACCTATGCCAAGGGCAAAGCACACAGCACCCCAGGGGCCCGATCCGGCCCCGGCAGCACCCCTGCAGCCCCACTGCCCCCCCGGCTCCCCATCCCGACACCCACAGACCCAGCAGGGTGCCTATCTGAACCCCGGGGGGGCATCCGCACCCCCAGGAGGTCCCAGCCGGATCAGCCCCGGGGCCGTACAGCTGCAGCACATCTGGCAAGGGTGGGCCGGTGGTGGGCTGGACACGAGGCGGGGGGGCCACACTGAGCCCCTCCGCAGCCCCCCAGGCCCCCTCCCAGCTGGGACACAGACCCCAGCACCTCCTTGCTGGCCCCACCACCAGGAGCCAGAGCGGGGGCACCTCATGTGGGCACACCCCAAATACTGCAGGACCTACACACAGGACACCCACCCGGCTGTACGGGTGCTACGGGGGGGTGCAAACACGGTGCCCCCACTCCCTGTGTCCCCCGGGACCCCCGGGCACCCCAGCAGGGAAGGCCAAAGGGAAACTGAGGCACGGTTCACCCGGTTGCCATCAGCCCCAGGGCAACCCCCAGCCCTGCCCATGGACCCCAGCCCCAGTGTAGAGATGGGGGGGGGACGGGGGGGGGGGGGCAGGACAGGTGGCCCCCCCCGACCCGTTCCCACAACACTGCGCGGCGGGAATGGCCCCAGAGCCAGCGCGGAGGAGGGGCCCCACCCGCCGACACCCAGTCGCTGAACTGGTCCCACTGGGTCCCACCGCCGCCGGGGCGGCTCCGGCGGGGGACAGCACCCGGGGCCGGCCCTGCCCGGGCCTGCACCGTCCCCCGGGGCCAGGGCTGTGCCGGAGGGGCCCTGCCACACCCCGACCCACGGGGACCTCCCCGACGGCGGGCGCCGCGGGGCACCCATGGCGGCACGGCGATGGCACCCATCCGCAGGGGTGGCAGGATCCAGCAGCTGCCCCGTGGCACCCAGCGAGGGTTCAGGGAAACTGAGGCACGCTGAGGGCTGGGGGGTGACGGCGCAGGGAGGACCCCGGCCCGGAGCCCACCGCCCATGGCTCCCAGCTGCCGGCGCGGCGGGGCGGTGATTACCGGGGCCGTGATGGACGACCCTGTCAGGGGGAAATTGAATCAGGAGCAGACGCGATGATTGCCTTCATCGCCTCCCCCACGGGCGGCCCCCGCGCCGCCGGCGAACAAAGAGCCGCCGTGGGGACGCAGCGCCACACCGGGCCCCCCGCCACCACCGAGCCCCCCATCACCACCGAGCCCCCCGTCCGCCAGCCTGACCGCGGTGGGTGCCGGGGACGGGGACAGCCAACGGCCCCTAACCAGGGCCAGCTGGGCCGTTAACAGCCGGGGTATAAACACGGCCATTAACGAAGGCGGCCACACAGCAGCAATTAACTGACACACACACCCCGCCAGGTGCCACTGCCCGCTCCCTGCCTCAGTTTCCCCAGCGGCAGCACTAACGGGGACACACTGCGAGAAGCACCCGGCGCTCGCCTCCCTCCCACCAACGTGCCAGTGCCCCCCAAACACAGCTCCTCATGGGTGGGCGAGGCGGTGGCCGACAGCAGGGAGACCCCCCAGCTGCCTTCACCCGTGCCACCACCCTGGGCAGGTTACAGAGTGGCGCCGGAGCAGCAGCCTGGGGTCTGTACCCACGTTCCACAACCCCGGCACAGAGGGGTCCACACACACACAACCCCATCACTGGGGGTCCCACACCCCCCCCCCACGAGGCCGCGGTACTCACTGGCAGGTGAGGGGGTGCTGTATCCGCTGACGGGCAGCTGGTGCTGGATGCCAGCCAGTGTGCTGGGCGGCGAGAGCCCCCCCAGCATGTGGGGGAAGAAGAAGGCATAAGGGGGCACAGGGTAGCCATTGAGGTGCCCCCCTCCAGGCGTGGGGCAGGAGCTGCTGTTGCTGGCCATGGTGGGGGTCTCCGGCGTGGCGGGGGGGGAGCTCTCAGGCGCGGGGCGCAGGGCCCGAGCAGAGCATGGGGCCCGTGGGCACCCCAATGCCCGGCGGCTGTCCTTGCTGGTGGCGCTGGCTCCTGCGATGCTGCTGGGGGTAGGGGGGGGGGAGAGCAAAGAGGGGGGGTTAGCAGAGGGGTTGGGAAACCCAGGGCCCCAACCCCGAGGTGGCACCCACCAGCTGTGCCTCAGTTTCCCCAGACCCCCCACCCCAAGGGTCACATCCCCTCCCGGCCCCAGGAGGGCGCAGCCGGCCGGGCCCGGCGCTCCCCGCGAGATTAACGACAATCCCCCAGATTAACGACACCGGGACCGGCGGGGCCTGGCAGGCGCAGGTCACTAATCCCAGCTTAGCGGGCGAGGGCACAGGGGGACGGCATGGGGACATTGTGGCCCCCCAGGGCACCCCCTCAAGGCCAGGGGCCACGCGACGGCTGCAAACCTGCCCCCCTCCCCCAGGTCTGGCCTGGGTTCAGGGGTGCATGGGGGGTGCCAGGGGGGCAGCACCCCTTGCCCCAGCACAGGGGGCTATGAGGCAGCCAGGGGAGGTTGGGGGGGGGGGGGGGGGGCACAGGCACACCAGGGTCCCCTGAGGACAGCGGCTCTGCTCCAGCCCGGCTCTGCTGTCACGGCCACGCGCCCACTCGGGCTCTGCTCCCCCCATGCCCGCACCGAGCGCCACGGGGCTCAGCCACCCGGCTGCAGGGTGGGAGGGGGCTCAACCCCACCGGGACCGGCACCTGGGGGGCTCAGCCTGGCCAAGCGCCACAGGGCTGGGCTCTGCCCGTCGTGCCATGTGCCAGGCTGTGCCGTGTGCTGGGCGGCGGCGGCAGCTCCCACAGCAGCCCAGCGGGGCAGGGACCCCAGGGCCCAGGCCGGGCTGGGGGGCAGCGGTGGGAAGGGGGGCACGGGGCTTTCACAATCCCGGGCTGGCTGTTTATTTAAGCGCTGGCGCAGGGCCCGGCGGGGGCTGTTTATTTGCCGAGAGTGCTGGCTCCCGGCCTCGCGGAGGCGGAAAAGGATCCAGAGGAACAAGGCTGGGCCGCCCGGCGAGGCGCTGGGGAGGGGCCGGGATGGGCATGGCCCTGCCCGCCCCCCCAGCACCCACTTGGGTGCACCCACTGGGAGCAGGACCCCCAACCTCACCCTGGCACCCACAGCCCCACCGCTGCCCCCCATGATGGGGACCCGCTGGAGGACCTATGGGGAGACCCACAGTCCGGCTGGCCCGGGCTGGGGACCCAGCAGCAGCTGGGGTGGGTGTCACATCCGTGTGTCCCCCCCCCCCGGCACAGGGTGCCCCGCTGGGCGCTGCAGCACGCGCAGGATTCCCACGGGCACAGCGCCGGACACTGGGTCAGCATCCACCCGAGCCCGGCACCCACGGCTCAGCACCAGGGAGGGGACAGGCCTCGAGCAGGGTCCCCACATGGCACTGCAGGGACCCCAGCCCCACGGCACAGGGGCTGCCCATGGCCCCCCAGCCGGGCCGTGGCCCCCAAGCCGCGCTGGCCGGGGGGAGCCGGGGGGAGGGAGGCGCGGGAAGAACTGTTTATGTTTGCCGGTGCCAAGCGCTCGCCGGGCACCGCGCCAGCCACGCCGGGGCCCAATTACTCAACCCGCTCCTGCACCCCCCCCTGCACGCCACCGGCCTGGGACCGAGCGAGGCCAGCACCGCCGGCCTGACCACCAAGCACCCCAAACCCGGCTGGCGGCTGCTGGACCCTTCCCCGCAACGTCCCACAGGACCAGCAGCAGCCAGGAGGGTCCAGGGGGCACTGCCAGCCCCACTCCCGTGGGTCTCCGTGGGCAGGAAGAGCTGCAGCCCAGAGAAGCCCCCACGGGCCCCGGCGCCGGTACAGATGCTGGCACA
This sequence comes from Falco punctatus, assembly GCF_963210335.1. Taxonomy (NCBI): domain Eukaryota; kingdom Metazoa; phylum Chordata; class Aves; order Falconiformes; family Falconidae; genus Falco; species Falco punctatus. The sequence goes on along the minus strand of NC_137599.1, from coordinate 2,739,847 downwards.
CGGCTTCCCCCTGACCGGGGGGGGGTCTGGCTATCCCAGGGGTCCCAAATGGGGGTCCCACTCCTGGGCAGCAGCGTGGGGCCAGGGGCCATGCAGCCCCTTGGCGGGGGCCCACGCTCACCCTCCCCGGCGCCTTTTCCTCCAGTCCCCGGCAGGAGCTGGACGAGGCCTGGAGCTTCCTGGAATCCAGCGCCTTGTTCCAGCCCCGCGGAAAACACTGCCACGGGGCTCGGGCCAAATCCAGCCACGAGGAACCTCCCACCCGGGCCGGGGTGGCCCCCGGGAGCCGATGGACGCACGGATGCACAGACCGGAGCCATTCCCAGCGCCAGCAGCGGCATGGCCATGGGGGACCACTGCTGCCCAAGCTGCCTTCTGACCTTGACCCCCACACGCGGCACCAAGCCCACCCCACACCCCCCCAAAGGGATTCCTTCCCAAAACGCAGCCCCCGGCTGGATTCGCTGCCCACACCGGGGCAGGGCTACATTCTGCTCCCCTGCGCCTGGCACGGCCAACGCTAACGGCAGAGCAGCGGGGATGGTGGCACCAAGACGGCAGCACCGCAACAGCGGCGCCATGACACCCACCCCACCCCCAGCCCTGCCTGCCAAGGGGGCCAGGCAGCATCCCCCCATCCCACCCCACCAGCTCCCCGAAAGCCCCCGGTGCAGGCAGCACCCCCAGCCCCAGTGCCACCAAAGCCAGCCGTGCTTCCTGCCAGGGCACAGGGCGATGGCAGCGCCAGCACCCGGATGTGACACGCCGGTGCGCGGGGGCACCGCCCTGGCCCCCCCTGGCACTGCGGGGGCAAACGGGGCCGGGGTTGCTCTGGGGTGCCTGGCAGGGCAGCGGGCAGCGACCAAGCCCTTCCTGTCATGCCTGTGGGCACCGCGCGCCTGCCCGCAGCTTCCCCTCGCCACTCTCGATTCCCAGGCGGCCAGGTTTCAGTTCAGCCCCAGCCCGGCTGCCGCGGCCCCCTGCCACCCCAGAGCCTGTCACCCTGCAACCCTACCACCCCAGAGCCCCAAACACCCTGGAGCCCATCACCCTGCTCCCCTGCCACCCCAGAGCCCGTCATCCCATTCTCCTGCCACCCCAGAGCCCCCAACACCCTGGAGCTGGTCACCCTGCTCCTCTGCCACCCCAGAACCTGTCCCCCTGCTCCCCTGCCACCCCGGAGCCCATCACCCCATTCTCCTGCCACCCTGGCTTCCCTGCCACCCCAGAGCTCTGCCACCCTGAAGCCCCGTCACCCTGCTTCCCTGCCACCCCGCGCCCCTGCTCTGCCACCACCCCAGAGCCCGTCACCTGCTCCCCTGCCACCCTGGAGCCCTCCCACCCCAGCCCCCTGCCAGCCCACTCTGACGCCCAAATCTGTCAGGGGGCTGCTGCCCACATCCCCCATCCTCACCGGGACAGGTCCCGGGGACACCCGGGTGGCCAGCCGCCCCGGGCAGAAGCAGGCAGGGGGTGCCGTGCCCCCCGGTGCAGGAAGAGCAGGGTGGCCCCCCCGGGCTGGCAGCCTCTCGGGCATGGCAGGAAGCGCCCGGAGCCGCTGTGCGGTCGCTGCCTGCGGTTTCCTCGCTGCTGTCAGCGCCCGACCTGGGGTGGCCTCACACGCGAGGCCGAGAGACTGGCTGCCCCCCCACACCACTGCCCCCCCTGCCCCGCCAGCACCGTGCAGGGGCTGTGAGGTGCCCCCCTGGCAGGGCCACCGGGTGAGACCCCCTCCCCATATCCCCACAGCATCTGGGCCGTGAGTCACCGTCACGTTTCTCACGTCCCCGGGCAGGCGTGAATCATGCCCCAGCGCGGCGGCAGGGCCGCAGCCAGCGGCACACGCTCGGCACAGCCGCCACGCACCGGGGCCAGAGCTGCCCGCAGCCCTCCTTCAAGGGGATCCGGGGGTGCCAGGGCTAGCGTGGCCCCCAGGACCTGCACGCTGCTGTCGGGGGCCAGCAGCACACCCAGGTCCCTGCGCAGCACCGGTGCCACCACGTCCCAGCACCAACCCACGCCCGGCCAACACCGCTTCCCCCAGTGCAGACACAGGGCCGGGGACACCACGCTGGCCAGGGGGGACGGTGCCCTTGCCGGCAGGGATGGTGTCCATGCTGGCCTTTCCACTCTGTGGGGGCACAGAGGCACCCCAGGGAGCGGCCGCCAGCCCCGTGGCGTGGGTCCTCACCCCGGCACCCCCACATCCTGCTGCCGGCTGGGCGCCACAAACTGAAATTCCACCTGTCGAGGCTGGACCAGCTCCGGTTACGCCGGGAACGCGCCACTCCGGTTACATCTCCTGCACCCGTCACCAGACACGCCATTCTTCTGTGGGAACAGGTGCCACGGCCCCTGCCACGGCCCCCAGGACCCTGCCACGCCGCCGCCGCCACCAGCGATGCCATGGGTGCCGGCCTGCCGGATCCTGGAAGGAGCGAGCCAGCCCAGCTCAGCCCCAAAGGCCCAGTCGGCCCCCCAGCCCCTCACACCGCAGCACCCTGGGGACCCCCACCCCCACCCTGGTGCTGCAGGGGGGCACCCCGCATCCCAGCCGGGCTCCCCCCCACACGGTGCAGCCTTGACCCTCAGGACAAGCCCAGGGAACCGCAGGTCCCGCAGCCCTGCCGGGACAGTCCCACTCCCACTCCTGGGGTGCCCCGTCCCGGTTCCTTGCGGGCTCCCGGGAAGCTGCAGGATGGTGGCGCGGCTCACAGCGGCCCCGGTTGTTTTTAGCTCTGGATGCGGCGCGCACAGCCGGCGCCCTGGGAATGGCGTGCCGGGAACAGCGAGGCCCCAGACAGCCCTTTCTGGCTCGGCGACAGCCGGCAGACAAGTGCAGCTGGCTGCGCCGCCGGCCCGCAGCACGGGGCTGCTTGGGACACGGCGGCCGGGGCTGGCATGGGTGGCCGCAGCGGGCAGGCAGCCGCAGAGCACCCCCGGACACCGGGATTTGGTGGCACCGTGCCCCCGGCTTGGGCCAGCTCTGGGGAGCTGGGAGCAAGCTGGGCAGCACTGCGACCTGGCATACCTGGGGGCTGGGGGGGGGGGGGGCAAACCACAGCGTGCCACAGGCGCCGTGACCCACCGCACTGTGAGCAGGCCCGTGGCACGGCATGCGGCCGTGTGGCACTGCCATGGCCCTGGTCACAGCCTGGCAGTGGCGGCTCAGCCAGGGATGGCAGAGGCCAGGGCAGGCGCACGAGGCCCCTCGCCGGGCCCTGCCACGAGCCACCCCCCTGCTAAGCCGCCTCCAGCCGCAGGGAGATTAACCCATTTTCCGTAATCAGCACATGTGTCACCGCAGATATGATCGCAGCCCCCCCCCCTCTGCGCCTGCTGGCACCGCAGCCCTTCCCCCCGAGCCCCAGGGCTGGCACTGCCACGGAGAGGGGGGACACGCTGCAGCACAAGGGTGCCCAGGGTGTCGGGGGGCTCCAGGGATGCGCTGTGAGCACCCCACAGCTCCACCGGTGCGGGGCACCCCGAAGTGCTGCAGTAGCACCCCACCAAGGGCTGGGGGACACCAGAGCCCAGTTGCTCTTTCGGTGACAGCGCTGTCATCGGCGCGGGTGGCCCAGGACACCCTCTGCCCGCCGCCGGCACAGCCGAGCGTGGCACGTTGACATGCCAGAGCCTCCTGGTTATAAATAGAGCCGGAGCCGCGGAGATGGTGAATCCCAGCGCCGCAGGGCAGGCGGCAGCACGGGCCCTCCCCGGGCTCACCGGGACCAAGCACCGGGGACACGGCGGGCATGCCAGGGCACCCGCCGGCAGCGGGGGACATGGCACGGGGCACTGCCCTGCTCCCCGCTGTCCCGGCTGGTGGCAGCCTCGTCACCCGCGGGGGGAGCGGATGAAGGAACCGGGCACCCACCGGCATCCCCGGTGCCAGTACCCGCTGGGCCACGCATGTCCCCGCGCCGCAGCAAGGTCACCCGCAAGGGCAGGGTGCGAGGCCCACAGGTGACATATGGCCCGGGAGCAGTGGCCGTTGGGCCGCTAAGCCCCTGCGCCAGCACCCGCTAATCCCGGCACAGAGGCCGGCGCTCCGGGTGCTGGGCCCAGGGCCCCCGGCCGAAGCCTGCCCGGCACCCCCAAGCAGGACGGCCACCCCGGCGGCGAGGGGACCCCCCTGTGTCCCCTCGCCGGGCCGACGCATGGCCCCTGCCACCCAACGAGGTCAAAGGTCAGCAGCACAGCTTTGGGGACACCACCACCACAGCGGGCAGGGGGCTCTGCCGCGGCTCCCCCCCTCCCTGGCTCAGCAGCCGTGCCTGGGGGCTGCTCCCGCCCCCCCCCCCGCGGGAAGCACCGGTGGGGCATCCCCCACCCCAGCCCGCAGGGGTCCCAGTAACCCCGGGGGTCTGCTGTGGAGGGGGAGGCGGTGGTCGGCGCCCCGCGGGGCGGCCCCCCCCCCCCCGCCCCGCCAGCGCCCTGTCAGCCGCGGAGAGCGATGGCTTCCTCCGCCCGCCGGCCAGGAAACGGCGCAGACGCCGCTCCCGCCCCCCGGCCCCGGCCCCGCCGCCCCCCGGCCCCGCTCACCCGCCGGGCCCCGCCGCCAGGCCCGGCCCCCCCCGCACCCCAAAAGGGGAAGCGGCTCCGGTCCCCCCCCCCCCGCCCGCCCCCGCCGCAGGGGGGGGCCCGTGGCTGCGCGCACCGGCGGCCCATGGGGATGGGGGGGGCGATCCGGGGGGGCTCCCTGCAACCAGCAACCGGCTCCGCGACGGTGGCTCGGGCCCCCCCGCGGGTGGGACTGCAGCCCCCGCGGCGGCGGTGCCCCCCGGGGCGGAGGGGGGGGGGGGGGCGGCGGGAGCACCCAGCAAACCGGCTCCGGGAGGGGGGACCCAGCACCGGTAATGGGGGGGGTGTCCAGCACCGGTAATGGGGGGCCCCGCACCGCCAAGCCCGGGGAAGGGCGGGGGTAAAGCCACGCTCCGGAGCCGCGGCGGGGGGGCAACGCTGCCCCTCGGGGCTACCGGTAGCCCCAGCCAGGCAGCGCCCCCCCCCCCCCCCCGCGCCGAGACCCAGCGAGGGGGATCCCCAGGATCCCCCCGCTTTACCGACGGGGGATCCCCAGCGCTGCCTCCAGGACGTCGCGGAGGGGGGGGGCACCCACAGCCCTGGGACCCCCCAGCAGCCCCACCCGGGGCGGGGACACCCCCGCACTCCGCACCCACCGGGGGGGCGGTGAGGAGGGGCGGGGGGGGAATCCCGGCTGCACGGCGGGACAGCACCCACCCCCCCCGAACGCGGCGAACCCCCCCCCAAACACCGGCACGACGCGCTGTGTCCCACCGCAACGGATTCCTCCCCCCCCGCCTTTTCCCAGCGGGGATCCACGGATGGATCCGGGGGGGGTGGGGGTGGGGGGCACTCATTACCTGCTCACGGAGACTTCCCACCGGGATCCTTACAACCGGGAAGCTCCCGGTGGTGGCTGCATGGCGGCGGAGGTGCCGGTATAGCCCGGCCTGAGGGGATGGTTGGAGAAGGAGGTGGGGAGGGGGGAGGGGGTAACGGGGAGAAGGGGGGGGGGGCGCTTAACGAGCGGCGGCCGCGGCCATTGCGAGTCATGTGCTCGCGGGGAAACTTTACCCGGGGCTGGGCCGGGCGGGGCGGCGGCGGCGGCGGTGGCGGAGGGCGGGGGGAGGGAGAGAGGTCACGCCCCTTTCCGCCGGCCACGCCCACGCCACGCCCCTCCAGCCAATGGGGCGCCGCCGGAGGCGGTGCCCCATTGGCTGGAGGGGCGTGGCGTGGGCGTGGCCAGAGCTACATTGTAACTCTTTGAAGTCTCCAGAAGGCGGAAGGGGAGAAAGTGGGTGCGCGCGCCGCGCAGAGAGGACCCGCCGCGGGGGGGGGCATCTCTTAAAGGGGCCGCACCAACATAGCTTAGCTGCCCCTCTCCGGTGTGCCCACCGCGTTCTTGCTCTGTGGGTCACGCAGGGGTGGCCCAAGCGGAAAGAGGGGGGGGGGGGGGGGGATATCCTGGGGGAGAACAAGGGGCAGCGGCGGGGGGCGGGGGAAATGGAGGCACCCAGGTGGGAGGGGGTTGTAGGGGGGCAGGACAAGGGGCACCCAGGTGAAGGAGGGAGGATCTACCCTTGGTGGGAGGACAAGGGGTACCCAGGTGGTGGGATCTACCCCGGGGGAAGGATGGGGGCAGTGGAGGGGGGTGGTTGTTGGGGGTGGGGGGAGGACAGAGGACACCCAGGTGTGTGTGTGGGGGGTGTAGGGTGGGTGTCTAACCTGGGGGGAGGACAAGGAGCACCTAGGTTGGGGGTGGGTATGTCTACCGTGGAGGGAAGACAAAGGGCACCCATGTGAGGGAGGGGGAGACTACCCTGGGGGGAAGGTGGGGGCAGCCCGGGGGGGCGGTTAGTTGTTAAGGGTGGGGGGAGAACAGAGGGCACCCAGGTGAGGTGGGGTTGCTCACCTGGGATGGGGGGCAGAGCTGGGGAGGACTGGGGGGCTTAAGCAGGATGGGGTGTGGGGCAGGGCTGGGGCTTCCCTGCGCTGCCCCGGGGGGGGCAGGGTGGGGGTGTGCTGTACCCAGGGGCAGGGCTGCGGGTCACCCATGTCCCCCTGGCACTGTTGAGTGCCTGTACCCAGGGGGGGGGTGGTGGGGGGTGTCCCTGGCTGCCTGCCCTCAGCAGAGCCACTGCCCACAGGGATGGGGACACGGGTCAGCATCTCTGACACCCCAGCCCCTGCCAGCTACCCCCACCACAGTGACAGCACCAGCCCCCTCCCCGGGTACCCCACCCCCCAGGCCACCCACCCGCAGCCCACCGAGGGCACAGGAGGGGTAAAAGCAACTTCACTCTGAAAAAAAAGGAAGAAAAAGGAGAACTGGGGTGCTGGGACAACCCTGGCACAGCCGTGGCACAGCCCCATGCCCCAGGGCTGGGTCCCATGGGGCAGAGGAGGGCGCCCACCCACCCCCAAAGCCCCTGGGGCCACACCCCCCCCAAAGCTCCTGGACCACCCAGAGCCAGGGCGAGGACAGGGCTGAGCAGATCTCCAGCTCCGCCGGTCCTCGCCTGCTGCCAGGGGAAACTGAGGCAGGAGGTGACCCAGGCCCTGCCACCCCTGGCGGGGGGGCGGCCAGGAGCGGCACCCAGGAGCCCCTAACCCACGGCACAGCCCTGCCCCGTGGTGTGAGGGCTGGGGGGGGCAGTGGGGTGGGAGGTGCCACACGTGTGAGGAGTCTGGGTGCTGAGGACACCCACCCCAGGGGGGTCCTGGGGGACCCTCGCACTTGTCAGGCTCTGCGGCACCCCCACCAGGAGGGCTTGGTGCCCACCGGCAGGGCTGGGTGCCCACCGGGCAGCTACCGTGCCTCAGTTTCCCCATGGCGCTCAGCAGAGCGAGGCAGGACGCCGCAGGCAGCGAGGCCCGGGCACCCAGAGCCTGGTGTGGCCACCAGCCCCCTCCCCAGCACGCCGGGGCTGCCGGCCGCAGCGAAGCCCAGCTGCCGGCATGTGCTCAGCCCAGAGGAATGTGCCAAATCACTCCCAGATGTGCGTGGCGGCCAGCCCGCCGCCCCCTCCGTGGCCCACCGGCACAGCCGCCGGGCACCGGGGACCCCACACCACCCCGCCACAGGGCTGCCCGTGGGGCCGGATCCTGCCCGGCCATGGGGTCCAGCCCGGCCGGTGGCGTCGGGGTGCCGAGGTCCGGTAGGGTGTCGGGGTGCCAGGGCGTGGGCAGGAGATGCCATGGGGCAGGGCTGCATCCCCAGTGTCCCCGATGTCCCCATCCGCTCGAGGCCCCACAGCCCCCAGCCGGCACAGAGCCTGGTGCTGGCGTGGTGGGGTCGTGTGGGGTCCTGCCCCGCACCCCTGGCCCCGGTGCCCGGTGCGAGCGCAGCGGAGCAGAAAGGGGCTGTCAGATGGAATCTGGGTGCTGGCGGTGACGGCGCGGCGGGAGGCGGCCGTGCCCGCCACGTGGCCGCTTATGTAAGGAGAGTGCAGGGGAGGACAGGGAGGCCGGGGCAGCGGGGACACCGCCGAGGGGACACTGGGCCCCCACCGCGCACACGCAGGCAGCCGCGCAGCCGGACACGCGCACCAAGGGCTGCCCACGGCACAGCCCGGCACAGCACGGCACGCGTGCGCGGGAGCGAGGGCACACGGGCCAGAGTGGGCCCTGCCAGCCCCTTGGTCCCCCCGCCTTCGGCACGAGGCCGCCGCGGTGTCCTGGGGACAGCGGTGATGTCCTCGAGCCGTGGGGCTCCCGCTGCGGCGCTGCCAGCCCCTCACCGGGCGGTGATGAACGGCTCCGGCGGGAGCTCCGGCACCCACGCGGCTGAATCCATCTGCGCCATCGATTTTTCATCCACTGCGGCAGAGAGCGGAGTCGGGGCCGATGTGGCCGTGGGCGCCCCGGCGGGCTGACACGGTGACGGGAGCCGCACGCCCGTGTCCCCGTGCCACCCTGCTGGCCCCCTCCCCACTCGCCACCCTGGGGACAGTGCCACGACTGGGGACCCTCCAGTGGGACGCCCAGTCTGGCCAGTCTGGCACAGGCCCCCCTTGCCCTACTGGCACAGCTGCCACCTTGCCCAGCATCACGGTGGGCTCAGGGAGGGCCGGGGATGGAGCGGTTGGGGGGTGGGGGGGAGCAATGTGGGGACAGGGGCACCACGGTGCCCACCTGCGTCACCGCCACGTCACTGCGGTCACACACGCTGCCAGCCGCTTCCTTCCGGCCACCGTCACCATGTGCCGTGGCTTCGTGCCGTGGGGCTGCGTCACAGCCACGGGGCTGGCACAGGGCAGGGTGCAGCCGCCATGGCCTGGGGGGTGTGGGGAGCTTGGGGGGGGGCAGGGGGCTGGCACCCCATGCCCGGCCCAGCACTGCCCGCAGGTGTGGGGATGCCGGTACTGGCTCAGCCCCACGGCCCGGTGAGGGGTGGCAGCACCACGGTCCCCGCTCAGCCCCATGGCACGGTGAGGGGACAGGGACACAGAACAGAGTGGGCGCAGCCTGGCCTGAACCCGCTGCCCCCTCCGTGCCGCCGCACACGTCCGACACTTGGCAGCTCTGGCTATAAATAGCCCCGCGGCGGCGATGGCTGAGCCGCACTCGGGGCCTGGCTGGGGCTGCCAGCTGCCCCCGGCCCCGCCGCGCCGCCCCTGCCTCAGTTTCCCCACTGCTTCCCAGGGCAAACGGCAGCCGGGGAAGGAGCTGGCGGCCGCTGCCCCGACCCCACGGTGTCCCCGGCCCGGCAGGGCCAGCCAGTGCCCCGGCGTGCCAAACCACAGGGTGGGAACCGGAGGCTGCACCAGGGCGCCCAGTCGGGCGGTGGTATCCAGCCCCCTCGCCGGGCTCTGCTTTGGCACTGGGTGCCGAGGGGAAGGACACGGCCGATGTCCCCACACTGGGGGCACCCCACAAGCCACAGGGCCAGAGCCACGATGGGGAAACTGAGGCACAGAGGGGACCCAGGCACCCCACCCTGCCCCTACACCCGGCACCCCAGCCCCAGCCGGGGGGCCTGGGTGACACGGTGGGGTGCGATGGCCAGGGTGGGGGGCGATGGTGGGCTGTGGGGCACTGCTGGAGCCCCAGCCCCTCCCCGCTCCCCCGCCTGCCTGGGCCCCCCCAGCCAGGCAAGCTGCAAAATTAGGTCAAAGCATCCATTAATTACGAGCGGAGGAGCTGGGGCCAGGAGCTGGGGGGAGAGCCGGGGGGCTGCAGCCCGGGAGGCCAGAGGGGCTGGAGGGGGGGACCAGGGCTGTGCGCCCCCAGCCCCGGGGCAGGGAAGGAACAAGGAGGGGGGAGGGGAGCAGACACAGGAGCCAGCGCTGACCCAGAACAACTTTACTAACACCAGGAGATGGGGGGGACCCCGCTGTCACCCCACCCTGCGGCTGGGCACAGCCTGCACCGAGCGCACAGGGACACTGGGACCCTCCCTGCTGCACCCAGGGGCCTGGGGGGGGGGTCCCCGGGCCCTGAACGAGCCGGGGGCAAACGCGGCCATGGCTCCAGGGAGCAACGCCGGGTCCCGGGATCAACACAGGATCCCGGGATCACGCGTGCCAGGGTGGGAGTGGGGCCAGGGGCTCCCCCAAGGCCACGGCCACTGCTGCGGAGGGGCTGGGGTGGGTGCCAGCCTCCCGCCTCGCCTCCAGCTGCGCAGAAGGAATAATCATAATAATGATAAAATAATAATAATAATAATAATAATAAAACTGCCCCAGACTGAGAGCCCCAGGGCAGGACTCAACAAACAAGGGCCGAGGCCTCTTGGAGCCATTTTCCTGCTCCTGGCACAGCCCAGCCCAACCACGCACACGCCAAAAATCCCACCCAGGGCAGCGCCCGCCCAGCCCGCCCCGAGGGGCCGTGGGGAGGGGGCTGCCGGGGGCTAGCGCAGCCCCTGGGCCATGATGCTGCCCACCAGCACCACGTCCTGCAGCACGTGCTCCACCGCCGCCGCCTCCATCTTCAGGGAGACCTGGGGGAAAGAGAGCGGCTCAGCACGGTGCTGCCGGACCCCTGCCCCGCTCCTGGACCCCTGCCCTGCTCTTGGATCCCTGCCAGACCCCTGTCCCGCTCTTGGACCCCTGTCCCGCTCTTGGATCCCTGCCAGACCCCTGTCCCGCTCTTGGACCCCTGTCCCGCTCTTGGATCCCTGCCAGACCCCTGTCCCGCTCTTGGACCCCTGTCCCGCTCTTGGATCCCTGCCAGACCCCTGTCCCGCTCTTGGACCCCTGTCCCGCTCTTGGATCCCTGCCAGACCCCTGTCCCGCTCTTGGACCCCTGTCCTGCTCTTGGACCCCCGCCGGACCCCTGACCCGCTCCCAGACCCCTGCCCCACTCCCAGACCCCTGCCCCACTGCCCCCCAGGGTACCTTGGCCAGCCGGGCCTCCTTGGCCCTCTTCAGCTCAAGGACGCCGCGTGACTCCAGGAGGGTGACAAGGGACAGACACTCAGCCTGGTCGACAGCAGGGAGCTGCTGCTGCTGGCAGACCTTGCTGTAGGCATCGTGGAGCTGGGGAAGGCAGGGCGGGCATTACGCCATGGCGTGGCATCCAAAGGGAAGACCCCAGGGGCACCCCCCAGACCCCCAAATCCAGCCCTGAGAGGGTCCCACTGCCACTCACCTTCCCCAGTGTCACCTCCTGGGCACGCAGGCGCCGGGTGAGCAGCAGCAGGGAGCAGAGCAGCACCTTCTGCTGCAGCGGGAAGGCATCCCGGACCCCACGGCCGCCCGCCACCAGCCGGTCCTCAAACACCTCCGAGATGACACGGGAGATGTGCGGGAGCCCCACGCGCTTGGGGACAGGGGACACCGGGGAGTCACCTGTAGGGACAGATAGGGCTGCAGGAGATACGGGGGTGACGAGGAATAGGGGTGGGTGGCAGCGCAGAGCAGGTGCCCCAGAAAGGGACCCCAGCCCGGAGGTGCCACACGCAGGGTTTTGGTGCCGGCGCGGCAGCCGGCAGCAGCTACTCACCACCGGGCAGCGGCTTGAGCAGGGTCTGGCTCTGCACCTCCAGCTCCACCACCTCCACGGCGCGCCTGGGGAGAGACAGCCCTGAGCGTCGGGCAGAGCGGCCGCCCTGGCACGGGCACCGCCGGCACGGGGCTCACAGGGGCCACCGGCCGTGGCACCACGGGCACAGGCACTGCCAGCACAGGGCTCACACAGGCCACCGGCCACAGCACCACTGCCATGGGCACTGCCGGCACAGAGCTTGCAGGGGCCACTGGCCGTGGCACCACCGGCACAGGCACCGCTGGCACAGAGCCTGCAGGGGCCACCGGCCGTGGCACCACCGGCACAGGCACCGCTGGCACAGAGCTCACAGGGGCCACCGGCCGTGGCACCACCGGCACAGGCACCGCTGGCACAGAGCTCACAGGGGCCACCGGCCACAGCACCACTGCCATGGGCACCGCTGGCACAGAGCCTGCAGGGGCCACTAGCTGCGGCACCATGGCACAGGGCTCACATGGGCCACCGGCCGCGGCACCACTGCCATGGGTGCTGCCGGCACGGGAACCACCACATGGGCACCGCCGGCACAGAGCTTGCAGGGGCCACCGGCCGTGGCACCACCAGCACAGAGCTCACAGGGGCCACCAGCCACAGCACCACTGCCATGGGCACCGCTGGCACAGAGCTTGCAGGGGCCACTGGCCGCGGCACCATGGCACAGGCACTGCCAGCACAGGGCTCACACGGGTCACCAGCCGCGGCACCACGGCACAGGGCTCATACGGGCCACCGGCCGTGGCACCACGGCACAGGCACTACCGGCACAGGGCTCATACGGGCCACCGGCCGTGGCACCACTGCCATGGGCGCTGCCGGCACGGGAACCACCACATGGGCACCGCTGGCACAGAGCTCGCAGGGGCCACTGGCCGCGGCACCACTGGCACAGCCACCGCTGGCACAGAGCTTACAGGGCCCACCGGCCGCGGCACCACGGCACAGCCACCGCTGGCACAGAGCTTACAGGGGCCACCGGCCGCGGCACCACGGCACAGCCACCGCTGGCACAGAGCTTACAGGGCCCACCGGCCGCGGCACCACGGCACAGCCACCGCTGGCACAGAGCTTACAGGGGCCACCGGCCGCGGCACCACGGCACAGAGCTCGCAAGGGCCACCAGCCGCAGCACCGGCACTGACCTGCAAATATCCAGGGCCTTGCGAGCGTCCCCAGTGACTGCAGAGACCTTGCGGGCGCAGAACTGGATGGCGGCGGCATCCAGGACGGGGTCACCAGCCACCTGCCGAGGCACCGCACACCATCAGCGCTGCCGAGCCACCCCGCGTTGTCACCCACCCTGTGTGTGTCCCCACGTCCCCACCTGCCCCAGCCGCTCCTGCAAGATGACGACGAGCTGCTCCCGGGTGTAGGGCGGGAAGTGCAGCAGCCGGGGGCCACCAGCCACCCAGGCCCCCAGCCGCGCCAGGCTGCGGTCCGTCAGGTCCAGAGCGTTGGCCAGCCCTGTGGGCACAGCGGGGTGAGGAGGGGAGGGAGGAGGGCTGTGCCCCGAGGAGGGAGCGGGTGGGCAGGAGGGGGTTGCAAAGGCAATTCCCCTCCCCCCCCCCCCCCCATCAGCCCCCTAAATAGGGAGGGTCACCGGGGTGGGCAGCGCCACGCTGCCGCGCACTCACCCACGAGGACAAGCCGGGAGCCGGGCAGCTGGGGCCATTCGAAGAGGGTGTAGAGCACATCCTGCCCCCTGTTCTCCAGCTGGTCCAGCTCGTCCAGCACCAGCAGGCTGCAGGGAACAGGGAGCCCGGATCAGCCCCGGCTCTGCCCACACCCCCGCAGCCCCTTCGCAGCCCCCCCCGAGAGGGGAAAGCCGCTGCTGGGGCCACCTCTCCCAGCTGGCCACGCTGGGGGCATCGAGCGGGGACCCCCCCAGCCCCAGGTAGGAACTCACACCATGGGCCCCGCGGCCGTCAGCTGCTTCTCCAGCCTCCGCACGCCCTCGCGGCCGGTGGCCACGGGCAGGCCCAGCTGCTGCGCCACGGCGGGGAAGACGGCCTGCGGGCTGCTCAGCGACATGCAGTTCAGGACGACGGTTTTGCTCCTGGCGAGCTCATCCTGCCAGCGACAGGAGCGTCACACCGGCCACAAACTGCTGCCCCCTCCCCTGAGCTGGCACCGCAGCAGTGCTGCCCCCCTGCCCCATTTCCCTACCGGCTTGCTGCGCCAGCGCCCCCAAAACAGGCACCTCTGCCCCCACCCCCCCACGGGGGTCTGCCCCACTCCTGAGAGGTTGCCGGGACCCCCGGCGTGGCGCACCTTGCAGTCGAGCAGGACGCGGTTCAGACAGGCTGTTTTCCCTGTCCCAGGGGCTCCAGAGATGTAGAGGCTGCCAGGCTGGCACCCACGGACGTGATCCCGCAGAAATTGCCGGATGATGCCCATCTCCCTCTCCCTGGCATGGAGGCGGTCGGGCATGGCTGTGTGCAGCACCCGCTTCGCCTGCAGGTAGCAGGTGCCTGCGTCGGGGAGAGGGGGGGGTCACGGGGGGCTCATGGTGCTGCCAGGACCCCCCTGGTGCCCCCCTGACCACACTCACCTCCCTGCCTGAAGAGCCGGGTGCGGGCAGGCTGCCGGCACCTCTGGGGGGTCTCCTCCCCCCCCTTCTGCGGGGATGCCCCTGGGCTGCTGGACTTCTGGGGGGAGGCTGGGGGGGTCTTGAAGAGCAAGCGGCGCCCCTGGTTCTCCTTACTGCGCTTGGCCGGGGAGCAGGGCAGCGCGTGGGGGACATTGCAGAGGTTGTCGTCACCTGCGGAAGAGACGGATCAGCGGGGTGGCCGAGCTGGTGGGCCTGATCCTGGCAAGACGCCAGATGTCACATGGTGCCACACACACACCCCCCGCCCCCAAAGGCCCGATCCTGGCAAGATGCCACTTGTCACATGGTGTCACCCACCCCACCAGCAGATTTTCGTCTTGCAACCAGGCAAAGCCCCAAACGCAGCCGTGCGAGGGATGGGACGGAGCTCGATACGCTGCCTGCCCCAGCCCCACAGCAGCTCTTGGGGAAGGGGTGCCCCCCACACCATCCCGGGGGGTCCCAGGGGAGGGGGCGGGGACGGGGGTGCAGGGCTCACCCAGGCGCTTGCAGGGGCTCAGGGGCGGCGTTTTGGTCCAGGGTGAGCTTGTGGCCAGCGCCGCCCGGCCGGGGTCCGTGGCCCTGGGGTAGGGGGAGAGCCGCAGGGCGGTGGGCTCGGTGCTCTTGGCGAGGCAGCGGGCGCTGCGCCGGCGGGGGAAGCTGATGGTGGGCTGGCACTGGGGGCTGCTGCTGGCCATGGTGGGGGGGCTGCGGGTGGAGCAGGGACATCGGTCAGGCGGGGCAAGGGTCCCAGCCCCACATCTCCATCTGCACCCACTCAACCCTCTCCTGCATCCCCCACCCCCCATGGGCCTGCTCTGCCCCACATCTCTGCTCCTGATAACCCCTGCCCCCGCTCAGGCTGCACCCCCCAGCCCTCGGCCCCCCACTCGCCCACCCGTGTCCCAGCCTCTCGTGCTCCCTTCCTCCTCCGTGCCCCTCCCCCCTCCGTACCCCGACTCCCAGCTCCCGTGCCCCCCCCTCAGCCCGGATCCCCCCAGACCCCCGTGCCGCCCCTCACCCTAAACCCTCCTCGGCCGCCAGTGCTCCCCCCTCACCGCAGACGCTCCCAGACCCCGGTGCCCCCCCCCCCCCCAGCCCGGATCCCCCAAGACCCCCGCGCTCCCCCTCACCACAGCCCCCCTCCCCGGCAGCACATGCTCCCCCCTCACCTCAGACGCCCCTAAACTCCCGCGCCCCCCGCTTCGCCTCGGTTCCCCCCAACCCCCCCCTCACCCCAGCCCCCCCCCGTGCCCCCCTCCCCCAATCCCGGCCCCCCCCAGACCCCCGCCCCCCGGCCCCCCACGCGCCGCCGCCGCCCCCACAACCTTCTCGCGCCAACTCAGCCCTAGTTCTGCATTTCCCGCCACCAGGCTGAGCCGGCCCCGCCCCCTGCGCCCCATTGGCTGCACCGCCCGCCGCCGCCACCAATCGCAAGGCCCTACGCCGAGCGCCGCGGCCGGAGGAGGGGCCGTCGCCCAGCAACCAATCGGCGAGGGAGCGCGGGGCACGCCGGGAGGCGTAGTCGGGCGGGGCCGCGATCTCGCGGTGTCCCCAGCGCTCCCAGTGTCACCAGCCCCGCCTGCCCAATGCCACCAGTGCCCCCCGCCCTACCTCCCCAGCGCTCCGCGTCACCAATACCCCCAGCCCAGCGCTCCCAGTACCACCAAGCCTGACTCCCCAGCGCTCCCAGTGCCACCACTGCTCCCAGCGCTGCCATCCCAGTGCCACCAGCCCTGCCTCCCAGCGCCACGAGTGCCCCCAACCCTGTCCCTCCAGCGCTCTCAGTGCCATCAGCCCAGCCTCACTAGTACCCCCAGCCCTGCCTCCCCAGCGCTCCCAGTGCCCCCAGCATCTCCCATCCCACCTTCCTCAGGCCTCCCAGTACCAGCCTGGCTGCAAGCAGAGCGCCCTGGCCCATCACCCCCCCCCCCAAAAAAAAGGGGGGGGGGTCCTTAGGGAGGCGCAGAGCTCCCCTGCACCTCCCCCCTCCTCCAGCCGCCCCCAGCCGGTGCCCCTGAAGAGTCGTGTATCTTTATTACTTTTATTTAAATGGAATTTCAAGCTCCTCTGTTTTTATTCTGTTCCCTCTTAAAACAGCCCCTCACGCCCCAGGAGGGGCTGGCGCTCGGGGAGAACCGTGTTTTACCTTTATTTAAACCAAAAAAGGCAGCACTGGGGGGGTGACGGGGGGCTCATCCTCCAGAGAAACACCCCCACCCCCCACCCACGCATCCCTTGCCCTGTGCGCTGCCTGGCTCCAGCCTCAACAGGGCAAGTTTCCATCTTCTTTTAAAAAAAATAAAAATAAAAAAAAAATAATCCCCCAAAACAGTTAGAGGGGAGGGTTTAGTACCCCCGCAGCGAGCCCACCTTCCTCCTATAGTACAAGCTTTTTACAACGTACAAAATAGATCAGTAACTACGGTTAATGTCCAGCCCACCCCGGTACTGCGAGTAAATACAGAGAATCCAGCCCGGTACCAACAGTCGGACAGGGGAGTGTGTAAGGCAAAACGTCAGCGGAGCCCCCCCAGCGCGGGGGCCGTGGCCCCAGCTCCCTCCCCACGCTCCCCCCCTGCCACAGAAGAAAAAGAACAAACCACCACCCCACCCCACCCCCGGTTTCCTCCACGGATAATTAGTGTCTTCCCGTTAAAATGCTCGAAGTTTGGTGATTTAGCGTTAAAAGCCGGGGTGCCGCCGCCGGGCGCCTCCTCGCCCCATCAAAACCCCGTGGTGTGAAAAGGCTGCGGTGGGTTTGGGGGGTGATGCTGCCGGGGGGGTGTGGGGGGTGGGAGCAGAGAAAGGGGGGTGTCGTCCCCCCCCAGCTTCAAGCCACCTCGCAGCCCCCAGCCCCTGCCCAGGGCTGTGGGGGTCTCCCTGGATGGTCCCGGTCACCCCCCTGCTCCTCCACTGGCTCCTGTGCAAAAAAGCAATCGGTTGCGCCGGAGTAACGAGGCTCCGCCGGTGCATCCCAGCTCCCGCTCGCTCCACCGCCGGCGCAGCCGGTGATCACGCAGCGCATCCACCCCCTGCCCTACCCCAGCTCCTCTCCGAGCCCTCGCTCTGCCCCAGCCCCGAGGGATCGGGCACTGAGCCACCTCCGGTCCCAACTGCCCCGAGTCCTCGCGCCTGGCTCCCAGGCTGCGGCTGGACGCGGGATCCTGGCCCGAACCGGGATCTGCGACAAACGAGGAGGAAAGGACCCAGGCGGGTTTGCCAGCAAGGTCCCCGAGTCCCGGGGGAGATGCATAGATGAGGGTGGGCTGGCGGAGAGAGCTGGGCTGCAGGTATCTGCTCGTCCTGGTGCAGCTGGGAAAACCAAAGACGCTGGAAGTTTCTCATGCAGGATCCTGGGGGGCAGGGAGGTGGGGAGGGTCCGCCTGAGGAAGGGGGAGGAGGTCCGTCTCTCTGCTCAGGAACAATCCGCCTGTGCAGCCCGCTTTCACCTGGGGATGGGGGGCAGGGGGGGGGCCCCACGTGTAGCTGAAAGACAAGAAAGACCATTGAAACCAGAACCTGCACAGAGATGGTGGGCACGGCGCGCCCCGTGCTGCTGGCACACGCTGGAAGCCACCAGCACCAGTTCAGCGGATCAGCACCCCGGTGCTCCGCAGAGCAGGATCCGACACGTCTGCCTTCCCTCCTCCACATCCTCAAGCCAGCAGCCCCCCCACCCCCACCCCAGCATACTCCCTGCAGAGATCTGGAGCCTGGGATTTGCGACTCAAAACCAGCCGCTGCAGCACGCATGGAAAGCTCAGAGCTTTTCAAATCCACATTAAACATTCATCGCTCTAAAAATAAACGAGCATCCCATTCTCCCCGGAGTCTCCTCCAGGATCCGCAAGGCTGACGCGCAGCAGCGGCGCAGCAAGGGCACTTTGTGCTGTGCCGCCAGCGCCAGGTCCAAGCACCATTGCTCAGGGCCACACCAGTCAGGCCTGTACTGGGATGCACTGGGGGGCTCTTCACCCCCCCCCCCCCCCAGCCCCTGCCCAACACCAGCTTTGGCCACAGGGGCGGCTGCTGGGGTCGTTTTGTAACCGCTCCAGCACCAAAGGTGCTGAGCACAGGCAGGAACGAGCCCTGCGGCATTTCTCTGCACAGGCTCAGCAGGCAGAAGAGGGGGCAGGTGGGACGGGACGCAGGCACAGCCCAAACCCTCGGGGCCCCCCCTCACAGCCCAAATCCTCAGGCCCCCCCCCCCCCCCAAGCGCAGCAGGCTGCCCTGGGGGCTCCAGGGAGCGTGTGCAGGCCCCCGGGCAACGCTGCTGCATGGGGAAGGACGTGATCAGGAGCCTGGGGCGGCTCACACCAGCCCCTACGTGATCCAGCCTGAGCAAACAAGGCAGCAGCTGTCACTGCTGTCACCTCCTGCCACACTCGAGCACCAGCCACGAGGACCCCTCCTCCTCCCTTACCTCTGTTTGTTTTGCTGGGGTAGATTCTCTGAAAGTATTTATATTCTTCTGGGGCTGGGAAGTCTTCGACAGGGTGAAAGGAGTATTTGGATTCAAAGTCATCTGCGGAGAAGGGGGGAGAAATGGGCAGGTCAGCGAGGGGGGCTCCGACAAGCACAGCGAAAGCTGAAGGGCTTGGCTGCACACTGGGGGCTCCCCCCAGCTCCAGCCCCCCAGGACAGCAGCGGCTACAGCGAGCACAGATCCGTGCCCGGGGTCCCACTCACCCAGGAACGCTCTGACGGTGGAGATGGAGTCCCGGTGCCCGTTCCGCACCGGTGGAGGCGGCGGTGGTGGCCCAGCCGGGGTCCTTGTGGGCGGTGGTGGCGGCTTCCCTCGGCTCGGGGGCTCGGCAGAACCATGCAATCTGTAGGGGGGCGGGGGTGGGGGGGCGTCACGCCCCCCATTTCGCAGCATCGGCGGAGGGGGTGGCGGAGCTGCAAGGAGAGCTGGGTCAGCACCGGCACGGCCCACCGCAGCCTGCCAAGGCACGGCATCCCCAGGGCAAACCCTCCCTCCGGCAGCGGGGCCAAGGACATCCTCCGAGGTAGCTTTCCAGGCCAGCTGCTGAGCCAGGTCGCTCCAGCGGCCAAAGTGGCCGCCCAGGGATGCTCCTACGAGCGCCCAGAGATTTCCTGCTCGCTCCTGACATCTGCATTCCTCCCGTCAGCTGCAGCGGAGGGGACTGGCCAGCCTGCTCCCCGCTGGCTCCCCGCCCACCCCCAGGGGGGCTGCTCCAGCCCCAGCACGACCCAGGTCACCTTCAGCATGAGAAGGGGTCCAAGGACCAGCTCCGAGCCTGCACACACCGGGGTTTGAGGGCAGCGGCTCCACATGGAGCCAAGATGCAGCCTGGCCGGGCTGGGAAGCTGCGTCCACACGGCCGCCAAGGCAGCGACAGGACCCAGGGCCCCTCCAACCCACCTCTCGCTCCTGCCCAGCCTCCCACAGACGCACAGTGGCAGTTCATGCTCTTCATTAAGCTAATTACACACAGACTAACAGAGCAGATCCCCAGCTGTAACTCAAAGGAGAGATTCTGGCAGGGCCGGAAGGACAGAGCGGCTTGGCAGGGGACCAGGCGGGAGCTGTGGTCTGGACGCGGAGCCCAGGAGCGCAGGGGGGGGGCACCGGGGCAAAGCTGTCACCGCTCCTGGCAGCAGGGACATGCTCACACCCAGCTCCATGTGCAGGGGGGCAACAGCTAGTGGTTCTCACGAAGTCACCCCTCTTCGTGGTGCCTGCCACCAAAATGCCTGCACCAGAGGTGACAGAGCCTTCACTGCCAACTGTGCTCCAAATGATGCAGTGCCAAAAGCAGCCCGGAGAGGAGCAGGATTGTTCCCCAGGGCTGAGCGAGGGTGTCTGGCTGCACCGCCAAGGGAAAGGCTTCTTCCTTCTCTGCCACAGCTTTTTGTCGCTACCCCAGTGACATTTAGGAAGCTCACGGGGAGCAACCACAGCATGCACAGCTCTGGCTCCACCACGTTCTGACCTCCCACCCTGGGAGGACACAGCAACCTCACGGGCAGGAGCTGCCCAGCCGCAACCCCCTGCCAACATCAGGCCTGAAAGGAGCCAAACAAACAAAGGACAGGACCAAGGACACGTATTAAACATGACAGTCCAGCTACTGCCCCTGGCTCAACCCCTACGCTGGCTGCCACGTGCAGAAGCGCCACTGCGCCCCGGCACTGACTCTTCCCCCAGCATCTGCTTCCAGACACCAAAGACCCCACGGGCAGGTGGCCGCAGCCTGACCCACCACGGCCGCTCCTGGGTGCAACGGAGCCAGGCTCAGCAGAGCGAACGGTTTTTACCTGCTCCCCGGCTGGGGGGGTCTCTGGCCGGCGGAGGGGGGCGACTGCTCTGGAGAGACGGGGAGGCTGAAGCAGGTGGTGGTGGTGCCAGACCCCGCAAAGCGCCCGGCGTCTTCCTGTGCAAGGAGTTGTGTCTCTGCGGCAGCTCTGGGGCGGATTCGTTGATGGGGCTGGAAGGGCCGTTGGGGACACCGGGGGGTTGCCGATAAGGGGGCGGCGGGGGGGCGAGAGACTGGCTCTGAGCCCCCGACCCCGTTCGGATACTGACTGGGGAGGGAGGGGGCTTGATGGGTGGTGGAGCAGGGGGTCCGTCCCTGCTCACGGGCAGTCGCTGTCCCGGGGTGGGCGGCAGGGGCTTCTCTCGGTTGTAGGAAGAGGCCTTGGCGCTGTGCGCCGGCGGGGGGGCCGGAGGGGCGGCAGCACGGCGTCCCGGCGGGGGAGGCGGCGGGGCGGAGGAGCTGTGCTTCATGCCGGTGCTGCTGGTGGTGTTGGGCCGGGAGAGATCCGGCAGGGAGGGCCTCTGCGTGCGCGGCAGCTCCGGCGGAGAGCCCCGGCTGTTGTCAGCATCATCTTGAGGTCGGCTGTTGCTGGCCGGCACCGGGGGCCTGGGGGCGGCTGCCCTGGAGCCGGGGACTTGCAGGGTTTGCTTACTGGAGCTGTCTGCGGTGAAGGAAAGCAGAGTGACTGGCCAGGCACGGCACGGGCCGGGAAGACGGCGAGAGCGACGTGCGGCGCTCGGTCCCCGAGCCTGCGCAGAGCGCGGGGCAGCCTGCCCGCTCGGCCGAGGAGGGCCAGACCGTGCGGAACGCTGTCTGGCACAGGCAGGGAGCTGGCACCGCGCTCAGCCACACACAGCTCCTCTCTCACCACTGCTATTCGCTCTCTGGCTTGCTGGAAGGCAGGTTGCCACAGAAAATAGCAGAAAGAAACGTTCAGCAACACACACGACTCCTGGGCCCTCCAAGGAGGTTTGTGTCATGGGACGCTGTGGTGTGCAGAGCGCGCAGCTTGCCTGCGGCCACACGTGGCGTGTTGATGTGGGGGTCCCTGCCTCTACCCAGCTGAAATTCCCAAGCAAACACGGCAAGATCCTCAACCCCCTCCTGCTCGGGAGCCTTCCCAGGGAACCTCCGTGCAAACCACAGACAGGGGCCATTACCTGAGCTGTCCTTCGCCCCCACGGGTCTGAGCTTGGGCACACCGCCTTGGAAGAGGCCGCCCTTTGCCTGGATCGCAGCTGAGCTAGAGCTGTAGCTGCCACCACCACTGCCCTTGGGCTCTGAAAGGAGAGGGACAGGGACAGGGAGGTTAAGCCTGGTATTATCAGCTCCTCCAACGAGGAGCTGCTGGAAACCAGATGGGCGACAGCCCAGAAACCATCCTGAAGGGCACGGCAGCACCCGGCGTGGGGCTGAGGGCCTCCCGGGTGCAGGCCAGGTGGGTACTCACTCTCTAGGATTGGTGCGCTCCGGTCGTTGATTTGCGTCACTTTCCTTAGCTTGGTCCCTTTACAGATGTCCTGCAGGAGGGCCCCACGGCCTCGCTGCTCCTCTCGGCTCAGTTTCGGCAGCTCTGTGTTTGCCTGGAGATTAAGAAGCAGCTCAGCAGCTCGCCTGTGCACAGACATCCCGATCCACCTTCCCACTCCGCTGAGCCCAGAAGCACTCCCACCCCCCGCTGGCAAACAGCCTTCTCCGGGGGCTCTTTTCCCGATGGAGAGAGGGGGCTGCCCCAGGAGGTCACGCTGTTCTTCTACAGTGAGGCTGAGACCCCGTCCTACCTAGAGCCCAGGCTCAGCTCAGTTACAACCACGTGGGAGACCCCCCGCTCTCCGCTCCAGGCCATCGTGGAGCAGAAGGTCCTAACGCACAGCGCAGGCCCTTCCTCTGCTGCAAGGGGAACTGAGGCGCAGCCCCACAGCCCACCTGACGCTCTCGTAGGTTGGACTTGAGGAGGTCCAGAGACAACAGAGGAGCCCCTGGCAAGCGGCACCATGCGGAGACGGGCCACCTGCCCACCCTACAACCCTACCTGACTGAAGGTAGGAGGCGGCGGGGGGCCAGGCGGCGGCGGCGGTGGGGGAGGAGGGATCGGCATCCTGGCCCAGCTCCCAGCAGCTCCGGCGGCTCAGTGCTGGGGGCTAGCCCGGTCACTCATGCCTGCGGGAAGGGAGGAAGCGGTCAGGGACTGGAAGGGAAAGCTGGCAAACTGGCCACCGAGAAACATGGCCCCAGGCTAGCGCGCTAGTGCCCTGGGCCTGGAGCTCACACGGAGCAGAGAGGGGCTGGGGCTGTTCTCTCCCGGCTGGCTCAACAGGGTCTCCAGATTCTCCCAAGACTCCAGAGCAGCAGGTCCCAGAGGTGGGAGCCAGCAGGATCCCCCACCCCAAATTTCCAGGGCCCCCACCCCAGCACAGAGCCTGCTGCTGAAACCCAGGACACTTTTCACACGACCGCCTCGCTCAGTAGAGAAAACCCAGCCAAGCTAATCCTGCTCCATCAATCCAGCTCCTTTATCTGCAGCCGGAGGCTGCTCACGTGGAAGCGCGACAGGAGCCCACAGCCTACAGCCCGTCAGCAGGCACCACGGCCAGCCCTGGCACGCGTCCCCAGCAGGTCCCTCCGGCCACGAACGCCGTTCAATCTGCCAGACGGATCACCAAGCAGAAGGCAGACGAAGCGGCACGGTGCTGTCCTGTGGCACAAGGAGAATCACTCCCGCCCCCAAACAGCCCTGACAGATGAGGCAGGTTTTCCCAACCCCTCCGATCCTCCAACATCCCAACACCCGAAGGCTGGCTGCGCCCTGCTCCATCCCCACAGCTCCAAAGCGCCCCTTGAAGCTGTCCAAGTAGCAGCAAAACGAGCTTTACCGACATCGGCCTGACTAGATTTCAACCCACCGCATCACAAGCCCAAAACGAACCTGTCCCGCACCACGGCTTACCCAGAACGGCCATTCCCACAGCCCCACAGCTCCAAAGCCCCCCTCCAAGCTGTCCAAGCAGCAGCAAAACGAGCTTTACCAACATCGGCCTGATTAGATTTCAACTCACCGCATCACAAGCGCAAAAGGAGCCCGTCCCGCACCACGGCTTACCCGGAACGGCTCCCAGCCTGCACAGGTCGGGGTCCCCGGAGCCCGGCAGCTCCGGTTGGCAGCGGAGATGGAGCACAGAGGAAGCAGGGACAGGAAAAGGCACCTGAATCACCAGGAGATCACAGGATGGGCCCCTGGCAAGCTCGTGCTTCTGACAGCAGCAGGCAGGTAGGGCTGTCCCGGCAGCACCGGCTCAGGGAATAGGAATGTGATGACTGGAGGCCTCACTCGCCACCCCGGGAGTTTCGGGTGCCCAGGGCAGGCCAAAAGGCAGGGGATAAATGCCCCTTTCTGGACCGCAGATGTCTTTCCCCCAGGAAAACCTGTTCCCTAACCATTAAAGGGGACCACAATACCAACCCGAGGTAAGAACAGGGCAGTTTCACACCTGCAGCTTCCGACTTGTGATCCCTGACCTCCGGGGCAGGCGACCAGAGAGGTCACAGACACATCCACCACGACAGTGAAAGTTTCTTGACGACCCAGGCACTGAAACCCAGGTGCCCACGACCTTTGAAATGGTTTGTATCAGCTATTAAAATCCAGATCCCTTCTAAGACTCGCCTTCTACTAGAAAAACCACAATTTACTGATGCTACAGTACGTGGAAGCCAGAAGAAGACCTGGCCCATCCTCACATGTGACGTTCCCACTCCCCATCACGGCAGAGGTGTGAGAACAGGAGAAATGGACCAGCAGCATCTCTGCGATGCCAGCGGCTCCCCTGCCCTCAAGCGAACCACCAGCTCTCTGCGGTTCAGGAAAAGAAATAAGTAAACTGCCTTTTAATTAAAAACAGCTCCTCTACCGAGTGAGAAACTCCTCAGCTACAGACACCCTCTCTCTGGGAAGACATCCCTCCCTCTATCTTCTGGCCTTTTTAAAGTCACTCGAGATGGCAAGTTCTCCGGCGGCACCAGCCACACCTCTGTGGAGCCGGGAGCTGCAGGAGCTCGAACCCACCGGGACTCAGCAGGCCCTTGCCCACCCCACTGGGGAGGCCAGGGACGCCAGCTCACTCCTGCCTCCCGGAAAACCCTCCCCTGACACCTCCAAGTGCCACTTTGCTCCAGACCAACCTCGAGGCCTCACACAAAAAAGCCCAAATCCCCGGATTTCTGCAGCCCCACCAAGCCAGGCTGCTCTGCAGACTGGAACAAAGCCCAGCAAACCCATTTGGCCTGTACCTTTCCCACCAAAGCAAGATCAGAGACGGCTCATAATGCGCTCGTCTGGGACCCGCCGGCGCTGCCAGGACGTGTTGCAACAGGAGCGCTTTTCCCCTGTGCTCCTGCCCACCCTGCAGCGGGACCACAGGGCCAGGACGGCGCGAGCTGCTGCCAGGGCAGAGCGTGACGTCGGGGGACGGCGTGATGGCGTCGTGGCATGACAGGCAGGAGAGCCCCGGCCTTGTTTGAACACCGGCAGCTGGAGGTAATTAGCAGAGATACAGCTGAGAAACGTGTCAGGTAATGAGACTCCTGACTCCGTCTCATGTGTCACAGGCCTGAGCCAGCACAGGAGCGGTGCCAGCGCTGCGGGCCGTCACCTCTGCTCCTGATCCATGGGAACAGAAAACACCCACACATCGTCTGCCCGTTACGCTCCTGCTCCAGCTGGTTACTCACGGGGTGACACTCCCCACCCAGCTCTGCACCTCGACAGCACGTGGGGGGTCACAGGAGCCCCTTCAGATACTTCTGCGACAGGGACACGCCGCCTCGCTGCACACAGACGGGCGGACAGGGGTTTGTTGGCTGTCAGAAAACAAGGCAGTGCCACGTCTGCAAGGGGAGCACGCTGCTCAGGTCCCCCTCTTTGCCCTGCTGCTCCCCACGTAAGCCCCACATCAGGCAGAGCGACTAGGGACAATCCCAGAGCGACGTTACCTCCTGTAAACACAGGGGAGGAGAGGGGTATCTCTACAAAGAAAACCATGAGTCATTACCTCCCCGTATCTAACATGCCCTTAAAACTAGTGCTGCACCGAAACCCGCATTCAGATAAAGGCTCTGACCTAGAAGAGCGAGAGGAGGGGAGAGAAGAGTTTAAGCTAAAGCAGCTTGAGGATAAACTGGAGCTGAATTCCCGAGAAACAGGTCATTTCGTTTCAGCACACGGCCCCATTCAGGTTGTGGATTAACAGCAAAGGTCACATTGAAAAACCAAAATCAAGAGGCACCGAACTCAGCACATGGCGGCTGCTGCTTATTTCATACCATGAGAAAAGCCGAGACCTCTGGGTGGGAACGCTGGAGTGATTTGTGTCTGTCTTTAAAATAAAGCCTAGATCTTTAATGTTCATGAAGACAGACACAGCTGATAAAGATTAGGGAGACGCAAGCTAAATCCTCCAGGAAAAAAAAAAAAAAAAAAAAAAAGGAGGGGGTTCTCCCAGCTCTGCTTACCACCCCTTAATGTCTGGCGTATGCCTTACGGAAACCATGCCCTTTAAAACAATGCTGCTCCGACAGCCGACTTCTCTGCATTTCTTCTCCTTTGTTCTTCGTTACCAGGGATCCTTTCACCAAGCCAGATCTGAGCCTTTGAGAGCTCCATATGCCGCCACGGCAGCTCCCTGCACTTGCAGGGAAAGTGGTTTGAAAGACCTGAATCGGGGTGGCGAGAGAGACACAGCTAGATCAAAGCGCAGAGGAGAGCTTGTCTTCGGTTAAGCCGGGAGGGGCAGGTTTGCACGTTAGCTTTCCTTTTAAAATGAAAAAAAAAAAAAACAAAACGCAAGAAAGCTGTGAGAAAACCAGGAGGAAGGCGACGTGTGAAAAGCTATCACTTTGGAGGAGAGCGGGCTCACTAAAATCGAGGTGACCCTGCAGAAAGCTGCTCCCAGCAGCCACGCCGGGTGTCACCGGCACCGCAGACCCCTCGCCCCATGGTGGCACTGACCATGGTGGAAGATCCTGGAGCGTTTTGAGTTGGCACTCCCCTGCCAACCCTGGGTTCAAAACACTGTTAAAAGCCCAGGATGTGCCATTCAGCAGCCCCTCTCTCCTGTAAAACAGCTGAATTAGCCAGATCTGGCCTGGACTACGCGCCACGGTTTTCAGGAGGTCGGTTGGTTGGATTTTTTAGGTGTTTTTCAAGTCCCCATTCGCCGTGAAGGGAAATGAAATGCCTTTTCCAGCAAGCAGCCCTGGATTCTGCTCATCCCTCGGGGTGGGGGGGTTGCTTTTTTAGCAGGACAGGCAGCAGTGACCTTCAGACGCAGTAAGCGCGTTTCCTCGCTTTTCAGGGGGATTTGGGCGCTGGGGCGGATTTGTATTTCACAGCTACACTCGCTGCTGCGGCGAGGCCGCATTTGCAAAACCGAGATGAAGCGCTTCATCCTCAGGGAGGCAGCGGCTTTGAACTGCAGATCAAGAGGAATTTCCAGCCCTCTGATGTCGGCTGCAGAATGTGGCTGCACCGGTTTGGGGACGACTTCCAAGGCTGGACCTCTTAAACACCCTCCCTCCCACCCCGCCTCGCAGGGCGCCTTTATCTTCCACCTCTTCCCATCCAAACCCTCAGTTCCTCATTACCCTGAGTGCAGCCCTTCCAAATTCAGAGCCTGTCCTCCAAAGCCTGACATTTCTGCCCGTTCCTGAGGAGCGAGGGCTTCGGCAGCACTGAAGATGCGACATAAATAATTTATCCTGAAAGACAGCCATCACAGGATTTAAGGTCATTCAGGCTTTTAAAATCGTATCAGCATGCTTTAAGAGAGTGAGCTGCCATCTCGATTTGGAGCGTCTCAAAGAGCTGGTGCATCGCTGCGTGCAGACAGACAGACACACTCCAGCCCCGCGGGACTCAGACATTCACTGTGAATTATTAACAACCCACGGTCACTGACAATGCATTTTTAACAAAACCCCGAACACAAAAGTTTCTAATGCCTCAGGGCCGAATTCCACAGCCCTTGGTGCTTCCCCAGCCCCGACCATCGGACCCCGGAGTCGGGGCTGTCCTTTAGCAGCTTTCCACCCAGCTCAGCTCGGTGCACTTGGCAGAGGAAACCTTTAATCAGGAGCAAGGAATCGTGTCCCGACATTAGGCTGCAGCCAAGGGAAGAGCAGGAAGAGCCTGTCCCAGGAGGGCCCACAGACTTCCCTGCCTCTCCCTGTCCCATGTGCCAGGCGAGAAGGGAAAGGAAGCCGGGGAGGGAGAGGTGGCACACGAGGGGACTGGGCAGGAACCGCTCTGAACCACCGCTCTCCGACGGACATCTCCGATTGTTCCAGCGGGAGGAAGCAGCGGGAGACGCAGGGACTTCCCGGCTGCTTTGACGGTGACCCACGGCTGGGAATAACGTGCTGCACAGCCCACGCCTCGCAGAGAACAATACGCCGCTGAATGGAAAGCGGCTCCTGAGCCTGGTGGTGTTAGTCTAGAGGTCAGATTAAAATGCCTTTTTATCGACTGCCAACAATGCACCGTCCCCTTCACCGTCGGCTCCAAACACCGTCTGCACGTTTAGAGCAAATGAAGCCTGCACGTTGGAGCTGACAGAGCTGGGAGCTAAGGCAGCAAGGAAAATACCGGTGGCCTCAGGCTGCTCCGAGCAGGACGAGGAGCAGAGAAGAGCTCCAGCCACCTCCAAGAGCTTTTTAAAGCCCCCCAGCAGTGCCGGGGCTCACTCATACCAGGCTGGTTCAGAGGCAGCTGCATCTAAGGCTCCCCGCACAGCAAACCCGGCGCAGCGTCAGTCTTTGGTCTCCACCAGGCTGAGGCTGCCCGCGGTACCAGCGCAGAGCCAGGCCCACCCCGCCAACCGTCAGTCCAAACCCAGAGCACGCAAAGTTATCTGTAAAACAGCACCAGGCGGGCAGAGCTTACAGCACCAGCCAGCCTTACACGGGAGCAGGCACCCAGTCTCCAGCTCCAGCCTGCCACCCTGAGTTGACGCCGTCAGCTGCCGCAGCCGTCTACTGATGCTGGTCTGAGTCACGAGGTAGGGACGGCAAAATGGTCCAGGTGAAACCTTCTGCCAAAAAAAGCACATTAATTGGACGGGACCCCGCTGAAGGCCACGCTTTCAAACCAAAACCCTGAGCCAAGCTCTTCTGCCAGGCTCACCCCGACATCCGAGTGGTTGGCACCGAACCAACCCGCCCTCTCAGCCGACGCAACGCCAGGCCGGCGCTGAAGGGCTGACATTTCTGCATCCTCCTCCTCCTCCTCTGTCCCTCGGGAGCGGTGGCCCTGCCCAGGCACACGGGCCCAGCAGACAGCCCCTCTGCGAGAGGTTCACCGCGCCCCGAGACCGAACGGGCTGCGCGGCTATCTTAGGAAAAAAGCCTCTGCTTGGTCCCCCGGCCCCCATCCAGAAAGTTTGGTTATAACCGTGAAGAAAAAATAAAAAATATCGGTGGAAAACCCATGAGCTACACTCACACACACGCTGCCTGGAGGTCGGCTCTGCTCAAGAGCCTGGATGGAGAATAACCATGCCCTTAAAGTACCGCAGGGCTGGCTCCAGCTTAAACCCCCGTACCAGCCTCCGCCTGTGTTTAAACACGCGGCTTAAGGCCGAGACCCCGCCGTACCCCGCAGCAGCCACCCTCCTGCTCTGCCTGTGGCCCTTCGGCCCCTTCGCTCAGCAAGGCAGCACCCAGGGCTGGGTTGGTTGCCCTGCCCTGGCCAGGAGCCTCCTTGGCAGCTAGCCCTCCGGCCCTTGTCCCCTGCTGGGGTCTCTCCCACCTCCGGCCAGGCATCCCTGAGGCTCCCACCCTCGTCATCTGCTGACGAGGACTGCGGGGAGGCTGAGGGCAGAGACCTCCACCTTTGGTCCCTTTTGCCACCCCCCTCCTGCAGGCCAGAGGTGCTGGGGCTCTGCCTGCTCGCTCACCTCCCACGCCGACTCTTTTGCAAGCGCTGCTCCGAGCCCGGCTGCGGGAAGCAGCCCCGAAGGAGACAAGCGGAGCCGGGCTGGAGCGCAAGGTCTCCTGCTGTTCCACAAAACTCGGCCAAGTATTCTCAGGGTTTTCCTAGGCAAAGGCCAAGCAGAGATGCGCCGACTCACAATCCAGAATACACAGGACAAGTAACCGAGGCAGAGTGCAAGTCGCTGGGTGCTGTCGGGAGGTGCCTGCTGGAAGGGTGCAGTCCCCGCCGCGGAATAAAGTCACCCCGAACCACCCCAAAGCCACAGCGACCTCGCAGAGAGGAAGCAGGCACTAGGAAAACCACTGCTGACTGCTTCTAAAAAGTCGAATTGGCTAAAGAAACGCATCCTTCCTGCAACCGAGTTTGCACCCCAAGTCATTAGGAGAAAACTGACGAGCTCCCATAGAACGCCCAACGCTTAAGTGTTATCTCGGGACACAGGTATACACTTGAGGCTTGTGCAAGACCCTAAAGCTACAGAAACCTTACCAACGGGGCCAATCCACACCGTAGGATCGACAGGATGGCTTAAGGCAAGCGGAGGCCTGGCTGGGGCACGAGGCCGAAGGCGGCGAGGGCCCAGCCCCACCAGCCTTCGCTGTGACAGCCGCAGCTGCAGGAGGTGTAAGAGCACGAAGGAAGCGCCTGTGTCAATGCCAAGGGGAAAGCGAGCCAAGCCCCGTCAGAGCGAGTTCTCCGCACAGTCGGATCCACACTCGGCTGATTTTCAGGTCGGTAGGTGCCAAGAACACGCTGCAAATTTACAGCCGGCGCAGAGGGAGAGGAGGGCTTGCTTTGAGACGTGATCTAGTAAAAGAGTGTGACAGAGAGACTCGGCAATGGGGTCGGGTGGTCCTTGCAGATGCAACCCCCTCGCTCCCAGGCGAAGCCGCAGGCACACCCCAGCTGTCGACCCCGAGCCCAGCCCAGCCCAGGGAAGCTTTAAGCCCCCACACCTCCAGGAGGAACCACCACCGGCCCTGCAGGGAAGGTGCCCGACTGCTTTGGCCAAAGCAGAGACAGGCCCTGGGCGCAAGCAAGCACAGCGTGCATCGCTGCAGGAGCGCCACGGCAGCAGGTCAGACCCGACAAGGACACTCGAGCGCAGCAGCACCAAACCCCAGCAAGCAGCGTCCTGGGGCGCAGGGCCCCGCATGATGCCCACGTCTCCCCACGGCCCAGACTGCCCGGGGGCCATGCTGCGAGCGAGCTCTGCCAAGCAGCATTTGCAACCTCCCTCACCTGCTCCCACTGGAAAGGGGAAAGCAGAGCTCCCTGCCACCCTCCGCACCTGCCCGGCAGCTTCTCCCCCTTCCCCGCGAGCATCCCTCCCGAGCTGCCTCCGCCCCAGGGCTGCCGGAGGGAGAGTCTGCGCCCAGGGCACGGGGCTGCCGCGGCTCCGGCTGGTGCAGCTGGTCCTGCCGAGCAGCAGGAATCTCTACGGGTTTGATACTGCATGTGGGAGACTCCATGCAGGAGTGGGGATGGACCCAAGGAAGCAGAAAGGCACCCGAGCCCCAGCACCATGCCGGGGCATAGAGCTCCACAGCCTGCAGGAGATCCCCCCAGCAGGTTTCAGCCCCCAGTACTGCAGCCCCCCTCGAGGCCAGTGACAAAAAAGCCAGCTCAGCTTGGGAAAAAGACCATTTAATTTCTGAACCAACCTCGTAACATCAGAGTGAGGAGCAAGCCCTGGGAGCTGCGCTCATGCCAGAGCTGCCCTGGGAAAACGAGCAAGAGAAACCCAGGATGCTCAGCCCTTCATCAGGAGGGCACTTTCCCCCCCGCCCCGTTCCCTCCTCCCACCTTTGCTTCCCAACAGAAAGCTACTTCTTTGGCAGAGCAAATCTGCCTTCCTTCCAAGCAGCCAGATGTAAGTAAGTAGGTCAGACAAGGACCAGAGCGCCTCGACAACAGCACTTTAAAGCAAAGCAAAGCGGGAAGCGAGCCCTGACCTGGAACATGCCCCGTCACCTTGGTGCTGGTGGAGGTAGGGGGGGAAACCAGCACACCTCACCTCAGAGAGAATGCGTTCAGCAAGAGCAGAAAATCTAACAGCAGCAGAGCGGCACTCTGCGCAGCGGCTTGTGTGTCAGGGTCTAATATCCTGCAGCTGCAGGAGCCGAAAGCTTTACACCCTCGCGTGTCGGCGGCACCGGCCAATCTGCCACAGCGCGTAACCACAGACCTACTTTTCACGGCAGAAACTAACCCAAACAGACCCAATCCACGGGGCAGGGAGGCGGAGGGGCAGGCAGTGGTGGTAAAGGTGTGACCGGCCAGCCGCGCTCCCCTCCGTGCCACACTCACGACTCGGCGCCGGGCACGACACACACTCTGGATGGCACCGGCTTGGCAAGCCACGGCCGACAGTTCCCATTTGTTCACGGCGGGATGAAGCCAAGCTCTCCCTCGCCCTCCACGGCACAAAGAGGGGTCTGTGCTCCCAGCCCTGGAGCGGCCATGGGAAAACAGGCTCTGCCTCTGCATTCCAGCAACAACGCACGGCTGCGAGCGGGAGAGCCTGCGAGCGGGAGAGCCACCGTGCTGCCTGGCAGCCCGCACCGGCGGTGCCGTCGCGCAAGGTGCAAAGAGGGGATGTCTCCCAGCACGGGGGGGGGGGGAGGCTCAGCTGAAGCAGCAGTGCCGAAACACCTTGGGGACACAACACACTCAATAAGCTGAGACAGGCAGGAACGAAGACAGGCAGCCAAGCCACGAAGAGCGGAGGATGCACTCGCCAGGTAGCTTTGCCGCAGAGAGCACGTCCAAGCCAGGGCCAGGCGGATTCACACCTCATCTGCAAACCGAGCCGCCTCCTTCGGCAGCGGAGGCAGGAGTCAGGTCAGATTAGATCCTCTCTGGCAGCCGTCAGCGGGGCAGCGACACTCCGCACCAGAGATCAGGCCAGGCTAGAGCAACCCAGGCGGACACCCATCCGCGGCCAAGTCTGCCAAAGGTAAAACAAGGCCGGTTTGGGATCACGGCACCTCTCCAAGGGCTCCTGCTCAGCCCAGCGTGCAGGCTGTGGTTCATTGAAATGACTTTCATGCAAAACCTCTGCCTCCACCTGGCCCGAGGACGCTGCTGCACTGGCTCCTTGCCACCTTCCTACCGGCCAGCGGGGTGGGGGAAGTGGCTCCCAGCCGACGTCTTGCCTGGATGCTGAGGTGGGGCAAAAAAAAACCGGAGCAAGGCAGTCACGAGGCACTCAGCACCCAACATCCACCCGTCAGCTGAGGGTCAGGAGGCAGCCGGCATCTCCTCCCTCTGCATCCCACCTTACGGGCCCCAGAAACGCTGCCCAAGTCCAAGCAGATGAGGGGGGTGGGCACAGCCTGGGCTCCCGTCCCACTCACCGCAGGGGGGGTACCTGCAGCGGAGCCCTGGCTAACAGCAACAGGGACTCGAGGCAAACCCCTTAAAAGTCTCTGAGCAGTGCTTGGAGAATAAGTGGGTTCAGAGGACACAGCGCTGGGCTCGCCGGGGCTTCAGCCTGCACTGCCCCAAACCCACCCTGACCACTGCCTCCCCCAGGTCCGGGCTCAGCGCAGCTTCTCCGTGACAGGACAAACGCTAAAACAAGCGACACCTCAACAAGAGCAGAGCCCCAAGGAGGCACAGCTTGGTGTCCAGGCACACCGGCTCATGGATGCAGCCCGCTCGCTGGGCTCGTCACCATGCAGCGCACGTACCCCGCAGCCTGAACCCATCCGCATCCCTCCCACGTCGCGGCTGAGGACATCGAGGCACACGGGGAACCCTGCAAACAGAGAGCCAGGGTGGGCGAGAGCTGCTCGCCGGAGCCAGCTGTGCACTCAAGGCCAGGCGTGAGCCACATCAATTCTGCTGAGTCTTCGTGGAGGGGGAGGGTAGGGGGGTGGAAGGCTGCGGCTGCTCGTGCCACAGCGCTGCTGCGCTCCCTCTGTCCCAAAGGACACGCAGAAAACAATCAGCTGCTTATTTGTGTGCTTACAACCAGGGCTCTGGAGGGGTCCAGAGCGTAAAACCCACAGCAGGAATTCAGTCCTCAAGGCTGGGACGCTGCCTGGGCAGTGTCTGGCAGGGGCAGGCGCTGCCGTGCAGGCTCCGTGGGTGGGAAGGGGAACACGCAGCGGAGCCGTGTTTACCCAGAGCCGAAGGGAGAGCTCGGCCTCCACCGCGGCACTCGCAGCACTTGGCTGCCCAGCCAGATGCTGCCCCGCGCTCGGGTGTTCGCAGCCTGAGGCTGCTCCGGCCGCGGTTTGCCGGCACCGGGCCCAGAGGAGCAACCAGACCGCAACGCTGCTTGGGGACCCTGGGCCTGGGCGGTGCCTGGGAGCGCTGTCCCCCCCGTGTCCCGTCCCCCCCCCGAAGGACACAACCGAGGCACCCACGGGTGCTGCCCACACGCAGGCCCGGAGTTTCCCCTGTCAGCATCGCTGGACGGGGGGCAAAGGGACGAACGCGCCGGCCACCTTCCCGTGACGCGGGGAGAAGCGGAGTGGGGAGCAGCTCTCCCCGGGACCCCCGCAGAGCCTCCCCGCCGCCACCGGGGCCCGCTGCCAACACCCCCCCAGCACAGACACGGCCAGCAGCGCCGGTGCCTCCCCTGGGCGCTGCCCCACGGCCTCCCCGCCCCCCGCTGCCACCGCCCCTGCGGACCCACGGCCACCCCAGCCCTCCCGCGCCCCCCCAACAGCCCCCGACGCGTCCCCCTGCCCAGAGCAGGCCCCGCACAGACCCCAGCGCAGCCCCGGCCCCCTCGCCCCGCCAAGCCGCACGGCCCCCCGCACGCCCACCCCGAGGCGCCGGAGCCCACGGAGGGCCGCGGCCCCGGCCCGCACAGGCCCCGCCGTGCCCGCCCCGGTGCCCCCGCGCTCACCCGCCGCCCGCGGCCTACCTCCCGCCGCACCCGGAAACGCGGCCCCGCGGCGCCGTCCGGCCTCCAGCCGCGGCCAAACAAAATGGCGGCCGCCGTCCCTCCTGCGCCTGCGCCGCACGGACCGGATGTGGGCGGGGCCCGGCGGGGCGGCACGACCGCGGCGCCATCTTGGAGAGGTCGAGCGGCCATGGTGGGAAGGGCGCGGCGGCCGCCATCTTGGGAAGGTCACCCGCTACGGCGGGACTGCCGCGCTCCGCGGGCGGCCTGAGGAGCGAGGCGCCGCAGGGGAGCGACCCCCCGCTGCCAGCCCAGCCGCCGCTCCAGCTCCGAGGTGGCCCGGCTACAGCCAGCAGCTCCGCCTGCCATGTTGGGAAGGGCGAGAGGACACCGGTCGCCGCCATGTTGGGAAGGGCCGGCAGGCCCCTGGCCGTCGCCATCTTGAGAAGGTCACCGTGGTGGCCCACGCTGCCGCCATCTTGAGAAGGTCAGGGGCCGCGGTCGGTGCCGAGAGGCGGGCGGGGGGGCGATGCCCGCGCCCCCCGCTGCTCCGGGCACGACCTCACCCGGCAGCGCGGCGCTGGCGTCACTCCCCGGCATGACATCAGGAGACGAGCGCTGGGACAGCCTTTTATTGGGGCTCCGCGCCCCCCTCCCCAGCTTTTTTTCTTTTTTTTTTTTTTCCCTTTTTTTCCTCCTTTTTTCTTAAAAAATAAATGTACAATTCCTGATGGCAGCTCGGTACAAAATATACACGTCTGGGGGGGGGGGGGGGCGGGCGGGCGGGCGGGCTGGGGGACATGTACAAAAATAGAGGGGGGGGACACACACCTCAGGGGGTCTCTGCACCCCGGCTGGGGGTGGGGGGACACCCCAGGGGGTCCCTGCACCCCGGCCAGGGGGGGATACACGATACCCCGGGGGGTCTCTGCCCCCCAGCCAGGGGAAGGGGGGGTGCACCCCAGGGCGTCTCTGCACCCCAGCCAAGGCGGGGGGGGGGAGGGGGCGGGACAGTGGGGAGCCAGGGGGACATGGAGGAGGGGGGGGGATGCGCCCGGGGTCCCCAACCCCCCACCCCACCCCGTGCCAAGGGTGGGGGGCAGCACCCCGCTGCACCCCCCGCCCTGCCCAGGCCGGGGTCCCCTGGCCAAAGTGCGTCAGTGCTGGGGGGTCCGGGCCCCCCGGCAGGTGGGGGTCCCCAGGCGGGGGCCCCCCGGCCCTCACTGGCTGCCGGGCTCCAGCTTGTAGGAGAGCTCGAAGAGCAGGTTCTGGTTGTCGATGACGCGCAGCTGCCGCACGTAGGCCTTGGTCTGCAGCTGCCCGGGGGAGGCCTCCAGCTCCAGGCCTGGGGGGGGGTCAGTGCCAGGGGCAGCGCCGGGCAGCCCCCCGCCCACCCGCGACCGGGCTGGGATGGAGGGATGGAGGGATGGAGGGATGGAGGGATGGAGGGATGGAGGGATGGAGGGATGGAGGGATGGAGGGATGGAGGGATGGAGGGATGGAGGGATGGAGGGATGGAGGGATGGAGGGATGGAGGGATGGAGGGATGGAGGGATGGAGGGATGGAGGGATGGAGGGATGGAGGGATGGAGGGATGGAGGGGGACGGCAACGGTGGTGTGGGGGATGGAAGGATGTGGGATGCAGGGATGGACAGGGATGGAGGGACAGGGATACAGGGACAGGGATGCAGGGGTGGAGGGATGGGGATGAAGATGCAGAGATGGACAGGGATGGTGGCGTGAGGATGGGGGGGATGGGGATGCAGGGGGACAGGGACAGAGGGCTGGGGATGCAGATGCAGGGATGGTGGCACGGGGATGGGGGGATGGGGATGCAGGGGGACAGGGACGGAGGGCTGGGGATGCAGATGCAGGGATGGTGGCACGGGGATGGGGGGATGGGGATGCAGGGGGACAGGGATGGAGGGCAACGGCAATGGTGATGTGGGGATGAAGGGACGCGGGGATGCAGAGGGACAGGGATGGCAATGCAGGGATGGGGATGCAGGAACGGGGATGTGGCTCCAGCACCAGAGGTGCAGGGCCATGCACGTCCCCCCACCCTACAGGGTCAGCCCCCTCCCACAGCACTGGCCCCCCACCCCTGCCCGGCCGGGGCTGCGGGGGTCCCGGCCCCCCACCATACTCACAGAGCGGGCGGCTCCGGTACTTGCGGATGGTCCTCACTTTCTCGGCGATGCAGTGCTGGAACAGAGAGCACCCCCCCATCGGCACCAGCCCCCCAGGACCCTGCCTGGCCCCCCAGGGACCACCTGCCCCCCAGGAGCCTGGGGACCGTACCCCCTCTGGGATCCTGCTGCACACCCTGGGGCATCCCCATCACCAGGGTCCCCACCTTGGGGATCCTATTCTGCACCTTAGGGACCCCACACCCCCCAGCACCCCCCACCCCAACCAGGCAGGAGGGCTCCAGCCCCCCCAGTCCCCCTTCCCTGGCTGCACCCCAGGGATCCCTCGGTCATGTCCCCCCAGCAAAGGGCACCCACCAGTTTCTCCACGTTGACCAGCCCGTCCAGGAGGGTCTTGCTGCCTTCATGCAGGAAGGTCAGATCTGGGGGCGAGCAGGGGGTGAGGGGGACCCCATGGGGCAGCAGTGGGACCCTGGCCCCCCATGGGGCGCGGGAGCCCCTGTGCCCCCCTCACCTTTGAGGATAAGCGGCACAAAGGGGATGAGGGGGGGTTTCATCTTGGCCAGCACCTCCCGGTAGGTCTTGTGGTTCCTGCAGGGGTCCTGGGAGGGGGAACACGGGGGTTCAGGGTTGGGGGAGGGGGGCTCTTTATGGGTGCCAGCACCCTGCCCAGCCCACCCTGGATCCCCCCACACACACACAACACCAGCTTCCATGGGCACAGCACTGTGGCCATTGCTGGGGGCCTGGGGGGGGGCAAGGACACCCCGGGACAGTATGAGAACAACCCCCACCCACCAGCTCCCCAGTTCCCCCCCAGGGTGCTGGGGGGTCCCCAAGACCCACGGTCTCACCGTCAGGTTCTCGAACTTCCGAAACAGGTTCTTGAATTTCCCCGGGAGCTTCTGCAAAAACAGGTCCCGGGGGGAGCCATGAGCACCCAGGAGGGGCCCGGGAGCACCCAGAGGGGGGGTCCAGGGCACCCCCCAGCCCTTTACCTCCCAGGTGAGGCGCAGGCGGCTGATGGCAGCGTTGTTGAGCCCGATGACGATGGCGTAGAAGGAGAGCATGTCCTGGTTCTGCTTGCATCTAGGGGGGGGGAGAGAGGGTGAGGAGCGGGCAGGGGACCCCCCCCACACACCCCCAACCCCGGCCCCGCACTCACATGGCCGCGATCTTGATGAGCTTTTTGAGGAGGTGGGCGCGCTTGCCCAGCGCCTCGCAGAGCAGCAGCTCGGTGCCCACCCAGTGCTGCACCTCGCTGCACCGCTGCAGCAGCAGCTCCAGGTTGGCCGTCTCCCGCCGGCCCCGCTCCCCGTGGAACACGTAATCCACGAACTCCAGCTGCCGGGATGCGGGGATGCAGGTGCCATCAGGATCCCCTGCCAGTGGGCAGCCCCCCGCCGCCAGCCCCCCAGCCCCCAGCCCACCTCGTGGATGCAGCGGAAGAGCTCCCAGTGGAAGGCGGTGAGGTGGTTGGCGATCTCCTCCGGCTCCGCGCGGTGGATCTCCGTGTCCCCGGGGACCACCTGGATCTCCTCAGGCAGCGGCACCTGTGAGAGGAGGCGGGGATGCTCAGAGGGTGCTGGAGGACACAGGGGGGCTGCAGGAGGGTCCCCCCAGGCCCAGGGGGTCCCCGGCACGGTGCTGACCAGGGAGTCGAAGGTGTCCCTGGTGCAGGCGAAGAGGTGGCTGTTGATGCCCAGGGTGGTGAAGACGCACTCCTCGCTGGGCTGCAGCACCGCTTTCTCTGCGGGCGGAGCACGGGCAGGGGCTCAGCACCAGCCGGACCCCCACCCCTGCCCGCAGCGCCGCTGGCCCCCCGGGCACCTCCGGATGAGGCCATGGTGACAAGGATGAGGGCGTCCTCGCGGGCACTCTGCTCCTCCGAGTACTGCAGCTTCTCGGTGACAGAGGCCAGGATGTCCTGCACCGAGGCCGAGAGGCGGCTGCGGATGGTGACGTACGAGTGGTCGGGCATGTACACGCGGCAGAAAACTGGGGAGAAGGTTTGGGGGGGGGGGGGGGGCGTCAGGGCCATGCTGGACCCCCTGCACCTCCCTGGCGTCCTCCAGAGCCCCGAGTGGGGAAACTGAGGCACGGTCTCTTGCAGCCACCAGGGAAGGGACCCTGGCACCCAGCACCCATCCCGGCACCCGGCCACGGTCACTCACTCTCGTCGGAGCCCCGGAAAGCCACCCGCGTCTGCAGGCACGAGTCGATGCGGCGAAAATGCCTGAACAGCGGCTTCACCTGCTTGTTGGGGGGGGGCGTCTCGTCGGCCACCCTGCGGCACAGCAGCGGGGTCAGGCAGTGGCCCCAGCATGGCTAGCACCCTTGGGTGCTGCCCGCCGAGCCCTGCCCGCGCGCTCTGCCACAGCCCCTGCCCAGGTCCTCGCTCATTACCTAAGGGCTGCTAATGAGCTAATGACCCCCCAGCTCCTGGGCCACAACTCGTTGTCCCTCCCCGGGGACCCCCTGAGCCACAGGGACCCCCTGGCCCCCCAGGACCCCCTGCTCACTTGAGCTCCACGGTCTCCACGAGCTGGTGCAGCTTGAGGATCTCATCCTCCAGGTCCTGGTAGAGGGACGTGTCCTTCATGATGAGCAGGTAGAGCTCCTGGGGGGCGAGAGGGGCTCAGGACAGGGGGCTGCAGGGGTCCGGGGTGGGGGTGGGGGTGTCATGGAGTGGGGACACCCACCTTGATCACCTTCCCGGCGCTCTCCTCCTCCTGCAGCAGCCCCTTGTAGGTCTCGAGGAAATGCAGCAGCACGGCCAGCACTGCCCGCTTGCGCCGCAGCCCAGCCCCCTCCTCCCAGCGTGGCAGGGGGCTGCCCGCCGCCAGCACGAAGGTGGCACCATCAAGGAGGAACCACGGCAAGGAGGGACCCCGGCCACCCGCCAGCACCCACCGCACCCTGGGCACCCCTTGTGAGGCTCTTCGTGCCCACCCTGGTGGCACCCCGCTGCCCACCTCGCACCCGAACCCATACGCCCACCCTCACGGCACCCCAATTCCCTCCTTGCTGCTCCCGTGTGCACCCCCCATGGCACCCTCCTGCCCTCCCCACGCCCACCCTTGTGCCACCCTCATGCCCACCCTGATGCCCTCCTGGCTGCACCCTCAAGCTCCCCCTTGTACCACCCTCATGCCCTCCCCGTGCCCAATCTTGGACCCCTCCCCATTGCACCCTTCTGCCCCCTTCACAGCACCCTTGTGCCCACTCTCACTGCACCCCCGTGCCCTCCGCGTGCCCAGCCTCGGACCCTCCTCACTGCACCCTCACACCCCCCTCAGTGGCACCCCAATGCCCCCCTGCACCCCCTCCCCACTGCCCCCCAAGGATATTGCTGGTGCAGCTGCTGCAGGAAGCGCTCGGTGGGCAGGAAAAGGGAGTGTGTGAGCACGATGTCATCCAGCAGCGACTCTGGGGGAGATGGGGGGGGGGGGGGGGGCAGGTGTGGGCACCCTGCCCCACACAGCCCCCCACCGCCACCCCCCAGAGACCCCATGCCCTGCAGAGCGGGCGGCCAAGGGGAGCGATGCTAATTCCCAGGGCAACACTGGGAGATGCTGAACCCCACGCCAAGCCCCCCCCTCCCCCCCCGGTGCCTGGCATTGACTCATGGCCCCACTCCCAGCCCCGTGGGGCAGCCAGGTCCTGGCAGGAGCATGGTGTGGGGCAGAGGCACCGGCAGGGCAGGACCTGAGCCGCGACGCCGCAGCACGCCCAACGGCCCCAGCAAGAGCCTGGCCATGGGCAAACTGGGACACAGCTCAGGGCAATGGGGAAACTGAGGCAGGCAGCAAGGTCAGGTGCCTGCAGCAAATATTTGGGCGCTCAGGGTGCACCGTGCTGGTGCTGGTGTCAGCCCCGGGGCAGCCGGTGCCCGCTGCCGGGCTCTCTGGGTCAGCCCAGGCAGCACCAGCCCTGGGGAGGGTGTTTTGGCACGGCATGGCCCGGTGTGCCAGTCAGCACCAGCACCCAGCCGCCACCAGCACCCAGCCGCCACCAGCACCCAGCCGCCACCAGCACCCAGCCGCACAACCTTTGGACGAGGCACCGCTCCCTCGCCCGGCATGAACAACCCTCGACCCTGAGCAGGTCCCCAACTGGATGGGTGCCCCAGGGATGGGATGACGAGACCCCAGTGCCCCCCCCCCAGGGGCCCTTCCGAGGCTCAATGACCTGTCCCCGCAGGAGGGGCCGTGCAAAGCATCCCCCCCATAGCTGCCCCCCAGGCTCTGGCCCATTAACCCGGCCATGGATCTGTGCCAAGGGGGGGCTGAGGCTCCCCTGGCACCACCGCGCCGGGGCACAGCGCCCGCCGGGGACAAGGTGCTGCTGAAAGCAGGACACACTGTCTGGGGCGCGGATGGGACCCCTCAGCCCCCCCCCCCCAGCACTGCCGGGCCAGTGCCCCACATCCAGTGCACATTCACTGCACCTGCCTCGGGGCACGCAGGGACACCTGCAGTTGGGGGGCACATGTACCCAGCTCTGCCTGGGGGCCAGGGGTCGGACACCCCTCCCCCCCCCAGCCCTGCAGACAGCAGCACCCTCCAATCCTGCCTCAGTTTCCCCATCCCACTGCAGCACCCACCCCACCCCCAGAGCAGCAGGGATGGCTTTCCCGCAGCGGGACAACGGGGCTGGTGGGACCCTCCGTACCCCCCCCCCCCACCGGCTCCTGTCCCACTCCCCACCAGCCTGGGCACCGCAGGGCCGGGCCTGGCAGCGTGTCGGTGCAGGCAGGGCCCGGCGCTGCCAGTCCCATCTCGCTCCTACCCGAAGGGCTCCCTCGTGTCGGTGGGTGCGCCCTACCGGGAACGTGGGGCTGGGGCTCCCCGCTGCCCCCCAGCCCTGCGCCCCCGCAGCCCAGGGGGCTCGGCCGGAGCAGGGGTCCCCACCCTGAGGAGCACCCCCAGCCCGCCTGCACCCCCCCAGCTCCGCACACTCCAAACCACCCCAGAACCTGGCATGGGGAGCCGTGGTGAGATGGCACCGGGGCACCGGGCAGCCTGTGCCGGAGGGACGGGGCATCCACCTGACACCCCCCCCCCCCCCCCCCAATGCTGTGGCTCCGGTGGGGCTAATTTTAGCAGCGGGAAGATGTTAAAAATTAATCAAGCGGGAGGCCAAGGGCTCGGTGCGGCGCGGTAGCAGCCGGTGCCCGGCCAACCTCGGCCTCCGCCGGGCCTGGTGCCGCCACCGATCTCGGTGCCCCGCCGTGCCCCTCACCGCAGCGTCGGGCCGGAGAGCGCTGCCCCGTGGGCCCCCTGCCCACCCTGCTGCCACGGCTACCCTGGCCCGGTGGGACCCCCGCCTGCCCTTGCCACCCACCTGCGCCCCACGCGGTGCCGCCCCCCTCCCCGCGCACCCAGCATCGCCCACCCGCATCCATCACCGCATCCCGGCGGCACCGGCCCGGCGGGCGCCCCCCCGCCACCCCCGGCCCCCCGCCTCCAGCGCCACCCGCTGCCGCATCGCCCCCCCCGTCCCCCGGGCACCCCCGCAGCCCTCCTCCCGCCGGGACCCGCAGCCCCCCCGTGGGTCCCGCAGCCCCCGAGCCGCGGTACCTGCTCCGCAGCCGCGGCCGTGCGCGCCGCCCGCCGGCAGCCGCTCCAGCAGCGCGGCCAGGAGCCGCTCGGGGGGCGCGGGCGCGGCGGGGCCGCAGCCGCAGCCGCAGCAGCAGCGGGCGGCGGGCGGCGCTTCGGGGCTCGGCGGCTCCCGGTCCCGGTCGCGGTCACCAGCCGGGGACGGGTCCTCCGGGGAGCGCAGCGGCGCGTCGGGCGGCCGCAGCTCCAGCCAGCGGCCCTCGCCCCCCGGCAGCGGCCCCGCCGGCCCCGCCGGTTCCTCGGGGGAGGCGGCCGGGCGCGACAGGCTCTGCCGCCGCGCCGCCGGTGCCGAGCCCTGCGCCGCTCCCGGGGCGGCGGCGGGGCGGGCGGGCAGGTGCGAGCCCGGCTTCTTCAGCAACTTCTCCAGCGGCTTCATGGCCGCCCGGGCGCGGCGGCGGCGGCGGCGGCGGCGGCTCAGGGGGCCATGGGCGGCGGCGGCGGCGGGGCGGCTCCGCTCGGCTCCGCTCGGGCTCGGGCCCCGGCGCCGCTCCCCGCCCGCCCCGCGCCTGCTGCGCGCTGCGCCCCGCCGCGGCCCGCCGAGCCGCCGCCCCCGGCCCCGCCGCCCCGCCCCGCCCCCCGGCCCCGCCGCCGGCACCTGCCCGCCCCCGCCCCCGCGGCCGCACCGGGACGGGCACCGGGACCGGCCCGGGGGTGCGCGGGCAGCGGGCGGCACCGCACCGGGGCACGGCGGGGGCGGCGCGTGTGCCCCCCGCAGCACCGCGCAGGTGATGCGTCGCGCACCCCCGCAGCCCCTCCCGCAGCACCAGCACACCGGGGACACCGGCGCAGTCCCCCCCCGCCCCCATCACACCATCGGCACCATCACCCGCCTCGACCGAGGGGCAGTGTCACCCCCGCCGCGTGCTCACACCCCTGTGACACCCCCGCCCCCCCCCCCCGCAGCATCGGCACACCGGGGACGCCGGCACAGCCCCCCTGTCCCCTGCCGTACAGCCGGGCGGGAGGAGCACAGCCCCCCAGCCCCCCCCCCCCACTGACACCATCACCCACCTCGACCGAGGGACGGTGTCACCCCCCCCACGCGCTCACACCCGCGTCACACCCCCCAGCACACCCACGCGGCCCCCCCCCGTGCCAGCCCACTGCCCTGGGGCACACGGGACCATCCCCCACCCCCCCAGTGTCCCTCCCCAGTGTCCCCTCCGCAGGGGGCACATTCCCAGGCATGGGATGACCCACCGCCAGCACCCCTAGACCAGCCCTTCGCAGCGTGGGAAAGGGCTGGGGGTGGGCGCAGGACCCCCCACCCTGGCACGGCCCCCCCGGGCAGGGCTGGGCAGGTCAGGGCAGCTGCCTGCCCCCCCCCCCCCCCCCCAGCCGCCTGCCAGGCTGGGAACAGGCCCTGCTGGGCTGGCAAGCCGGGGCAGGTGCCAGGGCAGGGCAGGGTGGGACGTGGCGCCTGCTCGGGGCAGAGCCACCATGCCCCCTGCCCCCTGGGTGCTGAGCACCCACCCTGCCCCGGCCCCGCTGCCCCCGGCCCCACCGCGAGCGGCTGGGGAGGCGCCGGGGCTGCGTCCCTCTGGGCAGGGCAATGGCGGTGACAGCAATGGGGGGACAAACCCAGTGTGTGTCCCCCAGTCACCAGCTCCTGGGTTCATCCCTTGCAAACCCCCAACCCTGCGATAGCTCCGGGGTGGGACGGTGGCAACGGGCAGGGGGACATGGCAGGTGACCCTGTAGCCCCTGCGGCCCCGGGGGGGGGTGGGGAGGGATGGGGGGTCCCGGCAGCTCCCGCTTTGTTCCCACTTCGCCTCCACCGGCAGTTGCTTGGCAACTCCATCCATGCGGCCGCGGGAAAACAGCAAAACGTGTCCCCATGTCCCCACCCCCGGCTGCACGGGCCCGGTGGGATGGCACGGCATGGCACGGCATGGCACGGCATGGTCCTCCTCTGCCCCACGGCAATTCCACCCGTCCCACCGGGCCCCAGAGCCCAGACCTCCACACACCCCACCCGAGACCCCAAAACAATCCCACCCAGCCAAGCTCCGCTGTCCCCTCCGGTGTCCCCTCCGCCTGGGGTGGCCGGTCGAGGGTGCCCGGCCCCTGGTGCCAGCGGTGCCCTGGCCAGGCTGCAGCCGCACGGAGAGGGGCTTCTCCTGACAGCGGAGGCTGGAGGAGGCAGAAGGGGAAACTGAGGCACAGAGGCTGCGCCCGCCGGTGGCAGCGGGGCCAGGCAGGCGGGAGGGACCCGCAGCACCGTGCCAAGGGCACCACTCGCCCCTGGGAAACGCACCCCAGATCCAGGCCCATCGGCTCAGCCTGGCTCCTCTCCCCCAGCTCAGCATGGATGGGGGCACTGCTGGCGCAGAGCAAGCTATTAGCTTAATTAATTTGCTGTTATTTCTCCTAACGAGCTGGGATCTGGAGCAGCCGCTTCCCTCCCAAAGCCTGCGCCTCCATTTGCAGCCGCGCTGCGTTCCCCCGCCCCGCTAAGCGAGCAGGGGGTGCGAAGCCTCCAGGCTCTGCTCAAAACAGACCTTGTGTAGGAGG
Source organism: Falco punctatus (assembly GCF_963210335.1). NCBI lineage: Eukaryota > Metazoa > Chordata > Aves > Falconiformes > Falconidae > Falco > Falco punctatus. The sequence continues at coordinate 2,695,325 of NC_137599.1, read as the reverse complement.
GAAAAATGAACACGGAGGGAAAAATCCCTCCCCGAGCCAGCGCCTTAACCCACTTCCCAGCTGCGGCGCTGGGAGAGGGGGACTCGGCATTTAGGGGGGAAGCCCCTCGAAGAGAAGACCTGCGATGGTCCGAGCTGGCCCCTGGCCCAGGCTCAGCCCTGAACCCTCTGCCAGGGAGGGAAACTGAGGCAGGGCTGCTGGGGAGGGAAGGGGCAGCACGGCAGCGTGGGCAGGAGGTCAGTAGCCTCTGCTGCCAGGTGGGCTCTGGGACCCCCACCCTACTGCTGGCAGCGAGGGCAGTGAGTGCAGGGAATGAAGGGGCTGGGGGACGATGCGAAGGGGGGCAAGTTGAGGCCCCCCGCCCTCCCAAGCCACCCTCCAGCGCGGTGCTGGCAGGCCCTGCCTGCATCCTTCCCCCTCGGCATCTCCCCCCAGCCCTGCTCCGCCGTCACCCCTGCCATCAGGGTGCACCGGGAGGGTGCAGGACTTGGGGTACCTGCCACCCCCCCCCCCTCGACATGTGCCGTGGGAAGCCGGGCTGCAGGCCAGAGGGAGCAGGCGGCACAGAAGCGGCGCAGGCGGCAGCTCCCGCACCACCTACACACCAGTTGTTCCTTTCCCCACGAGCCAGCGAGGAGGCTGGGGGGAGAGGAGGGGGCTCGCTTCTGCGCCCAGCCCCGCTGCCACGGCCCAGCCGGGCTCAGGGACAGGCGGTGGCTGCTCCCCAGGGATGTCGGTGCGAGGGCGGCTGGCGCCAGCCACAAAGGAGCCACCTTTCCAGTCCCACCAGGAGCTCCTGGAAAAGGGAAAAAAGCAGCTCCTGGCACACGGCCGAGCTTTCCGGTGGCGCGGTGGAAGGGAACGCCGGCCCCGGGGGTCTCGGTCCGAGGAAAGAGAGACAAGAGCAGGGGCTACTTTCTAAAAGGTATTCTCATCCGCGTGCCGATACAACGCTGGTTACAAACGTGCACTCCTACAGGACAGGAATCCAAAGCAACAAAACCAAAAACGCATCACAGTGTTGTAAGGTCCAGGACTTCAGTCACGCGACCGATACGTTGACGGTACATTTCAGCCTTAAGGCAGAGAGACGGGTTACGGCGAAAACACACGGGATTTCTACTTTGAAAGCGTCGCTTCGACGCCTGAAATTAGGTACAAAAGATCATCGAGTTACGAATGACACAGGAGGTGTTGCTGCTGGAGAGGTGGGCATGCAGGAGAGCTCGAGCGGGCAGGTGGGCTGCCGGGCACCCCTCCCTCGCCGCAGATGGGGACTCGGAGGCCACGGTGACGTTCCCCCTCTCGCCGAGCGACCCGCGCCAGCAGCTGGCACTTCCCCACGCCGCCCCAGCACGTGCTCGGGGCGCGCGGCAGGGATCGGCAGCCTGCCTTGCCAAGTTTCCTAATGCAATTTGCAAACGGCTGCGAGGACACGGCCAAGCCCAAGCGTGACTGGGAGCCGGAGCGGCTCTGCCTGCCGCGGTGCCAGCAGGATGCGTGCTGCAGAGGCGGCGCAGCGCTGCGGCGCAGGCGAGCCAGCCGGGCTCGGCTTGGCACACGCGGCGCTGCAGTGCCGGGCACCCTGGCAGATCAGCCTCCAAATCCTAACGGGGGAAACATGACTACGAGTTCCCCGGTGAGGAACGCCGGTTTCTGTGGCGGCAGGCGCAGGGCTGAGGTGCTTCCTCCTGGGGATGGGAGCCCAGGCTGGATGCGTCGGGGCGGGTTACGACACCCCCTTCCACTTCCACAGCAGCAACACCCAAGTGCTAGGAGCAAATCACTCCTCTGCTTGCCCTGTCTAGCTGGTTTGACTGCTGGCAGGGCTGTTCTGGCAGTGCTGAGGTGCCTGAATGCCCATAAACCTCCCTCGCCGGCGCTGATTTGGCTGAGGCACAGGAGGCCGGTGGAAATCTCCCCCTGCTCGGCACGGTGTGCTTGTGGCAGCGGGGAGAGGGGGCTGCCCCGTGCTCATGCACCTGGATTCCCGTCTGATGCGGGTTGGGAGCTTGCACACACATGGACAGAGACAGCCAAGGACACAAGGTACCAACAGGGCTTGTTGGGAAAAAGAAATGGGAGGAGCATCTAAATCAAGTGGTGCCCGTGCAGGCAGCGCTGCCCTGACAGGCTCCTATCGCTCAGCTGCCCTTCCTATCCTTAAACAACAGCAGAAATAAACTTGCTAATTTAAAAAAAAAAAATGGAAAGGAAGAATTAACTTATCAGTTGTCTCCACGGGGGGCAGGGGATGTTACGTTCCAGTTAGCCCAGACAAACAAATTCAAAATACCCAAAAGAAACAAATCAGCTTTACTGAAGGGGCTGGTTCATTTCTTAAATAAAAACAGAGAACACAATCAAGCCAGTTGAGTTTAACATCCTAGAGAGGGAAAAGGGCAGACGTTTAGTAAAAGAAGTCGCGAGGACTTGCGGCCAAGGACCGATGCTGAGGGTTGATTCTTCGGTGAACTCTGTGCCCCAGTGAGGGAGGGGGAAGGAGGGCAGATCAGCAGCAGCGAGATGATTTTTCGGGAGGGCACCGGTAAAACCAGAAAGGGAAGGAAGGTGCCTGGCCCTGAGCACAAGCTGGTGCAGCTGATTTCATCCCGCTGCCTCACCTACACACAGGGAAGGAGCCTTTCCCGAGAAGGAGCTTCCTCCTCGCCGAGGTGCCGAGTCTGGCGCTGGGATTTCCCACAGCCGCATCCCTACGTGTTGCTCCTCTCCTTTGATTTTTCACCTTTGCTGTCCTGGTGGGGAAGAGGGAAGAGAAGCAGAGGGTTAGGCTGCCCCGCCACAAACACCAGCACGGGGGCTGCAGCACCGTCACCAGGGTCCTGCGAGCAAACATCCTCCGATGCCAAAACATCCTACCTGGGTGCCAAAATACAACCACCCCCCGCCCCCGCCTCCAGCTTCCTCCCAGTTGTGCCCACTCCAGGCACAACCAGCTCCCTTCAGCCAAGCTCTCCTCCTGGTGAAACATTTTCCCATCGCGAGGCCTTTCAAAGGGCACCTCGAACAGACAATCTCGCAGTGAATTTACAAACGCTGCACGCTTCCCAGCCCTCCACCGTGCCGCACGCCGCCTTCCCTGCGTACGGGAAACAACCGGTACATGCCTGCCCGGGTCTGGGCTTGCTGGGATTCAGGCTCGCTCAGCTCCCACATGCTAAGCAAAGCATTGAAAAGGAAACCAAACACACACGTGGCACTCTGGCGCGCGCACACACACACGCACAGCTCACAGCACTGGAGTGAGGAAACCGTTCCCAGCGCAGAAAAAAACGGCTCTCATCTCTGGAAAGCCTTGAAGTCTGCTGCCTGAATTATCTACTAAGGTCTCGACATCTATTCTTCCAGAGAAGTCACTGCCTCCTAGCTTAGGACTCGATCTTTCTCTCTCTAAAGTGTTCCGTTTTCTACCCTGAGCAAATAATAACAATTTAAAAAGCAAGAGTCAACTTTAGACTTACTTTTTACGTGGGTTTAGTTTTAAAGCATTTAGAAACTCAAATTAACTGGAACCCTGCTTACCACCTGTAACGAGAAGCTGAGGTTTGGGACATGTCAAAGATTAAGACAGTTTAAGATTTCCTTGGAACATTGTATTTTTGGGATGGGAGAGGGAGACTGCAGCATCACGCACACGCCAGCAGCACAGCATCACGCACGCACAGACTCACGCCGAGGGGGACGGTACCTCAGGAGGTGGTGGCTTGATAGTCACAGGCTGGGACGTCCTTCGAGGGGGCGAAGGCTTGGGCTGCACTTGCTGCTGGACAGTGTTGTAGTACGTGACCCCTCCGTACACCTGGGACTGGGCCTGCATTCCCCAGAGAGCAGAAGGGTCAGTGCTCTGCGCTGCAGGGGGCTGGCTGTGTCGGGGGCTCTGGAGCCCCCAGCATAAAAGGGACATGGACCACAGAACCAGTCCAGGGGAGGCCATGAAGATGTTCCATGGGCTGGAGCACCTCTCCTGTGAGGACCAGGCTGAGAGAGTTGAGGTTTCTCAGCCTGGAGAAGAGAAGACTCCAGGGAGACCTCTATTCTCTTTGAGTATTTGAGTATTGTCCAGTTAAAAGATGCTTATGAGAAAGATGGGGACAGAATTTTTACCAGGGTCTGTAGTGATAGGACAAGGGGGAAAGGCTTTAAACTGAAAGAGAGGAGATTCAGATGCAATATTAGAAAGAAATCCTTATCTATGAGGGTGGTGAGGCATTGGAACAGGCTGCCCAGAGAAGCTGTGGGTGCTCCATCCCTGGCAGTGTTCAAGGCCAGGTTGGACAGGGCTTGGAGCAACCTGGGTGAGTGGAAGGTGTCCCTGCCCGTGGCAGGGGGGTGGAACTGGGTGGTCTTTAAGGTCCTTTCCAACCCACAGCAGCACTTACAGCTCCCCAAGGACCCTCGCCTACCCCTGCCCCTTACCAGGGCGCCCCTGCTCTCGGCAGAGTGGGCAGGTACAGGCTGCAGCAACCCGCAGCCGTGCCGGACCGACGTCTGTGGCAGATGGGTTTCCTTCACCCCGTGGAGTTTCCCAACTGCTACATAACGTCTGCGCTTTGCAACAGCAGCAGCGACCGTTCTTCCGTGCCAACGAGGCAGGTAACAGCTCCCCTTCACACCCAGATCCCCTCCAGCTGCCTGGGGGTTGGGGACCTGCCCCCAAAGCGGGCTTGAATCCCTGCCAATGCAGCTGGGATCAGCCCAGGGCAGCAGGGAAGGTCAGGGAGGTTGTAGGGCTCGGGGAGATGCATCTCGCGGGCTTGCCACTGCGTGTCAGCCGTGTGCTGCTGGCACGGCAGCCCTGGGCGGACTCGTCATCACGCTGCCCACGGAGATCTGCCTCCTCGCTGCGGACACGGACGTGGAGCAGGAAAAGCCAGCCCCGCGCTGGTCCCTTTGGCTGGTGCCAAAGAACAGCACCAGCCAGTTTCCAGCCTCCCTCCCTAACAAAAAGGGCTTCCAAAACAATTTTCAAGGTGTCCTTGGCTTAGCATGGACCTGGAGGGGATGCAACTGTTGACAGGCTCCCGGTGGGCCACTTCCCTGCTCTGTAGGGCAACACCTCGATTCTGAGATCCGCCCACCCGGGTATTTAGACCCTAAATTCGGGGTAGCTGCACAGCAGCCACAGGAGCAGCCCTTTCCAGTTCCCCGCTCCAAGCAGAGATAGGGATGACAGTAAACAACCTCCCACCACGGAGCAGCCCAGCTGCTCCACATCCTCTCCCAGGAAGCCTCTGAGAATATCCCCACACTCCACAGGATCCCATCTGCTCTTGATGGCTCCCGCTCAGGAAGGAGAGGCACAGCGCAGCTGGCTTACCTGCGTGTTGGAATAGAGATGAGGAGGGGGTGGAGGGGGCAGTGCTCCTGGGGGGTAGGGGTAGCCAGGATTCCCAAAATTCATGACTCCAGGAGGGGAGAAGTAAGTTGGTGCAAGCAGCTGCTGCGGCGGGGGCTGGCCTGGGGGCATGGAGACTGGCGGAGGGTACAGCCCAGGGTTTGCCATGGGGGCTGGCGTCTGGTGGGGATGTAAACCTGGGAAGTGACAAAAAAAAAAACCAAGAACCAAACAAACCTGAATGTGACATGCTGCACCTTCCCCGCTGCAGAGGGAAGGAGAAGCCCTTTGCTCAAAGGCTTTTCCTGCAGCCATGAGACCTCAGCTCCTGGGCTGGGGAGGAAAAAAGGGAAACGCTTCTCAGCGGAGTGGAGCACGGCTCGCTCCCCAGCACCAGGGTTCCAGCTCACTGGAACCAGACACAGCCCCGGGTCGGCACCCCCGCTCCAGGAAACAGTTCTTGTGGTCAAGATAGGGAACATGCCAATTCAACAGCTCTCGTTTCTGCTTTCTTCTTCTGAACTACAAGCAGCAGGGACTGAAGAACCAGCCTGGCACAACGGCGGGCAGAGCAAAGGGCCCCACCGAAGGGGAAGAGGCTCAGCCAGGAGGATCTGCGCAGGACCTGCAGGCAGCCAGCCAGGGGCTGCCCAAACATTCGGCTCACCTCAGTCCTGGCCCGGCTGCGAGAGCCAGAAATGCCTATTTTTCTTTCCTTAACATTTATATTGATTCAACCCCACTGCACGAGGGAAGCAGGTCTCTTCCATGTTGTAGAAACAGGGAAAATGGATTCCCCCAGCGAGAGAGGCTGCGTGAAACCAGCGTTACCCACTCCTCAGCACAGACCAAGCCTCCCCCTACCCCAGGCACAACCATAACATCGGTACCAGCTGCCCCGTGCCCTGCTGGGGAGCCAGTTCCTCACCTGGATGAGGGAGGTGCATTTCTGGCTGTACGATCATCCCTTGGGGCGGCAGCGGGGCTGGGTTCTCACTGTGGGTGTAGATTGGTCCCTGGAATTGCACTGCAACACACAACAGTTGGTAAGGAAAAGCTCCACCGAATTTGATTCTACTGCAGCAAGTCACACGCACACCCCAGCCAGCGACAAGACTTGAACGCAGTGCTGCAAGCGACATTCCCATCGGCACACGCAGTCTACCAGGCTTGCAGATGCTGCATACTCCCAACAGAAAAAGCCTCCTACTCCCTTTACAAAACAGGAGAATAACTGGGGGAATTTCTTCTCCGACACTTTAAATGCTGGAGTAAATTCCTACTCCATCCTCAGCCTTGTTCTGTAATTCTCCCCGCTCTCAATTGTCAAAGACATTGCTCTGATTTCCAAGTTAATTTTAAATCCCAGCTTTCCTGAAGAAAAGCAGTGTCCTAGAGAGCCCTGGCACAGGGAGGGGAGGTGGTAACACCGATTATATTTCTGTGGGTTTAAACAACCAGGGAGGCTCAGAGCAGCCTTTCCGTTACCGTATGAGATGAGGCAGCGACGTTATTTACAAAGGGAAGGGAAAACAAAGCCCCCGACCTTCCCGACCCTAACAGGAGCAGGGAGGTTCCTGCTGCAGCTGCTCAGGTCTGAGCACACACGGAGCCTCAGGAGCAAGGGGGAAACACTCACGTGGGTCATAGTAGTGCCCTTCCATGATGCTGATGTGCATGGGGGGGGCAGGCTCCGGCACTGGCGGTCTCTGCCGCTGCGATGAGTAGCGTTTCACGCGCCCCCCCTGCACCGCCTGAAAAGAGTCCAAAGGCATCAGCCAGGGTCAGTGTGTGGGGCAGGAGCTCGAGGGAGCACGAAGCCACGGCCCCACCAGCCCCTGCAAACCTCTATCTGGGTCACGCAGCAAAAACGACAAACACCCAACAAAAGGGAAAGGCTGAGGTGTCACAGGCAGCCTCTAATTACTACAAGCCAGAAACAAATAAACGCTGGGCTTCCGCGCTTCTAAAAGCAAGAGTCACACACCGCGCAACATGCTTTACCATTTCCTCCATCCTGTTAAACTGAGGCGGTGGCCCAGTTCCAACGTGCATATGGTTAGGAATACCTGAGGAAGAAACAAACTGGTTATTATGGTTTGCATTTGCTCCCAGTAAAGGGCCACCTCACCCGCTGAGGCGCCTGTCGCTGGCCCTACGAGCGCTGGCAGCCCGGGGACATTATTGTACTACAAAAGGCACAGCTCTTGCTTTCATGACAAGAAACCTAACTTTATCTCTTGGGTTACAATTTTAAATCTTTCAGTACAAATTAGAAGCTGTGGTGTCACCGTGCAATCATCCACACTGCTCAACACCTTTTAAATCTTGCTGGGAAAAAAATAATAAATAAAAAATTAAAAATTTCAGCTGGAAATCCAAGTTCTGATCTAAGCTCTCTTCCCGCTGGCACAAGGATTTCTTCAGAGTAGAAACAAGGATCCACGTGGGACTGGGTGAGCTGCAGTTTAAACCCTCTCCAGGGCGTAACCACTTTTATCACAGGCTCCTTTTAACTTGAACAGCAAAGTTACGGCGCACATTTAAAACCACAGTGCCAAACTCATCACAGCCGCTTCCAGGGAAGCAGGAGGGGACAAAACAAATGCTGAAAGTGCCCACACGGATCAATGATATTGCAAATATAGGCACAGACATACAGAATGACCCGACGGCTGGCTCACCTAGCCAAATGCCTCCCAAAATTAACTCCTGCCTTCTCTGCTAGGAAGAAACAAGGGGACAGTAAAGTAATGCACCCTGCTTACAGACGGAAAGTGCTCTCCTACCTGCAGCCTAGAGCTGTCTCACGGTAAATTTGTTAGGATGCTGTATTTTGTAGGATTAAAAAAAAATAAATACATAATCTCAGCTGCAAATCATAGCACTTTTGAACTCTCAAGCCTACTGGGATGTTTAAAGCCTGTCTACTTGCATCCGCAGTCAAGACCAAGGGCCTGTTCGCACAAAGATTTTACCAGTCACATCAGTACAAGATGACTTGTGGTTTCATGACCTAAACCTCAAGAGATGCTTATGAAAGCAGCGAGTTGCTTTCTTCTCCTTGCTCCAGTTTTATTTCCCTCGGGATGAACTCTAACGCTCCCCCAGAAAAGGCTCTTAATTCTGCAAAGAGATAATTATACCTGAACGACCTCTCGCATGGATGCTCAACTAGAATTCAGTCCCGAGCTCGCAGGGGGGTAACTCTGCCACACATGCCGCCCTCAGCCAGCCTGCCTGCTGCGGCAAACTGAGCAATTTCCTCCCACCAGGTAAAAATGAATTTGCCAGTCCCACTCAGGCCTCAGCTAACGGCAACCAAGTCTCAGTGCTATGGAATAAGCTGATAAACAAGAGGAATGCTCCTTCCTGCTCCTAGCAGGACGTTACAGGAGCCTGGCTGCTCATGACCCTTACCTGCCAGCTGAGCACAACGCTCCTTATCTCCCGAACTCTGGCTCCTGCTGCAGCAGCCAGTCTCACCATGATTCACACTGGACAAAGTCCCTGTTGCCTGTCCCATGCACAAGCCTTCAGCTTCACTGAAGCTTCCCCCGATCTCAACACAAAACAGGGCAGGAAGAGGGAAAGGATCTACTCATGTCCTCCCCAGCCCTAATTCCATCAGCCTATACCAGAATGCTTAATTTCCTCTTTTTTTCCTTTTCCGTTTTGTCCCCTCTCACTATCTCCACTGCATTTCTCAGCAGCGTGCATCGCCATCACGTTATCCACCCTGAGTCTGGACTAAGGCAGAGCCGATTCAGCTCTGAGCGACCACACGAACCGCATTTGGCTGGGGCTGCAGTGGAAAACCAACAGGCTGCACCTACTTACCCCTCAGCTCCCGGGGCTGCAGGAACTGAGACTGCCCCGGAGTCCAGTTCTGCTCAGTGAGATTCATTTGGGTCATCTCTTGCTCCAGTCCATCCAAGCTGGATTCTACCGGCGACTCCCAGTTACTGCTCTTTGCTGGTGGGGGGGACGTCTCGGCTTGCACGGGTTTTGGAGGCACAGGAGTCAGCCCTTCCGAAGCAGGAACTTCATCTGCCAGCTTCCCCGCATCCCCAGCTTTGATTCTGGTCCTTCTTGCCCGGGAATAAGACTTCTTTTCAATTGGTCTGTCTGGTGGTGGCTGTGCAGCATCAGCAGCCGTGGCTTGGTTTTCCAAAGCGACCTCCTCCTTCACAGGGCTGCTGTGGACATGAGCTGCTTCCACCTCGGGTGACTTGTCTCTCGGTGGGGTTTGCTCTGCACGCTTCGCTCGATAGTTGCTCTCCTGTTTGGCTTGTTCGCCGTTTCGAGACAGATGCTGTACGCTTGCTTCCGAAGCTCGGTAGCTTGGACGGGTCTCTTTGTAGCCCCCCATTCGTGGGTAGTTCCTAGGTGGGGGCATCCTCCCTGTACCTGCAGAGCTCCTGTTTGTGAAGGTTCGTGGGGGAGCTGAAGTGCTGTCTGCACCTTGGTGCCTTGGGGGCTTATTTGGCCTCTCGTTGGACCAGTTTGGGTCTCGTTGAGGAGAACTCCCAAACCTGAGGGAGAAAAACAGTACCGATGACCGGAAAGAAATCCCTGGGTGAGAGCTACCGCTGTGCAAGGGAAGCCCTCTCTGGGACGCAGCGTCTAGAAAACCCAGGACCAGGGTCCCACCCCAGAGCCAAAGCCAACAACAAGAGGCTTTCCCTCGCTGGGGCTTCAGACCCGTCTCCCGCTGGGACAAGCCAGGCTCTAGTCCGACTTTGCTGCTCACCTTGGTTTGCGCATCCTCCTGGGCTTGATGTCATCGGGGTTGTGAGCTGACCTGATGTCATAGCCATAAAGCGCGATCAGCTCCTGCCTGGTCTTGGGAGCCTGCTCATCCTCCCGGAATTTGTCGTGCTCCCAACGACCCTCGTCCTTCCACAGCTTCCGCTGACGACCCTTCGGCCTGGAACAGTTACACAGGGAAGACCAAACAGTTGTTGGAAAGCCAAGGAGACGCGGCAGCACCAACCAGTCCCACACACAGAGCCTGAGCATTTCTAGGGCTGGGTGTGCACAAGAGACAGTGTTTCTTCTTCCTCCCACTCCTCCTGCCCAGCAGCTGCTGGCCTACCCACTGCTATTTCTGAAAAGCAGCAAGAAGGGTCACCACTCACTGGCAAGAAGCTTTCCTTGTGGATTTTCTTGCACCACCCTCAGCCTCTCCCTTCCAAACAAAGAGCTAAAATGTCCTGGCAGGACATTGCAAGCAGGCAACCAAAGCACAGACCTTGCCAGCGCTTCACAACCCAAGCGAGGAGCAGCGCTGCCAAACACTGGCCTGGGAACTGGCCTCACCCTCCCAGAGAGAGGCAGGCACGTGGGGGATGCTCACATACCTGACCTCCTCCTCCTGCGTCTGCCCTCGGAGGTCATGCTCAAAGAAGAGCCCTTTGCGGGGGATGTAAGCCGGGTTCTTCCGATCCTCATCGTCATCCAGATGCTTGGGAACTTTTTTTCCAACTTTATTCTCCACAGGTTCGGTGCTCTCCTGTCAAAACCAGACAGCTCTTACCACTGCAGCAGTCTCTCTGCCAGAAGCCCCCCACGGCCCAGAGAACGCATGTTTAACACCTACCTGCCCGTCCCCACTTTGCCTCTCACCAGTTACAGCACCTTTGGAGTCAGGTTTGTCATCCCCTTTCTCCGCTTTTGCTGCTGACTCACAAGAATCATTACTATCCTGCTTCAGTTCCACTTTGGCACTTTCTTCCTCACTGTAATCCTCTTCCTCTGCCTGAAAGAGCCCCGGTTACTCAAACATGAACCTTTAGCAACAGGTCCCCCAGGAGTTTCCCCACACAACTCCCCCGACCTGGAGTTAGATCCCTAGAATAATAGAACCACCGAATTATTGTTTAGGTTGCAGAAGATCTTTAAGATCATCGAGTCCGACTGTTCCAGTCCCTTTTCCAGTTGTTGAAGACCTGACTCTTTCAAAGCAGAGAATTAGCTCTCAAAGTCCTTCCTATCCCTGTATTTCTACGGAAAAAACAAAGACTAAACCCAACACCTCTCACCTCCGACTCCATCAGATCCAACAGTCAGGCTTTCCAGAACAGAGCTGGGACCAGCTCCCCCACAAAGCCAGAACCTCTCACCGCCCTGAAAGCAAAGGGCTCGCGCGAGCTGGGGAGACCAGCGAACAAGGGCCCTCAGAGCGTGCGTCCCTTCCTTCCCACGCTGAGAGCCTGGATCCAGCCAGTGCCGTGTTTCCAAATTCCCTGGAGTTACTCAGCTGACTCACTCGGAGCACTCTGCTCACAGGAGCGTGACCTCGTTTCACCCTCCAGGAGCCTGCAAGCATTGCTTAGGCTGGAACTGACACTAAAAATAGCTCTGTGTGATTAACAAAAAGACTGCTCTATTTTTCTCTTTCAACACAGTGTATTTGCACATCAACTGCTCCTTTTGTTTACGTTGGGGAAACCCAGACGTGGCATTATTTTTAGGCACAGGAACAGTCATCTTGGCATGTCAGTGATGCAATACCCTCGCTGCTCCAACAGCCCAGTGTGCACCAGCGCTGCTCTGCTTCTCCGTGTGTGGAAACACCAGGCAGCCTCCGCGCAGGTTTTTAGGTGTGAAGAGCTGCCCTTACCCTGCATGTGCTGCCTCTACAGCCTGCCACGCTCCTTCCTCACTAATGGCAGAGATTAATCCACAAATTAACCGCCCTTATGAGCTTTGATTTCAGCTGCTTGGTTGTTTTGCGTTTTCTCTAACTGCTGCCCCACTCAACATCCCCAGAACAAACACCTCAAGAGAAGGGTTTTCACCAGAAAACCTTCACTGTAATCATTACGAACCAGAACTCTTCTAAACTGCCTGGAAATGTTAAATTTACAGTTCTGAACCAAAAATCCAGGGAAACCTACAGCTACAGGGTGCTGCCCAGGCTGCCTCCCATGCACAGGCAGGGGGTCTCGGTACATGCAAGGTGGGATTTCCTCAGCAAACACGCAGCACAGAGTTGCCAGCACTCACGGGGCGCGTTACCCCTCCAGCAGCTGTATGCAGAAGGCAGGGGTGCTGCCTGGGATACCTCCAACCCAGCAGTTCATTTTTTAATTTCAACTAATCAAACCACAACAAGCACCCTATACTTCCTTCCACACCCTTCCAGACCAGGGCAAACCCTGCTCCCAGTATCCAATGCCTGAGGCGCCAGGTGTTTCCCACTCCCACACATATACTGGCCCTACGTCCACCCCCCAGCAGCACACGCGGCTTCTCCCCAGGGCTGGGCCCAGCACCGTGGACTGAATGCCAGAAAATCGCATTTTCTGAGGGGCTGGTGAGGGGCTCAGACCGGGGGAGACCATTTCCCTCCACAGCGGCGGTGACTACACTGCGGCACGGCTTGCTCCGAGTTTCTGCGCGGCTGGCACGGAGCACACAAGCTGGTATCTTGAGACAAAGGCGATGGCTGCCAGCAGGGTCAGCGTAAGAGAACAAGGACACAAACTGGGTTTTGTGCTAAAATTATGCGAAATGCAGTCGCTCGGCAGAACGCTTTAAACACCAGGACAGAGACTCCTCTTACCTCCGAGTCCTCTGCGCTTTCGTAATCGGACAGTACAGCTGCAGGGGAGAAAAAGGAGTTTGGTGTCAGGGCAGAAGGAGAAACACAGCTTCCCTCCGAGCGTAACAGGCCCTGCTGCGGGCGACAGCTGGCGCAGGCACAGCGAAGAGCCCCTCCGAGGGGAAGTCAGAGGCCAGTGCCAAAGTGTCGCTGATGAACACCACCCACCACCAGCTCACACAGGAGGAAGCAAGGGCGATCTTGGGGTGCGCTGTCCCTGCACCCCGCATCCGCCTACTATTACAAGTTAATATTTGGGATGACAAGAACCACGGAACTATGGGAAAAGGCATCGGTTCGGTTTTTACATTTTGCATGCCAGCAGTGCCTGCAACGCCAGGGAGTCAGTACTCACCATCTCCTTCGATGCCATCCTCGCTTTCCTGGGGAGAGAGGGAGAGAAAGGCGCGTTAGCAGAGGGAAGGTCAGCAGCCAGGTGTCCACAGCATCCTACGATCCCAGACACAATTACAACAAGGTTTGGCCCCAGCCCTATTGTGTCTGCCCTTGGAAGTTCAACTTCAGTGACCATGAAAGAAGCAACGAAATCAGGGCTCCCAGTACCTTTATCTAAGATCCTTCCAGAGCAAGCTGCGCTGGGGGAACACAGCTCGAGAAGGAAAAGCCCAAACTGCGTTAACTGTTGGGGTCTTCAGCGGGAAAAGAGCAACATCACCAGACAAGCCAGGCTCCTCTCCCTCGATAAGGGAGGGCCAGACAGCTAACTGGGGAAAGGACAAGAGGATTACTTAAAGCAGGAGCCCAGGAATAACGAACAGATGCCAAGCAGGACCGAGCTCAGGCAGGCATCTGCTAGAGACTCCGGCAACAGAAACGCAACCCTGTGCCCCAGGGAAGATGCTGGATGAAGCAGAACAGCTCATATCAGGAAAAGTTTCTAGTAAAAGAACAGACTGATCGTACTGTCCAGGAAAAACAACCTCAGATCAAAACCAAAACCAGCCAACGCGTTAACGAGATAAGCCCAAACGCCAAAACAACCCAGCAGAAATACGCTGCGATTCAGGAGGAACTTGAAATAACTGGCACTATAAATCTGTGACAGAGGAAAATCGCACCCAGCTGCAAACTGCGGGAGGAGAGCAGTTACCCTGCGGGGGTGGGAGACAGCAGCACCACCAGCTCCCCGTCAAAGGTTTCTAATGCCCTGGCATACAAGGCAGCCGGTCAGAGATGATAGCGAGATGATAGATGGGGCAGCAAACCCACCCGCCTGCCCCCTGCTGCGGGGAACAACCCCCGGGGCACAGGGGGGCCAGGGGAGGCCCCTACCCGGTGCTGGGGAGCCGGGGGGCCCAGCCCTGCTCCCCCAAACACAGGGTGGTCCCAGCGCGCTGCCCCCAGCCCGCTGCCCACTCAGCTCCCCCTGCACCCCAGTGCCCCCTCGGCACCAAGGGTGCCTGGGTCACTCCATCACCCCGGCTAAGGGCACCCTAGTGTCCCCCTGGGTGCTGGTACTGTCCCAGGTGAGACCCCCCCCCGCACCCCAGTGCCCCCCTGGGTGCCAGTACCACCCTGGCTGAGGGCCTCACGGTACCCCAGCCCCCCGAGTGCCAGTGCCACCCCGGCTGAGGCCCCCCCGGCACCCCAGTGCCGCCCCGGGTGCCGGAGTCACCCCACCGCCCCGGCTGAGGTGCCCCCCGAGCATCCCAGTGCTCCCTCTTGTACCGGTACCGCCCCAGCTGAGGACCCCACGGTACCTCGGCGCTCCCCCGGCCCGAGTGCCGGTGCTACCCCGGCTGCGGGCCCCCGGCACCCCAGTGCCCCCCCGGGTGTCGGTACATTCCCGGCTGAGGCCCCCCCAGCACCTCAGTGCCGCCCCGGGTGCCGGTGCCACCCCACCGCCCCGGCCGAGGCTCCCCCCGGCACCCCAGTGCTCCCCCCGTGCCGGTACCGCCCCGGCTGCGGGCCCCTCGGCACCCCAGCGCCCCCCCGGCCCCACTCACACACTCGGACTCGGGCGCGCTCTTGGCGGCCCCGCCGGCCGCGCTCTCGGCCCCGCGGCCCCGCGGCCCCGCGCTGAGGGCCCCGGCGGCTCCCCGCGGCGGGCGGTGCGGCGGCCGGGGCGAGCCCGAGCCGGAGCCCGAGCGGGAGCGGGCGGCGCTGGCGGCCGAGTCGGCGCTGTCGGAGGCGGCCGAGTCCGAGTCGTCCTCGCTGTCCTGCGAGGCGCGCTGCCGCCGCCGGTCCGCCATCTTGGGCAGCCGCAGGGGCGGGCGGCGGCGCGGGGCACCACGGGACGGACTACGGCTCCCGGCGGGCACCGCCACCGTCCCGGCAGCCCTTGCGGCAGCGACACACTCACACTCCTCCCCCCCCCCCCCCCCGCGGTTTCGTTCCCCCCCGGCAGGGGGCAGGCGCGCGCCGGGCGCGGCGCTGACGACGTCACAGCCCGGGTGGCGTCACGGCGGCGGAAATGGCGTCATGAGCGCGCGGGAGGGGAAGGGAGATACCAACACGCAGGGGAAAAAGGGGGGGCGGAGGGGGGAAGAAGGGGGGGAAAAGAAGGGGGAAGGGATAGAGAGGGAAAAAGGGGGGGGAAGGGAAAAAAAGGGGACAAGAGGGAAAGGGGAGGAGGGAAAGGGGGGGGGGGGGAGAGAGAACTAAAAAAAAAAAAGCCAGCATGGGTGTGCCCACACGTGACACCACCACCCCCCGCCGCTAACATGTTTATAACTTTATTTTTCTTATTTTTAAAAAACAAGATTTCCTTTTTTTAAAAAAAAAATAAAACACCAAAAAAGTTTCCTTCCGTTCATTAACCTCAGGGCCAGAACACGGCCAGGATGAAGTGTGTGTGTGTGCGTGTGTGTGTGTGGAGATAAAATGAGGGGGTGGGCATGGGGGGGCGGGGGGAGTACAGGCCCTGCGCAGGGACGGCGAAAATAAAATTAAAAATGGAAGCAGCGGCTGTGCTGGCAGCTTTCCTGTTTAATCTCTGCTGAAGGGGAGCGGGGGGCACACGGGACCCCCCCCTACACCCCCAGAGCCCCCTCCCCACCTACCTGGCACCGTGGGGGCCCTGGCAGCGAGGGTCGTGACTGGGGAGCTGGGCCCAGGACCACCGAGCAGCCACAGCCCCCCCCCCCCCGCCCCCCCAGCAACCCCCCCTCCTTACAGCACCGCTTGGCAACCTCAAAACAATTAAATTATATATATATATATATATATAAAAAAATTTAAAAACCCAAATTGTGCGTATAGGATTTCTATTTCACCAAAAAAAAAAAAAAAAAAAAAATATTTAAACTTCCCCCCCCCTCCCCTCACAGCTGCTCAGGAAGGGGGGAAAAACCCACCCGATGAGGACCCCCTCCCCACGCCACCGCCGCCCCCCACCCCCCACCACCAGCTGCTGCTCCCCCCTTTCCCCAACTAACAAGTAACAGCAGCGGCGGTGGAGCCCCGGCAGGATACAGCCCCCCCACCCCCCCACCGGGATCGGGTGCCCCCAGCCCCAATGTCCACAACCATGGCTGGGGGGGCGGCAGGGGCAGCGTCCAGAGCAGTGGCGCAGTGAGGATGGGTCTGGGGTCTGCCCGCTGCCCCCCAGGACCGCGGCAGCCTCAACCGGTAGGTGAGCAGTGCCGGTGAGGGTACGGCTGGTGGCGCGGTGAGGGGGGCACAAGTCCGGGGCACGTTTGTAGAATCCAAAAGAACAAAACGGGGGTGCTGGAGGGGCGAAGCCCCCCTGCTCAGAAGGCAGGAGCAGCCGGCGGCACGGCCCGGTGACGGACGGAGCTCCCGGTGACGGGACTGAGCTCCCGGTGGCTCTGCTACTTCCGGCAGGTCCGGTGCGGCGTCTGCTTCTTCTGCATCTCCAGGCGGCACCGGCTGCGCTCGTCCAGCCAGGGCAGCTCGAAGTTCCTGCGGGCACAGCCGGGGTCAGCGCCCTTCCCGCAACGCACCGGTGAAGCCCACCCTGTCCCATCCCCTCCGGTGCCGCCGGTTACTCACTGTGGGGTCAGTTTTGGTAAGGGCCGGCCAAAGGCGACGACAGGCAGGTAGGGGGTGATGAGCAAGCTTTCCACTGCGGAGGGACCAGAGCGTTACACCCAGTGCAGGCAGCGCCCCTGCCTGCACCCCTGCCCCTACCCCTGCCCACACCCCATGCCCACGCCCCTGACCCTGCCCATGCCCCTGCCTGCACCCCTGCCTGCACCTGCACCCCTGCCTGCTCCCTGGCACCGAAGATGCTCACCGTCATCTGGCTCAGGGAAAAATGAGGTAACTTCAGGCTCCGACTCCTGAATCCCTTTCCTTTTGTACATTCGGAGCTGCAGCCGCTGGAGAATTCTCTGTTCCCTGATCCGCTGGATGTCCCACCTGGAGAAGGTGATGCCGCGGGTAGCAAGCGGGCGGCACTGGACCCCCCCGCCCCCAGGAGCTGTGCCGGTGCCACCGTGCTGGCTGCGCCATGAGAGCATCCCTCCTCCGGCAGCGTTGCTGGTGCCCACCCCAGCCACCCCCCAGTCCCATCCCCCGGCTCTGGGTGACACCTGGGGGCCCTTCCCAGCAGGAGCAGGTGCCCATCGCCCACCCAGCCGGGACACCCCCTGTCGCCCTCTTTGCTCCCACCTTTTCCTTCGTTTCTCATCCAGCTCCAGCTTGGCGTGCCGTTTGGAAAAGACGCTATCATCCAGGTTCTGCAACGACAGACAGGAATGAACACATCCAGCCCCGGCACAACCCCCACGGCACACGGGGTGCTGCTCCTGCACCCCCACCCCAGCCCTCCGGCTGCAGCTGGGCTTTGCCGCGCTGGTGATGCCGGATGAGGGGATGAGATGCCGCCCGCCCCACAGCCAACGCCACAAGCTGCTCTGCCGGAGTGCTGGAACAGCCTGGAAGGTGTCTGCGGCACCGCCAGCTCTGCCACCACCGCGGCGGCATACATACCTCCAGAAGGTCCGAGGGGTTGGGGTCTCTCAGGGGCTCCACAACATGGTCCCTCCAAGACGGAACTGCGGGGTGAGAGGCCAGGCTGTTAGCCCCACGCTGGGACCACCCACCACAGCCCCACTGTCCCTTGCCAGCCCGGCCCCCCACCAGAGAGCACGGCTCAGCCCCCCCAACTCCCCATCCTGAGCCTGGCTGAGGCGATGCCGCTGGCTGAGGTTGGTGGGAGCTGCCGGGGGTCCCGGGGGGGGCAGAGCTCGTCGCCATCTCCCCAGCCAAGCGTGCACACCCAACCTGAGCCGCTCCAAGCTCCCCTGTGCCGGAGCGCTCGGCCATCCAGCACAGCCTCCACCGGCATCAGCGACCGGCACAGCCCAGCGCTCCCCATCACCGGTGCTCACCACGCCACAGAAGACCAGCCGGGAAGGAGCAGCCGGCAGGACAGGTGCTGGATTTGGGGGCAGCCGTGTGTGCCGCGCTGGCACAAGCCACCACCACGTTTCTCAACCGCCAACAGGACGTTGCTTCACCCCTCGCTCAAACGGGCACGCAGGCTGCTCGGCAAACCCGGCGGCTAAAGCGGAGCAGCGTGCTGCCCCCAGCTCCGGCAGCCTGGCACACGCTGCGGCGGGATGAGCTGGAGACGCGGTTTGGAAGAGCCCATCGCTGGTACCAGAGCCGCTACCCATCGCCGCGGCAGGGACCCGGCAGCGCGGCACCACCAGCTGAACCTCTCCCACCGCCACTGGGACTCTGCCCTTTGCCAGCATCAGGTCGCGGGTGCTGAGCCCCATTCCCCGGCCGCCCCGAGGTAGGCGAGCCCCTCTCCGGCCACCGGCTCTGCCCCAACACCTGGCACGGTGCCGCCGGTGCCACGGCGGGCTCTCCATTGCTTACTTGCCACAGTCTCCTCCTTCTTTGGAGAAGGCTCCCGCAACGGCAGCGGTGACGGGGGCGGCTGGTGCCAGCGGCACAAGTACATTTCCGTGGTTGAGAGATAGGGCAGGTCGTCTGCCTCACTGCTGAAGCTCTTCTCCTTGGGGTGGGCACCGGGGCCCTTTGGCGGTGCCGAGGCTCGGAGCGGGGTCTCCAGGAGTGACCTGGGTTTTTCCGGAGTCTCTTGGCTCCGCAGTTCTCGTTTACAAACAGTTTCGGACAAGGAGCCGCCCGATTCCTCCTTCCCCGGGGAGTGCTTTAGAGTTTTACTCTTCACTTTCGAGAACTCGGACACCAGTTTTTTAACAGGCGTCTTCCTCTCCGTGCTCCCAAACGTGGGCTTCCTGCGGGGGGAAGAGGAGCTGAGCCAGGCACGCGCATCCTCGCCCCACATCAGGGTTGCTGGGGGGGGGCTGCCAGCACCCCCAAACCAGGGCTGCTGCACCAGGGCCGGCTGGAGGCAGCTCTGCAAAGGCAAAAGAGGCTTCCCCAGCTTTCTGGGGACACCCCCCACCCCCCCAGGGTTTCCCAGGGCTCCCCCCAGCCGCTGATGGATGGGATGCGCTGCCGGTGCTGGGCAGCCCCTCTGAGCAGCTCGAGGGTCGCTGAGCTGAGCTGGCACCTCGAGGTAGCACCAGCCCCATGAATGGAGGGGAAAGACCCTCCCCCAGGACCCACGCACCCCACAGCACCCTCTACCTTTTGTGCCCCTTCCCATTCCTGCCATAGGGGAAGTGCTTGGGCTGCAGGGTCGGGGGGGGCTCCAGCAGGTCCTGGGGACACTCCAGCGGCAGCTTCTCGCACACCTCCACCTCCGGCTTCTCGTCCACCTCAAAGCCCTGGAAGATGCGGTGCTTCTCCCGCTCGCTGTCCTTCTTCACCAGCTGCACTCGCCTTTCCATGCGCTCAATCCGGGCCAGAAGCTGCAAGGCAGGGCGAGGGCTCACCCCACGGGCACGCACCCCACGGGCACCCCAGCTCCCCCCAGCACATCGCCCTGCCCGCAGGTCCCTTCGGTGGCAGAGGAACACCCCGGAGCAGCACCCACGTTTGAGCCAGTGCCCACTCATGCAAACACTCCGGTACAGGTGGAGGGGACTTGGCGGACCAGTGCCACCCCACCGCGGTGCCCTGCCGTGGCAAAGCATTCCGAGCACGGTCATGAGGAGCCCCTAAACAGTGACTGAGCCACCCCCCACCCAGGCTCAGCCGGCACACCGGGAATGCCACGGCTGATGCCTGCCCCCCCCCAGAGCACCACCAGTGCTGGGTGCTGTGGGCATGGCATCCCTGGGCAGTTTAACAGTGACGCCGGCAGGCAGCACCTACAGTGACCAAATGGCACAAAACGGCCACTGGTGCTCTGGCACTGCCTGTCCCCATGGCACAAAGGCCACAGCAAACCCCACATATCTGGGGGGGTCACAACCTCTGCTGCATCCCCCCGCCCCGAGTGCCCAGGCAGCACCACCGGCCCCAGGAGGAGAGGGCAGTTTGTAATTAGCTGTGGGCTTCGTTAGAGGGCAAGCACCCCCCTTGGTGACACCAGCCCTCGGCCACCTGGCCCCGACCCTCGCCCATCCCCGCCAGTCGGGAGCCGTGGCATTTAGAGGGGTCTGGTCAGCAAAGCACGGGGGGGGGGGGGGGCGGGGGGGTGCCCAGCACCCCCCCAGGATATGGCTGCAGTGGGGACCCAGCCTGGGGAAGAGGAGCTGGGAGCAGCCCCCGCTCTCCCTCCCTGCCCACCCCAGTGCCCCCCGGGGGTCTGTCATCACCCCCGCGGGGGGACGAACCGCAGTGAAGCCCCATGGCGACCTCGCCACAGCACTTCCTCCATGTTGGAGCAGCCGGCACATGCGGCGAGGACGCGGCATCGCTGCGCAGCCCCGGCCGCTGCACCACGTGGGGGGTGGCGCTTCCCTCCACAACCAGGGCCACCGCAGCTGCCACCGCTGCAGTGGGGCCGAGCGCCGCGCTCCTGCGGCATGCGGCACCCGCGGCACGGCCGGGCAGGCGGGTGATGCGGGCACGGGCATGGGGCGATGCAGGCAGGGCACCCGGGGGGGACAATGCAGGCAGGGCACCTGGGTGGCAATGCAGGCAGGGCACCCGGGGGGGACAATGCAGGCAGGGCACCTGGGTGGCAATGCAGGCAGGACACCCAGGGGGGACAATGCAGGCAGGGCACCTGGGTGGCAATGCAGGCAGGGCACCCAGGGGGGACAATGCAGGCAGGGCACCCAGGGGGGACAATGCAGGCAGGGCACCTGGGTGGCAATGCAGGCAGGGCACCTGGGTGGCAATGCAGGCAGGGCACCTGGGTGGCAATGCAGGCAGGGCACCTGGGTGGCAATGCAGGCAGGGCACCTGGGTGGCAATGCAGGCAGGCCACCCAGGGGGGACAATGCAGGCAGGCCACCCAGGGGGGACAATGCAGGCAGGGCACCCAGGGGGGACAATGCAGGCAGGGCACCCAGGGGGGACAATGCAGGCAGGGCACCCAGGGGGGACAATGCAGAGCATCCATAGGGCAACACAGGCAGGGCACCTGGGGGGCAATGCACGGCATCCATGGGGCAACGCAGGCAGGGCACCCGCGGGGAGGGGGGCAATGCACAGCATCCATAGGGCAACACAGGCAGGGCACCCAAGGGGCGCAATCCATGGCATCCATAGGGCATCACAGGCAGGGAAGCCATACAGCAATGCAGGGAGGGCACCCGTGGGGGGGGGAATGCACAGCATCCATAGGGTAATGCAAACAGGGCACCCGTGGGGGGGCAATGCACAGCACCCATAGGGTAATGCAAACAGGGCACCCGTGGGGGGGCAATGCACAGCACCCATAGGGTAATGCAAACAGGGCACCCGTGGGGGGGCAATGCACAGCATCCATAGGGTAATGCAAACAGGGCACCCGTGGGGGGGCAATGCACAGCATCCATAGGGTAATGCAAACAGGGCACCCGTGGGGGGGGGGGGGGGGGGCAATGCACAGCATCCATAGGGTAATGCAAACAGGGCACCCGTGGGGGGGGCAATGAACAGCATCCATAGGGTAATGCAAACAGGGCACCCATGGGGGAGGCAATGCACAGCACCCATAGGGTAATGCAAACAGGGCACCCGTGGGGGGGCAATGCACAGCACCCATAGGGTAATGCAAACAGGGCACCCGTGGGGGGGCAATGCACAGCACCCATAGGGTAATGCAAACAGGGCACCCGTGAGGGGGGCAATGCACAGCACCCATAGGGTAATGCAAACAGGGCACCCGTGGGGGGGCAATGCACAGCATCCATAGGGTAATGCAAACAGGGCACCCGTGGGGGAGGCAATGCACAGCATCCATAGGGTAATGCAAACAGGGCACCCGTGGGGGGGCAATGCACAGCACCCATAGGGTAATGCAAACAGGGCACCCGTGGGGGGGGCAATGCACAGCATCCATAGGGTAATGCAAACAGGGCACCCGTGGGGGGGCAATGCACAGCACCCATAGGGTAATGCAAACAGGGCACCCGTGGGGGGGGGCAATGCACAGCATCCATAGGGTAATGCACACAAGGCACCCGTTGGCGGCAGCGGGGGTGAAGCCCTGCCGTGGGGTGCACGCAGTGGGGCAGCACACCGCAAGGCCGTGCCCCACAGGGCCCTCCCCCACGGCAGGGGGGCAAGGCCGGCAGCCCTGGGGGGCTGGGGGGGCCTCCACCCCCGCGTGGGTTGGCTAACAGCGGGGGGGGGGCCCGCGGTGAGGCAGGCGCACCCACACCCATCCCCGTGACCGCGGGGACGCGGCCCCTTTAAGTTAACCCCCGCGCGGCGGGGCGGGAAGGCGCCGCGGGCCCTTTAAGGCCCCCCCCGCAGGCCCGTTGCCATGGCGACGGGCGGCGGCCCGTTAACCCCCGCCGGCCCGCCCCGCCCCGGCCCTTTGTGCCCCCGCCGGTCACCCCGCCCCCCGGCGGCCTTTGTCTGGGGGGGGCGGGGGGGGCGGGGCACTAACCCCCTGGGGGGGGCATTAGCCTCCAAGCGGGGGGGGGCATTAACCCCCGGGGTGCCACCGCGGGGTGCCCCTATGGGGGTTAACCACACGGGTGCCCCGGGGGGGGGGGGGGGGGGGCACCCTTGCAGGGGGGGGTGGGGGGGTGTTAACCCCTGGGGTGCCGCGGGGGTTACCCCGGGGGGGGGGTTTAACCCCGGGGGGGGGGGGTTAACCCCTGGGGTGCCACAGGGGTGAGGGGTTACCCCTGGGGGGGAGCCTTAACTCCTGGGGTGCCATGAGGGTGGTGGGTTACTCCTGGGGGGGGTGTTAACCCCTGGGGTGCCACAGGGGTGAGGGGTTACCCCTGGGGGGGGGCGGCTTAACCCCTGGGGTGCCACAGGGGGTGGTGGGGGTTACCCCTGGGGGGGGGCCCTAACCCCTGGGGTGGGGTGTTAACCCCTGGGGTGCCACGGGGAGGGATTATGGGGGGGGTGGGGGGGGTGTGTGTGCTTTAACCCCTGGGGTGCCACGGGGGTGGGGGCGGTTACCCCTGGGGGGGGGTAACTCCTGGGGTGCCACGAGGGGACACTTACCTGTACGTGGGCCAAAGCCCTGGGGGGGTGAACCTTGAGGGGGGTCACCCCGCGGGGGGGGCAAGCCCACGGCGGGGGCGGTTAACCGCCGGGGTGCCACGAGGGGGCACTTACCTGTCGGTGGGCCAAAGCCCAGAGGGACCCCTGGGTGGTGCTGGGGGGGGGGGGGGGGGCGCATGAACTCTGTGGGGGTAACCCCGCGGGGGGGAGGGGGGTAACCGCGCAGGGGGGGGTGTTAACCCCTGTGGTGCCGCGTTCCCGCCCCCCCCCGCCGTACCGTGTCCCGCTCGGCCTTGAGCTCCTCGATCTGCCGCTCCTTGGCCTGCAGCTGCTGCTGCTGCTGCTCGATGAGGTCCAGCTGGAGCAGCAGGATCTGCCGCAGGCAGGCCGCCTGCCCCGGCGAGCCCCCGCCGGCCCCCATCCCGCCGCGCCGCGGGCCGCTCTTCCACTTGCCCTCGGCGGGCGGCGGCGGCGGAGGGCCCGGCTCGGTCGGCCCCGCTCCCGGCCCCGCTCCCGGCCCCGCCGCGCCCTCCCCGGCGCCGCGCCCGGGCAGCACCGCCTGGTAGCGGGGCCGGGCGCCGGCATCCCCCGCGCCGGCCTGCCTGCCGCCGGCCAGCGGCACCAGCCCGGCCCAACGCTGCTGCTGCTGCTGCTCCGCCGCCGCCGCCACCCCGCCGCCGCGGCCCTTGTGTGCCCCCAGCGGCGGCGGCGGCGGCGGCTCCCGGGGCCGGCGGGGCGGCGGGCGGTGCGGTGCGCTGCCCTCCTCCTCCTCCTCCTCCTCCTCCTCCCGCCCCCCCCGCGGCGGCCCGGCGGCCCGGAAGGCGGTAGACCTCATGGCCGGGACCCGCCGCTCCGCGCCGCCCCGCTACCGCCCGCCGACACGGCGCAGCGGCGGCCGCCACCGGCTGCGCGGCCCGGGGGGCGGCGGGGCCCCGCCGCCATCAGCGCAGCGCATCCCCCGCCCCGGAGGGGGGGGACGGGGACGCGGGACACGGGCTGCCCCGCGTGGGGGAGGGGAGGGGCTCGGCCGGCGCCCACGCGGGACAGCTCCACGCGGGGCGGGGGGACAGAGGGCGGGGCTCGGCCGGGGCCCCGGTTACCTTTAAACTGGGCTCGGTGCGCATGCGCCGCCGGCGGCCCCGGGCGGGGGGCGGGGGGGGCCGGGACCCCGGGGCGGGGGGCGGGGAGCGGGGCCGGGCTCCGGAGCGGGGGCCGCCCCG